>NC_134276.1:17201689-19601689 GCF_949628215.1 Phalacrocorax aristotelis | reverse complement strand
GGATGAGGGGGAAACTGTAGGCATGGTTCATCCAGCTGTCAGGGGTGCATTTAATCCCACACTGCATGACTGATTGATTTGTGAGGTCAGAAAGCATGCCATAGAATGGGCAGAAAAAATGCTGAAAGGGATTAAAAAATGGCTTAAGGGCAGAGAAAAGGCAATGTCATTAACAGGGAAAATTTTAAGTGAGTTACCTTTATTACTGGACCCTTTTTTTTTGCTGTCAGTCTCCCTGAGAATGGTTCTGGGAAAATAATGAAGGGGGAGGACGGTCTAGTCTGGGAGGATGCAAATGCAGAGCTGAGATGCCTTCCAGCATGCTCCTCTCTGTCCTAAGAAACTGGGCATCAGTTTACATCAGAGGCTGATTTGATCCAGAAAGCAGAAGTTGATGAGCAGAGGAGTCAGTCTGTTTCTGTGGGATCCTGGGGTCCTGCTCACGCACAGGGAGCCACAGAAGAACTGAGGTTTTCCCCTTTGCTCTCACATCTCCCTGGGCTTCCCTGCTGTTTGAAAAAGATACTTAAGCCCTTTGTTTCAATTCACCCAATAAATAATTCTTCCTTCCAACAATGCCCAAGGACTTGTCTTTGCCATTTGCATGACCAGGCCTGGCAGCGCTCAAGTGCAGAACATTTTGGGAAGACACTACAGAATGATCCAACACAGCTCCAACTCCTGTGCTTCGTAAGAATCTTTGAAAAATTGGTTATCATCTGTCACTTTGAACATACCTGGGCTGTAGGCCTCTTCGAGGATTTCTGAGACCTTCTTGGCTTGAGAAAAAGCATAGGCAAAAAGGTGAAAATGTACGTTCCCTTCAGTGCCATCTTGCCTTGTTATTACCTTTCCTGATACCACTTTCAGATTGACTTCTGCATTAAATGATTAGGAGGCCTAACGTGGCTGAGCCAGCGTTGCTTTTGGAAACTTAGGGCTTTTTATTTTCTGCTTCTTCCTGGTTTTTAGATTTAACACATTTTCTTTTTTCGGCTATATGCTAAGTAACATCAAACTGTAATGAGAGAATAATTAAAAAATAACTTAAAACAGGCAAGAGTTATAAAAATAACAAATCCTGTGGGTAGCATCCAAAAGACTTTCTATCATGCTGACTGATGAGAAGGCTCATTTAATTGTCTGTATGCAAATTTTGTGTCACCAATTCCTGACATTCAGAAATCTTGAGATTTTAAAATGAACAGATTCACATCACTTTTATTTGCCTTTTGGCTCATTTTGGGACCTCTACCCTGCAGGCTCCATTGTTTCAATCTCAGGATATTTTTTTCTGAAAAGGTGAGGAAAAGAAGCTTTTTAATTCTTAAAAGCAAGCTGAGATTCGCTTGCATTCACTCGGTTTCAGGAACTGTGGTCTTAAAATATTGCAAGTGTTGGGCATCCCACAAAGACTGTAAGGCATTGTAGGAGTAATTTGTTTTCAAAATAAAGAAAATACACAGATTTCAGTTTCAAAAACTCCCTTTTTCAGTATTAACACATTTCTACCAGGAACTGGACTGACTGGCTGCTGTTGGGCCAGCTGTGTGAAGCAGACAGAGCCTGGTAGGAAAAACAGGCCACACAACACGATTTTTTAAGGGCTGCATCCTGGAGGATTTAAAATCTTGATTTCACAGTCTCCTGAAGTGACTGGAAAGGGTCTTATTGCCTTTCCCTGATTCAGGTATGTATGCCCATCACTGCTTGTCATATACATTGAGAAGGTGCCCCATTTCTTTACAACAGACCTTTAGGTACTCAAAGGGTTTTGCCACCTCCATCCCTGTCCATGTCTTCCACCAGCACTCCTCGCTTGGGCTGGTCTCTCTCAGCTGCTCCCAGATGGGGCCAGGAGGTGGACCCCAGGGAGAGCTGGGCTCCCTGAGGAAGATGACCTGACACACATCGTGCCGGCAGAGCTACAGAGTGGGAGCTGGACCCCTATCGCAGCGCTGGTTCCTAGGGCAGCGGACTGAGACTGCATGGATGTTGCCTTCGGGGAAAGGGATTTCAGGAGCACTGGTGCTGCAGTGTACATTTCTGGAGACCAGGTCTGCCCAGGATCCTACTAACTGCAGCCAGTATCTCAGGTATTAAAGTAGAAGTGGGAGCCAACTGGTTTACCTCCCAAATTTTTCCCTGTAGCTGAAAACACATGCATTAGCCCGTGGTGAAGAGCGATTTACAGAAGCGGTGCCGGTAGCAGTTAAATTGTCCATAGCCAAACTTTCATTAAAAGTTTATCATCCCCATTTCAGAGGGTTTACTTAAGGCAGAGTCCCGCTTGACCAGACAGGCAGTGTCTGAAAGCTCAAGAGCTGTGTAAAAGTGATGCAAGAGGGACAGAGCTGTGTTATCAGCCCTGGTACCAAACACGGCTGAGGCTGTAAATAAGTTTTGCATATACCGGCATTGTTTAAAAACTGCGCTCGAGCCAGGCTCTCCTTGATTAACAGCAGCCAGATGGACACCATAAATCAGTTGGAAAACCCTGGGCCAAACTCCACGATCAGACTGATTCAAACAGCTTCATTTAATGTCACAAATGGGATTTCTGCAAACGTAGCCCAGAGCAGAATTTGGCCTTTCATGTTTGTTTAGATTAAAAAATTTGGACAGTAAAAGCCCGCTTATATTCTGGCTAGCAGGCTGGGTATTACAGCACTCGAATAGTGGGAAGCCCAGACAGATGGTTACATGAATCACAGAGAGGCAGGTCTGATTATCTTGATATTTTCCATGCGATAAAGTGGAGGGACGTGGTGCCATATGGTGGAATATGGCTGGGGGACCCTCAGCATCTGGGTGGGATGCAAGCGCTTTCCAAGGCAAGCGGCAGAGTGCAACACCCGCTCTGGTGATGAGGGGGATGGATAAGAAAGGAGCAGCTTTCCAGGACAGCCAGCAATGCTCAGCCATTAGCAGCATCCTGATGGGAGGATGGGAGAGTAAAACAGGGCAGGCTGGTCAGGTACCCCAGTGCAAAAGCACCTCAGGATGCAGGAAAACAGGGAGGGGAACAATAAATGTGTGAGGGTGAAGAAAGAAGGAAGAAAGAGGTTTTGCATGGAAAGGAAGAGAAGCCGGCAGCTTCTGTGGGGCAGAGTGTCTACAGAAAGGGCAAAGGGAACAGGAGAGAGGCGCTGCTGACAGGGAACAAGTCTGCTCTCTCTTTCCAAAAGCTGTTGTTGTTTTGCTGGACCTCACAGTTATTTCTTACAGGCTACCCTGGAATAGAAACAGCTTATGGTTTGTTGCTCTGTCTTATCCTGAGGGCTGCAGAAAAAAGGAAATTGCATGAAAGAAGTGGATTTCCACAGATGTCTAAGAGCTGTTTTTAAAAGTGAATTCGTGCACAGAGATCATTTAGAGCCACTTCACTTTCATAATCTGTTGGCTGCGGTTGCTGGTCCAAGGCTTTTCTTTTTGTGTGTAGCAAATCTGTTTGCAGAATATCACATTAAAACAAAAATGCTACCTAAAAGCAAGAAAATTTACTCTTCAAAGGTAATAAAAGGATACAGTGGGTTTATTATTTTGAGCCCAAATGACAAGGGCTCTCCAGTGGATGGTGCCCAGGGCCTGTGGTGCACCAGGGCAGTGGGTGCCGATCATGTGGAGAGCATCAAAAAGATGCTACACCAGAAATAGCTCTGCCCTCACATCAGCAGTGAATCCAGAGCACAGCACTAAAAAACACATCCAGCAGTTAAAGAAGATTTTAGCAGCAAACTCTTGGTTATTCAAGGGAGGCCTGGGAGCCCAAGAGACGTGGCGGGGGCACAGAGTGCAGAGACATAACAGAATCACAGGTTGGAAGGGACCTCAGAGATCATCTAGTTCAACCTTTCTAGGAAGAGCAGAGTCTAGACAAGATGGTCCAGCACCCTGTCTAATGTGCAGTGCTACATCGCAGTTGTTTGCCAGAGAGGATAGTTTGAAGTTTTGTGCAGGGGCTGGCAGGAAAATCTCACGTGTTTAAATTGGGGAAGTGTTGTAGATGTTGTTTTGGTCTAATCAGGGAAATGAGGAATGAGTTTTCTTTTGTTTGGGTTCTGCGGTTTGCTTGCTGAAGCCTATGGCTGGCTGTATATTTAGCAGACCTCAAAAATAAGGTTAGATACATCAACGAGCAAGTGGAAAAGTACTGGGGAAGAAAGCATGAAAGGGCTGCCTGGGAGACACTACGCAGGCTGGCTGGACCGCAGAGCGGGGGCACTGAATCTCATGCCCTGTAGTGCTGGATCTGACTGAGGACATGAAGCCCACAGGATGGAGCGTGTGAGCCCTGGTGATGCTGCGTCAGTGGCCCTTCACCTCCAGGCCCTCCATCACTGGGAGCCAGACAAGCCTGGCAGGAAAAACTGGAAAGGCAACATTGGCAACCACTTTAAGGGGCAAAGTATCTATAACTTGAGCTGTAAGGAAACGGCAGAGTAGATGACTCTAGCTGGAAGTAACTGTGACGAACAGTTTCAAACCAGGTGCCTAACTTTACACACTCATGTGTAATCTGGCATGCAGGTAGCTGCTCTGATTTATTATAATTAACTGATGCCCAGCAGCACAATTCCAGAGTGAAGCCATAATTCCCACCTTTTTTATAACTGTAGGCATCTTTAAAGGCTGTTGGGAGTACATGTGCAGACAGTGCAGTGACAATTTTTAATATTTTCAGAGTGGAGTTACACATTGCTGTTTCATTCTAAGAATAGGAGAGGACTGTACCTTACTGCTGTAAAGTCATTGCACCATAAAAGAGCTGATTGCCTCCTGCGTGCTGAGGAAATAGCAAATGTCTCTTTTTGTGCCATTGGAAGGTCAGATGGACGGATTGCACAACAGAGGAACTGGGCCCTTTGCATGGAGAAGTAGCTGCGTGCAATAAGTGATGGCCTTTCGAGTCAGCAGATGGCTTCATCAAGAAATATGGGGTATTTTTGCAGGGACATAAAAGTACCAGTGCTTGACTAACCTTTCCCAGAGGTAGTTACTAAGAGAGGCCCAATGGAATGGAATTGGTGAGGAACAACCTTGTTATGCTCCTGAGGTGTGGCTCATGTCATGGCACACGGTGTGAAAGGTAGGAATGATTAACCATCGTTGTCAATAAATCAGGATTTAGGGTGAGAAAAAGGAACAGATATCAGATCTAGAGTCTGAGGCATTTCATGGAATGACTCTGGTAATTTGTTAGCCAGATCAGCATATGATTTCTTACTTAAAGAGGAAATGTTCATCTCTGCTTGACGTGCCAACACGGGGATTGATGTTAGTGAAGATAAGGAAAAGGACCAGTTTGCCTCATCTGGCCTCCTTTTGCGAGTGTCTTCACTCTCGGTAGTTTATAGCTTCCAACTCCTCTGCTTAAATCAGAAATATCTCCAGATAAACCTTGAATTCAGAGGCCGAGACATGAAATCATGTGCCAGCTGTCACCTGGCATGCAGCAGAGCCAGAAACCAGTGGCTGGTTCTCTGCTACTGCCATGACCAGCAAAGATGCAGCAAGAGGCAGAGGTCTCCTCCCAGATCTCCTCTGAGCTCAGGGACAGGCATTCAAGGGATTTCAACACACCCCCAGCTGACAGGGTCTTCATGCAAACCAGCTGCATGGATGGGCTGTGCAAAGCCAAGTTCTGGGCAGCAGGACTGAAATGATTTCTTGGAAAGCGATGCGGACTTGCTGCTTCACTGGAGTTGCTACAACTGCAGTACAACAACACCACGTGTGCTGTGAGCAAATGGCAATTACGCAGTTTCAAAGCAAAGGTCACTGTCATTACTGTCACGGATCCTCTCTGGCCATGACTGATGCAGTAAATAACAACATCCCTCCAGCCCACAAGTCCAGCTTGCAAAGCACAGCTTCGGAGGTTTAGTTTTTAAGATGCCCATCCTTACCCAGGGACTGTAGTAGCTGTTTCCCAGTCAAGCTGCTCTCCTGCTTGCACCAACTTGTGTGCTGGATTCAAATCTGCAAAGAGAAAGTTTTGTGGGTTTATGAAGATCACACTGTTTGGATTTTATGACTACAGATATCTCGGTCTCTATGAGTTGCAGGAGGGCTTGACGCACACTCTCTTCCCAGCTGGAAGTGGAGACCACCTGTTTGGCTCCTGTTGCAGCTGCCCGTGGCACGGTCAGGCAGGATGAACATGAAAGGGCTTGCAGGGAGAGTGGGTTGGGAGCTCATTCACAGGGCTGTGCTGCCCTCATGGGTGGCCAGAGTCCTTGGCTCAAAACTGCCTGAGGAGACTGGAGCTGACAGTGGGCAGGAAAGTAATGAAACTGTCGGGGCGGGTGTCTGTGCACACGAGGGGCTGAGGAAGATGTAGAGCCAGAAATGCATACAAGCAAACGCTCCAGGACATGCAGAAGAGATTTTGTGCCTTTGATTTATCTTAAAGGAGAGTTTCCCATTATGTCATGGGGAAAAGAAGCATGTTGTTGCTGTTCTATGGCGATCAAGGTAAAAAATTGTTGATCTGCCACTATAATGATCCAGAAAGTCTGAGCTGGTATAGTGTGATACTGAGTTTTGACAGATGGAGAGGCAAGATGAGAAATACATGAACACACCATGCTAAGAGGCAGTCACACCTAGAAAGGACCAGGGGAAGGGGTTCTGTCTTTTCTCATGGTGGGAAGTGGGAAGCTCACTATGGACGAGCTCATGCAGAGATGCCATTTGCAATTAGCCTGCCCATAGATAACAGCAACCATAAACAACTGGAAAATATGTATTTCTCTAGGCTTGCACACAAATATTGTCTGTTTTCTTTTCTGTAGTTGCATATTCATCCCATGGCCTTTCATTCAACATATAGGAAAGGTACCACCACCACCCCCAAATATTAGGCCCCACTGCCAAAATTCTTGGGGTTAATGCAAGAAGCTAGATAGAATCACCTTTTCAAAGTAAATTTAAGCAGCAGAAAGCTGTGGAAAGGGTTTGAATTTACTTTTTTATTTGAGAGAGTCTTGACTAGTAAGAGCAAGCTTATAGAAATCATTTTTATATAAATAGGTTTTGTTTGTTCCCTGTTGAGATCATTTCCCCCAACAGCCATCACTGAGATGGGAAGGTGCTGACCCACAGCATCCCTTGCCTGGGCTGTTCTGCAGGACTCTGGGGATGGTGACCGCAGTGTTGCTGGGAAGGGTGCAAAAAATCAATCGAGACTCCTGTCTGCCGCAATGCTTGTGCCATACTTTACCAGAATACTTGATGTTTTGGCTCTTTCTGAAGATTAGCCAAGGCAAGCCATCAGAAGCTGCACAGATTTTTGCAACTTCTACCTACATAGGTGAATTTTATGGATTAAACTGTATTTTATCAAGTTTCTTAACTAAAGTGATCTTCAGAATTCAAAGCAATTTAACCTGCTCGGGCTGCTTTTTTTTTTTTTTAAAATAATGGGCTTAGCGAGTCAGATCTCCCTCAGACTTGAGCCTGATTCTCCCCAGTTACTTCCCATCCCCTGGACATCGCCCCTTCATTTTCAGCTGGGTACCACTGTTCCCCATTCTGCTGCTTCTGACTGTATGTCTGTGAGCTGAACTCATTTATCTTAGTGTTCTGATTTCAGAACAGAAAACAGTTTTGATATAATTTAGTACCTGACTCAGCAGTTTTCCCAGCATAACATAATTTAGAGACAGGATCCGAATTCCTCATGCCTCAGGTATTGAAAAGTCATAGTCCTCTCACAGGTGACTCACTTCATGCCTCAGTGAAGCCCAAAGTCTGCCCATCCGGGCACATGGGATGGTGACTCGTGTGAAATTCAGTGTCTCTGCAAGAGCTGCAAGCTTGGTTGAAAACATTCCTGGGCCAAACTCACAAAAGCACTGAATTTCAGACAGCTGCTGTCTTTGCCCACAGGATGACTACGTAAAGTATTGTTTTAGCACAGACTTGTATGTAGTAAAAAACCCACAATGAGGAAAAGAGATAAACTGTTTCTGTCCCGATGTTTGGTGTGATTATTGCTGCAGTGCCGTACGGCAGTGGCTTTCGCCTCTCCTTGTCAAGTGGATGCCACAAACTCTAAATCAAGTAACATTATATTTGACATCCTGGCTATTATAGTACCAGATAAAAAGATTTATATCTTGCTCAACATAAAGTAGTTACAGTTTGTTTCTGCTGAGGAAAAAGTCACAAGTGGAATTTCATGTCATTAAAAAAATTTCTTTCTCTAAATCAGACACTGTTCATTATGGTGATTTAATTCAACCTATCTGCTGTCCTTACCACCAGCTGCTCAGAGATGTCTACTCAGCTTTCAGCTAGGAAAATGAATCTCTCTAGAAAGTCCCACCAGCGTTTTCATGTTATCAAGGCAAAAATAGAGACTCTATTTGAAGAAAGTCAACTTCAGACATATCAGAAATATGAGCCACTCCATTCCAAACAACCAGTTCATTTTTATGTTATATACTGAATATACATCTTTCATCTCCTCAAACACGTTTGTAAAATTTCCAAGAAGAAAACATATATACATATATACACCCTTCCCCCGGCTCATAGACATATGAAACTATAAGGTATTTACTTGCCCCTGTCAGTTCTCTGTTATGTGTATATGAGTTTATCTCCAAGCCTGCTCCCTTGCAGTCAGTAGTAAACCATGCAGAAGTAGCTGAGTACTCTCAAAGTGATCAAAAACTCTGCAAAGGGAAAATTCTTGAGTGGAGATAATATATTTAAGCCTCAGAAACCTCCATGCTTATGCACTTTGCATTTTCAGAAATGTATATACACCTTAAAAACAACCAGAGGGGAATAAAGGTTAAGGTTGAAAATATAATTGACAAATTTGGACTAGTCTTTTCCAGTTTGTCAACAACCCAATGCTTCCTGATTGTCACCCTTTCTCTCCTTGCTGGGAATCTGTGATAACAATTTTTAAAAATGGAAGTAAATAGAAAAGCTGAAAGAAACCAGTGCAGAAAATCTTTCCCAAATATTTCCCCCTTCCAAGCACTGTATTTTCAAATTGGACAGGACTTGGTTTACTGATTAAAAGCTATGGCTCTCTGCTAAACTGTGGTAAGTCGTGGCATGGTGGTAAACCACAGCTCTGTGTATAGAAAGCTCTTGAAACCATTACTGCATTGGCATCGCTCGTGCATTTTACAAGTATTAGATCTGTGATGCAAGATATGAGAGAAATCTTTTTTGGTTTGCAAAAGTAATAAACATCTGGGGGAAAGGATGACCTTCTCACTGAGAATTAATGATAAAATAAACAAACAGCCTAAACCACATGGAAAAATAACATAGCTCCCTTTCATATGTGCTCTGCATTATAGGACATGTGTAAATGCATAAAAAATGATTGGTCAGGTATGAAACAAATGTGTGTGTCTCCCCTTTCCCTCCACATTAATATAATTTCAAGATTGAAAATATAATCATGAAACACCAAGAGGGCAGCGGAATTATGTGCAATAAGCCACATCTGTTTCTAAATAAAAGACCTTGCCAGACAGTCTTGATTACATTTTATGATGCAGTTTTACCATTACTAGACAAAGGCAATGAAGTAAAGGAAATATTCTGGGATTTTAGTAGAGCAAATGATAGGGTATCTCACACCAAAGAATAATAATCAAAATTGGCCTGGAAATGAACATTGTCACATGGATTGAAAACTGGCTGGAGAGCTACAAACAAAGTGCTATGAAGCATAACAAAACATGTAGTAGAGAACTCTCACGAGGGACCAGAGAGATTGGCCTTTGATTCATTCTTACAGAAAAACTGGGTCTAACAGCCAAGACCAGGGGTAGCCAACCTGCAGATCGGGGCAATATATGCCCAGAAAGAAGTGTCTAGCCTACAGCCTGCTTTCTGCTGCCAGCTATCCTCAAAGTCCCCCAGGCACTGCCAGGATGTGAGCACCACTGAGAACAAATGACTAATAATAGCAGACATTCAGAAAGATGAACAAATAATAAATTGGGATGAAACAAGGGAAAATACATTTTTTTAGGCCTGGGAAAATATTCCTTGATGAAGGTAACTGTAGAAAGCAAAGAGGAAGAAGTGATTATGCAGAAAGAAAACTTTGACTTTGAAATCAAGCAAAAGCAAAGTTCTCACAGCTTTTTTTATACCGCCAACCCTGTCATCCCTCATGCAGGGCAGCTAAGACCCAATGACTTTATATCAGTCAAAATTATTCTGCTGAGCTGCACTTCATTTTATATTTATATTTATCACCATCCTGTGAAATTTTCTAAAGTATTGTCAGAATATGAGCTTTTACTCCAGTAACTCTTTGGTACCACTCAGAAATGAACATTGCAATTTTACAGGTCAATATAGAAATACGCACCGTGGCTGATATAATGCTACAGTCTGGGGCCTGTAAATTTGTAATGCCTTACGCAGGGAGCTGAGTGGCATTTGAGCCAAGAAAGCTTCTGGGTGGGATCATTCCCACTTCACAACAGCAACAACTGGTAGACAAAATGATACCTGCTCCACTTCGATCAATATATAGACCAGAAAGAAAATCAGTTGTATAATGGAAACCCTTCCATGATATCATTTAGGTATTAATTTAGCAGCAGGATACTATTATTCTGTAACATGGCATTTATTTTACCGGTATACTTTATAGTATTCAAAACTCTGAGTAAAAGAAGGAACTTTCAGTAATCAGCCTGCTCTGATTGCTAGCTTTTTGGTGTAACTCTCTGGAAGAGTAAATCATTGCTATCCCCACTGCCATGCACATAATTCATTAGCTAACACTCATATGCCAATTACACATCAATCCACATATGCCGATTAAGCAATAAAGCAACTAAAGTCACAGGCTGGCAAGTCAAGCTCACCTTAGTTCCCACAGTCTCTAAGACATGGAGCTTAAAGAAATACTGTTTTGGGTTGGGTTCGGCAGCATATAAAGACATAGCTGGAAATACTTGTCCCCCTTGCTAAGCGCTGTTTGCTCTATAGTGAGCAGCCACTGATCTGAAATGCAGGGTGGCCACACTAAATTAGAGGGGATGGACAGAAGGGGAGGTGGGGATGGGGCATGCTGGTATCATGGGGTGGCCAGGGGTAGCTGGTGGGGTGAGGCACCACCGGCAGCTCTCTGTCTTCAGGGGGTTTGCAAGTGGGGAGGGACAGGCAGGGGCTGCAATATTCCGGCATATCTTGGTTATTCAGCAGATTAATGAGTCTGCAGGTGACCTTGATCTGCTGGATGGTGTGAGGAACTGGGGTTTAAGAGATGGGCTTTATGTTACAACTTAAAGAGCTGACATTAATCCTTCAAATCAAGACTTACAAGGCATCAGGAGAAGCTCCTGTACCCTGCAAACCACCACATCACCTAGCAAAGCACCCACCAAATTTCCCTGCAAAGGCCTGCAAGGCTGTAGGACAGCAGTGCACAGCTTTGCACTCAGCCTCCACCCACTCACCCAGCACTGAAAAGGGGTCTTAAATGAAAGGCATCTTTCATGTGATGTAAGGAGCCTTTCATGTTGCTGGAGTGGTCTAAAGGGCCTGGCAACAGATGGGAAGCCGCACGGCTGCTGTGTTTTGGGACCTGTGCGGTCAAGCAGCCAGGGCTCTGGAATTTGCAGTGTAAACTATTCACGAGATGCGATGGGGGATTTTTATTATCCTGCCAATAGAAACTTTTGAACTAAAGAGAACGGGAAAGCTCTTGCACTGATGTAATTCAGAGGGTTTCCACTGTTAACACTGGAGGTATATGACCATACATCAACTGTGCTTCTGGCGCCGGTTCCTTCTCAAACATGGTGTTACCCTAGAGTCTTCATTAACATCAGATTATAAACCTCTCTTAAAGAAATATGATTTATGAGCATCTTCAGTGTGAATGCAGAGGTAGAGGTTTTCTGGACCATTTTTAATGGGTTTGCGTTCAGGTGAAGAAGAAGGAAAGGTAAGCTAGGAAAGGCCTGGGTTGCTGACAACTTCATGTGAGAAATAACCTTCTTCTGGCAGCTTTTTACTTTTCCTCATCCATTCAGTGAGGTAACTGTAAAATTATGGCATCCAAATAACACTGCAAAGCATTAAATAAAGCAGAAGGCTAAAATATATTGTAGAATAAGTGGATAATGTGACATCAGTGTCAGTTCAACCTTTTGAAACTAGCAGAAATGTTCTGAGGACGTAAAAATATGTGCCATTATGTCATACTGCAAAGCATTAAAAATCCTGCAAAACCTAGACTGTACATTTATATGCATTTTAATTTCAGTTCATTGAAATGGATTTTTTGCTGCCTTGGTTACCGAAATTGGCCTGGTAAGCACATGACTTGGTCAAAACCTATAATTCACTCATTTTTCTTGACAGACCTCTCAGGATCAACAGTTTCCCCTGACCTGTAAGTCTCTGAGCCAACAGCAAACCTCTTTAGTGCAGAATTAAGCTGTGAATCTTGAACAACAGCAGAATCAACATGATAGTCCTGTGATCGCTATTTCAGGTTTCTTGTTCCTAAATGCACAACAATCTTTCTGACACTAATTTTAGCCTGTTTCTTTATTTTTGTGGCCAACTACACAGCCAACAGCCAACGATGTTTTGACAACTGCAAATACATAAGACGTGAAGCTGGCAGGCTTGTGTGTTGTCCCAGGGCATCTAATAGTGATTGTTTTATTTCTCCTCAGGCCTGCCATTAGGTTATATCCCAATTACATTAAAATAATTGTAAGGCATTCTTGTATTCAAGTTGTGTGCAAAGTATTGTAATGTGTGGTAATGCTATATTGCTGACGGTATACTTTATGGTGACCAGCTATCTGACCTCATGCCTGAGGGTCCTCCAGAGAGAAAGCTCTCGTGACAACTAGATTGTCTAAGTGCAATATTTAAAAGTATCTGGGAAAAAAACCCAACATGTTCCTTTAAGAAAAAAGCATGACTTTCAGTGAAGTCATTTAAACATGCCTCACATTAATTAGCTTTTTTCCACACTCTACCCTCGCAAGAGTTATAATTAATGCGTACACAATATTTATGTCGCTATTTTTAGGTTGAGGGAAGATCCAGTTGTCCCTTTGCCAAACTGACATTCTCCCTGCTCACCAGGGAGGCCAGGCAAAATGGTCTGGAGGTATCCCATCCTCCCTATCCAGGTCACCGACCCGCTGTGCACCCACAACAGTCTCCATGTCAGCAGCCCAGCCAAGCCTATGCTGGATGAGCAGACACTCATGCTGTTCCCGCGATGCCCCTGCTGCCTCCTCGTCCTCTCTTGCTGTACATAGCGTTTCCTGACTTGGCAGCACCGGGCTGCCAGCTCTGTGTCTCCTCTGCCCCCGCATCTCCTTCCCTCCCATTCAGCTCCTCTCCTGCTGTTCCTCTGCCCAAATTCCTGAGCACCCATGGCAATGAACTTTTTCATTCTCCCAGCATCCTGAAGGAATTTTTTTTCCAAAATAGGTTAACCACTTTTTTTCAGATTATTTTTTCCCTACTTTGCAATCTATAAAAGTTTAATTTTTAACAAAGTTTACAAAACAGTTTTTGTTTTGAAGGGTCTGGGAGTTATTACAGTAACAAACCCTTTTTTCCCTCAAGCTTGATTCCTAAAATATTTCAAGCCCACAATTATCCTACAGCTTAAGTTTCCATCCATATGTATGTACTTCAGTAGCAATCACCTTTCTGTTAATTTAAAAGCAATAACCATTTAGCTTTGCTTGATAACCAGGGCCCACGTCCTGCTGATTCAGGAGAAATGCTGGGTCACAGCTTTCATATTGAGAAATAAGCCTGATAGGAATATCTGCTGGAATCTTATCTAAACTTACACTATCCAAATACTCTAATAGCTTTACGTATATTTTCTGGCTTCAACAGTTGTAATGACACTTATGAAATGTGAAACTAATACACTTTTCATTGCTAAATGGCTTTCTGCATCATGGGGAATAATAAATGTTTTTGTAAAATATTAAGGATGGACTGCCAACCTCCCCGTACCCCTCCCCACGGCTACACCTTTCTTCAGTTAATAAAAAAGCAGAGCAACTTTTGTTTTGGAGGTGGGGTGTGAAAGGAAGAGAAACATGTGCATGGCATCCTTACAAACAAAACATATCCCCCTTTGGAAATGATGATTTAGTAAGGAAATGTACCAAATGGAAAGAATTCAGAAAACAAATTGATCGGAGGACCAGGAATCATCAACTGCAAGGAAAAGCTGAAGGATTTGGTATTGTTTAGTCTAGAGAAGATGATTGTGGGGACATAGTGTCCAAATATGTAGAAGGTAGCACTCAGGAGGAAAGAATAAACTCTATATCCCCTGGGCTTAAGACAAGTTGTCATAGGCTTAACTGAAGAGGAGGCAGTTTCAGTGGAAATTTATCTAGTGACTATAATTAGCATTATGATATAATTATAATAATATTAAGTTATCCAGGAAGCCTTTAGGAAAGACCTAGGTAAAACTACTCGATGATGAGGCTAGGTGATCTTCTGAGGTCCTTCCTAAATCTGCTTCTTACAATTACTGTGTTGGAGTCAGGAACAGCTTGGATACACTCTGAAACCATTGCTTTTTCCATTAAAATGTTAGGATGCTGGAAGTAGCACCTGAGAGGCGCAGGGGCGGTGGTGGGAGCCTGGCAGGGACTACAGGCACTCCCCTGGCCTGGTCCCACTGGCCGCCCCTTTCTGGCAATTAAACTCTCTTGACTTGCAGCAAAGCCAAACTCCATTTGAGGTCAACAGTCCTTATTGTCCACATCATCCAGAAGATCCAGGAATTTCAGCCCTCATATCATGGACCATTTAAGCTATAAAATGCTAGCAGTGTGATTAGAGGCTGAGACAGGCAGCAGAGCCAAATCCTCACTCGATGGAGTGCATTAAAGCCTGGGCTTCCACCTTGGTTTACAGAAGCTGAAGATATGTACATCAGGTTATACTGAGTAATTCAACACTGTGTACAAGAAAAATAGAGCTGTTTCCTCTCGGAGGCCCAGTCAGCAGGAGGATGTCTAGCTCATTTTTTATTCATCTGAGTCAGTTTTGAAAGCATCCCACTCTTGCAGTGAAAAATTCTGCAGCGTGTTATGAAAGGACAACTAAAAATCTTGCCCATCATTTTTTTAATGTCTATCATTCACAGCTGGACAGTCCCACAGGTTGTTAGGAAAAGGGAGTTCTCTATGGCGAATGGAAAACAGTAAATCCAGGGAGGTTTCAGAAGTGCAATACAATCCATCAGTGTGTTAAAAACACAAACTGACAAAAAATATGGCCCTCTGGGTTCTTAAACACACTCGCAGTAAAAACTGTCTAGGTTGTGAATTAGAGAGAGAGAAAGTGATGCCTGAAATGAATCCAGAGCAAGGATGATAATGTGATAACTTTTATGGATGAGTGCATGTTACACTCGAAAGGGTCCCCAGTTCATGGGAGCTTCCTTCATCTTTCCTAAAGAGCCAATGTCAACAGTCCACTTTCTGCTTGCAATAAATCTAAGTCCCATCAGCCATAAAACAAAGATGCTCTATTCTTAATGCAACCCCAATAACTTCCCATTCTAGTTACTATAACATTCCTCTTATGAATGTATAATTCTCACTGGGCACATATATGCCAACCTGACTCATGTTCCCTAATTTATTGCTCTGTGCCTCAACCTACTGAAAGAGGAATTTGGCTGTCTACATGGCCAATGCTTTGTGGCGCTCCAGGGAGTCTGTCAGCAACACCTAGCTATAACACAAAAAATAGTACAGGTTATTGAACTGTATGCTGATAGCCACGCTTCTCAACTGTAATTTTGGGACAAGCATCCAAAAACACCCCCTCATCAAATTTTAGGTGATAGGATGTCTTTTCTCAAGAATATGTTGATGAATAGAAACCAACCCCAGTGCTTAGTATCACTGTGACTGCTGTGGACTGTGGGTTTTCCAGGAGTCAAGTAGTGCGATGGGTACAGTGAGATCCAAGAAAGTTCAAGCATGTACTGAAGAGATGTGTGTCCTGTACATACCTGAACACTTAGGAGGCGTTTTCTAAAGTCAACTCCTTCTCTTAATGGCACCTGCCTTTTGTACTCACGATTACGCTGCGGATTCAGTTCTATGTATTTCCATCACTACCCACCTACCTGAGAGCAAAGTTAAACAGCTCCATGTGCAAGTGCTCAGATTTAGTTCAGAAATGTTGCCTACAAGGGGAAGAGATTAAGTCTTATCTTAGATGAAATGCTATCCTTTCATGTCTAATACTTATCTCCTATGCAAGGTCTCTCATGGATGAATATCCAGTCACTGGCGTCTAAATTTGCCTCGCAATTTGCAGTTGAAAGGTTGAACTCTGGACAATGACTGTCAGAAAATCTTCAGTGCAGAGAAACTAAAAATAAACAACCTTATGAGTGTACTAATGTGAACAAAGGAAATAATGCATAAAAATCAGAAGTAAGGTGTAGGAAAAATAAGGAAAATGTGAATGGCTGGAAAATCCAAATGTCCCTTGCCAATGGGCAGTGTTGATAGGCCATATGCACACTGAGGTGCTTACACCTGCTGTATTTGCTCACAAGCATCGTACTGGTTTAACTACACCAATTATAAAATCAAGCTTAATTAAATCAGAGCAACGTTTGCATGCAGAAACCATGCAGCCCTTCAAAGGCAAACTTCCCTTTGATCCGCTGGACTGAATTTCACACAGCATATGTAATAAGGCTGAAAGGGATATTAAGAATTGGTAGGATCATTGGTAGGTTCCTCTGTAGGACTGGGTCGTGACAGTCTTTTCTCATATCTGGGCTGCAGCTGTGGCCATGGGAGGACAGCTCTAACTGGCCATAGCAGTGATACCGTGTGGCGCACACAATGCTCAGACTCTCCCAGTACTTGTGCTGGCCCCGTTTCTACAGCAGAGTTGTCACCTGGGGTCCTCATTCAATGTGCACCCTCATCCCTACAGCTGCAAACATGCCACATGGTCAGACTCCACATTCACAGGGGGCCTCCTTGTATTTTGCACGTAGAGAGAGCAGGTAGATCTTTGGCTATTTGACAAGCTTTGGCAGAACTACCCACGTGAGGTGTTTCTCAGCGCTTAAGGAGTCTCTGAGGCAGAGCATCTGGCACTAAAGGCCCTGCAAAATTTAGAGCATGGGAAAGGACAGAATGGGGTATTTCCTGTTAATATGAACCTATCTGCACAAAGCATTAACTTCTGTGGCCTGAATCCCTGGGATGTTTGTGAATTCCTCTTAGCAATTACTCACACAGTACTTAATGATTTTGTTAGCAAGCTGCTATCAAAAACAGAAGGGCAGGGCTTAGTACCTGGCCCTTCTTCTGTCCAGACCCTCTGGGACCACAGAGCATGGAAGATGCTCTCAGCTTACCACAACCTTTTTTGCATGGAGCAGCAGCAAATGCTGTGAAGATAAGCAATGAAGGATTCACACTGTAGGATAAACACCTGCTGCTAAAGCTCCTCAGCTGAATTCCACAAAAAAAGAGGACACCTTCTAGTCAGCATTCCTGAGGGATGCTCTAATTTATGCTAGGAACCAGCCAGGTAACTGCAAGGTGAGGGTGATGTGGAGCTGTTAAGTCATCCATCTTGTTCTCCTTCCCCAACCTTTCCTTTCAACTCAGCTTTTCTCCATCCGAGTAGCTCCAATCTGTCCAGGATATGGCCCTAATTTTAGCTGCTCATAATGTATGAACAACGTGAGATTCTAGGTATTGGGATATTAAAACAAAGTTGTTGCATCAGATCTCATTGAAATACAACTGTCTCTGGAGCTTCCAATTCAGATCTACTGTGTGCTTTTAATTGTATGGAGCACTTGTGAGGTTTATAAAAAGAGTGTTCAGGTAAATGTATCCTTTTGGAGCAGATTTGATGGAATCACATTTATTCAGTGCAAGTTAAGTACAGCTCACTCATTTCTAGTCTCACATAGTTCCTCAGATATCGTGATTTTCTTGGAAGGGAATGTCTGCTAGTGCTAACGTGTTTGGAAAGCTCATAAAATCTGGAGGTAGCCGCAGCCTGTGTATCTAGCATTTGCTAACAGTTCACTGTGGGTTTCCCTAATGTGGCAGATTTACAGGGGTCATATTTCCATCTGGATAGGTTTGCTTGTGAATAATTCTCCTGTGTCTTGTGCACAAACGTGATTTTCCTATAACACCCATATATTTCTGTCCCAATCCCCCCCTCTGTCTCCCCAGTATTTTTCTTCACACAACACTGTGGCCAAGGCAACAGAAAGAAAATCTTTCTATGAACATGTATGTTATTTTCTAAGCCTTGTACATCTTTTTTTTAGGGCAGGGCTCAAGCAGGATTTTAGCTGGTGGAGATGATAGCTGGTGCAGTTTAAGGGTGGTTTGCTGCAATTACACAGCTTTTCATTGTTCAGCCCGACACGGGTCAGAAATACCCAAGCTGATGTCAAAACCCAAATAGCGTCAGCATTGTGAAAGGAAGTGAAGAGACCCCCAGCAGACACCTGTGGGCTGGCCGATGTCACAGCGTGCACGGCAGGGCGGCAGGGACTGGGGTGGTCTGGGCAGCAGCAGCCCCATGTCCATGGCTGGCTCCACACCAGCCCACACGGGATTTTCTGCATCCAGTGGTTTTCCCATTGGGAATCTACGCACAGAGGTGGGTAACAGTTGGGCAGAGGCAGCTCTGGGGATGCTGCATGGGCTGTGATTACATCCTGTCCCTGGCCTCTATCACGACATCAATTTTCAAGGGTCTCTCAAAATTCAAACTAAAATCAATAAACAATGTCCTGATCTGACAGAAACTGTTAGTTAAGCTCTGAGCAGTTCTTTGGAAAAACCTATTTTTCCTGTTTCACAGTTTTGGCAGTTCTTAGAGGGTATGTTTATTTATTTTTACCCTTTGAGATTAATCCCTGCAAGGCACAGGACCCGCTTGCTGCCAGCTCCACCCCAGTGGTCTTTTTACAGGCAGAGTGCTCCAGGCTGCCTGTGCAATGCTGCTGTACCCCATGTGGCCCCTCCCTGCCCCCATCATCTTGCCACTGTGCTGTTTTTGCCGCAGTAAGGGGAAGCCAGGCTTGTAAAGCCCTGCTCCCTCTGCGTCACTCCTGCCAGCTCATGTCTCTGGCACTAAACTTCCCGTCTGCTTTTTCTACCCTAATGGAAGGTATGGGAAAGTTAGCACCAGGGAAGTACTGCAGCTAACAAAAACCTCATGGCTGTATGTTCACATATGCACACAAACATATTTGTACTGTGCAGAGAAGAAAGCATGTTCTCCAATCTTGCTTACCAAATGGCAATATTTTAATCTATTTATCTTGGTGAGTAGGTGAAAGAGCCAGTATTCAATGAAGAGTGTAGGAAATGTGCTCATGGTAGTAGATAATAGAACACCTCTAAGCATGTGCGAGCATTTCAGAGAGCTTATGCAACATTTCCTTTGCAAAATAAACACATACTTACAGCCCCATTTCCAAAATATCACCAAGAATATCATCACTTGCAAATGTTTCTGGGGAGGAGGTTGCCAAATTGCTAAATATATTCTGGACTTCAAATAGACATTTTGTACCATTTCCTTTCTACCCTGATAAATCTTTTCTTAGTCCTCTCACAGAAGCTCGGAGACCTGCCTGGGGATGGCATCCCACTGGGTTGGGTGCTGTGCAGTAGTAATTGGAGACTTGCCTCCTGATTTTATAGATGTGGGTGCTGTGCCAGGGAAAGCCTACAGCTCTGCTTTTTTTCCACCTGCTGCTAACCACCCGCAGGACCAGCACCATGGTGGAAGGAGGGGAAACAGGGACATGACAAAGGGGATGGGAATGGAGGGATGGGAAAACCTGCGAGAGCAGCAGGACAAGGTCTGCATGGAGCTCAGGGACGGCTGCCTGCTGCCCGGCCTGACACATAGCTCGTGCCAAGATCCCCAGGCACAAAAATTAGCTGACATCGTGGCTTTTGGAGACTCATGCTTTAAAAATTCAAAAGGTTTTTTAATATGCTGGTTTGCTTTAGTGATGTACAGCCATCTGTCTGTAAATTACTGCAGATACAAAGAATCCATCAGTTTAAGGTTTTTACACTTCAGCTGAAAGACCGTACAAATTAAATGAAGAGGAAATGGTGCAACTCATGACATGTTAACATACATGATGCATACAAACCCCTGTCCTAACCATCCATTTCTCTTTCTCAAAGATATCAGGGGCAGCCTGGTGGGCCTTCTGAGATCAGACACAAGGCACGGTGTTATCCAAGATCTCTCTCCAGGTGGCCTAACGGTCATAGATGAAAATTTAAGAGGAAAACAGGAAAAGTTAGTAGTTGGATCCAGGAAAAGCCAGTGCTTCTGCATGAGGAGGCAGAAGCACTCATACTGCATCCCAGGCTTTCATATTTCATCTTTCTTTTACTTACACTTATCTGATTCCACTGACTTGCAGAAAAGAGGGTGCAAGGAGAGGGCAGGTGCCTACATCAATCTCAACAAAGAGATCACTGAAGCACTATGGACATGCTGGGCCTAAATAACCTGTGAAGGTGGCCACATAGTATGGAATCAAATATCATCATTTACTGCTATTTCAGTCATACCTGGCAAGAGCAGCTGCCACCAAGTCATGAAAACAGCATGTGCATTTCTGCATCCAGGAGGAGAACCTGGGTTCCCCAGATGAAAAGTAACCTTATAAAAGCTGAATCAAGTCCCAATCCAGTTCATCACAGGGATGTAGAAACTCTTCTTCTGGCAGAAGAAAAGCAGTAGATATGAAAAGCTGCACATGAGATGGCAGGATCTCTCTTTTTCTGCTTTTTTTGTGATCAACACAGGAGAAAATGCCTGTAGAGCCTGTGACAGCTGGAAAGGCTGGAGATAAAAATATCCCTAACAGAGTGTAGAAAGACAGGATTAGAAAGAATCTCTTGGGTGATGAGGAGTAGCCCCTTGCTGTTAACAACACTGTATTTAATGACGGTATAGAATAATGTACAAACACGACAGCCATATCAAACCACTGCCGGAGATACACCTTTTGCTCCGGGCTGGCAGGGCTCCTCCCAACCTCCTCTTCTTACGATCAGTATGATCACTACGCTTTCTTCCCACCTCCAGCCAAGATTTATTTATAGCCTATTTATACCCTGTCCTGATTTTGGCTGGGATAGAGTTAGTTTTCTTCCTAGTAGCTGGCTACCTCTCACGACAGGGACCCCCACAGCTGTACCTGTACCTGCACCCACACCCGCACCTGCACCCAACCCGCTGCTTGCTCCTCAAATGGGGACCATCCATCAAGAGGGCTCTGGAGAAGACCATGTCTTGCGCTGACCTGCCTTCTGCAGGGAGGCAGTGAGGGAGGATAATTCTGGGGCAGTGCAACACCCACCACAACCCTGGGGCCGTGCAACAGCTCCCCAGTGCTGAGACCCTGCAACACCCACCACAACCCTGGGACCGTGCAACAGCTCCCCAGTTCCGAGACCCCACAACACCCACCCCAATCCTGGGACCATGCAACGCCCCTGTGGCCCAGCAGCTTCGCGCTGGCACCACGACGCCTCACTACTCCCCCTCCCCTCGGTGGGTCCCGGGGCGCGCTCCTCCCAACCCCCACAGCGCGCGCAGGCGCACGGGAGGGCGCGCGCCCCCTCCCCGGCACGAGCGCACTCCCCTCACTCCCCCCGGCTCCTGGCGACGGCGCATGCGCTTCGCCTGCCTCCCCCGGCTGCCTCCACACCCGTCCTCACCGAGCGGGGCGCGAACCAGGGGGCGTGGCCTTGTGAGGGGCGCGTCCCGCCGGGGCGTGTCCCGCGGGCGGAGGCGTGTCCGCGGGGGGCGTGGCGCGGCGCGGCGCGGCGCGCCCTGTCCATGGTGCGGGCGGCGGTGCGGGTGTCCCCGCGGCGGGAGGGCGGCGGCGCGGGGCTGCATGGACGTGATGTCCCCGCAACAGGAGCACCTCGGCCCGAGCCGCTCGTCCTCGGTGAGCGGCGAGACCAGGGTCTTCGCCGCCGCCGACAGCAAGAAGGTGAGGCCGCCCACGGGAAAGCGCCCCACGGCCCCCGCCCCGGCTCCCGCCCCGGCCCCGCAGTCCCCCGCGGGCCACCGCCGGCCAGCGCGTCCCCACGGGACGCCCCGTGGCCCCGCCGCCCCGGGCCCTGCTCCGCCGCAGCCAGGGCAGCGGGCTGGGCGGCACGCCGCCATCGGGACCGGCGCCCCGGGGAGCTGTCGGGACAGCTGGGGCCCGGGGTCTCCGCGTGAAGGGCGCCCTGGCGAGTGGGGTGCGGCGGTGCGCGGCGGGGCTCAGGGGACTCTGCCGGGCGGATAAGCCCGGGGACCTCCGGGGGGTTGCTGCACGGATGTCCCGGGAGCAAAGGGAGGCTGCTACCGGGACGTCCGGGGTAGGCGAGGAGCGCTGCTGCATAGGTGTCCCGGGGAGCTAGGGAAGGGATTGCTGGGTGGCGTGCGGTGGAGCCAAGGGGCTTTTCTGCGTGGGTTTCCCGGTGAGCTGTGGGGGGGATGCTGCATGGATGTGCTGGGGAGACTAAAGGGGAGGCTTTGCTGGATGGATGTCTGGAGGTTTGGCTGGGTGGGTATCAGAGGGAGCTGGGGGGAGGTTTGCAGAATGATTATCCAGGGGAGCAAGGAAGGATATGCTGCATGTGTATCTGGGGGGAGCGAGGGAAGGGTTTGCTAGAGCTGAGGGGGTTTGCTGGCTGCTCTCGCACATGCTTTGTACAAGAGAAATGTAAGAGCAGCTTCCCAAAGCAGTGCCTTGCGCTCTGTAAGTATATCACAATTGATAGCAAAGGAGCGTCATCCCATCTTCAAAACTGGTTGTAAAATCTGTTTGATGTCTCAAATTGCTTTTCAGCATCTGACATGATCAAGTGCGAAATGCTCGTTTCTGCGTACAGCCAAGTACTTGTTTCTGCCTTATACTTTGCTGTAACAAGCAAGCTGTAATAAACACATTCTTCCCACCGTGTAAGACAGGAACTCTTTTTTTCTCCTTGCCTTAGCAAGTGCTGTAGTGTTTTTCTACTCAAAGTAGAGCTGGTACCTTCCTGCCTTACCAATTTTGCCTCACAAGGGCATTTAAATCAATGCACTGCCTTGTTATTAGAGGTGTACAGTACTACTGACTGCTAAATACGCTGGCAGGATTGGAATGACTGCCCAGGTTAGTGTCCTTTACTAAATCTGTCTACCCGGTGTCAGGATGCCTGGTAGTAGAGGCTGAGCTTGTGTCCATTTGTGCTGCTGAGCAGTGGCTGAGGCTTTGCTGGTGGTGGCACAGCGGTGTGGAGAGGAGTCCTGGTCCCTCTCCTTCTGCTGGAATGTCTCTTCAGGCTGGGAAGTGATACTGTGCCTCTCCACAGGATGTGTCCCTGTGTGCCATGTCCCACCAAGGCACATAGGGCTCTGCCTGACCACAGCCCTGGGGACCTCTTCTCATGGCAGCTGCTGCCAATAGCGAAATGATTGCCTGGAGAGCATTTGGCCAAGATTTCTATCACACTTCGCTGAAGTTAATACCTGATTGGTTTCTGAAGAGGGAGCGTGATACACCTGCACAAAGCGGTGGCATACCCTCTGCTGCCTAGCTGGACAAAGGGATGGAGTAGATACTCTCTCTGAGCATTGCAATGTAATATGAGATGGCTAAATGTTCAGCTTTGATTTTTCTTCTATAATTTCTTTCATTTTTGCTGAAGACAAAGTATTATGTACCTTCCAACCTGCCTGAAAGGAGAAGGGATGCTCAAGAACTGTGAAGATGAACATTTTTTTCTTACAAGTTCTGCTTCATGATTCAGCATTCTGAGGACAAATATTAATTGTAGTACTTGTGTTTCCTATTCCTGCTCCAAAGAGCCCTCAGTCGAAGAAATGCAGACCTTGTTTTTGCCAGTGCTGACAAGGGAGCGGGGATATTACTTTTTACGGATCTTGGCAGCCCTTTTGGAATTCCTCAGTGTAGAGGCACACGCGGCGGGGATAGAGATGGAAATCCTCCTGTGGAGAAGCAGCTTGAGACCCTGGCTGGGCCATGCAGCATATGGCAGCTTTGCACACCGCGCACAGCCAACACAGGCAGACACCAACATCCAGCCAACCGCTCAGCTGCTCGTCCATGGTCATGGTGCTCCCCTGAGACTACTAGCACGCCATCTCTTCTTGTCTGTCTGGGGAGGAAGAATCCTACTTTTACGCTTGTGCAGCAGTGGGCTAGTCCTAATTTTGCTTGAAGCTGGATCTCAGGGACAGTGTGAATATTTGTTTTACTACTTGGGTCCTATGGACTCTATATACACCTCTGTTTTGTGTTCCACTCAGTGCCAAAGCATTTTATTTTTTCTACAATACAGAAAGTCTTACTACCAGGGAGATTACACTGTTTGTATTGGTTACATACAGTTAAATGGAAGATTGTCTTGGCAAGAAATCGCTTCTGATACTGGTGTCAGACACAGAATGTCAAGTTGAACAATTTTGTTGCAAATATGTATTTAACACCAACTATTTTACTTCGTGGCACAAATACCTCCACATATAGGATGCTAAGTGACCGCTGAACCTGTCTCCCTTTTTATTATCTTGACTACACCTTTCTCAATAAATTTATTTAGCTGAGATTTGCTACATTGTTCTGTGGTTGTCTGAACTCCTACTTCATCTTCCGCTTGGCTGAAGGATCACATGTGTCATCACATCATAGGAAAAGAGATGGAAATTGTCTAGGACTTTTTTTCATGTATTTTGTGTGATGGTTTAAACTATTTTCCTGGAAACATTTCCTTTCCTTTTCTTGACATGCAAAGTGATTCGAACTGCTAACCTACCTCACAGACACTGGGAGGTTCTCTCCGTTAAATGCTTACCAGGCATTCAAGACACCCTGCTAAAAGGTGACATTGAAGTGCAGTGTTATAGTTAATGCTTTGGGAAAATTCTGGACCAGATTCCCTCCTTACTAGTTTTACTGGAGTCACTGGACTATGTGTGGTTGACCTAAAGAGAAGTTTTGTACTGACTGTTTAGTAACCAACCCCAGTAAATTGATGCAGCTCTGAAGTGGATGAAGTAACATGAGTAAGAGTGATTATACTGATAGAGCTTATTTCTACAAATTTATCAAAACAAACTATGCAGCAGAGACATCTTTTATGCCAATGTAACTGTGTCAGCAGTAGCAGCTTTGGTCATTTAACCATATTTATAAGTTCCTGGTGTTTCACTTCTCTCTTAGAGGGGCTAGATTCCAACCAACCCTGAATATTTTACACAAGACAATATTTGGTAACACAAGGAGTCACTCTTAGGATTTTTTGCTGCCTCCTTGAAGGTTTCAAGTAACTACTTATAATGCTTTGGAGGCTCAGCAATTTTTAATATTTACTCATACAATGTGTGCAAAAAATTAACCATTTTGCACACCAAGCAAAAGAGTATTTATAGTTTGAGATTTGAAATATGGTATCCCATCACCATTAACATGTTTTTCTTTGTGGTTCTGATTACAAATACAGCAACAGCTTACTGGCAGGGAAAGGAGGGTTATAGTGTTCCCCAACAGTGCACTAAATGGATAAAATACAAGCAAATTAATGGCATTGGGAGAATAAAGGTAGTCATACATAGTCTTCATCCCTTTACTTTTCTTACTTTGCAAAGATGAGTCAAGTATGTATTTGCCATTATATTTCATGATACCTTGATCTCATGCCCTTATATATATGGTTTTTAACATGGAGCCCCTTAAGCAGGGACTACTTCTTCCTGCAAGTCTCTGTCCTGTTTACTATGATCCTGGCTGAGGGTCTGGTTGTTGCTTCCAAAATCACACCTGGTAGTGCTGGGAATCTCAGCTGTCCAGGAACACTTCGGGCACTGTTTAGGGAAGTGACGGATAATTTCTGTCATCCCGCAGACATATCCCGTACCAATTTTATCCTGAAGGGGACTGAAAAAGCCCCTATTTTTATGAAGTCATCCACATAGTTGGTCCTTAGGTTGAAATCACCTTGACAGGCTGTGCTGGTTTACAATAGCTAACTGTAGTGATGTGCCTCCTGATGCTGCTTTAATTACAAAATAGCATTAGCAGTCCTTCTTCTGTCTGTCCATAAGAGAATTTGAAAATTATGCATGAAACAATGTGTTCTAGTTCTTGAGTTTCCTTGTCTTAGGTTTTGCTTTATTTTGTCCCTCCTCATAGCCATAGGAAAGAGAGGGACTTGGCAGGTCATGTGGAATCTAAAACCCCAACACTGCATATATCAAATTATTGCCTGTTTACTTAATGCTGCTTGAAGTATCCATGTGGAGTGGGGGGAACGACCTCCCTCTGTCATCTGTAAACTGCTCCTGAGAAAGCCTTGCTGTACAGAAACCAGGGCAAAGTCATGTCCATGCGTTAACCTTCCAGCTTTGTGTCAGGCTTGAAAGGAAACTTCAGGTTTCATCAAAACCACCACAATGAGGGTTGCTGGTCTGAGCACTGTGGGCCCAATGCAGCTGACAGCAGGACCCATAGGGTCAGTGCTCCTGTCCTCCATATTTCTAGTGACCTTCCACACCTCCAGCTTTTGACGTACATGTGTGAGATCTTTTGAACACATCTGTATCAGTGCTTCCAAAGATTCATATCCTTTGAAAGGTAGTTGGTAGAACATCTTTTGCTCCTAGTTTCTTTCATCCATTTTTCTTTCTAGCCTGAGATAGCCTTTAGTCTCTGTCTTTGCTGTGCTCTCTAGCAGCTGCAGTTCCATTATGATGTGCTTTTGCTTCCACTGTATTGATAGCTCTTTCCTCTTGTGCCCCTGAAATTGTTTTCTCCTCAGTTATCCATCCAAAAATGGCTTTCTTTTTAGGAAGGTCCTTGTAAGTAAAAGTATTCTGCCAGCATAAACAAAAGCACATAGTTTTGTCACCTGCTCTGCCTTTATGGTAAATGGGCTCTCCGTGGGACCTAGACATCTCTGCTGCCTGAGCCAGCAGTTCAAATGCAGTCATCTTCTCACCCTGCTTCTAAGGGCTCAGGAATGTTATAGCAGTATAGGGCCATTGCTTGCTTTACAAAAGTATCAGAGATTCTTGTTATTGCTGGAATTTTTAGACAACCATATGCTGTAAGTCTGGATTATGGCACTTAGTGAAAACTGATTTATTGCCTCTCCTAAGTAGCCCAGTGATACAGGGGAAAGAGGGATGCCCAATTGTCCTGGAAAATTCACTGCTAGGCGCTGAGGATTGTTTTGATTTTTTGACTGTCAGGCTGTTACGTGAACTTTGCCTTACAGTTTCTGGTAAAGGTTTGTGTTCTGTGCTTTGGTTCATGTCTTTGGTTCAAACCAGAAGTGTATGCCACAGATAGTTTTGTTGCTCAGACAAGAACAGAGTTTGCATGGGTTAAATCCCTCATGGTTATTAACTTAGATACTTTTGAAGAGAAGGCTTTGTTAAAATCAGACTTCCTTTTGTTAGAAAAATAAAAGAGTGAGAGGGAGAGCTTAGCCACTGGAGTGCAATCCTCAGCTCAAGGTACTGGCACATCTGAGTGTTGTCCTTGTCACCCAGTTAAATGACCCAGGCACTTGTCCCAGCCTTGACCCACTTCTGGAGCAGCCTGTAAATCAGGAGCCTGAAATCCTTTCATGTCTGGGGAGGCTTTTACAAGGGTGTCTGCACATTGCTGAAGAGGCATTTCTGCTGTGTTCACCTGTCAGTCGGGAAAAGAATACATTTTTCAACTATTTTGTATAGGAATCTCTTAAACAGACATCAGGTAACCATTTTCTCATCCTAAGCTCAACCACTCTCTGAGACATCAGTTGTTCCTGATGTTACTGACCTCACAAATTTATATGTTCCCTGTCCTTTGCTTAGATAGAAAGGAGAGGATTGAGCTGATAATTTTCTTGGTCCTTAGTTTTCTTTCAGTCAGTGGAAGAAAACAGCACTGCCAGGACAAGATGGACTGTGTACTACATGTGTCCTTTTCTCTGTTGCCTACAAAAGGAGAACAGAGTGAATAGCTCAGGTGTGCAAGTCTGAGGGTGGGTGAGAGGAATCCTCCTGCATGTGTCTGACCATGGTATTGGTGAGGCACCATAACCGGGCAGCGCGGGCAGTGTGCTCACAACACACAGCCTCTGCATTAGCCTGCCTGCTCTGACCTCCTACACCTTTGCAGTAGCTGCAGCAGGGTATCCACTTATTGCACAGATTTTCAATTCTCTAGATACTTGTAAAATATTCTAAACATTGTATTACTTAAGTTGTGTTACTTAAGTTATTTGTCATCACAAAATAAAGAGTAAGTACCATGAATTTTTTCCTGCATTCTTTATTTAATATTCATGCTCTGCCATTCTCTTTCTAAGCTTGATATAGCTAAGTGATATACGCAAAGTACAAGAAAGTGCTTTATCTTCAGCTCCAATTTTATTTGAGGACATCATGCAGATGCTGCTGTATGTTACCTTTTTCACAGAATGGGAATTAATATCATAACTTGGTAATACATTAGTTTACATAAATTCTATATAATACCATATCCACTTCAACTGAGAGGAAAAATTAATTGAATACTGGCAGTCAGGAAGAGATTTTTCCTCCAGCCGATAACTTGTGAGATACTTGTGAAAGTTTTACTGTAATCCTGTAATCCATAGGGGTTCTGATTCCTGAGGAGAGACAGTATATTTCTGGTGATGGCTTGCAAGTTTACCTTCCTCAGCATGGTGGGCTGATCTGCTCATAAACCACCAACCATCACAGTTTACAAAATAGTGTCTCAGAGTGTAGGTCTGATCATTATCTGCTATAAATTAATTCTTTTGAAATCTATAGCCCTATGTCTATTTATACCAGATGAGAAACTAGCCAAATACTAGCACATACCACCAGTCCAATAATTGAAAAAGCAAAACTTCTCATTTCTGTTAAAAAGCAGTCAAGACAACCACCACCAGAAATGCAGAAGGTATGAAGTTAAACCTGAATTGGGGGGGAGTGGGAACTCAACCTTTTGAAGGTGAAGAAGGCAAAAATAACTCTAGTTTGTCCTGACTGATACAAGATTATAATCTTTGCATCTGGCACACTGTAAACATTCATTATGGATACTGATTTTATGATACATTTCACATGGGTGTGACTCAGCCAGCAAGTATGAAGATTTCTCTCTGTGTTGACCTTTCTAATATTTACATGAAAGAATGGGAGATTATGATGTGGGACACATGTTGAGAAATGCTTCTCTGTGTCCCATGCTTAGATAATTGGTCATTGCATCTCCTTTTGCTCCCAAACATCTGCTTTCACTACAGCTGTCCAGGATGCATCAGCTGTTCTCTGCATTGCCAGGGTGACATCTTTGCACTATGAAACTGAGAAGAGCAGGCATCTGGGTCCACCTTAGCCAAAAATTAATTTGTTCTGCTTCTCAAAGTAAATCTATTCAAGTTATCATGATGGTCATTTATTTTCTCTTCCCAACAGAATAAAAACCAAAAAAGCCTTTCTGTCTGTAGTCAATGTCTCTGTGTAATGTTTTTATTTGCATACAGCTGACCTGACTCACTTCACTCCCGCTGTGAAATTTTCCCTTTTCCAAATCTCATCAGTAATCTTTTTATGTTTTGAAGCTCTTTTTTGTTAAGCTTTGCTTAATAGTGTATTAGGAGGTTGCCCAGAGAGGCTGTGGAATCTCATTCTCAGAGATAACAGAGACCTGGACTGGAGGTGGCCTGGAGCAGCCTGCTTGAATGGGTCCTGCACTCCTGGACCACAGACCTCCTGGGATCCCCTCCAACCTGAATTATTCTGTGACTCTCTGCTAGTTATCTGAGCTCTTATGAAACTTGCTGTAATTCTGATCTTTACCTTGGTCCTCAGATATTTAAGTCAAGACTAGAATCTCACTGCCACAGGCACTTTTCAGCATTGCTAACCCAAGCTTGAAAAAAATTGCCATAATTGTCATAGATTTAAAAATACTGCATTTTTTCAGTGGCTACCTTTTCAGACCTGAGAAGTCAAATGAATTAAGATCACTTTGAAAACATAACCAAACCTCTGCTGCATTTGCAAGAGATGAGGTGCTCTAATTTTAACCACCCTCTGAAAGCCACCTGCCCAATAACGAGACTTGCAGTAAATTTCCAATTGGGAGTTGATGCTTTATATCAACCTTAAAATCTGTTGATTGCATAAAATTTGTGGGTTGTCTTCTGTAGGTTATACTGCATTGTTGCCTTCAGATTTGCAGATATGCTAATTTTTAAATGGCTAACAGCTTTTCAGATTTGCTAGCAGTAAGACAAACTGATTTAATTCACTAGAAAAATTTAGCAAAGTATTTCTTTTTTTTCTCAAAACTATCAAAAATTGGCATCTGTTTTGTTAGTAGTCTATTAAGTTATTATCCAGTTATAATCCAATCAAAGACAGCTAAATGTTCCCAGCTAAAACCATGACAGCAGGCTTAATTTATCAGTCGTGAGAAAATTATTTTTTGATAAAAGGAACAGGGAGGAGGGGATAATTTTTAAAGGTGAATTGAAATTACATGGTTGAATTTATAACAATTGCTGCAGAATAGCTGTAACTGAGTGACAAAACAAACAAGTGTGCTCTACATAAATAAAGGGAGAACAAAATAAAATAACACGATAACAAATGCACCGCAATGACTAAAAGAAACTCAAAAGCAAGTAAAGCACGTAGTACTGCAGAGTTTCATTTCTCCGAGGGGAGCATGCTGAGCACCTGCCCAAACGAAATGTGTGCCACATCCAGCACACACATTGGCAGAAAAATCAGTTGTTCCCTAACATACATGTTCCTGGTAGTCAGTGGTTATTTTTAGTATAGAGGAAGAAAGTCTGGCTTTGCGATTAGCTGAGAACAGAGACTTCATGACTGTCAAATGTTCACCTGTTTGATCAGCTCTCAGCAGTTACCAGGCTGGTGTAAGGGACCACTCCAGCACTGGAAACTGTCCTGTTGGGGTCTCAGGAGTTCAGCCCCCGTCCTTTTGTTTACCAGCTTATTCTGAAAAATATTTGAGCTAAATAAGGTAACAACTGCCCTTCTGGTGGAGGGTCAGTGAGAGGAGAGGTCATGCACTTTAGCAGCAGGTTGCACAACCAGTTCTAGAGAGCAGCTCCAAAGTGAGGGCCAGGACTCCTTAGCCCTGCTTCTGGCTGCAGGAGGGAGAGGATACAGTGGTGAATACATTTGTGTTCAGGGAAATGTATGTTTTTGTCTCCTGTGGGTGCTTTTGAAAATTTCTACCTCTGGGGAAATGGTGTTGTTTATTTGCTCAGTATTTTTATTGTAGTATTCAACCTCACTCAATGGGAACCCATGCTCCCTTGATAGCTGCTGACATTTTCATCTCTTCTCTATGCTTTGTCTTTTTTTTTTTTCGTGTTGCATTCTCTGTCTGTGTCTCCTTTTGCTGATTCCCTTCCTAGTTCTGTGCTAAGAACTGCCCTGCCTCTCACTTTCCTATTTTGTCCCGTACATGATCAGGCATGAAAAAAATGTCATTATTGACTACTGAGAGACAAGATGTAATGCTCCAGCTAGATTAGTAGGGAAGGAAAATGTCCTCATCTCTAAAGATTTGGAGAAAAAAAGTAGCCCTATATAGCATGTAAGATTAAGAGGGCAGAATCCAAACCATAATTTATGGTAAACATCAGACCCGACACAGAAATGTACCAAGCATTTGAAATTTGAACCACCAACTGGATATTTGATAAATGTAAAGTACGATAGATTATTAAGGGACAAAAAGTGGTTGAGGACCAGCTCTAGGTGTTTACTTCGTGTGTGCAGTGTACCTCAGGTATCTGTGTATAGACACTCATTGTCAGCTTTTCTTTATCATTTCCTTTCTGGTCATGCTCCTGTTTTTCTCAATATGTGGTAATATTTTACAACCATTCTCCCCCTCTGGGGTTGCTGATGACAATAACTCAGCCTTTTTCCCATGGTCCAAAATTGGAGTCTGGCTGCAACAACTCTGTATGCATGCAGTTACTGTTCTGAATTTCACCTATGATTTCATTTTGTTTCTCTTTCAAACCAGAAAATGAAGAGTTTGGCCCAAAGACGCCAGTCTGCACCATCTTTGATCTTCGTCAAAGCACTTAACAGATCTCGGTCGGTCTCAAGGTGAGTTAGGGAGTTTTGCCGGCTATACTGTTTTGCAGTTTATCAGCCCAAAACTCAAAATAGTTTTGAGCTATTGTCCACACCAGGTTGTCAACCACAATTCAGTCTGCTCAGTAGCTGCACAGCTATAAAGCCCACTGAAAGATGTGGCAGACCCAGCCCAGGCGCCAGCTGATCTCCTAGAGGGCATTTCCCCACTGCTGCCACACAGAGCAGCTCCCCAGTTTGGAACAGGGCATGAAACATTTGGGCTGCTCAGTTCTAATTAATTTGTGGTTGGCTATGATTGCCTGCTGGGGAGACGACATGGGCAGAAGAATCACCGAATCACAGAATAGTAAGGGTTGGCAGGGACCTCTGGAGATCATCTTGTCCAACCCCCCTGCTTGAGCAGGGACACCTAGAGCAGGGGGCACAGGAACGCATCCAGGTGGGGTTTGAATGTCTCCAGGGAAGGAGACTCCACAGCCTCCCTGGGCAGCCTGTTCCACTGCTCTGGCACCCGCACAGGAAAGAAGTTTTTTCTCATATTGAGGTGGAACTTCCTGTGTTCCAACTTGTGCCCATTGCCCCTTGTCCTGTCCTTGGGCACCACTGAAAAGAGTCCAGTCCCACCCTCCTGACACCCACCCTTTGGATATTTATAAGTTTATAAGTTTATAAGAAGATTGATGTTTCCTGCTTTCTGCCTTGTACACTTATGCAGTGCCAGGCATAACTCAGGAGTGGTTATTGCAGGATTGTACAATAGAATTTGAGCTAAGTTTCTGTCCTGGGCTGCTGCACGGTACAGGCTCTCCGAAGCTCTGGAAGCACCTGCTGGTTTAGGATGCCGGGATCTGGTGGTCACAGCCTTCTCCTGTTCTGTGTATGTAGGTGAATGCAGGTGTGAAGCATTCAGCGTTTTTTGTCTTCATTTTCTGCCAGGATCAGCCATTCCTCTTCCCTCCCTACGCCGACATAAAGCTACCATAGCATAGAAATGGGAGTTTCTGTGGAGGTAGTCCACTGTCCAGCCCCAGCCCTGACCTGCCATTTGACCCATCCTACATACATAACTTTTGTCTTCCTGCACTATAGTTCATTAGACTTTAAACTTACAAAACATAAGTGTTTATTGAGAAGGGAACCATCTGGTAGGCTGTTAATGCTTCCAGCTGTGTAGAGGTCTGTATGAAGAAAACGTTATTGAGGGAAATTAAAGTATGGCTTTGTAAGGAATATTTTTTCGTACTCTGTGGTGTGTTAAGTAATCAGTGTGTGAGCTTTGGAAAGTTTTTTGTGTTTGATCTAACTAATACCTGGTTTCATATTTGTCATTGTGGAGAATTCCACGGTATTTCAGAAACCTGTGAAAGTATTCTGTGAAAACATCAAAGTTGCAAAATAGGAAAGGAAAATGAGTTGAAACTACTTGCAGGTCTTTTTGCTGGCTATGACATAAAAGAGGAAACTTAGAAATGAATTCCTAAAGGCGTTTGCACCTTTTTGTGTAGTCTAGTGGCCTGAGCCTAGGACTGAGAGCCAGCAACATGTGTTCTGGTTCTGTCTGGCTTTGTTTCCAGGTCTTTAAAATAAGATGAATGGGTATTTTGTAACCCCTTCACGAGAATACTGAAATTGTTTAGATTGTCTGTACTGCCATATTTATTCTTCATTTACTATTATTTCTTCATGGTATTTGTAGCTATGTTCATAATTGTGATACCATCTTCTGGGCATAGATGACACGTTCATAACTGAGGTTGTGAAATTGGAGACAGATGATTACTATGGGGAGTAGCAATAACTGCAGAGTACAGGGCACAAGAGATGGGATCTCTCTGCCCTTGGACTTCAGGGTTTCCTGCAGTTCCATAATGTCTTCCCTTCAAGCCGTCTTAAGACTTTCTCCTCCATAGTAGGAAAATGAACTATATTTAATGCTTATATTTCAATCTTCTGTCATTTGGCTGCTGGTATTCAGACATGAACCTTTTTCTTCAATTCCACTTTTATTTTTCTGTTTGTTTTATTGCCTGCTCCGTAAGTATCAGAAATTGGACATAGATGAAGAGACACTGAGTGGGATAATATTTTCACCTAAGAATTTTGCTCTTTCCTATGTGTAAATATGTGTTGCCTGTATAGTCTGGATCAGAATACTTTCCAGATCTGGTGTGTGGAAGGATTTTTTTCTAAGGCCAGTTGACAGAAACTTTGTGGTGGAGAGGACGGAAGAAGGGAAAATGTTGCCTTGCTCTGCAGTAAGGGCAAAGCTTTACCTAGCTGACAGACCCTGCTGTTTTCACAGCTAATGGATGCTGCCTCATGTCTGTCCTCTGCCTGTGGCATGCAACAATTTAGCTACTCCTGTTGTTTTGGACTGAAGTCTGTGGCTGTGGTGAGAGGTATTGGGTGAAGTCCGAGGACCCTGGAGCCAGAGCAGGTGATTTCATAGTTTCAAAGTCTATCAGTTAGAGGGTAACACTTTGGATGGTGTTTATTATTGTTCACAGGACCAGTAATTCTCACCTGTGCCTGACTTCCTTGTTTGGCTGTGCAAAACACATTCCTCTTCATCACCAAACTGATGGATGAGTTTGAACTTTCCACTCTGTTGTGTAAATGCTTAACTCTTGTGAAGTGCTTTCTCTTAAGGCAAGCTGAAGAGCAACAAAATGACTTCTCATGTTTTCTAATCTCCTCCAAATGTTTTATCTCAGACCTCTTTCAGCTCTTAGTTCCCTTTCTTGTAGACACAGCCAGCCTGCAAAATCCATTATTCTCTTCTGGCAGTGAACCTTAATACTGGGACTCTGTAACACTTGTTAATGGTTGATTAATGACTTGTAGATAATAAAGCTCCTATCTGAAGTTAGCAAACATCTGTGAGGGATTTATATGAATCCTCTCACCTCAGCAGCTGGCTCACCTCAATATTTGTTGAAATTAATGAACAAGTGCAAAGTTTAAAAGGGCAGGAAATACTTAGAAGCACAAGTCAGTTTGTATTTTATACCACTTTATATATCAGGTGTCCTTGGTTTATATATAGGGCACTTCCATAATACATGGTGGCACCCACTTTGGACAGCGTTACTCTGGGCATTTAAAAGTTTATTAATGGTATTTATTCAAAGAAACCATTGTGACATCTGGAGATGGCTATTGAGCATTCAGAGGATTAAGGTTTTTTTAATGGTAGTGCTGTTGTAGCTGTGATGGTACAAGGATGTGAGGCAAGACAATCTAGCTGGAAAAGCAGATACTTGTTTATGCTTTTGTTCTCTTCTTCAGTCCTGAAAGAGATGCAAATCTAGAAGTCTTGTGTGCTTAAAAGCTTGTCTTCTTTTTCTCCAGATATATCATTTGGTTTAGTGAAAGTTAAGCCTTCCTTACAAATCTTGCCTTGCCATGCCAGTCATATTAAAGGATTTACAAGATATTTGGCCTGCAGAAGACTTCTGGGATGGCTGTATGGCACAGTGGCGCACAGATGTGCAACCACGCTGTAATCCCTGCCTCACTCGACTGTAACTGCAGGCAGCAGAGGAACATAGTAAACAGTGCAGATATTATAGTGGAATTTAGGCCCTTACTTCCAAGAGATGAAAATATGCAGATTATTCATTGCCTCCTGTTTTTGCTTTTCATACTTTTTTCTATACAGTTCCTTTTTCCTTGCAAAATAGTAATGAATAGGCATGTAAGGGCTGTTTCACATCATCAGATGTCCTCCTTGGAAGTACTTTGAGCAACGTTATTCTAGAAATACACTGGAAAAGTAAGCTTTAGATATTTTTCTTGGCTGATACTCAGATGCAGAAAAAATAAGTTTGATTGTTAACTCTATTAATGTGTATGAAATCAGCAACGGATTCAGCTTAGTTATATTTGGCCCTGGACCTGTTCTGCAGTTGTAATTTTCCTCTTACTTTTTCTTGGTGTCCTTTAATGAAAACTGCACAACTTAATGACATACTTCAGTGCAACACAAATCACGGGCTTGAAACAGAAACGTCTGAGGCCTGGGTTTAAGCATGAAGTCTTGTAATTTCAAAATAATTGATATAGAATAATAGAGACTTGTTTCAAGCCAAATTTTCAGCCTTTGTTCTGCTGTCCCTCAAAACAATTTTTGTATGTGATGAAGCCCAAGCTACGAAGTTTCTGCTCTGCGTTGGCGGACTTCTGCATGCATCTAGGATACTTCACAGGCACAGCCAAACCCTGTTTTGCAGTTGCTGGCAGCTTCCCCTTTCCTAATGCATGCCTCACCAGATTTTTGCAAGTGATATTTTTACATGCTGAAACTTATTAATATAATTTCACAATTTCTGAGTCTGCATGTCCATTTATAGATATTTGTCTCTACACACTAAAGGTGTTAAAATATTGGTAATGAAACTACTCTTTATTACACTGTGAAGTACATTTATGATGTTATTTTAGCGTAAGCTAGAAGCAGGGGTTGTTTTTTAAAAAATTAAGCAAAATTTCTAAAAGGTTTTATGAACAAATCTTTAAAGAACCTGAGAAGGAAGGCTCTAAAAACTCACCCCCACCTGATTTTATCATCTGGATTTTATGGTCGAAGACGTTAAAGGTAAAAACTGAGGATTTCACAGGTTTCCAAGGTGTTTTTTCCCCTTCTGTACCTGGAAGCAGTATTGTGCCATTCATGGGGAGGCTGCTCTTCCTTCTCCCAACACACAGTAAGTGATTCTGGCATGTTATCTTCCAGGGGTCCCATGCCAAATGCTAAATATCCCAGATAACAGAGATCATATGTGTAATCTAGTAATACATTCCACTTGGCGCTAGTCAAATACAGAGTGTTCCCAGTGTCCTGGACATTGTGTTTTCAGGGTTTTAGTCAGAAGATATGTGGATGATCCAAGCTATGTGACTAGATGAAGACAAAAATAGAGACTTTTAATAAATGTAAATTGCCAGAAGGCCTTAACTCTCTCTTTTTCCCTGGGGAGTTGAGTATTTGGTGTTTCAGTCAAATCTGATTGCAGGGAGGAAGGGAATAAAAGTTCATTGCAAGTAACTAACTTGTTAAGTAGGTATTTTGGTTGTAATCATTTTGCTTATTCTTCACTCATTTCCATGATAGTAAATAATATCTCCTAGCAAAGTAGTCTCCATGAGGCACATTTGGTTGGTGAGGCTCAGCACCTCGGTACAGTATGGGAGCATCGAGCGGGAGCGCCTGCCTCCCTGTCACTCCCCACAGCCATTTTATTTACTGGCTGTTGCAGGACGAGGCCTTTGCAGGCAGGTACGCGCTAAGCAGCCGCTGTCCCCTCAGACGTCGTGGCAGAGGCGGGTGTTGCTCTTACACAGCCCCCTGGGCACCATGACAGCACTTGTTGGGGTGTGAAGTGGGGACAGCACTCACCCAGCTGAGGCCACCCTGACGCCGAGGTGCCTCTCCCCATCCGTCACTGCAGCAAAACCTGTCAAGTGGAGGAACAGGACCTTTGGCCGTGGCCACCATGACCTGGCCCATCAATAGTGCTGCTGCTGGCAGCATGCAGGGCATGACCTTGGGGCCACTCTGCTGGAGGGCACAGCCTTGGTGTGGTGTGAGACAAGTGGCACTTGGCAGCTAAACCTAAGGGGCTTTGTGAGACAAAGGCTGCCATATTGTATGTATGCACATTTCTGTGTGTATCTATGGGTGTCATATGTATGATCAGTGTGGGGTTTTGCCTCCAAAGGTGTCACACACCACCAGCGGTGATGGGAGAGATGGGCTCAAAACCAGGACAGGAGGTAGTGTGGCCAGACACTGTCCCAGCCTCCTTCCATCCTGTTCCTGCTGGACAAAATGTCCAGCATACAGCTGGATAAACACATAATGCAATGCATGAGCAATTGGCTGATGAGTCAGGCTCAAAGGGTTAGAGTAAATGGGGTTACATCAGGCTGGTGGCTGGAAACTAGTGGGGTTAAGCAGGGATCTATCTTGGGGCCATTACTCTTTAATCTCTTTGTTAATTACTTGGATGCAAGACTTGAAAGAACACTAATTAAGTTTGCTGATGACACAAAATTGGGAGGAGCTGCTGACACTCCAAGGGCAGAGGTGCCCTGCAGAGGGATCTAGACATGCTGGAGAGCTGGACAGTCACCAACCATATGAAGTTTAACAAGGTCAGATTTTACACCTGGGGCACGGCAACCCTGGATGTATATACAGACGGGGGAATGAGAGGCTGGAGAGCAGCTTTGCAGAGACGGACCTGGGGGTTCTGGTCCATGGCAAGTGAACATGAGCCAACAGAGTGGCCTGGCAGCCAAGAGGGCCAGCTGTGCCCTGGGGTGCATCAAGCACTGCATTGCAGCCGGTCGAGGGAGGGGATTGTCCCACTCTGCTCTGCGCTGGTGCGGCCTCACCTCGAGTGCTGTGTGTAGTTTTGGGTCCCACAGTACATTAAGGATACAAAGCTACTAGAGAGTGTCCAGAGAAGGGCCACAAAGTTGGCAAAAAGTTTAGAGGAGTAACTGTACAAGGCATGGCTAAAGTCACTTGGTTTGTTCAGCCTGGAGAAGAGGAGACTGAGGGCAGACCTCATCGTGGTCTACAGCTTCCTCACAAGGGGAGGAGGAGGGGCAGGCGCTGATCTCTTCTCTCTGGTGACCAATGACAGGACCCGAGGGAATGGCAGGAGGATGTGCCAGGGGAGGTTTAGGTTGGATATTAGGAAAAGGTTCTTCACCCAGAGGGTGGTGGAGCACTGGAACAGGCTCCCCAGGTAGGCAGCCACGGCACCGAGCCTGACGCTGTTCAAGAAGCGCTTGGACAACGCCCTCAGAGACATGGTTTGAATTTTGGGGTTGTCCTGTGCAGGGACAGGAGTTGGACTCGATGATCCTTGTGGGTCCCTTCCAACTCAGGACATTCTGTGATTCTACGATTAATTTCAAATGCAGGTGTCACAGTTTGGTGGTGGTGGCTGGCAGGGGTGTCTCATGAGGGCTGCAAAATGGAGGTGAGGTGAGGTGTAACAGGGTAACAAGTCACTTTGAAACAGGTGCTGTAGGCAGTAGGGGAAGATTTACAGTGTTTGAGGAAGAAATGGCTGTCTGGCAAGCCATGGCCCTGCCTGGAGGTTGCTCCCCGTTGTGGCCCTCACCTGCCGCCCCATGGCTTGTGAGAGGCCGACTTGGTGGTGGCGGGGCAGGTAGCTAATGCTAGGCATGCACAGGCACAAATGAAACATCTCTAAAGACCCCACCCCGTCCCCTTGGCCATCCAGATGGCATGGTCACAGGGATGAAGGCTCCTAAACCATTCAGCCTTAGGAAGAGGCATGTCGTGAAGGGCAGTTCTTACAAGGTAGTCTTTCTGAAGCTACAAGGCTTGTGGTTTTTTGGGAAGCATGAGGGCTGTCACTATTGCCAGAATGGCTCCCCCAGGTGAAAATCAAAGTGGCAGCACCCCAGGGCCAGCCCTGTATCCTGCACTCCTCATCTTATAGTCCTTTGTCTGAGACACTCCAATACACTCAAGAATACAGAAGAGCCATTTTATGAAAGAAAGGAAGAAAAAGGGCAAAATCCCACAAAACAGAGTTTTCTGATGAAAGGGATTAAGTACAGACACTGCTCATTTTATCTTGACTAGTGATATTTCATAGCTTTTTCCATAAAGCTTCAGCTCCAGGAGCCAGGTGGTTATAAAAATCAGTTCCATTAGAAATCAAGTTTCTAGTCATCAAGATGGAGGAAAAATCCTGTTCCTAAAGACTCAGTCAACAAAGCAAATGAAAAGTTCTTTGCTTCTGTGTTTAATATTTAGATTTAATTCAGCCTCAAACATTCTTATCAGGATTTTTTCTGAGATTTTCCATTTCATTAAAAGTTTTTATGTTTTAACATTTTTTTTGCTTAATCTGAATGTGCAGAAACCTCTGTATGAGAACTTTCCCAGATTTCTCCACTCAGTATGTCATGTTTCCCTTTGTAAGGTAAGAATACCTGAATTTGTAGAAAAATAGTGATTTTGTTTTTAAAAACATCACTATTTTGTATCAAATTGCTCTTCCTTTTTAGTGGAATTGCACATAATCAAAATAACTTGTGATGATATTGTACAAGTTGTCATTTTTACAGTATTTCTGATTCATGCTTGATTTAAGCTAATTATGACACTGGAGTATTGTTTCCTTAAACCATGTGCTTGAACTATTTTATATAGTAATAGCTGGGGATAAAATTTTACTAACTGTTAACAAGGAACAAAGTGAACCTTCTGAGGCCTCAAATGGCCTTTTAACTCAGAGATTGGCATTCCTGTCCCCCCACTGTGTTTTTTTCTGTTTTGTTTTGTTTTGAGTGTAAGCATGTGTGTGTATGTGTGCATATGTTTGTTTTTGATAAAACCCATCAGTTCTTCATTTATGATGTACAAACTGGCTTATAGCGATGTTTGTACATCTGGAGATAGAAATGAGCTGTGGCTCAGAGATATGCTGCCTTTTTCATTAAAAGAAAAGGACTAGAGGTAAGAAAAAGGAAGGCTTGGAAGCAGGGTTTTGGAAGGATTGGAGTTTAAATGAGGGATTAATTTTACAATAAATGACTAATAGTTTAACACTGGTGGTTTAAGCCAATTCCCCTTTGGATAGAGTTGTGATAGCTTTAAGACAAGACAGCAAGGGGCACTGCTCATTGGGATGAGCATAGGGCTCTGCTTGCCCAGATGTCTCACTGTCCACATGTGCTTTTGGCTGCAGCCCATTTTGGGGGCTTTTTGGATTAGGCCTTGTGGTCTGGCAAAATGCAGCTGTTGTCCAGCCATTGTGTATCCCTGATTTTAGACAATAAAATATCTGCCTAATGACAGTCTGGTCAAGCAGCTTGGGCAGCGGCATACCTGAGGAGATCACAGACCAACTCACTCAGACTGCTTTGTGATCGTTTATCTTGTGTAAACAAGCAGAAATCCTCTAATGATGTGCAGGTTGATGTGCAGCCTCTGGTGCTCTCACCTCTGACAAGGGCCAGCATTAAATACGCATTGAATGCTTCTCCTGACTGATATGGCATCTCTTCTCCTGTTCCAATTCCTTCCTCACCATGCACAAAACTGCTGGTGAGGAGTTTTTAATCACATCACGGGATTAACAGTCTGTCTTTAGATCTCTTCTGTGCCCATATCTTAAGTGTTTGAGTACAAGGGGCTATATCCAATAAAGGTTAACAAGCCTCAAGGGCAAGACATGGGAATAATTTAGGTACCTGAATCTAAAATCGTGACTTAAAAAACATCATCTCAGTGGCTTCCTGACCTCCCACGTGCCTCTGTTCTTTAGGCACTCTCCTACTGACCAAAGAGCTACTCAAACACCTGGAGTCGTGCTTTTGCATGTCCCAGTATGGCATGACTGTTGGCAGCATGAACAGGTCTGTGTCAAAGAACTAAACATTGCTTCATGTTGAGGCTCCTGAGAAGCTCCATCCAGTAGTCCACAGACCCTATTTAACCTGCCTGGGCAAGAACAAGGCCCTCACAAAAGCAGTTGCAAATGTTGTCTTTCAAACCTCTGGCTGAGTCCACTTTTCTGGAGTGTTTTTTAATAATTGTTTAGGGTAGCTGTTTCTGAACATGCAATATCAGGGCTGAAGTGGGTATTTTGGCAGGGAGAGACCATGGTCTATGTTGCAACCAAGGTTTGTGCCAGCTAGCAAGCCTGGGGTAAGCTACGCTAGGTGCTTCTAGCCTGCTCCGTAGGCAGTTCCCCAGAGACCACCACTGCTCTTTGTGAAACTGCTGGCCTCGAAGTTGATGTGCTTGTGATGGATTGCCCAGGTTCAGCTCTCTACCTCCTTAGGCAATTCATCTTCTGCTTCCCAGAAGAGTCATGTAACTACTAAAGCAGAGGGTAGTTGGAGTGGAGACTTTCCTTCTCCTTCCCACAGTTGAAGCTGGGCCACTGTGCAGAAGGATATGCAATGTTCCTGGGACCAAAAATCTTATGTTCACAGGAGCAAGCTTGGCTCTGTAGATGAACGGTAAAAGCACTTACCTGGGAGGGGAAAGGCCTGTGCCTGTTCCCAGGATTATTTGTGCATATCACCCACTGACACATCCATTTTTCAGCTTGTCCTGTCCCCTACCTGAAAAAGTACTAAGATGAATGTTTTAGTCTGGATCCTTGTGTGCTCTACAGGGAGCCTGTGCGCTGAACACAGACTGCATTCGGTGGGAGTAGGTATCCAGTACATCTAGGTGCATCCTTGGTCTTCATGGCAGGATTATTCAGAAAATGCAGAAGAGAATGGTAAAGACCTTCATCTGAATGAATAAGCAGAGCTGAGGTGTTTTCATCCACCTTTCTTCCCTCTCTTCCCTCTGCATTTTGTTCTGGTAGTAAAACCATATCCAATGTTTTGCAAGGCATCTCATTTTATCAGAGCTCCCCTGGAAACACATTCAGTTGCTAAGTTCCTCCGACTAAGCAACCTCACATTCATTCCCCTCAGTTTTGCTCTCCAAGAGCAGGACATGTTCCTGGTGGGTGGTGCGCCAAGTACGACATTCATTTCTGCAAGGAGGTCACGAATCAGACGCAGGCAAGCTCTGCTGCTGTATCAAAGGCTCAAATAAACATGGGAAAAAGCCATCATGGGAAAGGGTCTTGTGCTTCACCCTTCTCCAGGCTATGGCTCTTTGCAGATTTCTCCCTTAGGTCAAGTAATTACCATCAGGTGCAGGGATGTGGGGAATCCTCTAACAGCTTTTTTTCTCCAGCTCAGATCACTGGTGGAACAGAAACCTCTGACTAACCTGCCTGAGTAGCTATGCAAAAAACCTCATTGAATATGGAGGCAGTTAGTTATAGGAGAGCAAAGCAGTGCATGTGGCTGCAACTAATTTGTCTGCTGGCTGTTCATAAGGAATCTGGGTCATTACACTTGCAATAGCTGGCAGCAGCAGGCATATCAAGTAATCTCTTCACTGTAATAGGATAATTCCTGTGCTGTAGCACTAGTGTCAAAATATGGTTTAAAGCCCTTGAGGCAAACCAAAGCCAGATTTGTTCCTGTTACAGCTGGGACAGGTGCAGTGAAATGGCAATCCCACCTTCCATGCAGCACCTGTATTGGTCATCCCTCGCAGGGAAGCAGTCCTTAAAAATTTAAGTCAATACAAGGGCTGGGCAGATCCTCCCTTCACATCTGCGGTGGAACTTTGTGGAGTTCACCCCACAGTGTCCCACAGTTGTGGGGATACAGGCAAGGCCAGGCAGCAGTGGCTTCAATGAGAGCTGCAGCGTGCGGGAGGATAAAGTGTGGTGAAGGGGCTTATCTTTTAAAGGCAGTACTTGCAGCTATTTATAGGTCACTTTGTATGTGATTACTTTGTTTATAATCAGCAAGTTTCCTCCTGAAAAAGGGCAATTGAGGAGCAGCAGCTGGTGGATTCCAGGTTTGCTTTACCTGACCACATATTTGAAGTCTTGCACTGTTTTGAATGCATGTGTTTTTCTTAAAACTCATTGCCTAAACTGCAGACTCTACCCAGGTGGCATGAGCCGAGGAGGGGAAGAGCCTAGCTCAATTAGTTCTTGAAGAATGGGAAAATCAGAGGCTAAAGGGGAATGACTGTTGAGCAATGAGACTTTGAGAGACTGTGAGCAGGCCCCCTGGTATTACCTGATAATTGACTGAGGTGGCTGACAGGCAATAAACCTAGGCAGTCATCCAGAAAATGCTGTTTCCCTGTTAAAAGTACATGGTCACAAGTGCCTTATTCTTGTCCATCTACAGCTGTGTAACATGAAGCTGCAGACAATAGGGTAGACAGATAAACACAGGCTCACGAACAGCCATACATGATGGGCCAGAAGGGTTTTCTAAAGATGCCCACAACAGTCTTTTCACCTCATGTGCACCTCAGCTTGAAATGACCTGTTTCTGCAGAGGTCTGCAGCATGTCCTGGCTATTTTTGGTAGCCCGGAATTTCTGGATGTTGTATGACCTGTGCTGAACTCTTGTAATACAGTTTGCAAAAAGATATTTGAAGCACCCTTTTGAAGGAAAGGTTAGTTTAATCCATAAAGTAATTCAAAATCAACAGAGTTGAGCTAGGCTTTTAAATGTCCCAGTTGTGATTGTTGCTTCCCCAAAAAATTAAGGTAGGACAGAAGCCTTATACCTTCAGGCTACTAAAACAATACTGGATCCTCATAGAGGGACATGGGTGAAACTGAGATCCCAGACTGCTCACCTGTACACCTCTTTGGAATGGGTAGGAAGGAGCCATGGTGGAAGTGGCAAAGGTGGCCTGTGCCTCCAGACTTCTCATGGGCCATGAGAAGCTCCAAAAAGCCCAGACAACCATGGTCAGAACTGCAGTGTGGGGGTGGTAAGTTCCTGCCTTTTCTTTGCCCTCTGTTCATCCTATTTTTTTTCCCCTCTTTTTCCCCCCCCAAAGGTCACTTTTTTCCTGACTTTTTTTTTTTTATCTGAACAATGAAATCTTTGGGTAGACAATGCCTGGAAAGCCACTTCCATAGGGCAACTGGAATGGGAGAGTAACTCAAGGTGGTGGCGCTATGTCACTCAGTAAAAATGAGTGGGAACTGCAGTGGGGAACAGAGGATTGAGTCTTCCAAAGGCCAAAAAAGGTTTTATAGACTTCTACATGTGAATATGTCCTCCCCAAAACTTCTCTCCTGCTTAGGGAGACTTGGACCAAAACCCCTTGGACTTGTTGATTGCTAGCAGAGCTGTATAGCAGGACTGGAGGACACCCACACTGCAAGAGCTTTTCAATAGGATTTAAATAACTTGCACTAAATTTTTTTCTGGTGGAAATAGGCAAAATATGGCCGAAACGTGTGGTGCTAACTTATACCAATAGAGAATTTTGCCCTTGTGCTAAATTTTCAGAGTAAACACCTTGCAGCTGTTTGTTAAAATAGAACAAAAAACCTTGGAAGTAAACCAAACCACAAGCGTGTTTCCTGTCTCCAGCCACCACACTGTAGTACATATTTGCTCTGCAGAGAATATTGTCCTTTTGGCTATGTAGAAATTACTTAAGTGCAGCTTGTTTTCAGTTAAGCTGCCAAGCTTCCATCCTGAAACGTGTGAGGATTTTTTCTTTTAATGATGCATTTTTCCCTACAGCTATGTGATATTTTACTGCAAGTCTTAATAATTTACTGATTTTTGGAAGACCACAGAAAAATAATAGTTATGTACCTCAACACCCTGAACATTTAGTGTAAACCATGTTGTTCATCATAATAATTTTTATTACTTTTAATAAGATTTTGACATCTTGCAAAGATTATTTCAGATACTTACAAAACAACTTTTAGAATCCTAGACTAATGTAAGTTGGACTATTTTCTCATATTTTGAATTAAAATGTGTACACTGAGTTTTAGAAGCAGAGGAGTGGTACCTGATTTCTTAAGTGTAAGTGGTAGCCCTGATTTCTGCCCTAAAATGTAAATTTATCTATTTATCAGAGCAAAACTTGCTTCCAATCTCTATTAATATTCACCTTCCTTCCATTGTCTGGGCTTGTGCTTGCCCTGCCTGTGCTGGAGAGGGGTTTGCAGTGCATTTTGATCCAAAGGCTCTGTGACCCTGTTGGGACTCACTGCTTTATCTTGGGTGCAGTGTTTTCACTGCAGCTTGCTGAGGTCCAGCCGCTTGCACGGGTAGAGTGAGGATAGTCCTGTGCTAGAGGCTGTGAACTGGGGCCAATGCGTGCCTGTGGCAGAGGGCTTTCTGTGAGATCCACAGGCACAATCCATGAGGGAAAATGCAGGGGTGAGAGGTGTCTGCCTCGGATTTGTTCAAATACATTATTTGTGGAAAAGAAGTTGCAACCAGTAAAGCATGCTTATCAAGTAGGAGCAGGCATTTTAATATGTAGAAAATAATAAATACTCTTTGAAAAACTGAGCACATCTCACTTGTTCCGTTGTACAAAAGCTACTGTATGCGATGGTGATGGCCTAGGAGACTTTAACAGAGTGCTGCAGAAAATAGACTTGCAATTTCTGGAATGCTGCACTGTTTTCACAAAGTGCTGCTTCAACTGTATAAGATTTACCATAGATAACAGGAGGCAAACATGCCCACCATTCTCAGAGAGAAGCTCCCTTAGCATAGCAGGGATCAAGCTGACAGCAGATTTTCAGAAATGGGTTGGCAGCCCATGTGATTAAGAAGTTTTATGCTTGTCTCTCCAAGTCCCTTCTATAAATACTCAGTGTAAAATTACAACAGCATACTAACTTTGTGTTGTTCCATATCTTACCTACTCCCTTCCTGGAAAACACTCCTGCTCTCCAGGCTGGTATTTTTTGTGCTTACTTTCACCCCCCAGGTATAATTATTATTTATTAGAATAAAGTGCTGCATAAATTTAGACGAAAAGCATATTCCAAATCATGAGGAATCAAAGTGGGAAGATGCACGAAAGATCCTGAGCATGTGGTGACTCCCTGAGGGCACTGGTCATGGCTGGAAGGGAGTGAGAGGAGTGAATGGTTACCACCTTTAAAAATCGAAAGGGTTTCTTTTATATATATATATATATAATCTGCCTGTCTAAATAGAGCTCTGAGCTGCAGATGGATCCTTGTGGGTGATCCATGTCTGTGTGGAGCCTTGCTCATGGTGAGACGAGCTGCGAGTGCTCGCCCCTGGAGCCAGCAGGTCTTTGCATGGCCGTGCCAAACAGGTAGTGTGGATGGGGCAGGCTGGGCCAAGCAGCTCTTTTCAGACCATGTGCTTTAATGAACTGGCAGTGTGATAGAGGCTAAATTCATCAGGACCATAAGCAGGACCATCTCCATTGTCTTGCGTTCAGTTCCAAGCATGGATTTTTGGTTTCAGTGTCAAAAATTGTCTTTCTCTTAGCTTTTCACTTTTCTCTTTTCTCACACAGAATGTGATGATCCATTATCATGGTATTGTCAGATTGGCCAGGATACAGTACAAGTCATGTCCAAACTATCATTTATGATTAAATTAGATGTGTTGAAGTCCTGAAGTGTTAATATTGCACTTGAGTGCACTGCAGGCACCCTGTGATGCAGATCAGCACTCACTGCTGTGGTACAAGTTTGGGGGTTTTTTTTCAACTTATCTCAAGGGAGATAGGGCTTGCACACCAAATTGGAGCTCTTTTCTTTTGGTTGGTTAAAGAATTGTTCTCAATACCTTATTAAGTTAATTACCTTGAATGCAAAATACCCTCTAGCCACACAATATGGGTAATATGCCTTATGTGCTAAAGGTTTTCCAGCAGTAAACCATCTCAGCTTCCAAGCTCAGTTAGGGCCTGCCTCATTAACAAAAATAGGAAGCAAGCATCTATTAAGCTACTATTGAAGTTCCTTCTCACAGGAATTTTTAGGAGCTTAAGGGTCTGAGCAGGAGGCACAGAAAAAAGTACAAATATTGTTACCTGATTTCCAGTATAAGCTCTATGAAGAAAATGAAGGAACTTGACTTGTATATCAGGTTTGCTTTTTTGGGGTATCTCTGCTGGTCACAAATCACATGTGATCTCTGACTTATATATCCATTTTGGCAAAAATCCGTAATGTGGGCTGGGCTGTAGACGTTTCTTACTGTGCAGATAGCTGCTGTTTTCACTAGCCTTGAAAGGGTGTGAATAGCTCCTGCTTCTTTCAGTGGATTGCTCTAGCTGAGTGCTGTGACTCAGTGATGATAAAGTAAATGGTTTACTGAGAGACACTGAGGTTGAAAACTCACTGTCTTTATTTTTCCTAAAAGATAAATTTCTGGTTCCTTAGAGCCATCCAAAACTGGCTTTTGAGACACGCAAAAGAAGTCTGTCCTGTCTGAACACCACAAGGAATGTTGGCAGGTGGTCTGCTTGGTGGGCTCTCTACCTGTAGCCAAAACCAGGTTAGGTTTATGCTGTAAGCTGCAAGCTCTACATGTATAGGCACAAAACTGAGAAGAGCTTCTGGTCCTTACCTGGGCTTCAGCACTGGCACAAGGATGCAGTATTTGTGCTTATAGTACCTCTGTGTGAAATGAATGTAGGCTAAGTTGTTCACTGTGAGAGGAATTTGGAAAGGCATTATGTATGTGCAAGAATTGGACAGACCGCATGCAGCGTCTTACGTGGCTGGGCTGACTCAGATTTCAGCCTATTGAATAGCTGCCATTTTACTACTCTGCTCATTAAAAGATGCATTTCTCACCCTCAGAGGTTAAAGAGCAAAGTGATATTTTATTCCGATAGGTATCAGTCTTGCGGAGAGCGACTTGGTGCTACACTATTAGAGGAAATGAACTTCTGCGGCTGCAGGGATATCGTCAGTGGAGAGAAGTTCTGGCAGAGAATTATAACCAAAAGAACAGAGTGGGATTTAGGGTGGAGCATGAGCAGTCTGTGGGAGGGAGGTCATATAGCTGAGATACCTAGCTCATTCCAGCTTAGGTACCTTGGAACAGATGGTTCCCCTGAGGCATCTTGTAGCTTAATCTAAATCATAGATAGGCTGAAGTCATCACTGACTGAAATCAAGGGAAAATTTCCCATTGCATGAATGTCGTTTGAATAATGGATTTAGTAACCACTTAACATGGGCTGTTAAACTCTCCTTTGGAAAGTATAATTTCTTTCATCGTTTTCACTACAAATAGAGAATAAAGCTGACATCTTCATTATACCAGGAATAAACATTTTGGGGGTCATGCCATTCAGGTATCAGTTTTACTGAGAAGCCCCAAGGAAGTTCTGCAGGGGGAAGAAGAAGTATTTCTTGTGCTTTTGTGGTTTCTGGTAAATATGGGATTGATGAAGTGAGCAGTGATGTGTTTGCTTTCACACTGAATGCAACAGGGATGTATTTTTCAGTGTTTGGCTGGCTACTGTGGATTTCAACTTCATATATTACACCTACAAAATTGAAGAGTTCTTTTAAATCATTGTATCTTAAAAATTTAGGCTCTGGAAACAACAGGAGAAAAATCTTCAGTTATCTTTATAATAATTTCAGCCAGTACTGTGATTTTAGTCTTTTCCTGAATAACTCAATAATATCTGTGTTGTTTTCCTCGAATTACAGAATTTACTCCTTGGTTAAAACCACGCATGGAATTTTCAGACCCCCAAAATGGTACTTTTGGGAAGAGATGCCCACTGAAGAGTTACAATGACAATACCATCTAAACATCAGTATCAGCCTTGCTTCTACTCAGTGCAACATGGCTGATTGCTGACTCTGCAGGATATCCCCATCTGGTGGAAATCAGTTCACAGTTCCTTCTTAACAAATTCAGATGATGGCTTTTTTTCTGCAAAACGGGAAAGATGTTACTTTGTGTGGTTTTTACATGTGTTAGTAATAGAATGACCTTTAAGGGAACACTAAGAAGGCCCTATATCACCTTTACTTTTTAAATTATATCAGGAATCACATTGATGTAAGTACTGATTTTTGCATAATTCTATTAAAAGGAATTTTCAAAGAGTCAGTATTTGAGTGCTTAACACTTTTTCAAAATTAGACTCATTTAATGACCAGAAAAATCAGTGAGCCATTAAAAACTGAACTCCAAAAATACCTCTTTTGTATAAACCCTATGCTTGAGGGTATAGCTGATCTGCATTTTCTTCAATGTAACAAAACTTGGGTTTCATTCATGTCTTGTAACAATGGAACATTAATTGAGAAGATCAAAAGCATGCTTTCCAAAGACATTTTTTGTCACTGCTGGCTGGTGAATTTCTTCCATGTTCCTTTGTCCTGGGGCTTTAGAAGGTTCTGGTTGAATTAATGGCTTTGATTTTTTTCCACTTTGTTTCAAAGGAAGAAAATATTTTCACTTTTTTTTTTTTTTAATAAGGCTTATCAGGTAAACTCTATTAAAGCACATGAGAGTGCTTGTGAGAGTTCGGATGATAGAGAAGCTTGAAAGGCATTGGGTCAAAAGGTAGCTTTCATTAAAATTACTGATTTATGTTATTGTATTGTCCTGTTCTAAAACCAGGTTCAATTTACTTGACCCCTGCTAGCATTAATAAACCTATTGCACCTTCCTTTGCTCACCTGCATGACAAAGATTTTGCTTAATTTAACTTGGGAGTTTCCCAGGCTTACAAGTCGGAATGTAGAAAATGTACAAATGGGAATAATCAAATAGAGTTGCCTATAGGGAGACACGGGAGCCTGAACCTACAGGAAAGCCAGGAGGGGCAGGCACTTCAGTATGATTTTCTGAATGTTTCTGCTGATTTGGTTACTTTAGTGTAACATGAAAGGTTTTTTTCTAACTATTGTTGTTAATGGGTTCAAACATAAGTGAGTATTTCTCTGGCTTAACCTTTGAGGTAAAGGCCATGCATGGCTTTCATGCAGGTGGACCAGTCAACATTCCAGATTTCTGCTTAAGTTTCTGTGCCAAGTGCTGCTAGGGAGTTTATGAAATTGAGTCCCAGTAACCTATCAGGCACTGATGAACCGGTGAATTTATGAATTCATAATCCCGCAGAAGTGGCAGGGTAGGAGAGATACTTGTGTTCCCCTGACTCCTATTGCTGGCCACACAGCATGTGTCACTGTTATGCTGGAGCAAAACTCCTCTCTCTGCTTTAACCACCACACTCCTGGACGCCTCTTCTGCTGAGGAATGATCAGATAACTTCAGGTTCGCGTTATTCATTCTGACAGTTATTCCTCTTCTTTCTCTCTTCCCTGAAGATGTAGATAGTGAAAGACAAGATTAATACACAGTTTAAGACAAATTAAGTTGAGGAATTCTTTCAAAAACTCAGGCTTCTAGCCAGAAAGGGAAAACCAAAGCCAAACAGGGCTCTCCTCAGCAGGTAGAGATCCTCACCAGCTCCTTACAGATCAGTGAAAGTGTGTCCTGCTAATGTAGGCCAATCTCAGAGCTTATCCTTTCCCTCCCAGCTGTCAGGATTTCCTAAATAATTTCCTGAGTAATCCAGCCAAAGGCATCAAGGAGAGGAGGGTTGGGATTCATCCAGACTCTGAGAGGTACAAGAAGGTTTATGACCTTTCTTGAAGGTTGTCTATGCTCATGCTTGTTTTCTATCATATCTCTCCCATTTGTTTTGGGACTTTCACTATATAAGGTCCATTTCTTCTCCCAGAAAAGTCATTAGGTGTTTGTCATCAATTCCAGTGGGACCAGGAATAAAGCATCATCACAAAGCTGCTCACTTCAGCCTTTCCTTGCCAAGATGATCCTTCCAAGTTTTAGCTTTTTTTTAAGAAGAAAAAATAAGTAAATGCTTTTGAATAAAAATATAAAAATTGAACTGATTCATCCAACCAAGGGAAAAAGGCAAGTGGTTCATTTGGAGGCTCCAATAGGCAAAGTAAGTAATTGAAAAGTTGCATTTAAAAATCATGAGCGAAGATGCTGATAGGTCCTGGTTTTAATCCAGAAATTAATTGTTTAAGGTACACCAGGGTGTAGGAGACCCAGGTTCAGTTCTCTCACCTGCCTGGGAAAATTTAAAGCCATATCTGTGGCTTTCCAAGGGAGACCCTGACCTGCAACCAGCTTTTAGAGAGCCCTAGAGGAGGAGTGTCCTCCCTCAGACCCTCACATTCATTCAGTTCAGCAATGTATAACTAGACATTTGTTAGGGCAAGGCTCAGAAACTAGGGGTGTCCTCTCTGGGTGAGTGAGCTGACCATCGTGCTAGAGAAACTCTTATTTCTGCTTCAGTAACTATTCAACTACTTTATGTCATGCAGAACAGTTAGATCAGGAGGGGTTGAGGGAATCATGTCTCCACCATCAGTAATCTTTGACTGCAACCTACCTGATACCTCCTTAGAAAGATGTCTTCCAGGAGGTAGCCTGATCTGCCCCCCATAGACCCGGGTTGGGATTATCCAGCAGCCTCTACACACCACAGCCACACACCAGCAGAGCCATGCTCCAGTCACATAAATAAACCCTGCGATGGGAGCTTACTTCCATGTGGGTCATGTGCTGGGGAGAGGCTGAGCTGCTTCTTCTCATGTTGCATCTCGTACATGGTCTGTCTATAGCCAGGTTCAGTTGTACCTTATGTTTGCCCTTGGTTCTGAATAATTTCTGTAAATTGCTCTTGAGCCCAAGTATGAGTCTCCTCCTGACCAAGGTGGGTGTGCTGTTATCCCTTTGTCATGCATATGTCTCCAATCTATTGATAGAGAGGCTACAGAAGGTGCGGTATTTTCTCTAGGACTTTAATACAAAGGGAGATGAATAGAAATAGACAAAATGGAGATGGCTGTATTTAAATTTTGCTAAATGCTATCCATGTGCTTGGGCTATAAAAGATTCAGTAAGGACAATCCCTAATAGATTTTGTCTCAGAATCAGATTGCTGGATTATCTTCATTGTCCCTCTCACCTTTCACTGAAATGTGGAAAAATAAATCGCTTTTTGGCAGCAGGAGCAGGAATTTGCTGCCTGGTTCTCTCTCACAGGCAATCAGTTGATTCACTTACCTTTATTCCCTTTATTTCCTTTTACAGGGAAGGCTGCTTCTCCCCCATCAGCCCAGAGGCATGTCCCCTTGTGCAGTCTTTCATGTGCCACAACCGAACATTCATCCTGGATGGCCACGTGCAGCTGAAGACGGGTCTGCAAACCCAAGAGCGCCACCTTTTCCTCTTCACAGACCTTCTGGTTGTTGCCAAGTCCAAGTGAGTATGGCACCTCAGGCACTGTTCCTACAGAGCAGCCCTCTTCTCAGCAGAGCGCAACATAGATTTCCATAATGCTTTTTTTAGTAGCAAATCTTTCCTAAATCATAAGGAAGCTTTTTATATGGTCACTGGAAGTTAGGTGCCTGACCTCTTCAAGCACCTTTGAAAAACCCATAGCCATAGAGTAATTCCAGGACGCAACACTTTAAAGAAGTATCAGATGTTCTTGAATATATTGCTTGTATTGTATCATCTTTCCTGCTTTGGGAGCACAGCATCATAGAAAAGACTCATTGGTGCTCAACTGTGTCCGTTGCGCTGCCTTCAACTGACTGTTGTGTTTTAGACAGGTTATCTTCAGTCCTATGGGGTGTGCGTAACGCCGGTGGCTGGGTTGCAGAGGGGCTACAGGTCTTAATGCTTACCTGGAAGCTGCATTGAGACACACCAGTGATGAGCATCTGTATAAAAATAGAGATTGCAGGTGGCGTCACAGTGTCCATCTCTGTTAGTTTTGCTGAGCCAGGAGGAGTGTGGTGAAGGGGAAGGAGAAAGGAAGCAATGCTGAGCAGTCTGGGTAGTGTTCATGTGTAATCAGGCTTGCTGCTGAGCTCTGATTATTCACTCTACCATTCACAATTAAAACAGATTTACATGCTGTGTCTAGCATGCCAGCTTCATGCAGCATTTGTGGTTTAAGGCAATTTTAGAGGGTGCTTTCACTTGTTGTTATCAGTTATGGAAAAATAATAATAAAAAATTGTGATACAGATAAATTCTCTGTTAGGCACTGTGTTTGTAGTTTCACAGGGTGGGTAATCTCAGTGTGAATCCTGGGCTTTTGCAATGTGTCTTTTCGCTTAAGCAATTGTTTCAGAGGCTGCTGGGAAAAGCCAGAATAAATCTGTGTTTTCTGTAGAAATCTGAGCTGTGTCTGTTTGAATCACACGTAGTAAATGTAACCCCCCCAGTGGAACTCCTTCACTTGATGTAATGTGACAACACAGAGGATATTTTACCCAAAACACGTTCCACTACGGGTGGGTGGTAAACATAAAGATATTTAGGGGAAATCTTGCTATTCTACCAACAGTACCAGTAATAGCATTGGCGCTGTATTTATGTATGTTTGTATCATGTAATTTAAGCTTTCAAATGTTAAATATTTGCAACTTACCTAGGCTTCTAGTCTCCTTTTATAGTCACCAAGGGAAAACCAGCACCTTCCTGCAGCAAACTCATCTGGTCCTGAAAGGGTGCTGACTGTGGCTGAGGGGACTCATGCTCTTAAGGGTCTCTCGCTCTGTCCACTGGCTATTCAATGGGCATAGTCTAACGAATTTAGGTCTAAGCTTGTAAATTGTAGAAGGCTAAAGTCAGGTGAGATGAATCCCTCCCTCCCTGGTCAGCATGCTGAGCAGAAGCAATGTTACACCTGGGCTGAGCTCCACATTACTGCAAGTTTGGCTAGGTCCCAGTGGGACTATTTGTATAGTAAAGCACTACTCTCTGCAACCACTCCAAAATCTGGTCCCCAGGGAGTAGCAGTGGCTCTTACAGCATTTGATTTAGTATGGTGAAGAGTCTGCAATGTTTGAAGAAGGTGGAACAGAACAAAAGGTGCTTCTGAATGTGAAAAAGGGGGAGGGGGATCAAGTCTTTGCTAGAAATGGTAAAAATAGTATTTTGAGTGATACTGCTTCATATATTTTAAAGAACTAATTGGGATGTTTTCTCTACAGCTGCCCTGTCAGCAATTAAAGCATCAGAGCTGTCACTAATGAATCCTACTTAAAATTAGCATTTTTAAAGATATCTCACACTAAAATACCATTGTTGATTCCTAGAGGGAAACCTGAGTGGTGTGTATTGCTATGCAGCTGTGACTATTGTGGCTAGTGATGCGGAGTCAAGACAGCAGGTCACCAGGACAGAATTAATTATACAGTTGAATCTGACTTAATTTCAGAATTATTCCTTGTGAAGGTGCTAAAATTTTTAATACTCTTTTGTGTCAAGTGGGTTTTCAGCCTGGGGCATATGAACACCTAAGATATCTTAGGTACAGCTGGGCACTGTACTGGTGTCAGCTCAGCTGCAGATAGCCCGTCACTGTACGAAGGGAGCTCATGTATAATTGGACTTCATATGATCGGCAAATGAGTACAAGTTTTTCCTAAAGAGAGCAACAAGTATCTTGTGTCCTCTGAGCTTGCTGAGTAAAATCCTATACAGCACTGAGCTGCTGCTTAACGGCAGTGAATTGGTATTGCTTTCATGGAAACTTGGTGGGGGGTAAGAGACCTCTCTACAACTGGTCTGAGTATGACTTTGGACAAGGTGCCTGTAGGTTCGTTTTCTGATACTTTGTAATAATTTTTGAAATGTAGACTGTTGTCTTTTCAGATCATGCATTAGCCCAGCTTACAAAAAATAATACTCACATGCTGTGCTTCTCTCTCTGCTGCCCCACCTTTTACTGCCCTCATGCGAGGAATAAGTCAGAAATTGATTGAAAGGGTTTTTCTCACTAAACCACTGTTAAGTATGTAAAATGTTATACTGTTTTCTGTATATTGATTAAATCTCTTACAGAAAGCGTGTGTTTTATTTTGGCAGAGTAAATATTTCAAGGATCTGTCAGTTCAATAATCAAGGTTTCTTATGTAAGTTTTTGCATGGGAGGCACAGAGAAATGGCTTCCTCTTTCTCCTTTGTATTACATTCATGCCTATATACACATGCATTTTAAGGTTATTTTCCCAATGTGGCTGGACATAGAAATTGATGGTTGAACACATACATGGAATTGCATTAGCAATCTCACAGTAGATCCATTAATGCTGTTGTCAGAGGGTCCTATTAAGGGGATTAGCAAATCTAGTGAGAAGTTAATCTTCCATCTGTTAACAGCCGCTAAGTATCCAATTGCCACTTACAGAAAGCAAAAGGAACTGAATTTACTCTGCAGAGGTGGCACAATTTGTGGTGTGTCAATACCTACGCCATTGATGTTCATGATTTTTCTGTTGATTTCAGTGGACTCTGGGATCTGCCTGTATTTATTTACAGTGTAACACTTGCAAGGGGACTTACCTACTTAAAAAAAAATAAAATCTTTGTTAGGTTGTTACTCTTTCCGTTTTTCAGATGTTCAGGCATGCTGCTTCCTTAGTCAGCAATGATATATTAATTTTTAGAGGTAGTGCTTTGGCACTTAAATAGAAGACCCACATTTCACAAACACTGAGAACCCATGGATTGCATAAAGGACATGGCAGATGGAGATAAAATTATACTTCAGGCTCTTTAGATGTTAATGGAGGCTACTGTTTCAGCGCCTCTGGAAACCAGGCCACTTGAATACTGATAATAGCTGAGAGCTGTGACTAGGCATGGCAAACAGGGTCAGAATATACATCAAGTGTGACTGGAGAACATCTTTGTCCTTCTGCCAACACCCTGCTGACACCTGCTACTGGCACTGTAGGGGTCTGGCTTTATGAACTGTAAATGCTAAAAAAGTGAACCAGCATGTAGAGAGTTCACTGTACTGGGTAATGGGAAAAAGAAATTGAGGAGAAAGGGAGGGACAACAGATTGATTTGGTGGAGCCAGACCAGGCATCCATTTATTAACATCTACATTAGAATTCACAGCTGTATATTTTTGTAAATCTACATTTTCACAGTTCATTCTGTGGTCAGTTACAGTCTTTTCTGTATTCTTGACAGATCTTACTTGTTGCATCACAAACTAGTTTGTTGACAAGTGTGTTGAAGTGTTCTCCTGTACTTTAAGTTTCTCTTAACAAACAAAATGTAATAAAGACAGGTGAAATGTACAGCTGACCAGGAAACTCCATGGTATAGTTTAAAAAATACATGAACTTGAGATGGTGTTTTACAGTATTTTGTGGCGATCTAATTGAAGTGCACCTTTTTGCCAGGTATGATATGCACTGATGGTCCTTTCTTGCCCACCACTGTAAAGGCTGCTGGGTTATTAGAGTTGTTCTACCCCTGTTAGCATAGTGCCAGCTGGAAACCTCAGACCAGGCAGGGTACCGCAAGTTTATCTATGTTCTCTTCAAAGCCACAAGGTTCAAGTGCTTTCATGTTTCAGACTGTATTAGTTCAGTCGGTCCTAAATCAAATACCTGTAAATGAGACTAATCTCAGAGAAGGTAGTCCATGTCTATCAAAGCTCTAAGAAACTGCTTACCTGGCATATTTATTTATAGAGCACTAATCACCGTGGTGCCTGGCACTGTCCCCACCCACATTTGCAACACAGTGTTGAGCTGACATGCTTTTGCTTGCAGTCTTTGGATTAGAAGGGCAAAACATTTTCAGGGAGGGGACACTTTTTGTCCAGCCTTTCCCTGCTGGCCCAGGAGAACCGTAGCTCAGGTAATTCAGGCTGCAAGGCCTCTAGCGCAAACCTGTCTTAAAGTGAGTGGCTGTTGCATTGCTACAAAGCTGGACTGACTTTGTGAGATTTTATTTGTTTCTCACATAGCATTGATGCCCACAAATCCTACAAAGGAAGGAGACTTATAAGAAATAAAGTTGAAGAAAGGAGTTGAAATAAAATAGCAAAATTCAGTAAATTTGACCTTTACTGTACTCTAATGTTCAGTAGGATAAAATACAGGAAGGGCCAAGTTAAAAAAGAAAAGGGGAATTTAATGTATCTTCCTTGTATAGATGACTAGATATTTTGAGAATGCATGAAGTCCTGGCTCATTTTCCACGTGGCTACATGCAGCTAGTTAATGGAAGCTGTATGTGACCTGTGCTGTAGTTAACACAAATGGCAGTTTTCTGCTTATTCTTTCTTCAGGATTGCCTAGTTGTCACTACTTAAACTCACCATGGTTGTTGACCCTGGGGCTAAGCAATCCAACTATACTGTAAACTTCCCAATGGCATTAAAGTCATTGGAAGGAGAGTCAAATGCAAGTGGCAATCTTTGCCTTATGGCAAGATTTGAAGGGGGCCTCTAGACATGGGTAAAAGTTTTCCCCCAAGAAGGGGGCTGTCCAGGGATGCCACAAACCACCTACTTATCCCACATATAGGATATCTGCTGATCCCATTTAGATGAGAAATTGATATATTTTTATATGTAACCCAAATAAAACTATTTTTTTCTTTAACTAAAGCAGAAGCGCTTCTTCCATCAGCTCCAATGTAAGCTTCATGTGTGCCTGAAGGAAGAAGAAACTGTGAGTTGTTTAACCTGCCTTGCTATGTTTTCATGTGTGTAACATAACTGTGAATTTCTGCTGGCAGGTCGCACTCTCATTTCAAACTAAAGTGCCAAGCACGTCTCTGTGAGATGTGGACAGCATTTTGTACAGAAGAAGTCTGTGAAAGCAGCACAGACCCAGAGAGGTCCTTTGTTTTGGGCTGGCCCACCACAAACTGTGTGGCAAATTTCAGGTAAGAACTGAGATATGTTTTATTTACCAAGTTACTTAAATGTTTTTAGGCTGACAGGTAACAAGAGTATCACAGACTCATTTCAGCACCAGTGAAGGTGGGAAGCAGGAACTTACTGGTCCTTAAGCCAATTCCTTCTACTGCTGTGAGCAAGTCACCCTCCATCCCTCATCTTCTGTCTCTTTGCAAATGTGGCAGCGATAGTCACTTACGACTTAAAAATTTGAGAAACTACATGATCTGGCAAAGAACTCTGTGCTGTAAAATTGCTCAGTGGAAATTCTCTTTTTTTGGGGTATAATTTGACAAACACCTTGGCTAATTAATAAGATGAACTACAAATAGTAAACAGCCAAGCTAATGAAAGGATCAGAGACCCTCATAGGACACCCTTAAACAGAAGAACTTATATTTGAAGTAGCAGGAAACGTATGGTGAAATAGTGACCTTGTCCTATTTCTCTTTTTAATTTAATTGTGCCAGAGAAATTGTCAAAATTCCTCTTAAAGTAGCATCTCTGAATCTTAATAGGCAGAAAGATTTTTGGTCTGTCTTTGCAGCATTGACTGTAGGACACATAAGGGCTGTAGAGGTAATTTCAGTGATTAGGCTGATTTTAGTCTCAGCAGGAGGGCTCGGTCATCACTTTGGATGAGGGAGGGCACCATCCCCCTGAAATCCCAGCTGCCTAGCCACAGTAATTTGTCTGGGTCTTGGAAAATGCATTTTCCTCTTTACCAACAGAGAGCAAAAGCTGACGCATGCAGCTTAATTTGTATGTCACATTGTACGTATCCAAAGAGAATGCTGTGCACAAACTGCTCTTTATTGAGCTGGTTGTGCTGTTTATGTTTTTCTTCACTTAATAGTCCTGAAACAAAGCTGAAATCTTCTATTGATTTTCAATTGAACTCTTGCCAATAAACATGTGCTTCGATCTCGAGACAGTGTGTGAGCCTTTACAGCTATCAGAAAGTAGTTGCATAGGAAAGCAATAGCTTCAATCAAGGGTCAGAGATTTTATAGAAGTGAAATTATTTTATGTCTGGAGGTACACAGAAAAATCTAAAATGCCATGCATAAGTCAGGTGCATATCTGACAGAACTGAAACAGCCAAAGCAGAATCACATTTTTAATGTTTATGAAGTGCATCATTCAGTAGGTTTGTAGTTCCCTAAATGCCTGCTCTGAAAATCTGAAGAACTTAATTTGCAGAAGCAGCAGTGGGAATAACAGTTACTCCATCTGGGGCAGGACTTAAATCAATAAAGTTAAAGTAAAATTAGGTTAGATTCCTTGCACTATCCTATTATTAGCTATGTTTAACCCGACAGTCTGTATCATTGAAAGTGGATAAATGAGAGAAAGATAAATGAGATAAGCCTTAAAATGTCCAAAGATAAACCCTATTAAGTACAATGGGACCTTTTTGATTGTGGCTTACGTGTCCTTTGTAATGTGGTGGTAAACCAAATAATAAATAAGAAAATTAGAATAGTGAAGTGGAAAGAAGTCTATATACCTGAGGAAATACCTTTAAACTTCTGAACGAAGTTCTTATTTTAAAGAACTCTCTTCTATTTGGAGATGAGTTTAAGAACTCAACCCATTTCCTACTGAATTCTCTGATAAAGCTTTAACTTCTGTGGTAAAAACTGGTAACGGAGGCTTTTGATCTCTGTAGCAGGCTTCTCAGTTGATTTTGCAGGGAAACAGATTTTTCATTCAAATCTGGAAAAACCTTTTAGGTTTTTTAGGTATTTATGGAAATTGCAACCAAGAAGCAGTCCATTCCACTGTGGTCTGTACAAGGGCTATTTTAGTATTAGAATGATGGCTGATTTGTCCCTGTTTTTCTATAATTCTTGCAGGTCTGCAGAACAAAAGGAAACATGGCTGTCTTTTTTGCAAAGGTACTTTATTATATGGTCTTTAAAGACACTGAAAAGAGTCCCAGTCATCTAGACCAGTGATTCCCAAGCTGTGGTACCTATGCCGTCATGATAGATAAGCTCTTTCAAAGACATATTAAGGGAAAAAAACACGTCTTCTCCCTGTAGAAGATGGTATGTGCCGTTCATGCAATGATCACTACACAAGGAGAGGAATGCTTCCCTGTGCCTGTACACGGCTCAGCACAAAACTGGAGCGATTCCTATCACACATGATCCCTTCCCTATGCAGTTATAAGAGCCTCTGCCACAATTGCTCTAGCTGAGCCTGGGGCTTTTTCCATGGTGATGGCTTCTAAGCAAGTCCAGCTCAGTAACCTCTGCTCTAACCTACCTGCTGCTCATGGCTGGCTGTATTTTGGTCTTACGAAATGGACCCCAAACCGGATGGTATGGTGGGAGGGTTTGTGTAAATAGAGCTGTCTTATTTTCGTCAGTGTTTGGACAGAAAACTGCTAGTGGTGATTTTGTTTTCTGGTCACCTAGTTCTGCTGGTTGAGTTCTGTGTCTTTATCTGATTCTTCAGACTTCCTGGGGTTGTTTAAATCATCCTTGCTGGGGATGATTTCTAATTCACTCTTCTCCTGTTCAGACCTTTGAACTGTTCCATACAATGGGATAAAACTGATTCCACCAGGAGCCTGTACTGCAGACTGAGGCATCACAATGATGGGTAGTTTTAGCTTGATTTTTTAAATCCAGTTGCTCTGCTGCTTACACTGATTTCTACAATGAACTTTAACACAACAGGGCGTTACTGGGGGCGACAGTCAGCATCCCTTCCAGATACTGCTGGATGCTTTCTTGTCCTCAGAGGTCTCTCTACTGCAGTACATCTGCAAACAATCTGCTTCTTACCCAGTTATCGCTTGATTGCCATTTAAATCTCCATCTTGCTATTTATGTTTATAATTTTTAAAATTTATTTGTTTTGTACTTGTTTTGTCAGTCGAATAAGAGAAGAGAAGGAAAAAGACTATCCTAAAAGCATTCCTCTGAAGATAATTGCGAAGGACGTGGGAACTTGTGCATATGTAAGTGCTCTTGAGATAAACAGGGGTCTAAATCCACATCACCTATGAGTGCTAGTCACCTGTAAATCCTTTTGATATTAAGAGGGTTCCTTTGGGTTGCTACCTCCTTTAAGGATCCAGCCCCTTTAAAAGACTCAGCATATGGAGCCTTGAAATGTTTTTTTCTTGTGTTTAATACATTAGTTCCTTTTTGAAGACAGTCTGCTTGGTAAGAAATTCTGGTTCTGGCACACAAACTAAAGATTATACAGTGTGAAGTCCCAGGAAAACATCTCTAGTGGAACTTATGCATAAGCATCTTCAGAAATGCCAGTACAATGTACCCTTTTTTTACTTGTAAAACTGATCTAAACCCACAGCTGCCTTCTTTCAATTCTGCAAAGTTGCAATGTGTTTTATTGTTTATAATGATTATAAGTCAGTAAAGCTGTGCATATGAACACCCTGAAGTTGCCTTAAGCATGTTTTTCATCAGCTGATGTTGGTAAATTCATAGGCACAAGGTAAATTAGTAAAGAAAGGTCAACCACAGGGTGATTTGCACCTTTTTTTACTAAGTAATTTTTAACCAATTTAAACTAAATTCTTGTATGTGGCCCGTTCCCTAGGGACACCCTAACATTCAGTGACAATCCATCCATTCTTCCTCTGGTTCTTACACATTTGTCCTTTCTTTCTAACTGTGCTTTTAAGATCTGCATTTCATGCTCAGAAGCCTAAAGAGCATTTGCAAGGACACAAGAAATTTTTACAGAAGTTAGACTTCATTGGAGTCTCTGCCAAACAGTGAATCTCCACTTAGAATTCTGTATTTGCATAGATGTAAGCATAAAGGAGTCCCCTCCTGGCTTCTTGTGCACCCGGCAGAGCATGGGAAGCTAGAAAAGTCCTTGACTAGTACAAGCACTACCCAGCAACAGCCAAAACATTGGTGTGTTACCTCAACATTGTTTTCATGCGAAGTTCAAAGCACACCACTATGCCAGCTAGAGTGAAGAAAATTAACTCTATCCCAGCTAAAACCATGACACCGGGTTATTAAGACAAATGTTAATAAGCAATAACAAAAATTAAAATAGTTCAAATGCAGGACTGCCGATTAAGGTGTGCTCAGGTGTAAATGTCTACAAATTATACATGCACTTAGGTGTTGCATTCTTGTACCAGGGTTTGTTTGGGTTTTTTTTTAAATGTCTTTTCTCCTTAGCTATAATTAGCTCATGAACCAAATATGGTTTCCTGATCCTGACAGTCCTAGAAATGACATGCTGTAGTCTAGCTATAATCAGTAATAAAACAGTGGAGGAGCAGATGGAAATTTTGTGATGCAAATAGTTCTTATGGCACTGTGGTCCCTGTGCTACAGCAGCTGGATATGCCCAAGAATTATTTCATTTTTGGAGGGTAGGGAAGGCTGAACACAAGACACAAACCATTTTATTATATTCTAGCCAGGAGCAAAACTTATGCAAATGTCTGACCTACTCCTGAGAGCCAGATGCCATTGCTTCAGGCGAATGTTAAATTTTTTATGGTATGAGCATTCAGACATGTCCTGAAGCAAGATATACAATATTCTCACTACTTTCCTTTGATTGCCATGGCAGCTTGCAACCGTGAGAGACTTACACAAATGCACAGCTCAGATATTTTCTAAATGCAAAATGTCAGGGTTTGTTTCACCTGAACATCCTATGGCCAGTATAAAATTGACATGCTAACAGGGGAGCAGGGTATAGCAAACTGTCTTGGGACTGGCAGTGAACATTTACATACCAGCTCTGCCACCTTTCCTTCTTTGGACCATTGGGTATGCCTAGGCAGTTTGTTGCAGTGGGCATGCATTTGTCCTGCCAGGGCTTTAGGCTGGCCATGAACCAGCTGCAATCCAAAAGCTGTGTAGTCTTGTTAGCAGAGCCAAACTAGCATGCCTCTAAAGAGGGCTTTGTAACTTGTGCTTGGTGTGTAGGAGCTGCCTGTCAGCTTGGAAGTGAGGCCAGTGTTGGTGTGATGGTACAAGCAAAAACCAGTCTGGACACACTCTCCCCGCTTGTTTTTGCCTCTGCAAGGTGATGGCAGCATTGCTGCCACATCCCAGCGGGGTTGAGGATGGAGTTGTTAATCCTGGTGTGTTTGAAATGCACTGTCCTGCATAAGAGCAACCTATGGCATGGAGGTACAGAGCATTGCCCAGCTGTACGGGAGTAATACTGCTGCCAGGCAGCAGGTGCTGATATCTCACTCTGGAAAGACTGCCTTGTGGAAAGTGACACTTCCTCCAACATAAAGCTCAGCACTTCATGCTGGTTGCCATAGCTGTTTAGAAAGTGGTGTTTCTGCAGATCCATGCTTTTCCATACTGCCGATCTGCAGATTCTGGAGGATGCCAGCGAGGTAGCATTTTAACTGGATGAAAGATTACCAACAGGAAGCGTTTCTGGTATTAAGCCAAATCTAGCTGTGAGAAGTCTATATAGAAAGAGGCAAAGGATATAGAGATGAACAGCCTGTGTGCAGTGTTTTCTTACCAGGGAGACCTTCAATAGAAAAGGACATAAATTATTAACAATTGATACAAGAGCCTCTTATTTCACTGAAAAACTTCTTTTTCAAAGGAAACTTGTATGCTTTTAAATTAATCACACCATTAAGTTTCCCATGCAGTGTCTAAAGTGCAGTTAGTGGATGTGTCTTTTTGCATATTTTAATATGGAGGTCTTGTCCCCAGTAATCATGGTACTCTTTCATCTAACGGAGCTGTTGAGGAAGTGGGGAGCAAATACAGAAAGTATGTGACAAAGCAGAAGAACCAAACCTCAGTCTCAGGCAGCTGGCTCTCTATTGATGTAGTATAACTTATTTATTAAGTAAAATTTTAACAGGATACTCTCCATTTTTCAACAATGCAGAGCTATTGCACTTCAGATACTCTTTGCAAATCCAAATTTTTAATGCCACTTTCCCCTTCTCCTTTTTCTGTTCACAGTCAAAAACCCTAAGTGTAACCAATGTTGATACAGCAAATGATGTAATTCTCATGGCCCTGCAGCAGCTGGGAATTAACGTAAGTCCTTGCACCAGTTTTAATGAGTCTTTTTGTAGTAATTTTAATAATAAAATCCTCTCTTGCAATTTTTCCAATTTTTAGGATATGAACATTAATTAAATCCTTTATCATGCCAATTCATTGTTGTTGAAATGAAGCAAAAGTGCCTAGCTAATATATAGTCCTCCAGAGATCATCAAGTGCCTTAAAAGTTTTGAATAAGTCTCTCATCCCTGTAAGGGATCTGTCATGTTTGAAGTTTCTTCTAAATCTGTTTTGCGGATGCCTAAGAGGAGATATCTTGCCACAAGAAGTGAGAGTTTCATACAGCATCTTTTACACACTTCAGTGTGAACAGGGAACCCACTGACCTGCTTGTTAGTTGGTTTCAAAATGTGCAAACGTGCATGATCAGCTGTCCCCAGATTACAAGTACAAGCACTGCTCTCAAGTGTCCAAATCAGACACTCTAAATATCCATGGACTTTTAGTGTCATGTGAGATATGAATGTAACTGAGTGATTGCACAGAATCTGAATGCACCCAATTTAAGCAATGGCCTGAAACTGTTTTGCAGAAAGCCTTTTACAGGGCTTAGGATAATGCAGGATAGTGCACCAAGTAGATGCAGTGATTCCTAGTAGATCAAGTGCTGCCTCAACAGGCTCCCTTTGCTCTAATGAATCAGTAATCAGATGTAGTAATGAATTAGTGCCATGGAGAAGAATTCTCACTCCCTTATTCTGCTACTCTCGTTGTTTCACAATGTGGTTCCAACCAACACCAATGGTCATAGAAGCCCCTGGATGACAGCTTTTTAACTGGCCTGTCAGTCTGCTGCGTGTGTAACAAGATTTTTTAAAAAGTCTTAGTCTTGATGTATGCATTGATCTCATTGCATGGAATCTGACAAGTCTTTCTCTACCACAGCCCTGAGAGTAAAGAGTCAAATATGACCAAATGCCACTCTTGTGCTTCTCCACAGCTTCTGAACACCCCCGGCAAAAGTTGGAGTAACCTCAGAATTTTCCTTCCCTAGATTTCATTATCCCTAATTTAAACAAGCTTTTAATGCATTCAGGGCCCTATTCCATTAGCTTGGTATTTCCTAGGTACAGCAATTTCTATCTGTCTTGTTGTGGCTCAGACATCTCATTTGCACCAGGGCTGTGGCTCTGGCCTGAGCTCAGGATCCAGCGGTCTATCCAATTAAGGTAGCTCTGGAATTGATAGAGGGACTGCAAGGTGAAGAAGATAGGATGTGAGTTAAAATCCGTCCCATTGTCTACTCCAGTCTGCACCAAAAATCAAGAGATTGCATGTCTTTACTGTGATGTGTTTAATTTTTATCCATTTTATGGGTGTAAATTGCACTTCTTCATTTTGTGTACAGAAAAAACCAGGAAAATGGTAGTATTGGAAGTGAATATTTTGTCTGACCTGAGCAGGAGGTGGAGCTAGTTAGGTTTCAGCCTTGTGTTCTTTTATATGTATCACAATCAACCATTTTCCTCCTCTTTATATCTTTATTTTGAGCGGAAAAAGAATGAAAGCCATCTGAAAGATGTAAAATCTTGCCTGCAGAATTATTTTCCCAGATAACATACCACATTTTTTCACTGCATCTTCATCGCAAAAAGCCTTTTTCATTAGAGGCATATAATAAGATTAGCAATAAAATCAAACAAGCTAAATAAATTAAGCTGTAGCCTGTATATCAGTCAAAAACCCAACCCCCTCATAGGATTGTTCTGACTGCAAGGAAGCTTTTCCTTATGCGCTGTCTCAAGGTTTTTTATTTATGTCCGGAGAGAACCACTTGAAAGAGCACTATGACTTTTCAACGGCAATTATAAAAACTACATTTCACATGTTGTGTGATTAATGAGGCTATTACTTTGGCTGAGTTCATTCTGGTTTAACATATCAGGGTTTTTCCCTTCGTGGTTTGTCTGGTAAAATGACAACTAGTTCGTGCAAAATGGCATTGATCATCTGTTCCAAATTACCAAGCGGGGCAGAAAGAAGGGCCTTGGGTTTCCCAGCTCCGTAAGTACACTTACTGATTTTTTAGGGACAGTCACATTTATACTGACAAATGGCCTCATAAAGCCCATAAAGGACAACATTTGCAATAGAGAGATCAGCAGTCTGCCTCCTGAAACTGTGCTTACTATATCTTCCCTTTCCCCTGCTTCCCCTTCACAGCAATGGACCCTTTCATATATATATTTAAAAAGAAAAGTAAATACCCTTTCTTGAGCTCCTCAGCTGTATTTATTTGCTCCTGGCTGCTTGCCCTGAGGCATCAGAGATGTCTCCAAAGCCTATTTATTTTCCTTCTGCCCCCTGCTAGCTAACTTAACAGCAGTGCTAACATGGGCCAGAAAGCTCTGTCAGTCAGAGAGCAAACTGCGAAGGCTTTATTGGGTGTATCAGCATTACACCAGGTGCGTGCAGCAAGTAGTCTCAAGAGCTTTGGGAACACTGGATGGAGGTCCAGACAATGCAGGATAGTAGGCAAATCTGTTTAAAATGAGGTAGGATTTAATTTTAGAGCTAAATAAATACTATCATGAAGTATTTGTCACCTTTTGTAGACAGCAAACTTTTAGACTTTAATTATCGTGATTTAGCAGTGTCACTGAAAGGGATTTAAAGGATAATAGAACACTTTTCATACAGTGTATACATCCACGTGCAATTACCTTTTGTACTGAGAGTGGTTTATATTAAATGTCATTCTTTTTATCTCTATTGTCTCACCGTCATATCTGAAATAATGTACTCTTCTTCAGTTAAACTGCAACATTGACTTGTATATTTATGCTAAAGGCAATATTAAGAATTTGCTTTCAAATCAGTGGTTTTACACAGCTTTCCCAAAGATGTTCACATTCTCCAGTCCTCTGGAAATTGTCTCCTTTGATGTAAATTTATCCTCTCCACCATAAATTTTAAAAGAGAGCTCAGCAGTCTTAAAGCACCCTCCAGTGCTCCCAAGCCCTTCCACACAAAAGGGCTGCACAAAAGGGCTGAGGAGATTTTGAAGCAGCCCTGTGAGCAGATTTTGAAGCAGTGTTGAGCACCAGCAGCCCCTTGGGTGCCATCCTCACCTTGGCATCATCAGTGTGGGCTCAGGTCTCGGGTGAAGGTGCTCCTGCCCTGCTGTCCAGTGGCCGGCACAGGATGCTGTCGGCTGGTGAGCCTGAGCTCCATAGAAGAGCTGAGGAGACGGTGAGCAGAGGTCTCAGGTGTGAGGCTGGGGTGCCTGCATGCCAGAGCACATCCTGGAGGAAGCGATTACTCTGGTACTCAGGACAGAGCTGAAGGGTCACCTTAGCTCACACTAACTGCCCACTGTCTGCAGTGGACCTCCGCTTCATGCTGCTTATCTGTAATCCCTCTGGGGGATCAGACCTGTCTTTGCTTGGGGCTGGGTACTGCTCAGCACCAGCGGGAAGAAGTGGGACACAGAGGCACTAGGGGCCAGGAGCAGCACCCAGGGCCAGAGTTCCCCTCTGTGCTGGGGGCTGCCTCATTTCCAGCCTCTTGAGAGTGGGGAGGCACACAGGCCATGGAATGACTCAGCCACGTGGCAGAGTGGTCTGGCATGGCCAATGTCTTGGTCTGGCTTCAAAAGCAATCCTGAGTCCCAGCAGGCTGTGACCTCCATCCCTGTGCTTCCAGGAGCAGTGAAAGAACTGAGGCAAATCTCCCCCTTTTCCTTCAGAAATGATGGGCTCCAACCCCTCTCACTGCTCAGAGCTGAACCCTGGTCACATAAATCACATTGCACATGGCATCACCATCTTTTATTGGATGTGGGGGGAAACAGTGACAAAGGATGAGGAAAAGGCTGAGGTCCTTAATGCCTTCTTTGCCTCAGTCTTTAATAATAAGACCAGTTGTTCTAAGGGTACGCCGCCCCCTGAGCTGGAAAACAGGGACAGGGAGCAGAATGAAGCCCCCATAATCCAAGGGGAAATGGTTAGCGACCTGTTACACCACTTAGACACACACAAGTCTGTGGGGCTGGATGGGATCCACCCAAGGGTACTGAGGGAGCTGGTGGAAGTGCTCACCAAGCCGCTTCCCATCTTTTATTGGCAGTCCTGGCTAACCAGGCAGGTCCCAGTTGACTGGAGGTTAGCAAATGTGATGCCCATCTACAAGAAGGGCTGGAAGGAGGATCTGCAGAACTACAGGCCTGTCAGCCTGACCTCACTGCCAGGGAAGGTTATGGAGCAGCTCGAGTGCCATTACATGGCACATACAGGACAACCAGGTGATCAGGCCCAGCCAGCATGGGTTTATGAAAGGCAGGTCCTGCTTGACTAACCTGATCTCCTTCTATGACAAAGTGACCCGCCTAGTGGATGATGGAAAGGCTGTGGATGTTGTCTACCTGGATTTTAGCAAAGCCTTTGACACCATTTCCCACAGCATTCTCCTGGCTGCTCATGGCTTGGATGGGTGTACTCTTTGCTGAGTGAAAAACTGTCTGGATGACCAGCCCCAAAGAGGTGTGGTGAATGGAATTAAATCCAGTTGATGGCTGGTCACCAGTGGTGTTCCCTGTGGCTCAGTATTGGAGTCAGTTCTGTTTAATATCTTTATCAATGATCTGGACAAAAGGATCAAGTGCACCCTCTGGAAGCTTGCAGAAGACACCAAGTTGCACAAGAGTGTTGATCTGCTTGAGAGTAGGAAGGCTCTACAGAGGGATCTGAACAGGCTGGATCAATAGACCAAGGCCAACTGTATGGGGTTCAACAAGGTTAAGTGTCAGGTAGGTTAAGTGTCAGGTCCTGCACTTGGGTCAAAACAACCCCATGCAACGCTACAGGCTTGGGGAAGAGTGGCTGGAGAGCTGCCTGGCAGAAAAGGACCTGAGGTGTTGGTCAACAGCCAGCTGAGTACGAGCCAGCAGTGTGCCCAGGTGGCCAAGAAGGCCAACAGCATCCTGACTTGTATCAGGGGTAGTGTGGTCAGCAGGAGTAGGGAAGAGATTGTCCCTCTGTACTCAGCCGCACCTCCAATACTGTGCTCATTTTTGGGCCCCTCACTACAAGAGGGACATTGAGGTGCTGCAGCATGTCCAGACAAGGGCAGCAAAGCTGGTGAAGGGTCTAGAGCACAAGTCTTATGAGGAGCGGCTGAGGGAACTGGGGTTGTTTAGTCTGGAGGAGAAAAGGATGAGGGGAGACCTTATCACTCTACAATTACCTGAAAGGAGGTTGTAGCGAGGTGGGTGTCGATCCCTTCTCCCAAGTAACAAGCATTAGGATAAGAGGAAATGGCCTCAGGTTGCACCAGAAGAGGTTTAGATTGGATGTTAGGAAACATTTCTTCACTGAAAGGGTTTTTGGGCATTGGAAGAGACTGTCCAGGGGACTGTGTGAGTCACCATCCCTGGAAGTATTCAAAAGACCTGTAGATGTGGTGATTAGGGACATGGTTTAGTGGTAGACATGGCAGTGCTACATTAGAAGTTGGACTCGATGATCTAAAGGGTCTTTTCTAACCTAAATGATTCTATGATTCTATGATTGATTCTATGACAGCCGCAATTCAGAAGGTCACAAATCTGGGCACTGCAGAAGTAAATGGGGTTCCTTTGACCCCACTGGCAAGGTGCAGATTATCCTTGTATTGTGAAAAACCTAATGTGAACCTGTTCTTAATGGCGGTCAAACTTATTCTTAATTTTGCTTTTAAAGGGCTCTGAAAAAGACTACAAGCTGTGGGTGATTTCAGGAAGAGAAGATGCTCCTTACCCTCTTATTGGTAAGTTCTCAAGATGGTTTTGTGTTTCAACATTCACTCAGTTTTTAGTGCTGAAGGAAGCAAGAAATACAGAGAAAACTGAAATGCAGTTTCCTCTTTTGTTTTGTTTGTTTTTCCCATTTTTTTCTCTTGCTTCCCTGTCACGCAAGTTTGGTTATTTGGGGAGCTAGTCAGATGCTGATCCTTTGTTTTGAAGAGCAATTGTCTGCTTGTGTCACTAAGAGGTTGAAGAGTTCATTTATTTCTGCCCCAGTTTTGCAGCATGAGCCTCAGTCTTTCTACAGGGTCAGTCCCTCCACTCACTCACCTCCTCTCCTGGAGCCAGTCCAGCTTTACCATATTTCTTCCTACACTTCCATAACATTGTTTACTCCCCTCCTCAGCAAAACTCAGCAGAGTTTTGAGAAATGTTCTGTTCTTCCACAATTCAAGTTAACTGATTCAAGAGGTCCTTTCCAATCCTGCATTTCTTTTACTGGCTGACAGCTCCTCTCTGATTAGGAGCAAATTATTGCTTATTCACTTTCTAAAATGCTTTTTGAAACATTTCCTCCCCAGGAATCAACCCAAAACTCAGAAATGATTGGATGGAGTGATTTGATTTTGGCCCATGATTCACTGAGAGCAAATCCCTTCCTGTTATTAAGAACATTTCCCTGTAGAAGCCCAGCATTACTTGTGCTATATGAGTTCACAGATGATTAGAATAAGAAAAATTTGTCAATTTTCTGTTTTCCTCCTACAAATCTAAACCCAGTAAATCTTAGCATTCCTTCTTAAAACAGCCTTAGCTACAAATGCTTGGCTGGATTCAGACAACATTAATATTTATACAATGTCTAACTTGTGCACCTCATAAACAGTGCAAACTGTTTTGTCTTTGAAACATACCAGACTTTGTCTTTCTATAGCTTCTTCAGATAAAATCACAGCCATATGATATAAAACTGATGCTGTTCTTGATATTTATGCAAAGGTTTATTAGATAAGGCCAGCTTTTTTCATAGGTAGACATCAGAAGTGAGTTTGACTGTGCTTCAGCTTCACACTACCTGTAATTTCAAACAATGTCTCCTCTACTATCAGTGTTCAAGTCTAAGCGCAAGTTAGATAAAACATCTTAACATTGTGCCCATATTTAATATATTGCCAGGTCCTTAGACAAGTCCAAAACATATCCTGGTGGCATTTTTGAAAGCTCCTTCTGAAACAAATTGCCTGTGTAGTCCCCAAAGATGCTGATTAGTGCTGAGCACAGCTCATTTGCATTAGCCCTGTGATTAACGTTTCCTTCCTGTTTCAGCCTCAGACAGGAACTGTAATTGTGTCTCGTTTGACTGAGTTGATGGCTGTTGCATGGAAAGGGAGGGAAAATCACTTTCACGCTGGATTTTTTGGTTTTGAATGCTCAGCAAAAATTTGATAGATGACTGCTCCCAAAATCTCATTTCTTGCCAGAACCATATGAGCAACCAGTACCTAAACTTTCAGTGTCACAAGTAAAGCAGTAGAAAGAGTAAATGCTGAATTCAGAAATAGTCACTTGTATTTTTTCTGATGGCTTTTGTGTTATACAGCTGTAATAGGTCCATTTAACTACACTGAACACAGTAACTCCGTATCTGCCAACGTATGATTTATGCCAGTGGAAATATGCAGAAAAGCATCAATTTTGAGATTACTTAGAGAGAAAGTGCTGCAGGCCAGCACGCAAAATTTGCTTTTCCTCCAAGGCAGATGGGATTTTGCAAGCCTCCAGTCAATCCAACACAGATTATTATGATTTCTCTTTGAACAGGACATGAATATCCCTTTGGAATTAAAATGAGCCACATTCGTGACGCTATGCCCCATGGATCAAAGCACTGTGCCTGCCCCAGGCAGCTTCAGGGGTCCTTCTTGACAGAGCAGCTGCCCCAGGAGCTGCAGTGCCAGTTCGTGCTGAAGCCAAGCCGCCTGGCTGTGTGCCAGCAGCTGAACGGTACGTCGCCCCGCTTGCCCCAGCATCGTTCACCCACAGCCTGGCTACCTGCCTGGCTCTGCTACAGAAAGGAAACCTGCCGAGATGGGGTGGTAGAAAGGGAAGAGGAGCACACAGATGTACCTTCCAGCTGCCCAGGGGATTTTGCAGTGTAGCTCTCCCTGGTTTGAGTCTGCTGCTGTATGTGTGTCATCTTTGTAAGTTATGTTTTGACAAGCTGCCTGTCAAATGGTTGTTCTAAAACCAGTGAAAGAAAGGCAAGATCTGTCCCCTGCAATTTTTTGTAAGTCTATTAGCTGAGCTTCTCTCTGCAGCGCTTGCCATGCTCTGTAACAAGGCAGGGTAGTTTTATGGTTCAGGAGTCAAGGCTTGACTTCAGCACAGAATTCCCATGCAGCATTTGTCAGCATCCTTTATCTTAACAAGGTACTTAGGACTACACACCTGCCTCACTGGGACCCTCACGAGGCAAAGCCTAGGCAGATGCTTGAGTACCTAGATGAAGTCAGCAAATAAAACATGTTTATTTCAGTTCTCTTTGCATAAAATGAAGACAGCAATATTTTCTTCTGCCTTTGGCCTTGATGCTGGAGAAATATGAGCACCTGCTTTCTGTTTTGTACTCTGTTGTCAATAATGCAATGACTGCTCGTGAGTAAAAAAATGAGGAGATCTTTACAGGATTGGGGCATTAGACTGAAAACTCTGTAGGGCAAGGATGCACCCCATGGCATGTTTTTATTACGCTTAGCACACTGGCATACCCAGCTCAAATAGAAACTCTGCCCTACTTCACCATTAATGACTGTATAATAATAAAAATAACATGCAAACTGTTATCCTGTGCACTCCCCAATAGCTAAGATCTCCCATAATATAGGAATAGAATACATTTCTAATGTTTTTAGAAATTAAATCTAGTGAGGCTATACCATTGTCTATTACAAATTATTCCGGAAATTGATTGCATTTTATATAAACTAATTTCCTTTCCACACTCCTTCATCCCCCCTTCCCGAGCAATTTTTATCATATATTACTTCATGGCATATTTTAAGAATGAGGCAATCTAGCAAAGGGGTGTAATTAGGTTTACAGGCCCCACTTGGCAGCTGACGTTGACTGGCAAGAGAAAATAGAAATGCAAATCAGGCCTGTAAAGTTCTAATGCAGATGTGTTGTCAGCGGTGCTGTGCAAGCCGCAGGAGGGGAGGCAAGGCTGGCTTTGGGGCAGCTGAAGCCTGGGGCAGCCTGCAAGTCATGCACAGGGACTGTTCTACGTGGGAGAAAGAGGCTTTTAGTCCATTCACCTTTCCTACTTTCATCAGACAAAACCTTTTGAAGTGATTTACAGGTCTGGCTGCTTGCAAAGCAGATTATCTTGCATACAGTGCTGTCCGTTGTGCTCTTCCTAACTCCTTCTCACCTGTATCAGTTTTGGAAAATGGTGAAGGGTACCTGTGTGCAAGCCAAGGCTATGAACTGTTTTTGGGCTCATCTTCAGATCAGCAAGCCAAAATCTGTGGTGTTGTCAGGTAACCACTAGGTACACCACAACATTCAGGGCAAATTTACAGGGAGCAGAGTCTGTAACCCCACACTTCACTGCCACACATGCTGTGCTATTGTCCCTCCCTCAACTTCCCTGAACCGATACTGCTGTGCTGGACATGCTGTCCCTTCTGGAGGCAGCAAGGGGTAGCTGCCCAGTTGTACCAGCATGCACTGTGGTAAGGCAGGGTTGTAGGTGTTGACAGGCAGACATGACTGACAGCTGGCTGTCATGTCAAATAAGTAGCTGTGTCGACACCAACTGTGGTGGTGTAGTTGCATCAGCTCTCCTGGCAGGATGCTTAAAGAAGTATAGAAGAATTTACTGTGTAGAAGAACTGGAGTGTTTCTGCCTCTCCTGCAGCCTTTCAGCATGTAACAGGAATGGTCATCTACCAGTTAAACATAACCATTAAGTAATGCTCATGAACACATGTCTAAAACCTATTGTAAATACTGCTTTGTGTAAAGTTTAACTTGAAAGAACCGACTGCTGTCAGTGGCTGGTCTGTAATCCAAACTATTATTTAATTGTCTGTTAAAAGAGAAAGCAAAATTTCAACAAGTTGGTCTCAATATAGAAAGGTGGTCTTTGAAAACAATTTGATAGTTAGGGGGTGGATCAGAAAGGATGCTACATTGTTAAATAGATCTGAGGTTTTATTTAGAAGTTTCTGATTAGTTTGCAAGAAGAGGAAATGTCACTTGCAGGGCTGGGACACTACCTATGAATAGAAATTCCCTGCATGTAAAATACAAGCAGAATAGATGGCTACTATGATCTCAGAGCAAGATCTGCAACCAAAGGAGTATTGGGTTTTTTCCAGTTCTGGCCAGAGCAAGGCCCTGATGTTTTTGTATGGAAGTACTTCTGCAGAGCAATAATTGGCATCTGTCTTGGCTGACAGGAGTCTGGGGTTCTAGTGATGTGACTTTGCACAGGTTCAAGAAAAGAAAATGTACATCCTCCCCTTCTCATCTGCTCTTTACCTTAAGACTTAGAAACATAGAATCATAGAATGTCCTGAGTTGGAAGGGACCCACAAGGATCATCGAGTCCAACTCCTGTCCCTGCACAGGACAACCCCAAAATTCACACCATGTCTCTGAGGGCGTTGTCCAAGTGCTTCTTGAACAGTGTCAGGCTCGGCGCCGTGGCTGCCTACCTGGGGAGCCTGTTCCAGTGCTCCACCACCCTCTGGGTGAAGAATCTTTTCCTAATATCCAACCTAAACCTCCCCTGGCACATCTTCCTGCCATTCCCTCGGGTCCTGTCATTGGTCACCAGAGAGAAGAGATCAGCGCCTGCCCCTCCTCCTCCCCTTGTGAGGAAGCTGTAGACCACGATGAGGTCTGCCCTCAGTCTCCTCTTCGCCAGGCAACTTTTCAGCCCCCTTAGAAAAGGGGATATGAAAAGGACGAGTTTTTCTGTTGTTCAGTGAATGATAGTTTTGTAAGTGGCATAGCATTTCGTTGCCGTGCATTAGTAGTTGTTTTCTGCCCTGGTATGTTGAACAGTGATTGAGATCTCCTTCCTGTCCCAGGAGAGAGCTGCAGTTGATCACAATTACCCCTTGCTCACATTGTCAGTTTGGGCCATGGCTTTTAAGAGTGGAACAAACAGTGACAGACTAAGAAAAGTTCCTAATTTTAAGACCCATTTCTTCCACTTCTGCTATTCCTTGTTCTCCAAAATAGTGTTTCTTCTTAATTTTTACTTCCACTGAGATCTACAATGTTGCCAGAAAAAACTCCAATATGTATTTGCCATTGTGTGAATAGAACTCCAAGTGAAGCAAATCATATTCACATGCTAATATCCAGCTCATGTGAAAGAAAAATTGCAATTTTGAAATTTATAGGTTAGTTATGTTCCCCCAAAACATGATGTGTCAAATAAAGCCTTAGACACTGCCAAGCTTATATTTCATGAAGCTTTGGACTGCTTAAAGTGTATATCCTTGTTATTATTTTTCATTAAAAGAATTTTTCATCAGGCTTTCACATTCATATGTTCACATTTTGAGTTAAACACTAACTTTTCATCCTGTAAGCCTCTAATGAAAAGACTTCCACCCATTCCCAAAGGGAGCATGATCTAGAATGGAATGACGTATAATGAAAATCACTATTTGGGCTAAAAAACAAGTGTAGTAAAGTATAGGAGAGAAAAAAAAAATCTGGTATTATACCACAGTCCTTAACTTCTGCAAGCCCTTGCTTCTACGCTTTGCCCTCCACAACAGCAGAGAGTAAAATGTTTGACCAGGTGGAAGAGCCAGCTAACAGAAAGGTGCACAGGATAGGTAAGCTACTAAATCAAAGCTGACTGGCTTTGAAAGCATCTAGAAAAGGAAAAATATATCAGAATAAGTTTTTTCTTGTTAGTACTTTCATCATAAACAGTCTCAACCCACCCTTAACAGTAGCCTGAGCTGTTAAGGAGCATTTACACTGGCTGATGTCGAGAAAGGTCATATGAAAAAACCTCTTTTTGCATCCCAATTACCAGTATTTACTTCTCTATGCACTGCAGATAAGAGCTTCAATTAGTGATGCTCTTTAGATACCTCATGAAATACATTAAAATGAATGAAGACAAACAGAGCCCATCAGTGTGTTGGCAGCGTGCTGAAATGCCATCTGGAAGGCATTGATTAAAGGGCAGGCACTGTCCCTGGGCCATGGTCAGCAAATGCTTGGAGCGAGGGCACTAATGATACGCTTGCTTTGTGGAGAAGAGAGCAAAGGCAGTGACTTTTCCTGGTCTGAAAATGTCTCACCTGATTAGTTGATTCTCTGATGTTACTTGTGGGGAGAGCAGGTGCTCACCCACATTGCCAGGGAAACTAGGATGCCTCAGGACAGCAAGCGAAGGTGAGGGCAGTGGTGTTTATGTATTATTTTTATCCAAAGAAGTTCTGTGGTTTTGCACCTGTGGATGGGAAATTAGTTACATAGTACAGTCCAGCTCCATGTGAAGTCAGTGGGCTGAGGTTTGCCATCCCACACTTAGCGGTAATTGATGACGCTGTGGTCTAGCAGTGCAGTGCAGATCCTGGTGATCCTCTTAAGAGCATGGGTAAGGCAGCACATTCTCCATACACACACGCACAGGTATGTGCATGGTGGATTAGGCTGAGCCGGATGCCAAGGAGTTGGTTGAGTTCATTACATTTTTTCCTTTGAAACCATAGCAACCACCACAAAACAAATACTGGAATTAGAATAGAAATGCATTCCTTCTAATAAACACCTTTCTCTTTTCCCAGACCTAAGCCAAAAGTCATTTAAAAGGAAAAGATCTATCATAAATTGGGCTTTTTGGCGTGGCCCAGGCACTCACTTGGACAATGCACCTCTCTCCTCAACATCTGCTGCTCCTGGGAAGCTCTTTGGCCTCTTGCTAACAGCCATCTGTGAGGATGACAACCTGCCCAAACCCCTCTTGGTGAGTCCTAGGCTCAGGGCTGGCTCTTACAGTGGTGGAATTTCTTTGTGTAGTGAATGAGAACATGGAGACACTTTGTAAATGGGACACTGAAATTACCCAAGCAGAGAAACCAGAAAGAAACCTCCTTTGTGGTTCTCAGCAAGAAGTTTGGGTTTTAACATATGCTGTGGTCAGGCCTGGTTAATAACAAACAGCTTGAGAAATGTATGTGATCAGTCTGCTGCTCTGGGCTAATTATTCTTTATAGCCCACGCTATAAGGCTGGTTCCCTAATCCTTCACTTACGCAGCGTAAATAAATGCCACATTCACACATACTTTTTAAACCACTCCCAATACCTCTGTAAAATCCCCAACTCCGTAAATGTGGCATCTACTGTCCCATATAGAGAACCCACACGTGCATACAAATGCAACCTGCCCTTAAGGAGACAGTTTCAGAGCCTGTCTTGAAGGCATCCCAGGGCAGGCAAGCACTCTGGGTCCTCATTTTTGATCTGACAGCACCACTGCAAAAATAGGAGGGAAGGTGGAGGCTGCAGGCGCATCTTTTCATCCTGTCTTGAAGGAGTACTAGTGCTGTGGGTACTCTCAAAACCAGTCCAGGAACATGTACTAGAGCCTGTTCCTAGGCATAATTAAGGCAGATGTGTGGCATTTTTGGTCAGGACTAAAGTCTGCCCTGTTTTTGATACAGCATTGAAATGTTTACAGAGTGCGAGTGAGCCCCGTAGGATTGGGCCCCTGATCTTAACAGCCCGACTTTCGGCTGGAACAACTTGCCAGAACCTCACTGAAATCAGTGGGGTTACACCAGTTTACAGGAAGAGATGATATGTCTCCTAAACTTGTGCTTGATGTGCTGCTTTATCACTGACTGAATAGTGAATCATACCAGGACTTTTCAGGTCTTATTAGTGTGGGTTTGTTATTTGCTTTTGAGGGGGAAGTGTGCATTTTTATAATTTAGGTTATTTAAATAAACCCTCCAGAGATGGACTCTGTAAGAACCTGGTCTCTCATTCTCTCTGTCTGAGCCAATGCTGCATTTCAGAAATTTCTCCAAAACATAAATATTAGTAAATTTTTATCTGAAAAAATCCCAAAGTTACTAAGCATAGAATGACAGGTTGGTAGACTTTATGCTTTGAATCTTAAACACTGTGTTTATGCCACAAAATATAACTTGTTTTTGATTTCATGCAGCATCACTGGAGAATGGAATTCTGTATCTGAGGGACTATGTGGGATTTACCTGCAAGAGAAGGAAAATATCAGGGATGAATGCTGCAAGCATGTCTGATACCTCTGCTTCAGATCTTCAAGCTTGCTTTCACAGCTGAAGGGCTCTCTTTTAGTCATTGCCACACTGAATTTTCTTACACCATTAGCTCTGTTCATGTAATTTTGTTCAGGGTTTACTACTCTAAGAGGGGCTTTCCAGTTTTATCTTGTGGGTATTTTATTCAAAATATATTTTCAAAGCATTTCTTTATGCACTAAGATCCTGCACTGTGGGACTCAGCCTGTTTTGACAGCAGAGCTCTAAATCCCTACAAAGAAAATGGAAATGCTGACACGAGTCCTGCTGCCATGAAAGGTGCTCCTCCAAAGTGTCTGCACGTACATGAATGCTTGGCTTTCGACTTCTGCAAGAGTGAGAAAGAAACGTTAAAGAAAAAAAGTAAAAATAATGGTTTCCAATAGACTTATTTGCATTGCTGTGTGTCCGGAAGACCTATCTTACAGCCCAGACTAGGAAAGTCACCAAAAGCCACTGCGTAGCCATTACTGTTACAGCAACTTAGTTTAATAATGACAGACTCTTCCCCAGTGTCCATTTTCTTGCCCTTTCTTGTGATAACTCGGTCCTCAGACCACTGTGTGCATGCACATAATCCTAGAGAATGTCTGCACGCGTTTCCCCCTCAGAAGAGACAAACATGACAAATTCCACATCGCTTGGAGCAGGCCTAGGGAGAGGTGACCAGCATGTCTGAGAGATGACCCACAGGAGACTGCAGAGAATTAAGCAGCTGGAAAATATCATGTACATATTACCTCAGGAGAGGTCTCTGATTTCAGGTTTCCTTTTCTGTTCTTTTTCTTCTCTTATTTAGCAGAAGAAATCAGGCCCTCCTGTTATTCTAAAAGCTAGGCAGGAATCTGTTTGTTTTCCCTTTCCTTTTAAATAACTCATTTAGTGAGCTGCCTACATCTTTACTCCTTTGCTGCCTCATTGGCTTCAGAGGAGCCGTAAGCCTAGCTTTAGTCCCCTCTGGGTGACCTTCCAGGTGGGAGAACCTTGCCCCAGAGGTGGTCCCACTAACAGCCCTGAGCTGCTTGCAGACTATGATACCACTCACACGAAGCAAAGGGGCTAAAAATCTGACTGATCTGCTGTAGAAGTGCAGGTAGATATTAACAAACAAAGCACTTTGAGCCTTAGATAAAATCTCATTTTTGTCAGACATCAGGCTCTGGTCAGTGATAATATTGAACACACTCATATCTTCCTGCAAAGTGGTGTCTGGCTGAGGCCACTGTCAGATGCAGAGCTTTGGATTAGGTAGACCTCTCTCCTTTTCTAATACCACGGTGTTTATATATTTAAATGACTTGGCTAAAACTTGCAGAGATCCTGGAAGATTATGCAGGAGGTTAGTGCTCAGCAGTGGCAGCACAGTATTTCTGAGAGGGTGTTTTCCAATGTCAGTACCCCAGACCGCAGCTTTGCTATGCAGTTTGTGTTTGATGTGGCTTGGAGGGTGAGCCTTGACTTGTGTTTGTGAGCTTTTGTAGGACTCAGAGGTTTTTGTCTGTGGCAAAAGTGGCAAAACTACATTTTAATGGCACTAGGCAATAAAATATATTTCTGAGAAAGCCTCTCTGCCTTTTAATTTTGTTTAGGACATGCTTTCCCTCCTTTACCAAGAGGGCCCTTCCACTGAGGGTATTTTCAGACGCTCTGGAAGTGCAAAGACCTGCAAAGAGCTCAAGGAGAAACTTGATTCAGGTGCTGAAGTGGACCTAGCCTGTGAATCCATATTTGTGACAGCATCTTTGTTTAAGGTATGTGAAGAATGTTCCTTTCCCCCTTTTTGGTTGAGAGCAGTACAGATCCCGGGCACAAACAAGTAGGACTTTTCCCCAGGGACAGGCTGAAAGAGGACTTGGTGGGCTGAATTAAGAAGAATGGGCTGGCACATTAACATTGTGAGGATTTCCAAAGGAGGCTAACACTGAATTAGGATGGGGAAGAGGACTAGCCAGCTTGTTTTGCTGCCAGCTTTCCTGAGGTCTCAGCTACAACCTTGTCCTGTCACTCTCTTTATCTCTGCTTAAAGTCAATTAATTACTAGAAAGGCAGGTTTGCAGGCCTGTTTCCCTACTTGTCAGTAAAACCCTGTAGGATGGACTCTAGTGAGTGTATAGTGTTGCCCAAAATATTTTGATTAATTTTCCCATGCATTATCTTTTATTACAGACTTGTACGTTAAAAACAATGTTCCTTGGGCAAAAAGCATCCCAAGCCTTCAGTAAAATTTCAGCTATAAGGAGGATCAGCATATTTCTTTTCACATTTTACTACAGTGCATCTGCTTACATGTAGTTTTTGCTTAAAAGAAATAGTAATCTCCATTCTGGAGCAAGCACAGATTCAGTGGAATAATTTTATTGCAGAAAGCCTTTCCTCTTGCAATCATGTGAGGGGTTTTCATGGGTGAGACTTACACAATTACTTTTCTACTGGTGGATTTAGGACATGCATTTAGGGCAGGATAGCTGCACCATGCAAAGCACTGGTGTGCAATACTCATCCCATGGTAACAGTTTCACTGAGGGGCAACTGCTTAGCATTTATAACAGTGAAGAGTTACCACATAAGAGCAAATGTGTTGTTCGTGTGCATCATGGCTTCCCTTACCCTAGCTTGTTCAGGGAGCTAGGATTTGGACTTCCTCCCAGGCTGCAACAGTTTGCCCATCAGTGGTATTAGGAAACAGGAACAGCAAGACTATCCATGACTAGCATAAGTACTCCATTACCAAAAGGGATTGATTAGGAGAAGGAAGGCAGGGGTGCCTTGGAGTGCTTATGGTCTGGTGGTGTTGGAGCTTGTCAGCTAAGGAGAAGAAATGAGGACTACAGGTGAAGTTAAGTGATATAAAGACAGACATTATGCAGCATCAAAATAACTGGTCCCACTGCAGATTTTTTAGTGCAGTAATAGCAGATGAAGCATCCAAATACCTCTATTTTGGCAGGAAAGGGTGAGGAAAGCGTAGGAAAATAATCACTTTAAGCATAATCCAAAGTACTTCTTTATCTCAGATTATTTTCTGCTGGTTTTGGTTGCTGTGTGGAACAAGATGTTTGTCAGCTAGTGCTGTCCCACTGATACATCCTCTTGTATCTGCATATCTTATTCCTACTCCCTCCCATGCTCCAGAACAGATATTCATGTGTTTTGTTCTTTTCTTTTGATAAGGATTTTCTTCGCAACATCCCAGGCAGCATTTTGTCATCCCAGCTCTGTGATAAGTGGGTCTCTGTGATGGATCAAGGAAATAATGAAGAGAAGATAAAAAGCATCCAAAGGTAGAGTTACTTATATTCTCTGCATTCTTTTCCTATAAATTTATATCCCAGAATGAAGAATCCCAAATATTCAAATTACAATTACATTTTTTAAAAAATAGATGCTAAAAATATCTTTGTATATGACAGAGCATTCAAACTAACATATATACTTAAGCAATTGCCTGTATGGGACAGTTTTCTGATTTTCTTGTGTCCTGCTTTTTTGCCTTTTGCGGATACCAGTAAATAAATGAAATATCCTTTCATTAAAAAAAATTTGTAGTATTTATAAATACACTGTCCAAGACCTGGATTTTTCTTTGATACCAAACCCAAAATCATCCGCAGGGAACTTTGGGGTCCTGGGTGAAAGGGTAGCTGAAATCAGTTCCTCATATATTCCCCCTCATTCACCACAAATTTTAGTGACCATTTTGAAGTCAAAATGGAATTGTGATGGAAATTCTGGAGCTTAGTGATAAGGGAAGCCTCCAGCCTTACAGAAGATATAAAACAGAAAGTGGGCAAAGATTATGCCATGGGGAACAAAGCTTTGTACACTAGCTGACCTCACGCTTACTTACATACATATATACTTATGGCAACTAGATGGCAAGGAGAGACAACTGAACTGTTTGATTGAGTACTGAATTATCAGGCAATTTAGGTGAAATACACTTTCATGTCGTACATTGTACTTGGTTCATTAGTTTGACAGTGTGTAATTTTCATTCTGTGTTAGGGTGTTTTCTGTCCTCCCAGAAAACTGTTCAGAGATGTGTCAGTGAGGGAAAGCAGCTGAGCAAGAACACCTCTTTGACACATTCCCTGGTTTAATTAGTGGACATTTACCCTGTTAATTGCCCTGTTTCTGTATTTTCATGATCTTGACTTGTGTGTATCTATGGAAAAAAAATGGTTTCATTTTGTCCAGTCAATAATTTGAAGAATTACATTTGTATATGTTTTCAGGTTAATAGAGCAGCTCCCCAGAGCTAATGTTGTTCTCTTACGTTACATCTTTGGAGTATTACATGGTATAGAAATGCGATCTGAAGAGAACCAGATGAATGCATTTAATCTGGCTATCTGCATTGCACCTAGCCTGCTCTGGCCTCCTGTTTCCTCCACTCCTGATATAGAAAATGAATTTACAAAAAAGGTAAGAGACACTGCAATGTGGTAAAAAATGAAACCAACCTTCATCCTGCTCAACCACACTGTTGGTTACAAATGTGAAAACAGTCAGTACCTCTTCAGATCAGGATTTATCCTCTTATCAGGGCTCTAGAAACATTCATAGATACATTCTCATAATCTGCCTGGAAGAAGGGGAGGGAGGTCATAAAGCAATACCCAGTGTATTAGCAAAGTGCTTCTCTCATCAAAAAGATCTCTGATTGTGGTGACTCTGGAACAGGACAGAGTAGTAATGGAAAGGATATATAACAGAATGTATACTGGGACATGTTAGCTGGGCCTGGTTTTTTTCCTCAGGCCCAGGAGGTCAGGAGAGAAGTTCCTGTCTGTCAGGGGGCACATCACAGATCTGCAGTTTGCTGCTGTTCCTCATCTGTATGGTGAGCTCGCCCTGAGTGGAATAATGGAAGATCTGACAAGATATCTCTCTCCTATTGTTTTGTTGCAGATTTCTAGTCTGGTACAGTTCCTCACTGAGAATTGTTGCAGGATTTTTGGAGAGGAAATTACCACCCTCTTTGGAGAAATACTGATGACATGCAAGAGAGAGAATGGCTCAGGTAATACAGATGATGTTTTGACCCTGTTAGACAGCTAAACTCGGCCAGACAAAAGATCAGTATATTGCATGGAGGAACGCTGTTCCCCCTTCATGTGGTGTTCCCCGGTACTGCTGTTCTATTTCCTTTGCTGAAAGTATTGGTGATAATCACTGATTTAACTTATCATAGACCTGGACTGTATCACAAAATGCTCTCCTGAAGAATCCCTTGCTCCTATTTCAGTCATCTGAGCCACTATGTTAAAAAAGTGGGGAGGGGAAACAAACAAAAGGAAAGAAAAAAATCTAGAGAAGGTTTCATCTCAAGTCTAGAATTTTGCCCCAGCCTATGTTTTCCCATAATATCAGGAAGTTAGTGATCAAAAAAGGTTATAATACGGCTGTCACACCATTATATTAGGGTTGAAAGCATCTATTCTTCATTATCAAAAGAGAGGTATCTCCAGAGTTTCAGTGGGACATCCAGATTGTGCTCCTAGCACAGAAAAATGATGGAACTGGTGACTGAAAATGTCTAACAGACTAGTTGGTAGAGCATTTCAGAATATCATAAATGTTCTTTTTTTCTCTCCAGCTCTGTGATGGTATCAATTTTGATTGGAGTTTTGGGTCTCCCCTTAAAATATTTCTAAAGCAGCATTTCTGTAAAATAAAATTTGGCACAGGTGGCCTATACTAAAAGTAGTAATGGCACTTGCTCCAGCATGCCAGACTGACTTAGTGTGGCTGTCCCAAACTCCTCACTCTCTACCTCCAGTGAAATTTGGTGAAATCCAGTGAAATTTGGCCTGCCCCCTCACCAAGAGTGGAAGCACATGGGATCTGCTGTGCTGGGATGCGCTGGGACTGAGAGCTCAGACCCGCGATAGGTTACAGCAACTGAGCAAGTTTTCAGGCACGCACTGAGGCACAGTTACTGGCCATGCATGAACTCTGCTGCAAATGTGAGATAAGTCAGCCTGGTGTAGCCCAGAGCAAAAGAGATTTCATGTAATTCCAATTATTGTATATAAGGAATGGGGCCCAGGTGTGCACTGCTCAGTGGAAATGAGGTGACTGTTTAAACTGAGACTAGAACTTTCTTCATAGTGTTGCTCTTAGAAATACTGTATTTTCGGGAAGACCATAAAAGTACAAAGTATGCCCTCTTTTCTTCACTTGCCTAAGAAGGAAGGAAATGTTAAATGTTGCTTTCAATATTCAATAGCAAAAATAAAAATTCAATAAATTACTGTTTTAATATACTGTATGTAAATTATTGTTTATGGCTAGATTACCTACCACTAAATTTCCCCACTAAAAAAAAAACAACACAAAAAACCTAACCCTTATTTGTGCCATTATCCTATATTTCTTGACTGAACTGCAACTTAGCACTCATTTCATTTTGCCATTTCAAAATTAGACAGTAATTTTTTTCTGAAATTATTAGCATTTCTGCTTGAAGAATCTTTAAAGGGCGAATGCTCCTGAAAGTAAAGGGTACTTGCAAAAAAAAATAATGCAGCTGCTTGTCAGCAGGCTGTTTCAGTCACTGATGTGTTAACACTTGGTTTGTCCTTGCAGATGTTGCTTCTCTCCATCTGAATGACTCTTCCTACGACAGCCTGGAAAATGAGGCAAACGATGAAGCTGACTCCTCTTCCAGTGACTGGATTAAGAACCGAGATCAGGATAATAGGAGCAGGGAGTCTGTCTTCACTCTCAGCGATGGTGATTCGGAGCAGACGGAGGTGGATGAAATTCAGAGTAAAACCAAAACAAAACAATTGACAATTTCTGTTGATGTACACCATAAATTTTCATCGCAAGAAAACTCAGAGAACGAGTCTCTCTGCTCCAATGCACTGGGCTTCTCTTCAGCCACTACCTCAGGCACTCTCAAAACCTTGAGAAGACACAGGCGCTCTTCAGAGCCGGCAATTGGCCTCCTCGCCCCCAGCTTCGCCCACGCTGGCGATGGTCACGAGAAGGCAACACGCAAAGCCAGCTGTGATGTTGTCCTGTCTCACGAAGATGAAGACTATCTCCATCAGCTTCGGTCATTGCAGATGGAGGGGCAAAAGCTTATCAATCAGAGTTTGATTATAGGGATTAATGTTGGTAAAAGTGACAACACAAACCAAAATGTGGAAAAGAAAGACTTGTCCCATTGCTTGCTGCCTCCAACACCAGAGGGATTAAATATTTGCTCAGGATTTAGCTCTTCTAGCCTGTCTTCTCCTGGGACGTCTCCATCTGTGTCATCGATGAGCTCTCTGGACAGTGCTTTCTCTCAGTTTTCAGACCAATCTGTGTTTACCCCAACTGAAACCTCCTCCCCTTTTGATAGCACTTTTCAGTCACTAAAGAAACATGAAGACACTGCCGCTGAAGCGGCCGATGACTATTTGGTTACACCTGCCAGGGTGCCACCATCTTCACAACCTACCGATGCTTTGGCTGAGGAGGGCTTGGTGGAGCCCAACAGCAGGCCAGCGCCCCTGAAACCTACTGATGAAGTCGACGGCTATTTGGTTAAGCCTGACATTCAGCCATTACCTCTGAAAGTCACAGGAAGAGACAGACTTCATGATCCAAGATCAAAGAGGAGGTCTAGAAGAGCATTACAGCATTCCAAGGTTTGAAGAGACTGACCAATGCTTTTTTGCGGAGGAATCTTAATGCTTAAAATAAACACCATAAAGAAAATGCCTTTGGTGTTAATGTGTGTTCATTTTAAGTTTAATATTGAGGTTGTTCAAATTTAATTGAGCAGTCCCGAGATTCACAGGTTTTCTTTTTTTAGGAAACGGTCTGAGTAATGTTCCCACATAAAGCTTTGCAAGAACATTGTAAGAATAATAAAAACTGCTAAAAAGCAAGCAAACAGAAATCTGAAGGGTCCCAGCAGTTAACTAAGAGAAGCGCCCTGTTCTCTGAGCCTGCCGGGGCAGCAGGGTGCCTGCTGGGCCTCTCCACTTCACCACTCGTGTGTTGAGCCTTGTGGATGTGAGTCCCAGTCCTTTGTGGTTTTGATGTATGTGCAAAGTCAGCATAGATTCCATAACTGTGGTATTATACTACTGTTCTGAAACTGATAGGTATTACTTTCATTGTCCTCCAAGGAATAAGTGTATTGTTTTCTGTGTGTTTATAAGGTATGTTCAATAGGTGTAGTTATTTCTTTCACACTGCAAAAGAAAGAAGAAAAAATAAGCTCAAAAAGATATAAAGAGAAATGCTGAAGCTTGTAACTAACACCTCGCAACTCTGTGTTTCATTTATTGTGCTTTGTTGGCTGTTCTGTTCATGTTTAAGTTGTGAATAGTTTCTTAACATTGCTGTAAATGGCATTATGTATTATTGCAAGCAGAACACATGTAATATTATTATGCAGCATCTAAAACATCATATAATATATTAAAAGTAATGCATTATCTAAATGCTTTGAGTTTGTATAATATATCCTGATAAATTTTGCTATTATATATGTTCTTAAAAAAATGTGTATTTTTGTACTTGCAAAAAACTGCTGCTAATTCTACGAGTTCTGATTTGTTGTTACAGCACTGGTATTGATGTGTATGCATTCAATGCTATATATTAAATATTATTTGTTATGCCATAAATTCAATTTATATTCTGTGTAATTTTTTTAGGTGTAATTTCTACAAGCTATTGCTGAAGCAAAAGTCCTAGTGATGCCACTGCAAATCTTGCGTGAGGAAGGACTGTAGCATTTTTCCTCTTCTTTGGGTGGCATCATTCATACTGCATGTCATCATCTGTTAATTTTTTTAAATTAACTGTTAACTTTTGTAAATTTTAGTAATATTCAGTCAAGAATTCCTACCCTTTTGCTCTTCATCTAGACAAATGAGGGTGTTTTCAGCTAATGGGACACAGTTAACAATATGGAGGTACAGAGACATCTTTTTGCGTAACAGATATTACGGTTGGGAGCAAGAGAAAGAGGAGCGAGACACTGGATGAGAGCAAAATTTATTCTTTAACATTAGCAGAGTTATAGAGAAAGCAAGAAGGAATGGCAGGGCTAAACTAAACACATCTGGGTATGTGTGCATGTGTACAGTGCTTCTGAATTTGCATGGATTAATTCATTAGCTTTCCATTTTCGAAAGCCCTCCCCCACTCCAGTTAATACTGGCCAGTAATGGAGTTTCAGATCCTATTCTGCTTGGCTATGCTGTCGTAAAGGTACTTGTGCTCCTAAGTCACTACACATTTCTGAAAAATGTAAATACTGTCTAGTGCTCTAAGCTGTTTTTAAGTATTATCAGCATAAAAGGTATTTAATAAATAAATTAATAAATAATAATTTAATAAATAAAAGGTATTTAGCTCTGTATCAGACAGAATGGATACTCAGGCAGGATTTGCAGGGGGAAGGGGTGTTAACAAAGTTAGAAATATCCTTAAATGAAAATATAGAATCCGAGGGTTCTTACTTTGGGCTCCAATCCTGCAACTGTTGTATCTGTCAGCAGAGCTGCATTTGTGGAGACCCACATAAGGCAATAAACTATCAGGCACTTATAACTATACCAGCATGTATGATTATGTGCAGGCTTGAAGACTTCACTGCAATTTGTTCTTCTTCATCTTTTTCAAATTCAGCTATTTTAATGAAAATGGTAATATGCAGAATCCAATCTGTAATAGTCACCTTCCAAAGGTAAAACCCTTTGCATGTATTTTAAGACCTGTCATCCAATAGCCCTACATATGCACTTCCTTTAAAACAAACAAAAAAAAAAAACAAAACCCAAAACATGCTATTTTGAAGTAAAACAGCTACTCTGCATTGCTTTTTGAAATGGTAAAAGGCATATAGCTGTGCTGCCAAGATTACATCAAGCAGCAAGTGCTGATTCATTGCAACAATAATAAAGCTTTAGAAAAATCTCTAGTCTCTGCAATATAAATGTTCTGTCCTACAAGTGATATCTTCCAGCAAGTCATTTATCTCTGCTAGGCTGAAGTAAAAGTATATCCAAGAGTGCTTCGATGTGAAACGAATTATGTGCCTGCTTTTGAGCTGTAGCTATGCTAGAGTGCTTTCAGCTTTAAACATATGGTGAACAACCTGGATGTAGACCCAGTACAATTTAAAATGCACTCCTGTCTTACAAGACACATACCCTGCTGCTGCACGAGGCATGTTCTGTGACAATCACAAAAAAGAGTGCTAGTGGAGAAGATCACTGTCTGCAACTCCTCACTGAAGGAATTAAATGCTGTTGAGATCCAAAATCAATTATACTGAACTTTTCCAGAATGTCAGATGTGCCTCTGAAGACTGCAGCAAGCGGCAGCTTTAGGTACACTGTGGTTGGGAGGCCAACATTTAATATACTATGGATCCCTGCTGCTCTCCCCACCCCCCGGGCACCCCCGTGGGCTGGGCTGGGATCTCTGGTATGGGAAGAGAAAGTTTTGTAATTTTTTTTATGGCTCTGATGATGGCCTGTGAGAAAGTGTTGGGGTAAGGGTGGCCCTGAGTGCTGAGCCTCAATGTCTGCCCTGGCTCTAGCTGGGTGCCCCAAATGCTGGAGTCCCTGGTGAGGTCCTGCCCAGTCCTGGTCGCCACAGGACACCACGTCTTCCCAAGCTGCCAGCTTCCCTTGACTGCCAGTGGAGGGTGGCTGCATTGGAGAAGGTGCCCAAGTTTTAGGGACAAATAGTAGATGAGAGATTTCCAAAATGGTTTCTTCTCTCCCAGAGTAGCAAAGCTTTACAGAAAAAAAAAAAATCAACTTAGGGAAGAAACAGCAGCAATGACTCCTCATTCACTACTGTCAAGCACATAAAAAGAAGCAAACTGATAAATTACCTCTCTCGCTTCGACTTTCTGTCACACAGGGGTTCATGATCTCATTATTAATGAGCATCCTGCCTCTGTTTCACAAGTACTAACCGTCATTCCTTTCAGGTGATTTCAGAGATTAATATAAAGTAACTTCAGAGCAATTTGTTCTCAACCCGTATTGAATGTTGTTGCCTTTTTTTTTAGACACGGTAAAGTGTTTATGTGCCTGAAATGTCATGGTTTGGGGTGTGGTTTTGTTTTTTTTTTTGCATGGGCTTTTCCAATTCTCTCCATCAGTCCCATACATGCTATTCCTTCATCACTGCAAGCTTTGCCTCTCTAGCACAGCCCAGTTCAGGAAGCAGGAAGACGTCCCAAACATTTTCTGCTTAAACTAGTTCATACAGTTCAAGCAAAATAGATTATAGGTGCTATGGCTGAAGCGTGACCTTTAAACTGAAGGTGTCCCTCTATCCATGCCTCCAAATCACCAGATTTCTGTTAATACCTGCTGGTTCAGCTCCTTTCTTGCTCTGGGGACATTGTGGCTCCAGGACCTGGTGGCTGACATCTCATTTCCAGCTCTGCTCCTGATCTGCTGTGTGACATGTAGCAAACTTATTTGCCTCCTCAGCTCCCTGTTTTGCACCACTAGTCTTTTCCTAGTCTTGTCCTAGTTTGCTGGGACAGGCTGGTGGTTGCTGGTGCTTGCACAGTGCCCAGCACAGGGTGGGGTGCTGCACAGGGTGGGACCTGGGCGATAGTGCTGTTGCATGAGGAGCAGGGTGAAACCCGCTGACAGCCCTGAGTTTATTACGACTGTGGTGACCTTTGTGTTAGGTGAGGAACTTGCTTGGTAGCACAGAGCTGTTATTTAACTTTCTACCACGTCCACAGCCATGCCTGTACCCATTCAACTGACTTTATTTATGGATGCAAAGTCCAGGAGAGTGGTGGTGAGAAGTTCTCTCTTGAAAAGAGAGAGAACTGCAGATTCTGACTTTTCTGCCTTTGTCCATGCGTAACCAGATGTGATGGAGTTTGGGAGATCAGGAGGTGGGCAGTGCTTTTGGGAACCGTACACACATGTACACTCACACGTATGTGCATGGCGAGGCTGCCATGACCCAGGCACACAGACCCGCTTCACACGCCTTGCAGGCTGACCTGTACATCTACAGCATTTCCAAGACAACTTCAGTGAGCTGGACCTATCAATGTCCTTTCATTTTCATCCATAAAACGCAGGGACACGGGATAATTAATGCTGGAAGAGACCTCAGGGGGTCTCTGATCCAGCCTCCTGACACAGGCTTGCACACCTATGTAGCTCATGTCTGGATGAAGAACAGCAATATTCCAGCAATTCACTGCTATTCATCATGGCTGGAGAAATTTAGCAAAAGGTACCTGGCTCAGACAGCTAAATAAAATCTTTCGGAACAGACGCTGATGATGATAATTTTTTAAAGAACACAGAAAATTCCTAAGAAACCAGCAAAAGCTGTAGTCTTACACCCAGTCTTCAGGATATCCCAATAACCTTTTCTGTTAGGAGCAGAGACTATGAGACAGGCTTTCCCTCGGTATTTAACATCTCCCCATATCCTGGATCCAAAATACCTGCATATGCATAAGGAGATAGCCTCGGTGACACCACTGGGCAACCTCATGCACTCACAGCGTTTTGAGGAATCATCTAGAGGAGGACCCAAGGCATTGGCCCCACTGGGGGCTTTTCCCTCACCGGGGCTGATGCGGGGAGAGGCTGAATGAGCAGCCATGTTAGGCCTCATCTGTGGTTTTTGTGCGGGGCCACTTCCTGGAAGAGTCCTTCGCTCTTACCAAGTGTAAGAGGCGGTGGAGCATGATGTCTGCCGGCTAAGCGGAGCTCTACATAAGCATCAAGGGAAGTGAGCCAGCGCTCTTATTCATAGAAGCACTTGCGTGATTTCACTTACTCTCAAGATTAGTTACCAACATCTCTGTATTAAGGCCACCATCAAGTTAAACTAATTGACCCACTAGCGTCCAAAGGGGAAGCCTCTTTGGTTAAAGGTGTTGAATATTTCTGTTAGGACATGGTTGCCACATAGGGCCTAAAGGTTTTGGGCATCACTTGTGTTTTATAAATATGCACAATGCACTCTGTAATGATTTTTCCTTGATACTAGGTTTGCTCCAGGCCTTATTTTATCTGGGTTTTGTAGTGGCTTCACTGCAAATGTCAGCAGTTCCTCGAGGACAAGTACTCCAGTAGCTGCTGCCAGTTGCATTAAGTTAAATATTTCAGAATTTAGCTATTCAGTGACCTTATGTAGGAGAGGTGTTTTCAATACAGAAATTATTTCTCTGCACTTGATTCTCTTGTCACAAACTATTTCAATCAACCTGCTACAAAACTGCTTTCAGATGCAGCTGTAATTCTGATGTGACCATCGAAGGCAAGGTTGTCGTCCTTCTCCTCCACCTCCTGAGCAGGGAGAGCTTCTGCAGGGTTTTCTGCTGCCCTGGGGGCTGGGATGGGCAGGGGGTGGTGGGCAGTCTGCCAGATGGGGAGGAAGGTACAGGACCACACTGCTGACATGCACATGATCCCAGCAGAGGGTCTAGACAATGATACGACCCCCCCGCAAGGATTAATGAAGCAAGAGTGACCTGTGGAGGGCACTCACTGGTGGCTAAATTCTGGCTGTGGGAACATGAGGACCCCCCACAGATCAGAGGGCGATGCTGGGTGCAGGATCCCAGGCAGCCCACCTGTGCCAGGGGAGCCCCAACCTGCTTCCTGGGACTGTCAGAGGAGAGGGGTCAGCCCATGGTCCCTGGCTGAACCCCACCAAGGAGCCAGTGGGGCCACCCCCTCCCCAGGCTGACAGTGGTGAGCACCAGCAGGGGAGTGGGGCTTACAGGGGGGCTGCAGGGGGAAAGCAGTTGGGGACATTGTACAACTTCTTGAAGGTGTATTAAGGGGGTTGTGGGAATGTGCAAGACTTGTTATGGGCTGTTTAGGGAAGGATCAAAGGCAGGGAAAGGGAGTAATCAAGGTGAACTGGGGAGGAGCCAGTGTGAGAAAATAGAGGAAAAAGATGATAAAAGGCGCTGGTTCTGGGTAACAGCTGCTGGTCAGTATGCTTGTCTGACCGAGCCCTGCACCCCACCACTGCCGGCCCTACCATCTTACTAAATATTCTTACATCATAACAAGAATAATTATGTATTACTACTGATAATAATTACTCTTACATGCTTTCCATCCACCTTCTGTGCAGACCACCATCTAATCTAAGCCCACGGGCGAGACTATCAGCAACCATCAAGCCAGACTAGAGGGGCCAAATGAGAGCTGAGTGCCGGCAACTGGAGTGGGACCACAAACCTCAGAGGCTGGAGGGTGCTGGTGCCAGCACACTGGGAATCCGAGGCCTGAGGCCAGCTCTGGGGCAGAATGAGTAGCTAATGCCAGCAACTGGAGAGACCCATTTTCCATGTGTGGGTACGTATTTTGCTAGTGGGTGTTAATCCTGATCAGACAGAGAGGAACAGTGTATGCCACCCATGCTGTTCACATGTGTGCAAGCACTCTGTGTGTGTGTGCGCAGCTACCTTACAACATAGTCAGCAAGCGGTTTTGAACAAGGATTTTTTTAAAATGTAAAATTTTAAATGTCAAATGTCACGGACAGCTTGCACAAATGATGTGGTGTAAAATGTATTGAAAGGACTTCGATGGGAGAGAGATGATCCCCTCTCATCCAGCTGAACTCACCAAGGGGTCAATCACCATTTGCTGTGGGGAGCAGCTCATGTGGAGCCCCAGCCTCACAGCAGGCAATAGCAGCTTTGTTAACGCAAGCAGTCTACTCAAAATATTTCACCTGAACAAACCATTTTTATCTGAAACACCACTGAAAGCACCGAGATGACCCATTCCCCTAGCAGAGCTGGGGTCTGCTTGGTGGGGCAGGGCTGCAGTCTGGTGCTTTATTGGTACATCTGCTTGGGAAAGAGATGTCTGACACCACAGTGCCGTGCTCACAAGTGCCTTTGACTTGAGGAACCTGGGATGACCAGGCAGCCAAGCAAATTCATGCCCAAAGTCACCTTTCCAGGCAGGACCTGGTCTCCACGGATCAGAGCAGTGAGGACAGGTTGGCATCAAAAGATGCTTTTCATTGCTCAGGCCCATCTGAATACTTCCATTGCATTGCTGTCCCTCTACTAAATATCCAAATACTTGCAGAAATGTGCAGCAACTGAAAGATGTCATACATTTCATGCAGAGATAGCATAAAGAGTCTGGAAGGTCAACTTCAGCAGAATGCCTGGGCTTGGACTTAGCTTAAATGCATAAATAGTCCCAGAGAAGTCCAGAAACATCCTTTTTGTGCTTAAATTCCTTACCAGGCTGGAGCCCACGTGCCTATTTTCTAAATAAATTAGAAACCATACCAGATGTTCCCACACTGCTGGAAAAATTGCTCCATATCAACTTTCTATTTACAATTTTAATTTCTATTACAGAGATCTATCTATTATTTTATAAAGTAGACTTTGAAAATATTTTTTCATTGTATAAGAACAAAAAAAGAATATTCAGTACTTATGTATCCTGTCTAGATTTTTAAAAAATGAAGAATTTGTCCAATAAAATGTTTGGCAAAGCCAAAGTCTAAATTTTTTGCGTTTTTTTACCTTAGGATATGAGTTTCCAGTATACTTGTCTGAGGTGTGTAAATTCAACAGCATAGTAATTCATTCATTACACAGAAACTGGAGTCTCCAACTTTGCCAAGAATTTTTACTGTGTAAATTCTTCACTTTTCTCACTTTCAAAGAGGCCATAAAAGCCACAGCTCTGCAAATGGGTCTCTGTGAACAAAATCCCAGCCCTGCCTCATGGGCAGGAGACCCACATGATGTGGGTGCAGCGCAGGTCCCATTGAAAAATGGGTTGTTAGCCCAGGCCCATCACTCCAAGGTATTTATAGCCTTAATACAGTCCTCATATGAATTCACTTAGCTTTCTGTTAGGAATGCATAGGCTCTCATCTCATACAGGGATGGATGCTCTCAAACCTGACTTTCTTCTGTGGCTGGCACAGAATCAGGCCCTGAAACCTATTTATTTTTAAAGAAATGCATTTTACTGGGGTTTATTACAATGAACTAAACAGGTAAGTACGGTGGTACTGGGAGATGGGTGGGGTGTGTTGAGGGCTGAAAGATGCCTGTGGTCAGGGCATGGATTAGGGTATAAAAATGCTCTGTGTGTCCACGAGGTGAGAAGATGCTGAGGCCATGCAATGGGGCGGGGCGATGGCAGGATCTGGGGAAATGGCCATGGTGCCTGTGCCGTTCCAGGACTTCAAAGCACAGTCAAAGCCCTGTGGGAGTCCCAGAGCAGCATGGGCACTGCAGAGAAGGGGAGGAGGTGGGATCAGCTGCTGAAGCATCCAACCACAGGGAGCAGCACCCCTCTGCTCTTCAGGCCTGGGTCCCCAGCTGGGACATGAAACAAGTCCTGAGGAGGGACACAGAAAGGACAGCCCTCCAGAGCAGAATAGGGACGCCTGAAGCCTGTTTCCACACCTAGAATGAACACTGATCTGCTTCTCCATCCTCAAGGCATCCCAGGAGACCTTTCACTGCTTGTTTGCTATAAACCGTTCAAAAGCATATTCTTCTGAATTATTTTCTAAAGAAAAGAAAATAATCTCACTGCAAGCTGCAGTTCCTCTGGGCCACAGTATCAGGCCAGGAGCAGATGTACAGGTGGGCTGAGTCCACACCTCTGCCTGACCCTGCTGCAAGACCTCGGGTGCTCAATCCCCGTCCCTGGGGCTTTTTCCTGGCCATGCTTTAGATGTACAGCCCACACAGAATGTAAGGGTGAACTGGTCTACCCTACCCTGGTATATCCACCTATATTTAGACACCTCAGTTCCGCAGACACAGGCTCCCTCCAAGGAGCATTAAGGCCACTTTCTTCTCCCCATGCCTGTAGAGAGAACACGTGTACTATCTGTGGAAGGAATGATTCATTAGTTTCCCAAAATCATTAATAAGGAATATGCCTAATCCATGGGTGGTACTAGATCCCACCCTTGGAGGGAGAACTTGTCTCATGGCATGTGGATCATCTACCTGGTAGAAGAGATTGTCCATCACACCTGGAGCCATCAGTTACTAGTGATGTAAACCACCAGCTCCTGATGCTTTTTGTATTTCCAGTGACAAAGTGGCTCCGACATCACACTTGTCACCTTCACTGGAAGAATTCACAGTCCTTTTGTTGTTACAAGCACATTGCTGGTTTTGTTTCTGCCAGTCTCTCATTGTTGATCTCCTACTCAGGTGACACTGGAATAACTTAACTCCACAATGTGGCTGTGTGTGCCAGAGCCAGCAGGCCAGGGTTCAGTTCCAGCAGGAGAGTTCATGGGGAGAAGCATGGCCATTTTACCATGAATTTCCATACATCTGCAGGTCAAAACGAAAATGAAAATATCTCATTTCCTACAGGGGTGTAAAGCAAAGGGACTTCAGGATGAAGCATGTTTAGGAGGCTTATTCCCAGGATGGAGAAACACAGCGCACCATCTCCTGAGCATCACGTCCCTGCTGGTCCCCAGCCAAGGTGTCTGCATGCTTTCCTTACTTGGCTCTTGGAAGGCGTTCAGGCAAACACCCAACAAACCCAAGATAACGCATCAGGTTTGCGGCAGGAGGCTGGATTACCTTGATTTATTTTCCACTTAGCAAATGTGATTACAAAATAGGTCAGCCCATATGTTGTGGATTCGGCCTGCTCCGTTGCTGATGCTTGATTTCAGCTTTTTTTTTAATGTGTGTGTTATTGATTACAAGTAACTGACAAAAACATGCACCTCAGATTTCTTTTTCTGTCAGCATAGCTATTTCCAAAGGCAAAAAAATTGCATAGAATGATCTTTTTAAACAGAAAAACAAGCCCATCTTACGAAGGTGACCTTATTCTTTAGAAGAAATAAACAGACCAACAGTGAAAACAGCAAGCAAAAGTTTTGCATTAAAATCTTGGAAAATTCATTATTTTCAGTCATGCGTTCATTTACCATGGGACTTAAACTAGAGATTTAGTGACATATTGCCCTGTGCCCAGTGTTTCAGCTGCTGGCTGGGGAGTTTCCATGTCCAGCCTGGCTCTAACATCCCCTGTGGGGAGCTCTCCTTAAGAGGCTCCCCAATGGCCATCTGGGTGGTTCATTGCTCATGAACACACATATACACATCAAATACTGGCAAAACTGATGCTTCTGATAAAATTGCCTGCTCCTGTTAGAACAGCAAATCTTTCTGGAGGTGGGAAGGTGAGGACAGAGCTGTCCCATGTGCCTGCTTGGTGATGGGACTGTTCACGGAGGAAGAGCCAACCTGCAGCATCAGGGCTGGAGCTGATGCCGGCTCTGCCTCCCTCCTCTCCCCTCCTCAGGGGCAGACACGGGAGAGGGATACCAGCTGCAGTGGCCTTTGCCTCCTTGATGCTTGCACATTTCTGTGTAGGTGAATGAGGCAAAAATCCTTTCGGGTTCATGTCAGCTTTTGGCATCTCAAACCTGCTGGTAGCAGTGAGTTCACCGCTGAGCTCTGCCTGTGGGGCTTTATTTGAAACCTACCACCCACACCAAAGTGCTGATGAAGGGCTGGCTGACATTGCAATCAAAGTGTCCCCATGCCCAGGGCACCCAAAAAGTCCTGGGATGAAGGCGTGGGCACGTCTGAACCTACATACTGCAGGAGCTTGTCCTCCTCAAGAGGCTGGGTCCCATACAGCTCCCTGCTCCATTTCCTGGAGCAATGGGATCCATGCTTCCTTGGAGTAATTAAACCTCCCTGCTTTTCAATATAGAGTTTCTTACTGCTTGAGGGTGTGGAGAGGTTTTTATTTGCCTGAATATTGGGAAATGGATGTGTTTTGAAGGTTACATTGAGCCTTATATCAGTCCAAAAGGCTGTAATTTGAATCTCTTATTTGTAGACTTACCACGTGCAATCGGTCTTAACTGGAGTCTGGCAACTCCATTAACACCATTGTGTGCGTATGAAAAGCTAGATATACGTATGCATATGTGTATATTCATCTATCTGCTCAGATGAGGAACGTGCTCAGCATTGCTTATTGCTTTCTCTCCCGTTCAAATGTTAGCTCATCCCATCAGCAAGACCTGGAGGCTGCCGCGCTCCTCCTGCCGCCCCCCTCCTGCCGCCCCCAACACGTGCACACGCACTCTCACAATTAGCAAGGAGCACAACGAGCTCTGCGCCATGGCTTCATTGCCCAAATCGTTGCACAGCCACTACTGGCTATGGAAAGGGGCATAAAAGAAAGCAGGCCGGGCTTGCAAACAGCAAAAAAAAGGACTGTATTCTTCAGATAATTTATTTGCAATGAATAATTCAGCTAGGTTTTGTTGTGAAGCTGAATTAAATACAGAGCATTAAGCACACTGAGAGCCTCAAATAAAGGACACTATTCAAGCCTAGCACAAAGGAATATTATTTACTATCATTAATTAACTTCCATACAGAGCCACAACCATTTCTTTAGGTTCTGAGAAAGAGTAAGAGGAGAACGTGAGCACAGAGCTGCTATGATTTCCCCTTGCTTTTGTCTTTCCCTGCAGACACACACTGGCTGCAGGCTGAGCTTGGATCACTACAGCATTTTTGGCAACACCGTTCCTGTGCTGGAGTGAGGCAGGTCACTTGTTATAGCAGGGATGGATGCACCACTGAACCCATCACCCCTTGCTCCTCACAGCCAGCTGCGCCAGGGAGTCCTGCCCCACGCCGCCGCAGCGCCAGGGTCGGACGGCAATGGCAGCGCCCAGGCCTCCCAGCACTGATGCAAAAAATGATAGATGGTATAAACAGGCAGATGGTATAAACTGGCATGCTCTGAGCGTACACAGCTTAAAGGATTCAGATTGCTCTGAATAAAGCCTAAGGATGCAGAGATGTGTTCGCCTTTGGGAAATGGGTTAAGGGCCTGGATGCTCCATCTACCTAGGCAGCGAAAGCATTTTTTAGCATTTAATGAGCCTATGTGCTAATTAGCTGTCTGAAGTCTTTCATCTGAAATACCAAGCATTAGGATAACCAGAAATGCAAATTCTTGGCAGTATCAGAATTATTATTACTGCTGCAGTAGTGACTAGAGAGCAGCTCTTTGCAAGCAAAAATGGAGATACAAGGCTTCTATGAGGTGGTTAAGGAGCTTTTCTTCAGCAGTTACATCATGGTCTTTGCAGGTGATGTTGCAGGTTACAAAAAAATCTGGGTGGAGTTTTTTAGCCAAAGTATTTTCCTGTTGGAAGACAAGGGTTTAAGTTATATTGAAATATTTCATAAATATACATCAATTTTGCTTAATTGTTTCCATGTATAAAGTGCTGAAGTCCTGTTCCCTTTAGCCATGAAAGTCGATGTTTTCTTCTGACATTTTAGAATAAAAAATCAAAATGAAATTCTACGTAAAATCTTGGTTCAATTTATGACATGCTTTTAGAAAAGTGAAGAAAAAAGTCAGAAATTCAATATCTCAGGTTAAATTAAATGTTCCATTTGATTCCACGTGATTTCCTTCAACTTCTCTGTTTGTTAGAGAAACCTTCAATGTTTTGCAGCCTGAGCGATCTGCTGGGAGGACGTGGGGTGGCTGACCAGGGAACAGAGCCATCAGCGATCACACAGCGTACGCCAGCCAGCCCATCCTGAATCTGGAGACGCACCCCTGACAAAGGGCAAGACAGGGAAATGTAAAACGCCATTTTATTTGAAAAAATATCTGGCTAGGATATAGTTGGAGAAAAGGGCCTAACTCTCTGTCCTGAGTCCAAGATGGTCAGCTAGTCCTCCTGCGCTGTAATCCAGCCCTGGATGTCCTACAGCCTCTTGTGGCTGAACAGCATCCTCCTGATGTTCTTATTATTACTCCAGTGTCATCAGGTCATTTTGAATTTAGATTTTCCTGTTGGGATTCACTTCAAAATTTAGACCCCTAATTTCAGGTGTCTACACATGCGCCAGGTGTCCCAGCTCCCACTGCAGTTGGTACGGTCCGTAGAACATAGACAGCAACTTGGTCAATGACTGATGGTGTTGGGAACTCTTTGGTGGGTGAGATACATTGCCCAATCAGGGGCACCAGAAGCAAGAAGTAGAGTATCTACTGCCTCCTCCACCTCCTTCTATGCGGGTGACTGTCAGAGTAAGAAATTAAGGAGAAGGCAGACATGCCAGACAAGAAGTATTTTTTACAATAAATTTTTATGAATCAAATAATATTGTTTTTCAAATTTCTATCTATATTTAAATTGGGCAAAGTGTGAGCAGGAGAGGAAAAGGCTCCTAGCTAGCACTTGTGTGGATATGGGGCAGGAGAGTTCAGCTGGGCTCAGTCAAGGAGAGCTGCAATGCTCCTGAAACTGTCATTACTCTCTCTCTCATGGATGTTAGGGAGCACTTTTCATAACAACAGCGGCTCAGCTTTATTAATTATTTCTGTGTAGTCAAATGGACTTTTACTCCTTAATTAGGCCATTGAGGAAATGTCTCAACAATGACCATTAGTTTGTGCTCTCAGCAGCCAGTGACGCACCGAACAGCAGCTAATGGGGTGTGCTGGTTTTGGCTGGCGTAGTTAATTTTCTTCATAACAGCTTGTATGAGGCTATATTTTGGATTTGTGCTGAAAGCAGTGTTGATAACACAGAAATGTTTTAGTTACTGCTGAGCAGGGCTTACACAGAGTCAAGGCCTTTTCTGCTTCTCACCTCACCTACCAGCGAGCAGGCTGGGGTTGCACAAGAAGCTGGGAGGGGACACAGCCGTGACAGCTAACCCCAGCTGGCCAAAGGGATGTTTCATACCATATGACGTCATGCTCAGCATATAAAGCTGGGGGAAGAAGGAGGAAGGGGCGGGGTGTTCGGAGTTATGGTGTTTCTCCTCCCAAGTAACCATTATGCTTGATGGAGCCCTGATTCCCCGGAGGTGGCTGGACACCTGCCTGCCGATGGCAAGTAGTGAATGAATTCCTTGTTTTGCTTTGCTTGTATGTGCAGCTTTTGCTTTACCTATTAAACTGTCTTTATCTCAACCCATGAGTTGCCTCACTTTTACCCTTCTGATTCTCTCCCCCATCCCACTGTGAGGGGACTGAGTGAGCGGCTGCATGGTGCTTAGTTGCCAGCTGTGGTTAAACCATGACACGGAGCAAGAAGAGCAAGCATCTCTCCACATCAGAGAAATTAGTGCAGATGAGGAGAGCAAAGCAAGCTGATCTTGCAGTGCTCTAAAACACGAAGGTCAGAGCTCTTCATTCAGCAACTTGCTTTAGGAATAATTGTCTCATTAACCATGAGGGAAAGATAACCGCAGCCCAGCTTGGGATGGGGGATATCTTCTCACACTGAGCACACCCATATACTGCACCCATGGTTATCCCCTATGGGGTCTTCAAGGCCCTCCATCATTCCTGTGACCCTGCGGGCTCCCAGCAGTTTCCTGCTCCAGAGCAAGTGGTGTGCTGAGCACCAGGTCCCACCTTGACCCAGTGTGCTGGGCTGGGGGCACAGCGCACCTATCCCAGTCAACCCACACATCCCACAGAGCTGTAGGACCTCTCAGGAATAATGCCCGTGGCCCTGATTCATGAGCTGGCTCAAGGCAAAGCTGCCTTGCAGCTGAAGGAGCTGAACAACTGGGTACTGCTTATGTTTTTCTCTAAAGCTGTATTTACTTTAAAGCAGTTTGCTACTCAGCTTTGGACTCCAGCATGGTATGACAAAAAAGAACACTTAACCATACTGTGAGGGCTGTGCTCAGACATCAGTGAAGGGGGAACTGATGCTAACGTGTGGCAGAAATAGGGATATTGCCTCTTAATACTCCTTCTTGAGATGATGCACTATTCTTTTTTATGTCAGAGCTCCTTTACTTAGATGTTGAAGGGTATCAGGAAAGACATTTCCATTGCAAGCTTTACTCAACATCTCCCCACCAAGGATTATGTGCTTCTTTGGGGAAGGGAAGGGAAGGGAGGGGAAGGGAAGGGAAGGGAAGGGAAGGGAAGGGAAGGGAAGGGAAGGGAAGGGAAGGGAAGGGAAGGGAAGGGAAGGGGAGGGGAGGGGAGGGAAGGGAAGGGAAGGGAGGGGAGGGGAGGGGAGGGGAGGGGAGGGAAGGGAAGGGAAGGGAAGGGAAGGGAAGGGAAGGGAAGGGAAGGGAAGGGAAGGGAAGGGAAGGGAAGGGAAGGGAAGGGAAGGGAAGGGAAGGGAAGGGAAGGGGAGAGCTGCTGTGGTAGGTGATGTGGTACAGCTGTGCCAGAGGAAGTAGCCAGCAGTAGAGGTACAGAGACTTACTCCTCTGCCTGCCAGTCTTTGTAGCTGCTGGAAGTCTTGTTTTCCAAAAGAAGATAATTCTGGGGAAAGCGTCAAACGTTCCTACAGCACACCCTGAACTAATCTCATGGATCAAATTTATTTACATTTCTCAGATGCTTTCCTCCAGAAAAAATGTGCTGGCTTTTGGCTGGAGAGTTAGCAGAGGAAATCTCTGGCTTTCTCTCTCTCTGTGCTGAAGGCTAGCAAAAAATTGAGCTGCCATTATTTCAGCCCATCCCTCATTAGGCCAAGAGCACATTTCACCCTCTTGGGATGGCTGTGGGACTCCCTGTAGCCCAAACTGTTTCTGTGCTCAGTAAAACCCACAGAAGCAGCTCAGGGGTTCAGGGGCAGTGAGTGAGGACGGTGGGTGTTCCTGTCCCAGTTCTGCTGATTTCGTATCAACCTTTCTTAACCCCTTTCAATTTAAACCTGGGCTGACACCAGTCAGCCACCCCATGTAGGAGAGAGGTGAGGTTCACCCATCTAGAGGAAAGGTCTTTCCTAACGTGATTTATTATCTGTCTAGACTAGATTTTTGCAAAAAGGCAAAGACCTCACTGAGGATGCTTGCATGGAGGATGAGAAAATTAGGCAGAATAGACCAGAGAGTAACAGGAGAATCCAGGGCTCAGTACAAGATGTGTGTGGTAATTAAAGAATACAAACTGCAACACAAACGAGCCAAAGCTGCTGAAGGTACTAAGTGTTGGAGACTTAGTGAGAACATGTACATCTATAATTTCCACATTTTTCAGACCATCTGAAAAATGGTCCGGTCTGGTCACCTCAGATTTTTCTCCTAACAGGAGTCTTCCATCCATGACAGCCTCAGGGACCACCATGCAGAGACAGGACATTCATGACTACCCAGGAATGGGCCTTAATGATACAGGAGACTCCCAGTCCTCAGTGATTACTCACAGCTCCATTATGATTACCCCTTTTGTTTGGGACTATCACACGGGCAGTCCCAAAGAAGAGCTAGTTATGGCCTTAATGTTTAACCAGTAAACATGCAAAAACGCATTTTCTTCAGCTGTGCCTGCATCAGAGAAAAAAACAGGCTCACAGGGGGGAGTTTCCAAATGCAGCTGTTGCTTGCTTCTCACTGCAGAACCAGGTCCTTGGGCACCTCCCTTATGCTTACATGTGCCTGAATTTTAGGCTACTAACTGAAGGAGAAGGGGATCACCCACTTCTCTAAAGCCTGGGTGAGATTGCAGCCATGCAAGAATTACTGTGAGATCAGTGCTGGGCTTCCTCTACAGCTGAAGGATCATTCAGAGGTGCCTCCTCCCATCTCTAAGCCATTCTTTGCAGTGAAGTGAGTTCCTCCTCTCCAATCCCCAGAAAAGGAGCCTTAGCCACTGATTTAGTCCCACCACCTGACTGCCAGGTGGATGGAGGTACATCAGAAGGTACCCCCAGGTACAACCAAGTGGTACCATAAAATTGTAGAATCATAGAATCACAGAATCATAGAATCATAGAACGGTTTGGGTTGGAAAAGACCTTTTAAGGTCATCTAGTCCAACCCCCATGCAATGAGCAGGGTCATCAACAACTAGATCAGGTTGCTCAGAGCCCCGTCCAACCTGACCTTGAATGTTTCCAGGGATGGGGCATCTACCACCTCTCTAGGCAACCTGTTCCAGTGCTTCACTACCCTAATTGTAAAAACCTTCTTCTTTATATCTAGTCTGAATCTGTGCTCTTTTAGTTTAAAACCATTACCCCTTGTCCTATCGCAACAGATCTTACCAAACAGTCTGTCCCCATCTTTCTTATAAGCCCACTTTAAGTGTTGAAAGGCCACAGTAAGGTCTCCCTGGAAAGAGATGACACCAAGGCTCCCACACAATCAGTGACGAGTTTCCAGAGACTAATCCAGGACACGTGAAGTTAAACCTCTGCTGCTCTCTGTTCACCATACACCAAACTCAGTGCCAGAGAGCAATATAGACCAACCATGTTAGGTGCTACCTCTTCTGGTTCACTGTGCAGGCAACAAATAACAAAACACCTCCTTGGGTTTTACTCCTCTTACCACTCAAGGGAAATACCTGACTTCTGTTAAAAGGATGAGAGTTTTATTCAGAGTTATAGGCAACTCTCTGGACTGCAGTAAGTTTAGGTGAGAGAGGACACCCTGGAGCAGGGCATCCCAGTACTGATCACCCAATCCCTACTTTAGGCACAAGGAAATTGAAGTTCAAGTAGGGAGACATCTCCTGAACTAGGTGTCATGCCACATAGGGCTAGACAGGAGGCTAAGTGGTTCTCCGGGATTTAGGGGGAATTTAGGTCCCTTTAGGTGGAATTTAGGTTAAATCCTATTTTAGGTGGGATTTGGAAGGGCCAGCTCTAGCTATGGTTACCTCTGTTTTACTGCCTGAAGTGCACTGAAAGGCAGTCACAAATCCTCTAGACGTGACCTAGGTGTAGTGGGGTGAAATAGGAGGGATTTTGTTCATTGCACATTCCAGAGGTTGCCTAAAGCCAGAGGCCCCTTTGGCACTGCAGCCCACCCCTTGGCAGCAGCAGCCACCACCGACCACGTAAACCCTGCTTTGAACTACCAAGGTGGCTACTGCATGCGTAGGTGCCCATCTAACCCCTCAAGCTGCCTAGGGGAGGCCTTCTCTCAGTCTTGTAGAGGGAAGAACAAGGTGTGGGTGGGTAGGGGAAATTTTTCAGGGGGAAACCTGGCAAGGAGCAATGGTCAGGTTTTCTCATATTTGTCAGATCTGGCCCTATGCAAGAGCTCCATTGTTTAACTGAGCTTCTGAGACAGGGAACAAGCCATTATTTTTAAGAGTAATTGCCTGCAGGAGCTATTAATTCTATTTTTATCCTTCCCTGTAACAAAGCTTTCCAATAATGTCCTCACCACTCATCAGCATTACCCACTAAATACATTTAAATAACACAATTACTGTATTACCCTTTTTACTCCCTGCTTGCTACTTGATGTTTGGTCCAACAAAGAAATGCCACATTTCTGTTTCCAATTCTATCTATAAGTTCTCATAACACCTTCCAAAGATCATTTCCCAGGACAGAAAGAGTCTCTGTTATGAAGAGGACAGTCCTAACCAGGAAAACAAGAAAGCAGCATACACATACACTGACCTCACAAATAAATTGAAAATGCATGCTGTACAAAACAAGAGATTATGGGTGAATTTTGGTGGAGCTTCATATTCCATTTGAACAACAAAGATTAAGCAGAGGTGCCTTAATACATCCTCTGTTTGTATAGTCCCTGATAAAGCTGGTATTAGTAAATACTTTGAGCATAGAGATCCATCAAATATAAGATGTAAAACCACCCTAAACCACACCCAGGCACAGCAAACCCCCAGGGAACAGAAAAATCTGTCATGAAGTACTAGGCTGGACCTAAGCTGACTATCACCCTTTGTCAATGCCTCCTGCTAAGAAATAATGAAAAAAAATAGGCAGCCACCAGAGATCACAGGGAAAGAAATGAACTGTAAAGGCTCTTCATATCACCCCTCATCTTGCATTGCCATTACAGACTTTGTTAGACAAAAGGTGTTGGAGGAATATATGTACCATATCTTACGTAGGTGCCTTAGTGGGCACAAAGCTGGCACCAAGCCCTGGCACCATCCCTGAGCTGCAGCCTCCCACAGTGGGCAAGGCATGGCAGGACAGTGCAGGCAGGGAGGCATTACGCAGCCCTGGGAGCAGGGGTGCACAATGTAGAACACTCTACATGCAGACAACTAAAGCAGCCCAAGATCCCAAGATCCCCAAATGGAGGGGTTAAGAGTCAGGCCTGTAGTGGTGGCAAACCGATGTAGTTGCTGTGATGCGGCCAGAGACATGGGGTTTGCACCCTCTGAGACTCAGCAGAGAAGTTCCTTGCCCATGATGAAGACGAATCATAGAAAAAATCCTTGGATGCAGAGCCAGAGGTGATTAAAAAGGTCTCTAATCCTCCCACACCAATTTTCTTAATTTCCCAAGAGAGATGATAGCATCTGAGTATTTATATATTTCATGCAGACTGACAGGAAAACAAAAAGACCCTTCTTCCCACCCAAGATCATAAGTTTTCTCCTCCTTCTGGAAGTATCTTGAAAAATGTTCCATTATTGAAACTTAGCTGAAAGATCATACCTTGAAATAACTTTTCTTAGAACTACCTCTTTACCCACAACCTCTCTAGCCCTCCAGGCACCTCCCACCCATTCCAGTCTCATCACCAGAAGCAAGATACTTCTTGTCCAACAAACACCAAATGGAGACATCTTGCCAAAGCATGTACAAAACAGGCTGATACAGCTCTACAATGTGTCCTCATGATAGAAACACCAAAAGGCATGGGTGATAGTCATGCTCAATGAAAATGCTTTCGTGGAAATTAAATGGGTGAAAACTAAATGATCATCAGTTGCCAAAATGGCTAACTGGGAGAGCTGTTACAGACCCAGAAGTATATAGTTACCCATGAGATGAGCTTTCACAGCACTCAGTTTCTGACAGTCAGCTTCTGGTGTCATGGACTCCACGAACATGGCTGTTTTTTCAACTGGGTGGTCCACTAATAAATATTATTTCTCCTTCTCAGCCTTGATCTCTGAAAAGCTTTTTCAGAATTTTCTTCTTTTGCTAGGACATAAGTTTTTCATCCTTAAGCAGCATGTTCCTGTAGTGGCCACTCAGCTCATGGCAGCGTAGGACACATTGGGCTCACAGATGTCACACCAGAAGCTCTACACTAAGAATAACCCTTGAACTAACTTGCCAATTAAATCCTTGCTCCTGGGAACTATGTTTAAAAAAAACAGCAACAAAACCACTTTCATAGCCCAAAATATGTCAAGTTTACCAACCAGTTAGTGACAAAATTAATGGCTATAGTTTAGGGTAAAGTTTGGATTTCTTGGCATGCTGTATCCTTATGAACAAATGTCGTTAAGAAGCCCCTTCCAGTATGTGGGTACCAAGAAGTCCCCACAGTGGCTCATGCCCTCAAGGGTGCTGGAGACACCATCCAACCTGTTGCTAAATCTGTTACCCTACAGACAAGCCAAGGGTTAGTTACTGGCCACCGTGGCCACCTGCCATGGACTCACAACCACTCTGCCCTGGCTCTCCAGCCCCAATGAACCCTTGGCCAGGAAGACTGCATCCACACCTCTACTTATTTTTGTTTTACTTGTTGTTTTTTTTAAGTGGGAAAAAAAGTGTAATATTTTTTCCCTATAGATCAAATTGTGACAAAGTCACATGCAAGCAATGCTCCTGGTATCATACTTGCTTAAAAAAATGTTAATGACAACCATTTTATAATGTACCAGGAATTATTTAACAGATTAAAGCAATGAAGTCTGTGAAAACACACCAAATTTCAATACAATCAATTTCCTCAGAAAACCTGCACAAGTTCTGAATAAACTTCTTGAATAGACTAGAAATTTTATGCAATGAGCTTATCAGATACACAAAGCTCGTGCAGTTGCCTAATCAAGTACGCAGGGGGCTGAAGTAAACCATTCCGTGATTGTGTGACTCCCCAACCAAGTGTCCTGTGTTTATAGTCCTGTGCCCGTCGTTCTGGAAAATAATGCAATGTTAGAAAAAAACTCTTGGAGCCTGTGCTATAGAGAGACTTAAAGACATTTTCAGTAATTATCAGATTTGGAAAACATGACGAACAAGCTTATCAGAATTAAATGGTATCATGTGCAAACCAACAGAATCAATTTTCTGACCAGCTTTTTCTATATGAAGAGCAATACAAAAAGAAAAGTATTCAAATTTCTCACTTTTTTCAAGAGAAGAAGAATTGTTATAGTCAGCAGTATATTGCATGTTTCCTATGAGAAAATAAAGTGGTAATTGTGAAAATTCTGTAGCCTGAAATTCAGATTGGAAGTCAAAAAGTTCCCAGACAGGACCTTGAGTAGTTATCAGCAACACGGATTTTTTCAAAAGCACTAATATCAAGGCTATGAAATTAGAAAAAGAACACATAGACATTACAGATGGCATCAGAGTCACGGATAACCTGAGAGAAAATGGAGAAAGCAGGCTTGACATTGCTGCTGCTTCATCTCTTCAGAAGTAATTATGATAATTTTTTTAAGGAGGCTATCAAAGTTAGTAGCAATTGGAGAGAGAGACGTGCCTGGCAGAGACAGCACATGAAGGATGCAGCACTGGAAGAAGCTGTTCAGACAAGAGGTTTCTAAGTAGTCACTAATTAAATTGTCCCTTACTGTATGCTCAGCCATCCAACGTATCTTCAGCACTTTGCAGGAGGAGCTTTGGTGAAAGCCATGCAGCAGAAGCGTGAGGTTTTCCGGCATTGCATGGCTTTGAGAATATGTGTGCTCTGCAAATTCAGTTTGGCTGCTTCTCTACAACCCTGTGCACTGAGCCATACCTCAGTGTTACACCAGGGTCAAGCCCTGAGTTCCCCCTACAGCTCCTGGGAATCGAAGAAGGGCCAGAGCCAGTACCGAAACACACGGATGCAGGTCTGGAGCCAGGAGCTGCTCCTGCTCCCTTTCCCTGGCTTCCTGGAGGGGCTTTTATTTTTACCAGGAGTTTACCCCATCAGTATCCCAGGCATCACAGTTACTTAGATAGTAAGAGAAAAATGAAATTTCACAATTCTTGAAATGAGCCGAGTTTGCATTTAATACAAATATTGACCTGTGCAGTATGAAGGAAATTTTTGCAGGATACCAATGTCTCTCTGACAAAGAAACACAATAAACAGGACAGAAACTGAGCAGAAAAAAAACCCAAACCAGATGTACCCACTGAGCGAGTTGAAGTCATGGGATCTGAGTGAGGAGCTGCAGGTGACGGAGCAGGAGGGAAACAGTTGATAAATCAGGGGCTCTTCAGCAGAAGCAGCATAGGAAGTAAAAGAGGAGAGGGTTGGGATCTCAGTGCACACACCAGAGGGCCCTGGCTAGGTGGTTTATTTTTATGTCTAAATATTCTGCACGCTATAGAAGGAATATTGCTGTTTTCACTTCTGAAATAGTACTGTGGCTTGTATCAAATGTAATTTGTTTCAACATTTTTGCTAAACCAAAACACATCAGTCTGTTTATTTTGGAGAGACGGGGAGCAAGTGGCAAGGATCAGCTAAAGGCACTCGATTTGGGTCAAGTGTTTACAGATTCAGACCTGCTGTCAGGGCAGCATCCACCCAAATTAGCTGCCAGGAATTAACTCCTTAAATAAAGTGGGTCTCCTTCCAGGCTTAAAGGTGACCATGAGTTTTTAGCAAGAGGACCTTTGTGTGTATATTTGAATGCATTACAGATTTGAAGGAGAAAAAAAAAAAAAAAGCCCTATTGTTCTGGTAAATAATATCTCATTGCAGAAACCATGAGCTGCTGACTGTGTCTGTCTCATGCAATGCGGCAAGTGCCGGGGCAGTTGTACTTGTGCTGACTATACTGTGATAAATGACTATACAGCAATAAATATGCAGTATATATACCGACCATACTGCAGCTCAAGCTCACTTCAGGCTTGGAGATGGGATTCATTTTTCACTCACTAACAAAAAGATTCAGGGAAATTATTTTTCCAGAGAGTAAGAACTTCTGGCACCTGACCCTCAGAGAAAGGTTAATGTTACAAAATCCCCAGGATCTAGAGCCATTATAGAGGTGCTTCAGCTGGAAGGAAGGAAAAATGGATTAAATGTATTATTTATGGTGAAGGTGGGGCTTCATGGTAAACCAGGAGCAGCCCAGCGTTGGGCAGTTGGCCGCGCTGACTAACCGGTTATATAAGCAATGAAATACCATAGCAAATAACCTGCGGTTACTCTGTACTTTCATTCTAGGAATTAACTCCTGTTCCCCTGTAATTGGTTTTCCCCCTTCATTTTTGTGCGCTGCTGTAAAGGTCTCTGGTGTCTTGTGCCTCCTTTAGGCACTTTTACCTCAGAAAATAAGTACTATAACAGGCAAATCAGAAGGGAAACATTTTCCATCCTTCTTAGCCGGAGACAAATACTTAATAAAATGCAAAAGTGATAGAGAATAAAGACCGGCAATGAGGTCTTTAATTAAGGTCATTTTTAATGTGAAATTCACATGCAGTGCTCAAATGCGGGCAGTCTGAGTTGGAAATACAACCTTTGCTGTATATATAACTCAGTGGAGGGAGATCCCAGCCTCCTGAGCTTCCCTTCCAGGACAACATTCACCCTCGAGGCAGCTCTGCTCTGCTTCCCCAGACCTTTGCCTGAGAGGCTCCTGTGCTGCCCCTCTCCTTGAAGGATAGCCCCAGAAGGGCAGGAAATGTCAAGACATGGGTTGTTTTTTCTTCTCCATACCAGGAGAGAAATGTGGTTTTCCTAATTTCTGATGATAATCCAATGGCTATGATGATCATAACAACTCAATTAGGCCTGAAGAAAAAAAAAAAAAAGGTGCTGAAATCTGAAGCAGAAGCTGTCCTGCTCCAGCCATCCCCTGCTGTGCTCCCTCATGACAGTCATCAGTCCCCTGGAACTGAACCACAGCCTGAATGAGCCTTCCGGTCACTCGAAGCTACCATATGCCTTGCCTCTATGACACCATTTGTTTTCTTTTACAGCTATTTTCATCTGCTGTTATACATTCCTCTGAGATGAGACCTTCTACCTTTATCCCCAGCCAAAACCCATCGCTGGCTCCCTGGGTGGTATACGTCTGCCTCTCTCCTGGATCCAGGAGGCTGCAGCTGCATCACTGTGATCCTGCGTCAGCTTGCTCTCTCTCTTTCCCTTTCTCCCCTCCAGCCAGAGTTTTCTAGGAAGGCAGTGCCCTTCTTCCAAACCATTACCAGTAAAGTCTGTGAGTGTTCATCAGATCAAAAGCCAGGGGCTGGCTTACCTGTGTGAAGCGAGGCTGTTACTCGAGGAGGGGTTAATGAGCCACTAACCCACCTGCTCAGATGCACTTGGATGGAGTAAGAACGTCCAACTTGTCTGGATATTTATTTGATCCAAAACTGGATTAAGGAGAGCAAATTTTGATCAAAAACAGGCTGAAGGAGAAATGCCACCTACAGCCTGGCATTTCCTTCAGTGAGAACGGGACAGACCTCTCCAAACCCAGAGATTTCAGCCCATCAGCTGCCAGCGGCAGTTTGCTGGCAGAGGGAAGAAAAGCAACCTAGCCATAGCTACAACCCTGGTACAGGTACCACAGGTTTCTCTGGAAGCAGTTAGTTACTCGGCACCAGTGTCCCGTATCATTATCACTTGTCATGTGTAACACATCCTCATTCGCCTGCTGCAGCGCTGGAGAAAGCAGGAGCACAAATGTCCCACCCCGACATTGAATAGTGAAAGAAATCTGTGTTTCTTTCACAGCTATAGATACCTGAGCCAGCTCCATAGTAACCAGCTCCATCCAAAAGCTGTAGCCGATCTGGGCTCACAGGCACGGCTGTTTTAACATGCTGTGGTTTTCACTCCCACATTTTAATCCCTACTAGCACTGTGCTGCAGGGATTTACCACCTGGGGCCAGCACCAGCTGAATTTCAAACCGTATCCTGTTTTCTAGTACAGACATGCTCTAAGAGCCAGAAATGTGAGGGCGAGAGCTGCACTGTACTTAAGAAGACACAAAGTTGTACCAAGTCTGTCCCAAAGCCTTTTTAATCCTTTCTCATCTCTAGGAGATGGAAGAGATGCGCCCTACTGCCTGTTTGGGGAAGGTGGTGTGATGTGGAAGGGGTTAGGAACAAGGGGGATGATGCTGGCCTGACTGAATTAACACCACTCGTGGAAGCATGTGGGCAGTCAGACGATGCTCAAAATTACATTTCTGCTGCTGGGCTGAGGTCAAGGGAGCTCCCAAAACCGTGGAGGGGGACCCCAGAGATACTCCTCTGTGCACAACCGGGCTGTGGCTTTAGATGAAGAGTTTGCCCCAGCTGCAAATGCTAAATCACTGCTGGCCAGAAATTACTTTTACCAAGACCTTTTTGAATTTGGACTTGTTCACATAAATATCCACTTAACGTCATTAAAAAAAAAAAGGAAGAGGAGGACAGGAGATTAGAAAGTAAACATCAGGATTGCTTTTAATGGCTGCTATTTTATGTATGGACTGCACTTCTTATTCTTCTCCTGGCGGCACAAGGGGGTGAGAAAGAACACCGAGGCACCACAGCCCAAAGCAACATACAGATCTACACAGCCACCCACAGAAGAACGGCTACCCCCAGTGCAGGAAATCCCCTTTCACATCTTTTCAGACTATTTGAGGAGAAATCATTGAGTCATCGACAGCAACTGCAGGCCCTTTCCAGTATTTTCTACCCAATACCTCAGTGACTCAGCTTAAGCGCCTCTTGTCCTCCAAGATTTACTTCTTTTTCCTCTCAAGGAATAGATTTTTTTAGTCTACCCTGTCTTTGCAGAGCCCATTGTCCTCTGCAAGGGCAAAACGAAGTCAGGTTGTAGGGAATCTTCTCCACACCCAGAGCACCCCTTTCTCTGCAGCTTTTTTGGACACAGCCTTTTCAACTTGCCTCCAACCAGGACATGAACTAAGCTTGGCCATATCTGCATTACATCTTTTGGAGGCCTTCAGCCAAAAGCTGTGAACTTCTAAATCTGAAGTTTTTCTGACTGAGAAGTAACAAACTGAAGTCTGGAGGATGGAAACATCCCCTGGCAGAATGAGATGCAGTGACGTTGGCTGTGCGAGGCACCCCCTTCCTTCCTCTTCAGACATCTGAGCTGAACACTAACAAGCAGAGCACTGAAAGAGTCATGCTGATTTTCTCCTCATGTTTGAGGGGAGAGAGGCAGAAGAGACCCACTGACTCCATGTTTTGACAGAGAAAGGAAGTACCTTTAGAAATTAAGTTACCTGGAATCTTTCTTTGGACAAGGAAGTAAACAAATAGCTATTTGACTAGTTTTGATGCTTTAATTGTGTGTCATTGCACAATAATTCATACTTACACTTGAACATGCATCATTGACTCTTAAGTTCCATTTGACACCCAGAAATACGTTTAATGACTTGGAGAAAAAGGGAAGGGGGGGGGGAAATCAATGCAAACAAGGTGTGTCAGAAAGTGGTATAAAATAAGATTTATTTGCAAGTCATTTTGACAATAAGGAAACAAGTATCTCTGAGCTGTGCATTCTGGGGATTACATGTCAGTTCCTTTGCCTTCTGAGATTTCCGCTTGCATGCAATACAGGATACCTCTAGAATTCAAAATGAACTTAAGTGTTGTTTTTTGCCTCATTGTGCTAAATGATTCCTTCCACAGACACACTATAGGAGAGTCAAAGTCTTTGTAACAAGAAGCTGTCACAGGAAGTGCACAATGAAACAACCTTGGCTTAGAAAGGTGTCACGAGAGCTGTTTCACATTTAACAGTATTAGGCGCTTCAAGATTCCCACAAGGAGAAGCACCTGGTGCTGTAAGTACAAAAAAAACCCCAAACAAAAACCCACCAAAACCAAACAACCCCCCAAAGCCCCCCGCAAGAAAACCACAAAACTCAACAAACACCAACACCTACTCCCAAAACTCCCCAGCCATACTGAAGCCTCAGATTCCTTTCCTATGTAGGAACACACAGTACATCTGGTTATGACCTGAGTTCTTTCTCTTGGAAGCTAAAGAGCTGTGTCTCATGTGAAAAAACAGAAGTTCAGATATGATAATAATTATTAATAATTAACAGTAACCAATTAACTAATAATTAATAGATGAACTCAGGGCAAAGGCAATACTAAGTGAGAACTGATTTACCTTAGCGCCTGACTGTAGGAGGGTAACCTCTAGATTAGGGTTAGAGTCACAGCAGCTGAAGAGGAAGACAGTAGTATCTTCAGAACATTTCTTCAAATGATTTCCACCTTTCCCCCCAACCTCGCTTTCTCTGTCTTTCCAAAAGCCAGGAAATTTAAACTCTGAAGTCATATTTTGAATGAGATGAGATAGGAAGCACATTCTGAAAACCCCGTATGATTATGTTCTGAGCAGAGCACATTAAGCATATCTTATTTCAGGGGAAAGTCCAAAGGGAACGCCAGGAAACAAAGTAATAGCTACTCAAAGAAATCAAAAGAATCTGAAGTAGACCTGTTTTCAACACAGTTCTAGAAATATTTCTTTTTATAACAGAGGGACTTCCCCCCCCCCTTTATGAAGCTCAAAATAATCCCATTATTTGACTCTGGAAAAATAATATTTCTCCCCTCTCCCATAAATATCAAGAAAAGTTGTCTAGATGTCATTGTCACCAGTTCAAATAAGGCATTAATGAATGCATTAGATCATTCAAATGTGCACAAACATCTTTTACATATATATATAAATACACCCCAAAATACTAAAATAACCTTATCATGGTAATAACTATTACATTAATGACAATCATTTCATTCAAGTATTTAGGCAACAAAAACTTGAGAGACTAATAAAGAGCCATAGAGACATTATTTTATTTTGGTCTACTTTAGAAATAAAACAAGATCCAGCTGAAAGCTCATCATCAGTTCACATACTACCCCACCACAGGGGTGTCCCTACCACTTTGGGGGAACCTAGTAGTCCATCTTTATGGAATAAATATACTTGGTCATTTCACATCAAACATTACTGAAATGATCCTGAGAGCAAGGCCCAGAATCTAGGAATCTCTTTAAGCTGAATGCCCTAGCTAACATCAGACGGTCTCCTGAACAAGCTCAAAGCTAAAAAAGTAAGGGATAAAGATTTCAGAACAAATCCTATGTTGACAAACATTGCCCTCTTCAATCCCAACTCAGCCATCTTCAGGGAACGGCAAGAATTTACATCTACCTCCAGTGGTTATGCTCTGCCATTAGACGGCTCCAAGGCTTGACACTTCTAAGCCATGTGTATCCCCGTACTTGTGGTGTAGTCAAACATAAATACAGTTGAGGTTTGTTGACTTCTCATTTGGGCAACAGAGATGCGCTCCAGTAATTAAGCTGCAGGTGCCAACATTCTGTACCAGCCCCTAGATTTCATGGTTTCAAGAGTATTTCTGCAAGGCAAAATTTGCCACATCTCATTAAGATTCCAAAGTTTGGAAAATCCCTACCCTGAAAATCCACTATTTGCTGAGGAAGTATCATATTTACTGAGAACGTGAAGCAGCTCTGAGCATACCATCTTTAATGGCAACACTTTAAGACAACCCCATGCAGTCTTACAATTTTTGTTCTGTTACATATCCAGGTCTGAAGCCTAGAAATGCCGTGGGGTTTTTAGGAGTCCTGTAGAAGTGATCCAGTTTTCAAATGTCGTTAAAGGTTTTGGCAGAATAACATTATATGAAATCTGCAATACACTTGCCAAAGTTTAGAATCCAATGATCAGTTATAAGAAGTATTATTGCATTTTAAGCGTAAAAATATAGGAGGTTCTATAAAGAAAATTAAAATAGCATTAATCTAATATTGATAGTCATATAAAATAACTCACAATTATGTAAGTTTCCATATTTAATTAATCATTTAAAAATAAGTTATAAAAATAATTAAGCTTTTTTAAAACCCCTAAGATATTTTCTTTTAGGAGTTTTTACTCATATCTACTGATTGTCTAGCATCAGCAACAGCTTCTGGTACTCGAACAGTCATATCATCCATTGATTTCTTCAAGCAGATTTGGCAGCCTAAACGTGATCTGTAGGGAAATATGACATTGTTGTTAGTTCTGGCCAATCATATATCTAACAGCATTTACCCCTTTATGCCTCCAACATTCAGCCATCCCAAACACATTAGGATCTAGAAACAGCTACAGCTACTCTTGTGCATGGTCTTAATCAAGACCAGTAGTGAATTGCATGCATCAATGCAGAGATATAAGCCGCAATAGTAATGATTTACATTAAGTAACAGAGTTGAAGTACAATGAAAAGTTGTACACAGAGTACTTCCTACTTGCTGAGGCAACATATAACAACGGTGGCTCTTCCATTTTCAAATGGCTTGCTAATAGTGTCATTCCCTGCACTTGACTAAACTTCATCTCCCAAGGCACATTTGGCATCTCCAAAAAGATGAAGGCAATGAATCTGAATGAAAGCCTCAAAAAAAGTATAGCCTAACCCAATCCAGGGCCTGAAGACAGCCCAATGTTTTCAAACTAAACAACTCAAGATTGTGTCATTACACCAGGAAGTGAGTGAAAAGACAAGAAACATAGGAAGAAGGATAAAGTACTCATGGCACCTGAGGAGATACAATCCTTCATTTTTCTACCTATCATTCAGCATGAAAAAATCTTGTACATGAGCAAGTAAAATCAAAAGATTTAATACCACCACAAAATTCTGCAGACACAAGCCACTTTTATTGCTAGGGTATCTTTAATTCAATGTCCATGACTTGGTACTTAAGTCTGGAATACATAAACGTCAGCAAGGATGGGCAATGTTTTGTAGCACCAGCTGAATAATTTAGTCAGTATAAGAACGTAGCCAGAGACATTATAAAAAATGGTACTACATTAATATCTATATAGAACTCTTCCAAGCATGTAGTAACCAACTGTTCTTAAGGCTCTCAAAGCAGTACTATACCCAAAAGTAATACTTCTATGTAAATGACTATACATCAACTTCAAATTACTGGAATGTACGTATAAATACATACATCACCAGAAAATTTCATCTCCTGAATATGCATCCATCAGAATAGATTTCAAAATGAAATCTATTAGAGAGATGCGATTTCTAATATTTATATGTAGCATTGACTGTAAGGCTCAATTTGATTGAAGTGTATGATTTAACTAAAGACCAATGCTAATTGCCTATGTACTCTGCAGTGCGGCAATTCACGTGAAAGGTAAAATAACACTGCCCTTTGTTTTGTACACAGCAGTACAAAAGAAAACCTAGGCAGCACTAAATAACACTGTGAGAAACAGACTACCTTCTCCTATTCAAATTCTTCCACAGCATTTACAATTTTATTGATATTTAACCAGGTTCCCCACCACTCCTTAAAGATGAAGAAGCTTGGACCCCAAAATAGATTTAGTCAATCCCTGCACAAAAGCCATTCTACCTTTAAGCACTTCTGTAGGCCTTCCCTTTATTTCCTCTCATTCTACTACTTTAAAATAAGAAAAAAGACAAAGCAGGAAGACAGAGTTGCACAAGTATAAAGATATGGTGAATCCCAATTTTGTCATATAATGGTATTTTCTGGTTTTCTGCTTGTTCCTACCTAATATTGCCAATGTTCTGTTTACCATTTTGAGGTTGAATTTTTTTTTTTGGGGGTTGGGTTCTGTGGGTTCTTTTTTTTTGGGGGGGGGGGGGGGGGGAAGCCAGGGGGCGCGGGTTGGGTTTTGTTTGTTTAAACACTAAACCTTAAGCTGACATTCCTGGAAGGACACTAGCTAGCTGACAGACTATTTCAAGCATGCAAAATTACCACTGTTCTACTCACCTCTCCATATGCATTTATCTGCACCTTTTAACACCAAACTTCACTTCCTGTCACTCAATGGCACAAGATCCTCGCACATGTCTTCGCTGACAGTTTTTTATTTTACCACACTGAGCAACACAGCACTACACACAAACCTTACTCCTCATTCTCTTTTACCAAGTCTTTCACAAATGCTCCATACGTAAAACCTAGCACACCGATCACTTGTAGATCACATACTCTTAACAGACAGCCAAACACTTCTACATTGTTAAAAGACAGAATTTTTTGTTTGTGGGGGTATTTTTTGGGGGTTGTTTTTTTTTTTTTTAACCAATTACTTGTCCTTTACAGGGCCTTTGCTCTTATTCCATTGCAACTCAAAACTTAGTAAAGGATTTCTGGACCTAAGTAAACTATATGAACTGTAAGATCATTCTTCATGCTCAGTGACTCACTGAAGAACTCCCATATCTGTTACTTCCCTCTACAAAAGCTCTGTTGAATTCTTTCCTTACCATTATTTAGCAGAAACTATAAAAAAAAAGCAACAGCCCATACACACACGACTAATGTGTCCAGTATGGAATCAAACTCACTGTTCTCCAGTTCCAAGATCTCATTTTAAATGTTGGGTTGCTACCTTCCATTCCTTTGATGTGTAAGCAGTTTTAAACCAACTAATTAAGCCTTACAGAAGATAGTTCAGAAAAGTCATATTGAATTCCTGTGGAACTCCTGGGTGAATGCTACCTGGTCATCACCGTTTGTATCTACTCATTTTTCTTACTTGCTGTAATACTACTTCTGTGGACACACCAGTTTGAGACAGGTACCCCAGGAAGCCCTCTGCAAAGAAACCTTCCAGTGCATGGACATCCTTAACACCTTCAGAGACAACAATGCAAAAGAAACTTTGCTTTTATGTTATCTTTTTATATATTAAGTGCACCGTCTACATCACCTATTGGCTCTTCAGGCAGACAAGTTTCCTGCTTCTGTTAGGTTAGCAACAAAAATATTTTTTTACTTTTTAGCAAGCTATTTCTCAGCTTATTTTTTTTCTTCAGTATTCTTTTTAAACATTTAATTTGCCAGGGTTTGTGTGCCCCCCATCTTACTACTTTTAACAATCTCTACTGTTCTGCAGTTATTCAAAACAATTTTGTTTCAACCTTTCTGATTAATCCCTCATTTTAAAAAACCTTCATGGCAGTTGCTAGCTGACACTTTCCCAAATCCAGAGTCACTGACAAGAAAAAGCTTTTATACTTATGACAGAGCATAGTAGTACATCTCCATCACACAAGTTTATATCAGCACTGAAGACCAGGTAATTGGCTTGGCCCAGAACCTAAAAATTCATAGGAGGATTTTAGTAGACTGTAAGAGTGAAGTAAATTCACACTTAGTAGCCTTACAATTATTTTCAAGATTGCAAATGTTTTTTGGGAGACAGGAAAAGGGTAAAACAAAAGAAGCTGAAACAAGTTTCTCATAGCTCCACTTCTTTGTCTTTATAACCTTCCAGAAAAGTTAAGATTTAGCTGAAGTGAGAAAAAGCGTACCCTCACGTGGAAATGGTTAGTGCCGGATTCCCATTACTGGTATAAGGAGAAAAGTTAATTCAGAATACTCCTTTGTAGGGACAAAAAAAAAAAACAAAAACCAACCACCCTATGCTATACAGGTCAGGTATAAAGCCCTCTGACACCACTGGAAAGAGTCTCAAAAACTTCAACAAGCAGTTCCATTGAACCATGAAGGAAAGGGCTTATGAAACCTTGTGAGGCATAGCTGCCTGCTGTTGATGTGGGTATGTTCTATGACACAGGCTCTGCATACACCAGCAGGTAGTGCAGCCCACTAAGAATGGGTCTGTGATGAGGATGTGACACCCTAATGACAAGGCATGTGATGGTGGGGGAGATGTAGAACAGAGGGTTACTTTAGACTACCACTAGTCTAATGCTATGCACTGAAATAGCCATTAGCAATTAAAGCACACTTCGGGATTAGTTTCACCCAAAGAGACTCTGGCTTGCGTGCTCCAAGAGCACTGACATGAGTCAAAGCATGAGAAGTGGGAACACTGCCATGTGGGACACTGTTTATGCTAGAGAAGGCTCGGGAGGGGGGTCTTATCAATGTACATAAATACCAGAGAGGTTGTGGAGTCTCCATCCTTGGAGATATTCAAAAGCTCTCTGGACATGTTCCTGGGCATCCTAGGTGGCCCTGCTTGAGCAGGGGGTTGGACCAGATAACCTCAAGAGGTCCTCTCCAACCTCAATCCTTCTGTGATTTTGTGAAAAGAAGATCTGACCAAAACTAAAATACTAATGTAAACTTATTCATAAAATACATCAACTAGCTACAGACCAATGGAGACAGAAAACAGAAGGGAAGGGCAACAAGAACAAGAGAATTCACACATGTGACAGCAGTGGCAAAGTTTTTGTTGAAAGAACTGGGTTTTTGGTCATACTTCAGTATCTGACACTTCTGCATCAGACACCTCTCAAGAGCGAGTACTGGCAAGCACCACTCTTCAGTTTACAAAAACAGTACTGACATTTTTAATATTAATTCAGATAAAGAATATTTAAACTTAGCAGTCCCATTTGTGTAACAGAACCCAGCTATTCATTAAAAGCTGATTAAGGCACTCTAACTGGACTGCTCCATCTGCAAATCCTTTTCATTCTTAGATGTAGTGAAGTGTTATGTTGCCTTACGTTTCTGTGAGGCCATATGCCAGGTCCAGCATGTCCATCTCTTCATCAGTAATTGCATCTAGTTTCTCAAATATGTGGTCTTCAAAGATTAAATGACAAGTTGAACAGGCTAGCGTTCCTTCACATGCACCTAAAGAAAAAAAAGTCCAGATAACAGAAAATTCAAGTTTCAAATTACACCAGAATTACAGCAGAATTCCAGAAGAAATCCTTCATATATAAGTGTTTGTGTCATACATCTGTTGATTAGTAAAATTAATGTTTCATATATTCCCACATTCATATATCTACTCCGCATTCAACTGCCAACAGTATTTCTACAGTTCCTACAACATTAAGATTTACTTGAATGCTGTAGTTAAACACTTTTTTTTTAACTATGAAAAGAAACAGTGGGATTCATCATCAGATCACAAGAACCACGCACAAAGCGCTGTGCTGTTAGCATGTAGTAACAGTATCAACAGCATATATTCAAAGTGAGCATGACACTGTAATAGAAGTCTTGATTTTAAAAATATATTACATCTTCAAATACATACAACAAATTCGACATTATTAGGTACTTCATTTAAACTCTACTTTTTCACATGCATTCGTATGAGCAGCTTAAGCATTTTAATACTGGGGGAGGGGGGGGAGGGAGAAAAAACACCAACCAGTCTATCTGAACAGTGGAAGGTCTTTCTGCAACTTAAAGCTAGCAGTAGCAAACAAATTTAAGTGCAGCTGAATCATTCAGTTTCGTCTTTACACAGATATTTCTATTACTATTACTGCACATGGGATGCCCCCTAGTGACAGAAGTAAATGGGTATGATTTACATTTTTCATTTTTCCCTCATTACTTTTTTCCTAAACACAGAACATACATTTTTACATTATTTATACTGCATTATTTCTCTGCCCTAGTATGATGCTTTATTAGCAAAAGGTTATTGAAATGGGACTAGCGCATATTATAATTAAAGATTGTTACAGTACCTCCAATTTTTAGTTTGTCTTCTGTTTGACAGCATTATTTTTTTTCCACTTTACCACAATGCTTTGACATGGCAGATATTTACCCAAACAGAGAGAATATTTACTGTAGAACACAAGCAGACTAGCCATCAGTCTATATGACACATTTATTGATACATAAAGCTAGTTATCCCAACGCATTACAGATTTTAAAGAGACAGTTTTTCTTCCCCAAATGTATGCAAATGTAGTCATAAGAGTTCTCTCAGACAAGGATTTTATTACTAGCAATGAAGTTTATTTGCCCTTAAATAAAACACACCTCCAATTTCCAACCGTGCTACCTACTGCTAGCTATGTAGCCTACTTTTTTTCTTCCTCTAATCACTCCATGCTATGCATTCGCTCATGCAAACTGTAATTCCGCTTCCTGCTTTAGTTTGTACTATTAATTCTTAAGCTTGTGTTCATGTAAATACCTGTCCTGAGGTATTTGCCACTACCAAATAACACTGCTTTGCATGGGCATAATCCTACAATTTCAATGGAACTAACTATGGAAAGCACAAAAATTTGAAGGTGTTATGACTTCCCCCAATTTTGATTTTAAACAGAACTTGTACCAAGTTAGAATTTCACTAGGGCATTGGTCTCTTTTACCCCAGTCCTTTATTAAGGATTAAACTTCTTGCTCTTCACTGCTAACTGACATGGTTTTGGTATGTTTCTTTCACTTAGCACTCAAGTAATATAGCAATTTGTGGTACAAAATGCCTGGCAATAAATTGAGACAGTATAACAATATGGCAACAGTAACCAGACACTGTTAGAAAAACACCAGTTTTGCATTGCCTCCAGAACCTTTCAGCTCAGAAGGGTCTGCAGGTGGCGTCTTTCAAATTCCACCTTGACAGCACTCTGTCCACATTCCCCTCCTTTAACATTTAAGCAAGGCTCACCCCAAATATATTTTTAGACCTTAACCCAAAGCATGGACCTGCAGGGAAAAATTGAGAGAAAATCCAAATTAAAAGCAGATAGCTTTATAAATAAATTAATAAATAAATATTCATTTACAGTTGGACTCAATGATCTTAAGGGTCCTTTCCAACCAAAATGATTCTATGATTCTATAAATATAATGAATATACTGTCAATAGAACATAATTTCTAGTCACTGTATACAGTATTCAGTCTACTTACCAAAACCATCTATATCTAGATTATTATCAACAACAACATCCAGCAGTGAATCCCCAGGTTTTCCTTTGGCTGTTAGTTTGTCACCATCACGATTTATGAAATGAACAGTTATTTTATCTTCTGAGCTGAAAAATAGAAGTATATAAAGGAATTAAAGAAAGAATTCTAGAATTTTAAAACTGATTGAATACTAAACCACCAGTAATCACTATCAACTCTAAGAGGACAGAAACCTACATTATTGACTTTTAAGAAGCTGTAACAGGTACAGGCATTTACTGCTGTACATTGAACAAAGGCCATGAAAAATAAGGAAAAAGAGCACTTGGTTTGTGTTTTGTCACTAGAAGCTATATAGGATTGTGACATTTTGCCTTTCATTGAAGACAGTCAGAGCTATTTTATTTTAGGCACAATATTTGTATTTTTACCAAATAAAAGAGCTTATTTTAAATGCTTCTCCACTCCTTTCTGTGGAGTCTTCCTTTGGATTTATAAAATTTTAATTCTTGACATCACTGTCATTTAGGACAAATACAAAAATGTTCTCATTTCTGTTTAGAGTTTAAGGCATTTTACTTTATTATTTCCAAAATTTAATTATCCTCTCCTCCCAAGAAAAAAATACTCTAAAAGCATTCTGCTTTTTTAAGCACCGTTTATCTTAGTATTTCACTTTGTAAATACTAATTCCAGTGAAGTTCAAAGTTTTGACATTGGCTTCAAAGAGAGGTTTACTATTTTCCTGTTTTGCTTTTCAGACAATTATGTTTATTTAAGAAAAATTTCTCTTTCAGTCTGCACAAAAATTTCTTGAGACTAATGCTTTTAATATAACAATGCAGTCATTGGTCCCAGCCAGCATGGATTCATGAGGGGAAAGTCCTGCCTAATAAACTTGATTTCCTTCTATGACAAGGTTACCCACCTAGCTGACCATAGAAAGCCAGTCAATGTGATCTTTTAGATTTCAGTAAAGTTTTTGATAGTGTCTCTCACAGTATCCTCCTGGACAAAATGTCCAGCATACAGCTGGATAAACACATAATGCAATGCGTGAGCAATTGGCTGATGGGTCAGGCTCAAAGGGTTAGAGTAAATGAGGCTACTTCAGGCTGGCGGCTGGTCACTAGTGGAGTTCCACAGGGATCCATCTTGGGGCCAGTACCCTTTAATCTCTTTGTTAATGACTTGGATGCAAACTAATTAAGTTTGCTGATGACACAAAACAGGGAGTAGCTGGACAGGCTGGAGAGCTGGGCAATCACCAACCATATGAAGTTTAACAAGGTCAGATTTTACACCTGGGGCACGGCAACCCTGGATGTACATACAGACTGGGGAACAAGAGGCTGGAGAGCAGCTCTGCAGAGACAGACCTGGGGGTTCTGGTCGATGGCAAGTGAACATGAGCCAACAGAGTGCCCTGGCAGCCAAGAGGGCCAGCTGTGCCCTGGGGTGCATCAAGCACTGCATTGCAGCCAGTCGAGGGAGGGGATTGTCCCGCTCTACTCTGCACTGGTGCAGCCTCACCTCGAGTGCTGTGTGTAGTTTTGGGTCCCACAGTACATTAAGGATATAAAGCTACTAGAGAGTGTCCAGAGAAGGGCCATGAAGTTGGTGAAAAGTTTAGAGGAGAAACTGTACAAGGCACGGCTAAAGTCACTTGATTTGTTCAGCCTGGAGAAGAGGAGACTGAGGGCAGACCTCATCGTGGTCTACAGCTTCCTCACAAGGGGAGGAGGAGGGGCAGGCGCTGATCTCTTCTATCTGGTGACCAATGACAGGACCCGAGGGAAGAGCAGGAAGATGTGCCCAGGGAGGTAGTCATGGTGCCAAGCCTGATGGTATTCAAGCAGCACTTGGACAATGCCCTCAGAGACATGGTGTAAATTTGGGCTTGTCCTGTGCAGGAACAGGAGTTGGACTTGATCCTTTTGGGTCCCTTCCAACTCAGCACATTCTGGGCTTCTATGATTAAAAAATAAAAAATAGGGGTACATAATAATTCCTTATTATGTAACTTCACATTCAAATTAAATGAAAGCTTAAAATACTAACAACTAAAATACAGCTTGTTTGTTTTTAAACTATATTATTTACTATAGAAAGTGAGTAAAAGAAGAAAAACCTATTGGATAGGCAAAGAAACCTGCCATTAAATGAGATACAAATAAAACAACTGAAAGCTAATGCAAGAAATCCGATGTTTCAATGTGCAATCTGTGTTTAAGGACAGCATGCTTAATATTACCTTTAATCTTTTTAGTAATTTGGTCTTTGAGTGATCTGTCAGATGGAAAGCATACAAGCTTGAAAAAGCAAGTCACTCTCATGACAACTCTAACCTGCAGAGCTGAATATTTAAGTAAATTTTGAAAGTGGCCATACTGAAACACCAGTAAACAGCTTACTCCTGGAACTGGCTACAAAAGAGAGTGTTTTTAGCGACCTGAGTCCTAGCTTGTTTTGAAAAACAACACATGTTTGTTGCTGTAGACTTAACATACTCACCACAACTGTAAGCTCAGTTGGCAGCAGTACACACCATGATTCATTATGATGCCATGTTCAATTCTTGTCATATCATCCCTAAGCCCATTCCCCAGAAGGCAGCCACAAGCTACTATAAACTATAAATTCATTCCAAATTTATAATCGATAACAAAGGATTGACCCTGCTGATCTGCAGAATGCAACTGAAGCATGCACTATAATAAAATTCAGAAATCTTAAGGATCGAGCTTTACAAAATGCAATTAACATTGCACAGTCACCTGTGATATCAAAGGGCCACCTCCAACAAACCGTTCTGTGGAGGTTTAAGTTATCACTCAGCTCTTCTTTTTGCTCCTTTGCTGTGTTAACACCTCCCACAGGACAACCAAGGAAACAAGCACCCACTTCTTAGATATGCAAGTAAAAAATTCACCATCTTCACTGGACATTTAAGACTGATGGGTTTAGATTGCATCTGGAAAGGTATAGATTCACATTCTAACAGCCAAAGTAAACCACTGACAGTGCGATTTTAAACTGCTTCAAAAATCCCTTCTAGAGCTCACCAAAATACACTCTCATTTACTGAAATATTTCTGTCAACACGACAAGCCCAACCTGACAAGAAACACAATGCAAGATGTACTTGTATTTATGAGCATCCTCTGCCCAAGGTATAGACATGACAAGTATTAAGTATTTGTTCAATATCCAAAACATACCCTCTCCTGTATTACAGGACAAGGCAATCACAATCAATGCAGACCAAACAGCAAGATGTCTGTCCATCCATTAGGTCACTGGAACCTTTGTAAAAGGCAAGCCATCTCCATCCCAGTTTTCAAAACACACCTGCAGCTGCCTTCACCTATGATTACACTTTAATCTGGCAAAAGAAAAAGGGTCCTGGCCTCCCTCCTTTGTTCCTTTTATCTCCAACGCTCGCACTGTTATGGAGTAAACTGGGTCTGGAAACAAAACTGGCTGAAACCCAACCTTTGCAGGTCAGTGGCCATGGGAATGTCAGAACCAGTACACACTCAGGTCTGCCCATTATGTGACATTTACATCAGTTTAAAACAATTGCACTACTGCAACTTTATGATGCAATAATACAACCTAAGCTTCATGTTCAGCTTAAGCCAATCTCTTTCCAATATAAACATGTGGGTTTGGGTGATCCCCACTCCAAATCGTCCTGCCATCATCTGTATACCGCTATTACCGCAAGTCAAATCATTTTGCTCATCATAAAAACAAAGTAGCCCCAGCTGAACCCGCAAGCAAAACTGACAGAAGCACCACTGTCCACAGCAAAATGAGGAAACAGGAGTTGGATCTTCTTTTTGGTAGCAACAATCCTGACAGCTACATCTCCCACCTTAAAAGAAGTATTCTTTTGAAACTTCAGCTATTACTTCCAAGTAAGAATCACCTTACATTCCTCCAAACAAAACATAAAGGTAACAACTGTATCCTGGTGTTGCACGTGGCTACACCATGTTGGGAGACCAACTCTGTTACTTTCAGATCCTTTATTAAACAGTAAATCTTACAGCTTAACCTAATTACCTTGAAGTGTTTCATGAATCAAACTATTGTAGAGGCTCAATTAAAATACGGAAGTTATAAATCTGAACTAGTCTTTTAAACATGTAATTATGTTGTGCACCAAAAATTTGTACAGCTACCTAAACGGATATAAAAGAATTCTGAGACAACTACTGTTCAGTATGAAATGAAAAGAGAGGATAGCGGATTAAAATGGAGCAAGAAAAAGAATGAAATGGAAATTAAACATAACACTGAAGCCCTTGGAAACACCTACTCTCAAGAATCACCTCAGCTGATGATTTATATGACTAGGTCTTCAACCTCTAGACACAAAACTAGCTAATTTTACATACACAAACAACAATGTATCTTTTGACTGACTGACTATATAAAGTTCAGGAACCTGTCTCAAGACAATATGACATCCAGAAATGGTAGGACTAGAGAACATAATTGAGCATAAGTGGAGAAAACACTAATATATGAATGAAACAAGGATTTTCTTTTTCTCCCAGCCCACTTGGCCAGGCTATGACATGTATTGTATAAACAATATATTTGAAATATTCACTTGTGTGAGCTTTTTTGCTGGTATGCTTGCACAATGAATGTGAATAAATTCCAACCTATATTCAGTCTGCTTGTGAAAGACCTAGGGGATTACAGGTCTTACATTACTATTAGGTAAGGAGATGTTTTCCCTTTTCAATATTATTTTTCCTCCCATTTTTACCCTGTTAAATAATTTTTAAGACCTTTTAAAAATTTGAGAATACTTTACAATAACCTTTTGATTTTTTTAATGAAAAACTGCTAATCAGGGACCTCAAAATAACTGATGGTCGGGGCACTCACTCAGTGAAGACTTATTTTTAAGACACTCAGCATGCTCACTCAGAGGAGAGATCTTAACCACCAACTTAATTCCCTCATATGGGAGTCCTAGACTAAAAAGCTGGTTTGTCTTTTTGTATCAAAAGTATCTCATGGAACAAAGTAAAAGAGCACCTACAGGACAGTTTAGAAGCAAACTTCTGAAACAGCTTTGGTGGCAAGGGCACTACCCAACCCTCTGGAAATGGGCTACGCTACACCACTGACGCTGGACAGCTGATTGCAGGTCCTTTTCTAAGTCAAAGGAACTTCTCTGGCACCCAAGTAAATTAGGCTTTTAAAACATCTGTATCTTAAATACTGACAGTTATTTGTAGTATCTGACCTATCTTTGAATATAGAAGCTACAAGCCAGAAGGCTGTGCATAAGCACGGTCTTTGACTACCTGTACTAAGTTGCAAACCTATAGTCATGGGCTGTGGAATATTAAATGTCTACAGGTGTAATGCATTTTGAAACACCTACTCATGCATACTGGTGAGGAGAGGTGGGGTTCTGCACACTTAGATGCATGAGTGCTCTTCAGTAAAGAAAAACTACACTAAAGGGAGAAGAGATCTCCGGTATCGGGCTCACACTGATGCACTGTACTGCTACCACAAGCCTAGTCAGGCTTTCACAAAACAAAAAAGGGGGGGCAAGCACCGCGCTGCATGAAAACGCAACACTGACGAGGTCACAACCTTTTAGAAAACTAGCTTAAGCATTAGGAACCCTAGTTTAGCCTTGCGTAACGTTACAAGCTCTGTCAACGGGGTTGCAGATCACATAGGCTTAACCACGCCGCCGGGTCCCCCCTCTGCAGCCCTCCAGGGCGCTTCGCTGCCACCGCCACGGCCGCCGCGGGCAGGACGGTGAGAGCCGGGGCGAAGCGCGGCCGTGACGGGGCCGAGGGGAGGGCCGGGACCTGCCCCCGGCGGGCCGGGCCGGAACAACGGGGCACCGCCGCGACCGACCGGGGAAGGTCACGCAGCGCCAGCCCGGCCCGGCCGCCCCTGCCCTCAGCGCCGAGGCCCAAGCAGCGGCCCGGAAAGGCTCGGCGCGGTCGCGGCGGGCAGGCGGCCGCCACCGCCGCCGCCGTGAGGAGTCTGCCCGGCCCCTCACGGCTCCGACCCTCTTACCTGAGCACTGCCCGGGCAGATAGGCTGAACAGCCGGGCTGCCCTCACGGCAGCGGCGGCGCTGCAGCAGCCCGGCCTCGTTCCGGCTGCTGGCGAGGCAGAGAAGAGCAATCGGCGGACGGAAGCGGCGGCCCGCAGGAGCCGGGCCGGCCCCGCGGCGGCCATGGCGACGGCGGCAGGAGGGAGCGCGGGGCCTCTGCGCCGGGGGAGGGGCCAGGGCGAAGTCCCGCCGCTAGTGCAAGCTGCAGCGATTCTCGTAGCCGTCTACGCAGCGCGCTTCCCGCCCCCTTTTCGCGGCGGCGCGACGGGAAGAGCGGAGTTACGCAAACTGCGCAGCGATGCGCTGTGGGAAGGGGCTCGGCCTTACGGAAAAGGCGGAAGACGTTGCCCGTCGCTGGCTTCCCGTCAGCTTCCTTCTTGTTCCCTCAGGGCACGCTGTGGGCAGGTGCAAGCTCTCTGTATCCCAAATCCAAGCCCTAGGCCTAGTCCTCCCGGGAAGGTGGTCCCGTGGAGCGCGACATATCCTGGCCCGCTCCTCGGTTGGGTCTGTGACAGGTTTCTTGTTGCGGCTGGGCCAAGGCAAGGGTTCAGTGCTGCCTGGGCCTCGACGGGGTCCCTGATACATGCTGTGGAGCTGGTACCCGAGGAGCTGTCAGTACATCCCAAATGTCCTTCTGGGAGGCCTGACCTGTGAGGGACTGGGCTTCTTGGCTCCTGGGAGGGCAAGAAGCGCAGTCCCAGGGAAGCAGAGCTGGCAGCTCTGGCGTCTTGGCGCTCCGCCTGGCTGTCCAGGCAGGACCACTGAGAAATTCCCAGTTCCTCAGTACTATGTCTTATGACAAGATCAACTTCTAAAACTCAGGCATCAGCAAAGGGACAGCAATGGTATCAGGTTTTAGCAGGAGGTGAGCATTCATGGCGAATGGATCAAATATCAGAATGTGCAACAGCAAATTTTGAGATTTCCTGGGAAATTACAGACTGCAGATGTAGACTTTGGCTCTCTGCAATGTACACGATGCTCTACAAGTTTTGATTACATGATTATGTAGATCCCCTTCACTCTACTGCACCCAGACTGGAGGGTGCTGAGTGAATGAGGAAGAACTGGAGCATTTGTTTTTTTTTAAAATTGTTCAAACAGCAGTGGAAATACATGGGGGAAAGAAGGATATGTTGGTTACCTCTGATGCGCTTGGGGTAGCTAAGATTATTCCTGATGCCTTATGATTTAGGAGTGTGGTTTTGTTGTGTCAGAGTAAGATCAAAGAAGGAGATAACATTATACTGTATAACTTAAACTAGTACATTTTCTTTAAGGAGAGGAGAAGGTTGTGGTGGAAATGTCAAGAGCCTGCAGACTGCCTGGCCATAAACCAAGTGACTTGAATGTGCCAGTTTTGTCTGCTTCAGATACATAGCTCCTGTCCTCTTAAGTTAGACTCAATGTCATCAGAGGTATTCCCTTTACCAATTACAAATATGGCCAAAGTAAGATTTTATATAGTCTGAATCTTGTCTTTCAAGCTTTATTTCAATTATTGCTGTGTCAAAGTAGCTTTTATAGCCCCTACACTGTATGAATCCTGTCATATCAAATTTATTTAATGTCATTATCCTTTACAATCCAGTATTCTTTCCATAAAAGCAAATTTACTGCTGTCCCCATCTAGATTTAGCATAGGGTATTAGAAGTGTTACAATTGCCTAGATGCACAGTGTATCTCTAAATTTCAGCTGGCATGAGGATGACCATGTTTTTCTAGGCAATTTCCTTAAAAACTGTACCTGTCACAGAGGCTGCAGTAACTTTACATAGGTTGCCACTGTGTAATACCGGCAGAATAGCTTTCAGTTGTTCTTTGATTACTAGCAAAATAATTGTGCTTTTTCAAATATACCATTCATAGAGTAATATTTTAAAATATAACTGAAATCAGTGTAGATCAATAGAGATCATAGAGCAGTTGCTGAAATAAATACTCTGAAGGCCAGATCCTCAGCTAGTACACTGGTATCCTGTCACCCACGCTGAGCTTTTTTTCATTAGGTTTCACTCTTTTGCAACACAAGACAATGTGGCCACAAATAATACAGTCTATTTCAATGTTCTCACTACAGCATAGGGTCATATATGCATACTTGTAAGGCAGTATATAGCTAAATACATGCAACTTTATGTGGACTACTAATACTGAAAAGCCAAAAGAGCACATCAGATAATCTAGTCTGACTTTAACCAGGAGGCTGCTTGCCATAAATTAATGGTTAATGCAGGAAATAAATCTGAAAGGGACCCTCTGGACCTTCTAATGTAAACCTTTGCTGTCACATGCAACTAAATATAAAAGTATTTATCCGTCCCTTAAAGTTTTCTTGCTGGTATTAACCGTACTGAAAAAAAACAGTGTCAAAATTTCACTCTTTGGAAGGGTAGAAGGCCTAATTATTAATTTTCAAATGATTTATTTTATTAGTTTAATTCTTGGTATAGGATTATTTATACTGATTTCTCCTTGGCCAGTGTTGCCCATGAGTTTAAGTAAGTTTTGTTCTTTGTGATATTCACCCATTATTTGTTGTACCTCCTCCAGCCCTTTTATTTTAGCCTCTGTTGTTACTAGTCTCCTATCATAAGACAGGAACCTCTTACTATTGTCCTGATTACCCCACTGAGTTGTCTGTGCATATTTTAGTTTGAACTCACCCTTGTTAAACATGGGAGACTAGTTAGCACATTCACTTCAGGTCTTGTACAGTGTCTCTGATGGAAATACGTGGCCCTGATACATCCTAGGATTGTATTTGATTTCTTTTTTTCATATATGCATCTAATTAGTAGCCTGAAGTAATTTTGTGATCAGTTAATAACCCAGATGTCCCTTGTTGCTTCTCATTAATGAAGCCATCATTAACAGCAAGAGTTCTTGGTTCCCCCAGACTGAACGCAGTAAGGTCTCTAAACTTTGGTTCGATCTACTTTCATGTGGGGTTTTTCATTCAAACACCGTTTGAATGAATAAGACCGTTTCCATTAACCAACTTGACCCCTGTGTTGGACATGTTCCACAGCTCTGTTCCAGCCCTCAGACTGCCCTGGCCCCAAGCGCATTACCCCTGTGCAGAAGTTTAGCTGGCAGAGTCCAAGGTCAGTTCCTTCACTAATAAGAGGAGTTGTGAAAAAAGCTAGTAGTGAGGGCCTGACTCTTCTTTCCCTTCAGAGCTGCTTTTAAGCCAAGGCAGCAGCTCTCTTTGCACCATCTCACATCTTGTGAGTCGGGCCCTGACCTGGACTTGCTGACTTGGCATCCTGGCTTGTCCTTGGACCTGCCTGGTCACTGTGGCCCTGCTGGGCAGCTGCTGGACTGTGACTGACCCTGACCAGCGGGTCTCCACCCTAGTGAGGCCACATCTGGAGAACTGTGTTCAGTTCTGGGTCCCCCAGATCAAGAAGGACAGTGAACTGCTCAAGCAAGTCCAGCTGGGAGCTACCAAGATGATCAGAGGGCTGGAGCATCTCTTTTAAGAGGAAAGTCTGAGAGACCTGGGTTTGTGTAGCCTGGAGAAGAGAAGACTGAGTGGGGATCTTGTCAATACTTATAAATATCTAAAGAGTGGGTGTCAGGATGATGAGACTAGACTCTTTTCAATAGTGCCCAATGACAGGACAAGGGGCAACGGGCACAAGTTGGAACACAGGGAGTTCCACTTTAACATGAGAAAAATCTTCTCTCCTGTGAGGGTGCCAGAGCAGTGGAACAGGCTGCCCAGGGAGGCTGTGGAGTCTCCTTCCCTGGAGACATTCAAAACCTGCCTGGATGCGTTCCTGTGCCCCCTGCTCTAGGTGTCCCTGCTCAAGCAGGGGGGTTGGACAAGATGATCTCCAGAGGTCCCTTTCAACCCCTGCCATACTGTGATTCTGTGACAACTGTCTCTTAACCCAGTCTTGACCCTGGCTTGCCTCTCCGCATCCTGGCTCCTTGTTGGTGAGGTGACTCCTTTCCCCTACCTTGGTATTGTGCTTAGCTCCCAGCACACCTTCTGTTGCAGACCAGCCAAATCTTGCTGCTCCTTGACACCCCAAATACAGAACCCTCCTAATTTCCTCATAATTTCTATGTAATGTACGCCTTTGGATGGGCAAGCTTGAAGAAAATGGTGGAGCAAATCAAGTTGGGACACCTTGATAAAGTAAGAGTAGCAGAGTGAAATAAAAGAGAGAAAAATTACAGAGTGTAGCAAACATCTCTCTGAATCTCACCTTGGTTGTCTGCAAGTTTTTCTTGCTTGTCTCTATGGCATGTTCATTCTAATGGTAAACACTTTGTGAGAGGCACTTCTTCTTTCCTATGTATTTGTACAGGTTCTTGCACATTCGGGAATAGATGTAATACTAACATTTTTTTATAATTATGTCCTCCGATGCTTTATTAAGTTTATATCTGTAGGAGGCCAACAAACCACTAGATGGCAAACAACTTCAGCAAGATAATACACAATTATTCAGAGTCTTCTGTCCTCAGCTTCACTGCTGAGGCCATGGAGTGTAGTCCCATGGCAATTTGTAGAAATCCGGGGTGAAGCTGATATGGTCCTGCTACCCTCTGCCTCTCCCTCCCTTCTGCTGTTCTAGTGTTCATGAGCCAGGTGTGAGTGGATTCATAAAAGTGATCTGTACAAAAGCTCACCTAGGAAAAGACAAACAAGGAAAAGAAGAAAAGGAAAGGGAAAAGAAGAAAGTAGTTTCCAGTCATTTCAGTTCATCAACCAGCTTACAGGCCCCCTGTGCAAAACAAGAGGATGTATTTGGGGAAACAGCAGTCCCAGATTGGATTGGTTTATGCTGCTGAGTAAAGGTATAACATATACTTCTATTTGGCATAAAATTCCAGGGTTCAGGATGACAAAAACATTGCATATGCATACCAATGCTCAGCAGATAAATTCTATAGTTTACTACAGATGATCTGTCTTGAGTCTTGGTTTTCTACCTACAAGAGACATGGCATGAATGCATATTTACAAAATGCAAATCCTGCTATTTAAAAGAGATTTTTAAAATAACAAATCACAGAATCACAGGTTGGAAGGGACTTCAGGGATCATCTAGTCCACCAAGTAATCAGACTTCTGTATACAATTAGCTTTTCTGTTCATTATCAAAGTTCTCTCTGAACATGTGTTTTAACCTGGTTTTGGATTTTGGAAGCCAAATTGTGTAAAATTATCCCTTTCACCTGAAACACATGAGGAGATTCAGAGTAAGGAAAGGTTCTGTGGTCCATGTGGAGCTCTCCTTTTGTGATCATCTCCTGTTAACCAGCATCAGAGCAGAACCATCTCATCCAAAGTCTCTTCTATAAGGTAGTGCAATTTGTGATATCCTGGCTTCTCCACTTTGGGTTTTGGCATGACTCTTTCAGTTCAGTCCTCTGGCTACAGTTTCTCTTTCATTACAAGAGTGTGACTAAGCCCTCACAAAAAGAGACAGGAGAGCAGCGGGCCACATTATTTCATCTCGGCAACCTTTGTGTGACTGGGGACAGGAGTGGTCATGTGAGCTGCTGACACAGAACATTTTCTACATGTTTGTTCCTCCAAACTACGGCATCTCTTCAACATGGTTTTTCTAGTTCTGAGACCGTGTAAATGAAATGGTCTTTCTCTCTAGCTGCCCCTGATGGTTCAGTAACGCAGACCTTGATCTCATTTTAAGCAATCAAACATAAATAAAATGTAGTAATTGATCATAGACAGCTCCAACCAGTCAGAAACTATCAGAGATTCAGTTTGTACCTGAGTGAGTGGGACACACAGGCTGGACACTTTGTTGCTACCTTCAGCCGAGGAGCATAGGACTTGAGGGTGGTGAGGTCTGAAGTAACCTGTGCTTGAAAGGAGGCAGGAATGTGAAGGAGAGGTCATCACCTGTGCTGAGTTGACCCTGGCTGGAGACCAGGTGCCCACCAAAGCCACTCTATCACTCCCCCTCCTCAGCTGGACAGGGGAGAGAAAATATAATGAAAGGCTCATGGGTCAAGACAAGAATAGGGAATTCACTCAGCAATTACCATCATGGGCAAAACAGACACAACTTAGGAAAAAAATAGCTTAATTTATTACCAATCAAATCAGAGTAGGAAAATGAGAAATAAAACCTAAATCTTAAAACACCTTTCCCCCATCCCTCCCTTCTTCCTGGGCTTAACTTCACTCCCAATTTTCTCTACCTCCTTCCCTCAGCAGTGCAGGGGGACGGGGAATGGGGGTTGTGGCCAGTTCATCACACATTGTCTCTGCTGCTCCTTCCTCTTCAGGGGGAGGACTCCTCACACTCTTCCCCCGCTCCAGTGTGGGGTCCTTCCCTTTGCAGACAGCCCTCCATGAAATTCTCCAATGAGGGTCCCTTCCATGGGGCACCATCCTTCAGGAACAGGCTGCTCCAGCGTGGGTCCCCCACGGGGTCACAAGCCCTGCCAGCAAACCTGCTCCAACGTGGGCTCCTCTCTCCACAGGGCCACAGCTCCTGCCAGGAGCCTGTTCCACTGGGGGCTTCCAACGGGGTCACAGCCTCCTTCGGGTATCCACCTGCTCCAGCGTGGGGTCCTCCACGGGCTGCAGGTGGATATCTGCTCCACTGTAAACCTCCATGGGCTGCAGGGGGACAGCGTGCCTCACCGTGGTCTTCACTACAGGCTGCAGGGGAATCCCTGCTCCAGTGCCTGGAGCATCTTCTCCCCCTCCTTTTTCATTGACCCTTCTGTCTGCAGGGCTGTTTCTCTCACATATTCTCACTCCTCTTCTCTGGCTGCAATTGTGCAGGTTTTTTTTGTTTCCCCCTTCTTAAATCTGTTTTCCCAGAGGTGCTACCACCATCACTGATGGGCTCGGCCTTGGCCAGTGGTGGGTCCGTCTTGGAGCCAGCTAGCACTGGCTCTATCAGACATAGCAGAAGCTTCCAGCAGCTTGTCACAGAAGCCACCCCTGTAGCCCCTCCACTAACAAAATCTTGCCACACAATCCCAATGCATCAACCAATAAAGGATTAATGGATAGGCAAAATGTTCACGTGGTGGTTGTTTTCATATTGGGAATTAAAGTGGTTTGTAAATCTTTCTGTAAAAGGCAGGTAGTCTGAGTACCATCAAAGTGTGTGTGTAGCTGCCAAGCAATTCTGCAGCTAAGGGGATATTTAGGAACTTTGGCACTTTGTTGGTGAGGATCTGGTAACAGCAGTGCAGCAGGGCAGGAGAGTGTTTTTTCTGCAGTTGCTTTGTCTTTGCTGGTTTCACTATAGCACCCGAAATACAGTGGAAAACAGATAGAAATGTTTGGAGTTTTGTAATTCAAAGAGGTGGAGCTCTGGGAACAAGCCAGAGCCTGGTGTTACCCATTCAGAGAGGAAAGCTGAGGAGGTGGGTCTGTCTTATGACAGGGAGGTGAATTATTGCCATGGAATCCTGCTAAACTGTAAATAATTAGTTGCTTCAAAGCCATGGTGCTGTCATACATAAAAGACTGTGAAATCTGTGTGAGAATTTGCATCTCTAAGTAAGGGATTTTAAAGTTAGTTGTCTCAAAGTCTTTATACTCTTTAATAGAAAGATGTGTGAGCTTTTCCACAGGAAAACTTCCCTGACTCTTCTGAATTTCTGAAATTCTTTTACTTTATGTTATACATAACATTTCATAGCAACAGCTCCTTCCTATGATAAGTTGAAAAAACCATGTGGACAGTTTAATGTGGAATTTTCAAAACAAAGCATAATTTGTCATTGCTGAATTAGAGCCAGATTTCCATTGTGAATATTTGTCTCCATCAATAGGGGATCTTAAAGTGTGTTCAAAATACAACCGTACAAGGTCATGAAAGGGAAATCCACTGCAGTCTATTAAATACAAAAACACCATGTCCAGCTCATGTCTGAATCCCTTGATGTGCGAGGTGTTGGAAGATGGGAAGGTATTCTGGGGCAGTCAGTGCTTGCTCCATTCTCACATTCTTTCCTAGGTATTGACTTTCACCATTGCTGGAGACAAAATATTGGGCTTGAGGGACCTTTGGTAAAACATTAAGTGGACTCTTCTTTGGTGTAACTCCTTCCTAATTTTCCTGCATATAATAACACCCTTAAGTTGAAGTTGTAGAGTTCTTACTGGAGGACAAGAGTCGAGGACCAAAATTCACCACACGTTCCCTAGTGAATTTGGGCTGGGACAATCTTTTCCACTACTACCAGTGTCCCAACACTTGATCGCGACAGTAATTAGAGCCTGCAATTAAACAAAAAAGCCACTTTCCAACTGCCCAAGATTTGTGTTGGCAATGAATTACAGCCAGATATCCAATCCTGTTGCCTGCTGGTGCCCACTTCTCTGGATAAAGCTATAATGAATTATCAGTAACATATTTTTACACTCTTTCCAGGAGTCCTTACAGTTGTTTGGTAAGAACATATGCAACAAAGTATAAGCAAAATCCCTTCATTAAGTAAGGAGGTTGATTGCAGTAGATGCTGCAAGTCCTGCTGTCCTGTCAGTAGCAAGTGAAGTGAGGGATGTTTGAGGTCCTGCATGCTGGTCTTTACTACCTTTGAAAAATACATCTTTGTATAGCCCATGAAGAAGGACTGCATTTACTTTTGATGGTAGCCTATTGCTTTGTAATGAGAAGCAGCCCAATTACACAGGAGAAAGTCTTTAGTATGAGATTCTTAGAGAAAGTGAGATGCACAAAGGTAGGGTACTCAGGCGGGAGGTTTGTGTGTCCACCAGGAGGCACAGCAAGCTAGGGCTCCATCTTGCTCACAGCACTGAACGTGCTGCACGTACCAGCAGTGAGAGGAAGCAAAAGTTTTCATCAGATTTTTACATCCGGAAGTAGGAAATTGAGAGTATTCTAGAATAAAAATGAGAATGTGGAGAACTGGCAAGAAGCTGAAGTAATAAAATGCATATATGTCAAAATGTTCTTTGGTCAAAGGCTATAATTTCAAATAAATGTTGTTGCTGCTGTCCACAGTCATTGGAAGTCATAATTGATATGACTGAAAATAAAAATGCCAATCACTGTATAAAGCAGTACTGGGGCGCAGCTTCTTAAGGTGCCCATTGGCAGTTGTGTAAGAGGCCAAATTAGACACCTCCATGTACATGTGGAGAAGGACAAAGTTTTGATGCCGCAAACATCTACACCTATGAATGATCATATCTGTTATATCTTAAAAATATAAAAGGGATTACAAAACCAGCCAGAGGCTTACCAGTAAGTACTTGCACATTAGGGACTCCATGGGAATCCAGGTTGGAATAAGCTTGTCAGTTACACGTCTTCCAACATTGTCAATGGAGTTAGAAGCTTTGGTCCTTCTCTCTGACACCCTAGGGGCATGTACATCACATTGGGAATGTGAACAGTGGCATTTTCAAAGCTGCTAAATTTTGTAATTTTTGAAGTATTGTAATCAAAGCCTCTTTTTCCGTCATTTCAAAATCAGGTAATCAGCTAGGAATTGAAAATCTAAAACCAAGCAAACAAAAAGTTCTCTTCCCAGGCTTGAAGAATAAACCTGAATATTAAGAGCACAGAAAGGAAATAGAGAGAACCCCAAACTATTATTAAGGCTTCATGAGATTTGTTTTTTTTTTAATGCCAGTCACATGACTTTCTGGGAACTGATTTATTGAAAGCCTTGGTTTGGCAATTCTGTGCTTGGCTAGTTCGGGCTTGACCCAAGTCCCCTTTTTTCTTGGCAGCACTTTAAATGGTTGAGATGTAGCCTATGCTCCTTTGCAATCCAAGATTGCTGTGTGCAGTCAAGAACCCTTAAGCACAGAAAATGTACAAAGTGACCCAGAGCTGTGGGCCCGGCTGGCAGTGCAGGCTGTGGGGCTGGGGAGAGGAGCCATGGGCCTGCTTTGCTCCCCATGACCAGCTCCTACGTGGGTTTAGTGCAGCTGACACACTCCAACTGGTGTAGAAATTCTGATTTACTTTTAAATTGCACTGGTTTAGCTGGCAATAATCCAGCTGTTGGAAACTCATTGCATAGAGAAAACGCGTTTGATATTTCCAGTTCTTCAGCGTTTGTGTGAGCTGCTGCTACACACCAAACAGACACCGTGTGCAGCCATCTCCTGCATCAGGTCACGTCCTGCTGGAACAGCGCAGCGGCAGCGCCAGGCATTTTCGTGATCGTTCAGCAGTCTCAGCAGTAAGGCAGCAATAAAACAATGCTTCTAATGTATTGCACTGGCTTTGCCTGTCAGCTCTTATTTCAAGGCAGAGCACTCTGCTGGCATATATATATCATACAGTAGGTTTTTCTTGCACTCCTCCTGGGGCTTGTAGCCAAACTGCTGGCAAATGCTTGGAGTTTGTAACCCATAGCAGTACCACCGTTGTTCCAAACTGCTGAGGTAGCACTCTACCCTATTACTTTTTTATACACTTCTGTTTTCTATATAGAAGCAAGGATAGCTCTCAAGTCTTAAAACAGGCCAAAATCTTTGTTCTAAACTGGCACAGCCGTGAAGTTAGCAGAGTCCTGCTGCGTTACACCAGCACAGAGCTGGGCTAGCCGTCACGATGCAGAAGCCTGTGCAAAGTCGTCAAAAAAATTAATATCTAACTCCTGTGTTTATGCCCTATGTGATTAACCATGATACTTCTTTTAGTAACCTCCTTATAAGCAAATGTCTTTTAAAAGTTTCATTGTAACATCCTGGTCTCACTGACTTGCCTGCAGTTGGCATTTCGGAACTGATGTTTGTTGCGCTTCACAGATTTTATCTGTAGAGCTGTGTCTTACTAAGGTGGAAGAAACTTGAACTATTCAGTTATATAATGGAGAAGCAAATGCTTTTCCAGAAATTACTATTTGTTTGTCGAGGGAGGGTGGGTGTGCGGGGGCTGTTTCCTAAGCCAGCATCGCTGCACCCATTGCAGACCTGCCTGTGCCTTTGCCCTTTGCTAGCTGGAACATCCAATTGATTAGACTGAACTTGTTTCCTTTTGTATCTACCCATCCTGGGTTAATATTTAGAGGGTGTGAATGAAAGACTGAAGTCCCTGGCACTCCAAATGTATGGATAGTTTTATTCAAAAGACAAGCCTGACTGAATGAAAGACCAAGATGTCATCACACAACAGCTAAAGCAAAACCAGAGTTACCCACATCCTTCTCTGCAGTATCAACGTCTCCAGTGCACCTTCCTCTGCTTCACAAGAAAAAAAGATATGGGGGAAATTCTATGTTCTCTTCCTAGATTTTTGCTAGAGCTCTGACACCTTATGTAAAGAAGTACGATAGTCCCAGCTTAATTTGGTGTAAACAGTATCTTGTAATTCATCTTTGCTTGTTTGCTGAATTATCTTTCTTGTCCCACAGATTTGTTAATGGCTTTGCCAACTGTATAGGAAAAATACCAGTCCAGTGGTTTAGATTTCACTGAATCTGCAAAAATTTAGGTCACCAGTTCTGCAAACCAAAATGCATATGAGCAATTCTTTGACTAAAATGATCAGGACTACTCATGGGACTCATAGGTCTTGTAAGACTAACTTTACTCTGTGTTTTAACTTGCTTTCATAGAATGTAACAAGCCTTTGAGTAATAGATCAGATTAGGTACCACTCAAATATTTTTGTAACTGATTTCTGATTATATTAAGATACAGATCACCAGGCTGAGTATCTTAAACTAATGAATACAAATGTTAGCAATGAAAAATCTCTTCCAGGGGTTTTGAAAATGTGATGAGAAGCAAATGACATCTGGTTATACTAACAGCTTTTATATAGCATTGCTCTGAAGGCTCTTGTCTTGATGAAGAAATTTCAGCAGCAGTTCTCATGTGGCAAGGTGAAGAAGTGAACACAGAGCATGCCTACATCTCAGTGCAGGTGACAATGCAGCTGCCAGTTTTACCCACAATATCTGGATTAAAAGTCCGTATGCAGACTTTGGGCATATTTTCATCTCGCTTGTAAAACCACCTTAACAATACAGCCTCCCTTGCTGTATTTTCCAGGATGTGGTGTTTCAGTGTTATCATAAAACTACTAATGAAAAAGACACGTGAGCAAAAATGTTGTATTCTGCTCTGCTACCATTAGCAGGAATAATGTGACTACACTACTACTGAAAAATAAGGAGGTTACAGTACGAGGTGGACTCTTCTTCCATACAGAGTTGTACAGTGGGACTACTGTCGTCAGACTTTGTATATGTGGGAAAATGAATATCAAAACAAACCTTTGCAAATACAGTGACCTTTAAAGAATCTTGGATGGAACCATGACAGACTCTTCCACAAGGAATGGTAGCACTTTCGAGGATCTTAATAGTTGGCGATTGCATTTTAAGTTAGAAATTTTAATTGCTAAGCAGAGCTATAAACAGGAATCTAACTCACCATTTTCATGGTCTGTTGCATTTGTGAACAAGGTTTTCTGAGCCCAAATAGTTGTATAGTAACACCTGAAAGGGATCTCTGCATAAATGAATTTCCCAAAGCCTAAGTTGCCTAGAAGAACTGACTTCCTACAGAAACAAAGGATTTTCTGAACCCTTGTGTAACATGTATTTCTTACATTCTCCTAAAGGGAACTAAAAATTGACCTTTCAGAAAGAGGGAGTTTGGCACAATTACTTGCTCTTCAGTAGCCTCTTTGAAACTTTGCTTTACAGAATTAAACCTTAGAGATTCCTTCCTTTGTTTTTCCTCAAGGCATGTATAGTTTGATCACTGACATGCTCTCTCTGTGGGCTAAAACCTAGTTTTATTTCTAAGAAAATTTTGAGCTCACTGGAGTGTATAACTTGCCATACTGCATTATATTCATTTAGCCCACTTGTGTATCACTAACTGTTAATTCCCAATGCTTCTGAAAAGATGCAAACCCAACCCAAACCCAAACATATTTTCGACAGAATTGGGGTGATGGAGACTTCATCCTAATTACTAACTTGTTTAAACTTTGTGTTTAAGGCTGTTTTTAAATTTTAATACCTCTTATAAAAATAACAAGCATATCCAGAAATACAGTAATTCAGGACAAGAGAATATTGCCCTCCCTCTTAGACTCTTGCTGTGAGTTTTGACTTCAGTATCATCCCGGAGCAGGCAGTTTCACAGTCTAGTTTGTTCTTTGATGAAAGGATAACACTTGGTTTCAAATATAGGAGTTGTCAGCTACCCAGTCTGCCCCCTCTTGTACTACAAAACTAAGAAAATGAAAGCTCACAAACCTTTCAAGCCTTTTGCTAGATCTTGACCCAGAATTTCTAGGGAATATTTACTAAAAGGTGACCTAAATAATACTGTACTTCCCATTTACAAACCGCTTAACAAAAGAGAACTTAGAAAGGAGGAAAGGAAAGGAAATAAGACAGCAACTACATTTTCCCTAAAGGACAGTAGTTATAATTTAGAGTGGTCCTGTGATTTCTTAGTGCAGGCGACAGCTACTTACCTGCTTAGGGAGTAATTTATTCACTGGTACTTAGGGTCAAGTCCAGTAGATTGACCACCTGCCTCTGTTTAGGCTGCTGCATGCTGAAAAGTCACCATGTAATTTTGGTTAGTTGCTCCCAGTCACCTGCTGTCCCTTCCTGCTGACCATCCTGCTGGCTGTGCCTTTTTGTCAGTCACTTGCTAGTGATTTTGTGCTTTTTCATAGTAAATCACATATAAAGACACAAATAATCCTTGTTGCCCCAGGAAGATTGTTTTTTACAGAGCTTTCCACTCCCCTCCCAGGAGCTGTTGCATCCCCAAGTTGAAAGAGAGGTTTTAGATTAGGATGACTGCTAGCCCCGAGCACATTTATGCTGAGATAGTTTGCCCAGGCTTTTCACACATTACTGTAATTACATCACTGTTTCAAATTTATACCATGCTTTTTCTCAGTGGCTGACTTGTTAACAGAAATACAACATGGCATAAACTTCCAACAGAAGGTTTCAAGCCTGCCTGTTTCTATTCAGCTCCTTTTCTATGCACAAGATGCCAGTGGAGCGCTCACCCCCTCTTGGTTTTCCATTCCTCTACAGTGCTCAGGAAAGGGCTGATGTTTTTCTTTTTTTTTCCTCCTAAGCCTCAGGCTTGAATATTTGAATCTCTTCTTATTTATTTCATTTCTTAGGCAAAATGTTCTAATTCAGTTAGAGGCCTTGTTTTTCATGCCCCTTCAGCGTCTCCAAATGTCTCCTAATTCTGTAGTCTTTTAGGCTGCAACAGTCAGAGCTGTAGACAGATTTCACCTGAGGTTGTATAATCTGTACATATATGAATCTTAAACATTTTGTTGATCATAGCCACATACTGTACTGTCTACATTGATAGCTCGGTCTTTTTCTGGAAACACTATTGTTAACACATAATGTGCAAGATTATATTTTTACCTTCTCTACCTTGTGCAAACTTCATTTGCTATTGTGTTCCCTGTACACCAACACTGAGGACATTCCCCCGGTCTTTTGTAGATTGACAATAGAAATGAAATTTGCAGGGCTCAGCTGAAGCAATGAGGAAAAAAATTCTCAACTGTACTTACATGATACGAAAGGATATAAAGAAGCAAGAAAGCGCAGATCTTCAAGCTACCAAACCTCCATTTTCATGCAAAGCCTTAGTGGGTTTGACTGGCTCCATGTAGAAGAAACTCTTTGTAAAAGATGATGAGCAATCAGCAGGGCAACCAGAGTAACTCTCCTCTTGATCTGTTAAGTGGCAGCAAGGAACATATTTTGTTTCAATGAAACAAACAAAAAAAAACCCCCAAACCTTCTTAGCAGGAGGAATGCTTAATCTCATCCAATTAAACTCAAAAGGTGAACATCTGAGCTATAGAGATGCATGCGGCAAACAGATGTTCAAACTACTCCCAGAATTCGTCAACTCCAGGATGTAACAAGATTTTGAACTTTCAGATGGAAAAAGTAGTAACCAAACCTGCTGGATTCAATGTAGGCTGCGAGTAGCATGTAATGCCAAATGCTGAACATAAAAATGTGTTATTTACAGTCTAGTCTGAGTATTAGTTCAGGATATAGGAAAAAATTGTTCATTGTTTAACAAGATAACTGACTTGGACTAGTACTTCTTCTGCCTTCACAGTGGATCTCAGTTTTGTAACTCTTTTCAGCCCAGCTTTTGTCATCAAACTAGGTTTGGGTTCCTCTGCAAGTTTCCTTGTAATTAAAACCTATTAGCCAACTTCAACCAAATGCAACAAATGCCTTGGAAGAAATTAATATCCTACAAATTTCATATAAATGGCCATCAGGAGGAAGAAAAAGAGAACTGAGGTGTCCCCAACTGGGAAGGATGGACTGAGTGATCTCATAACTTCTCAGTCAGCAGGGAATCCACACCAGGCAGAGCTCTCAAGCTTGCCTCAGCCACAGGAAAGAATTACAGCAACACCAAGTCAGTCAGTTATACGGCTCTGCTTCCAAGTTCACACAACCTCAGTCAATCTAGTTTCATGGAGCAACTTATCTATTTTGTAACTTCAACTTCAGCAGCATCTGAGATATCAAATCTGTCCTTATGTGCCATCCTTTCAATCGCTGTTCACCACCAAACTTCATGAATAATGTGCAACAGAAAATCATTAGCAGAATTCAGATGTTTAAGGCGACTAAGTCAAGCTAATTTCCCGTTTCAATTTAGTCATATTTCATTGTTTTGGTAGTCTTGTGATATTCTAGTCCACCTGGTTCTTCGACTGGCTTTGAGGTATCCTTAGGGATAGCCAAAGACACTGTCTTTTAATATTTTTTTCTAAAGGCAAATAAACACTCTTAAATCTTTCAGACCTTCTTCATACACGGTGAAATGAAAAAGGAGCAGCCTTTAAAAATATACTTGGAGAAATAGCACACTGAATTCTTAGCATTCTAGAATTATCTTGCCTTTCTCTCCTTATTGCTTAAGTTTCTCTTTGCCGAGGGTGGTTTGTTCTGATAAGGTTCAATTGCAACCTAATAACTGCTGCAAGAGCACGTGCCCTCGGAAGGCTAAATCACCTTCCAGACTCAAAATTGCATCTTTGTAGGTGTGCTGATGATAAAGCCTTGAGATTAGTCTAGTTCTGCAAATGAAGTGCCTTGATATATTCCTCACTCACTATGCTTCTGAGGGGAAAAAAAAAGAATCGGGGCGGTATCCCCTTCAGCAACAGAGCTGTAGCAGGTTTTAATGACACATGCTTTTGCTAACATCAGCTCAGCCTTTTTGTTCCTAAATGCCTTCAGAAGCCCAGATGTCTGTGGACTTACGATGTTGTACCCAGGACTAGTAGATTAACTCTGAAATAAGCTAGTGACTTCAGTGGAGGCATAACATTTAAAATAAGAAAGGAATTGTATTCAGTCTCTATGTCTTTACATAATGTTCACACTGGGACTGCTTTTGGTTTTGCTATTGTGGTTTTTTTTCAGCAGTTTCATCATTAAGGGCTACACAGGATTTAGCTGAAAACAACTTTGGCAAAAATTGCCATCTGTTTTCTTCTAACTAAAACATTTTCTCAATAAAAGTGGTTTGGGGAGACTGTTGTAGAATATCCCCTATAAAGAGGTGGCAGGGTGTTTCCCTTGGTTCTGCAGGCATTTATTTTTTCATCTTTTGTGATGCTACTGGCATACTATCAAAAATGTCCTGTATCTGGAAAACACAAAACTGAGTGGTCTACTTCAATTTTCACTCTTTTTTTCCTGAATATTTATAAATATTCCAGGAAACTCCCATCTTAAAAAAGGAGTCTTAGCCACTCCATTTGGAAAGAGTTGAGGGGAAAGGTGGACTTCTATTTTGAGGTTTTGACATGTCCATTTTGGTAGATCAGGGAGGCGACACAAAGTTTTGAGAACATATTTTGGCTAAGAAGTTGTAACTCTGCTTCCACAGACTTGCTCATTTCTGCTTGTTAATAAGGAAGCAAGTAAATGCAGTAAAATTAGAAGGGGTCAGGACCTAAATATACTTCAGTGACTGATTCCTAGCAAAAAGCTTCACTTTTTAATATGATTTTGCCAACCCAAAGCATTTTCTTTGGCTCTAACAGTTATATATATTTTTCAAGCTTTCAAACACTTGCATCCAATTCCTTGGTAACCATAGTCTTTTTTTTTTTGCCTGCAGAAATAGTTTCATCAAAAAAGTTGTTGCCTGGATTGGTGCCTTTAACTCTCCCTAGTACCTCACCTCCTACTTTATTTCATGATAAGAACTTAGCATTACTACGCTGAAGTGAATACCTCCATGGTTATCAATGGCTTTGATTTCCAGTGCTATGGGCATGACCCAGCTACAGCCACAGTACAACTAAAATAAACACTGTCACTAAAAAACCAATGCTGTCACTGTGGAACAACTTGCACTTGTCATAATAATTATAACTATGAATTAGATAAAACCACAAGGTGGCCAGAAGCAGGAACTGCAGTGAAGTGTCAGCTGTTAGACGACAACCTGAGGTATCAGTGAAGGCATGTTTGGGTGATATGAGCAGATATGTCCCATCTGGGATACAGGAGATTGGACAGCTTGCCCCAACCTTAACTGCAAAACAGCTTACTTTGTTAATTTGCCTCTTGTGCAATTACCAACAGTTACAAAAATAAATCATAAAGTGATAATGGTGGTTGAAATAATAGATGGAACGTAAGGTCTGCATAATAAGTACTTTGTGCGCAAAAATTAAATTAGCAAATTATTGCCACAGAGATGCAAATACTGATTCACTTAGAATGAACTGTTAAGATCCATATTTGACACTGTTAAATAAATGCACTCCTCTACAAGTGATTTTACTACTTCCGGTCTTGAGTAGGAAAGGCATTAAGGCTTGGCCCTGAGGTAGGCTGACACCACTGTGGCGTCTTTGCTGTGGTACCAGAGATGCAACACCTAAGAGGAAAAAAAAAGACGTGTCATTGGAAGAGGTCATCACATGTGGGAGGCAGTCGGTGGTACAGCTTTTGGGCTCCTCACTCACCCAGGCCCCAGCCCATGTCATGTGCCTGCTTCCAGTGGGAACAGTCATCATGAGAAGCAACATCCTCCTGAAGTCTTTCACCAGCAGGAAAGACTTTAATTGGGCTGCAGAACAAAACTTTTGCAACCACCCTTACAGATTTTGAGCCATAAAGGTGACTGCTGGCCAGGCAAGTATCAGTGACAATGTTAGCATATAAGCCCCTTCAGCTACATCATTAAAGCAAAAGGTGGGGTGATCTGACACCCCGCCAGCTGCCAACGCAGCAGGTCAGGAGTAGATTATCCTGACTGCTGTTTTACAGATGCTTTGATCAGGCTTTCGGGTGCTGGTTTATCCTTTCTGTTTCCTGTGTGTCCCTGGAGAGGAGGGAGAATCTCCCTTCCACATAGCTTTTGGCATGCTGGGGCTGTCGTCCCTCACCATGCCACTCGTGCCAGTGAATATCCAGCTGAGGAGTCCCAGACCAGACCCCCCACCATCACCCCTAGCACCAAGGCTTGTGGAAGTGCTGTCAATGGCAGGAACATGGCATCGCAGGACACCTAGGGGAGCATCGCTCAGCTGGGGTGTTTCAGAAAGGCAAAGGACAAACCCTTCCAGAGTCATACCATATTTTGTCTTTTGAACTTGATCAAAGCTGGGACTATATAAATATATATATATATATATGCATGCAATAACAGCAGCTTGGAATGCCCAATGTTGCTACTGGAACCCTTATATTTTTATTGAAGTCTGGTATTTTAATAATGCATGAAAAATACTTTTTTGAGTTAGGTACATCTAATTCTAAATGACAGACAAATTTAACAACAGACATAAAAACTATTACTTCAGACATTTATTGAAATTTCACCAAATATTTAAAATATCCGTGGATTCATCTAATGACCACAAAATTCTTTCAATTCCATTTGTTTCTAGCAAAGACTTTAAAAGGCAATCTAACATACTTGTTGGAAAAAGAAATAAGATTAATGTCCATTAAGGTAGCATATCCTGTTATTGTGATTCAAATACTAACGAAAGAATAAACAATTTGGTTTTAGGCCGTAAAATTAGTACTAGTAAAATTACCCTGCAATAATTTCAGACTATCTAAGGTCTGCTTCTGTAAACGTATTAATAGATGAGTATGCGTGTGTTGAGTCATATGCATAAATATTCCCAGACAGAGTGGCTAGCTTCCAGGCTTACAGACCAAGTCCATGTGTAAGTTTTCCTGTTAGGGGCACTGCATGGGCAGAACTACGTTTGTGTCCTAGCTGATGGCATACATCCTGACTGAATCAGAGGATAAAGGTGTGTTGAATACCATTTAACACTCAGAAAAATTCAGAAATTCCTCAAGGTGATTTTTTTTTCTTAGTTCCCTTTGTCCAGTAAATGCCCCTTGGATTGTACATTTAGCTTTAATAAAGTAGATTGTAACTGGGTCTTCACTGACACTTAATGCCTCTGAAGGTGCATTGAAAAAGAAGAGAAGCATTGGCCCAGAAATCTTTACTCTCAGAAATCTTTACTTATCATTAACTTTATAACCTACCTCTTAAAGAACTGTGTAATTTAAGTTGATATGGGTATCTGAAAGCTCTCTTTATCACCTGTAGTTCTTTCTGTAGTTTCAGTTTCATGGCTGAAAAGAATACAAACTCTAACTACACTTTTGTTTTTACTGCCCTGTTTTATCAGACAAACTGCAATTTTATACCTTGTTAAGGAAGTGAGGCGAGAAGAAAACTGTATTATACTGTTGACAAGGAAGATAAGGCTATTATTTACCTTGACATTTTTGAGCAATAATATTCTTCATGTAACAGGATAAGAGATAAAGCATATCCTGTGGTGATAATGCAGAAATTGAAAGGAACTTTCTTCCACATGCCCTAATGCAATAATCCTATATTTGAGCCAGTCCAAAATGGATTGCACTGAACAGAGACAATTTCTTTAGGTGACTGAATGAAATAGGGTTTAGTTTTCCTTTTTTTTTTTTTTTTTTTTTTTTTTTTAAGATTTCCCTTTGATCTTACTCTGACCTGCAGGGAAGAGTATGTCACATACTAATGGCAGCTGGTCAGCAGAACTGTGTGTCCGCAGAGGCTGCAAGACGCTTCAGAAGCTTGAGGTACTGCAAAATACTCTGTTTCAAGCCAGGATGTTCTTCGCGATGAGCAACAACATCGAGAAGGAGGAATTAGCCACTGGCACTTTTGCCTTGGAGCAAAATGGCATAAACAAAGCTGGATCTGGAATTTTAGCCCACGGGAGGAAACTGGACATATCTTTAATACACTGAGTTCAGGTTCTGTGGTAATGACTGTTTGAAATACGCAATAAAATGCACAAAATCATCACAGATTAAACTCATTAAATGCCTCTAGAAGCAACTAAACTCAAGCTTATATAATTCAATTAAATTTCATCATAGTTTGTATTACATAGTCATCTAGTTTATAGGAATGTTCTTTAAATTTTCTCCAAACAACTTTATAAAAATTTAGTCAGGCTCCCACAGATTCTCTGGGAGATTATTCCTTGTTGTTTGGCAGGCTGTTCTCTTCTTCCCTTTCTCCCCACCTCAGATTCTTCCTAAAATATTGTTCTTATTCTTTTTGAAGCAGCTTTAATTGAAAATTCCTCTTAATTCTTCCCCCAACCTTTCTTTATCAGGCAGCCAGAGGGCGAAGTGTATTAATAGCAGCTGCATGACTCAGAGTTGGTAGCTCAAGTGGATCCCTTTGCACTGAGCTTTGCTGTTTGGCCTCCCTGGCTATGTTGCCACCAAAGGAGCACCTTCACTTTCTTGCAAACAAAAATAAACTGCAAAAGCACAGAGGGGGCTGGCACTGCCTCAGCCTCTCTGTCCTTAAGAAGGATTCTTCTTACTGCTGTTTTCTGCTCCGTCCTCATTGGGATAGGATATGAAAAAATCAAAATATGTATGTGAAAAAAGAAAAGTGTGATCCCATCCCTCAGTGTGACTCTTTCCCCCACCTGAATGATGAAAAAGGAACGAGGGTCCCATAACTACGGTGAGATGGAAGAAGGGATCAGGGTCAGCGCTCACCACTCAGACTGCATTCCGCACTCTTTCTCTGAAGGCTGCCCTTTTCTCAGGGCCATCACAGCTCTCTTTCCTCATCTTCTCCTCACCTACATGAGCAGAGTTTCTGGAGCGCAGCTTTGCCGCTGAGCAGCTATTGCAAGCAAACAGACGCGGGCCGACCGGGCTGGGCTGATTTCCGCGGGGCACCCGCGCAGCCGAAGTGCGCGGGACGCTGCGAACCTCCGTGCCGCGGGGCCGCAGCGCGGTGCCGCCTCCGGCGGGCCTCGGAGCTGCCGGGCCCCGGACGACGCCTCGCAGGCTGGACACTTGCCGCCGTCCCCTCACAAGAGCTCCATCTCTCACCCCCGCTGCCCCTCCGTGCGAGGCCCGGTCCCTCACCCTCCGTGACCCCAACAGCAGCCCCGACCACGGCCGGCCCCTCAGCCCAGCAGCGCCGCCACCTCCCCGCGACCACGAACAGCTCCTTCCGCGCCCCCAGCCACTCGCGCCCCTCCGCCAGCGCCAACAGTACGGGCAGCAGCTTCGTGCCACCTGAAGCGCATGCCCGACCGCGCCGCGCATGCCCAGTGCGGGCGCAGGAGCAACATCTGATAGTGGGGAGGGGGGAGAAATCTGAACGGCGGCGGCTGCCGCCATATTGCGGAGCTGTCAGCGGCCGCCGCGCTCGGCGCCTCGTCCCCAGCGGCGCGGCGAGCAGCGCGGGGCGGCCCCGCAGCGCCTCCTGTCCCGCTGCGAGGCGGGGGGGGCGGGACGGGCGGGACGGGGACACACGCTGCCGTACCACGGCGGAGCGGAGAGCGCTGCGCCCAGCGCCCCTACACCGGGGTCTCGTGTCCCCCTTCCGCCCGGCGCCGCGGAGCGCCCGCCCCGCTGGCGGGGGAGCGGAGCCCCTGGTGAGTTGAGGTGGGGCGGCGGGGAGCGGCCGCGCCGGACCCGCGGGGCGCTGGGACGAGGGGAGCGCGGGCGGTTGTCAGCGGGGGCGGGGGGCGCCCCGGAGGGCGGCGCGGGGGCGGCAGGCGGCGGCGGGGGGGTGTGCCCGCTCCCCCGCCGCGCTGGCGGCAGCCTGAGGCGGGAGCGGGAGCCCGCCCGCAGCCCTCGGCGGGCGGGGGATGGGGGGGGGACCGGCGCGCAGCGGGGAGACTTGTTGCGGCGGCAACGCCGCGTTGTCACCACGCTGCTTGTCTGCGGGGCGCAACGCCCACCCCCGCCGGGGAGTGGGCGGCGGGCGCTTTGTCGGGGGAGCCCCGGGAGCGCGCCCGGGTCGTGCCCGCGCCGCGCAGCCCCCTCTGCATTATTCATGCCCCCGAGCGTTGCGGCTCTCGGGGTTACCGTAGCCATGTGGCAGCCGGGTCGGCCAGCTGACTGAGGCGGTGAGGAAGAATAATAAGGAATTACTTCATAAACAAGTTCTGTGAAGCATCTGTTGCTGTCTATTGTTTTCAACAAACGCACATTTTTAGAGTCCTTAAATACTGACCGACGTAATGGGCGCAGCGGCCCTGAATGAGCCTTTGTGCTTTGTTTTTCTTTTTGAATGGATTAATGTTTTGTACGAGTCGTGGGCATTTGTAATTAACCTTGCGCTTAAAGTCTAGTGCAGATAAGGGGTTTTTAGTTTCAACTTTGTGGAATTCGTTTCTCTTTTGTCAGTTTTCTTACTTCAAACACGAAAAAAATAACTCTTTGGACTCCGTGCCAACACAACTAATCACATCAGTTATAAGGTGCTATTAAGCTGTCTCTTCCAGTCTGTGTAACACCCTAGACAAGTATTTCATGTTCCTCTTTCTGGTACAGCCTTTTAAAAAGATTCAGTTTGTTTAAGTGAGTTGTGGGAGTTGCAGTTCTGAGTTTTAATTAATTCTGTCTTTGCGACTGGTTTGTGTCAGGCCTCAGAGGTGTCCCTACATCTTACTCTGTTTTGTTTTCAACAGAGCTGCTTGTCATTTTGTTTATATCACAGAAGCGTTTTGACGATGCGTCAGCCTGCACAGCGCTTCACGTATTCAGAAGACTGTAGGCATACCATCGTTGCTGTCAGGTCTTATATCGTGCGTTGGCACAACGCTGCTGAGCAATGTGTGTTGCAAGGGTGGATGTGGAGTTGATATACAGTTACGTTATGGCTACTGCGATGAGGTTGCGTTGTGATCGTTAAAGATAAGAGACAAGTCCTAACTGTTTATTGAATTATAAGACTTGCGTCTATTGATTTAGTATAAGAGGGGCTGTGAGAAAAATAAACTGCAAGTCAGTGCAATGTTCCCAGATAAGCAACCTCCCAGCAAATGGCAATTGCAAGGCAGTGGCACATTTCCAGGCTGTGTGCTGAAGTGACACAGCTCTTCCATCAGACTGGGAGACTAGAGAGCAAAAGTATGACAAACAGCTTTAGAAAACACACAGAAAACCACACGGTGTGACACGTCAGGAGCTGTCCAGAGAGTTTTCCTTGCATGTTGATTGAAAGAAACAGTGTAAAAGTATTTGCAGAGATGACAAAAAGAGTTCTGGTCTGACTATTTCTGCCACTGCAGTAGAGAGCATTGCAGGTGTTGATGATAATAGAGCTGCTGGAAAAATAGTTGGTTCACAGAAAATTAGGTAAAGTTGTAAAGAGAGTGAGAATATGGATCCATCTACAAGATGTAAAATTAGGTGGGGTAAGAAGTGTAGAGGTTATTCTATTACAAGGCAGTTCCTGGTAAAGAAGGTTACTTTAGCCGCTCCAGGATAGGTATATGGCCTTTCTTCTTCAATGATCTTGCTTAGTTTTTTGAGAAGGGGTACTTCTGTTGGCAGAGGTGAAGAGGGAAGCTGTTTAAGGTATTACTTCATTCTATTGGATGTTAAATACATCAAAGCTGTCCTTTCACTTTGTGTTACGTTAGGTGGCAGTGGGAGTAGAGGAAAGGGAAGATTTTCAAGTCTGTAAATGTAAACAAAGCTTTTTACAAACTTCTGAAGAAAGTCCTGGTTGTTGAATACGGATCCATTAAAGTAGCACTTGGTGTATCTTGCATGCTCAGCGAGTTTACTCCAGGCAGAAGGGGCCTAGGTAAATTCAACACTGAAGAGCTGCATCTGTGGGTTAACTTTACCAGTAGGCTAATTCTTAGCTGTGCTTTGAATTTTAAAACTTTTTTCCTTTCTGCTTTAGACGTTCATTAATCACTCTGAAATGAAACCGTCAAGTCATGTAGTAGAAGGAAAAACAAATATTACATTGGCCCAAAAAGAGTTAATAATCTTTACACTAGAACGTTTCAATTTAAGAACTTCAGCTGATGCGAGTGGCCAGATCATAAGTTTTCTTTATTTTATGGAACTAGTTCTAAGACTTAACAGCATTATTCAGAAAATACAGTACCTGGTTTTGAAATGGGATGTACCCAGAATTTTGGTTACATTATAGTTCTTTGATAACTATATTTTTAAATAAAGATCTTTTCACCTTGAAACAACAGAGTACCTGCATCAGACACACTACTTAATTTCCATTTTTGCTTGTATATCAGATGTACATGAATCGGAAGAGCGGTCATCCTGTCATTGTAGGACTCTTCAAAATCTTGGAGTTATTCCAAGTAGTGCAGTTGTGGGTACTTTGAAGCTCAAAGTTAAAGTAACGTTACTAAACTTAACAAATGTAACCTGTATGTAAATTCTATAGCACATCTATAGCATACCAGTTTATTAACTGGTAAAACTTCATTGCCTGAATATTCTTTGGCTGGTCTGTGTTGCTTTTCATTTAACTACTGCATTGGCAACTGCCACATTTTTGTTTGTACTTTTTAAGCTTTCAGGAGCTCCAGTTTGGAGGAAACACTTCATTTTTCACTTCAAAATAAGTTTCACTATAAATCCATTTAATGCATAACAATTGTACGGTTGTATTGCAGTTATTTTTCAGAGAGACAGAAAGCCTATCAAGTATTTCGGGGAAGGGAGGATTGGGGAAGCAGTGGCTTTAAGAAGGTAAAGATCACAAAATCACAGAATGGCAGGGGTTGGAAGGGACCGCTGGAGATCATCTTCTCCAACCCCCCTGCTTGAGCAGGGACACCTGGAGCAGCGGGCACAGGAACGTGTCCAGGCGGTTTTTCCATGTTTCCAGGGAAGGATGAAAGAAAAAAAAAAAAGTTGGTATGTAATACTCTAGCACTGGTCAAATCTCAATTATTATGTGTTAGTTATAGAATTCAGTTCTTTATTTTTCTTTTTTTCATTTTTTTGTGAGCTAGATGTCTTGTTTTGGTTCCCTTCTTTGTTTGCTTATATTGCAGACCACCTCTCTGTCTGTCTGAAAGAGATGTATGCAGAAGTCTGTGGCGAATGAACTTCTTTATTGGACTGCAGCAAGTGTGTCATTAGGGAGCTGCTAGTGTAAAAGATGATTGCCCTGCAGGCATTCACAGGCTGCTTTGGAGTAGAGAGGCGCTTTTGTAGAAAACTGAGACCTGTTAGTCTGGTACAGTGGCTGCAAGTTGCCTGTTGCTGCCTCCCCAAAGATCTAAAAGTTTTAGGTATCACAAAAAATGGAATGGTATAAGACTTTGGAATGAAAAAGTATATTAATTTTAAATAAGTTCCTGTAAATAAATGAGTTAGTTGTATTGCTGTGGCTAAAGCAATGTGGTCTCTGCCATGTGTATCTAGGACTATAGATGATGAACCTCTTGCTAGAGCTTAGGAGACACATTTCTGAAGAGACTGCCTCTGAGAGAAGGTCCTAAGCTGTCAGAGAGGGATCCTGCTTTTGAGGGTTGGTTCTCTGCCAGCCAGGCGTCCTGCTTAAGCCTTCTGCCTCCTATCCCATCCTCACCTGACCTCAGACCCATGGCTGTGTGTGTGAATGTTTCTTTTGAAAACAGCTGCTGCATAAATTATTTGACAGAATCTTGGCATCAAGCATTTTTATGCACCATCATTTTCTGAAGAAAGCTTTCTTTGTCATCTTTCAACAATTGGTTTATTTGTTGGATTCTGTGGCATAACTGGAAACATGGATGATACTGATGTAAAAATCCAAACTGCCTTGTAGTGAAATGAGTTGAAATCACAGTTCTTCATGTCAAGAGAATTCTTGAAGTTGGATGATTTTTTGTTTGTTTGTTTGTGATGTGGAGCCTGCTGATATTTTGGTGGTTTGGTCCAGGGTCTAGATTACTGTATATGTTGTGAAGGTCTCGAGGGCTGGGGTGCTGTAGCAGTAGGAGCTCTGCAAAGTCACAACCCTGCTAATACTGACTTGGAAGAGGCACCTTTGAGAGTTGAAATGCCAAAGTGATGAGCCTTTATATCTAGTACGTCACAAGCTGGGTTCAGGATGCAGGAAGTGACAGGGATATCGTTCCCAGTCCCAGTTAGCTGGGTTTCCCCCTCCCCCCTCTATTTGCAATGCCATTTCACATGGGTGTTAAGATAAAAGTAAGTATAAGTAATTGTTTCAAGGATAAAAAATTTAGTAAAACTGATATGGTTGCATTCACTAAATATAAATTTATTGGAAATGCATAAGCAGCAGAAGTGAACTCCCATGCCAGTAATAATAGTGGAGGTGCACAATCTTTTGCCTGGAAGTGAATTTTTTTTTCGTTTGGACAAATAGTTTCTTTATATTTATTTTGTTTTTAATGTTAGCTGGTGTCAACAACTGGGAAAGATAGGGTGTTATTTTTCTATTCAGTGCTTATTTGATTTCAGGTTTTGCACAGTTTTAATATCTATGAACTTTATTTTTATATACCTATAGTACTTAGTTGTAATGCTTTTGTGTGAATATACTATTTTGAAATTGTGTAACGCTTTGAGTATAAAAGCATATGAAACCTCGTGTTTGCATTATGTATACAGTGGAAACCATGATCCATGAATTTAAACTGTAGTCCCTATCAGATGAGTGTGATTTTATTTTTTTTTTCCTTATAATATGGCACAAGGTCTTTATGATCTGAAATAGAAACAAGTTCACCATAGTTGGGTCTAAATTTATTAAATTTCCTTTTTTTTAGAAATTATAGATATTTTTTTTTTCTCCAATAAAAGATCTTACAGCAAACACTTCAACAAAAAATACCTGGGCTATTACTTGTCTTGCATAGATTTTTTTTTTCTTGTTCCTTGTGTACTGTGATAATTTATCAGGCCCATGAGATCTGTGGCACTGACAGTGAGATTTCACTTTTGTTGAGTTTTTGCACAAGAGGATTCTTACTTTTAGCTGATAGCTTTGTTTTATTGTATGCGAACAATAAATGTTAATTCTCTACACTCATTTAAATTACATGTCTACCAGTTGTGATTTAATGACATAGAACTATCTTATAAAACTTAAAAGTCACATTTCTCATGTAAAAAATTACCTTAAGGTTTTAAAATATTTTTTCAGATAAGTAATTTAGGATTGGTTGGTGGTACTTTAACAAAATTCTTTGTGTAAAACCCAAAGCAAAAAGTTAGGACATATTTATGGAAGAATTTGCAATGATAAAACATGTGAGGGCATGACAGTCATTTTAGAAAGAGATAGGCATGGTCTCTCTTATAAGACCTCAGAAAGTAGGCAGTTGATGAGAGATCTCTTGTGCCATAAGCTCTCATTTGTCTGCTAGAGGGCTGGACTTATCAGTCATCTTCCCATACGCCTTCTTTTCAATGCTAATATAACTGTAGGCACATAAAAGTAGTTGTGCTGGTTTCTATTCCTTTTTGTACTGTTGAGTTGTCACGCTTATAAAATGGTGGTGAGAATCTAATTTAGCTTTTGCATCCTTAATTAACTGAGTTTAACTCTAGGGCCTAGATCTGTCTTCAGTTTTGCGAGCAATGAGCCTCTACTGTCAAAAAGGTGAACACAGGGGCTACTACAGCTTAGAATCCTGCTTACTGTTAGCAGATATTACAGCCAAGCTTGTTTTGCTTTTTACCGCTCTCCTGAATTTTTCTGAGGAGTACATTAGGGAAAGGAGGGGAGAAGAAGGGGCAATCTCTTTTGTGAACTGGAAATGTGCTGTTGAATTTTATCAGAAGTCAGTGTTGTGAGGACCCAAACAAACCTTCCTGCCCTTTCCTGTGTTCCTCTCCCAGCAACCTTTTTTGGTTTAAACGAAAAAAGGAAGGTGTAATTTCAGAAAACTGTATTTTTCAAGAATAGATTGAACGATATCTTAGAGTAGTAGTCTGTCTGATACCATCCAATACTTTAGATGATCTTCTGTAATTAAAAAAAAAATCTACTGGAATGTAATTGTCTTATGCTGGGCAAATGTAGTATTATACCTTTATAGTTGTACTACATTAATCATGTCATAATAAATACAACTTAAAGATACTGTTTTAATTTTTTCAGGCTGATTTTTCATTAAACAAAATTTGCTCCATATCTGCATTGTACCATTAGATCTCTCTTTCTGTAATCTTTAGTCTTAATGTTCATTTTTCTTTACCAGCACACAGAAGTGAGGCTGCTTAAATTCTGTTTTCTTCTTTTATCTCTTTTTCCATTCCCTCTTTTCAAACTTATCTCTACAGATTAGAAAAAAATAAAATGGAAATACTAGTGTACCTTAGGCTGCTGTGCAAATGTTTCTAATATTTGTTGTCTTTTTCATTGCCAAGAAGCAAGGACAAATAACTTCTTTTGTAAATATATACAATACTTTATATTTGCATTTTTGTTTATGGATGAGAAATCATTTATACAAAAGCAAACCTTTAGTAAACATTTTGGTTTTCTCATATATTTTTTTCAAAGCGCTTCTGAAAATTTTATTCATCTGATGCAGTCATGGAGTTATAATACTGGAGTCTTGGATTATTTGGAGTAGTATGTCACTTTTGTTAGTATAACAGTAATTCCAGTTAATATTATTTTTGAAGGCAATGCCACCTTTGCTGCTCTTTGCAGACCAGCAGCAGGACTGATTCATGAATTACTTTAGAAAGAATAAGCAGCTAGTCACCTTCTTGCACACTTCTGAGTTAGAATGAGTTAGAAGGAGGCAGGATGCTATCTACCAATAACATCGCAAGGGTATTTGTTTGAAAGCATAAAATCTTTTTTGGAAGAGAGCGCAGCAGTGAATACTTTCATTGCTGTGTAGACATAACTAGCAGCCTTCCTGCTTGAAGCAGAGCAGATTTTCTTCCTTTTTGTACTGTGATGGTGTACTTGCATTTTTCTTCATTTGGGAAAAAATGACAGTATTGTTCCTTCACTGAGAGAAATGGAAGCTTTTATAGACATGAAATACAATTTTGATGCTTTAAAATTGTTAGTTTTTTTCCTTTGTTTTCATGATGTTTTAAGTTTGACTAGAGCTGACAGATTAACCTACAGCTTTGGAGTCCCTTGTACAAATTTTATCTCCTCACAAATAATTTTAAAGGTTTTTAATACTAGATGATGTCTGATACCAAAATTTTGAAAAAGAATTTGTAGCACTTGGGGAACTGTTGTCTCTTTATTCTGACATTAGTGGATTATTATTGCACAAAAGCTTGAAAGGAGGTTACTGCTTGGAGAGCTGTAGATTTTGGTACTGGCTAACTTAGTTGCTTTTTATTTGTTATCTACTGAAAAGTGTATTTTGTACATGTAAAGCATCTGTTCATCTGCTTTGGAATTTGTACTATTTGCTGTGATCTAAATTAACTCTGTTTATGATTTATTTTAAAATAACCCTTTTAATTTTGTTTTTGACAGAAGGGGACAAAGTTTGTAAAGACATAAGTGGACAAGGGACTGAAGAAAACAAGAAAAATGCCGAAGCCAGTAAGTAGCTGTTGTCATCTTACTTTAGATGAGCTTGCTCATCTAAAATATAACAGTGCTTTCACATTTTATAGTGGTGATCTTGTAACAGCTCTAGTTGTTTTGACTGCTGTTTCTAGACTTCATAAGATCTGATAATGTACAGTTGGTGTTGAGATAATTTAATACCAGTATGTGGAAAAAGATAAAGAAAGCTTGGTACTGCAGGTTGCATGGAGCAGACTTGGAGATGGGGGCATTACATATAAACTACAATGAACTTACTGCCCATTTGGCAGGCAGGAGGAATGACTTTTCAGGAATTGTTGACTTTGAGATGAGATGACATACGGTGGTTAATGGAGGCATAATTTGAGCCTGACTTGACACCTGTGAGCATCAGTGGAAGGATTTGCTGCAGGATTTGGCAGGGGAAGACAGAACACGTGTAAAGTGCCTGCAAGTTAGGTGGCAGTTTTACCATGGTAGAGGGTATAACCTGGAAGGGGAGTGTTGAAAGGAGGAAGTAAGCAATGTTTGTCTCACTTCAGCTGAGATAAGGGTTCATCCACTTTCTATGGAGGGGATAAAAAAAAAAAATCCATCTTTTGTTTCAATAATAGCTCTACAGTTCTTTGAGGAGATAATTTTTCAGCAGCTTGATTCTTTTTCTGTTGATATAATATTGGTTGCTTAGGATTTCCTCTTGCATGTGTTAAATGACTTCTGGTTCTCTCTTCCCCTTGTATCCAGTGAGCAGTGTTCAGAAAGGGAACTGAATTGTCAGGGGAAATTATTTGTATTTAACTTAATTGGTTTATGTAGTAGCCTTAGGCTTTCTTTGTTTACTGATGTTTCATTTAGGTAGTAGATAAGGAGCAGGGCAGATCTATTGCTAAGAATAAATACGTTGGTGTGCATGTGTGTACACATATGCATACCTATACATAGATGTACAAAAGGTTTTCGCTATTAATCAGGAATTACCAGTATAAACAGCCTGTATTACACACCAGTATTCGGAACTGGTACAGTTTAATGAATAATGTGACCTTGGGACTGTTCAAGTGCTAGTAGTTCTGTTCTGAGCTTTGCTGTTGGTCTACTGACCAGCTGGCCATACCATATTGCTTCTGTAATTCCTTTTTTCCCCCAGATGTGGATTGGGGCAATATCTTAGCACTTTCTGAAGTTGGAAGTAGTTATTCATATCCTGCCCCCTTCTTACAGAAAGCTGTACTACTAAGGGCAGGAAAATGAATTAGAAGCATGCTGTTTTCTGACCTTTTTGAGTCCTGGCTATAATAATCGAGTAGTGCCTTTGATAGAGCTGCTCAGCTGGAAAACTGTATTTTAAGAATAAGACAAAAAGTCACTGTGAGCCCATGTGGTTCCTGAGGCCCCTGACTTCATGCAGCTACAGAGCAATGAAGTTGCAGAAGTGATGACTAGAAAAAAAGACAGCGTTAGTAAAGCTACTTCTTTTTAAATTCTGGGATTGGAACCATTGAATTTGGGCAGGCAGGGTTTCCTTTATTTTAAGGACCTGAGAAAATCATAGGAAATACTGTTTTAGGGTTGTTCACAAGAAAAGCAATATCCTTAGAACAGAGATTGCAGAGGTGTTGGAAGAGCTCACAATCCACCCTAGGAATGGAAATCAGCTACCAGATCTTAGGAAAGAAGCTGGACTTATGCCAAAGATGAGGTAATTTTTTTTCCTTCTATGAGGGACTTTTTATATAAAGACGACTCGTATGCTGGGATGTTCTTGTATATCTCCTGACTACGTAGGAGTGTGTGAGATCTTAGAAGGAAGCCAAGTGAAAGGAGCCATTAAGAAATGAAATTAAATTGATTGCTTTTCTCAAAAAATGTCATATGGATTTCTTCCTGTAAACTACAGGTTTGCTATGATTATAATTGGCAATCAGTGAATCGAGAAGTAACACACATGCTGAAGATAAAGTAATTTTCTTAATAAAAATGAAACCTCAGATTTTGCTCTGGTTGCTTCTTAAATGGTAGATAGCTTTGGAGCTTTTCCCCCTGCTTTGTTTGGGTGTCGTGTCCCCTCCCCCCCCTTCTTTGGAGACTGTAAGAGCCTCATCATTAGTTATGTTTAATGAATCTGACATTGTTCTTTGAAGAGTCTTGCTGTTCTGCTGCAGTTTGATAGTACTGGTCTGTAGAAGGTCTCTTGCTCTGGACATTCACTGCAGCTATTACCAGTTGTCTTTAAAGACAATGCACAATAACCAAAAGTACTTCAAGTCAGGAAACTATTTATGCTTCAACTCCTTGTTTTTTATTTTTGACAGCTGTTGCAGTAAGACTGCCAGTGTTCTGTAGTTTCATTATTGGAGGTCTTTTAATCTGAAAACTAATGAAATAAGGAAACCCAGTTAACATACTGGTGAGAATTTTAACAGTGTTATTTTATAGCTCTCTTCACTGTATTACTGCGAGCTCTTCAGGTGTGTGTATATATATATATACATACACACACATATTTTTCCCCCCCAGATTCTGCTGTAATGATCCAATAGATAGTTTTCAGAAAATCTGGTTGTCTTGTAAATACGTGAGCCAGTGCGGTACAACTATAAGTAAATTCCCTTCACGTTTTTGGAATAAGGTGGTGGGTTTTTTTGTTATGCATAACAAATAATTAAGTGGTTTGAACTAAATCAGTAAACACTGCATCACAGAAGAACTAATGGAATAGATTTTGGTTTCACTTTTTGCTTTCACATTGAAAAGTTATGTAGTATTCCAGACAAAATTAAGAAACTTAAAATCTTGGGTCTTGGCACAGATAAATTTTAAGCAAAGATCTTTCACTTTTCCTGGAAGCGTCAGTCTGAAATAAGGTGCATGTCCCTGTGAATGATCTTCTTGTACATGGTAGTAAAAGGTCATTGTTGTTATGTTTGGGATTTTATCTCTTGGACACTACTAGGTTAAATAGCTTGAGTGAAAAGGCTGTTTTGAAAAAGTGCCTTTAATATATGGCCCTGAGATATTAAGGTAGTATGTGCCTGGAAAATATACATTATTGAAACATTTTTGTGTCAGATTGCTGCAATAGAAAAGTCTGTTCACTTTGGCTGTGTTTGTAACAAATTGGCTTCGCATTCTTTCAAGCAGTTCACTCAGCATCTCCTCTACTTTTAAAACAGAATAGTTCTGGCACTCAATATTCTAATTTCTGCATAGCAGTGCAAAATTAAGTTTCATTTAGCTTCTGTTGTCATCATGTAAAAAAATTGGTGGCGACTTTGTTTAATTAGGTCTTTGCTGCTGAAATAAAAATTGGAGCTCTTAATAGGACTGTTTTCAGTATGTTTAGTTCTGTGCTTACTGAAGAACAGAATATTTGTTGAATGTTATTTTCAGTGCTTTCTTCCTAAAAGAACAAAATGTTTCTCAGCTGTATGCCATTCTTCCAGATCTTTACCCAAAATAGAAACATGGAAACTAAAATTAGGCATTATTATTTACATAACTTAATCATCTCATAGGCGAAGAAGATTAGGTTTAATTGACTGAAATATTAGTTGCATTTATAGGGTGTAAGAGGAGTTAAAATTATCAGCTGGTTTTACTGATAGTTTGCAGCATTTTTGTACAAGACCACAAGGCATGAAAGAGAGCATTACGCTGGTAATAACGGGTAGATGTCAAAGCTTAAGATTAAAAAATAATTCTTTTTTTACATATCAGCATTTTATGATATGTATTCGGAGTGGGTTAGATATCAGAGTCTGGAATAATATGTATGTTGAAAATTTGAATTAATATTTACAAGATCAAGTTAATTTCTGTAAAATGGTTGAATGAAACAGTGTATGAATTATTTTTTGACTAGAGTGTTGTTTTACAGGAAAATCTTTGAGATGTGTAGTGCGGTATTTGAATTATGGTTTGAATATATGATTTATTTCTGCAGCATAAATAGACAACTGATGTCAGTCTGGAGGACTGCTTTCTCTTGATTTGTCTATTAGTGAAATCTATCTGCCATTATTGTCTAGCCTTCTGTTCCTAATGCTGTTTAATCCTTCCCTTTTTGCCTTATCTTAATTAATTTTTCTCTTACATCTCTTCCGATGTCTGCTTTGAGGTTGGCGTGGAGAGTGTGCTGTGTGTATTTGTACAGTGTGTAAAGCAGTGAGACCAATATACTGCTGTTCCTTAACACAAATAATTTAATATGCCAGCTTGATATAGTACTTGGATGAACTAGTGTGAAGAAACCTTTTTGCTATATGCAATTTTCTTATAAGTAAGAATAGTACTGGTTTCTGTGGCTTTTACATATGCCTAATTCATATTGCATTATTAAAACAAAGCAAAACCACTAGAAACCTTTTTAATGTAATTTTAAATGGCTTTCTTACTAAACATTGGTACCTACTCAGTTTTGGGCTTCCTCATGAAAGCTGGAGTGCCATCACTAATATCTGTGAATAATGGCTGAAGTACAGTAATAGGAAGTATTAGGCTATTAAGCTAACAATCAGATTTTGTGCATATTCTAGGGAGTGTATCTGTGTTTGAGGAGAGATCCAGAGGTTAATGTGTGACTGTGTAATGGCCCATTAAATTGTGGTGTGTTGAAGTTAGATCCTGCAGGGAAGTGTAGAAATATTTTTTTAAGTCCTTAAAGCAGTGAAAGAATACAACAAAAATATAATTCCCATAGCAAAAGTGTGCACATGGATGTTTATTATTCTAGGTATGTTAATTGACTATACTCTTTATTGGTTTGGATAAATTCTTTCATAGATAAATTGCTTGTGATTGTGGATTTTGTGGGGGTTTTTGGGTTGGTTTTTTTTTTTAGGTATATTTGCCGCACTACTTTGAGCTGTGGCAAATGTCCTTGTAACCCGTGAGCAACATTTGTTATCAAAACATTGGTTGATCCCTTCACAAAGAATAATCAATATGTATGTATGTGTTCCTCCCTTTCCCTTGACTGTGTTTAAACATTCTGAAGCAAGTCAATCTCTTCACTATGAGGGTGGTGAGGCACTGGAACAGGTTGCCTGGAGAAGCTGTAGATGCCTCATTCCTGGAAGTGTTCAAGACCAGGTTGGATGGGGCTTTGAGTAACCTGGTCTAGTGGAAGTTGCCCCTGCCCACGGCAGGGGGGTTGGAACTAGATGATATTTAAGGTTACTTCCAACCCAAACCATTCTGTGAAGTCTGTTAAAATATAGATAAAATCAAACTGCTAGTTCTGATGCCAAGGACAAACTTGAAAAGTGGACCCGTGTGAACGTCATGAGGTTCAACAAGACCGAGTGCGAAGTCCTGACGCTGGGTTGTGGCAGCCCTTTGTGTCAATACAGGCTGGGGGATGAAGGGATTGAGAGCAGCCCTGCAGAGAAGGACTTGGGGGTACTGGTGGATGAAAACCTGGACATGGGCCAGCAATGTGCGCTCTCAGCCGAGAAAGCCAACCATATTGAAAGAAGCGTGGCCAGCAGGTCGAGGGAGGTGATTCTGCCCCTCTACTCTGCTCTGGTGAGACCCCACCTGGAGTGCTGCATCCAGCTCTGGAGCCCTCAGCACAGGAATGGCATGGACCTGTTAGAGTGGGTGCAGAGGAGGGCCACAGAAATGATCAGGGGGATAGGACACCTCTCCTACAAAGAAAGGCTGAGAGAGTTGGGGTTGTTCAGCCTGGAGGAGAGAAGGCTCCAGGGAGACCTTATTGTGGCCTTTCAGTATGTAAAGGGGGCTTATAAGAAAGATGGGGACAGAATTTTTAGTAAGGCCTGTTGTGATAGGACAAGGGGTGATGGTTTTAAACTACAGGAGGCTAGATTTAGACTAGGTAGAAGGAAGGCATTTTTTACAATGATGGTGGTAAAACACTGGCACAGGCTGCCCAGAGAGGTGGTAGATGCCCCATCCCTGGAAACATTGAAGGCCAGGTTGGAGGGGCTCTGAGCAACCTGATCTAGTAGTTGATGTCCCTGTTCATTGCGGGAGGGTTGGACTAGATGACCTCTAAAGGTCCCTTCCAACCCAAACCATTTTATGATTCTATAAGGTGAAGGCAACTGTCATAATGCAAGTGTTTTAAAGCATTATTATTTGGGAAAGTTTATTACATATAGATTAAAACAATATGCATGTGTACCAGATATTGAGATATTGAGACAAAGCAGTTTTGTCAGAAATAAGGAAAAACTATACTTTCTGTAGCCATTTTTTTCCAAATGTCTGGTGATCCTCTTATGGTGAAAGGTTTCTGTCACTCACTACTTGTTTATATTGTTCAGTATAGACAAATAAGCATAGCTAAATAATCACTTTAAAAGCTGTGAGGTAGGTATTGGTATTCAAAACAGAGATTTGGTGCTCTAAAATACAGCTTTGCAGTAGTGTTTTCCTAGATGTCCAGCAGACTTTTTTCTATGCTATGCTAAACCTCATTGTGTTCTTTATTCTTTATTCCCTCTTACAGCAACTTTATTTATAAAATGCACTCTTAAAGGTAGTCAGGTGAAGAAGACTCTTCTCTGTCTTAGAGGTGTTTTTTTTTTAATTAAAATAACTCATTAACCTGCCCTGTTGTCTCTTCCATTATGGCCTTTTAAATACAGCCTGTGCTTGTCTAGATGCTTGGCTTGTGTAACTTAACATGTAGTTGCATAAAGGCAATATATTCAGGATATATTGCCAGAAAGAGGCAAACCCTAAAGGTGTTCACATTTTGCCTATGGGTTGTGGGTTTTTTTGTGTGTGGTATTTTTTTTCTTTCTTTTTTTTTTAAATGCCACCTTCTTCGCAGGATGAGAGTACACTCTTGTCCTAGCTTTACAGGATGAACATCAATATAGTCATATATCTAAAGCGGGAGCTGAGAAGCTGTCATATATCCTCTGCATTGAAACTGCATATAGCTCCATGGGTTGAGTGTTGGAAGCGTTGGAGTTTTTTGGTTGTTTGGGGTTCTTTTGTACAATGTGTACATTGTAGTAGTGTAAATCAGTGATTTCTGGGTCTGGATATAAGAGGGCTGGTCTAGGAGTGCTGTATTGCCAGGTGTCAATTCTGTCTGTCATAACGGAGCTGCCATTCAGGTAAGACGTCGCCTGATCTGTGGAGGAGACTGGGAGGATTTCGCGCCACGTGGACCTTGCCAGAGGATTCCTAAAGTCTAAGTTACCCAGTTACTAAGCCTACAGTAGTATTTTTAAGTATTTCCCAGACATGATCAGCATGATATTTTAGTATTTAGTATTTTCATAGAGATCTCTAGGTCAGTAATAAGTGATACAAATTATTAAATCATGGCACCAAAAATAACATTTGCATATAGCCACTTTTTAACCTTTAAAAAAAAAAAAGTTTGCTCAGGCATACTTCTGTGAATTGCAGAACCACCTAGAGAATTTCTTGATTACTTTACCCGAGTAGGATCCTTAAGGCATCTACTTAGAGTTCAGTCAAAATTATATATCAATATACCCAAAGAGACTTGTTGCAGCTCTTACCCTGGGCCTGCGCACAGCGGAACAGGGTTTGTCTCACGACTGAGCAGCTGACATAAATGGCTAAGTCTTGTCTAGTGCTTTGTCATAGTTTCTGAATCGTGAAGGAAGATGTGTAATCGTGGTGAGAGCAAGATTGCAAAGCAGGCGTTAAATGGGTCTTGTGGTATGAGTAGTGGTAACCTTCCGACACTTGCTACAGGAAACCTTAATCCATTTCCCTTGTCACTGTTGCAAGAGCTCCTTCCTGTTTCCCTATTCATGTGGTAAAGTCGGTTCAGAGTAATTATGTTCAGATTAGTGTGTGTCTTCGTAATTTGTGGTTTAGATAATTTCCCCGTCACCAATGTCGCATTAGGAGAGTTGCTTCAAAGTAGCTGGATACCCAACAGCAGGTTACGTGTGACAGTCCACTGCTGAATTTCCTGGGCCTTCTTTCTCTGCCCACGTTTTCTCATTTCCCTGCCTTATTTATAATGTGGAAACCTCCCCATGACTATTCCTAATGTAGTTGGTTAGCTTTATTTTACAGACCATGCAAGTGATACCAGAGGTTTGATTTTGTTGAGAGCGTGCTGTGTGATCGAGGTTTGGATTAGATAAGTAAGCCTTCTGCACTCAATCTTAGGTTTTTCCAAAAGTAGCCTTCTCATTTTCCATGCCCAGAAATAACTGAAGCTGTGAAACAATGTTTTAAGGTTGTAAAAGTTCAGTGTTTGTATGCCAAAAATCTAAGTCAGTCCAAATATCTTCACCAGGAAGAAGAATAAGTGTAGTGATACCTTTGTAAGTGTCTTCTTAAATAACCCATATCATAAAAGGTAACACTTTAATATTGCTATCATTTAATTTGCAACTTTCTTAGTAGAACTGAAAGTGTAAATATTCATTAGCAGTTGGGTGATCTGTTAAGCAGAAGTACAAAGTAAAAGAAAATCGCTGTAGGCTTAAGCAGTTACTGTAGTGCATATAAGTGACCAGATCACTCCTAATGTGTACTTGTACCTCTATCGCAGATCTAGCAGCTGTGTTCTGTTACAGCACTCTGCTTTTATTTGAGGCAGTAACATCCAGAAGCGAACAGAATTTACAGGCTGTGTGTTGGGTTTGCCTCTGCATCACATCTATTATTTTACTGTTTGAGTGTTTTGGTCCTCATGAGGGATATAGACTTACAGGTAGTAATTCTTGCATTTGTAGATGATTATATTTGTCACAAGGGTATTTACGTAAGAAGTTTCTGCTGCCAGTCTAAAAAGTCTGCTGCAATTAGCTGAACTTGCTGTGCTTCCTAGATATTCTGTGATGCTCCTTGATTTGGCAATGCTGCGGTTACATAACAGACTGCTTTGGCATTTAATAAAGTTACATTTTAGCCTTATCCCTTCTAACTTGCGTACTTGTAGCTGCCTTAAAGCTGGCTTCACTTTTAAAATTGAAAAACTGCTTTAAAAAAATAACTTACTGTAATTAAGGGCAGCCCTCCACACTTAAAACAGTACAACAGGCAGTGAGTTAGACTGACCATTTAAAATGGGTTGTTCTGTTAGAGAATAAGCACATTTTTTTCTTTTGAAATGGACAGAGTGAGAGAATCTACAGAAAACACCTCTTTTCCCTCCTCCTGACACACACCCTCTAATTTTTTTTCTTCTTTTTGCAATAAAAGTTTACTACCTTTTATTCCAAAGCCTTCAACTCTTGTTCTTTATCAGTGTTCACACACAAAAAAGTTTACCAACCCCCTGCTGTCTTCCTTATTTGCAGGTCTATAACCTAGAGGTCCTCAGACTCTCTCTGCTCTGTCTTGTGTATCCAGCTCATGCCCAAAGTTGTTTACGTCAACACTAAAGAAAGGAGTAAACAAGCTTAATCTGTTGTACAGGAACTAACCCTCTATCCAGTTTTCTTTTTTGCGCCTTAGATCTCACTTCTGTGTTCTGCCTTGGGGAGACTTCTCTGGACTTTCACTTTTCAAAGTATTCCACCTGGTGGCAAAATTAGGGAAATGGTTAATGGAAATTGTTTACACAGGCATAGATCAAGTAGTTTAAGAACCTGTAATACAAGTAATAATTTATTCCTGTTCCATATTTTATAGTAGAGAGAGAAATTAGAATATATCTGTGTACCTTAAATGTAAGTTTCATGTTTCTGGTTTTTGCATTTATAGCAAAGCAGATTTGAGCTTTAACACTTTATATTCATATTCACTAAGGATTAATACAATGTGATACCCTGGAAGTAGGAATGGAGGATCATTTTAACAGTGAGAAGACAGTACTGTACATTTAGTGTATTGTTCTGTTTAATGAAAATTCTTATTTCTGTGTGTACCAGTTGAAGAAAAATTGGAACAGGCTGTTGTACTTCCAAGTAAGCTAGGCATCCAGATGTCTCCTGGAATATTTGACTGCCTGTTTTAGAACAAATAAAACCAGTGACTGCCAGGAATCATCAGGAAAATGGTCCTCTATTTCAGGAGAAAGTAGTAGCTCATTGAATAGTGGTGGTTTTTCAGTCTTGTAGTAAGGGAATTGAATGGGATCAGTATTAAGGGGAACTAACTAATGTAGTTCCTCCTTCCATTGAAAAATCTGCTATTTGTCCTTAGACCTACAGTTGCTAGTCCTATAAACTTTAAGACCACTGAACCTCTTAATTTTAGAAATGGCAGGGCAGGAGGCTGCTTTCTTTTTATATTGCCAAGTATAAATACCTTAAAATGATAATGTATATGATGAGGAACTTTTTCTTTTGCACATGTTTGGGAAGCCCACTGAGAGATAGTGCCCAGTAGCTGCGTGTCCTGGTGTCCTTTGAGTGTTCAGTAGTCACATCAGCTATCCCATTAAATTGATTTTGAACTTTGCTTCCTGGCTTGACCTTCAAACCTAGCGTTAAATATTATCCTGAATATGCTTTTATACTAAAAAAAGATGAGATGTTTTCAGATTCAAATTTTCCATTTTTATATCTACTGTATTCTGTGTGTATACAAGACCATTAAAATTGTTGATTTTACTTACCATATATTGTTTCTTACAGGCTAATCACAGTATATAGAAGAATTACACTGTTACAGTATCATTAAAATATTTCTTTATTTTCTGTAGATCAATGTCAGAGTAACCACAATGGATGCAGAATTGGAATTTGCCATCCAGCCCAATACAACAGGCAAGCAACTCTTTGATCAGGTAACTTATGTGTGTGTCTGTGTATGTATGTGTACAAACACATAAAGCTATTGCGGGTAATAACAGTGAGGCTTCAGCTGAATCATTCATTCACATTCTTACTTGATAGTGTGTCTGTCATACACCAGTCAAATGGGCTAAATGAATGATTTCTTAAAAAGGGTTGTTCTCACATTAATTTCATGTGATGTTAGCCATCAGAATCTTGAAACAATTTTTTTGACCTAGATTGTGGAGCATTCTAGAAAATGTAAAGAACAGAAGCATGTCAGCATGTAATTTCCTTTTTCCTTGAGAAACCAATAAATGCGTATTATCTAGATCCAAGATGTATGCATTTAGTTAAAAATGCAGAAATATTTGAAATTACTTTACAAAAACAGTTTAACTATATCAAGAATTATGTCTAGTAGAACTGTCATTTCTGTCCACTTCACTATAGGTGCTTCAAATATGTAAGGACGGGTATTAAGAGAAAGTAACACATGGAAAGAGTTCTTTAAGAGCTCTTAAACTTTCAATTGACCTATAAGAGTCAATTAAAAGTCTTAGTATATAAGTCGAAAGGAGAATGTTTGTTTTGTAACACTGAGCTGTTTCTTTTAGAGGAGAGAAATTTTATTTGCAATTCTTGTTTGAAATGACTGTCTGACTCTTAACATTTCTACCCATGCCCCTTTCTCTAACATTAGTAAGCAGTATGTCTTCAGCCTCTATGTAGGCATAGATTTTGTGACTCTTAAAGACTTCTTGAAGAAAGGGGCTGTCCTGCTTTTTGTCCAACACCACCATCAAAGAAAAAGCATGGTGTTCTGTGGCACAGAAGCTTCAAGTTGTTGCTTGTCTTCTGCCAACCTTTGCTATCTTCTGCCATGCAGTATTGGGTGGGGTGACATTCTGCTGTGTAACGTCTTATGCCCAGGTAATCAGGTTCATCCAAATTGGGGCATTCACAAACAGGGAACAAAGATAGAGCTCTGAATTCTTCCTCGTGCTCTCTTCAGCTTTGTTCTTCAGTTCATTGTGGCGCTTTTAACATCTCACCGGCTCTTACAACCATCTTCTAGAAGTTTAAACTGAAAAATTGTTAGGTCAAGCAAAATGAACCAGCATAGTTGTGTGTGAGGAGAGAAGCATTTTCAGCCTGATCTTAAATTCATATGTGAGTTCCACAGAGTAACATCAAGAGCGGAACTGTATTGCAAAACCAGCATGAAATTTTCAGATAAAAGTTATGCTCTTTCTCAATAGAAAGATAATTGAATAGCACTGTTAGTGAGAGGATAGGTCTTCAAGGTTTATGCAGAATGGTGGATGTGGCAGTAGAATTGTTAGTTATTATTTGCAGAAAATAACCTCTCCATAAATTTAGCTGTTGTCTAGTGCTCCTCTACTTTTTTTTGTGAACAACTTGTCCTTTTTTCAGTCAATGGTTCTTTTGAGCTTTTAATTGGTGTTTTCTGGAGTTGTTGATTTGTTTCCTATTCCGTGTCTGTGTTCATCATCTTCATCTGCTAGCAGACAAGAATTCAGCATTTGGCATCTGTGGCTTTCTCTTTTCTCTTCCATTGTGAAACTCAACATAGTTCTTATTTATTTCACAACTCCTTTTTAATTAATTGCTCATATTTCAGAAGGTGTCTTAACATTTATTGCTAGTCCTTCTGTCTATCCTGTCAGTGGTCAGAATGGGCAAGAGGGGATCTGTCCTCCTTTAGTGAACCGATTTAGCATTTGTAACTTTCCTAGGAGAGGAAGAACCCTGTGCTGGGTAAGTTTCCACACACTGTTGGTAATAATGGGGGTTGTTTTGTTTTGTTGTTTTCAATAAGGTGCTAGCACTGAGTGTCAGCACCTCTGGTTTACTGTTGCTGTTCAGAAATAATGGGAGGGTTGCCTCCTTTATTTCAAGTTATACCCCGCTGTCCTTTCCAGATTTCAGAAGCCTCCCTTATGAACTTTTGGAAGCTGACTCAATGAAATTCCTGCTAGGTCGTCTTTATGTGTATGTTTTGATTTGCCAAAACATGTCTATTGTTCTGGTTGCTTTTCTTCTCTCTAAAATGTTTTTATTGCCCATTAGTAGTCAAGTTATAGGATGTCATGGTAGATATATCTGTTTTACAGTTGTAATGAAGACTTCTCTGAAGCCACTTAATGAATCTTTTCAGCCAGAGTCAAACTCCTAAGTTTCTCATTCTGTGTTTATTTTTCATATCACCTACTGCAGTGCATAAGCACTTATATTATCTTGGTATAAAGTTTCAGAATTTTTTTTTTCCTCTTTCCTTTGAGCTAAGAGGCAGTGATAGACAATGCTCTTTCCTTTTTTGTATAGTCTGAAGGAAACCAGGCTAATGTGTAAGCTGTTCTTAGTGGTGTTTGCAAGCATGTGTAACTCTGATTTGCAGTAGAGAAGTTGCCTGTATTTAAGTAATGTGCAATGTGCATCTCAGTTGAAGGGCTGCAGTTAGCAGGTGAGAGCAAAATGTTTTGACATGATCATAAGCACTTGTCTCCTTATGCCTTATGGACAGAGCTGTTGAGCATCTGCAGTTCTTGCTGACTTGTGTGGCTCAGAGCTGATCAGATACAAAGGCTCCACTTGAACAGCTGCAAATTAAAGAGCACTCTGAGTCATCTGCTAAAGCCATAAGCAGTTTGCCCAGCATCATATAGATCTGTGCCAAAAGAAGCAGCAGGTCTGAAATTTTTGTGTTGGGACACCAAATTTAATGTTATTCAGGACCATACTGGTAACATAAACTTGTTCTTAACATTCCTTATGTTCTAAAGTAAATTATATAGGAATTCTAGAGAAAATAACTGCTCACTAAAGGAATCAGGTTGGATCCATGAACATTGTCCATTCTATGCTTTGGAGCTTGAAGGTGAAATGGTAGAGGAGGAGAAAAGGTGCTCTTGAATGTTTGTTAAGTAATAATACAAATATGCAAGGCCTCAAAAGTAAGTTTGCACAGCTATCTTGTGACATTTTCTAATTTTCAAAATCTTAATTTTGCAACCCGATAGTACTACTTTAAAATGGAGGAGGATCTATGTGTAAAATTCTATTTACTTCACATGCATCTGAATACTTCCATAAAACAGCCTTCAGTAAACCAGCTTGCCAGCATGGTCCAACCTGAGAACATACGTAAGTACTGCCATACTGGATCTTTTGGAGCCAGAGTTTACAGTTATTTAATAATCTTTGCTGGACCTCTCTGATTAATTGCTTATTGAATCCATGTGTACTTTTACTATGCAAAAGACCTGTAAGATAGTTCCACCGTTTCATTATACTCTGTGTGGTAGAAGTGCTTCTTTTTGTTTGCTTTGAACCTGCTATCTAATGATTTCTGTCGATTCTCTTAATTCTTACATTATGAGAAATAATGAATAATAATTCTCTATTTTCCTTCTACATGCCATGCAAGTTTTATAGACTTATATCGTATTTTTTCTTTTCCTCATATCTCTGTAAGTAGCTTTAGTTCTCGTCTTAGTTATGTAGAAAATGTCCCATTTCACTGATCGTTCTCTTCAATGTTTCTGAAGCATTTCCAGTGCTGCAACATCTGTTTTTTAAGTTGATGTGACCAGTCCAGATGTAGTGTTAGAGATTTGGGAATACCATAGACATGTATAGTAATATAACAGCCTTATTGCTTTCTCCTTTACAATGAGAACTTTGCATAATTAAAATTTGTCTTTTAGGTACAGTATTTTGTTAAATATCACCTTTTATTGAGGTTCATCTTCCTTTTTACTGTTCATTTACAGATCTTTATGGAAGGTTTCCCACAGCAGATTTTGTCACATCAATTTCATCCTTTTTTGCAGATCACTTATGAAGTCCTGGGTGGCTTCCCTAGTGGTTACACTAAGTCTGTTGTGAGAACAGCTTGGTTTTTTCTTTCCTTCTAACTAGTATATCCATAAAAAGTCCTTCCTTCTGTTTAAGGACAGTTTTGTTCCTTTAGTAGCCTTTGGTTATAGACCTGAGCAGAAATCTTCCAGGAAATCCTTGTATAGTTTATCAGCTAGATCATCTTTATCCCTTTCATAATTAACTCTTAGAAGATCTCAAAAATATTTGAAGGAGGTGATTTGTCCTCATTACTTCATGCTTGTCCACAAGTATTATTCTTTATTATAGTTTCACCAGTTACCTTTTGTTGAAGTGGACTTACTTGTCTGTAGGTCTGCAGATCACTTCCCAGACATGCTTTCAAATATCAGGGTCCTGTTTGCTCTCTTGTATCCCTCAGGTGCTGAGTCTGATGTTTGCAGTAAGCTGTGGACTCCAGTTGGTAGTTTGGCAACACGGTGCTTGAGTTTATTTAGAACTCTGAGGTGAATGCTTTCCTGAACCTGATGTTTTGCTACTATTTTAATTCTTTTTGTTCTTCTAAAACTTGATTACATTTCAGTTTGAGGTGGTTTCTGTAGCTTGATTACCATTAAAAAAAATTCATGTTGTAGTGATTACTGATGATTATGGATCATTTATCTTTAGGTGGTGAAAACTGTTGGTCTTCGTGAAGTCTGGTTTTTTGGACTACAGTATGTGGACAGCAAGGGTTACTCAACTTGGCTGAAGCTAAATAAAAAGGTAACAATTCCCTGATATTTAGGCAAGTGTGTAGTTTGAAATATACTTTTACAAGGCTTGCTGCTTTAATGTTGTGAGATACAGCTGGCTTCAAATTTAGTAGAAAAGTTGCTTTTCATTTGATTTAAATGACAAACTACAGTGTTAAGTTTGGTTAGTTATAAAAGAATATGCAAAGCTGCATCAACATTTGATTTGAGAAGGAGACACCACTTCCTGTATTTCCAGTACCATGGTGATGCATGTGATTGTCCTGCTTTCATGGAGCAAAATAGAATAGAATAAATGTTTTATAGTTGGGACTGTGTGTGTGAAGTGTTTGAGCTTCAGGAATTTGCATGTATATAGCTATAGATCTTTAAATGAGCTACCAGTAATAGGTTCCTAAACTTCTGTTTAGGTGCCTAATAGGTAGATTGTAAGATAATTTTTGTTTTGTTTTTCCCCAGCAGTACTAAGCAACTTGTATCTCCCAGCTATTGGGAACCAGGACATTTTACTTTACATTCTATTTATGAATTTGAATGGTCACTTTTTATTTTAATATTGTCTGTCAGGTTATTAATGGCACTGTATAGAATAAAGAAAGTGTTTTGAGTTCAACTTAATACCTTTTTTATTTTCGGTATTAGGAGGTAAATTGGGAGGTTTTTAGGAGCAAGACCCATTGTCTGCATTTACATAATCTTCTCCTCTGTGGTAGATCCAGTGAGTTAAACCTGCTAACCACCAAAGCTGTCTCCTAGAATTTCATACATGTCTTGTTTCATGCGTGATAAATGTTGTAGTGCTACAAATATTTTGTTAGCCTTAATGGCTTGCCTCCAGTGGTTGGAGACTAGAGGATTTGGTGCATCATTTGCAAAAAATATAGGAGACATTGCTCTGTGAAAGTCTTGCAGACTTTCTTTAGCATGTCAAGCTGCTGGTACAGTTCAGGAGCAGCAAGGGTGTGGTAACTTCCTTAACTTTGACTAAGGCAGTTATCTATCTTTTTTTTTTTTTCTTAAAAGCTTATAACATTTGATTCTTAAATGCATTATCATAAACTGGCACTAACTTATAAGTTACTATTTAAATATTTGCAGTAAATACAGATAAGATCTGATAAATCACAGAATAGGTGTGCAAATAATGTTGGCAAGAGCACAACAGATCGTTCCATGGTGAGACTCAAGTGAAATAATGTGTATGTAAATCAGAAGCAGATAAACACTAATGAATTGTCAGTCCAGTCTTCCAAAAGGGCAAGAAGGAGGACCTGGGAAACTAGAGGCCAGTGTCACCTCCATCCCTGGGAAGGTGATGGAGCAGTTCATCCTGGAGGTCATCTCCAGGCATGTAGAGGACAAGAAGGTTATCAGAAACAGTCAACGTGGATTCACCGAGGGAAGACCGCGCTTGACCAACCTGATAGCCTTCTATGATGGCGTGACTGGCTGGGTTGATGAAGGGAGAGCAGTGGATGTTGTCTATCTTGACTTCAGTAAGGTGTTTGACACTGTCTTCCATAGCACCCTTGTAGGCAAGCTAAGGAAGCGTGGGTTGGACGAGTGGACAGTGAGGTGGACAGAGAACTGGCTCAACAACAGAGCTCAGAGGGTCATGATCAATGGAGCAGAGTCTGGATGGAGGCCTGTCACTAGCGGTGTTCCCCAGGGGTCTGTGCTGGGTCCAGTCCTGTTCAACATATTCATCAGTGACCTGGATGATGGGATAGAGTGTAACCTCAGCAAGTTTGCTGATGATACCAAGCTGGGAGGAGTGGCTGATACACCAGAAGGTTGTGCTGCCATCCAGCGAGACCTGGACAGGCTGGAGAGCTGGGCCGAGGGGAACCTCATGACATTCAGCAAGAGCAAGTGCAAGGTCCTGCACCTGGGGAGGAACAACCCCAGGCACCAGTACAGGCTGGGGCTGAACTACTGGAAAGCGTCTCTGTAGAGAAGGACCTGGGAGTGCTGGTGGACAAGAAGTTAACCCTGAGCCAGCACTGTGCCCTTGTGGCCAAGAAGGCCAACAATATCCCGGGATGCATTAAAAGGAATGTGGCCAGCAGGTGGAGGGAGGTTATCCTCCCCCTCTACTCTGCCCTAGTGAGACTACATCTGGAGTACTGTGTCCAGTTTTGGGCCCCCCAGTTTAAGAAGGATGTGGAACTGCTTGAGCAAGTCCAGCAGAGAGCTACCAAGATGATCAGGGGACTGGAGCATCTCCCTTATGAGGAAAGGCTGAGAGACTTGCATTTGTTCAGCCTGGAGAAGAGAAGACTCTGTGTGTGGGATTTAATGAATACCTATAAATATCTAAAGTGTGGGTGTCATAGACTCCTTGCAGTAGTGGCCAATGACAGGACAAGGGGCAATGGGCACAAGTCGGAACACAGGAAGTTCCACTTTAACATGAGAAAAATTTTCTTTCCTGTGCGGGTGCCAGAGCAGTGGAACAGGCTGCCCAGGGAGGCTGTGGAGTCTCCTTCCCTGGAGACATTCAAAACCTGCCTGGACATGTTCTTGTGCCCCCTGCTCTGGGTGTGCCTGCTCAAGCAGGGGGGTTGGATGAGATGATCTGCAGAGGTCTCTTCCAACCCCTGCCATTCTGTGATCCTGTGAAAAGTGAGGAAAGCTTTTAAAATTGACATCTGAAATGTTGAATATAGTACTTACACTCCCTAACATATGTGATTAAATGATTGCATTATATTTACAGTTTTTGATACTTCATACAAGTCAAGCAAACAAATGCATCATTTCATGCACAGTGAAGAAGTTCTAGAGGGAATACTAATGCACATAAAATTAAATGTGTAATAAAGAGCTTGAGGAATTGGGATGTATGAGATTTACTTCATTATGAATGTACCTTTTAACAATCATTGTATTATTTGATGTTAGAATGAGTTTAATTTTGAATGTTTTTGCTGCAGTCATAATCAGCGCTGAAAGCTGCGGCCAAATGAAATGGAAAATTATACATAAAAATGAACTTTTGTTGAAATTTGAAGTAGACACTTAAGATGACCACATCTGATCTCTTCACAGAAATCATGATTATAAGGCTTACCCATTCTAGAAAAAATCTGATTAATAGAAATATGTTTTTTGCACAGGAACAAAGCACATATATTTAATTCAATAGCTCAAAGACTTTTAAAATAATCCAACTTTACACTTACATGGAAGAAAATGTGCTGTAGTTCTTGCTGAAGAAACCTTGTTGGATCCTAATTTTTACTTCCTGCAATTCATCCTTGGATATAGTTTTGATTTTTTTTTTCATATGTATTACAACTTTTTTTTTTCCAGATCTTTGTTGTGATAAATAGAAATTCACACAAACCTACAAAAAAACTCTTACTCTTTGAGTAGTATTTCAAAATTGTCTGATTTATCCAAACTGATGTTCTTGATTCGGTGCCACATGAATATTTAGTGGGCCACAGTGAGCTTGTCAGGAAGCACTGGATTTCAGTGTAGAGGAGCTAAGGAGTTCATTACTACTGAGTTAATTATATTTAATATATCATTTAGTGCTCTTTTTATTTTTTTCCTTTATTCTTCTTTCTCAGGTAACACAGCAAGATGTAAGGAAAGAAAATCCTATGCAGTTTAAGTTCAGGGCCAAGTTTTTTCCAGAGGATGTATCTGAAGAATTAATTCAGGAAATAACTCAGAGACTTTTCTTCTTGCAAGTCAAAGAAGCAATCTTAAATGATGAAATATATTGCCCACCAGAAACTGCAGTTCTTCTGGCTTCTTATGCTGTCCAGTCCAAGTATGGAGATTACAGTAAGGAGATACATAAACTGGGCTACCTAGCCAATGACAGACTTCTCCCTCAGCGGTGAGTGAGACTGTTTCTGCATCATCTGCTGCATAGAACCTTGATTACAGCACATTTTAATTACAAAAAATATTAAGTCATAATGTGTATTTAATGGTAGCTTTCTTAAGAGTGCATGTTTTGCTAGTAAAATTTAGATCCTAATTTAGACTCTAAATAACAAAGCGTGTCAAGCATGGGTTTCTTGAGATCTGTGTCCTCTCTGATCCACAACCATCTGCACAGACTTAGTTGAACAAATTTCCAAAGTTTTCCAAAATGATCTAATGTTAATAATCTAATCAAAATACTCTAGTATAGAAGTCACTAAGATTCATTTGATACTCATTTTCTTCAGTTCTTGATTGTTTTGTACACTTAAATGATGATAATTTAGTGAAAATAGTTACAAAGTATACTGCAAATAAAGTATTTTGCAGAAAAATGCCAGTCAGGACAGAAAATTTGGAAACTAAATTGTTGCTGTTGAGTATAAACTCTTTTGTATCGGTCACTCAGCTAAGTGGTTAGGAAAAGGAAACACCAAGATTATAGTTCTGTTTCTTTATGCAACTGAAGCCATGCTCCTGGCATCTATTGCAACATGAATGTACAATGTTAGACAATTTTGTAGGTGTAGATTAATCTATACTGATGTATCATGGACAAATGTGTGCTTACTAAACATGCAACATTAATGCATCATCAAAGAAATGAGAGCCATGGAATAATTTGAGGTTTCTTCAGAAGTCATATCCTTTGTCTCTTGGTTTAAAAACTAAAAGTGGAAACTCACTTATTAGTGTAACTGAGAGCTTGAGAATTTTCTGGCAAGCAAAAAAGCATTTCAAAGGATTGTGGTGAAGTTTTGAAAGAAATATTTCTGAAAATGTTTCAGATTTTTAAAAATCTTGGCTAAGAGCTTGATTCTGGCTGTTTACTGCTTCCTTGTGACAGTGAAGTCTATACCTCTTTCTTAAAAATGCCCTTTGTTTGGAAAGCAGGGAGATGTAGAGCCAGTAAAACTGTCATTACTGAATATGTTAGTTCACAAATCTTGGGTTTTGCTCAGTTATGATGACAGCCTGTGAACACTGGAGTGCTTGTGTATGACACAAACTCAAATACTTACGATGCTCGTTTTCAGTAGACAAATGTTCAAATCATTTTCCAGCGTATGCTTTCAAGCAGTCGTGTGCCAGTCTGCACTGAGTGAGCACAGGTTTTGTATTCATTCTGACACAATTATTCCTGTTTTGCCTCCTGTTGCCAGGAGAATTGCTAGAAAACTAACAAGTACCTCATAAAAATACTTCAGAACAATATAAAATGTAACATCAAAAATACTTAGTTGTTTCCCAGAGTAGACTAGCTTGGCAAAATTTTACTGAGAAAGGTGAGAAGAGATTTGCAGTTCCTGTTTTTATATAGAGTCTTAATGTTCACCTGTCAAAACTCCTGCATATTTCTTGGCTCAAAACTATGAGCTGGGTAGCAACAAGGCATCAAGTCCTTGCTGAGTTTCTCTGTTTCAACAGTCCTTGCATATCTGCTATTGATGTTTCATCAGCAGCATGTGAAGAGAGAATGGAGGGGACCAAATGCCAAGATGGCTATCACCAAAGACATTGCCAGCTGATTTGAGGATATCATAGAAACACAGAATCACTTGAGGTTGGAAGGGGAGCTCTGAAGATCATTTAGTCCAGTCCCCCTACTCAAAATAGTCAGCTAGAGGGGTGGTTGATGCCCCTTGCTGGTCAGTGTTTGAGTCATTTGGACAATGCCCTTAACATTCCTTAACTTTTAGTCAGCCTTGAAGTGGTCAGGCAGTTGGACTAGATGATCATTATAGGTCCCTTCCAATGGAAATATTCTATTCCAATTACAGCAGGTTGCTCACAGCCTTTTCTAGTTGGGTGTTGAATATTTGCAAGGATGGACTCTGCAACCTCTCTGGGGAATGTGTTCTAGTGTTTGACCACCTTCATAGTAAAGGAACAAAAAAATTGTGTTCAAGCATATTTCACTTATGCCCATTGCCTTGTGGCTTTCAATTCAAATTCAATTCAAAAAGAGGAAAGTGCAAAGAATTTCTGTAGGAGTAGAAATTTAACTTAATTTGGAAAGCCCAAGTCACCGTGAGGGTGACTGAGCACTGGCACAGGTTGCCTGGAGAGCTTATGAAGTCCCCCTCCTTAGGGATATTCAGAAGCTGTCTAGACACGGTGCTGGGCGTGACTGGCTGTAGGTAACCCTGTTTGAGGAGGGGGGTGAAGATGATGATCTTCAGAGGTCCCTTCTAACCTCAACCACTCTGTGATTCTGAAGGGCTTTGGGAGCAGGGCTTTTATTTTCAGATGGGCACTTGTATGACATAATCCTGGGATCATGTATTTTACAATATCCTGTTCTGTCCTTTATGTTTTTATTGTTATCTTTATATTATACTGCTATGAAAGCTTTTGAATAATTTCTGAATATCTATTGGAGGAGTAGAAGAAATAATGGTGAAAAGCAGCTCAATGTAAATATCACAATGTAAAAATCAGGGTTGATTTAATTACAGAACTTCAAGAAATTAACATGGTCCTAGAAGACTTGGAATTCTTTTTTTTTTTTTAATGCAATAGAAACTTGTAAATGAGGGCCAGGATGCTTTTAGATTATTACAGCCAAATCAGGCCGTTCTACTTTGTGTGTTCTGTAACAGGCTTCTGTAAGTATTACATCTAGGGCTTATATTCAAGGCTAAAGATTGGGTGGGGAACCCAGAAAAGATGTCTTGTCATTGCATGTTCTTGTATCATATGGATGTGAACACTTTAGTTTTCTGCAGGTGCACAAAGGAAAACCTCTGCCTCAGTTTTGAGGAAGAAAGCCTGTTGACAGGGATGCACACTAAGCAAAACAAAATGGGATATGGCTCCCACTGAAAAGTGCGCTTCACTAGATATAGGGCAGATTATCAAATAGAGTGACAGAGATCCTATAACAGAAGAAACACTGCATTAGTATCTTCTGCATCACTCAGTCTATTCCTTATTTTACTTCAGTAAAAACATAGGGAAAAGTAGTGAATCCTTACTTTTCCTGAGTAAAGAAAAAGGAAGGAAAACAACTGCTCTGACTTCTTTAGTAAGATTATTTTGCAGTCTTTTTTTTTTTTTAATTTTCCTTTAAAATAACTTCTAGGAATGCTTGAAATGCTAGGTGCATGGGATAAAAGCATAATAAAGTTGTCATATGCATTTGACTTCTTACTGCAGTGCTACTTTGAAAGTTCTAGTAGGTCAAAACATAATTCCATCTTAGCAGTCTGCTATAGATAAACCTCAAATAGATTCCTCGAACTGTTTCACTACTGATTTTATTTATAAAAACCAAACCAAAACCCCAACAAACTAGCCTGAATGTGTTGCTTTTTCTTTCAAATGACAGCAGAAAGCTTGAGTGTATCTGTGCATACCTAGAGGTTAATTTGCAGCATTGTTGTATGAAGATTTTATAGGCCTGCATTTTCAGCTGTTCCAAACATTACATTTTATGACTTTACTGAAAGGTGAGCTTGCCATGGGGTGACTTTTATATCACAAAAAGTATAAAATACTATGAAAAAAGAAGCAATTTCATGCTATTTTAAAAGTGTATTGTTGAAATACTAAGTTTCTATGTCCATTTGGTTTAAAAAGATGAACAGTATACAGGAAGTCATGTTTAAGTTTATCTAATTAAGGTATATGTTATGCTGTGTAACCAGACTTATTTTTATATCTTTAAGAGATTAAGTTGGTTGTCAGTGTCATTGAATAGCAACAACTTCTATTCACAGTGTGTTAGAACAGCACAAACTGACAAAAGAACAGTGGGAAGAAAGAATACAGAACTGGCATGAAGAGCACAGAGGAATGTTAAGGTAATTACTTAAAAAATGTTCCAAGACCTTTAAGGGTGTGTTTTTGTTGTTATTATTAGGATGTATTTTAGGAGAAATGATATTTGTTTGGAAACTGCTTTCTTTTATTCCGACCAAGGTGGGCAGCTACCAAAATTTTCCATGAAAGCTGCAGTGAGGGTTGAGTTTCCAGTTAGTTTACCTACGTGGTTTCTGGTGAGGTTGTCAGCTGTCTCTGTCCACAGTTGCCTGCCTCTAAAATATACTTATTATTTCCTTAGCTCACAGGGTAAAAAGACAAAGAGCAGGGATTGAACTATACTTGGGCATTGGAGTATAGAGCTCTATAAGTATCTGAATCAATGTACACATGAATTTCAAAGACAGATTTAATTTCTCACTAGATTTTACACTGATTAGTTATTCTGTAGTTCCCTTACTATTACAGTGTACTTTTGATTTGTCTCAATACATCATTTTTTTCTTCTTTCATCAGGGAAGATTCTATGATGGAATACCTTAAGATAGCACAAGACTTGGAAATGTATGGAGTCAACTATTTTGAAATAAAGAATAAAAAAGGAACTGAATTGTGGCTAGGAGTTGATGCTTTGGGTCTGAATATTTATGAGCATGATGACAAGTAAGTGGCTAATACTCATTTTGCTATTCTGTCCTAGGAGATCTGGTCTGAGATTATAAACCTCACCTCCTTGTGTGTTCAATACCATCTAGCGAAACAGGTTCTCAAAGACCTTCTAATCTATGTAAAATATCAAAAAAAAAAAAGAGATAGACGTTAACTGCTGGAATATTTGAATTTTTAAGATTAAATAGAGATGCAAAAGAAGGGAAAGGAAGAGCAGTTCTGTGTAAACATAATTCATGTTAAGCCATGTAAATTTATGATAGCTAGACCATCTTTATACGGTTTCTTTCTGTGTTTTTTCACTCCCTCAAGTCTTCCTTTTTCAGTCAGGATGAAAAGGACACTGAGAAGCTGAGCAACATATTGAAAGAGACACATTTTGTAAGAGTAGTGGCTAGGATTATAGCTGTTAGAGCATGAACAACTTTGGTATCTAAAAGTGAAACCTTTTAGACATCAAAGAAAATAGATGAATTGTGTGTCCTGATAGAGATATCAAAGATTCTGTCCTACTTGAAGGGAAGTGAAGCTGAGATGTAGAAAATTTAGAAAGAAACAAAAGAATAAGCCTGTTCTCTTTTCAGATTCTTTAAACACTTGTTAGTAGTATCTGATGTCAACAGTCCTTTCACAGTGATTTGAAATTAAATGTGATGTGTCAGACACCAATAACAGCTATCAGCTGAACTGAAACTTAATGCTCTTCGATGTATATGCTCTGTAAGAAAATTCTGTAATCCTTAATTGCCATTAGATGGCAATATAACTCCTGAAAGAAGGAAATATTCAGAAAATGTTTAGATCAGATTGAACGATTAACCAATTTTTGGTATTCTTTTAGCTCCCGATAGTTAGCAATCAAACACTTAAACATTTTTCTAATGCTTGTAATTAAGATAATATAAATTGAAAAAACTTTCTGTGCTCATGGAGAAAAATATTTACAGTTATGCTTGGTGCATAACATTTTAACAGTTTCTGAACTGAATTTATTTTACTTAAGATGCAAGGGAAATAAATTAACTCGAACTTTGGAAATGTAAGAACACATATTTTACATCTGAGCTAAACTGAAGTACAGCATTGCTGAAGGCTAATTTAATTTCAGTCTTTGGAATGTCAGACTTTCCTCAAATAGTTATTCTTTTCACTGAAAATAAAATTATCAATAGTTCATAAAGAATCGGTATGTGATTACGATGTTTAGCATCTATTTAATGACAGTAGCATAAGTCACAAATTGAAATTTCTAAAATCCTTTTGTTACAGTGCCATGTAACTTATGTAATTTATTCACTTGATGGAATAATGTGTGAAAAAATTGTCTACCAAAATACGCTTGAACTGTTATGTTTTGTAAATATAATTATGATAGTGAAAATGGTACAGAATTTAGACTTCGTGGACATAAATAAAGTACACATCTTTGCTGCTTCTAATGAGAACTTTTTCTTTTTGAAGGCTGACACCCAAGATTGGTTTTCCCTGGAGTGAAATAAGAAACATCTCTTTTAATGACAAAAAATTTGTCATAAAGCCAATTGACAAAAAGGCCCCTGTAAGTAGTGTGTAGAATAGTGTGTCTTTGTATATGAAACGATTTAAGCCTGCAGGGACTTGCTCTGGCATTATGGCATGAGTAAATATTTTGTGGCATCTATTATTCTTATTGGTAGAATAGTCAGTAATCAAAAGGAAATTTTTATTTTGAAGTATGGTATGCTTATTTTCTTTCTTTCCACTCTGGTTGATACTCTTCCCCCCCCCCCCCCCCCCCCCCTTTCCTTAAAGTGCTGAAAAGCCACAGTGTAAGATGCTAAATTCTCTGGCCTCTGCCTCTGTTTTTCTCTTTTTTTGTACAGCAGCACATTTCATGAGACTTGATAGGTCAAAACTCCTCAGTTAACCAACTTATTGAAATAGAGTAGAGAATAGTCTCACTTCTTCAGGAGCTTAAATAACTAACTTTGTGTAAAATAGCTAACCTCTACATGGAGGAATCCAGGTGTAATTTTGAATTTATCTTGCAAGTTCCTTACAGTAAATAGATTTATAGATTATAGTGTTGGATTGCTCAGGGGATAAATGTAAAAATATTTGCAAGTTTAATTTTAACAAATGCAAGCATGCAGTGATACTTTGAGTCTTGTCACAACTATATTTTTAGATTAATGGATATGGTGCAATTATTTTTGCTAGGATTTTGTTTTTTATGCTCCCCGCCTGAGAATTAACAAGCGAATTTTGGCACTGTGTATGGGAAATCATGAATTGTACATGAGGAGGAGGAAACCTGATACAATTGAAGTGCAACAGATGAAGGCCCAAGCTAGAGAGGAGAAACATCAGAAACAGTTGGAAAGGTAATTAACAAACTTCTATGAAACAGAAAAAAATTCTTCTACCCTTTCAAGAAAACTAAGTCATAGAATATCAGACTTAGCATTCTAGAAAAGGGAGCTGCTTTTCTTTCTGTAATACATGTAAGCAGGCTCGTGGATTGGCATGGCTCACCTGTCCTAACAGAAAGCCGTATCTCTTTTGAGCTTTCAGCATAGTAATAGTAGCTGTACCATTGTTTCTCATTATATTTTTGTGGAACAGTCTTCACTCTCTTTTGCTTGATTCTAGGAACTTTTATACTCTACAGGTGAGCCTTTAAAGCAAGTTCTGTGAAGAATGTAATGACTTACCTTTTCTATATTTAAAAAACACCATTTCTAGCCCAGGTGAAACATCAGCCATGTCTAAAATGCAAGTATAATTGTGGGTTTACCTGGTTGAATCATACCAAGGTTGCTAATCAGTTCTGTTCGTAAATTGTTTTTCTGTACGGTATTTTGAAACAAACTTGTCTCTTGCTCTGTAAACTGAAACATTTAAAATTATGTGCTTCTCCACTAGCTGAGTAAACTGAAAAATAGGCTACCAACATCCGTAAAGTAGAACTTTATCTGTTTGAGATTAAAAAAAACCCTCTTACTACTTTTCTCAGGGCACAATTAGAAAATGAGAAGAAGAAAAGGGAGATAGCAGAAAAGGAAAAGGAAAGAATAGAGCGTGAAAAGGAAGAATTAATGGAACGCTTAAGACAAATTGAGGAACAAACAATGAAAGCTCAGAAAGGTGAGCTGTTACTGGTCCTGGATTTCTTATGTCTGATGACAGTGTTCATTCAGTTCCACAATTCTCTTGGTGTGTATGGGGGGGGGGGTTTGTTTTGATTTTTAAAATTTATTATATTAATAAATAATAACAAGAATTTAATGATGTATTATTTAATTGAAGACAGATCCTTTTCAATTTTAAGAGTTAAAAAATGGTGGGTGTGGGTGTGTGTATGTGTATATTTTTAAATCTAAAACCAATTCCTAATATTAGTTTCAATTTTCTTTAATAAAAAGGACATTAATGTGTACACAGTGCAACTCAGAATTATGAAATGCTTGAAGTGCTGAAAACCTAGATTTGTGGTGAGCAGGGAAATTAGAGAAGATTCAAAGTACTTCCGTAGGGTATTGTTGAATTTAGCTTTTCACATGGAAATTCTTTGTTCCTTCATTTTCCTATTTCCTTATAAGATTTGAGAATTTCAAAATTAAAATCTTGTCAGGTTTTAGTGAATAAATGTAGTTTCACCAGTCAGTCCTTTGTGTTGAACCACCCTGTAGAGTCCCTGCCTCTACTACTACCCAGTCCCTCCTCTCCTTGCTATCTTTTTGCTTCAGGTTTGGTTCACATTCATAAAAGTTCTGTTCCTCTCTTCTCTACGTAACTGTCGGCTTCAGGCACAATAGATAGAATCACTGACTAAATCTATCCAAATAAATTACCTATGCCTGGCACTGTTCTCTAGCTCTACCCCTGTATTTTTCAGTCTTTCAATGCAGAACAAGTTGGACACATTCAGACAGGTAACACACAAACTGTGCCTTGGAATTGTTTAAGGGTGAGCTATCTAGCCCAGGACAAAACAGTGTCAGGGTGATTCTAAAGGTTTAGCAATGTAGATTTCTTGTGACTTTCGTAAGCAATATAGCCTAACTTCTGATGCAATACATAATGTTTGTGTGTTGCTGGCCTTCTTAGCCTTCTATTCACATATGGAAAAGTGTTTATATAAATGGTGTCTGCGTTCTATAGTTGACTTGGTAGTTAAGTGTTTTCCATCTTCAAGGGAAGATTTTGTTTGAGTAGTGTGTTTAAATATTTATACGTATCTATTTAATTTTCTAAGTACTGTATTTGTACAACTCCACATACTTGTAATGCTGTTCATTTCATTTCGTAACTGAAGCAGTAGGCCTGGGAAACCAACTCAAGAATATTGATTACATGAGACCTACTTAAAACTACAAGTGCAAAGATTAAGCATGTGTCAGCATACCTGGGGAGATGCTTTTTTAGTATTGAAGCATATGGTGAAAGGCAAATTGATTGTGCCAATAACTGAGCGGTTGTTTAGGTTTTCTGGTGAAGGAATCTGTGGCAGCTATGCCTAGACAAAACATAGTGGAAAATTTATCATTAGAGTCAGCAAGGAGCTTCAGAAAGACTTTTTTCATAGTTGCTTCATTTCACACATCAGGGAAGTATATTTTGCCTGTGCAAATTTTACCTTGCAGTACTGGTAGATCATTACTTCTTCCTATTTCACTCAGAGTTCTGCCCTTAGATATCAATATTTTGCTAACCAGGCAGCTAGACAACTATTAGGCCTCCCTTGATTTAAAATTTTCCTGTTAGCACCTTTTTGGCTCTGTTCTATGGAGAATTTTTCTGACCCTTCCAGTGGGTCTTAGGTCACACTGCTGGAGGCACATGCCTAAATTGTGTGTTGCAATTAAGTAATCTTCGTCAGGCATTTCAATAGAGTGGAAGAGGTTGGGTTTTTTTTTTTTTACATTAAATCATACTCTCTTACAGTATATAAAAATCTCTTCAGTAGTAAGAGTGACGGTGTATGTGCATATATACATACATACATTTGAGTGTTTAGTTTTATCAGTGAGGTTAATAATTTTCTGAAACACTGGGCTGTCAGAACTGTCAGGTGAGATGAAGTACCTCCAAGGAATGATAAAAAGAGGGGGAGAAAAATCAGACATGGAGTATAGCTTCAGGTAACATGCTCAATGGCTCTTCGTAGCTTGAAGCAGCCTTGTAAATCTTTGTCAGCTTTTTAGTTTATTTTGAGCATGTTACAGCTTTTAGCTGTGTTACATGTGAGGAAGAGCTACGTAGTGATGTCTTATCTGCAAACTTCCCTTTTGGCAGAGCTAGAGGAACAAACTAGAAGAGCTCTAGAACTGGATCAAGAACGAAAGCGTGCAAAAGAAGAAGCAGAGCGCCTGGAAAAAGAGCGTCGAGCAGCTGAAGAAGCTAAAGCTGCTCTAGCTAAGCAGGCAGCTGATCAAATGAAGAATCAGGAGCAGCTAGTAAGGCTCTTTAACCGTATTTTCAAACAAATTGAAAAAGATACTTCAAAATTTAGCCTTTATTCTTGGTTATATCAAACACAGATAAAAGTATGTGAAATACCATACAGATAGTTGTGGGAACTTTTTTAGAAAACTACATTAGATTTGCCACTACTTGCAAGAAAAAAATAAAACTATGGGCTGTAGGAAGTTAGATGATGAAGTAGATATTTCAGACTGACAGCACCCACTGTGATCTCTTTCTAATAGTGTCAGGCTTGCCTAGCTGAGAACAAGAATAGCTTCCTTCTGCAGTACACTGGGAAGCCTGTTCTCTGAAGTGGGTCTGTTCTGGAGCTTGATGGGTGGTGGTGCAGAGTTGGTGACACTGTGGGTTTTTGTTCTTCGCTTTTTTTGTTGTTTTTTTCCCCGTTTCCAGCATTTACAGTATCTTCTCACATTCTGTGCTAGACTACTTCTAATTCAAGGTCTATGCATAATAACTGAGAAAGGCATGAAAGCAGTAGAAGAAATTATTTCTGTAAAACTATAAAACAGCTTTTGATCTTCTGTAAACTTTGCACAGAATTCTGAAGGGAAGATTTAGCTTCATAGAACTGAGATTATGATGCAGGATCATAACCTTATTGGTGGAACCATTAAAGTTGTATTAAACTGAAACAGCCCCAAATGCTAATTTGTAACTACAGCTTGTTCTTCTCCAGCAAGCTTTGGAATTGCAGAAGATAAATATTTTGTTTTCCTGGACTTATTTCCATCAGGCAAGAGTACCGATTCATTCACTCTGTCATGTATGCTAAAAAATTTCTATTTTTAGCAGAGAAGTGATGGATGGTAACTAACTTTTCAAGTCAGATCACAGCAAACGCTCTGCTTTCTTCTACTGCAGAGCCAAAATGACACCAAATTAAAGCTTCTACTTAATTTTTTTTGTTTGTTTCAGGCAGCAGAACTTGCTGAATTCACTGCCAAGATAGCACTTCTAGAGGAGGCCAAGAAAAAGAAAGAAGAGGAAGCCTCAGAGTGGCAGCACAAAGTAATGAGCTCATGCTGTGTGAAGTCAGAACTTCAAAGAAACTAAGGGAGATGAGTGCATAAATCCCACTGGAAGTCCGTGGGACTGAATCTCTCTCTTCCCTTAAGCTTCAGAGAAGCCTTTCTTAAAGGTTTTTGTTCTCCAGTCTACTGAAGCCAGTGTATACTTTAAGATGTTTCTTAATATTAAATAGTCATGAAGGGGGGAAAATTCTCATTACAAAGGTATGGTCAAAGATTTGAAATGGCTTCCTTACATATGGCGATGAAACAGATTGGAGCTTCCTGTTGGAAAAGAAAACACCTCAGGAGGGAGATGTATGAAATAATGAGTGGTAGTGAAAAGATGAACCAGAACAATAACAAAGGCACATCAAATGCAACTGGACAATAGTTCAAAGCAAAATAGTATTTTTTCACAAAATCTGCAATTAGCTGTGGGATGTGAATCCTAATCGTGTGCACAGGTTCAAAAAGTGATTGAACAAATTCTTATAAGTTCTGGTTGAATATGAAATTTGAAGACATCACCTTTGATTTAGGAAGTCCCTGAGCCTTGAATTTCAGGAGGCTAGGAAAGTTGGAAAGCAATCAGTATGACTGCCCTAATCTCTCACTCTTCTCATGTGTACTGCTGGAAATAGCTAGACTCTGGTACAGCTGGTCTTGAGACATATCTTTTTTTCATGCTGTATTCCTGTTTGACAATTTTCAGTGCATAAGCTAGCCATGTCATTTATAAAGGACAGTGTCCATGTCTCAACTGTTCATTTTTCTGACTATTCGTAAATCATTTTAAAAGATGCTAAGTACTGTTTACTGTATTTAGGCTTTTGCAGCCCAAGAGGACTTGGAAAAGACCAAAGAAGAACTGAAATCTGTGATGTCTGCTCCTCCTCCTCCTCCTCCTCCCCCCCCAGTTATTCCTCCAACAGAGAATGAACATGATGAACATGATGAGAACAATGCTGAAGCCAGTGCAGAGCTGTCTTCTGACGGTGTCATGAATCACAGGAGTGAGGAAGAACGGGTAACAGAAACACAGAAAAATGAACGTGTTAAGAAACAGCTCCAGGTAATGAAGATTCATAGTTGTATCAACATAATTCGGGCTTTGGGTTTTCGTTTTTTATTTGTCAAAAATCTCACTGAAATTATGGTGTGCAAGGAAACAGTCTTTTTATCATTTACTAGGTTTATTACTAATTTACCAACCAATATCATTCATAACGTTCTAGAAGCAGAACAGGTAGAAAGACTGGATGTAAGATTGTGCTTCATAGCTTAAAAGTATTAGTATGTTGTCACATTGGCCAGTAAACATTTCTAATGATTATTTAATGACCAGGATACTGAAAGTTAAACGTAATGCTTTCCTTTTCTCAATACCAAAATTCATTAAGTGGTATGAACAGATGCTTGCTTAATAATATTTGTGTTTATTTGCAGTCTTTCACAGACGTTGCAAATGCAAAAACTGAATTATGCCCATTTTGAATTAATCTTACTGCCCTGAAATGGAGTATTTCCTCCTAGACTAGTCTTACGCATCAAAGTAAAATCTATGTTAGTGGTTGCCCTTCGCCTTGTTATGAAACATCTATTTGGGAAGAAAATAAAAGAAATGGAAAGCTGCTGCTTTTTCTGGCAGCAATACCTTAGTAGTGTGTGTGTGTAATATCCTTTCTGCTTGGCCAATCACTGAACAGGATCAGGGAGATAAACAAGAGCTGCCTTTAGTCAAGCAGAAATTGGAAAAATAAGGTCATTCGCCTGCTTTATTCTGCTGTTCCCTTTCTTCTTGGATGTTATGGTATGAGACTTTTTTATTTTTTTAGTTTGCCCACACCTATGTAAGGAAAGAATCCTATGTTCTTCTTCTTTCCCTCTGCAGTCTTTCTGATAGGTCTCACATCTTGAATTACTGAATAGCATAACAAGCATAGGTTGGTGTTCAAGAAATCCTTATCGGAGTTGAAGAATAGCTGTTATTAGAAATTCCAGAATCATTAAAATATTAGTCAAAGAACTTAAATGCAAATATTTTATTCAACAGGCTTTAAGTTCTGAGTTGGCTCAAGCCAGAGATGAAACCAAGAAAACACAAAATGATGTCCTTCATGCTGAGAATGTTAAAGCAGGCCGTGATAAGTACAAGACTCTTCGACAAATCCGACAAGGCAATACAAAGCAGCGTATTGATGAGTTTGAAGCAATGTGAGAGCTGTAACTTTGCATATATGTTCCCCGTAAAGCTGAACCACCAACAGAGAAAAAAGCAGGCCTTTGCAGATTTGATGGATTGCACCCCACTTTGCCAAAGCACTTAATACCAGTTTGACTACAGTGGCTAGAAGACAAATTTAGGGGAAGCTATTCAACAGTAAGGCAGTCTGTCATCCCTAGCTTTTTGCAGTGGGGGGGAGGGTGTGGAGAACGATAGCAGTTTTTTCCCCATCATGTTTTCCGTTTCATTGTTTCATATTTTTTTCTTGGGAAACTGATGTGAAGTGTATAATGACTGACAATTGTATGTATTGCTTAAACATTAAGATATAGAAGAATGGACCTGAACTTAAACTGGATAGGTACTATTTCAGTATGAAGTTTGAAATTACATTTTTCAAAGTAGCTACACTATTAAGAGTTTGATATTGCTGACTTTCAGTTTCTTTTTTTTTTTTTTCCTCCCAAGTGAAATTCTTTGGTGTTTCAGGTCCTGTCATCATTGATGGTTTTCTTTGCCTGCCTGTTCACAAAGGTCTGGAGGGCAGGTGGTAGTTCCAGGTAATATTTTTAAATGGAACACCACCTGTGGGCAGCACGTGGCTGCTGATAGGCTTGAATAAGTATTGCTTTTCATAGATGATTCTTCTAGGTTTGCAAAACATTCTAATGCAGCAAAGGAAAAGAAAAAAAAAAAAACAAAGCTTCATGTGCTATTTGCTTGTAATTATTTCATTTGCAGTAGGGAGACCTGGACCTTTCTGGCAAGGGAGCATATGAAAACATCAGTCCCAGGGAGGGGACAGTATCCTACCTCACTACTATATACATGATGACTGGTCCTTCAAACGCCATGAAAAAAACCCTGTTTAAATTAACTGTCACTGCATAGTGATGTCATAGAATGCTAGGAGCCTTTACTCCTAGGACTTTGTTTTACTTCAAGGTGGATTTATAGTGCTAAATACTGTCTAACTGCCTTTTGTTGAGTTTAAATTGTAAAAGCATCTTGTGTGTTTTAAAGCTGTAAGCTGTCACTGGTATACTATCTCCTGGGAGGGGTGTAGAATGTGCACGTGAGTTTGTTTTTGAGTTTCCAAATACAAAATTAAAGTTCCCAGAATTGGAGTAAAAATGTTTGTAGCTTCAGTTTTCAACGAAGCTAATATTGTAATTGTCATATCTGATGTCAGATCATTGTTATTAAGTCCTTTCCCTCTTGCAAAGGAGATCTGCTTTATTGAGAAATTTGCTTAAAAATTGAACTTAAGAAATAACTTTACAGTTAATGTGGACTGCTGTTGTAGTACCCTAGTAAATATCTACAGTGGAAGAACCCTGCTTTCTCTGAGGATGGTTCAGCTCTTTTCTGTTTGATATTATGCACTCATAAATTTACACTTATCTATTAAAATTTGCCATTTTATTAAACATTTTTTCATGCACAATAGGTTTAAATTTCTTATGAACAGTCCAACTAAGTTGTTTTTTTTTTAATTATTTTGCTGAGTTAAAGGTTGGCTCTGTGGGGTGACATCATGAAAATAAAATAAAGACACATTAATATATTTTTGGTTGTGGGGCTAAACATATCTGGTTGCCTGTGAAGGCTGATGTGCAGATGGTGTGCACATGCTTCAAAATGCTGCTTGGTGGAAGTTGGTGTTTCTACTTGCAGTGTATTATAAGAACAGTTTTTGTTTCATGGGCTTCGTATACTGAAGCTTAAGCAAGTTTGTGAAGTACTTGAACAGTTTGCCATAGCAGCTGAAATACCGTGCTTCCAGTGAGTTTTCATTTTTTTCCCTGGAAAGTGTGCACTAACGCTGATACATCAGTTTCAGTGTTGGGAAAAAATACCAGTGAAGTTTGCTGTTCATAAATCTACGATATATAGAGTAGGGCGAAATGGATTAGATCCATTTATAAAGCTGTGTGATTTTTTTTTTTTTGTCTAAACAACCAAGAACAACCATTTGTTATATGGATTTTCACAACAAACAAAGTGGTAATAGCTGCTGTCATCAGCAGTTGGGAACACTTACTGGTGTGGAAATACTAAGAATACATCTAATGATTACTTGGTGAGGTAATTTTCCACATGCTTTTCCTTTAGCATCATGTTTTGTGTTGTACAATTAAGCTACAATTACATCTACTATTTTGGATAACATTCATTGGTTAACAATAAAAAGATACAGTTAATTTCTCTGAGGTCCATTGTTGTTATTTAACGCACTTTTTTCTGACAGCTTTGCAAATGCACTGCAGTAGGCTTTTTCCAGAGCAGTGTGCAAATTTTGGTCATCTTTTGTTTCACGCTCTGGTCAAAATAAAATAATTTTAAAAATTTCAAATTTTAACCCTAGAGAATAGTACTCTGTTTGAAAAATTACCACGTACATCTGGGAGGAAGCACTGTGATTGTCAGTTCAAAACAGGATGTGAATCATCAGAGCAAATTGGCTTTCTTGGGACCATGGGGTAATTTGGCCACATAAGAGCGCTATGGGGTAATGTAAGAACTTTCAATCACTGCCTACATATTGCGTAGCCCCAGGTTAAGTGAAATTTAATTTAATAGGTCAACGTCTTAAGCACTGAGGAACCTTGATGTGTTTTTTTGATACTACACATTACAGTGGACAGTGCTGTCAAATATATGCATGGCCATATGCTTTAGATAATGACAAGTTTATGGGCTTTTTCACCTGTCTGATACACTTGGAGACAGCAGGAACAGTCCCATATAAATAGGTATGTAAATTAATCTGCTAAGCAGCTCTTGCAAAAATTAGACCTCCTCTCGGCTGACATTCCGTTCGATCTTGTGTTTGTTTGGCCTTGCACTCAATACAGGCGCATGACCCTTTTGGTTACTCCATGTGGCAGAATTGCTATGATGAATTAAAATGTGCGTACTTGATACTTCTTACTGTGCGCATTTGTAGTTTTATGCTTCTCTCTTCTTGGAGCCCCTCCTGCTGAAGCATTAGGTTTGAGGTTTCTCATTTGTTAGAGAGCTTCTGCATGGCTGTGTAACTACACAATACTGTGCTTTAAAGGGGAGGTAAGTGCTTTGAAAGGTTTTTATTTGTTTTAAATATGTTCTTGAGGTGGAGAGAAAAGGATACAAAATAGTGCCACTACTTACAGGCCAGACAAATACACTCACCCAGGATGCCTCAATGTGAAAGCAGATACTGTATCTTCTGGAAGCAGTACCCTCTGCTCCTCAAAACCTACATTTTCTGTTGGTTGTACTCTTTGAGTACGTGTTTCTTGTATACTCTGCTTATTTTGTCCAAAACAGAACATAATCCACGTGTGCTGCTTTAAACCTAGTTTGGAAAGCATTATTGTGCTTTTGCCTCTTTCTTAAAACATCTTCTCTAGGGCTGTTCAAGTAACCTGCTTAAGCACCTCTGAGGAAAAAGGAGGTTTGTTCTAAATGAGAAGGTACCTCATGTATATTTTCTTAAAAAGAAAGAATAGATATTTAAATTATTAGTTAAAACTTTTTGCTTTCGAAAAAGAATTTTTATGCCAGTATTTTCCATGTCTGTTCACACGTGGATCATCTAAAAAAAATCTTGTTCTCCCCAAGACTGAAGTTTCAAGAATTGGAGATTTTAACAAAGATGATGTATCCTAGTGGGATGAGGTGGTTGATGCTAGTGTTCATGAAGATACTTTCTGCATAAAAATATCAACATAAAGTTGAAAGCCTCTTTACAAAAGAGCAGAGTTCATTTGTTAATGGAAGTTCTCATACACGTATCTTGGCTAGGTGATAAGATTTTCCTGGGAAGTGCAGGAAGTGTCAATGGATCAGCATACAAACTGTGGTAATTTCTTTGACTCCCTCGGAGCATATTCTGTTGGTTGTGCTTAGAGATGGAGAGTACCTGCCTCCCACCTGAAATGCTGTACTGGCTGGTCAGCGGGGTGGTCTGGTGGCCTGGGTGGGTGCTGGCCAGGTGGTGCGTCCCTCTGCTTGGCTCCCGAGCAGGCTGTGCAGCATCTCTTTCCACCCCAACCAACTGGTCTGTAAGTGTATGACTGGTCCTTTACCCAGTTTGGGGACCCAGTCAGCAGCAAGGAGCAGCTTAGGACTGGTAGGGATGGTATAACAGTGAGGACTAATGGTAGAGGGCTATAAGGAAAAAAAACCACACCAAACCCAAAACCTTGTGGTAAGCTAGCATCCTTCACTGGCCCATTTGTTCGCTTGCGTTGAGGACTCCTTTTCAGTGTACTATTATGGCATCCATAAATTTACTATGTGTGACCAATAATTTGTGTAGCAAATTCAGCGGCCAATTTGTTGGAGGGAGTTGCACTTTTCATGTCACAGAGCTGAGCCCAGATCTGTAGGCGTAGGCCAGTTACCTGGTTTCATTTTGATTTGTAGAGTCTATCATTTGTGGTCACTTCACTGTTTTTAGATTCTGAGTTGATAAATGACTCCTTTGGTGTACAGTTAGTGAAACTTTGACTTGTTTTGGTTTTTTTTCCCTTCGCTGCACAGAGATTGCTGACATACCAAATGTAAATGTTTCATTTAATGTGAATGCAATGGACTCACCAAAGCCCAGAAAACCTCTCCCCAAAACTCCAATCCCAAACCATCAATTTTTTTCAAAAGAAGAGACCACAATATCTGCAGCAGTGCCTGCAATATTCTAGATATCCAGGAAGAGGTAGATTATGCCCATGTCGCTCATATATTTTAGGGAAAGACAAAGTTAGCAAGGGGAAATGGAGCATTTGGAATTGCTGAGATTCCATTAGGTGTTTATACTGGCTTTTGTAAATAATGTGTTGGAGTTTTTCTGTTCGCAGCAGTAGGTGTTAGGCAGCAGAATAAATGAGGGGAGATGGAAATGCACATCACAGGAGGTGGTCTGGTTGGTGCAAATATTGCTAATGCATGTGTAAGAGTTAATGTTACCTGTCCTCTGATTAAGTGGATCAGGTGAAAAGAGATCAAGCTCAGAGGTAGGACAATTGCTTTGCTGCTTGTTGCTTGTTTGGGGTGGGGTTTTTTTGTTCGCTTTTAAACTGCCTTATTTACACAAGAGGAGTTGCCATTATCTGAGTATTTAACTGAATGCTTTTAGAAAGCTTGGCGCCCACCACTAAAAGGTCTTGGAGGTCTTAAGGCCATGTGTACTCAGACTGGCCTCTGCATTACAGCTTGCTAACTTTCAGCAGAAGACACCTTCTGCAGTCTGATAATTTTACCTTGGAGCATTTCTGCCTTCACAAGATAAGAGTAGTGTACATGCACGGTTCTAGCTGCTCCGTTGCTTGTTCCGGCAACGTGAAACCCATGTGCACCCATGTGAAACAGTAATCGCATGACAGGCTCTGTGAGCACATATGCTGAACTCAGCGGGATCTCATATCAAGTCTACGGCTCCCTGTGGCCTCAGCTTTCACGCTTCTTAATCACCCTTGATTTCTTCATTAAACTTGATACAGTATTTAACTTCTTCATCTATAACTTCAGTAACATTCTACTAAACTGAGCTTCCAGTAAATGGTTGACTACTCTGTCAAATGTTTCTTAAAATACGTTGTCCTGATGAGTTGAAATAGTCTAGCTCTACTTTTATTTAAGCAGCACTTCTGATTAATTAATAATCTCTATGAATATGGTAATTGCAGTCGTACTGCCAGAGACATTCATTTGCATTGGGGCTGAAGGTGAAAACTTCTGCCAACTGCACTTCGATCTTCAACAAAGTAAGCTGAGAATGTGTAGGTAACATCTAGAATCCACAGACCAGTTGATCCTGCTGTCGCTGTTATTACTGGGAACAAATTAATTTACGTTTGAGTGAGCAGATTCAGTGTTCAGGGATTTGGGACAGGACAGTGAGCTCATTCACACATCAGAAAAATTTCTAAAACTGATAAAACTTCATACCACTGATCTGCATTTCTGGTGTATGTTTCCTGTACTTGATAGCTTTTCTTCAGTTTAATTCACATTTTGAATTCTTGGATTTCTTGTGAAGAGTGTTTCAGGGATCCGTCTCGCTGCTCAGTGCCAGTTGTTGTACGTCTCTGTACCACTTGAAAACATGGCTCTTCCTCTTTCTTCTTTTGCGTTTGGGATCTTATAATGTGGTTTTCAACAAAGCTGGCTAACTCGTCATATTTAAATTTAGAACTATTACTGCTACTCCTGGAAAAATCTTTGGATCAATTTTGGCTACACATTCTCTTACCAGGCATGCATGGTATATGCCACCTTATGGAAGGAATAACTGTGTTGACTGGTTAATAATTGCTAGTAGCATTCTGGAAACCAGAAGATGTCAGAAAACAAATACACTAATGCATGCAGAAAACTTGGGAAGGTCTGAATTATGGTGTTTTATACCCACAAGGTCCATCTTCGAGCCTAGTCCTAGTCACGCATACAAGGGAGCACAAGGGAGAGAAATTCTGTGCTCTCATTGTGTAGCTTATCTGTCTGCCTGGACTAGGCAAGCGAAAGTGCTGGAACAGGGAGGTTATGCCTGCTCAAAGAGCAAAGCAGTTGGGCACAATCGCATGGTGCTGTGGCTTTGCTTTTCTGCACAACAGCTGTCCTGGATGTAAAAATACTAAAAAGAAAGCAACATGAAATATTTTACTTCTTCCTGTGGATCCTTATTTACAAGAGTTATGGTTATATTCCTGCCTGGCTTCGAACCTGGTCTGCAGCTCACCCTGGTAAAAGCTGAAGCCCTCTATAGTGTAAGCGCAGATATCTCTGAGGAGTTACGCGTCCATCTGTACTGACTTTAAGAAGCAGTGGCAGGTGTGGGGGGAAAAGGTCTCTTACCTGTCTCTGCTCATTTTTATATGGGGCCATGAAAATAAAGTCTGGAGAACCTTCTTCCTACCAGTAGCTTCTATATGTTTTGTGCGGCCCTTTTCATATATGCGTCTCCCAGTCTTTGAACTGGTTCTTACTTCTCGCATTGCTTTACTGCTGTTGGTTTTGTTTTGGGTTGTTTTTTTTTTTGTCCTTGCTAGTGTGTCATGCCATTTATTTCATCTGAAGCATAGATTTCAGTTTAGATCACTGAGAGCTTTAATGCAATTAAACAACTTTCAGTATGAAAATGCAAATTAAGACAGGGAATGAAGGTGTTGCATAATTATTAGAGTTAAAACATTGTGGGGAAAAAAGTTTAAGCCCTAAGACTTAGCAAAAGAAATAGGTTGCATTAGCTGACTACTTAGGCTACAGGGTGAAAACAAGAGGCTTGCAGCTACATATGGCAAGGTAGACTTTTTCACAAACTAAATTTATGGTAGCAAAATACTTTGGTAAAATTCACCAGGCTTTCTATTTATTTATTGACATTTTCTGGATTCTTTAGAGAGCCCTGGAGATTACTGTATATTTCTTTCTTCAGTCATACTTCAGTTATAAAAAATACATATATATATATAGCATGGTTAAACTGGAGATTTCTAATACAGTATGTGGCATCAGGCCTTGTAATGGCTGCATTAAAGTGAAATCAGTTGCTACTTATTTTCATCTAAACTTTGATCTTGAATAGTTTTAGAAATCAAGCTTTTTAAAGCTGTGTTTAAGAAATTATTTTAATGATTACAGCATGCAGCTGAGTATGATTCAGTTTCGTCCTTGATATCAAAATCAGTTCTATTTACCTGCATGTTTGTTTTTATCCTCCTGCAAAAGCTGGTTTTTTCTGGGGATCTCTTAGTACCAGGAAACACTTCACTAGTTTCAGTGGTACCTTCCCCAGTCTACAGTTTCACTCACTGCCAGAAGCCTGTTTCTCCTCCCGGCCCCTGGCCAGGATTTGCTGTCAGACTTTTAAAACACCAGAGTGGTTATAGTACTTCTAAATCTTAACCACACATCTTATTTGCTTATGCTCAAGCCCTGGAAATTCCCACTGACTTTCTGTGCCAGAAAATTATTTGTGTGGGAAACAGGCTGTGGTATAAAATTTGACGTGATGTTCCTATGTGTCACATGCTGTAGCTGCACTTGTAAATGTAAAAAACTGCGATTGACGGCTTCTTACTCTTGAATAGCAATTTAAGGAAGTCATTCTCTAAAAGGAAAACATTTTTTCAAGCCCCTTCAATAATGAATTTTCATTAATTTTCAACTTGGAAAACATACTTTTTTTTTTTAATGTATCTTCATTCAAGTAAATTTTGACTCATTAGAAAGATTTCCACCAGAGAACTTCAGGAGAGAAATTTGAAAGAGAATCTTTATGCTGTCCTCACCTTTTTTCCAAAAGGCTCGTGCAAGGCGACAAACTGAGTAAACTAAACTCCAGACCTTATAAAGCAAACGGCACGTGTGCTGCACTAAAAAGAAGAGATATCTGAAATCATATTGGCTGTGATTGAATGTTCTACAAATATGTCCTATATTTGGTGTATTTATGCACAAGGCATCTTATTTCAGCCACCTTTGGGAGCAATTTTAACACAGTCTTACCTATGTTGCACTCCACTGTGGTTTGTGTCATCTGCGTTAGCAAATGAGTCCTTTAAAACTGCTCACTGGGTGGATTTTAGGTTAAGTTCTTTATAATGCTAAAATTTGCCACCAAAACTGTACTGGTATGTGTGAGAATCTGACTCTGACATAGGTGAGTAGTTAAAGAGTTGGACCTGCTCTTAAGCTGAAAGTCAATGAAGACAGGTTCTGGGTGTCCTTGGGGTCCTTGGCCACAAGAACCACATTTCTTAAGCATTCTTTTCTGGTGCTCCCTCATACTGCTGACATCTTGGAAAAAAAAATCAGTTGGAAATCAAATTCAGGAGTTTGATACTTTTCAGAATAGTTAGAGGGAGTAGAGTATTGCTCTTATGATGTTGCTGCATAATTCTATTTATTGTTTTTGTTTAGTATCCTTTTGCTAAATCTGCTTGATCTCTCTGTGTCTTTTTGTGCAGGTTACAAAAGTACGATCTCTTGCAGCCCTTAGGATAGGAGCAAGGTAAAGATCAGCAGAAGACCTGGGGTCTCCCAAGGCCTGCCATTGTGCTTCTGTAAATCTGGACAGTTTACAGCGCTTTAAATTAGGTGCTGCCTGGTCCATGAAGAGTTTTCTGGAAGGACCAGGAAGTGCTGTTATGACATTTTGTTAATGTTTGGTTCTCTCATGGCCTCTCTAAGTCCTTCCTTTTGTTGTCTTTTCCCAGGAGAAAATTAGCTTTTTGAAGTACTTAAGCTGCTGTTCTTCCCAGAAAAACAGGAAATAATACTAATATGTTAATCTTTAACATGTAATGGGGCGTGTTAGAGTGAATGGTGATGAGACCCTTGAAAGTGCTTGGGGATCTTGTAGGTTTTGCCCACAAAATGGGGTAGTGTGGGAGGCCTGACTCTACCCAGCCTGGTTCAAGTGAAGTAAGAGTAGATACTTTCCAAGTTTTATTGGTTTCCTACACGATTTCTAATAGCCTTGATGATACATGAACAGCGTCAGATAATTTTCTAATGTAAAGCTCCCAATTTAATATGCCTGTACATACATTTCCAGTGTAAGCACCCGTTGCTACTTTCCTTTTTGTACGCTATTAGGATGTGCATACTGTGTATACGTAACTGCATTGAATTGTGCACCCTGCACAAAAGCCTAAATAAATGGGTTTTAATGTTAATCCAAAGAATCACTATTCATTTAATGATCAGTGTTTCTTATTGCTAGACTGCACCATTTTGTTTTTTCTTTTCTCTGAGAGGTTTAATTCATTTTGTGGCACCAATCCTAAGTGGAGTTTCCAGGTGTATGTCTTGTCCTGTGATCAGATAGGCCATGGGAGGCTGGATTTGCAAAGAATGGATTGGTCTTGAAGGAAAAAAAGAAGGCAGCTGGTAATTGGGTAGATGGGCACCCGAATTATTCCCAAATTCAGCTATCATGCCCCGGGAATATACCAAACCTTGGAAACATTTGTGCCCCTCACGGTGCCTTCCTGCGCAATGGCCTCCTGCATCAGGAGCTGTGCAGGTAAATCCATCAGAGGACTTAGATTTGCAACGGTGGCTGTCAAAGCCTTACAGCACGTGTCTGAAATACTTAGCTGACCACTGCCCAACAAGGGAACTGCCTCAGTGCTCTGCAAGCCTCCCGTTGAACCAGGACACTGCCTCTGTGCTCGCTGCGGTGCCTCCTGGCAGCCACCACTGCCTGCAGGGAGCAGCCCTCCGACTTGGTTGGTGGTGGCGGGGGCTGTGTGCAGTGGGCTCTCCGTCCTGGCAGGGTTTGGGGCCGTGCCCCCCACCCCTCAGGACTGCGGGTGGGCAGGGTGGGCTGCGGGTCATGGCGAGCCTCCTGCTGAAACCCCTGCAGAGCTGGGGGGCTGTGCAGAAGGAAGCCTACCCCACCTTTAATGGGTGGTGGGTTACACCAGGGTGCTACCAGTTGAAGCAAGACCCTGGCTCAGCTCTTGGAGGACAAGGTTTGGCTTCAGGACCCTGAGAGGAACATAAAATCCAGAGCTGTGGGATTTCAGGGGCTGCTTTGCACACCTCATCCAGTACCGGTGCCTCAGGACCGGCTTGCTCAGCAGGCAGGTGACTCTTTTAAAATTGTTTCTGCAGCCTCTCTCTCCCTGCGTGACCCATGTGGGGTGTTAGAGATGTTCCTGGCGCTCAGGGGAACCAAGGCATGGTGGCCTCCATGAATTTAAAGCTGAAAGCTGTAAATCCAGAGAGCTGAGGAGCAAAAGGTAGGGTTGCTTCACCCAACTTGAAGCCGCCTTCTCCAAGATGGGGTTTACTTCAGGTTTCTAACAGTAAAAGGTAATAAGACCCTTTCATGGAGATACATCTTCAGTACCAACTACAAAATATTTCCAAGGATTTTATTTACTCCTGTGCTGCCTTTGCCAATGTTTGCCTATGGAGCTTTTCAGCTGTTGCCAGCGCTGAAGTTCTCTGGTGGATGTCCTGCAGAGGGGGAATTGCGTGAGATGAAGGGTGTTGTACCTTAGCAGCCAGATTTAAAACAGAAAACCGAACGAAAGTGATTTTGATTTTGTGAAAGCTTTGGGCTTTTTCTCACTACTGATGGTAGCTTTGTTCAAAATGTAGCTGCTCTGACATAGCTGTAACTCATCAGATGGGCCACTCGTTAGCTGGCGTGTGCAGGTTCACACCCGCTGCTGGTGGCCAGCCGGAGCTGCTCTGGGAAGGGGTGGCAGCTCCCTGCTGGCAGCTGCTGGAGGACTTAGCCCGGCGACATCGCCTCCTCCACTGCAGCAGCTGCTGCTTTGTGTAAGCCTTGATGGCTGAAAATTGTCACCGTCTTTCACGCTGGGTGACAATTATGCCTGTGGGAAGACCACAGGATGTTTCGCAGTCACCTTGGGTGGTCAGGATTTTGTCCTAGAGGATGTTGTTGTTGAAATAGCAGATTGGTATTTACCTGAGGTAAAGGTCTGTCTGAAGTATTGTAGCAGAGTTGTACGATGGAAGATGCTGTCCTTCAGGGAAGGAAAGTGTGAATTCAGTCATGCCTGTGAATACCCGGCATGGAAGAGCGGTGCCTGGTCTGTAGGGCAGAAAGCAAGTTGACCACCACTTGAAGTGGTGTTTTCCTTGTCCCCCTCACCTCTTGCCTCTGTTCTATTTCCACACTTGGTGGCAGGCCAGCGGCTTTGCTGGTCCTTGCCAAGGTTCATCATGGGTCTTTCCTCTGATTTCATGAGTGGTCTTTGCATTTGTGGCCGCAGCAGGGTCTGGATTTCAAAGCAGCTGAACTGCAGCTGGCCAGGTGGGCACACATTGCTGGGGCAGACACCCTGGGTCTCAGGGCTCGGCCACCTCGACTGCGTAATATCATAATATTGTAAACCTGCATATGCTTTAGGTTTTTCTTCCAGTTTCTGTGATGGCGTGACTGAAGTTCTGCTGTTGCTTTGCTTTCCATAGCCGATGTGCACTGGCAAGTTAGTGAATGAAAGCCTGCATTCCTCCCCAACCCTGGCAGCCTCCCATGGCAGCACTTGCTGGCCCTCAGAGTGGGGGGTGGTATCCCACTATATTAATTTTATGTGTCAAAAGAAAAGGGTGGGGTGAACAAAAACGTCATTAAAAGTCTGATCCAGGTTTAGAATAGGGTAGCAGCCCATTTCCTGGCAGCATGTGGCACGCTAATACTTTCCATTTTTATCATGCTGACATTTTCCTTTCTCTGAAATAATTCTCTAGACGTAGCCCATGCCAACCACGAGCAGCTCTGCTGCTTCCTGTGTGCACGGAGTTTCAGCATTAATTAAATCACTTCATCCCAGAAGAAGCCAAGAGAAACTAATTTCTTCTTGTATAAAATAAATCAATAAACAAACATAACATCATCCCTCTCTGCAGTTCCCGGAGCTTCTGCGTCTCTTCAGCCATAGTGATCGTGACAAGACGGGCAGAGCCACAGCCCCTGAATGCTGGGGGCAGGTTAGGGCTGAGCGTGGCTGTGGTCTGCACTCTCCCAAGCCCATTTAACTGGGGCCAAAGCCCAGCAGGCTGGTGGTTACAGCCAGTCTGCAAACATGTGGCTCATCCCAGAGCTTTTCTTTACAGTCACAGCAAACTTTTGGAGCAAAGGGGACAGTTTTTTGTGCACTGGAGCAGAAAATCCCTCAAACATGTCTTCAATACAGAATAAGCTCAAAGATCCCGTGAGGCTGGAGGATGCTGCTCGGAGCAGCCAGAACGATGCTTTCTCCTGCTTGGAAATAGCCTCGCAGGGACCATCCCTGTGTGGTTGTACAACAGCTTCCCTTGTAGCTCCTCTGGACAGGTCATACAGGCTGTCTAGTTCAGGTTTCAGCTCCAGGATGACTGACAGAGTCCCTTCATCTCCAATGTAACAACACTTCACCCTGCATCAGGAGCCGCTCTGATGCCTGTCAGGCTCACATGGGTTCTTGCTAAAGCTACTGCAAGAGAATTTTGTAACCTGATAACAGCTGCTCCAAGACAGCCTTACAGGATCATCATGCCAGAAAGGCAAGCAGAGCCCCATGGGGCTTAAAGACTTGACTGAACTGGGGAAATTCGCTTTCCTTGACCAGCCCAAGGGAGAAATCAGAGCTACGGAAGAGAGGCCTCAGACAGTGGTGTGAGACCAAACAGATTTATACACGCACCAGCAGCTCAGTGTCTTGAGACAAAAAAAAAAAAAAAAAAAAAGCTGTATTTGGTATTGCTGAAGCAATTTCATAAAATGAAAAAATTAAATCCAGCCTGTGCCAGCAAACAACCTATGACGACAAGACCATGTCCAGAGACATGCCACATCACATAGCTTTGCAACTCCTCTGAATTAGCCAGTATACTGGTTTCCTCAAAAAATGAAGAATGAACACAACTCTGGTAGTGGCTGTGAGGTCTCACTGAAGAGTAGAGTTAAAGCTGGGAATACTGATAGTTTAAAGCAATCCCTCAGTCCACATCCGCTGCAGCACACCTACTGCACTTCCCTCAGTGTTTTAGCACCACCACTGATGAGCGTACTGTATGGAACAGAGTGGGTGGATCTTTACTTCTGCATACTGCAGTGTGCTGAATGAAGCATCACAACCATAAAAATAAGCAATGAGTTTCGCAATTAAGCAAATTTTAGGGCACTTGCAGCTGAAAGGTGGCTGGAAACTGCACTCTGGGGATACTTGGCCCCCTCGCAGGAGAGGAGACTGCAATGCTTACCCGGCATCCCCCACCACACACAGCTGGCAGCTCAAGAGCAAGAGCTCACGCATCCTACAGTTGTAACTCAAACAGGGGAGCGAGCAGTGCAGTCAGCGAAACGGCAATTATTTTTTAGAAAATAACTTCAGTGTCATAAACAACTTCATAACAGAAAAGTTACAACCTGCTCATTAGATCATGTCCTTGGGTTACAGCCCAAGCCTGGTGACAGCTCAGGACATGCTCTAGGCCCTGTTACCTCTTGCTCTTCACAGGACCAACAAGCTGATGGTTACAGTTGGGCTGTGGGTACCGACCCAACCCTACCTTTTGCTCCTCAGCTCTCTGGATTTACAGCTTTCAGCTTTGGAGCTGCTCAGTTTCAACATATCTCCCACCTGTGATTTGCTTTTGCATCTGAAATGGGTTTTTCTCTTCCCTTGCCTGAAGCAATGCCTTTGAGGGAAGAGTGACTTGCAGGAAAAGCAACCTGCCTTCTCCTTACCTCAGGTCAAGCAGAGCAGGATGGGGCCCTCAGTGACATGTCGGTGGGGTCTTCAGATGCCTCTGAACAGTCTGATAAATACAGCAGAAACTATTTGCACTGCTGAGGCCATAAAGCAGGTCTGTCGTTTACTTGTGCTTTAGGGGATGGAGCCTCTGCCCTCCAAAGTTGCGTTTTCTTGCCAGGTGAATAACATAACAGTATTTTAAAAAGCATAAGGGAAAGTGTACAGAGGATGCTATTTAATTTCCTCATCTACTGCAAAGATAATATTTCTGGCTCTATCATGCAAAGACATACTCCAAATGCTTTAGAGAGAGCCTTCAAGCAGCTGGCCAAAGAAACCAACAGTGCTGTGCTGTGCAGATCAGCAGCAAAGGAAACCTCACCCCAGGTCATTGATCCATCTCTTCTTGCTGGAGACGTGACCATCCGCCCTGAGCCCTCTCTATGTTTATGTAAATGCTCTTTGCTCAAGCTCCAAGCATTGATTTACTGAAAAGTAGCTATAGCAATTCAAAAAGCATGTCAGAAAAAAATGACATATTTCCACACAGTGAGCGGGAAGGCTCAGCTGAGCAGAAGGCGATGGGAGCACCTGGGCCAGGGATGCCCCAGCATACCCCAGCCTGACTGCTGACAAAAAGGCAATGGTGATGCTCAGACTCCAGCAGCAGATCAGAAATGCAACACAAGAACAAAAAAGGTATGCTAGAGACCAAGCAGCCTCCTGCCAGAGCTTGCAAAGGAACAAGAACCTGAAGCCCATCAGCGTATCAGCAGTGGCAGCACAGCTGGTTCTGGGATGGGACCACCTCGCCTTGTGAGCTGGGGAAGTGCTTCCCGCCCCTCACGTTACACACGGTTTCCTATCACTCCTCTGCTCTGCCACCAATGTGATCAGTCATGGTTCATGCACATGAGGATGAGTTTTGAGATCAGCATCCCCGGATGTACATCACTGTAGTATTTCCACACAGCTGCTGGGGAGGGACCTTTACGTTTCGCTCCAGTGCCTCTGTTTGCCCTTAAAGGAGGCTTATTCATCTCATATGCTCAGGCTGGATACTGTAAAACAGCAGATGTTCACAGCTGTGCAAAACATTTGCATTAAGCAAATTACCAGTGGTCGCAACTGATGAAGGGCAACACTACGTCAGGTTTTTTTTTTTTTGGCCAACTGCTCATTCCGTTTGCGTGCGTGCCGCCCTGCTTCACTCCTCGTTGCAGGGCTGGCAGGCTGCTCCTGTGCTCACTCGTAGGGCAGGAGAGGGAAAGAAAAGGGATCCCAGCAAGTCCGGCATGCGGAACCTAGCCAGGCAGTGCAATTTGGCAAAACACACCAATCAACAGCTCCAGGTATTTTGAATAGTCATCACAGCTTATAGCAGCTTCTGCTTTATCTTTGCATTCATCAGATAACGAGTCTAACTTCTAGTCTAACTAACATCTAGTGTGTCTAACTTCCAAATCATGAATTCTAGTCTAAATTCTAATAAATTTTGAATTCTATTCTATTTGCCCCACAAAATTCTGAGCTAGGCCACTAATAATTATGCAATGAAAGATGAATAGATGTGTAGCGGTACTTGAAAGGAGACCACATCCACTTGCACAAAGTCTCCAGCCAAATTCTGCTACTGATGTTGGTATTTAACCTGGAGTTTTAGTCTGTTCGGTAAGTGAAATGAGGGGAAAGCACCCATTAGATATGAATTACGGCATTAAAAATGAAGTGATAATCGACAAATTTTTTATGTTTGAAACGATCCGTTGATCCGTGAGCAGTTTTGTTGTGCAGGTAGGAACACAAAGCTATTTTTTTTCTTATGAAACAAAAACAACCCATCAATGAGGAAAATGAATCTTTATTTTTTTTTCTCTAAAAGCAGAATCCATGTACATGGCTTTTTGTATGGTTTAGAAGGTGGTTTTAAGATGTGAATAGTCACATCACAAAAGAATACACAACAACCAGTGAAGGAACGAAGAGTCAGTTTGACAATTGCTTTATCAAGTAGTCCAAACATTATTTTTAACTAATGTTTTTGCTGGAGTGGACTTCAAGACAATATTAAAATCTCACCTACTCAACACAAGTACAGAGATAATGAGGGGGAAAAGAACTACAAAACACAATTATTGCTGCTGTATCTGCATTTCTGTTTCCTTGCAGGATGTTCTCTAATATGCTTGTGAGGCAGTTTTTAAATATCAGTTTAATTAAGAATGTCATTCAGATAAACAAAAAGTAACCAACCAGCCAACCTAACTTGGTAAATTGGACTTCATCTGAGACCAGAAGAAAAAGTTGGCTTAGAAAAGCAGAGAGGTTTTGTTTTACAAGGTGAAGAGTAGATTGTTACATCTTTGAAACACTGAGGTTGGATGTGCTTACACATCTAAGTAGATTTGGTTTGCATGTGTTCCCAGGGACCACAGAGTACAATCCTGGCTGAATGACCTGCCAGCACCACTGAGATCTCACCGCTTTCTGAGAGCAGGCAGTTCCCCAGATGTGCTCCTCAAGGCCCCCAGTCCTCCTGCACTTACACAAGTGCCAGTTTTACACAAGTCTTCTCTAATGCCACTAAAATCAGCCCAGGTGAGTACTTGTGCTCAAGTTGGACATATGTGTAAGTGTTCATGAGACTGGGCTCCCAAATGGCTATTCAGTCTAAGAAAGGGGAGGAGAACTATTACAATCATTTAGGTTCAAGGGTAGACAGAGTAATAAACACTTCCAGCACAAGTTATGACAACCCTTTATGACCTGAAAATGGAAGCTGGAAAATTATTTAAAGCATACTCATAACTATGAACAACACACTGTACTTGATATACACCTACTTCACATGTACCAGTGTATTACCTTGTAACGCACTGCAAGGAAAACCCAGCATACAGTAGGGTGATTCACATGCAAACAGACATTTCGCATGTGTTCAGGTGCCTAGATCACCAGTTTCTGATGAAACCTTAAGACATATGAAATGTATTCGAGAACATCTAAAGATGAAGTCTGAATGTCTCTCACGTTACCTAGCAAAAGGTTAGCTGGAACAATCATTTAACACAGGTGATTTTAGGATTAGTTACATGGTTAGTCTAAACAATGTGCACATACATATTGAATTTGAACAAAATTCTTAAACTACACTTCTCTAAAACTTACAAAGTATATAAAATGCATGATTTAACATTTATAAAACCTCAGCCCTTTTATAAAAAACAAAACAAGGCCATAGAGTTTTGTTTGAAGTTTAAATCTATTGTTTTCTCTTCTCAGCAGTTTTAGTTCCTATGATAAATAAAAAATACAAACGGCACTCCACCACGGCCTTATAATGCAAGGAATAAATTAGCAAGAGTCACGCTGTAAATCAAAATAAATAATTTCTAAATTATTTTTATTTTAAAAATGGTCTCTTCAATTGCACAGTATTTTAAATTTTCAGTAGCAATCAAAAGTCAGTTGGGTATTTTTCTAAATGCTCCAGAGAGTAGAAAAGCATTGTGTCTCATTTTTCAAGTTTTACACATCAAGAATACCTTGGTCAAACCACCAACTGATAAAACTAATAAATGTTTTGGTAGGGTAGGGTAGTCTCTTACTGCAGCAAGATGCTGTGGTATCTCTCACCCAAGGCATTTAGTCCTCCAGCGCTCACCTTGCTGGGGCAAATGACCCCAGCTTTCCGTTCCAAGTGAGGTACTCTGGTTTATACCGATAGCTTTGACATTTTTGGAAAAGTGTTCATCATTAACTATGACTTTCACAGCAGAAGATCATCAACAGCTCAACAACAGTCCGCATACTCCAAGGCTGCAAAAGTCCCCTTTGAGGGCTTCACCAGACTGGCACGCCTTCTTTTTGGGGTGTCACACGAACACATCGGGCTTTTGGCTCTCCCCAGAGCTATTTTGCAGTGGGAGATCAAGCCACAATTCAGACATACCAAAGAAAATAGGACACCTGAAAAGATATGATCTTACCTCAGACTATTAGCAGGAGTCTTAAACCCACTTGCCAAGTATATGTGAGTGTACGTGTGTGTATATATATATATGGACACACACACATATTTTTTAAAAAAAGAGAGAGACAACAAAGCAATTAATACTGTCATAGCCTGGACACATTTAGCTCACAGTTAGGTATTCATGGGACATATTTAAAAACTCTAAATATTGGCTACACATTTTTGTCAACAAAACAGTTTAGGGCAGATGTCTAATGTAAATGTGCATTCAAAATACTGTGTATCTACTATTACTGATGTAGTTATAATAGCTTGGGATTGTATCTAAAAATATGTAGTTTCTGCTAAGTATCAAAAAAACTACCAAGTACTGAAGACAAGGGAAAGTGTTGCCCTCTTCGCATCGGTAGGACAGGCCTAACTTGAAGGTACTTAGACCTTCACTGCAGTTCTAGCACTCAGCTGGGGCAAAGACAGTATCACTGAACCACCTTCACTGTTTAAGTAGCACAGGATGTTACAGTCAGTTTTTTTGCACCAACGCAATTACATTGACAAATGTAGTATTTGACCAGTACCACTGCATTCATGTTTATTACTGGTGTCCTCTCTGAAGGCTGTTAAATATATAGACCGATCTCTTCATTGTGGAGGAATTCACGTGCAACTCCTCATTGTCTCTATTATCACAGCAAAACCAAAGGAAACATCAAGGCCAATATTTTGTCCACAGTAAATTTGCTTTACCCAACATAAGAGAGTCTAAGGGGAACTAGCACATCATTGCACAATATTAAAAACCACCAAGTTACTCCTGTTCTAATACTTTTAAAGCATTTTCAGTGCTTGAGTACAAAGCACAAAACCTATTACAAGAATTCTCTAGCGATCAACACACTTTCAGGGATTCAACACTGCATTAAACGTACATGGAGGCAACCAGTACCGATAACCCAGGTCTGGGTGCTGCAGCACAGAGTCTCATGTGTCTCCTCATACCACTTTAACAACGTGGCTAAGCCTGCTGCTACAATACTCTAAGCCAGATTGCTACATGTAGGTAGTAGGAAGCATTCTGATGCTCACGTGATAGGGAAAAAAGATGAAACGCCTTTATTACATACACGTTTCTGTTCATGCTTAAAGGAATTCAACTTTTGGCAGAAGTAAATTCCTACATAAAAAATAAATGTAGAAACTCATTAAAAACACAAATATAATAATTGCATTATTAGAACAGCTGCATCTACACTATGGTGTAGTACTTAAGTGTAATTCAATTTTAAAAAATCTTAGTGTACAACTAAGATGAGACCCATTTCCCAGTCCAAACCTCATCGTCAGCACTGCATCAATCTCTACATTAAAACATGCTCTACGGAGGGCGACCAACCAAATCCAGGGAAAAACTGTTGCCGCAGGCGAAGAGGTCCTCTCCCTAAACAGACAACGCAGGACAGATGGCGTAGAGCCCCTCTGGTATCGCCGCAGGGACAGGCGACGGCAGACCCTGGAGCACATTAGCAGTGGAAGCTGAATGAGCACTACGTCCTGAATTGGTTTGCTGAACACGGTTCAGATTATTGGATATGTCTATAAGCACAATGCTCTTTAGAAGCATTTACTGTATACCCAAACCCTACTCACTGCAACACACAGTGTCGCACAAGTAGTGAAAACGTCTTCGTATTCAAAGGTGCTTGGACATCATTTTCAGGCAGCATTTTACCTTTATTTTAGTCAGTTCCCACTACAAAGATTTTAGAAGGAAGAAGATGCCAATAGTTTCTTTTTTCTTCTTAGTATGTGAAATTGAGACAGACACCTAAATACATATCTACCTTTACTTGCCTAAGTCTATTCTATGTCTGAAATCTCTAATTTTTAAATAAGGGATAAAATGTTGCCCAAAAGACTAGTTATAGTTATATGCTTGTGTTTCTACTAAATCTACAAATCAAAATAGTTCTCAGTTAAAAAGATACAATTTGTATCAACAGTAAAAGGTACTTCCTGGTTCTTCAGGGCCTTACTTTAAATACCAGCAAGCGTACCAAAATTATCAGCAGTAACAGTGTAAACTAATGATTTTTTTTTTTTAACACTGAACATCGTTACAATGGATGGAAACCTAAAACTGTCGGCAACTGACTATGTCACAGAAGTACATCTGACATCAATTGCAAAATCTATTTCTATTATATATATATATATATATAAAAGAGCTTATGAGGTGCTAGTAAAACCCATGACTTAAAACCAGAAATATCCCTTACTAATACTAAAACAGACTTGGTTTGTCTGTTTCTAAAACTACACAATTTATGGGAAGAATCAGGCCTACTCGATGCAACAGGCCGAAAACTAACTCCAGGAACACACACAGTATCTTCTCTCCCCGCAACCCTCCCCTCCCCAACCGAAACAGAAAGGGAAAAAAAAAAAAAAAGTTTAAGTTATTATTTTGAGCTACAATATCATTACCATAGTGCAGTTAATAAATGTTGCATATCATCAACACACAAAACCTTTTCAGGCCAGCCTTGATAAATACTAAGAAAAATCAAACAGTATCTTAAATACAAAACTTGCATTGAGATAATTAAATTCATTTAAAAACAGGTAAATATTTTATGAAAAGCATATTTTATCCAGTACACTTGTGCAGCAATACAAAGAAAAAATCACATAAAACAACTAAATGGGACCCTATGATTTCAGGCCCCCTTCTACTGACCAGAAGTACACAGAGCTAGGTAACAACACACAGGAACTGAAATAGGGTGGCCAGGTTTGGGGAGGTTCTGAGCATTTGCAGCTTCTGTTAGGTTCAAATGGGGCTGCAAACTCTCAGCTTGATTTGAAAATCAAGCAGTAAGGCTTTTACCTTATCCATAAATTAGTTAAAAAAAAAAAAAGAATATTTTACCCTCCTCTGATTGCATCTGATTTTACTAATTGGCTGCATCAAGAAAACATGTAACTATTTAAACAAAACAAAGCAAGCAATGAAAAGTGCCATACTATAAATTACCAATATATTGTTACCCATTTCACCGTTAAGTGGTAACTTAATTATTTGTTTAAAAAAACCGAAGTCAGTGCTGTAGTAAATCTTTGTTTCCTATAAATAGATGATTATAGCACAAAAAAAGCTCACAAAACCAAACATACATACATACATACTTAGGGTGTTGTAAAAAGTTCAAAAACTTGGCTTGAAAATTGCCTGCCAGAAGTAGCAAAATCCTCTTTCTGCAGGTTGTTTTAATACCACGCAGCCCAAGGACAATTATCCAGCAAGTTGAAAAACAAAAACAAAAATCCCAACAACACGTAACAAGGATAGAAAGTGCTGCATATAAACCCCTGATGCACCTAAGGTTATATCCAGAGACCACAGAATTTTTTTTTTATACATACATATATATATATTAACTTAAACTGGAACATTCTCCAGCTGTGAAAATAGCCATTTGAAAATTTTCAAACTAGAACACAAAACATATCTGGTACTTCTGATGCATGGGGCTATACATACAGACTCCATGATACAGTATTTCACATAAATGGATTACTATATAACCTCCTTGCTGAGAAGGAGATCCCAAATGCTATTGTAGCAAACCTCCCTCAGCATTAGAGCTGAGTTGAAAACTACTAGACACCACAAAGATGCATCACCTCTCAATAACCTAGCTGAGATTTTTCCACTAAGATGGCTGCAGCAAGCTGCTGAGCGTCCGTCACATGAGGGTTCTTCTTCATAACGATCCTCACAAGATCAGGGGGGAAGATGTTACAGAGGTTAATGTAAACCTTCTCCCTGGTGTCTTGGTGCCTTGGAGGGTCTTGAGGGATTCCACAGTAAGGTACGCGCCAGGTCTGGTCCTGCTGTTCAGGTAAGCTTTGGAAGGCAAACTGCTCATAACACGGCTGTGTGGGGTTACTTGGCAAGGAGTAGGTCTGGCGGTAGCCATATGCATCCATCCCGTAACTCTGCCTATCCCAACTTCCAAGCCCATCTTGACCAGAATAAGGCTTTCTGTGTCTTAAAGGAGAATTATCATACAAACGCGAGTCTGAAATGCTGTCTATTCTTGTGGACACGAGGGCTCTCCCCAGATGCATGGTCTTTGAATGTGATGAACTCTGAGATGTAGAGTAATCGTTCGGACAACTAGAACGAGCACCGACTGTTGGATGCTGTAGATGCACAGCCATGTATGGAATTGGAGGTTTGTGGTGATGCTTTGGTTCTTCGTGACTATAGCTTTGCATTCGTGTAAGAGGCTCGTGGTAGCTCTGTAGGAAGGGCTGAGTGTTAAGGCGGCCATGGGGGTGCATATGTTGGCACTTCAAGCTCTCCTCTAGCTGAGGGTCAGGTGAACTCATGTAAGAGCGATCGCTGTAACCCACATAGGAATCACTACTGCCACAGCTAACGCTCCCTTCGCTGCTGCAGTCAGAAGCTACAGAGCTAATCCTATAATCTGTGTCCAAGGAGAAGCGCCTTTCAGGACTACGTGGACCAGACATACTAAGATTTGAATATGCACTCAGCATAGAGTAATACCCTACATCCACAGGAGACTCACATTTTGGATACTGGTCATAAGGCATTGGTGTTCCGTGATTTTTGGTTGCCATCATCACTGTAGGGTACTGTCCCTGTGGTCTTTGATCCTGAGGTGGGAAGTGAACTCCAGATGGAAGGCCGTTAGTTAAAGGTGCAGTACTTTGGGGTTTTGCAGCAGAGGAACTTGGTATACTAACTAAAGAAGGTACAGACCTGGTTTCCAATTTGTTTTTGGTGGGAAGCTTTTCCTCCAAGTCTTGATAGACTTGAGTCCTTATACTAGGATCCGATTGCCTCTTTGGAGCAGCACGCTTCAGCTCAGAAGTGCCATCACTTTTAGTGGTACAGGGAACACTATTGCTTTTTACCAGTCCTCCTTCACTTGTAGTTTTGGCAGCTGTGCTTCTAGACATGGCACGAAGTTCATCAGCTACAGATCGCTGAGGCTGATTTCCTCTTTCTGGATGATAGTATTTGCACTTGTGTCCATAGGTACATTTCTTCCCTATTAATACAAACATAATCGGATAAAAAAACTCCAACCAAAATCTGTTAATCATCAAACAACAAATGCCCCGCATTTAGATTTTACTTATGATTTGAAAGATCTTGCAAATGGTTTTCTGTGACACAGGGTGAGACCTAAGATCTCCTCTCTTGTATTGTGGGATAAAAAAAGGCAGTGGTAGTGTGCTGCAGCTAGCGCTCTAGGAATGCAGACCAACATTACCACCCACATTTTGAGCAGTGTCATGTGCAGCTCATTCTCAGCTCAGTCAAGATGGTGGTGTGGCTGTAGGGATGCTCAGTAGCTAAACTTAGCTTAATCAATTTTCTGGAAGAAAACTTTGATGTCTTATGAAGGAATGACATTAGAAAAGAGCTTTCTGGAGCCTGCAGAATTTAGTTGCTGTTTTGGATCTATTCCTGTGAATGATTAATAAAGTTGCTCCTTTATTTCAACTAGTAGATAGAAATGTTCTCTAACTAGCATATGAAAAACATCCCTTCAGTTTCTGCCATCAGCTCAGCATTTCAACCATTCTCAGGCTAAGACAACAATGTAAAAACCTCTGTTAAAAAGCTTTTATTTTTGGCAGTGTTAAAATAAAGCAGGAGCTTGGTTCCCAGCCCCAGCAGTAAGAAAAACGATGAGTTAAATCAAATTACCATATGGACACGGTTGCTTCTTATGTTCTGGCACAATAGGCTTCTTCCTAAGAAAATTGTCCAGACTTGGACCATGACGGCCAAGAGGATCATCAGGAGGCATAAATCTATGAAGGAAAAAAAAAAGTATTATGGAAGCAAACAAGCCTCTTTATATTCCTCATGCAATAACAGGAACCTCATGACCGTGTCCTACACCATAACCTGCCACGCTGACATTTTTAACCCTGGGTACTTTGAGAGCTATTTTGAAACGCCACCTTTTTGCCTGAGAGATAACTCAGAGATAACTCATAGAAATAGACTCTGTGGACACCCCTAGTCTGCTTCAGACACCTTCAGTCTAGATCAGCTGACCGGCCTGCAGCAGAGCAGGGCTGCACACAACCCATTCCTAAACCAAAGTAAGGACAGCAGTACAGACAGCGGTTTCTTGAAATGCCACAACTTTGCAAAACTGTGCTCATTGTCTAGGACTCTCGCATCAGTATTCAGGCACCCAAATACAAGTGTCTGTTTAGCAGAGTACTGAACCCCTTCCGCTATAGGAAGCCATAAGAAGCCACCAGTAGTGACTGCAGTTGATCTGCATGCTGGGGTATGAAGATACCATAGATGGATCGAAGCAGACAGTTGAACTAGAGACCTCCTGAGGTTCATTCCAACATGGGTTTTTCTATGACTCTAGGATTTAGGAGACTAACACAGGCACTTGAAAATGGAATTGGAATATTATACCACAGCACACACTGAATACAGCATATACATTGGCATTCATCAAAAGGGGGAAACACAGCATAAAAAGATATAAAGATATTGTTATAAAAAAGCTCTAGGAAAAAACAGAGTTTGAGTACTTTTAATCAGAAAACGAAATCTATGATCAGCTCCTACATGTACCTAATGATTTGGGTGTAAGATAAGAAATTCATACAAGTCTTCAAATTGGCCGTTCCTCAAATATTTTAGTGGCATGTATAAAGACAGAATGACTTACTTGTCATTAACAAATGAATACATCAGCAGGCGTTCGTCTATGAACTTCTTCCATTCAGGCTTTTCATTAGCTAGATCCCTGTAGTTATCATTAGAAACAATGATGCCATCTGACTCAAAGGCCAGCTTCACTATAAATCGGTCATCGTAGCATACCACCCTTCTGCCTTGCACTCGTCGGGATGGTGTGAACACAAGAATCTTCTCCTTTTCTAATTTACGCAAGATTTCTTGATCTACAAGGAATAAGAATCAAAAGTTTAAAAAGAAAAAGAAACGAACAAAAAAAAGATGTTTGTTTAATATTACTCCAAAGACATTAGATTTGAGGAAGAAAATCCAAGCATTTCAGACTAACCATGTCTTAAATGGTTATAGTCCAGCAGAAGGTGTCTGATATATGATATTTGAAGTTACAGTCAGCAGTCAACTGGCAATACTTTCAAAAAAATCCCAAAACAAATTGAAACCTCCTGGCCCACACAATTTCTCTAAGACCAACACAAGGGACCTTGTTCATATTGCTGTGGTTAAAAGAAACACTGCTTATCAAAATGCATGTGAAAAACTGCTCCAGTTGAGGTGTGTGTTGGGGGGAATCTTAAATCTTACTGAATGTTTCGGTGAGTAGGAGGGCTACACTCAAGCACAGCCAAGGGTTTCCCATAACTGAGCTCCTTGGTAAAGACAGACCCTTTGTGGCACCCAGCAAGAAAGAGATTTTGAAATAATTCCAGTAGCTCACACTAATGGGATTGCCTCATAAAAATTTCTGCCCATCAAAAGAAGGGGTTACTACTAGTACCCACAAGGGCTAGAAAACCCACATTCTGTATAAGCAAGCACTCAGGCTCTTCACAAATGTTAACAGTATCCCCTAAAAAGACACTGAATGTCATCTTGTAACCAAAAGCAAATGTGGGGGTCCTTTTTGTTTGTTTTATTTTACCTTCAGTAAAAGTTCAGAACATATCTTTCCCTAAAGGGTTTACGGTTTTATATACGAAGCCTTAGTAAATCCAAACAGATTTCTCTTTAACCCTTCTAAATAAGCGTGTTTAAGATTCACCTAATTCCTTCTTGTCCTACACAGTCCACGAATCACCTGTCCAAAAGCATTTTCTCTTTCTCTGTGTGGGACCTGGAAATCCCGAGTTGCTTTGGAAGGTGGCCTAAGGAGGTTGGTCTGAACTAAGATAGGAGCGCCAGTGCACCTAACACTGAAGCACATATCCCTTGTGTCAATTCTTCTAGTTAATGCTCTCCCTAGAGCAGACAAGGTATGAAAGAAAAATAAACAAAAAGCTAGGCAACACCTAAAATGGCAGAAGATGCTTGTGCAGTGAATATGAGTCATGGCTCTTAATAATGCTTTAGATCTCAAATAACTCAACTTTTGTAGTACAAGAAACTTGACAGGGAACATGTTCCATCTAGCAAAAAAAAGACTCCATTGGGAAAAAATACAGCATTAATATTACATATAAGCAATATATTTGATACAAGCATTTATCTGCTTAGTAGAAAAAACAAGGTTCTACATGAAATCCAAGCTTTTTGTGTTCATCCCCCCCTTCACCATGTGGTAAACAATGAATAAGAGTGTGGCAGAAGGTGATTTTTCTCCTCACTAAGAAAGAATAAAAAAAGTTTGCCATGTGACGATTGGCAGGTAACAGTAAGAAAGATGCAGCTGTTGTTTAATCCAAGAAGCTTCTCAGAAATACTGACAGTCTAGAACCATCCTCATGTTAGTTGTCTAAGACTTTTTCAAAATTCCAGGTGGCTGCATATTTCAGGTGCATGTCTCTGGAAACGGAGTGACAGCACAATGTATTCCACAAGACTGGTAACAAACAGGCTCCCTGCGTCCTGATAAGAAAACTGAAGAACTTCTGTTTTACAGAAGATAGAGTAACTTTATTTGATCTTCCTCCCATTTGGAGGGTCCATGATGACACATGGCAAACTGCTCTGCTCTGGTGAGACCCCACCTGGAGTACTGTATCCAGCTCTGGAACCCTCAGCACAAGGACATGCAACTGTGGAGCGGGTCCAGAGGAGGGCCACAAAAATGATCTGAGGGATGGAACACCTCTCCCCATGAAGAAAGGCTGAGAGAGTTGGGGTTGTTCAGCCTGGAGAAGTTTCCAGGGAGACCTTACTGCGGCCTTCCAATACTTAAAAGGGGACTATAGGAAAGATGGGGGCAACCTCTTTATCAAGGCCTGTTGTGACAGGACAAGGGGTAATGGTTTTAAACTAAAGGAGGGTAGACTTAGACTGGATATAAGGAAAAAGTTTTTTACTGTGAGGCTGGTGAAACACTGGCACAGGCTGCCCAGAGAGGTGGTAGATGCCCCATCCCTGGAAACATTCAAGGTCAGGTTGGACAGAGCTCTGAGCAACCTGATCTAGTTGAAGATGTCCCTGCTCACTGCAGGGGGGTTGGACTAGGTGATCTCTAAAGGTCCCTTCCAACCCAAACTATTCTATGATTCTATGATTTTTTCATTGCTAGACAACTGGTCCATTCTAAGCCTTGCTACTTGCTTTAAACTCCTTATGGGGCTTCTAGCCATATCCACAGCACTAGAAGATGTCACAATTTATTTCTAAACTGCCAAATCTTTATTACCTAGCCAATGCTCTTCTCATACCTCAAACACTAGCATAGTGAAAACGAAAGGTTTCAAGAGAAAGGCTCCACGCTGCCCATGATGAGAGGAGAACAGCAGCTTTCCAAGAATTTTCTTGCATTAACATGATATATTCTAGTAGCAAACAAGCAAATTAAATGAAGTGTATAAAAATCTTTCCAGATATTTGGGAATGCACATGATAATCAGAACATGCTTCCATATTCTTTTCAAGAGCCTCCCTCCCATTAAAGATATCCATGTTTAAAAAAACCCAACAAACCCCACCCAAACCCCCAATCCCCCTTCCCTCCTAAATTCTAGGTTTTCATTTTAACCCCAAATTCTCCTCTGCTTCAACTTCAGGGCAGAGGGAGGATGACTTTCTAGCCTTCACACAGAATCAATTAGTTTGATCAATAAATAACTCCACCAATTATTTTTTTCTAGATAAACAGGTTAAAAAATTAATATTTTCAAACGCTATCTCACTTGTTAATAGTAATGATGAAAAGGAGAACCATTCCCTTTCTGTCAGGATAATTCCTGTAACCCCAAACACAGGCAGTGACTCACCGCAGATGACTGGCAGACAGGCCAGCCTGGCAGAATCTGCTCACCACAAGGAAGATCACCTAGTGAATCACTAACTTCAAACCTCTTCGCTGCCAATGCTACATGGGTGTAACAGATTTAAAAAAATGGCAGTTACATTCTTCAAGAAATAAGTAGCAACGTTAACGGAAAATTCAGAGAGGGAGAACTTGGAGAGGGCATTATTTTGTCTTTTTCCTTCCTAAAGACTGCTGTGAAGTTAATACACTATTTTCTATTACAGTCTTTAATTTCTAAAGATTTGTTCCTTTGAGCAGTAGCATTCATGCTGTGCAAAGCATCCAACAAACCAGCAAAGATGGAACAGAGCCTACCTGTGATGAGAGCATCAGGTCTCGACTGTTCTTTTCTCCACGCTGGCACAAACACTGTGACATCCTTGTGGCCTCTTTCCAAAAACCAGTCTACTGCCAATTTGATTCCTCGACAAGAAAATACTTCTTTGTTCCCATGGCTGAAAAACACATTAAAATTCCTTATTATGTGACTTCGCTTTTCTATGACTGTAAACAGAGCACAGCGAAACACATATCTCAAAGCCACACTCTATACTTGTGCCGTGGTTTCTAGAGGCAGCGGGGAGTCAGTCTGAGCCTTGCCCAAACATTGCCATCACTTGCAAAATAGTGTGGGAGAGGGATACTAAATCTGCCAAACGTTTTTAGCATCTGTACACAGATTTGACAAGCAAAGAAAAATATAAGTAGAGAGTGTTAAAAATTCTCATAGCCCAACCAGAAGTATGGGGTATAACAGGCACCACAGAGACTTGGTGAAAGAAAGCAGGAGGCCTGGAAATACCAACATGAAAGAGTGTAACATGTTTAGGAAATGCCAGCAGATGAGTACGGAGCACCAGCATGCATGGTGGCAGGGGAGGAGACGGCAGATCCCCACTGCAGGAGCTGCGTGATGTTGCATCTGAACTCCAAGCCCAAGGGGGTGGCAGGCACTCTGCGGGACAAGTTAGGCAAACTGGAGAGACTGTCCAAAATCAACATGACAAAGCTAAGAATTTGCTTAGTACTGCACTTCAGAAGGAGAAATTAATTTTGTATTAAAAAAGCCACAGAGAGACAGTTCAGCAGAAACCAATCAGACACAAGCAAAACAAAAGATGTGCATCTGTTGTGTAATAACTGTGTGAGGTAAGGCATGAGACACAATTATGTAATTTTCTAAAGGCAGATGACTCCTCAGCCAACTTCTACATCCAGTTTTGGGCATGACATATTACAAAAGACATAGAGGAACTGGAAAGAATCCAAAAGAAAGTGAAACAAGATCTATGGCAAAAGGCTGAAGGAAGTGCATTTAGTTTATCTGGAGAAAAAAGGCAGCCTGTAGAGGAACAAAACAATCTTTGATACATAGGAGGTAATTAAACTAGAGGTCAGCAATCAACTACTGGGTGTCCATGGAAAAATTCTGGTACCAGAGGGCTGCAGGGGGGCCTCTGAGAAGTCAGGGTCTGCCCCGTGCCAGGCACACCTAGCTCCAGCCAGCTACACAGCAGAGGAGAGGGGAATGAGGGAACACCAAGGCCAGAGGAGGAGGTGCTCCATGGGGAGCAGATACACCCCCAGAGGCACTGCAGCCTGTGGTGAACAGGAGAAAAAGCATGAGAAAAAGGAGCAGCAGAGAGAAACCGCCATGTCCTGACCCCAACCCCCAGCACCATTCACTGCCTCTCTGCAGCCACCTGTGGCCACGACAAGGGGGAAGAGAGATGTCTGGAGTGAAAAGGAGAGGATAGACTTTTCCCCCCTAAGTATTTTAATGTTTGTCTCTTGCTTCTCATTGTCTGAATCAGTAATGAAATATTTCTGTTAACCTTCCAACTTAGTCTATTCTGTTCCCCAAGTTGAGTCTGTTTGACACGCAACAGTACTTGGTAAGTGATTTCCCTGTCATTATTTTGACCCGTGAGTTTTCTTGCTCTTGTTCCTCCCGTTTTCTCCTGTTTTGCTGGTGGCAGGAACAAGCACCCAACTGGGTGGGTACCAAGCCGCAGCCATAGTCTCACTCTCATAGGGATCCTAAAAGTTCCTCCTACTTGCATGTTTTGAGGTAAATAAAACCACCAGAAAGTTATTTTAAAACTGTTCGGGTGGGGGTTTTTTTTGTGTGTGTGTTGTTTTTTTTTTTCAGGTAGGGCCGTTTAAAAGTACCTACTGTTTCCAGCTTTTTAAAATAGCACTGCTATATATTCCTTGGTATTTTGAGGGAGCTTGAGCAACTGTGCAATGGATGAAGTGACACAGTAAAAGTGAGAAAAATTTCAAAACAATATTCAGATTACAGAAGCCTGTGAAGGAAGTGGCGTACACATTCACCTGTATCACAAGAGAATGAGTCATGGCTAACACCTCTCAAAAAGCATTGTCCCTAGCAGAGGCTGTGCTGAAGTTCACAGGCCCAAACAGAAAAAAAAACACAGAAAGAAAGAAAGGAAAAACAAAAGGGGGGCGGGGGGTGGGGGGAGGAAGAGCCCAGTACCATTATCTGGATTTAAGCAAGCAACTGCACAACTCTCTTTTCTAATGATGCTGGACACAGGACCTGGAAACCTAATCACATACTAAGACACTGCAATTGTTGCTGGCTATAATAATCAAAGTTTGTAGACTTTAGCTGGCACTGGGTACTCCAAAGATAGTTTAAGTCCATCTTCAGATGCCTATAGGGCTATACTAGGAACACTGGCAGGAGCAAGGCATCTATGTATCTCAACATCCTGTTTAGCTATAGGTATAGTCCTCTGTGATAATACATTTCCTGTTTTGTACAGTAGTATCATGTAATACATTATTACATTGTAATAACACTGTAATAACAAAACATCAGTATTTTTTCTAGACATTATTTTATACTACATAATTATCCTTCTGCTTGTTTAGCTGAAAGAGTAGTATTTTTGTGTATTTCACAACTTCCCCAGAATGGGAAACCAAACCACGCACAGATATGTCACATATTTTAAATGCACATACACACATGCATAGAAAAAATGGCCAACAGTATTTCCAGCCATGGCAACTCTAATTACATCTCCCTGCAACAACACAAAATCAGGACGCTCAGGTGCATTCGGTACTCAGTGCACAGCCATAAGGCCTCCTTTGCAAAGCCTGAGATACAAGAAGTTACTGTTCATGCTATCAGCAGGTCATGTGCAACCACAAGCATATTGCAATCCATTTTGAAATTGTTGTCAGGAAGGGCTTGTTCCAGCTACTAAATTCCAGTTAAATCACTGGTCTGTTATTACCCTAAACTATCTCCATGGTTTCAAATGGATAAAACTAGTTTTCACTCCTGACAGTGAACAAGCATTTTGTTAGACTGCATTTTAGTTACAGTATGTTTCTCCCCCTAAGTCTGAGAAATAATTTCTGGAATGAAATCAGGGCTTCTCTGAAAGAAATGGGTGTTCTTGCCTATTGCTTTCTATCGGGTTGGATATCAAGCCACACTTTTAAAGGCGGGAGGACGAACAGGCAGCTCAGCTCCTTAGTTTTCTCTTGCCTAATACAGACCATTAAAATTCTTTCATGCAGAACATAAATTTTAAATATACTTGAACTCTAAGAAACAGAAATGGGAAATGTATTACAATGCATACTAGCTTTTCTGCATTGCTGAGCAAGTGGATTTATAGCTCATATAAATCTTCACATTTTTTTCCGCTCATTTTCAGACACATGCGTAAGCTGGTATCTGAGCGGATACAAATTCCAATAAATTTAAATGATAAGTGAGAAAGTCTGTGAAAAAGATGTGCAATTAAAATTTGTTCTTTTATTCTGTTTTGTTGTCATGCAGATTCGATGCTCTCCTTTTTGTGATCTTTGTGCTTCATCAGCTTTTTGATACATCATATGGTGAAAAGACTGAAATCATGCTTCTTCCTCTGACTTTTTTCCTTCTGATTAGTGGTAAAAAAAGAGAAGTGTTTGTACTACTTTGTCAAGAACCTTTCTTTTAAGAATCTCTTCCCAATTATTACAAGTATGTGAAAGCTCAGAGCAGTCAGGATGACAGCTGCAGCCCTGGGTAAGACATTGGTGTATTTTGCTTTGGTTCTGCTTGCCAACTATATTTAATCTACTATTCTGAGTTGAAGGAAGATGAAGTATATTCCTTAAGATGTATCTATTTCTCTTTCATACCATGCATAAAATTCTTTTTATCACCACTTTTATATTTAGCCTGTTGATAGCAACCGCTTTATTTTAAAAAGAAAAAAAACAAAACAAAAGCAATATAACACTTCCTGAGCAAAAAAAAAAAAAAAATCAATCAAGCATTTTCTACGATAGCAGAGTTGGTAGAAAGTGGTAAAATATGATGAGAACATTTTCATTTTCTCCATTACCTTCCTAGCCCCCAGACAAGGTTTTCAAGTGACTAAGTCTTGAAAAGAGTTGCAGTATAACCCTGAAACACCAACTACTTATAGTAGCTGCAAGACCTGGGGCATGTCCTACCCCAATATTCAAACCAACATGGAGCTCTCAGATTTTGAAAGCTACAAAAAACATACACACTGGTGACAAGAGGCATTAGAGCTGAGGTCTACAGTATTGTCTGTTGTAATACATAGACAGGTTTTTATACAACTGAAATCTGACACATCAAGGTATTCCCCTTGTAGAAGCATACTGATGAAAAGCAGGAACAAGTAAACTAAAACACAGATCAATCTAGTAGATTTAGAGAGTTGCCAAACTATTTTCTTCCATCATGTTATAGGAGGAAAACAGTGTTCAGTCCATAACATAGAGACATAAGAATTTCCACCCTGTATCAGATTAGTGCTCATTAGCCTGGCAGCCTGGTTTTGTCACTAGCCTCATCCCTTGCTTAATTTTTTTTTAAAGCTCCACTAATTTCTTAATCACAGTATTAATCTGTCCTAAAGCACTTCTCATTAACCTAGGCCTTGTATCAGTCCTGCATTTGCTCCTTATACATACATTCTGGTGCTGACACAAAATGGATTAAACAGTTCCCAAATCTTGGGTTTTTTTTTTCCCCCCCATTAGCCCATGACAATTTTCTCCAATGCTTTGAGGTCTTTGAAGGAAAAAAAAAAAGCCTTGGAAGCTGTACCATCTTTCATCTGTAGGGCTTCCAACACTGGGGCACTCTACCGAGTATGGCAACTGCGGTCACTAGCCAGACGCGCATGCGGGTCTCTGACTGATTAAGAGTCACGCAGTCAGCTGTCAGAGGTCAAAACAGGCAAAGAGAAGTTATACTCAAAGCTGCCAGTGACAAGCTCCTATCCACATGATCGTTACTTGTTGGAAAAATAATTTTATCTATTCCTTGTAGCCTGACTTCTTAAAATAACCGAAGAAACAAGTCAGGCTACAAGGAAAATGCTGCATTAGACAGCCAGCATCACTGAAAGATGAATATCTGAATCAAAGTACCATCATGTCTACCAAGCTCAGCAGTACACACTCTGAGAAAAGGCTAGTGAAGCTAAATTGTTAGTTAGATTGTTATAATACATATGCAATTAAATTGCCAGATGAAAACTACATCTGGCAGAGATGAGACAAATCAAATCATCCTTCGGTTGACACTGCAGGGAGTAATTTGCAGTTGTGGAAAAACTTCTATGTAGACAGAGTATCAGCAAACCTTTCACTACGGCCAAATGACCTGCCTCATGGTTAACACAAGGAGACAGGACTCAATTGCCTAAACAGAGATGTCTAATGCTGGTTTTGGCACCTTTGGGTATCTCACACTTCCTCCAGCTGAATGCCACTCCTGAAGGCATTGGGGTTTGTGTTGCATCTGTCAGGCCTTGGTACATGTTTCTGATGCCACCAAGCACCTAGAACATTCATAGCTGGAGAGATGGCTGGGCATGAAAGCTGTAAGAAAACTGTAAAATACTTGTCTTAAGTGGAAGTGCATTTAACCAAAATACAGAACCCCCAAATCAGCATCTTCCTCTCACAAATAAAAATGAAGTATGCAATGGTTATCTCACGTTGTATTTTCCCTTGTGCGATGAAGTACCACCAAGCATCATTTAAATACACGGGCCAGGTTTTCCAAAAGGGGAAACTGAAGTCCATCACCTCCATGGCCTGGGAATCCTAAGGTTTGAAGTTTTCAGAAGCATCTAATTGCTCAAAATAAGATTCATTTATTTCAACCTGCAAACCCAGATAGCAAGTGATCAAAATACTTCAGTTCTTTTGCCTGTATCATTGGAAAGTGGTTGTCTACAAATTGTAATACAGAAAGTAAACTATCCAATTATTTGCTTATCAGTGTTGTCTTCATGTTGTGCTCTCTGTAGGCACAGCAGACTTCTTTTTTGCCTATATGTTTTCAACACAAAGTTTTACGTACGTTTACATAAAATTTGAAACCCATTCTTTTTGCTGTTAGCGAATAAAGTCTGAAGGCACCCAGGGTACCATAGAAAACTAACAAATATGGAACAGAAGCAAATTAATAGAATATTAAAAATTTTCCCACTGTCACTGTAACAACTCTGTTCCTTATTCTTTACTTAGTGGTAGCAAAAGCCTTACTTTGATTCCAGCAAAGAGAAGAATCACAGCAATAACTAATTTCAGGCAATTTTCAGTATCCCAAACTTATCCGTGAAAAGGACAAACAATGAAAAAGGGCTGTGCAGCATGTTGCAGTATATTCACTTCAGAAGGAACTCACTCTCTCTCAACCTCAGCAGTAAAGGGAAGTCTTAAAATGAAGGGGTAAAAGAGAACCTCAAAACCTCACTTCTGCTGCCTCACAGACAGACAGAACCTTCTTCCCTTCATTCCAGACTGTGGAGGAAGTTCCAGGCTGAGGAAGTTGGAGATGCGTGAATAGAAGGTCCAGGAACACACTGGAGAGCAGAGGTAGGGGCTGAAGAGCTGACATTCTGCTGTTGCTATATGGGCACAGATCACCTTCTTTCACCTACTTCAATTATGTAAAGGGAAAATTTAGGGTAGCTTAAATCTCATCACACAGGGGTACAGAACTATTACTGACTGAAATGTGTTATCTGCCTAGTATCTACGTTGCACAGTTACGCTAAATAAGGTCCTGAGTGTATTGTTATGTCAATGGACAAATGCTTTTCTTGTTCATGTGCACTAAGGCTCTGAACAAAGATTTTGCATTACATCATCACCACCTACATCCATTAAAAAACCCCACCTTGTGAAGCAGGGTTAGGGCTACACAGTTCTCTGGAAAGCCAACATAGGTCACTGCTCAGGTATGGCACAAATGAATCCTGGGTCCTATCCCTTAGTCCAGCCTCACTTTCAGCTGTGGGAAGTGTCTATCGAGAGCTTCATAGCTGCTCCAGGGGATTGTCTAATGTGCTGTTCAGCTCTGATTTTAAGTTTACACACACACACACGCACAGAAAAATCAGTCTCATCTGCAGGAGTGTTTTAACAAAAGACCTTGTGGCTGTTAGGCTTAAACACAGAGTCACCTCTCCTCTTCTGGAAAAGTATTAAGTCAACACCATGAAAGCTAGAATAATGAAAGAACAAGACCAGATTTGAAGCATCCCATAGAAACTAAATGGCAATTCTTCAAGCCACAGCCTGCAAAAGCCACCTTTCTGGTATTCAGTTGAAAGAGGGGCTTGCTTAATTTTTAAAACTTTAACCAATTCATATTCTTTAGACAATATTGGAGTTTTAAATTTTAAATACACAAGATGCATTTGATCAACTGTTTTCAGTTTAAGGCACAAATGACAATCAATGCCATCTCAAAGTTTAAGAAAAGCTTTCCAAGCATTACCGAAAGGCAGCTTGTCTAGAACAGGAGTAGCCACCAGACTAGACGAGCATACTTGCTGGCTCTGGCTGGCCAGAATAAGTTATTCTGGCCCAAGCCTTGTTCTGTGCTGTCCTCAAGAAACTCACAAATCCACCCATCATCAGTTGACTAGATGCAACCGGTTACACAAATATGAACATCCAGTCACACAATCAGACACATTCTTCCTCCTTTCTATCAGAGCTAGCTTTCTCCCAACCACAAAAACATCGGGTTTCATTTACAGGTCTAATGAAAAAATAACGCTTTCTGATATTTTCTTTTTCTCTGAATTAAGAATCTGAATCAACTCATTTTGCAGCTGCTTAGTTACTATATGAGATGCAGATAGGAAAGCATCCCTTGCAGTGAGATAGAGGCAAGGCTGAAAGTAAGTCACTCTGTGTCACACATCGAATGTTTTGTGAAACCGCATCCTTAATTAGTCATGCAATGGAGAGACAGGGCAGCATACAATGTTTGATCCTTCCCAAGAGGATAGCTATCTCATGCTACTTGTATTACTGGATATTACTCACCTCAACCTTCTCCACAAAACTTCATCTCCACTCCCTTTCACCCCCATCAAATACATCCTTTAAAGGAAAATTACCAGTTCTTATGTAGAACAATTCTAATAGTAAATGGTATCATCAAGTACATGTATTACTACAATATGGGAGTAAGAATATAGATCAGAGTCTACCCATTTTTGTGAGAACATATAAGAGAGCTCCCAAGAATATTGCTCGAAAGACTAACTGCAGTCTTGCTTAGGGTACAGGCCCATTCCGCTTTAGCAACTCCACAGCAAACTCATTGGCCACAGCTTGGAAAAGCAAAGAGAAAAGAAAAGAATAGACTGTGCCAATTTACAGATTAGTTGCTCGTAACAGGACCCTGGACATTTAGACACAAAAATGTGAACATGATTGTCTGAACTGCAGGTGAATTCCTGTATCTCCCCCATTGCTTTCAACATTGTTCTTTTACACGTAAAAGCTGAAATCTTTCCCTTTAAGTATTTAAAGTTCTTATTTACTATTACCTATTTTCTTGAAGGGGAAAGGACAGATCCTCCCAGTGAAAAACTGGATGCACAGCTGGTGTCAGCAACAGAGACTCATCTTTTACAAACATGGGACCAGCTTTATAACCAAGGACTGATTTCTAGGAACAGGTGGGATCCTCTTGGCCAAGCAGAACAAAAGCATCTTTGCCAACTGGCTGACCAAAAACAGAGCAAAAGTGCCTTTGCCAGTAGGCTGGCCAACAGAGCAAGGCATGAGCAATCCAGGAAGTTTCTGGAGTACATTGATGATAACTTCTTAAAATGGGTAACTGAGGACCCAACAAGGGAAACTGCTGGACCTCATACTTACAAACAAGGAAGAACTGGTCAGAGATGTGAAGGTCAGGGGCAGACTTGGCTGTAGTGACCCTGAGTGGTGGAATTCATGATCCTGTGAAGAGCAAGGCAAAAAGCAGGATCACAACCCCAGGCTACAAGGAGAGCATACTTTGGCCTGTTCAGGGGAATCCCATGCGATATGACCCTGGAGAGAAGAGGGGCACAGGCAAGCTGGTTGATTTTCAAGGATTACCTCTGCCAAGCTCAAGACTGGTCCACCCTGATGTGCAGGAAGTTGGGCAAAGGTGACAGGACGAGACTTTCCCTCAGCAGAGGTTAGGGAACACTGAAATGGGGCATTCCCAAGGGGCCTTGATGGGATGCGCTCTAGAGTATTGAAGGAGCTGGCTGATGACATTGCAAGGCCACTCTTTGGTAATCTTTGAAAGGTTGTGATGACTGGGCAAGTTCTTAAGGACTAGAAAAGAGCAAATATCCCTTCTGTCTTCAAGGCAGGCAAGGATAATTCAGGGAACTACAGGCTGGTCAGCCTCACCTTGTTCCCTACTAAGGTGATGGAGCAAATCCTCCTGGAAGACCTGTCCTAATAAATTATGTAGATTGGGTGAAGGTGACTGGGAACAGTCAGCATGGATTTATGAAGGGGAAATATGCTTGACCAACCTTATATCCTTCTACGGTGAGATGAGATGACTGGCTTAGTGGATTAGGAGAGCAGTGGATGCTGTTTATTGTGGCTTTAACAAAGCTTTTGACACTGCCCCTTAGAACATCCTCACAGACAAACTAATCAAGTATGGGCAAAATAAGGGGACAGTGAGGTGGACTAAAATCTGGGTGAACTGCTGCACTCAAAGGATTATGATTAGTGGCATCAAGTCCAGCTGGAGGCTAATCGGTATTGGTGGACGTGAGGGATTGATACAGGGGCAAGCATTGCTTAATAACTTCATTAATGACCTAGATAATGGGACAGAGTGCACCCTCTCCAAGTTTGCAGAGGATGCATAACTAGGAGGAGTACACCAGAGAGGTGTACGGCCATTCAGAGGTACTCAGGCAGGGTGGAGAAATGGGACAAGAGGTACCTCAGCAAGTTCAACAGCAGGAAATGCCAATCCTGCACATGGGAAGGATTAACACAAGGCATCAGTACAGGTTGAGGGCCAACCAACTGGAAAGCAACTCTGAAAAGAAGGACCTTGGAGTTCTGGTGAACACCAAGCTGACCATGAGCCAGCAATGTGCATTTGCAGCACAGGCGGCCAACAGCCTCCTGGGCTGCATTAGGAAAAATGTTACCAGCAGGTCAAGGAAGGTGATCCTTCCCCTCTGCTCAGCCTTGGTGAGGCATCTGGAGTGCTGGGTTCAGTTCTGGGCTCCCCAGTATAAAACAGAAGTGGACAATACTGGAGAGAGTCCAGTGAAGGACAAAAAGTTAATCAAGGGACTGGAGCACCTGTCATATGAGGAGAGGCCAAGAGAGCTGGGACTGGAGAAGAGAAGGCTCAGGAGGAACTTATCCATGTGTATAAATACCTGATGGATGGGAATAAAGAGAACTGAAATTGACTTCTCACTGGTTGTCCAGTGACAAGACAAAGGAAATGTTGTTTAAACATTAAAAAAAGAAAACTTTCTTACAGTGAGAGCATTCAAACACTGGCCCAGAGAATACGTTGAGTCTCCATCCTTGGAGACACTCGAAACACAGCTTGAGATGGCCTTGAATTGACACTGCTTTGTGTAGGGAATTGGACTAGATGATCTCCAGAGGCCCCTTCCAATCTGAATGTTTCTGTGATTAAATTTGATAGAAAGCAAGTAAAGACCTGTTAATATGATTCTTGGAACTAGGAAGACTGTTATATTAATAGATATAATCTGTTTAAGCACTGTAGCATGCATAGCATGCATGCACATTTGGCTCATTTTATGTAGATGGTCGAGAAATTAAACTGATCATAGGAAGGCAGGACCTAAGTATTTATGCTAATAGCTGAATAAACATTAAGGAAAAAGTGACTGATCTGGAGCTACTTCTGGAATGTGTTCAGTGAAGTTTGTGGGAGAAGTTAAACCTAGGTCCACCCACTAAGTCTGAGCTGTGCTAACTAGCTAACACTTACACAACTGTTTTGGATTTATGTGAAATACAATCCCAACCCTTTTTAGAAGCCTCTGGATAACTTCTTGGCTGAATACCAGAACAGTGTTTGTTCAACTAGACATACTTCCTTACAGCTCAGTCTGAACAAAACATTTAGGAATGACACATCAGGTAGACAGAACTCTCAGGAATACCACATTTACAAAGCAGTAATAACCTACCTTTATGGGCTAACACATCTACTTAAATAAACAAAACCTATCATATTGGCGTGAATAAGAGCTGTATTTAAATTTCATTTTAAAAAGCCTCATTTAAAGGTAATTGACTTGATTAGGAGCTATAAAAACCCTGGGCCTTTAGCCCAGAAATGTCTTGCACAAACTTTTATTAGTAAGCTAACGAAAATCAAATCAAGTCATCAGAAGACTAAAATTGACCTTCTAAACCGTGGTTCTAGTAATCAGATAATCCTTATGAGTTACCCACTTAGTTACTAATCAATCTGTCAATCATTTATATAGCCATAAAACCCCTCATCTCTCAGCACATCTCGCTGCCATTTCCTTCTCTCTCTAATCACCAGTGAAGCCTCCCCACTGACAAGTTTCTTGCTATGCACCCAGATGACTGGGGTCAGGATGGGTGAATGCTGTAGATAGATGTGATATCTGTAGGCATGAAAGTGAATGTCTAAAGTGTAGTAATCTCAGGAATTAATCGCAATAAAAACCAACTCCAAATCTGAACCATTTATCACAGAATAGTACCAAGGAGAAGCATCTCTTAAGCCACTTAACTCTAAATCACTATTTTATAATCTTAAGGAATCTTACATTTGCTTTAACCTTCTGTATGTAATTGGATACAGCAGTTGCCCATAGCAATGCTGCCTACCAAAAATTAATGAAGGACTAGAATGGCAGTGGTAAGGAGAGATTTGATAGCTGCCTACAAAGGGAGACTGACATTAACCTGTGGTTGTTCTAACAGTGCGTACAAACCACTAACTGTTACAGATCTCTAGCCTGATTACACGACTGGTATACTGTGTGGTCGATGAAGATGCTTGCAAGAGAACCAGCACACAGTTTTAGGCAATTATACTGAACAACAGTGCTTGAAAGGGACACGGTTGTTCTGTTTCCATTTCAATATAAAAGCAAAAGCTTCATGGTCACATACCTCATTGCAACATTGCTGCCATCAATAACTATAGGCCTCAGGTTGTCACCATCCTCTGTCACATCCTCCTGCAGTGGAGACTCTGACCTCTGAGACTCTATGGAAGACACTTCACGCATTACACTAGTGTTAGCGCTAGTTACAGTCTGATCAGTCTCAGTTTTATTCCCAAGTTTGACAAGTTCTCCCAAAATATCATTTATTAAAGCATCAGTACCAAGTTTATTTAGTACAAGTTGAACCTGCTCTTCAGAGTAACCCAACTTAAGTGCAAACTCCAGTTTGGTTTGATATTCTTTCACCACATCAGGGGACTTTTTGACTTCCTTAGGTGCTATCTGAGCTTCTTCTATCCTAAAGTCTTGCAAGATTTCATTTCTTTTTAGTATATGAGGCTCTAAGCAAGGAGATCGGCACAGCTGTCGGTGAGTCTTAGACAATAAATGTGATTCTGATGCAGAATTGTTCAGTCTCTCTGAATCATTATCAGAATTTGTGCTTTCTTCAGAGTCACAGCTGGAGCTTCCAGAAGTCTCTTCAGATGCCTCCTTGTCTACATCTTCTTTCCTAGAATTAACCTTATCCATTGTTGGCTTCTCCGCCATTGACCAGGGTACAATTGCATTTATTTGTGTGCCAGTGGTCCCCACATAAAGATGACCTAAGTCATGCCCCAGATGATCCTTCAAGCCCATGAAGCTGCTGCATGTACTTGACTCCACTTTGCTGTTTTTCTTGTATTCCTGAATATAAAGTGTTCCGTATTCCTAAAGAGAGAACAGAAACGTTGCAATTGGTTATACATATTACTTGTTTTGTATTGTCTTGCTGCTTCCTCAGAACTGCATTTATTCTCTCCCAGCAGGGAAATATGACTTTTTTTTTGGGGGGGGTTGGGGGGTGGAACTTTTCCTAAGGAACATACATAGCTAAGTGGATAAACAACTGATCATCTGTATTGTATCCATTGTATCCAATGCTTTCACTTAAACATTTATAGAAATGGGTTTATGAAAGAACAGGAAAACAAACACTGCAAGTTTACCTACTGTAACACTGGTATTTCTTCTAGCTTTGTAACAACAACAAAAAAATGCAACTCTACAGGTACTAGAAAAGCTTTTTAAACTAAATACCTTAAACTCTCTGTTGAACAGGAAGAAATTAGCATGGTACTAGATTATCTGGCTTATTAGGCAAATACAAGACATCGTAACACATAAAAATTAGTAACAGAAAACATGATTAAATAAAAACTTATTGGCCCTAAAAGACACTATCAGTTCAACTGAATACACTCAAACTATTTCTGAATTCCCTGAATTCACTTTATAGTGATAATTAAGTAAAGAAAGACTAATTGCTCTCAACAGAGTGCTGTATTACTAACACATACAGCATTTAGAGACATGGATTGATCTAATGGCCAATAAAGCCCATGGAAGTCTTTGTACTGATCGCAACAAACCATTCATCAAGCCAACAAGGCAACAAAATTAAAAGCTGATTTCAACTCTTGGACTAGACTTGTGCAAGCCTTTTGCTGAATCAAAACTAAATATATAGACATCACGTAGGAAGAACAGAAGAAGAAAAGTTGCAGTTTTCTGGACTTCATACACTTGCCACATCAGTTTTTCTGGAGAAATTTTGCATAACAGTAGTTACATAGAAGTTAGCTACCCATTTCATTACAAGGGTTACTTCCACAATCTACATTTAAAGGCAGATTGTTACGTCTTTCCCTTATTTTGCTCTTTTACACAGGAATCTTTGCTAACTGCTTCAATAAAGTAAAAGATAAATTATCTCTCACAGATAAAAATGGACCATATGGACCAATTGTACTGCAAGGTTACCATGAAAAAGAATAATTTACATTATGGGAAGACTATGAAACAAAGAGTTCTTTCACACTTCCATCTCACAAAGCAGAATATAAAAGCAAAATGTAGAGGTAAAGGACTTCACTTGAACTTGACAGGTATATCACAAACACAAATTTCATCAAGGATGATATACCGAGAAAAAACATTATGTCAAACAGATTCTCTTGATTTATACTAATAATACAAGTTACAGGTATGTCTCACCAACAGCCAAAATTTCTGTCAGCAAATACATTAACTCTCCCATCCCCTTACAGGTTAGCATTTAAGAATGACCCAGTACTTTCAAAATACAGTGGACTTTCCTCTTCTTGGGATAAAAGATCTGAGAGTGCACACAAGAGGAATTCATCCAGGCTTGTGCTGGAGCTTTTTGGGTATGAGGAACAAACACTTACTTTAGCTAAGCATTTCTAGTTAAAGTAAATAAACAAGTAAATAAATAAATCTATCATTAGCATTTTCACCTCTGAAGTTTTATTTAGATCTGATCTTGCTAGAAGGCAGTAGGGTTGTAATACTCTCAAGCAGTGTATCAAGGAATATTACTTTCTCTTCGCTCAAAGCTTTAGGATTTCAAGCAACACCATAGATAAAACACAATGAGAATTTAGGAAATGAACCTTTTCATACAGTGATTTATTAACTAATGTAATGCACTCGATAGCACAGCACTAGTAACAAATCACAACAATATCCGAATAAAAGGATACAGTTAAACCCAACACTGTGGCCTTCACAGAACTGACACCCCCCAAAAAAAAATTAAAAAAATCTCAAACAAGAAACCCCTATTGGAAGCGAGGCTGCTTAGCAACCAGCCTTTAGTTGCTAGGATGCGCTCCTTTAACATACCATCATGAATACTAGCACAGCGAAAGAATAATTTGGTATGAACAAAAGCCTATGAAAGAGAGCGGGACTTAAGTGCGTCTGGTTTCCCCTCAGAGAACAATGCAGCTGCCAAACCGATCTGGAAGCCCCGACATCATTGTTCCACCAACGCCACAATCTGCTCTGACTCTAGGAAGTCTAGTTAATAGGCAACACTTTTAAGCTGGACTGAAAAGTTGAGCTGGCTCATGTACCACCGCCGCAGAATACGGGGAGATAATGGGTCACTGCCTAAATCCGTGTACTGTGAAATGTCATTTTACCATTGAACTATAAGTAGAGGGAGAGGAGTTTTTGGAAGGGGGGAGGAGGAGGTTGCATATTAACAGCATGGAATAAACAAAGCTTGAAGTGCACAGATCAGAAAGAGGATTTTTTTTTTTTTTTAGTGGTAGTTGAAATAATACTTAAGTCATTCTCCAATCACTTCTTCCTTGAAGTTTAAGTGTTTTACAGCAACTATGATCATAATACCCTCCAGCAGGATTCAAAGAAGTCACTAGCATATGAATGTGTCCGAAGATCAGGCACTATATGAAACATACTTCAGATGACTTGTACATCAACTGCATATGAAAAGTGACCACAAACTGAACTTAGTTCATTGTTGGGAATGTATACATTATCAGCCTTACATCTACCTCCTTTAAGTCTCCTGTCAATCTCCATCTTGCTCCAATATAAAATGGCTTCTTTTGCACAGAACTCTACTGTTTTCCATAAACTATCTAAAGAATGAGAGTAACAAGAGCAGCAACTTTAAAACCTGCCACAGATAGTATATAGTCACCATACTACTGCTTTAAAAGGGTAGTTAAAATGATGCCTAAACCCTGCATGCAAACTGAATTTATTTTCTGACAAATTTTTACATCTGTGAACTTTGTACACCATATTTGTGGTCAGCAGCATCTCTTAGAAATGCTAGACTTTGGAGCTCCCATCATGATGTCCTTGATGAGATTCATTGATTAGAACCATGAAAACCAGATGTCACTGTTGAACACTGCTGGAATTATTTTATCTTGATTTGGTTAGTGAAGAGCAACATGCTAGCCAGCCTATTTGAATGAATTTGTATTCCAAATAAACACTAATGTACCTATATATAGGAAAGCTTATGAAAACCAGAAAAGGTCATGTTTATCCAAGAAGTAACATCAGATAAGAAGAACTCCTTGCACTCTTCACTTACAAGGAGCTCTCATTATGCACATATTCTTTTAAAGTATGCTTACTAATAAAATGCAATACAGCTAAGAAAAATATCTGCTATGAATTCTGACTCAACTGAGAGCCAAACAAACAAAATCAGCAAAAAAATTATTGTCAAGAAAGTTTTCAACTTTTGGTTATGCTCATCAGAGCTGAGTAACAGAATTTGTGCTTTTGAAAAAGTAACTCACAACTTAGACCCACTTAGGGCAACACAAGTTTTAAACTGCAGCCTGTTTAAAACTACAGTATCTCACACTAAGTTTGCTGTTAAAGGCCTAAAATACTGTATTACCAAGTCAAAGACATTTATCAAGTATAGGGGTAATACTCTGGATGAGCACTGTGCTACTACATTGTAGAACTGTATTCTTCCCCCATTTCTTAAAAGTCACCACTATTTTCCACTAAAAATAACCACCTCATTAATTCACCTTCACAAAAAATATTTCTATTTCTCAAAGAGATGCAGGCAAGTAGATCACTGAATTTTTTAATGCGCATTCAGAATATTTTCCACTTACAACTGAACACAGAAAAGTAGTTTAATGCAAATTTAGTTCACAGAGGAAAATAACAAGGAATAAAATAGTGCATCATATGGCACAGTGTAATAGAAATCGCGCATTCTCAAAGGACCGCCAAAAGTTTCTGAAGATACACTCTATAGTGAAATAGTTCAGCATGTTTGCATATAGGCAGACTTTTTCTAAGTCTTCTAAACTTAAAAAGGAAAATACTGAAGTCACAGTTTTTGAAATGCTGCATTACTTGTCACAAACAGAAGTGCAGAGCTGATCAGAAAAACCCTGAATGTATGTTATCCAATTGATAAAGATACTGCAACAATGCAAATAAAATAATGAATATGTAATAAATACCTACTGCTGTAGTTTCTATGTATTTAATTACCATTGTATTTCAGCGAGTGCTGTTGTCTGCATCATTCTATCCAACAAAGGAAGGATGTCCCATTGAACAGATTGGTTAATGCTCTGGGGCAACAGATGTCTACTGGAACTGCAGGAGACCAGCAACTGGTGGCCTGCCCATCTTCTGAAAACTTTCAATAGACTCATGCATATGTTCACACAATGGGGCATGTGGTAGAAAGGCAAACCTCTTTTTAACCCTTTTATATGCTGTCTTTCCCTCCCAGCTGATATATGAAGGTCTTTGTTTTGTTTTTTTCTTTACAGGATCCTTGGAACACAGGCTCATGGAATATACAGTGTTTGTTCTTCAGCCTAACATCTGAACTCAAAACATAAAACAAAACAGATTAGAAAATTTTTAAAAATATCCAGGCTAGATCTGACACACTTATGAATAGCTTTCCAAGCACAAAACCTTTGACTGGAACATGTTCCCACCTAAGAGCATCCTAATGCTCTATCTCACACTGCAGTATCTTCAGATAGCCCACAGCAGAGCTCCTATTTTCACAAACACAGGAAATTTCACCCATTGTGTGGCATAATGGAAAAGTTGTTCTATTTTGGTTTTCTTTTTCTTAAAAGCTTGTTCTACCAGTCACAAATTAAAGTAAAAAATAGCTTTTTTTTGCCAAAAAAAGGGTAAATACCTGTAACTAAAAGTTGAAAACTCCCCTTCCCCATCAGGGGCTCGAGGCAAATTTTTTCTGTTGATGGCTATTGCAAGTGATGACCACTTTCAAATTCTTGGAACCATTACCAATGCTTCTGAAAGTTCCTTAATAGAATGCACTGAGTGAGATCACTGCTCTTTAACATACTTAATCTTCAGACATAACCATTTTCCTTTCCTGCTTTTTCCAAGAGACACCCAAACTGGGCAAATCTCAGCCAACACACATGCTAGCTATGTTGTCCAAATGCAAACTGATACGCTGGAACACCAGCAAGGTGAAACGTCCCATTTCTGCAGAGAGAAGCCCGTATACTTACGTTTGCTGGAAAGCACACAGACATTGGTTTCTTGTAGCTGTTCCAGAAGCAACTCCTTAACACGATTTCAGCTGCAGACTTCAGGCAAGCAAGCAGAACAATGAATGGATGAACAGATGGACCCGCGATGTCTTTGCTTAACCTATTACTGAGCGGACGCGGAGCCAATCACGACCCGCAGAGCTCACAATTAGTTGGCCGGGCAGATGCAAGGCAACCTCCCCACCCTGCATCAGGTTCGGGGGTTTCTAAGATAAGCAAGTTGATGTCATTCTCAGGGTCTGCCCCGGGCAGCATGTGTATTAACGAGGGGTGTGCAGCAACAATAGGCCATACAAAAGAGACTAGCAGGCAGCTGCTGTATGAGAGCCAGAGTCATTAGGGAGCAGGCTGCCAACAAGAAACACCTGGCTTGGGCAGACTTCAGCTTCTCCTCATTGTTTCTAATTCATGAAACAAAGAAAGGAATTATTTTTAAGTAGTAAAAGTTGTGAGTTCCTATTAAAATACATCAGTCTTAAGGAATATAATCCCTTCTATTATGGAAACAAAAAGTTCTTTGTAAGGAAAAATATTAAAGAGAAATAAATCTATCGGTAGCTATTGTAGTCCCCTTTTCTTGTTAGCAAAATTAATCATATTGGTATAAAGTGCAAGGAGGTATGAAAGGAGCTCACACTAAACACTGAAATGTATTCAGAAACAGCTTTCTGAATTTTCTGACACTTTTGTACATCAGTCAAGAAACATAATGAACTTTCATTTACACACAACTGTAACAGAGTACTTGGGGGTAATTTCAATGGAAGGTGAAACTGATTAAACCCAAATAATATTAATATGCGGAATAATGGATATTTTTAAGGAGTGGCACTGAAAAATTAGGGCACCTAATGGAAAGGAACTATAAACCACTCTTTTGTTCTGGAATCACTCATATTTGTTTGCAACAGAACTTTACCTTTTTATTTCACAGATCCATTCTAGATGCCAACATCTTCCTGTCTCTTTGCAATGACGAAATATTTGAACAAAAGTCATGAGCTAAGCCATAGCCAGCTTTTTATTATTTTTGTTTTTATTCAAGTAATCCACATGGAAACACAAATCCCAGTCCACACCTCCCCTCCCCGCCCAACATTTCCAATACCACCAAGCCCTGCAACACACCCATTTAGCGATGTAACAGTAGCAAGGTTTGATGCTTGATTTAAAAAAAAAAAAAAGCTAGATCAACATGGACTTTCACATAAAAAGCTGCTGCTGCTGGTAACTTCAGTGAAGACAGCTCAGAACCAAGAGGGACAGCATTCTACATTTGCAAACGTTCATCTGAATGATTACTAGGAAAGTGTATTTACTGAACTTCAGCATCCATTACACGAATAAAGGCAATACTGAGAACCACACAGGCAGCTGTCCTCCTCTCTTCTGGAGGACAGGCAATCTGCTGGGAAACATCTACTGTGATTTAACAGAAGAAAAGAATGAGAATAGGTTTGTTAGAACTGTTTTGAGTGATTTCCCAAGCTTTATGTGGATATTAAAGCAATTCAACAAAGTAAATGAAATCCCATACCATCATGCTATTACACTGATGCATTTATCACATGTCCAGATACTAAGCTGCAAAGCAGAAATGCCAGCTATGGTTTCTCTGCACTGTCCATTAAACACTCCTAAGAACAACTACTAACACCACTATTTTGGAGCTTTTAAGTTGGAGGCAGGAGGAGACTCCTCACTAATTTCTGCCACTGCGAACACAAAGAGTAAGAGAAAGCTACCCACGAGCACAGTGGGACGCCTGATCTCCAGCACTGGCTTAAGCCTCTTTGCAAACAGTGAATAAAAGCAGTGATCTGAAAAAGCTAATCAGTCCCGCTGTGGTATTTAGACTACCTCAGTTGCCGGTATTGGATAATGTTAAGCATATTAAAACTCCTGTAGGCAAAACAGGAAGCTAGTCCAGTTTGCCTATGTCCAAGAACTGCCCTTAAATGCAAGTAGGATCACTTGGCTAGTCATTAGTTGAATATCTCCCTGATTAGAGCCAGGCACTTCTTCTGCAATACCAGAAATGCTTGTTTTGCAGAGGACATGTATGATACCCTTTATGTACATCTGTAATAAATTGAGAACTTGGTAGCACAGAAGTCGCATACATCAGGCTCTACAAGCACAACTAGGGCAAGTGTATGATCTGGCTTAAAAAAATCTGCCTTAAAAATAAGGTTGTAAGAAGTTTAGTTGCAAAGACCTGCCCCCCTCAATGTCTTCTCCAGCAACAATAAGAATACCACCCTCCCCAAACAACTCTTCTTACTCCAAGTGGATGTCTTCACGGAACCAGGTCTAAACTTTAGTTGCAGATTAAAGTTCATGCTAACACCATGCTGCAGAACTATGACTGAAGTCAAAACTGATATAATCTGAAGACTATATTATAGTGTTTAATTTACAGAAAATATTCTAGGAAGCTGTAGTTGCATTAATTAAGATGACATTTTCTAATCTACCTTGTGCACAGTGTCAGTTCCTCGAACAGCTGCCTGTTCTGAAAGCATCTTCTCAGCTCTTCCCTAAAAGAAGTCACACTGTCCAAGGGTCACAAGGTGTCCTATGAAATCATGCCTGTGATGACAGAAAAGCATTTGTATTAAGGTTTAATCAGTATACGAAGCCTCTTTCTGGGAACGGTGAGCTCAACAAAGAAACGTTTAGTAAGAAACACTGTGGCTCTCCCATCGCATCTGTGAGAGGCTGTAACAGCATCACTAGAAGGTACACAGCACAAATGGACAAAGCAAGTTCTACTTCTTGTGCTAAAATCTCCAAATCCAATAACCTGACTAGTTCAGCTATCTCCTATTACCATATCTAAAATACAAAGAGTCAGTAAGTTAAATCCAGTCACCAAAATACAGCAAATGTAGCAGCTTTTTCAAATTTCTGGTCTTACAAGATCAGTGATCTATAAACACCTATTTTTGTGTCTCCTAGAGATTGGACGTTGTCTACAGCGCTCATCAGGTCCCTAACGCCACTTGATTAAACAGCAGGCCAGCACAAAATCCTGAACTGGCTGGAGGTGATGGGCTCGGGGATTCCACAGGGGAAACAGATTTCCGAACAGCACACAGCAAGGTGATGAGATGCTGCAGAGAGACATGGACCAGGATGAACCTCTCAGCTGGGTGAGGGGTGGGAAGGAGAGAGTCCCCTCCCCTCTGCTGCGCAGTTTGGTAGGAAAAGCATACATGAGAAGATCAAAAAGATAGAGGAGGGAGAACTGGAGCAGCTGGGCAATTCAGACAGCACAGACTGAAGATATTAGGGAAGCACTACTGTAAGAGGAAAAAAAACACCCTAAAAAAAAAAAGCTACTAGTTCCAGACAACTTGTGTTGTTTCAAACACATTGAAAACAAAGCCTTTTTAAAAAAGTACTTATTTTATGCAAGCATACAAAACAGTCATTCCGTAACTTGAGTGGTATTATTGCAGCAATTAGAAAGACAACTTGTCCCATTAAAGTATTTCATTACCTTTTACTGTAGAACTTTATGCTAAGCCTTCAGTAATAAATGATGCATTTACAAGAATACACTGCACAAGTTAAATCAATCACATACCATTGCATTTATGAAATGGAAATGAAGGTTGTATGCTACCAACAAAACTCACTGCTGTGTCATTGCAAAATATCCTATGTTTACTGTTGGACTTGGAAGCTGCAAGGGAAATGTTTATCTTTAAAATGATGAGATGGCAATACAACAGAAATTCTTCATTTCCAGTTAGTATGTTAAGAGATGCAAACTATCTCAAGTAGAACACTTTGAAAGAAGTTTACTTAGTTTTGAGTGAGGAATAGATAGTAAGTGGTGCTCTAGACTGTATCTATACAGAGTCATAAAAATAAACAAAACCCACCACCACTCTACAGCCATACAGAGGAATGAACTAGGTGACCAGTAAAAGTGCCCAGAATTCAGAAAAACAACTGATATTATGATAAAGATGAGTAATATTTTGCCTAGAGAATAACTAGCCTTAAAAAAATCTGAGAAGGATCAACTGCATTTTCAAATGGAGTATAATTTCTCTGTAGAAAAATAAGCACTTTCAAATGCATTAGAAGAAAGCAGCAGAGCTCTTTCACTCTTTGAAGGAAGACTCAGCTGTCTGTAGTTATATTTAAAATTTAAAAAAGCAGAAATGCATTTTCCAACAGGCCACATCCTAAAAGAAGGTTAGAAGGCCTACAGTGTCTAGTACAATCCCATTAGGTCATCAGTACATGCAAGACTTGAGCAAACTGTTGCAACATTTATCATGACACCTTCTAATATGTTTTGAAGAGAAGAAAACCCTGAGTTTTACCATAAGTACTGATCACTTTTTTGCTAAACACGGGTATAAACAGATCCAGTCTTTCCTTGTCTGTGAGTAGACAAAGACCGTGACCATGAGCTGTTCATCATGAGATGACAAGGTGCCTGTCTGCAGCTGCACCTGCACCTAACTGCACAGTCTGCCTACATTAGCTGCCCAACAGGCCTGAGCCACACCAGCCAACCACACAAAAAGCATAAAGCAGCATTCTGCAACAGCAAAAACACTGTCATCACCTGTCAGTACCACACTGAGAAGCAGCTCCTGAAATGAGATACGTTTTCTCAAAGACTTTCATTTTGAAAGTAAATAGTTTTGATCATACCACAAAATAAAAACCCACTATGTTTACCTAAGAGGATAATGAAAAAGTAGTTGCCTCAGCACCGTAACTTCAGATATCTACTGTAGGCATGGATCGCTAAGCAATGCTCCTTCCACAGTATCACAGAACCATTAAGGTTGTAAGAGACATCATCTGGTCCAAGCCCCCTGCTCAAGCAGGACCACCTAGAGCCTGTTGCCCAGGACCCTGTCCAGTCAGCATCTGAATATCTCCAAGGATGGAGACTCCACAACCTCCCTGGGAAACCTGTGCCAGTGCTTGGTCACCCTCACAGTCAAACAGTATTTCCTGACATTCAGGGGAAACCTCCTGTGTTTCAGTCTGTGCCCACTCCTCTGGTCCTGTCCCTGGGCACCACTGAAAACAGCCTAGCTCTGCCTTCTTTGAACCCTCTCTTCAAGTATTTTTACACATTGATAAAATCCCACTGAGCCTTCTCTTCTCCAGGCTGAACAGTCCCAGCTCTCTCAGCCTTTCCTCATAGGAGAGATGCTCCAGTCCCTTAATCATCTTCGTGGCCCTTTGTTTGGATCAATCTGGTATGTCCACGTCTCTCTTGTACTGGGCAGCCCAGCACTGGACACAGTTCTCCAGGTGTGTCTCACCAGTGCTGAGCAGAGGGGAAGGATCATGTCCCTTGACCTGCTGCACCACCCCTCCTAATGCAGCCCAGGACACTGCTGGCCTTCTCAGCCACAGGGACACAGGCTCAAGGATTTTCCCATCTTTAAGTGGATGCTCCAACCCAAGTGTGGTTAAAACCTGACACAAACAATACGAGTCACTATAATCATACCTGCACAAGTACACCAGGGCCTGCGCACACAGACGGCACGATCACAGAAGTCTTGTTTCCAAGGGCAGTATGTCACATGGCCAGAAATTCTTGGGTTTTTAGGGAATAGACACCCATGAGAACTCCACCAAATGTGTCAGGGATACTTTTTCCTTCACTAGGCACATAAAAAATGCGATCACTTCCACAGTTTGGCTGGTTAAGGTTCAATTTCGCAACTATGCCTGTGTTCGTAGAGGGAGATCCCTTCACTCCCTGCTCTGATACAGCCATGTGTGAGACCCACCCCATTCTGTGAGTCTTCCTTCAGGACCAAAGCCTCAGTTACCATCTCCTGCCTGAAAAAAAATAAGGGAAAAAATACAACAGTTCCCACTAGCACTGAGAGGTAGGTCTACTAGTCTTTTTAGCTTTCTTTAAAACTGCACTTAATACAATATCTTGTATTTGTTTCTGCCCTTTTTGGGGATGCAAGAGCCTAAAACATCTTCAGTTATTAAGAAAATTACCCAAATTTAAAATCCTTAAAGGACAGGGGGGAGGGGAAATCACCTGCCACTGCTTTTCAAAGTCCAGTCTACAGGCACCAAAGGGTCTATCCTGTTTTTACACACTTCAAAGAAACCCAAGAAAATCCATCCTGCAGTTTAGCTACTTCAGTGCTGGGCCTTCCAGCTCTACCAGAAAGTTTTCAGGGGGTTGCAAGACAGAAAACGTTGAAAACCCCTGCTATGCACTAGGATGGCTGTCAAGCAACAGCTCTCATTCTGAATTGACACAGAGACACTGAGATACAAAGCACTCTAGGGAAAAAAAAAAAAAAAAGTTTCCAGTGATACATGTTAGATTTGATCTCTTCCCACTTCTAGATTAACTCACCCTGTCTGGATGTTTTCTGAGCACGAAAATTTGAACTAATTAACTTTCCCTGCGACAATATTGGGCAGCCAGACAATGCCTACAACTGTACAAAGTGTATGCCGTCATGCTTAGCACAGTACTTTTATTCAAATTTGTTCTGTCAGAAGAAAATCCTCTAACAAAACTAACATGGTTATGTGAAAAAAAAAGTATTCTCTTCATTTAAATACAAATTTAAGAGACTTAGCTAGTCAACCTAACATCTTTTATCTGTGCCACAGTCTATTATTAAGAGTTTGAAAGGCTTGTCAGAGGAAAATAGGCCTCTCAAACTATCTAGCGACATGGCCAGGTTGTGTTTCAGGTCGTGCTGCTGGCAACTGAGCTCCATAATCTCCAGGGTTCCTGGACAGAGTTCAAGGTGTTGGTCGGACTCTGCGTCACCCTAAATGGCTTCACAGGGTTACGCTTATTTGAGAGACAATTCCTGTGCCTGTACCACACGGCTGCAGTTGTCATTTTGGACTGAAGCCTTGTGTGAGAAAGCTGCCAGCAGCAGATTTTTTTGCAAGACTTTCAGCCTTGCCATTTACTCTCTACCAGGATGAAAGAGCCAGAGAGTACGTTAAGGACCAATTTTTTTACCCAGATTTAGTAAGTTAAGAATCAGGGAAGACAGAGATGGTCATGCGGTTTGTTGAGACACACTTAGTATGTAATTATTTCTTACTTGCTGGGGAAGCTTTTAATAGACCTGACAAGTAGCAACAATAGCCAGATCTTACAGAAAGTGGGTTGCTGTAGCTGCAAATCCAAGTTCAAAAATAAACAGAAAGAAAATAGCTACACAGAAGTCTATCTTACTACCTGCCATTTAGGTATGGCTTTTCTTCAGATTTACTGTATCCCTGAACTCAAGAGACACTACCAGGAAATCCCCACACTGAACTACCTGTGCCAGGCTTTGAAATCCTAGTATTTTATACGTTAATAAAACAGCTGGCTCACTTTTGTTTAGTAACCGAATATATCAAAAAGAGACAAACCATCTGTTAGTGTTTTCACATAATCTTTGTAGGTCTTCAGAGTCTCAGAATCATTTCATTCTGAGCTCAGAAGTTTACAACTTTTAAATTATAAGTTAATATTGCAGACCAAATTTCCTTACGTTTAATCACCACTTCATGAATTTTTTTTAAAGTTGGAAAGCCAACTAGATTTTTAGTCCTGTGAATACCTGCACAGATTCCTTCATTAAAGTTAATGTTCTGAGCCCTTTTTGGCCCCCAGGGCTCACATCTTGCTTTTCAGAGTCCCACCTTGTCATTAAGTTAGATCTGACAATGACAGATGCAAATAGGAAGACTTCATTCAGAACTGGTGATGCTATTAACATTTAGAATTAAATAATTTAGTTTGGAAGAGATGTCCGGAGGTCAGCTAGTCCAACCAACCCCCACTCAACACAGGGTCAACTACAGCAGCTTACTCAGTGCCTTTTCTAAGACAACCTCTGAGCACCTCCAAGCCTCGAGATTCCAAAACCTGCCCAGGCACCCATCCCAGTGTTTAAGTATCCTCACAGTGACATTTTTCTTCATCTCCAGGCAGAATTTCTTCACTGTAACTGCAACTGCTGTCTCTTGTCCTTTTGTTGCGTGCCTCCAAATAGAGTACTTTGTCTTCTCTATACCCTCACATTATGCAGCTGAAGACAGCAATAAGATCCCCCTTAGTTTTCTATTACTAAGGCTGAACAAATTCAGCTCTCCCAGTCTCTCCTTATACATAAGCCTCTCCTTATACTTCAGCCCCCTATCACCCTGGTAGCCATCCACTGGACTTGGTCCAGTAAGTCAGTGTCTTCTCCTGTCCTTCAGAGACCAGAACCGGACACAGTCCTCTAAACGCAATCTCATCAGTGCCAAAAAGAAGCAAATGATCACTCCACTTGATCTGCTGGCTACACTCGTGCTAATACAGCCTATTTGGCCTTATTACCTATTTTTGCAACATCATCTTGCACTTACCAAGGGATCAGGCTTTACTTTCCACAAAAGCATTCCATGTCAGCAGATGAACTAAAACTCTTTTACAATGTCCACTGGAGGCACCTGTTTTCAGTCTGCCTGCTACAAATGTTTTCTCTCCAGAGCTCCCACAGGCATACCGATGAGTGTGTCCAAGCTGCAGATGAACAACTCAAACTGCTCACAGAAGTACGTAGAGCACAGCAAGAAAAATCAGTCTTAAGATGATGATGCTTGTTTTCATACTAATGAGTTTGCTAATCTGAGGTCTCTCGAGACAGCTGTATAAATCAAAAGATAACCGATTTGTAACATACTAACTTCTGAAATTTAGCAAGGCATTCTGTGTGAACTACAGACTGCTACCACAGCCTCATGAAACTTTGGAGCTGCCAGTTTTATGAAACAAATCAGGTGGAAGATCATCATCAAATACTGAACAAAACCTTATGGAGATACCATGCATGGTATCAACACAGTTAAACTTACCAAAGCCAAAGAACACTTATTTTCATTCTTAAAAAAGACTGGCTGCATAATTTCACTATGCAAACACATGCTAAATATCTGTGAAGATCTGTAATTTAATTTCTCCTAATTTATCAGGCAAGGATGGTTTAAAAAGTTTCACTTACAACATAAATGATGGCCAATTCAGAGAAGAAGGCAGAGAGCTCACAAGAAAGAAAGTTGCAACTTTGAATGAGTCTTGGTAATAAGGTCAAACTCCAGATAGTGGGCACCACCTAAAACACATTCATGAGCCACACAGTCTTTTGCTGGAACCAGATGAAAGTCGCATCAAATTATGCATCATACCAGATGTTATGGTCACATAACAGCTACAATAAACAGCTATTAACAGAGAAGCAAACAAGTGGCTGGGGAAACAGCTGAAGCAGAAAACTCTGATTTTAATCTTTCAGCAGTAAGCATGGGCTGTAGCTCAGCAACAACTTGAAGAAATCCAGACTGTAATCCTAACAGTGACAGCTCCAGAAACTCTAATGAGTCCAACCCACAGCTCGGCAAGAGCAGCAAAAGCCCAGTTGGCAGCCCAGCGAGAATGGCAGCAGCAATCCCAGAAGCAGCTGCTACGGAGACTCGTAAACCCAGGTGCACAGCCCTGGGCACTTGTACATCATAGCCCTTCCCTAGCCAGAACAAACCATTCCCAGAGATGTATCTGGCATTACAAATAGTATGTATTGGAATTATTGCTGAGGAGAAATCATCTGAGGTTTTCAAATCAGTTGAATGTTTTAAGGCAGAAAGGCCTTCGGGGATGTTGCTGCAAACTATGAGGCTCTCAGACCCTGCACTTAGTTAAAAGTAGAGATCTCCATGAAAGCGTTGTTGGTACTTTTTACAAGAGAAATGCCTCCCATCAAGGATGAGGCCATGCATTGATGCTGAAAAGATTAGATAACTCAGTGATTCAAACATTAGCTTTACAGAAGAGACCTGTTGAGAGTCAGAGCACCAACTACAATGGTGACTAGGAAAGCAGAGAGATGAGGATTTATAGATACCAGCTACTTACAGTTTGCAGAACAAAAGGAGACTAGGAAAGTAGCTTCTGTTAAAGGAAATGCAATCTGTCCCTTTTCCAGCCTACCTCTGCCAAACCACCAAATTTCATTACTCCTAAGATAAAAAGTCTAAGTCACAGCACAACAGAAATTTTCAGCTCATCGCAAAACTTTGAAGTTTGATGGGACTGATTCATTGATTTTGCAACTTAACATATTACTTTTTACAGTTCATACGGGAGGATGGCTCACACAAACGGTCATTTAGGTATTACCATGACAGTTTTTGTCAATTAGTAAAGGACAAGGATTTAAGAGTCTTTCCAGCCCCTGAGCTTAACCTACCTGCAGCAAGCAGACCACTTTTCAGGTATTTGCAATAACCTGTGTCACATCTACTGTTGAACACCTCCAACTTCACTGACCTCCCTGATCTCTGGCACTCCTCTGCAACTTTCAACCACCTCCCAAGACATTCCTTTCATACCAAAAGAAATTACTTTATTTCTTCCATTGGGAGGATTATTAACGTCCATTAAACTCCCAACCACTGAATATCTTGCTTCGTCTCTCCTTTCTCTCTCCCCGCTCTTTTCTCAAAATTCCTATTTTGAGAAATGGGATTTTGCTTAATAGCAAGTTGATCAGATTCCCATTTCTCCTGAACATAGCTTTAGTTTCCTCATTATCCACCCTCAAGAAAACTATAATTTTAACACAGAATAAATTTTAAATACTTTGTATAATCTTGCCGAAGTTTTATGCAAAGGACATATTTATCCTGAAAGAACTCGGAATCAAATCACTTTGGACTAAAACAGAGGTATTGGGAGCTATATTTGTGAGCACACAGGAGCTTTCTACATTTAAAGGTCAGCAGGCCCTGGGATGGTCTAGCATTCTATTCCATATCTACCTATTTACCCATATACACACTCACAGAAACATAAATAGACATTTCCCCTCCTAAGGAGGAGGATGATGTATGCCAAATTTTAAAATGTTACACTGGTATCATAAACCAAGCAAATACAACCTTAAAACAGCCAGGCAGCCAGGAGAGATAGTCTGGCACATGCTGTGAGGTAAGCCTGGAACAACGATGGATCTCACAGCCACAGAGGGTGAGCTTCGTTAGTCCCCAGGGCAAACTTTGAAAAGGTCTTGTCCAGACCTTTCCAGTCGGGACAGCAGAAGTACAAGTCTTAAAATTAAAGTACCTTTTCAAAACGTTCTCATTCTGCAGCAATGATTCAAGAATGAACAGAGCTTGAGTTTAATTCCTTAACTGGGGAATACAATATCCTTGCATATGAGAAAGTCAGCGTCAAGTGTCAAGCCCAGCACTTCATACTAAGCAAAATACAATTTGGATTTTTGGTAGTGCAAGCTCAGCCTTTTACACAGGAAACGTGATCTAACCTGAAGTAATCAATCCTGATAGGTAAGAGAAATGCCTAGTTCACCTAAGCAGAAAGCCCCAAGGTTATGAAAACCTTCCTCGATTTCTGCTCATCACTAAACAACGTGATGAGGAACATGGTTTTTGACAGAGCCTCAAGCTGTTACACAAAAACATTTAAAGATGCAGAGCTTTACAATGAAAAATATCCATACAGTTTTTTTCTCCTCTAAACCTGTAGAGCTGCCCATTCCACAAGGCATGCAGAGGAAAAAGGAGGAGGGGGTGGGGGGGGGCAGATTTAAAAAAAGAAGGAGGAAAGGGAGGTGGGAGATAGGGCAAGAGAAATGCCTCATAACTCTACCAGGAAGGCAATTATGAGCAGATTACAATTGATTTTCTATCTATGTGCTAACTGGAAATGACTACAGTTTGAGACCAGGAGGTAACACAAATTGCTCTGCTTCTTGTTACACTGTCTCACCTCTGTTTTTGTTATATTCTACAATATAATTGTAATATGCAATTTAACACAGAATTTAGTAGCTAAAATTAAGTGTCAATTCTTTCAAGCATAAAAATACAGGCTTGTTCAATTAATGGGTTTCTTGTCTCAAGCATATGGTAGAAGTAGTATATTTATTGTAAATATTTAGCAAGCTTGGAGACAGGAGGCATTTTAAACATAACTATACATAACAAGAGATAAAAAGCATCACTATACAGTAACTTCAGTCTGACATTTCAGTCTCTTCATAGAAAAAACTCACTGCAGTCTTTGTACAACATCTGTTTCTTTAAGGTACTCAGATATAGTTTCCAGTACCACAAAACAAAAACCAAAGTGTAACCATCTTAATCACTAATAAGGCCGCTGGCTAGCTGCCATGGCAACAAACACTACGGAAATGAGTGAACAATGAAATCTCTCTTGAATAACTTAAAAAAAAACCTTATCCATGACTTCCCAGCTACATGTGGGACACCACTTCACAGAACAGCAAAAGCAGCAGAATAATATTTACAGAAGAGGAAAAAGAGTTTTACACCACAACCTCACACATCACACGTTTCTTAACCTTCCTCTTAGTTACTATTACCCTCTCTCCCCTTTTCTTACTATTGTCACTCTCTTTCAAGCATTTCAGTTTTTAAGAATTATTTAAAATACAGACTACGAAGAGATCCATGATTGGAAGCTGAGGCTAGGAAAATTCAGACTGGGATGTGTGTTAATTAAAAATAAAGTGCAACCAGTGAAAAAACTACACAGACTTTTAAGTGTTCAAGGGCAGATTTTTTTTTTAATTACTGGTTCAAGCCAGAAGTTATGGATATGATGCAGAAAACACCAAATACGATTTTATGACTTCTGTAATGAAAGAAGTCAAACCAAATCACACATCTCCTTTCTACTGAAGACGGACAGAGTTGCTCAGCCATAGCCATTTCTGATTACAACAAAAGCTGACCTGAGCCAAGCAAGTTCCTTGTTTCACTTCACGCTGCCTTTAAATTGTCTTTTTTTCCAGCTTGCTTAAAGAGTATTTTCAACTGCACTTAGAATGTATAAGATTTCACAGAAGAAAATCTGTTTTCAACTTACCTATGTAGAACTGAACAGTAAACACATTTCAAGCTGACTCTCCAATCTTTCCAAGTCTCATCAACTGCAAGGCTAGTTTTCTTCAAATAAATAAAAAAATAAACACCAGCTCTGGAACACCAATAATGTTTTTAAGGCTGGTACAATCCAGAGAAGCAGGCAGTGAAATCACTCCAGTGGACTGCTGCTCAGCTCAACAGTCAGCCTGAAATGCACAATCTACACAGATGAGTCAAGTCTGGATAATCCCTTTATGCTCTGTCAGGTTGAGAGCATGGGGTTTGTTTTTCAGTTGCATGCCTTCAATAAATTCCACTTCTCTTTGCGTTTACATTATGACCTTTTCTTTAAGTGTTTTGATTTACAGATGCCTGAAAACAATGTTAGTGGAGCTGTCTATCAGACCTCATAAATCACTGCCTTTTTAAAAGGATCACAAACGGCAATGGTAATTTTAAGACCACTGAGGGACTGCTGCCCTGTGGAAGTCTACTGTAGTAACAGACATGTAATTACCATGTTGGACTAAAAACATGAATATGGCATGGTTTGTGGAGAGATTAAAAACCTCGAATTAGTTCAACTACCTCCATCAGGAAAAAAAAAAAAAAGGAAGGTTTTGAATTCTGAAGACTAATTTGGTCTAGTTAACAAAAAAAAGAAGAGGGGGAGAGAGAAAACACAAAAACCTTTCCCTGTTTCCCTAAAACAGCTGCAAATGTGAAGTGCAATCGCACTCTGGAGCGTCACCAGATAGAAAATTTAGTTCATAAAGATTTATCTAGTACAGTACTGGAAGAAGCGATGTCATAAATTCACTGGCTCGCTCTATGGGCAAATGCTAAGTGGTAAGGAGACAGTGGAAGAGGAAGTACCCCGCCACTTTGAAAACTCAGACATACTAGAATGGTTTACTTTCCAGATCAGAGGACTATGCTACTGCTATCTTAAATATGTTGTTAATTGCATAACCCTAAGATGTAATTATGAATTATGTCTCTGCTTTGCAAACACAGACCAAGAGGACAAGACACAATGAAGGAGCCACTTCATCTGCTGTTAACGAAGCGTGGTCTACTGTTCAGCGGGATGGGTTTACTTAATGCAACTTTCAGCAACGCAGTCCCACAAGGGCTGTTTGGCCCTGCCAAGGCTACCCAAGCAGAGTCAGACACGGGAGAGCCAGACAGGACCAGGACCGGCTGCAGAAGGTGCTGTACAAGCACAGCACAGCAGTTTCCTCCCCTGGGGACATTATAAAATAACGTCACCGCTCCACAAATACAACCGTACATGCCCGGTGTTACTCAGACAAGCCTGCAGAATTAGGTCCAAAACACGCAGGTGAATGAAAATTAATTTTTAAGAGCAATTGCAACTTAAAAGCCACAGTTGGATCTGAGAACAGTTCAGCCAATGCTTTTAGAGGTTTCTGCCTAATACGGTTTAGTTACACCGAGCAAGGCAAGTTACGCAGCCGGTTCTCTCACCCGAAGTGCACAGAATGCATCTCCGCTGTTCTCACGGAATTACAAAAAAAAAAAATAAAATAAAATTAAAAAAAAAAATCAAAAAACCGCAAAAGCAGGAGTTAGAAGCAGGGGGACGGCAGGGTGGGCAGAATACCTGGAATAACTTTTAAATTCCTCCCCGGCCTCCCGGCGCTGGCGGGTACGTGCGTCCCCCGCGGCGGCCGCAGCTCCAGCGCCGGAGCCGCCGCAGGACCGGGCGGCCCCGGGGCAGCCCGGGGGGCGGGGGGCGGCCCGGCGCTGCGGGGAGGGACGGCCGCTCCCCCCGCCTCGGCCCGTGGCTCCCGCCGGGGTCGACAGCGACGACGTGGAGGAAAACTTTCCGCAGGGACGGGGCCGGCCGCGGGGCCTGCCGAGGCGCGGGCCGGCCGGCGCCAGACCCACGCCTTGCGGGGTGGAGTGTCGGCGCTGTTTCCTACCTCCCCGGGATACACCGAGCGGCGGCGGCAGCGGCGGCTCCTCCCCGCCGCGCCGCGGCCTCCGCCGCCCGGGCAATCTCCGCCGGGCGACCTCGGGGAGGCGCCGGGGGCAGGGCCGGCGCCACGGCCCCGTGTTGACACACACGCGCCGGCTCGGCCCCGGCGATGGGCGGCGCCGGGGCGGGGGCATGGAGCGGGGCAGCCGCCGCCGGCCTCGGCACGGCACGGCGCTCCCCTCGCCGCCATCGCTGCCGGCGGCCGCCCGCTCCGCCCGCGTCCTCCCCCTACCCACCCACCTGCAGGCTGCCGGCAGCCGCATGCCCTCCGGAGGGCGGCCCAGCCCGGCCCGCCCCGCCGCTGCGGGCGGGAGGAGCAGCGGCAAGGTCGTCCTCACCTCTCCCGCCGCCGTGCTGCCTCCTGCCGCCCGCCTCCTGCTCCGCGGCGCTGCGAGAGGCGCTCCGCGGGGCCCTGCAACCGGCCCCCCTCGCCGCCGGGCCCCCCTCTCCGCCTCCCGCGGGAGGCCGCGCCGGGCTGGGCCGGGCGGGCGGCACCTGCTGCCGGGGCGCGGCGAAACCTGGCAGGGAACCGCGCGGCCTGGCAGCGGCCTTCGGTGCTGGGCAGCGGGAGGGCGGGAGCCACCGGGATTCCCGGCCCGGGGGCGAAGGCCGCCGTAGTAACGCCCTCACGAAATACCGAGGCATCACCGTCTGCGGCTGGGGATAGAGGGGAGGCACGGCCTGGGCGACGGGTCCGCCCGGCCTGGCGACGGTCTGCTGCCATCCGGGACCATCCCAGGGGCTCGGGGGAGTTTGCTGTTGGGAGTCTCCCCACGCTTTACTCCCTGTCCTTGCAGATGGAGCTCGGCGGAGAGCTTTTTGCCAAAGATCACAAACTCAGTCTGTGGCGGAGTTGGTAGAAACCTTAATTTCCACCCCGTGTTCTAGTTACGAGGTGTTTCCTCCCATCCCGCCGTTACTTTATGCAGATGAAGTAATCTACCTCTCACCACCCCGCCCTGCCTTCGGCGCTCCTGCCGAGGCGGCTGAGCGCCAGGAGGCTGCTTAGAAGATGTGAATGAAACTCTGGTGGTGTGATTACGGCTTGTGAGCTGACTGAGCGTATCGTGTACAAGATACGGCATACAGCTATTGCTACTCACAGCCTGGAAATGCGTGTATATGATTGTTATTCGGTCCTCCTCTACTATTGACCTTAATAAAAGTATAAAGTACTCTTGAAGTACTCTTTCGGTACCCAGCAGAAAAGGGGCTAAATTTTTAAAATTTTGCATCTGCGTCTAATCTAGAGAAATACAGAAACATGAACCTGAAGGGCCACTCTGCAGGGTTTATTTTTCCAATAAAATGTGACAGATTTTCTTGGACAAAAGATTGTAGAGGAACAGGGCTATGTGGCTTTCCTACATATGTTTCAATAAATCCTCTTTCTTAAAGCTGATGCAGTCTGTAAGTGCAATGGCATGATTTTTGCCTGTTGAACTCCTTCAGTATGAGGTCAGTTGAATTTCTCAGTGTATCTCATCCCCACCTTAGGCATGAATTTGGGGGGCTCAGCTCATGGTGCAGGAGGCTGGTGCTCTCCTCTGCTTAGTTACTTAGCCGTGCAGAAGGAGTTTGAGACCTCTACTGAAAAAAATTAAAATGGTTGTCCCCTCAGTCCCAGACATGCTGATGCTGTTTTCGAAATATCAGGGTGGTGTCCAAATGCAACTATGAATATTAATTTAGTAGAGGAAATCGGTGAAAGCAAGACTAAAGAATTAGGCACTTGCAGTGGTACTTTGCTGCTTATTATGGAAGCCTTTGCCAGTGACTGAGGAGCATATGAGTCAGTTAAAAGCATTGCAGTTCTGGAGAAAATTATTCTCAATTATCAGAATAACAGAGAACAGAATGATACGGAATGGAGTTGATTTTGAAACTACTTAAAGTCACAAGAGAATTTCACATTAACTTTTTTTTCCCATAGTATACTATAGTCCTGGTGAGTTTGTCTAAAGGATCTTTTTGACCTCATCTCATGTTTAGAAGAGATTGGAATTCTGCGAACCTACAGTACCTTTGTAATGGACTAAAGTGTGCCAGCTTTGTAGCGAGTTAAGTCTGCTCTGATGTGAGGTTTACTCAAAATGAAGTGAGCTGCTTGATGTCACTGCATTGCTCATCAGCAAAACCTCATTTGCTCTCTATTGCCTTAGGAAGCAAGTTGCTTCCCAATTAAAACAGACATGGGGGAGTCAGAATCCAGAGTTTTTCTGTCCCATGACCACAAACCCCAAATACAGCAGTGGTACCTTGGAAGGGAGGGTTGTAAGGGTTAAAAGACTTTCTCTGGATAGGACAGTCAGCGGTCAGGGATTCATATGCCTCCAGCACTTCCCACATCTCCCTCTTCCCCTAGATTTGGTTCCTCATTGTACGTCTACAGTCTTTCCCAAATCACTGTTCCTCAGGTTTTGCTGAAACTCAGGATTTCCGTAGCTTCTCTGGGACTTTCACACATTGCACAACACCTTCCTGGTCAGTAAATGGAGGAAAAAGTTGTTAATAAATGAGAATGCACTTGTGGGATTAATCAGTACTTAAAAATCAGAAGAGGGAAAACAGGACAGGCTGCCCCATTCTGAAACCAGAACCTCCTTCATTTCCAGAATGTGTATTTGCATAACTACAACGTAACAATAGAGAATAGCAGAAGTTTATAAACAATACTTTTTCTATAAAACTGGCCATGTTACTGGTACATGTTAACTGGGATTTCCCTTCTGTCTTCTTTATGGATCTCTGTCAAGTCAGACTTGCTTTAGCATCTTTGCATCACAGTTACCTCTTCTTTTAATTAAAAATCACGTTCATATTTTCAAAATTTCTTTACCTTCTCAATTGTGTTGTGCATTTAATCTGCCATTTCTGCTCTCCCCTCACGAGCTACAACTGTTTTCCATGACTTGATTTTTCTGCCTGTGACACAGAGAATGCCTCTTTTATTCCTGCAGTTGTCCAACGAGCTGGCCAGCCGGGGTAACTGAACCTACTTCTCACCCTCTTGGCCTAGGAAACCTGCATTTTGTGCCTCGCTTCACAATAGCCCACTTCTTAGGTTATCCCTGCCCAAAACTCTCTTGACCCAGCTCATTCTTGAGATTATCAAATGTGCCAAAGCAGATAACTGGTTTCAGCAGAATGTCGTCACTGTTAGTGTCTGTTGCTTTTGTCTTCTTAAATAACTGCTGCTTTACTTGAAGATTCTAAACGTTAAGTCTACTTCTTGCTGGCTTTCTGCTTCAGTCTTTTGAGTACCTTTTGCAGGTAGACCCTCATCCTTTCCTTTCTTCACTTAACCACAGTTATGATCCCTGATTCCAAACTGGCAACCTTGAAATGTCTAGATAATTTGTCAGCTCTTTCTTTAGCCTCCACCTAGCATTGTTTTCCTTTTTCAACAACCACATTTTGTCCAGTAACTTTTTAATCTCAGAATCTTGTGCTGCTTCTGCTATTATTAGCGTAGAAAAGCCTACATACTTTATATGACAAAGCTGCTACAACAATGTACGTTTTGTTAATTTATGGTAGCACAGCAACTAAGTCATGCAAAAATGTAGTGCTACATTGTTTGATACTGTACCTTGGTATTCTGGTAAAAAGCTAGGGGCCTGCTATGGGTCTGGGGCTTAACTAGGTAGGTACCCGTGCCTACATAGTAGGTATCAACGGCTGGCATCAAAATTACTCTACCAAGTAGGATCCTCTAGAATTTAAATCCAGTTCTGGGAGGAATTGCAGGTGTGTTGGAGGAGGGTCTTAGGATGTTGACAAATACAAAACTGATCTAGAAAACATAAGGCACAGCTCGGTGGGGACAAAAGCAAGCTGCTAAACATAGGCAGGTACAAAAAACTGCACAAATTTGGGGAAAGGAATAACTGGTGAAAAAGTAATCTTCCAGGAAGGAGTCTGGAGTCTACTGTAAGTCACTGTAAGTCGGCAATGTGTTTTCATGGCAAAACCAGTAAACATCCCAGGAAGATGTACGCATGGGAAGCAGCCCGTGGGCTCTATGCAGTATTGATAGGACACCAGTGGAAGGGCTATTTTGTGCACCGTAGCTCAAGAAGTATGTGAACCAACAGAAGACAGTGGCAAAGAGAATGAGCAGAATATGGGGAAGACTAGAGAAGCTGGAGTTGTTCAGGCTAAAGAACAGAAGGCAGAGGAAAGACATGCTAAGAGTCTTTATATACTTAAAAGGCCATTGCAAAGAGAAGGGGAATAATCTATTCTTGGTAGGTAGGGTAAGATGTAATGGACTTAAATTGCATCAAGGAGGAAAAGCTTTTTTAATGGTAACATTAGTGAGACACAGCTTTATATTACAGAGGGTGTAATAGTGTCTCCATTACTGGACAAATAGTAAGTACTATTGATCTGGCATTGGAATTGAAGGATGGACTAGGTGACTAATCAAGGTCCATTCCAGACCTATTTTTCTGTGATTACATATAATCTGCGGCTTCTCATTAATCACCATTCCTTTATCCAGTCCCATTGTACATTCTGTTTTCTTTTCAAGTAGGATCCCCAGTCGTTCCTGTGTTCTTTGGAGGACAAAAAATGTTTTTTCCCATTTTTCTCCGAGTGTAGTCAAAGACCAAAGCCGTTCTCATTTTCCTGGCAGCCCGCAACAGACACAGACTGGTGAGTTGTACTGCAGTGAGCTGCTGAGATAACTATGGTAATTTCATGTGAGTCAAACATACTCACATATTTAGATGACTGTTGTCGGTCTATTCAAACATGTTCCACATAAACCCTACATAATGTTAACATAAATCTGAAATTCTTTAGACATATACTAGACAAAATTACTCAATTCATAAAATATTATTTTATCCCAGGCCTACTTCATGCACACAGTAGTAAATTCTCCAATCTTCACTGCTGGGAACCCAAAGAACTTTTTAATGTGAACTGTACTGTTAATTATTTTCTAGGTATGATTTGCTTTTGCAAAGCCTTGTATATTTAAAAAAAAATGTAGTTTAACATTCACTTATACATAAATAGCTTATACCAAGAACAACTGGCATTTGTTTACTTGGCAGATCTAATCAGCAGACAGCACGCCTGATAGTTTTTCTATTTTTCCAACCTAGTCTAATTAAGTATTACTTCTTTCTACAAACCTTTGCTGTTATAGCCTTAAATCAACATGTCTGTGAGAGCAGACCCTCAGCATGTCTGTGAGGGGAGACCCTTGCACATTTTAAGCACTCTAGACTAAAAAAGCTATTTCAATAATTGCCAATGCTGAATATATTACTTGCAGAGCTTTTAAAGACTACGTCCCTCAGGAGTTTAAACCTATCTTTTCTCCCTTTAAGGACAACTTTGGCAAATTGTATAGTCATCCTTTCTGAGAATAAGGATTTTCTTCCTGTACTGGTTTCTTGTTAAAGATTAATAGTGTGCTTTTTTACACAAAACATGTATTTCTCTTTCACCTGGGCTGACTGACGTATTCATAGGTGATATGGAAGAAGAGGTGGGGAATAAAATGGCAAAGTTGTGATAATATTGCATTTCTCAGTGTCATAAAAACTAAAGTCCAACAACTAAGAACTATTGCCCTCATGTCAGGCAAAGAATGCTGGAGCTGAAATGAAAATGCACATTAATGAAAGACAGAAAACAGAAAGGATCATTATGCCACTGTACAAGTTTATGGTGCTCCAGTTTTTTGAATGCTGCAAGCAGCTCTTGCCTTTGCATCTCAAAAAAGGTGCAGTAGAACTAGAAGAGAGTGATATGGATGACTGGGGATATGGGACAGCTTCTCCACGAGGTGTGGCTGAATAAGCAGACTCTTCAGCCTGAAAAGGACACAGCCAAGGGAGGGTGTGAGTGGGCTCTGTAAACCTTGGATGGCACAAATCCCATGAACATACTGTCTGTCTTAATATAGGAGTTAGGTAGCATCAGATAAAATTGTCAGATTTCAGAGATACAAATGAGAAATCCCCTGAAACTACCAATGTTTTCAGAAAGCAAGTGTTCAGAAATGTATTCAGAAAGAATAAAAATCCATCTAGAGACATTCAAAACAAGGGTGCAGAGATCTCTTTTTCAGCAGGTCCCTAAGACAGCCCCAAGCCCCAGGTTCCAGCCCTACTGGAGCCTTTATACATTTGTTTAGTTCCTGTGTTTGGCAGAGGACCTCTTCAGCTGGCTGCTGTCACAGAGAGGTCCTGGGCTGGACCGAGATGTGTGTCCCAGTGTGAGCATTCTTACTTTGTTGTTTGTTAGTCTGCTCACTGAGAAAGCTCTGAAACCCTTTGAGTTGTCCAAGGGTGTGCTTCTGCAACCTTGCAGCACTGCGGGAGACACTTAGCATGGGAAGTGATCAAAAGAATGAGCAGGAGGCAGAAATCTGCCTTTGATAAGTCAGAGGTTTTGTGTTTTTTTTTTTTTTAAATTAAAGGAAAATTTACCTCCTACATCCATGGACACAGACAAGCGTGGACAGATGCCTGACTCCATTATCACCTTCTCCGTCATGAAAAGCCAAGCAAAATCCTAAGGCACTCTGAGGCCACAGAATGGGTCAATAATGCTGGGGGTGGGGAAAGCAGTGAAGAAATTCCCTTGTTGTGCTTGCTGGAGAGTGAATCAAGCGGATGCAAACCTACTTTCTGCAGCTGGGATACATCACTTGGGAGATCCCTGAAGTGGGTCAGGGCAGGGGTCATGCTCGCTGTTCTCAAAATTTCCAGAGCATCAGCAAGAAGGAGAATTACCCATTGTCAACACATCCAGAGGTATAATTGAAAACTAGCATAGGAATCTTCTTCCCAGCAGAACACAGGAAAGCAAGAGTTTGATGTTTGAAAAAGTCTGACTGACAGGAATATTAAACAGGCTTTCACTTAGCAGGATGTGTACGTGGTGGCTTCTGGAGACCAGGAAGAACAGAAGTCACCTTGATCATCAGTTTATTGGAGAACTGTGGGACACTATATAGCCAGAAGTAGAAGATTAGTGCTGAGGTATTCTTCATACCTCTAATCCCCTTTAGACTGGAGAGAGTGCTGGGAGAAGGGGGTGGAGAAACCCAATGTTGATGTAAGAAAAATAATTTTTAGGAAGGTCCTTATTTTGCCATATAATCATCTATTGCTACTGTCATGCTGCTGTTTAATGAATAAGGGAGAGAAGGTTATGAGAGTGTAATGTGCCTTCATCCTATTTATTTACTCTAGGGTGTTTGTATTTTGAAGCAATGAAAATTCAGGCAATAGTAGTTGCTACAGCGTTTCAGATTTTGACTCAAAAACCTTAAAACATTGAGCACTTTGGATGCATAAATTTTACAGACTTTTCATTAAGTAAAATAATTTACATTTTCATCCTTGGTTGGGGTTTTTGATTCCTTGATTAGGAAGAAATTTTAACTCTGACATTTCCTTTAGTTTAGCTTAAAATATTTTAAATGCCAAAAATTAAAATGAATGAGCACTTGGGTGATAATTTTCAGATAATCAAATGCTGACCTTAGATCTTTTATTTTCTTCACAGCTGCCAGCAATCAGCAGAACACTACAGAGGAACATGCTCTTTTCTGTCCTTCTGCAGCCAGTATGGCTCTTAGTCATATTCTGCCGTTTCACTTGACAGTATTTTTTATTTTAAGTTTTATAGCTCAGTGCTGTGGGTAGTCGGTGCTTTTGTAAGGTGAAGTGATACCATTTTGTTCCCTTCATTTTGGTGAAGTCTGATCTTACTGATGTAAAAAAAGAATCAATGCTTGTGCTTTTTTTCCTGGGTGGGGGGCATATTTCGTATATAGTTCTGCTCTATGATGGCTCAGAAGTCAACACAACAGTTACCACAAATGAATAAAATTACTTTCGGTTGCAGTGAGAATTAATTTTTTGGGAACTGTGCAATTTGGCCAAAAGCTGCTAACTACATGTTACCATTTTCATAGTGATTTTGCATATTGTTAATGAGATAGCAGTAATATCTTCTCTCCTAATGGTTGATGTTCTTTATACCTCATCTCCTGGGAGATGAGAATCTCTACTTTCTTTATTCCTTCCATTTATATAATTTTTTGTCCTCTTTTTTTTTGAACAAAGCCCTGAAAGCAAACGAGCATTAAATTGTCTCAGTATTCATTGTGTTTGAGATAGCAATACTGTGATAGTTGGGACTGAGCATCCATGTTCTCAGGTTTTGGTTCACTTTGATTTCTTTTCGAATTTTTGAACCAACAGAACAGTTTCCAGTGCCTATATTTTAGTCAGGAGGCAATAATGATTTCATACAATCACTTTTTTTATCTGCTCCAGTCTTTGAGCCTCTTGGGGCCTATTTCCCCCATTCCTGGCCACCCTTGTATGTCCTTATAAGCAGAGTAATAGAAATCATAGAAGATAGTGTGAGAAGAGACATCATTTGGCTGTCTTTATACTCCACAGCAGGATCATCTCCACTTAAATTAGTCCTGAAGGTGTTTGTCCTACTTCTTCTTGAGAATGCTTGGTGATGGAGACACCATATACTGTGGGCAAAATGCTCCAGAACTGACTGATCTGTACTGATTGAGTAATTTCCCCTGGAAATGTCTTTCAAATAGTCATCATGGGATCAATTATCTAAGTGTAGATGTCTACAGGTATATATCTACAAATACTGCAGGTTTCTAAGCTGGAAGAAGTGGAGATCTGGGTCTTGATTCAGTTGTCTACAGATACCTATAATGAAAGCCATTTTGCTCTGTCTTATCCATAGGACAGGTATGGAGTTCAATTTATTCCTTTCCTCTTTGTTGTACCCTTTACCTTTATTTGTCATGTTGCCTCTCATCTTCTATAGGCTAAAAAAGTCCACCCTTTCTTTAAACACTGTTTATTCTCAAATAATCCTTTTTGTTCCTCTTTGGACTCCTTCCAGCTGGTTCATGTAGTTCTTATAATAGGGAACTTGAAACTGAACACATGGTGGAAGAGAGAGTGCATGGCATTAAATGTTCACTCTGTGAAACCCAGCTTATCTTTTAGGATAGTGGGTGGGGAACTTAATCAGAGGAAAAGTTGTTTTCCATTACTCTCTTCCATTACATCACCACCGAAGCAAAAGCATTTTGTGCAGCTGTGTAGTGCTCGCTTCAGGCTGTACTTACTGTAAAGCTGAGGGCTGGATACCAGTGGGCCACAAAGCCTGGTAGGAGAGTATCAAAATCAGCAAGCATTGTGTCAGTAAAAGTGTCCTGGCTGTTTCTCGATGATTTATGTCTACAATGCTTTAAAAAAGGTGTTTGCAAAAATAAGATGCCAGAAGTGCACTTAAGAAACTTTATTATCTTTATTATCAGTTTAAGAAGGTATTGCCTTCATTCTTGAAGTTGTAGAGTAAATTTTCAAGTTCACGTGTGGGGGAGGAATGCTAAGAAGATTTTTTGCATATATCTAAAAAGCAAGTTGGTCTAAAAATATGCTTCACTAGCTCAGTGTTCAGAAATAGTATTCTTTTTAGTTCTATTTTTATAAACATCTTAAATGACTGGTAATAGTTCCTTAAAAAAATTCCTTATTACTATAGTACATCTTATGATGGAGGATAATTGTATTTGAATCTTCTAATTGTTCATGTGTCAATCAGCCTATAAGAAACTGAGAATAGTTTCGTAAGAATAACAGAACAAACTTCAAATGGAGATAGTTGTCTGAGGTCAAAGGAAATGCAAAGAAAATACAAATGACCACACTGATATTAGGGCTGTGGGAGAATGCAAAGAGCATTTGTGGAAGATCCATACCACCTTGGTCACACCTTGATTTTAATAACATTATGATACTAATAATGATCATTATGCACATGTAACTTGGGATCCTGGATTTCACATGAGTATCACTGGTTTAGAGAAATCATCACAGTTTGAAAGATAGAAACCAAGAGAGAAGATAGAAAATTTACTTCGTATGCTGTTGCCACTGTTTGCTCATCTAGAAACATCATATGTAGCTCCTGCTGCTTTGATGTTCTGGGTTCAAAATCATTGGAGAGGAAAGACAGAACATTGGAGACAGACCTGAATTAGATTTTCAAGTCTGAACTGTCCTTGCACCTCTAGACCCTCAGGGCAGAGCCCACTGGACACATGGAGTGGGCTTTTTGATCAGATGTTTTGACGCAGAGCCCAGATCCTGGATGAGTCCCAGTTACAGCATGTGACCTGACCCACGGACTGAAGGCTTTTATGTTAGAAACCTTGTGCAAATTACTTGTGTTGGTGATTCTGAAATTGAAGACCAACTAATATGTAAGATTTTCCACTCACACCATGTATTGCAAAGTGCTTTGAATTAATACGATTTTCATTAATAAATCTCTCCTGTAGTATTCTCTTCCTATTATTACTGCTACTTCATATAGTTTTAACATTAGGTTATTGGCAAATCAGAATAAGTTTATTGTCATGTACTAACTGCTTCTAAGTTTCCCCGTGGCCTTTCGGGTATGAGGTTTGTCTTTATAAAGCTTTGCATTGTTCAGGACTTGCAATATAAGGGACAACTTGCTTCTTTCAGTTCTTCAATTATTATTTATTGCTTGTATTATTGTTACACCTAAAGAGTTGTTAGTAGTAGATCAAGGACTTGTTCTAAGTGTACAAACACAGAATGAAAAGAGGATGTCTGTCTCCTCCACAGCACATAACTTAGAACAAGAGAAGATAGGTGGATGCCACAGTCAGAGGCATGCGATCTGAACAACCCCTGTTTTTGGAGATATGAAATGAGATATTTCAAGATTTATTTGTAGACAATTCCATTTTTCTCATTTGAAAGAGGCTTTTCTACTGAAACTGTATGGTAAAAAACCAAAAGTCATCAAATCTAAATTGAAATATCTTTTTAAACCCAAGTTATTTAATCTTTTTTTTTTTTTAATTGACATGAACATTTCATATACTGATTTGAGGTGGAGAATTTTTTTCAATTATTGAATATTTTCCCCAGGTGGGAAAGTTATTTCCCATCTGCCTCTTCCCCAGAGGACAGTGGGATCAGAAAAGGCTCTTTGGGTCTTGTGGTATAGCCTGCACTATCACAAGCATGCGTACAATAAACTGTACACCTCACTTTTAATGAACATCAAGCAATTTTCTAGCCAATTTCCCTGATTTTGACTCCTTCCAAGTAATTCTTAATAGCAATTGCTGAGCATGCCACTAGTGCTTTTCAAAATTTAGAGTTAACCATGTTGTAGGTGACCTGTGTTAAAGGATAGCTTCTCTCTAGAAGCGCTGTGAGAAGCAATGTTATGGACAAACTGAAACCATGGCTCACTGCTTAGCATTTGAGGGGTAGAATGTAGAAAAGGCCCTGACACTGGTTCTCTTTTTCTTCCTGTCAATTGTCAGGATAATTTTAGTTACCACTATGGCTTTTATTTGGTGTTTATTCTATCTGTAATTGGTCCGAATTTGCTCAAGCATTGTAGACTATTGAACCTAAGGCAGAATGACACTAAGTAGGGCCGATTCTATGTTAGCAGAAGATTTGTTATTTTTAGAAACAATGTTGTGGGGTGAAATCTCACCATCTATTTAAAAGTGACAGTGTGAAAAGGTTAACATGTTAAAAGGGCATAATGATTTCCAATTTGATGTTTTAATATGTCCTATTGTGAAATTCACTGGCTTGATTGCTGTGTATGCAATTTGCCAAAATTACTTATGCAAAACATGTTGTGAAGGGGTAGCATCTTAGACAGAGGAGAAAAGACAACTTGGAAATGCTTTCCTAACCCAAATATATTTGCCCCATGCTAGACCTACCCTAAAAAGAGATGATGAATCTTTTAAATGTCTTGAAGTCCCCAGAAGTTTTTCTATGTTTCATTGACTATACAACACATTAGCTACAATATATTGTGATTGCCACCCTGGTTCAAGTAAAAATAATACTGCAATTTTTTTAGTACAATCCAAAATTAATTTAGTGCAGGTCTGGAGGAACATACGTAATGCTGGATGGAAAGCTGCTTCTCCGTCAGCAGCAGCATGTGGGTTTTCAATAAACAAGGACACTTGGTGATGTTTCAGCTTTCACAGATGAAAGGTAAGAAAGATTTACATTTATACATAAACACTCCCAGCATGGGGGATGCTTGTCTGCCTCACTGCTTGCGGCAACTGTTCAAATGAAAATGAATACTTGTTAAGAGTACTATTCTGAGAAGTGCTAAGAGTCCACGCTGCTCACTGTGCCAACAGCCCCAAGAGCAATACGCCTTAAATGTATGCCACAACGCGGTCTGGCTAACAAGTGTATCCTAAGCTTCAAAGGGTTGTGGTGTTCAGTGAATTGTTTATTGATCATACATGAAAGAGCTCAGCAGCTAGTGGTGGAGGTTCCACCCTATACCAGAAACATCTCTACTGTGTCCTAGGGAGAGATACAGGTTGATAATGAAACAACATTAGTACAATTACTAACTCAGCAGGAGGTAGGGAGGTGGGAAGAGTCTGGGCTAGAGCACTTAGTAACAGAGCACATGTGTTTCTGCTTTTAATGAAATCCCTGCCGATTTGGGACAGGCCTCTATTGCAAAATCCTCAATGGATTTGTCTCACTGGAGGCAAATCTGTCCTGGTGTTTGCTGAGGGCATGAGTGCAGAGCCACTTTCTTCCTGGGGTAGATGGGAGAAATAGTGAGCTCCTTGGTGCCCCATATCCACGCGATGTTGTAGGATCCTTATTGTTGGGGATGTTTCATGGCAACATTAAACAGCTTTGATTTTAGCTCGTGTCCATTTGTGGGTTTTGGCCCTGCTAACAGTCCTGCACACTGGGTAATGTTCAGGGTTCTGGCACCCAGGTGCTCTGCATGAGGTTTATGTTCACTTTTTATCCTTGGGTAGTTTCTCTCCACTAGGATTTTGGTTGGAAATGAACCAAACTCTGCTGGTTTGTTGAGCAGAGGAATGGTTCCCTACCACAGAAAAGCCAAAATCCCAGGGGGCTGCTTCGAGCTATAACCTTTCAGGGACAGAGTGGGGTGTTCCTGGGACAATCTTACATCATGACCAAAAGAGTTCCCCAAAAAATCACAAGGCTGCTGTCTTTGCCTTCTCTAAATCTTACTCAAAAGAGAATCACTTGTTCTCATATTTGCTGTTTTTTAGTAGGTAGCAGTGAGACTTTAACATAAGAGAAAGTTGCTTCATTATCAGTCAGGCCATGAATGTAGTCTTACCACTTTCTGCAAGAGGCATTGCTAACTGAAGATTAGAACCTTTCAGTTTAGGCTTGGCCTAGCTGTCTTGATAACAGTTTATAAACATCTTGCCAAAATATTAGCATAATATGTACCAGGACTGGCTCTAGGCGTATCGCTGCATGAACCAAGGCTTTTTGTGCTCTTCTCCAAATGTGTTGCTGAAGGCTACAGTTGTAGGAAGATGATACTCCAGTAACAGTTTGCAGAAGGTTAAGTTTGTATCCTGTTATCTCAACAGAAGTTGCAGCAAGCCTGAATGAAACCTGCTGTTCTTGCCTCATTTTCTGTTAGTATATTTTAAGGATCATCTGCTAGGATTACTGCGTGTATATTTGCATCACACTTAATCAGTATGATTAATCTGCTATTTTTACACAGACGACAATCTTCTATATTAGGAAAATGCCAGGTCCTTGCCTTAGATGTCACAACAGCTCCCCCCATATCAGTCCTTATTTTGAGGATTAATTAAATTTGGTTGAAATTATGTCATACCCTGGGATTAACCCTCTTTTTATTTTCAGTGTGCCAGTGTGGTACCCCATGTGAGCTGTGAAACCTGATGGCATGATTTTGAGGAAGCTCTAGTGATTCAGAGAGTTTCCCACTGCTCTGTTGCTTGCCACCGACACTCGGCGTCAATCTGACTGCTGACGCATGTTTCTCAGCCCACTCCTGGATACCTAGACTACCTATTAGGGCTCCAGGAGTCTGAGAGGCAATTGGTCTTCTTCAGGATCACAACTAATCCTGGTGTGTCTCCTTTTCCAGCTACCCTAAAATCACTCACTAGCAGTATGGGTATTAGTACTATGGGAACTGCATTTTTAAAAATAAAAATGAAAAATACTATATTGCACTAAAGCAGATGTGAGGAAGCCATTGCTTTGTTTAAGGTCAAACACACAGATGTATGTGAAGTTCGTTCTTTTTCATTCAGCTACAAAGCTTTCAGGTTGCTCATGGAATGCAGTTCTTTGATGAGCCTCACTTCAAATTTGCTTGTCTTGAAATGGATTGCGATTTGGGTTCAAACTTATGTCACCATTTTTCTCCAGAACCTTTCAAGGAAGATTTCAAGGAAGCCCTCAAAAGAACCTCCATAAAGCTTTCTGTGGTCTTTTGGAATACAGTTCACAACTTGGTACCTTCATAAAGTAGTCACTGAAAATGATATTTTATATGAACATATTATTTGTGTATCACTTCCAAGACAGAATGTTTATGTTTATAAAAGGGGCAAAATTATAAGTGATTACTGGTGCTTTATAGATAATAGTAATGTAGATATCAAAATGAATCTGGGAGTAATAGCATATTGGTGTTAAATGACTCCTCTCTTTCCCTGTGGTCCCACAGATCTGGCTTTCTTAATCTGGGATACCATGATGTTTGCTAGATAGCTGATAAATCCTCAAACAGTTAGTTCTGTGCTGTTGGCAATTCCAGTGATCATTGCATGTGAAATAGCATTTTACATTGAGCAGATGCAGTCACAAAATCTTCGCTTTGGATGTGCCTGGTTCAGCTGAGAAAGCGGCTTCATGGTGCAGCTTCTCACTATTAATTTCTGACCTGATGGCACTCGTAATTCACGGATCTGTTTTGAGGGATGCGTAGGACACTGAGCCTTCTGGGTTTTTTTTTTTTTTAATTCCATTATTGTAAATCACAATAACTCCAGCTGGTGCTGGAGTAAAGATATCTTGTGTGTACTCATGTATTTTTAAGAGCTCCAGCTAATGCTTGGGGGAAGTTTTGTATATATAGTTATATACTAAAATATAAAATCAAATACTTTCTGCATATTAATCTGTGAACTTGTTTTATTCAGTGAGTAACAGTCAAATCAGGTATGTTTTTAAATGTCATTTTTTTTTCCACTGGACCGTGACATCCATGTAGTATCAGGGAGGGTGACATTAATTACCCATACCGTGTGATGTTCTGCACCTGTTGCTTGTGCTATTTATTGCTTTAGATTCTCAAGAAGTGCAGTACTTAACAGATATTTTGAAGAACTGTTTTATCTTGCCAGATTTTTCCCCCTATTTGATGAGTGCAGTTTCACCAGGAAAGATTTTGGTAGGGGATTCTTTTTCTCCTCTGCTCTGTGATTTTGTGCCAGGCTTTATGAAATGCTGATCTGTTTTTCTGTCCAGAGAAAGTCTTAAATGATTGTATCAACATTTAAGCCAAAAACAACTTATCACAGAAGTTACACACTAGTGCTTATGGGAAGAGCCCTGTTCACTTCAAATGCAACTTCTAAGGGGTTTTGCATTAAACTAGAACAAAGTTATCTCAAGCTCATTGCAGTGATTTGCAAGCCAGCCAGGGTCATGTTTCTGTTAATTCTGCACCCACACTCATTGCAGAAAACTTGCTATAACCTGTCAGATGGTGTTGATCACAGGAGCTCCTATGTGTGTTGGTTTTAGATAAAGTATCCTCAACTGCTGTCACTTTTGGTGGCATTGCTGTCTGCAGCTGGCCACTCCGAGCAGCTGCGGTGCAGAGCTGCAGGTGCCTGGCTCTGTGCACAGCCCTAGCCGGGAAGTGGGTGCTCCCAAACGACAGCTCAGGGTGCTCAGAGTGACTGTCCCACCATTACCTCTGTTTGTGCCAAGTTTGTAGCACTCTTCCTTCATTGTTTTGGCCTGGGCTAGCTGATGCTCTTTTGGACAAAGCCTGGTTTAGCACAGGCCTGAGACTATTGCCTGCAGGCAGTTCAGATGAGGCCATTCTGTTTTAGTGGATGAGGGGGTATCTACATGGATGCGAGCCATACTATGCTAGTTGGTAAGCTAAGACTCCATGGCTTGTTTTATTTACTTACACAGATATGGTGTAATGGATAGTCTAATGGGCCTCACTACCTGTATTTTAATTATTCCTCTGTCATATGGGTGTAGGAAGTACTACAGAAGTGCTAGGAGAATAAATACATTTGGAAAAGGCCGTGAGATGCTCAGAAAATGTGGCTGCCAGGACTACTTAGGCACTATTGATCAAACTGGAGCAATATATTTAATGAATCTGTGCCATTTCTTTTCTTACTTCAATGTTCTTGCATGCTCAGCATAGGTGGCACGCAAAAAGCATAGAGAAGTAAGTGCATATAAACCAGCTTCCCCACAGTAGATGACAGGAGAAAAATAACTGTGCCATCACGGGCATGTATTACTATATTGCAAAGCATGTGAATATTTTAATTGCTGTTGAGAGTGAGTGAGCCTCCTGTTGTTCCTGCCTGTAGTTCTTCTTTGTTTCCCTGTTTGACATAAGGAAAAGCATTTATAAGGCCCTCTTAAAAAAACAGGCAGTGAGTTACCATCCAAAAAGCAGCTCTTACTGTATCCAAGGAGTCCTTTTGGTCTCTCCTGCAGTACTTTTAACAACTAGCCTGACTGCAAGAATACAATGTGCTGCTTCATCCCTGTTGGCCCAAAGGCCGCCGTGATCATGTAGACACAGACCTAACTGTGATGTGCCAGACGCCAGAGCTCTTACAGCTTCATTATTATAACTTATTAGGTCTCAATCACCCAAAACCAACAACGCTTGATTGTGCCAAATGACAATGTGTTTTCTTCATGACTGTGCTCTGCTCTGTATTGTCTCCCCTCCCAGCACAGTGCCTGATTTGCAGAAAATGTCCCCTCAAAGCCCTTTGCGACCCTGGCCTGAGCTTCCCAGGCCCCCGCTGGTCCTGGTGTGGTGTGTGATGGAAGATGTCCTCTGCTGGAGGACACCCCAGACTTGTTAGGACCTTAAGGGCCATTGCCACAGCCAGGCGTACTCCAGCTCCCTCAAGGTCAAAGGCAGTATGGTGGTCTGAGAGAGGAATATTTAAAGCCCTGAATGTACTGAAGCTTGTTTAGTGTCAGAGGAACTCTCACACACTAGCAGCTAAATAAATACCAAACTAACTGCAGACTCAAACATGGAAAGCCCTTCCAAGCTGAGCTTTCAGATAAGAATCACTGTTCCCAAAATATCCATCTAGCTTGTCCCATGGGTCACCCCAGCTATCTACTGTATTAAAGAGACCAGGAATTACTTTCTCTTCCAAGTGAAAATATGTGGCAGGTGCCAGCATCCTTTCCAAGGTAGAAGGCACGGCTGACTGTTTCCTTTCCAAATTAAAGGTCAAATATGCCAGCAGAGAATTGCAGGAGCCAGAGCAAGATGCTGCTAATCAGATATCTGAAGCATCTTGGCTCATGGTGAAGTGCGGGCCAGAGGAACAGGGATCTGAAGCCCTTCTCTCTCCTGTCCTGCAAGATGTCAATGGCCCTGACCTCCAGCTCTCTGCACATCACATGAGCTCTGCCTGTGGGCCTTCCTTGGTCTCTGCACAGCAGACTGCCCATCCATCACACTCAGCAGGGACTAGCTGCTACTAGTCCTTTTTTAAGTGATTATTTTGAAAGGCAGCAGCTCAAGAGAGGCAGAGTGGGCATCCAGATGGGAAAGATGTTCACAAAATCGCCAGACTCAGTTGTTGAAAAGTTGCAGCTCAGATTTCCCCACCCCAAATTGGTGCTGTTTTCTTTAAAATACCAGTTTGTTTTCTTTTCTGGCTCTCCCTCCCCACGCCCTGGCCACGTCTCTATACTTTATTCCCCCACAGCAAGAGTTAGAAAGGGGTTTAATTTGCACTAAAGGGCAAGCTCCTCGTCCGACCGCTGGCCCCGGGCTTTGAGCCAGGAATGGGCAGGAGCCAGGGTAACAGCATGGTAACCGACACCAGCGACTTCAGCCGCAACCGAGGGTGGAGACCCCACTCCCAGACATTTAGGCAAGTTCAGAGGGTGGAGGGAAAAGGCAAAAACAGTCAGCAAAATCTAGTTTAGCAGGGTCAGAGGACCAGGGCTGAGGATGAGGGACTCAACGATCAGTTCTGTAGCTCTGTGAAAATCTGAGGAGGTGTTAAGGAGTCTCAAGGTATTTGTGGTAACTCCTCCTTCCTGACTCTGTAGTGGGATTGCCTGTGGCAAGTACTCACCTTACTTTCAAAATTGGTCCAGGACTGGGATTTTTTTTTTTGTTCCTGAGAGTATTTAAGATGCCCAGAAAAATATTTTTCTTATGTCTCTGCTGATAACTGCTGTTGGCCTGTTGCAGACATTTTGTCTTGTCTGTGTCAAGCTTAGACCTGCTGTTAGTTGATGTCCTGCATGGGCTCTGAGTCCACTTTTTACTGCATCCTAGTAGCTAGACCTGAAAGACCATTCAGATAAACTCCAAATGAATCTAGGAGAGTGCTATGCCTTTAAGGGGACACTGGTGACCAGGGCCAATGCTGTCAGGATGTTTCTTTTCCACTAACTCTATTAGTGAATAAAACCAGAGCTCATCACTCATATTCTACACAACGCATACGCCCCTTAAAGATGTCAAAAATTTGTATATAACAACTTTTAAAAATTTGGACTACCATTTATTATGTCTTTAGGTTTTTTGGCTAAGAGGATTGTGAGAAAGAAATGGAAAACGGATGAGCCCTAAAAGTTGAATAAAAATCTTTTTCTCCATTATGAAACGCAGCTTTTCCATTAGCTGAACTCCTCTTCTGGTGGGTCGGTTCCAGTGGCATGGATGAAATATACTTGCATTTAACACCTCTGAATGCTCCTGTGGTTGTTACTTGCAGTGATACCCAGATCTAATTTGTAGAAACAGTAGGCAAGAGAGGATAAATTCAGTCTGAACATTTTGTCCCTAAAATTATGGGCACAAAGTTAATAACATAGCTAAAACCTTAATTAATGTTATTTTCAACCCCCTTTCTGAACCAGAACTATTGACATCTCTGGTGTAATTTCCTGAATGCAACCCCACAGAAGACTTCGCCCACATGCCTCATTGTAGGAACCAGAGCACCTGAACACATCCTTATTTGTTCTGTTCAATCAACCAAATACCAGTAGCTTTGCCTCAGCAGCAATGCCTTGGTCACAATTTGTCATGCTCTGTGCACTGACTCAGTACCCTGCACCTCGTCATGAATCCAACCTTCCCTTTTCTTTCTTCAAAGCCCTCGGGGGCAAAAAGCAATTTGCTGGTAGTAGGTCTGCTTTTTTATGGATGGCGAAAATATTCTATTTATTCCTAGAGATGTACACTTAGCTTTCATGTCCTTTTCCTTTTCTTGTTAAGTAAGAAGCTATTGCAAGAGTTTCTTTTTCCCTTGGTGGATTTTTCCACATAATTAGTGAGAAATGGCAATTGCAGTGTTCACCATGTACTTGTGCTGTGGACAAGTCACATTCGAGCACTGTGAAAAATGTAGCGTCATTTCCCACTGAACATAATGAGCAATATTGTATCACCTACTGAGTGGCAATCTGTAAAACACTGACTACTCAGGAGTTGATGCAGAATGACAGTTTAGTGGTTGATGTTCTCTGTTTACTCACAAAGCCTAAATAATATAAATTTGTAGTACACAAAATTATCTATGTGGCTTAGTTTTTATTTCACAGGGTCCTTCTGGAGGGGCTGTGATGGTTTTGGTCTGTCTGAAAATGTCTATCAAACAATGTTGGGAGTGATGGCCATACAGGGCAAACTTGTGGGCTAGCTTTAGCCAGCCATCTCAGGTACTGGTAGCAGGCAAGCCATGATGCTTGTCTTGTGCTGCCTGTTTGCCCTTCGTCCCAGACTGCTGACTGAAGCTGACAGCTTTTGGGGTGCAGATAAATTCCCATTAATAGTGGAACTGAGATCAGAAACCTAGTAATTTCTAAAATTACTGCATCTTGAGAGGACTGAGATAAATAGGCATCTTGGAGGATAAAAAGCCTTCAACCCATTCAGCTAAGCCTTCCAGCGAACCCACTTACGTTTTTGTTGAGATAAAGCAGAGGAACCCTCATTGCCCTGTTTGCTGTCTCCCCAAGCCACTCAGGTAAAGCTGATGATTCAAAGTAAAGGAAGGTCATGACTAAATGATCCTTGCAGGTCCCTTCCAACTCAGGACATTCTATGATTCTATGAAAATCCTGGTCCCCCCACTGAGCAGCGTTCCTTAAACAAAGCAACAATTCATTGCTGCTACACCATGCAACATTTCCTCATTAGATGGTATGCAAGGGCACGTGTCACATGGCGTCAATGAAATAGGAGGCAAAGGTGAAAAAAAAGGTTCTCAGTCATTTACTGTTATCTGTCTGACAGCCCTAATAATATTAATTTAATAAATGATTTGATATTTTTACAGGAGGCAGTAAAAGGTCAGTTGTTCACTTTAAGAGAATGAGATTAGTGTCCCAGATGTCCAGTTGCAGTACATGTACTATGTGCAATATCCTGAGTGTAAAATCTGAGTTTAACTCTCCTGGCCAGATTCTGACTCAGGAAGAGTACAAATGCCTGATCCCATGGTCCTTTGAAAATGAGGAAATTACTCCAGTGGACTTCTGTCTAAGACAGATAAATCTCTAACATGGGTTAGTTGGGTTAACTTCAACCTCTGTTGAAGTCAGTGAAATCACTAAATATTTACCCGAGTATAGCAGAATAGGAAATCCAGCAGGTTATTTCTGCAGGTACCATAGTTCCCAAGTGTGCAAACTCTCAGCCTGGTCATAGGAGATGCTCCTTGCTATGTACTTAGAAATCAGTACAACAGAGCTTGCTTTCTACTCACGGCTTTACTCATTGAAAACTGACTGTAATGTTTAACGGCTTTCAGCCAAAGAAAAACTTTGACACCTTTATTGAGGAAGCCACTTAAACAATTACTTGTTAGGTTATATGAAATAGCATAGGAAGTCAATGGCTATTTGTTTCAAATGGAAACAGAATCAGTATCCTTTTAAACATATGTTTTTCCTAGCAGTGTCAAAGCTGTGGATGTCACGGGGCATGCTGTACTCCTAATTCCTAGATGGGAACCCCGGTGTGATATTGGACATGCTGGCCCCTTTTCTTGTGCCATTTCCTACATAGCTGAGAATTATAGCTGGAAAAAACAGTGCTGGGTGGCTCCTTACAGGTCACCTACAGTTGTTATTTTACCCAAGGAAAAATGAACTCCATCTATGCCATCCCTGAGACATGTTTCTCCATTTTGTTCTTAAGGATGATGAGGATGGGCAGGGGTCACCTGAGGTCTCATGTGCTCTGAGCAGGTTGTGGGTATCTTCCACAGCTTTTCTGCCCACTCACCTCCAGTTTATTCACTCACAGGATGATTTGTGTCATTTTGCAAGAGTTTGGCTTCTCTCCATCCTGCGCTTCTCTCTAACTATACCCTTTCCTGAGCAGTGCTTCATCTTTCTTTCTGTGTATGTGTGTCTCTAACTAGGAATTACAGAAGTATGGAAGTATATCCATTATGCTAAGGAAAACCAGAAATATTTTCTTCTGATTTTGTTGGGTTTTTTTTTTTCTGTTTCTGTTTTTGTGGTTTTTGTTGAAAAGTATTTCAACACAGGAGTTTCGGAAAGAAGGACAGCACTTTTCATCTTGGTTTGGTTAATTCATAGCAAAGTCCCCAGCTATACTAATTCAGAGCTGTTATCATGCCTCTTGGTTGTCTGGATAATACAAATTAGCTGAATGCTATGTGGCTGGATACATCACTGGCATGTCCTCCATGGTAGGAGGGACATGGGAAGTGACTTAGCTTTTTACTCAGGTATAAGCCTGGCCTAGCCACCCTAAGTCTGAAATAAGAAGAGAAAGTGGTACTTGCAGCTGGTTCAATAGATGAATAAAGAATTTTAGCATTTGTAGCTAAAATTCAACACTGTCCACTTGCAGTAGATGTATGAAGACAATCAAACCCAGAGAAAATGGTATTATTTATAGGAAAGTGTCACAGGTGGAACAGATTAACTGTGAGATCATGGCCACATCTTTTTAAAACTCAGTAGCAGATCTACATTTCAAATGGTAGTTTCTTTCTGTTTTCTCCCAGCTTAATTTCATCGGGGCTAAATTCCTGTTTTCAGGATGATTTGCACAGATGGATTATCTGGCAGAACGTAATAGAGACTCCTGAAAGAATAAGATTTCTGTAGCTGGTTGCCATAATTCACAGTATATTTAAGGCAGTAAAAATCTGCAGCAGAGGGAAAATGGAGACAAAAATATGGGAAGCAGAAGAAATGATGCCAAGGTCACTACAAGATCATTGAAGTAATGAGAAGGAGATGCATTGATTTCCATACCCTTTGGATTGGGCCCATAGGAGACAATTTATGAGAGTCCCTGGGCATTGGGGTGAGTTTGTCTCTGCAGTTTATTACTTGTAGTGGGATTGTAGCAGGAATGAATTTAACAGAGTCATCAACCTCGCATATAGCTCTCTTCATTTGTACTCTACGTGCTGTCCCTTCACTCCTTATATTTCACTGTTCCTCCTCTGCATCCTGATTTTGCAACACATGGAGTAAGAGGCAGCTGCCTTTCAAGTGAGTCTGGAGTGGGGTGGTGAGGGCTGGTCTAATTAATGTGCTGTGGGAAAGGAGGGCAGGTCAAGGGAGGAGAGGTGGCACCAGGGAAAGTTTACCTCAGAGTTCCCTGTGTGAGGGCTGCGCTCGCTATCAACTTCTCGTGGTGTTCCCTGCACCTGTGAAAATAGTGGAAAATAGAGTTTCTCCAGGCCTTTTGGACCCCTGGGTGTTGCTAAGCCCTTGAGAAATAGAACTCCACAGAGGCCACTCCAGCTTCTTCAGCAAGATAGAAAAGACATAATTGCCCAGCATTCAGGGCAGGACTTAGTTCAAGATCACAAAACCTGAATGTAGGGGTCTGAGAGCTCTAGTGCCAAGGATTCCATCATGAGCAATGGCATCCCAGCTGAGACATCCCTGGGGTGGAGGAAGCTGCTCTGCAGCCAGGCACTAAAGACCTGCATGCCTCGTTGGGTGCCTGCACATGGTGTCGTTTAAGCTGCTTGGCTTCCAGCAGGCCATGGTCCCCTGTAGGTCATGGGGCTGTCTGCCAGCCCTGTGTGGAAGTCTTGAGTGTCCCATGGCATCCCAAACAGCACTGAACCCTCATATATATAAAACTGAATCAAGCAGTAGGTAAATACACCAGGGTGAACTCAATTATTCTCTGGGGTCTGCTGGCTGTTCTTCTTCAGGATTCAATCTAGTTGTCTGCACATAGATGCCTAGTCCTGACTGAGATGTCCTTGTGTATCCAAGACATCCATGTGGGCTGGCGCATATGGCACAGGACCTACAGGAGATTAATGCCCTTTTTATCAGCAGCTGGGGACCAGACATGTCAGATGGCACTCAACACTTGTCTGAATGGAGTCCTATATCTCCACTGACCACAGTGGGCCTTAGGTGCCTAACTCACACGTAGACATCTCTAAGTACAGGCCTAAATGGATACTCTGCTACTAACTGCTACTCTGGGTTAACTACCCTTATCTGCTTAGCTAACCATACCTTGAGACAAGGGCATCAGCTGGTAAACCCAGAAGGCACTTTCACTAAACGAACCTTGTCGTGACTGCAGAGTCCATCCTTACGTTTGAACAAAGGAGGCAAAAATAATAGAATTATAGACCAGAACTTCTATTCTTTACTTAGGCAAAACAACATTCAGGGTTGTTGGCAGTGCTGGTGAAGAGCATTACTTCATATTGAATAATTACTTAATACTGTGTAATCATTTTAAGATATTGCAGTCATTTCCCAGGAACTAATCTCTAACCACAGAGAATGATAAATTGACTGACATTCATTGATTTGTTTGTGACAGTGTTTAAAAAGTAGAAGTTATTAAAGCACTGTTTTGATCAACATGACTTCACTGATTGTATATCTCATCTATCTCACTAGGTTGATTTCCTTCTATGTTATTAACTCTGAAACTTTGCTTCTTCTAGCAAAGAGTTATTTCTAAATCCAGTATTTCCATTATGCAGTTAATTCCATCTGTTTTTTGCACATATGCTTGTTACAGCTGAAAAGTCAGTGTTGGCAACATGGTATTATGTGAAGTGCCAAGTATAGGAGATAAGGTACCCAAAACTGCTGACTGATTAGTGGTAGACTCCCCTCATACACTGCAATCATGCTGGAGAAATCAATGTCACCAGGGAACAATGCCACCCAAGACATTTTCTCCATACCTCAGGACCCCCTCTGTGGGATCTGTGTGTGTAGAGCATCGAAGTCATGGCAGGCAGACTTCACCTCACTTCAGTCATCTAGGAGTAAGGTCAAGGCTAAGCTTATGTAATAGCCTCTTTCAACGGCCAGAGAGGCAGAGGAAAGCATTTCAAAGGGTGATTCACTTCCCCCATTGGCTAGAGAGGGAACTTAATCATTAACTGAGGCTGGATACCTAACTTTTAGACAGCCGAAGTTGTGACATGAATACCTCCAAAGTCTTAAATCTGTAGGAACATTTGCAACAGCTCTGGAGCCTTTTGCTCAGTGTTCAGAAAATTGCTGCATCTGCTGTGATTTTAAGTGAAGGCCTATTGTCAGTTAAATTGAGGCTTCAGTAATAAGCCTGACATTTAAAATTGTGTTAATGAATTGAAAGACCTGGAGAGACCATTTAAAATTACAAGCCTTTCTAGCTGTGCACTGCATAACTAATGCTGGTCTGGTTACTAATTTCTGCGTGGTTTAGCAGAGTACTCAGCCTATTATCTTACTCATTTCATCTGGAGCAGAAATCAAGACTGACAAGTACCACTGCACATATCATTATCAATCACTGCCACTCTTTCTGCAGTTGCCGTAATGGTACTTCATTACTTGTATCAACCTCTTGTATTCCAGGTTTTAAATAAAATTATCTTAGTTTTAAAAGTATTAGTGGAGAGGCTAGTTTGGACTTTGGCATTTCTGGAGACTGTTTAATGGTGAAAACAGACAGCCAAATGGAGAAAGCTTACAATTTTTTTCTTCTATCTGATATTAACTTTTTCTAAGTGTTATTTTAACATCTATTTTCTATTCTAATGGATCATATGTGATGGACTGTATTTTGATCATCACCTCTGATTTTAGAGATTTTAGAGTTAGGTTTGAATCTCCTAAAAGGCCATTTTTTAGTCATACAAGCCTCCAGCTTCTTTTCAATGGCACCAAGAATCTTAATTTTCCACTTTCGGGTTCCCTTTACAAATCCAGAGTCATTGGTTTAAATAAGAAAACATAACAGAAGTACTAAAAAATGGACAGTTGTTACCAAGTGTGCCCTACATTTCATTATGGTTACAAAGCATTTTTAGAGTCTTTGGAATGATCAAATACTAAAATGCAAATCTTGGCCAGTATCTTTCAAAGATGACAAATCATTCGGGACATCTTATTTCTTAATAAGAAATAAGGTGTCTGTGACACCTTGAACAAAATTGCTAGATTTGACAAGTGTGCAAATTCCCAACATCTAAAAATCAATTTCTTGCATTGAGTTGAATTAAAACTCGAGAAACATTGACCGCTAAATATACTGATCTTATGTTTAGGAGGAAAAAGGTGTGCTTCTTCCTTCCCATACTATTTGTTCTATCAATCTGGTTAATGAGCAATCTTGGCTTAGATAGAGATTTTCTGTACAAGTTTTCTTTTGATCTTGAATATTAAATTTGGCTCTGGCAAGTAACACCAGTAAGAATTTAAATATGCATATTTGGGCTTTCAAGGTTTGGTTTTGTATTTGTCCCTTTTATCTGGTGCCAAGAAGTCTTTTATTGCAGAATTATTTCTTACTCCTTTCCAATGAGTATCTAAAATTCTACCTATGGCAGGGAATGATTTCCCTTTTGATAGGTGTGTTTCCAATATCTTCTGCCCATTTCCCCTTCACATCCCTGTTGCAGTGACATAATTTTGCACTTCTGATAAACATCAATAGTATTTCCAGTTTTCCAAATGCCATATCAAGAATCTGATTATCTCAAAGCTGAAGAAACAGGTGGCTCATCTTCACAAGCTGCTTTATCCAGTTCAGAGACTATAGTTGTGATATTAAGTTGATTAAGGCTGTTTATGATTCAATCTCATATCCAGGGCTTAAGTTTTTCTTCAATGAGAGGAAGAAGAAATCCACCACCCATGACTCCAAAGAGTATCTCTTATCAGAAAGACCTGTAATTGGAAAGACATATGGCCTATTATTTAGCTTTCTTCTTTTTTTGATGTGTAAGTCTGAGAGCTCCATCAGACACTGCTTCTTTTCTTTTTCCCTGTTGCTGCTAGTAGCTGATGGGATCCTCATCTTCTGATGCCAAGCTCAGTTTTTGGTGGGAGGACTTTTTTCTCCTTTGATTACAGGTGAACCTCAGACAGCTCAGGACTTGGCCAGCTTGCTGCCTGCTTCAAAGCCTGTAGCTGGCCACTATTCCCTCTAAGACTGAAAGCAGCAGCATTCCCATCACATGCCATTCCCTTGCATACCTGAGATGATGGCTGATGGGCATTTTTGGTGCAGAACAGCTTGGTGGGGAGTGCAGATGTGGCAATGTTCTTGCCCTCAGGTGTGAAGGGACTCTGCTGTCTCCTGAGTGAACAGAGCTTGAAAGGGTTGAGATTTGGGAGACTGTGAGAGACTTTATGGTAGGCAAAAGCATGCCACTCTCTCTCTCTTCTTGAGCTTTTCTGCCTTTTCCCACTGCCCTGTAATGCATCCTGGAATAAAAGTAACTGTGCAGGAACAGTCAGTCAGAAATACCTACTCTTGGATTAGCCTCAGGAATCAGGAAGTCAATCTTAAGGAAATCAAATAATCAGGAAAATCAATAATATTTTTTTTCTGATTTTGGATCAGGAAGCTTTGTGCCATCTGCAGATCAGGTTGTGTATCCAGTTTCAGATCCAGTTTCTCAAGGTGGCCCTCAGATACTGAGGTCACCAGAATTAGTGACTGCTCTTTAAAATGTGGACACTAATCCCAAATGCTTCACACTGAGATTGGAGTATGCACAACTGAGATTCAGTGGAAGAGACATGAATATTAAGAGATTAAGAGATGACTTAGTGGATTTGTGTGCTGTTACTCAGAGAGCATCACTAAAGTCGACATATAGTTTCAGCTTAGTTGTGGAATTTTCATAATTATGTGAATGAAGAAGTAACAAATGGTTTGCTAGACATTGCAATGAGCACATCCCTTGGAAGCCCATGTGCAGGACTCACTGAATTAAATTGTGTTTTAAGCATTAAACTGACAGCTGCTAAGCAATTAAAAGAAAGATGCCTATTCTCAAGTGCTGACAGAAAGAATATAGTCAACATCTTTAAAAAAAGTACCATTACAGCATACTTTGTGACAGGTTTCAGTCCCTTACTCTTCATGAATTATTAGCAAGTTTGACAATGTAGGAAGCCTTTGATGAAACCGGTCCAGTGCTTCAACATTGCCCCAAAATGGCAGGCAGGAATTCTGGAAAAATATGAAAAAAAATTTCCTCCCTGCTTTGGACCACAGTGAGGGAGGGTGTAGTTGCTGTTCCCACATAATTTTCAGCATTTTTCTATTTGTAGTAATGGAACCTTTTCCTTTTTTTAAAAATCACAAAGGAGCCAAGGCAGTTGTTTATAGGAACACTTTTTATACAGGCTGACAAGAAGACGGGCTCTAGCTGCTGCAGTTGATGCAAAGCCTCCCACTGAGCCTGATGTCCTGCACTGGCGTGTGAGCATGAGCCCTGGCATTGCCTGGGAGCTAAATGCCCAGCCAGCAGGCACCCACCAGAGACACTCCTGTATCTTTTTTGTTGTCACAGCCTTTGATCATGGAGACACATCCTGGCAGCATCTTGACAAGATAATGGGTCTATCTGCCTGTTAGGTCCAAGATATGTTTTTTCTACTCATTTTCACAATGCCTTACTTTATTGGGTTTGCATGGCAAGATTTTGGTAGTGTGGGGGCTACAGGGGTGGCTTCTGTGACAAGCTGCTGGAAGATTCCCCTGTGTCCAGTAGAGCCAGTGCCAGATGGCTGCAAGACAGACTTGCTGCTGGCCAAGGCCGAACCCATCAGTGATGGTGGTAGCACCCCTGGGATAACAGATTTAAGAAGGGGGAGGCAAAAAATACCTGCACAATTGCAGCCGGAGAGAGTGAGAGTATGTGAGATGAACAACCCTGCAGACAGCAGGGTCAGTTAAGAAGGAGCAGGATGAGATGCTCCAGGCACTGGAGCAGAGATTCCCCTGCAGCCCGTAGTGAAGACCATGGTGAGGCAGGCTGTCCCCCTGCAGCCCATGGAGGTTTACAGTGGAGCAGATACCCACCTGCAGCCTGTGGAGGACCCCACGCTGGAGCAGGTGGATGCCTGAAGGAGGTTCTGACCCTGTGGGAAGCCCCCAGTGGAGCAGGCTCCTGGCAGGACCTGTGGACCCATAGAGAGAAGAGCCCACACTGGAGCAGGCTTGCTGGCAGGACTTGTGACCCTATGGGGGATCCACGCTGGAGCAGTTTGTGAAGAGCTGTAACCTGTGGGAAGGACTCATGTTGGAAAGATTCATGGAGGATTGTCTCCCGTGGGAGGGACTCTACACTGGAGCAGGGGAAGAGTGTGAGGAATCCTCCTCCTGAGGAGGAAGGAGCAGCAGAGACAACGTGTGATGAACTGATCACAACCCCCATTCCCCGTCCCCCTGTGCTGCTGAGGGGAGGAGGTAGAGAAATTGGAATTGAAGATAAGCCCGGGAAGAAGGGAGGGATGGGGGAAAGGTGTTTTAAGATTTAGGGTTTTTTTTTCATATTACCCTACTCTGATTTGATTGGTAATAAATTAATTTCTGCAAGTTGTGTCTGTTTTGCCCTTGATGGTAATTGGTGAGTGATCTCTCCCTGTCCTTATCTTGACCCATGAGCTTTTAATTATATTTTCTCTCCCCTGTCCAGCTGAAGAGGGGGAGTGATAGAGCGGCCTTGGTGGGCACCTGCCATCCAGCCAGGGTCAACCCACCACACTTATAATAATTGTGCCTCTTCCCTTCTCTCCCTGTCATTTATTTGGTGAAATAACAGGGTATGTAGCTGTCCTTTTGAAGAAAGCCCCTTTCCTACTTCTGAAGAAAAACAGATGCTATTTTGGGATAACTTTCCAGTGCTAAACCCTAGTCTGAAGAGGCTGACGGTTCACAGGACACATATAAATGCTACCCACTGTTCATCACCTCTCGCTGTTATACAGTCTCTCAAACCTGATAAACACTTCTAGGGCTTTGTCATATTCTCTTTGTTCAGGTACATGAACAGTCTTTTGTAAGATAACACGTAATTGATATAGCTTGACTTTCATTGTACTGCAGATTTAAATCCCCATGGAGGATCCTAGTTTATCAGAGGTGAGAAGTCTTCCATTTTGGGAAAAAGGGCTCAGTTCAGTACAAAGTGCTTTCTAGTGAGGCTAAGGGGGAAAAATAAACAAAACTAATTTAAAGAAAAACTAAAACTGGGAATAAAAAAATGTTTGTCATCAAGACTTTGAGGCAAATAATAATAAAAAAAAAAATCTCTTCTAGGCCAGCAGACCCAGGCTGCTGCAGGAGAAAACAGTTTAGTGGCAGAAACACAGCAAGCTGTCAGAAGGGGTAATTATCCTGTAGGTAGATCCCTTCTATCCAGTGTGCACTCTGTAGCCACATGCACTGGAGATACTCCCTTTGGGAGTGCCATAGGGAATTTCATCCCATGGATGGGAAGAAGCAAGCTAAAATGGAAGATACTTTGGCTGTCAAGCATGTAGATAACTGGGTTTGTGATGCCTGCTGGGCACAATACTGGGAGATCTCATAGACCTCTACAAAGACTTGTAGGCAGTACCTGTATGATGGTCTGCCTTTTCCCAATACACCTCAAGAGACTAGAGGCCTGGGGGATCTGCCACCACTGCACCAGCAAACATCATGAGCTCAGTTATGAAGGAGGAGTAGAAGCATTGGAGGTGAAATGGAAGCTGGTAGGTGGGAGGATAAGCACCAGGACCCCATGGCCATTCTAGCTGAAATGCTCCCGATGCCATGTGACAGTACAGAAAGACCAAAAATCAGTCTCAGGTTGTGATTTAGGAAATGGGAAAAAGAAATGATGTAGAGTTCACACTCAGTGGAAACTCTTGAGAGGTCTCGCATCTTCAGCTGAATGGTAGTATAGAGACTGATAACCCAGGACAGAAACTAAAGATCAGCCTGAAGAAAAAATGTCCTATTTAAACACGGTGCGTGGACACATACACATGCACACACACACACAAAAGTTATGCTATCAAGGGGTCTGTGCTTCCCTTGAAATGCTAGAAGTGTAAAAGCTAAAATCAGGGAACAGATATATTTGCTTTTAAATTTGGAAGTTGACATAGGGGATATCTCAGAACTGGAAAGGAAATTGAGATAATCTTTGGGGCATTGTAACACCTAGGAAAAAATAATTACAAAACAAAAAAAAGAGTGGCTACCCAGGTCTAACAGTGGTGCTATATGTTAAAGAAAACATGCGGTCGAATCAGATGAATAAGTTCAGTGTGTGATTCAAAACACAAAGTCACCATGGATAAAAACTCCAGACCTAAATAGCAAAACCACAGTGTTAAGACCATACTTCAGACCAGGATGGATGGAGAGAATGACTGTAACCTACTAATAGAAGTTAGAGACACAGCAAATCTAGTAAAAAAGAGATACATGAGTTTCTTTATATAAATTAAGTACCTGCAGTGTGATTGCAACATGATGCTGGGAATACATTTGTAGACTGCATCATAGAGGAGCTACTCAGGGAAAAGACAGGTAGAGCATCAGCTCTCCACTGAATCTGGATCTGTGCACAGGCCTGGTGTTAAAACATTATTGTCAAAACCACAATGTTCAATTTAAAAAACAAAACAAAAAAACCCCAAACCCAAATACATAAGTATGATTATATTTGTAAAGAAAAAGACAGAAAAGTGAAGTGTTTGTAGGTGACATAAGAATTTTCTGAAAATATCAAAGGCTTGAGCAAATGCATGATCCCTCTCAATAGTATCTGTAGGAAGACCAACAAAAAAAGGCAGCATCAAACTATTGTGGTTCAAGAGCAGGGTAAGTAAGGACATCCTTAAAAAATTGAACTTAATAAAATAGAAAAGTAGAAATGGACGTTAACTCTGGGAAGAAAAATATAAAATTATGGTAAGGCAGGCTGAAAAGAAACACAGAGTTTAAGGCATAAAAATGAAGATTTACTTTCTTAAACACACATGAAGCAAGCAATGTACCAGAGAGTCTATAAACACTCAAACTGCTGAAGAAGTTCTGAAAGAGTATGGGTCTATAACAGAAGACAGCATGAATTATTTGCATTGTTTGTTTTAGTGGAGGAGCTGGGTGTTTCTTTAAGGGCATGAATCTTGGAGGATCACTCTTAAACCGTATCTTAAATCTTAAACAGGCTCACAATATGGCTCAGGCTGGGAAGGACCTCAGTGGGTCTCTGATCCAACCTCCTGCTTATGGCAGAGTCAGGCCTAAGGTCAGACCAGGGTGCTCAGGTCTTCATCTACTCCTAGATTAGTAGAGAAAGTTTTACAACATGGTGCTTAAATCAGTGGAAGCATCTTAGCATTTGTGAAAGAATTTTAAGGGCATTTTGAAGTTGCTAAATAGTAAGTTGCTATGAATACCCTGTTGATTAAAGCTGCCTTAGTGACAGAGAATCAGAAAGTGACAAATGTGGCTCTAATTTTCCACCTGGATTTTCCAGATGGAGTCAGAGATCCACGGGCAACCCTCAGCAAACTGAAGAAAACTACAGTAACGAGGAGGATCAGCAGATACATGAACAAACATGGACTTGGGCAGGACCAGAGGTTCTTCTGTAGAGTTTGTAGCTAAGAGCCAGTAAGCACAGGAGCTAAGGCAATCTGGTTCATGTACTTGGATTTCCAGAAGGCTTTCAGGAAGATCCATCACTAAAGACTCAAAGACAGTAAGTTGCTGAGGATCGAGGACCAGATTTACTCATGGATTTATAACTCTTTAAAAGGTGGGGAAAAATGGAGACATGGATACGGAGGGATTCCAAAGGCTTCTGAATCCTCTGTGGGAGTTGTTAAATCTCTTGCTGGAGGTGGGGAAGTAACAAATAAGTATTTTGGGGAAGATCATAGGTGTACTTTCATTTAATAGCATTTCCTTCTTGAGTGACATGTGACAAATGAAACAAATGTCTCTTAGTTGCATAAAGGCAGTAGCACATCAGGACCTCATAGGATTTAATTCAGTTTCTTCTTTTCTGGTCTAGTTTCCTTCTTTTCAGTCCAGTCAAGTCTTTCAGTGAAAGTGATGCTGTATGGTGAAGACCAATGTTTCTTCTCAGCCATCTAAAAACTTCATGCCTTTTTTTTCTCCAGTATACTTGGCTAATTAAATGATTAAAGAGGCTTCTATTTTGAAAAAAAGAGACTCTTTTTCATAGAATCATACAATCATGTAGGTTGGAAAAGACCCTTAAAATCATCAAGTCCAACCATAAACCTAACACTCTCCACTCCACCACTAAACTATATCCCTAAGTGGCATGTCTACATGTCTTTTAAAGACCTCCAGAAGTGGTGACTCAACTACTTGAAAATGCTTTACAACTCTTTCAGTGAAGAAATTTTCCCAATATCCAATCTAAACCTCCCCTGGCACAACCTGAGGCCATTTCCTCTTGTCATATCACTTGTTACCTGGGAGAAGAGACCAACACCCACCTCACTACAACCTCCTTTCAGGTAGTTGTGGAGAGCGATAAGGTCTCCCCTCAGTCCCCTCTCCTCCAGACTAAACAACCCCAGTCCCCTCAACCTCTCTGCGTAAGACTTGCTTTCTCCACCCTTCACCAGCTTTGTTGCCCTTCTCTGGACACGCTCCAGCAACTCAATGTCCTTCTTGTAGTGAGGGGCCCAAAACAGAACACAATATTCAAGGTGTTGTCTCAACAGTGCTGAGAACAGGGGCACAATCACTTTCTTAGTCCTGCTGGCCACACTATTCCTGATACAAGCCAGGATGCTGTTGGCCTTCTTGGCCACATGGGCACACTGCTGGCTCACGTTCAGCTGGCTGTCAACCAACATCCCCAGGTCATTTTCTGCCAGGCAGCTCTCCAGCCACTCCTCCCCAAGCCTGTAGCGCTGCATGGGTTTGTTGTGACCAAAGTGCAGGACCCGGCACTTGGTCTTGTTGAACCTCATACAATTGGCCTCAGCCCATTGATCCAGCCTGTCCAGATCCCTCTGTAGAGCCTGCCTATCCTCAAGCAGATCAACACTCCCACCCAGCTTGGTGTCATCTGCAAACTTAATGACAGTGCACTCGATCCCCTCATCCAGTTCATTAATAAAGATATTAAACAAGACTTGCCCCAACACTGAGCCCTGGGGAACCCCACTCATAACCGTCTGCCAAGTGGATTTAGCTCCGTTTACCACAACTCTCTTGGCTTGGCCATCCAGACAGTTTTTTACACAACGAAGAGTACACTCATCCAAGCCATGAGCCGCCACCTTCTCTAGGAGGATACTGTGAGAGACAGTATCAAAGGCTTAACAAAAGTCCGGGTAGACAACATCCACAGCCTGTCATAGAAAGAGATCAGGTTGATCAGGCAGGACTTACCTTACATGAAGCCATGCTGACTGGGCCTGATCACCTGGTTGTCCTGTATGTGCCATGTAATGGCACTCAAGAGGAGCTGCTCCATAACCTTCCCTGCAAGTGAGGTCAGACAGAGAGGCCTGTAGTTCTCCAGATCCTCCTTCTGGCCCTTCTTGTAGATGGGTATCACATTTGCTAACCTCCAGCCAACTGGGACCTTGCCAGTTAGCCATGACTGCTGATAAATTATTTTGCTTCTTCTTAGGCTCCTGAAGGTAGATATGATAATTCTAAAATTTGACCTGGCTGGGGATTGAAACAGCAAGCATGCATTGATATGTCCCGTATCTCAGGACAGGAAAGCACCTTGCAGGGGGACCCCTGGAGCTGTAGAACACCATCACCTCTGCAGCTCTGCCTAAGACAGAGGTCTGTGCTGCAGCCTTCTCTGGTGGCCTCCCCCCTTTACATGAAGTGTCCGTGGACCCCGATGTCTCCCAAGGCCCACATTAATCTCCCAGAGACAGAGTCCAATATGTTGTTGTACATGGGCTTTAGAGCTTGCTGTGATGGGCATTCTGCTGCAGGGGCTCCTCTCAGGTTGATGCTGTGCTGGGCAGGACCACTCATGCCCCAGGCACTTTGGGGACATGGTGCAGAGGCCCCCGGTACTGAGGTCTGACTGGCAATGTCCTAATGCCTCAGGGCCCACACAAGTGTTCATGTATGGACACAGGCTCTCCTCCAGCTGCGGGAGGAGTGGCAGGATGCTACTGATTTGGGTATTTGGGACCGATTGGGCTGGCTGGTGGTGCAGTGCTCAGAAATACCATTTGGTCTCTTCCCACAGGTTGAAACAGGGACTTCAAACTCAGCTTTGGGTCCAGAAAAGGTGAGGGCAGGGGACCAAAGTTATCTCCTTGGTGCTGAGGAGTCTGCAGTGGGAGGCAGAGGAGCTCAGCCTCCACTGACTTCCTTACTGTGAGCTACAATGAATGCAAACCAATCACCTCTCAATGGAAATTTTAAGAATAATAAAAAAACCCCAGATGCATGTTTTGTTATTAAAATAAACCTATGAAAAATTAAAGTAGGTTGTGATGAAAACTTTCAAAATATGTTCTCTTATTTTGTGCGTTCTACATCATGAAATTAAAAATGATACTTATATTTCAGTGTTGCTATGGTTACTGATACTATTCTTCTGAGTCTTCAAAGGAAACTGATTGTGTTAAGGAGGAGACTGTATATAGGAGATAACCTCTGACCTTCATGATGGTTTAATCTATATGGTTCTAACTTAAAATTTCATGGCCTATTCTGCACTTAGCTGAAGTAGCTGTATATTCATTTTTCTGTCTTGGTACAGACAAGTTTAAACTCCAACAGGCAAAGTTGAAAGTTTTGGACTGAACTTCCAGGACACAGAATTTGTTGTTGATTTACTGTGGCTCCCCAAAGCACTCTGTGAGAGAAATACGTTATTGAATGTCCTTGGTAGATTTTCCCATTTAATTTTGTGAATTCTATATATTTAAGAATATAGAAAGCATTTTTTATAGTATGGATGATCTTACAACCAAAAATATTTCTCTTTGAAGCCTTTCTCCACCCCTTTTCTCCCAGCCCCACACTGGGTCCATGTGCTATTTGCTGTGAATCACATAACCACAGGATAGCTCCGACTTAAAGGAAGCTCAGGAGGCCTCTGGTCCAACCTCCTGCTCACAGCACAGTCAGCTCTGAGGTCAGACCAGGCTGCTCAGGGCTTCATCCAGTTGCAGCTTGAAAACCTCCAGGATTAAGAGTTGGTTCCTGCCCCAAAACACCTGTGACCTCCACATACAGAAGAGGCAAAAAGGCAGAAAAGTAGCCAAGACACAGGAGGGGATTAAGGCCATACGGAGAGCTGGCGGCAGAGACAGGCCTGATCTCTGGTATTCAAATTAAGTCAACAGAAGTCAACAAACTGTTCTATAGACACTAATTTTATGTAGTTTCCAATTTCTCCAGAACCAACATAGCTATGCAGCCCTTCACTGTAGGCAGGCCTCTCTCTGGGGTGGTGTCTATCATCAGGGCATGCAGTCATGCAACAGTTAAGATCATCTCAAAACTTTGGTGCTAAGATCACTGAGGCACATTTAACTTGTGCCTGTGCTGGGAGAGGCTGAATCCATTAAAGCAGACATGTTTCAGCATCCTTGGTTGTGCTGGATGGAGTGGCTTACGGCTGTAGCATGTGATAGTGGAGCAATGCCCCCAGGGGAGGAAAGATAAGAGGTGCTGCTGTTTGACGATAATGCCTTTCAGCAATGAACTGCAAGTGGTTTCAGGTGAATATGTGGATGATTTCAAATAAGGAGACATGCAGAATTGGCCTTGTTCTCAGTATGTTTGTGCTGTAATCATGCTGTGCTGATGACACTCAGCTTAAGCTAACATATTAGCTGTGTTCAGAGCCTACCCATGCCAGCTTAGAGCTAACGCACATCTTGTCCTACAGTCTCACTTACTAATGAGACCATTTGTTTCTTGGTTGGAGAAGGTGAGAGCATATGCAGTGATTTAAGGCTAGCGCAACATTGTAGGAACAGCTTAACTTTGTCTAAACCTAGTTTAGCTTAAATCAAATGGGTAGTTGTTTGAATTCACACACACAATGCTTGTGTTGTTCTCATTAATTCTGTTTGGAAATCACTCTAGCTAAATCAGGGCATCCCCTGGTGTGATATAATGAGGTCTCTCCTCAGATGAGTTACACTGATATAAAGAAGCTATACAGGAATTGTCAATGCAGCATAAAACTGTCTGTAAACAAGCCCTAAGGCACAGCAGATTAAGGTGGCCTGCTCAGGGATTTGTACTGCTTTAATTAATTTGGTTTGTTAATTGAATTCCATTAAATTACAGAAAGTTTTGATTTTAGACAAAGCCTAGGGCCCTGATCTTCCATTCGGACCTGTCAGTAGCACTGGCTGAACTGCTTTTGGTGAACACTTCATTTGCAAGAGCATGGTATTGGTCATCAGCAGACTATCAGAGAGTATGACCCAATCTGCCAAATGCTTTCGCTGAAAAGCAGTTCTGGGGGATGACAATGAGGTGGTCTCCTATTTACAGTCTCTGAGCTCACTGGCTATGGCATGACTCAGGGTGGGTAAGATCCAAGTTTGCTTTGAATCCTCTGTTTAAGGGGAGGTGAACTGATAGTTCCTCCTCTGTCTCAAGAGCCATGTGCCCTGTGCTCACTGCAGTAATGCCATTTCTTGTAGGGCTGGTTCATGCAGCAGCTTGGAGTATCCTGGTTGTCGCTGCTCCAAGACCAAGGAAAATTAGAGGGAAAGAGTGGGAAAGCAAGAGGAATATATTGGCTGAAGTCAGGAAACACAGATTTGTCAGTGCTTCTTCTGAAGACCGTGTTAGTTAGGTGGCCATGTCTTGTCTGAGCAAAAGTTGCAGGCTATGCTGGCTCCTCCTTAGATGTGGGGTGATGCTGTAGTGTGGACTGGAAGAGCCATAAAAAGGGGTTTTCTCTTGAAATATGAAGATCTGGTATGGAGAGAAAACCTCATGTTCTAACTCACTGGGTAAGTGTGTTTCCACCACTGTTTGCTTGTGCCGTGTTAAAAAACAAACAAAGACGTAGGAGTTTTGGACAACAGGGTAAGTCACTGTAACTGGGATAGGTGTGTGCTACAGAGCACAGCAGTTATTTCTGTGAATGGCATGCTTCTAAAATGCAAGAAAGGATATTTACACCATGTAAAAGCATATAAATTTAATATAACTTGATCAAGTTCGTGTGATTGGTATATTTTTTCTTAGAGTGCCGAATACAAGCAAAAAGAAATAAGCTGATGAGTAAACTGCAGCATTTCCGTGGAAATGCTGTGTGTGCTAGCTCCCTAATTCCTGCTCCAGTGGGTTTCACTGGCAGTGATGACAGCGCATTTTCAGAGGGTCTAGAAATACAGTTGAACAACCATTTCTTTTTTTTTTATCTGGTCCCTCCTTCCCCACCCTCAATATTTTTGTTCCAAAATGTTGCCTGAGGCACATTACCTGTGCCTTGTGGGAGCAGCTAACCTTCCATTTTCCTTCTCAAGGTGGTGCTCCAGGCTAAGTGACACCTTCCCAGGGCAGCACATCTCCTGGGATGCCTTGTGGCAGTGGCACAGCTGCTTGCCACCAAGAAAGAGCTGTGATAGATCCCGGGAAACACAGCCCCTCCGAACAGCCTGGCTCAGGGAGAAGGGAGCAGAGGGCCTTCATCTGGGGCAAGGTTGTGTTACATCTTGGCACGTCTGCTTGGTGCAAAGTGAGAAATACCTAGTGTGGAGAGCTTGATAACCATGTTTCATGTGCTTGCTGTTTTGAGGTGCTGCCAGGAGGAGGTGAGAACCTTTCCCTGCCCTGGAGCCAGACCCTGTGTTAGGAGGGGGAGCCCTTCATTTCGCAGGTTGAAGGAGAGATGGGATAAGATGCCAGGAGGTGCGCAGCAGACAGACAGGTTGGATATCTCCTCACACTGCTGGTGCTGGCTGACTTGCCCTGTGTCAAGTGCTGGGCTGCACGTGGGGCTGAGCTCTGTACCCTCCAAGGCGTTTATGCTCTGCTAGCTTTGGCACGGAACGTGCTTGCAACCACAATATGCAGGCACAGCTGGGCAAGAAAATAGAGCAGCACTGCTTGGAAATTTTGCAGTTTACTCATTGGGTTATTCCTTTTTGCTTGTATTTGGCACTCTCTAAGAAAGCATGAACCCAGCTGCACCCTCATGCTGTTGCATGGGACCAGCTTTGCTGCTGGGGCCCCCTGGGATCCCTGGCCCTGCTGGGTAGGAGCAGGGGCATTTCTGCAGCTAGTCAGATCTCACAGGTGCGTGCTTGGGTGGCATCTCGGGGACCTCTGGCCAAAGGGGCGTCAAGGCGGGTCCTCCTGCCGCCCCGGGCGTTGTTCCCGCTGCTCAGCTGTCGGTCTGCCGTGCACACGCAGCGCATCTCGCCGAAAAAGCAGATTTGAGGTCTAACAGGGTTTTTTCAGCTTTTAGGACGGCACCGTCTAGCGGGCTGTGTGAGTATGGCTGACTGCCGGAGGAGCTCCCGTCCCAGCGCATCCTTTCTCACAGCCGGCGGTGGAGCACAGGCAGCGCTGCAGCATCGCCCGCCCCGGCCCGGGGGTGCTGGGGTCCGGCCCGGGGGTGCTGGGGTCCGGCCCGGGGGTGCTGGGGTCCGGCCCCGGGGGCTTCGTGGCCTCAAACCCAGCTTAATCGCCTCAGCGCAAGCACTGTTCCCCAGCCTGCTGCAGGGCTCACTGCTTCTTGTATCCCATGTCCTCAGGGAAAGGATGGAGATTTTAATTCATCATTCAAACTGGCACAGGGCAATATTAATAATTCTCCCCCCTAGTAATTGTTTTTGGGTTTTGGGGTTTTTTTTGTCCTGGTTGTACTCCCTACTCACCCCAGCTTAGAAGCATTTTTCTCAGGTTTTTAAGCTCTCCCTGCTCCCCAGAAAGCACGAAGAGGAGAGGGAGAAGGAAAAGGAGAGGGAGACAGAGAGGGGAAGCTGAAATTGTTCAGATGTGTCAATGCAGATCCTGCAGATGGAGAGGTAGGAGAGCGCTAATGTCCAGAGGCCTGAGGCACAGGCACCTGTGCCTGCAGAGGTGTCAGGTGAGATGTGGAATAATAATTTCAGGGTCAGAGGACAGAAAAGAAAAGAATTACTCACTGAAAAAAGCAAACTCTGAAAGCCCTGAGACACCTAATGTTATTTTGAAGGTGTCTCTGCTTTGAGTGGTCACTGGAGTACTCAGAGGACCAGCAGAGGTCCGTTGCAGTCTAAATTATTCTGTGATTCCACAATTTTGCTCTATGTCTGCATTTTAAAACAACAAAATTCTTCTTTGGTGATGTATGATCTTTTGCGAATCATATTACTGGCATTAGCCTCATAAAACTGACTGGTTACTTGTCGAAAGTACTGACACATCTGTCTCCAGTATGGGCACATTTCAAATGTTACTGGGGTCATCGCCCTTCCTTGGAATTACAGGATGGTTTCTGACAGTTTTGACACTGCAGGGTCCAGCTGTCAAATTAGGTCTTTGTACATTAACTGCATTCTTGAAACTATATTTTAGGAAGTAGAGAAGCCTATTTGCTGATCACAAAACTGATGCCACGCAGGTCAGAAATGAAACCTTTTAGATTTGAGGGAGAAGGACACAATGGATATTTCCTGGCTCTGCAGAGTTCGTTGCAGCAGCACTATTCCATACAAGCAGGAAGATCTACAGATTTGCAGAAGGACAGCAAGTGCACGTTCCAGGAACACTTAAAGTGAGTAATAGTTGAATTTCCAAAGAAAAACTGAAGGTCAGTGAGTGCCTTCTGTTAGCACAAGGGGCATGTAGGGGAAAGCCTGTTAACTTTTGAAATCAGTTGGACTTGAGAGCACAAATTGGGGGTGACATTATTTGTCTCCCCCCTGCTGGAGAAGTGATCCTGCCAGTGATTTTGTCTGCTGGCAGGGATTCAGGGTTACACATGGTTTTCTGAATGTGCAGTGACAGAACAGCTATCAGTACAAGCCAATGAGTTCGAATGGCAATAGAGCTGGGCCATGTTGCCCTGCTCAGTCCCGCTGTCTTCCCCCATGCCTGAAGTGGGTATGGGGTTTACTGCTTCCCCCCCATTTCACAGGCATGATTTGGAACAGCTGCATATGCTTAGGTTTACAGACTACCAGAAAAAAGGCACCGCTGTGCTTATTCTGCATAACCAAGATACATGGGGTGGGGAGAGGGAAAAGAAATCCCTAGAGGAAGACCACGTCTGTAGCTGTCTGCAGCATTATGCAGCTGTGGCACTCCCTGCTCACTAAAAGCACATTTGCCCTTCAGTAGTTTCCGCATTATAAATGCTTAGAAAGAAAAGGATGAGCTTTGCAGAGATTCATGTGATTTGGGGCACAGCAGATGCCCAGACGTGAGACTACACTAATTATCAAAGCAGGACCACACTGGACACCTCAGACCCACTGGCTCTGTCCTGTCTTCAGCAGCCAGCTTTTCCTTGGGGTGACATGCCCCCCCCAACTTCCCCTGTGTGCCCTCCAGGGCAGAGCAGCCCCCCCTAAGAAGGTGGCTGAGGAAGGGGCTGGTGCAAGATGGCAGCCAGTACCTGGTTCCCAGCACCAGCAGTAGTGCTGGACCCACTGCCACACAGGCCATGATCTTGCATCCTCAGTGTGCTGCTGAACTGAAAGATTGAGAAAAAACAAAACTACTCAATTAAAAAAAGACATCCCCTCAGAAGCAATATAAATAAAAGGATTTGCACTCTCCTGTGCCTTCTGATATAACCATGAAGTGGAGCAATTTTGAGTATTTATACTCTGTATATATGATACTCCAGTCATCTGCTGAATATTTATTACTGTAATGTCTCTTGTGCCTTTCTGTCTGTTCAATACCAGTGATTTGAGCATTCATTGCTTTAAACTGAAGCCAATAGTTATAGAAAGAAAGTGCTTATTCCATACAAGTTTTCCACATCTTCTGCAGAAAAGGTGATTAAAGGGCAACTGTAACTCAGGGGCTCTAGATTATGGTAATGATGCCCTGCCTTTGGGAACGAGCCACAATTAATTACCTGCCTTGGATGTTGCTGGTGGGTTTCAGGCAAGCCAGCCCCCAGGTACAGATCTCCGTTTTCTTGTAAGAGGGGAAGTATCTGTGTAGTCAAACATAGCATTTCATAGCTGGGGGTCCTGGAGCTCTGCTGGTCTGTAAGGCATCAGCAAGTGCTCTGCAAGCTAAGAACAAGGACTTTACATATTTGCATGCAGTCAAGAAACCAAATTAATCCATATAAAAATAGTAAATAAGCATTCGAAGCTGAAGCTTTTTTATTATTTATTTTTCATTGGAAGTAAGAACTGCACAGAAAAGTCATTTTTTCCCCCCAAAAGTGGCAGTTGGCCTTGATAGAAAAATAACTTTATGCTCACTCCTTTGCTTGGGCTTCACAGTTTTGTGCACACGTATCATTAAGTCATTCTTGGTCAGATCTGTGGGATGAGGGATGCCGATGAAGACACCCAGACTGTGGAGTGTGTATGTAGACCTGAAACTGAGCTGGATACCTACCCTGAGTTACCACTGATTCCCAGAGAGGCAGCACCTGAATCCTGCTGAATCTGAGCTGGCCGTGGGAGCACCCCCTGCTCTAGTTCCTGCCAGCACAGCTCCCACAAGGTGCTCATCCTGATCACTCCTTCAGAGCTGTGACCTGCATTAGAGTAGGGTCTGTAATCAGGCAAATTCTTCTCCATCCATCCTGTCAGAATTTCTGTCTTCACAGATGCATTTGGATTTTCTTTTGGGGTTGTTTTACAGGGTTTGCTTTTGTTTAATTTTCACATAGTATGATGGGAGGATTGGTGTAGGAGACAAGGCCAGCAGATCTACACTGAGATTATGAATCACTGTTTCTTGACTTAATTTCCTCAGGAAGTGAGATTTATGGGATCATGCTATTGTTCTCTCCCTCTGTTCTTCTCCCCCTAGTAACTTTTGGATCCAGTTTGAACCAAGCTGGACAGGAGGGTAGATGTATCAAATAATATGAAATATTAGCTTGTGTTGAGTGAAAATAGCTGGAGAAGCTTGGTTTCTTATGGAGGGAAAAAACAAGGAGGTTGTGCCGTATCAGACATGAGAGAACATAGCCCAGTGGCTGGGATTGAGAAGGAAATGCTGGATACTGGGACACACTGGTTCTGTTGCTCACACAGGCATTGAGTCAGTTCAGCAGTGGGGAGACAACCCAGACCACCTCCAGTCATTTGCCAGCCAGGCACTGGTCTGAGCACTGAGTCCTAGTCTCTGCTGTAGTTCGTGGATGGGTGCTTCAGGTAGCAGGGTTTTAGAGGAAAGTCTGGTCCTGCTACTTGAGCAGGGAAGGTCACTGCCTGGGCCAGCAATGCCTTCAGCACCTTGTGGGAGAGACCGCTGGACTCTTACAAGGTAGCTGGATGGTGCAGTCTTGGCCCAGCCACCCCACTGCAGATGTGGTACATGGTGGTGGTGTGGCACATGGGTTGGCTGCACCCATTTTTCTTAGAAAGGGGGGTGGAAACAAGTTGTGGGAGAGTGTCCTTCTGTGCTCCAGAGGGGGTTGTCCAGTAGGATGTGGTGTGTGCTACTGCAGAAACAGAAATAGTGCACCAAGCTCTTAATACTATCACTGTGTTCAGAAAAATGGGGTAGGGTTTAAATATGATATTCATCATCTTTTTCATCAAGCCGGGTGCAGTGCTGAGCCAGATGGGTGCAGTCTGTATTGACAAGGGCACTTGCTTTCTAAGAAGGAGTTTTGTTCATCTATCCATCTGCTTCGTATCCATGCAACAGTGAAATGGAGCAGCTTTTGCATATTTATGCCCTTGTTCAGCCTGCAGCGCTATGAGAACCAAATGACGAGATCACAGGGATGTTTGCCCACTTAGAAACACTCCAGCAACCATAGCAAAGTAAATGTGAAATGAATGTTATAATTTAATTATTTTTAATCAATAGGAGAGCTTGGCAAATTCTGCAAAGAAGTATTCATCAGTGTTAGCTCAAACAAAAATTGTGCTTTTCCTTTGGTGTTCACTCTCCTTTTTAATGGTGTCCTGAGACTGTGCATAGAAATAATTTGTGCTCAGATGAATGCAAGTGTGGTGCAGAGAGGCCATTCTTACGAAGGGAGGGTGGCATTGTGATTAAAATGCCATGACTCAGGACCTCAGGGATAGGTACTTAGTGCTGTTGCAAAGTTTCTTTGTGACCTTGAACAGTCATTTAGGGGAAGTATTTTAGAGCATGTACTGCATCAGGCACTTGTCCATCAGTTAGAATTTGGGTGCTAGATCCTACCTTGTGCCTTTGAAAAATTTTGCCCTATACGTATCTAAATAGCTTCAATTCTCCTTGTGCAAAATTTGAATAATCATATTTCCTTCTTGTCATCTGTAATTTGCCTTGTCTACTTATACCATAGACTGTTGCAGACAGGGACTGTCTGTACCTGTGCACTTCTGGGGCTCACAGAGCAACTCTGAGACCTCTGGAGCTACCACTGCAGAAATCAATTTGTGCAGAGTGAAAAACCTACCAAGGTTCCTGAAATGGCCATTTTCAAAATGCTTTGATTTACTTCTAGCCATGTGTCGTTCTCAGCAGGGAGCAGAGGGCATGGGAGCGTGCCCTGCCAGGTCCATATTGGCTCCTCCTGGGCTGCGATGTCTCAGGCACAATCTCAAGGGTTTGAATCCACCATGGCTAGTAGGTCTGAAATTGTGGAGGTCAGGAAAGATCAAAGCACCTGGCACAGCGGCTTTTTACCCCACTTAGACACAAGAAGCAGCTCATACACCATATTGAAGAGGGAAGTACAAGACCAGGCTTAAGACAGGATAGCCTTTGGCAGGGTGACAGTGATCATGAACAGCTCACCAACAGTACAGAGATGGCCAGGGATAGTCCTGAGGCTTTGAACTGTTCCCATTAAGAGACAGATTAAAATTATTTCTGTAGATAGTTCCCAGACAGAGGAAAGTGCTGTTATAACCTGCTAAAATATTGGCTACTGGTCACTATTGTGTAAATGAACACCATGGATAACTGGATAGTGTCTTTTTTTCGTGCTGCAGCGGAATACATATAACACACCTTTGTATATGCCCAAGATGTATACCCATGTATATGTTCGAAAGAGGTTATGTTGGACAGAGGCAAAGTGATCACAGTGTGCAGAGGCAGAAATGTCAATTTTTTTGAAATGTCTGTGTTCTCAGAAAAAAATTCCAGAATTACCTCCCAATTCAAACAAAATCTGTAACCTCTCCTTTTGTCTGCGAGTTCAAAGGCCACTGAAAGTCAAGGCTGAATTGAGGTGTGTTTCCCCCAGCAACACACTCCCAAGACCAGATCTACTGTGCCGTGAAGGACAGGGGACCTGGGCTTCAACGAGAGTGACCTCAGCCCAGCTGCCACTTCTGCTGGCTGCTGGTACTATCCTTCTGGCTCACCCTGTTCGGGCAGCATTTGGCACATGCGAAGCATGGCTGTGAGCAGGACATATGCAGCTCAGTATCTTTCATGTTGGGGTTTTCCCCCTAACCTTTGAGCTGGTAGTGATGCTGTCTCAACCACGCTACCTCTGCCTGTGGTGTCAACTTCATGTCCTTGCCAGGTTCCGCTCTGTGAATGTCTCACAGCTTCTCCTGATGACTGTGCAACAGCCACAGCAGCCTGACCGGCAGCTTGCACTTCTGCATAATGGGCTGCAGCCACCAGCCAGGATAAGGGTCTTGGCAGGTCCTCAGGCTCACTCCCTTGTCGGTGTGGGTCTTGATGCTGCTCTGCTCCCAGGCCTGGAGCTGCGCTGTTATGTTGTGCTCTCTACAGCCAGCCAGCAGTATGAGCGGCTGCTGCAATGTTTGAGGAACAGTGACATGGCGGATGATGGTGCTGAAAGTCATGTTAGCTGTTTGGAGGATGTTTACAAAACCTGACAGTGTTTCTTTACCTGACAGTGCAACCTTAGTCTAGCAATGTGAAGACATCAGCTATGAATCTTTCTCTTCAGCTTGAACATATACAAATCAAAGCATGCATATCGCAAAGCATTATACCACATAACTTCAGGCATATAAAAGTGGGTTTCGCTGGTGTTTAATACTTGCTCTTCAGTGACAGCAATGTTCAAATTTGTGTGTTTTCTAGTAGTCCTGTTGAGGAGGACCTGGGAGTGCTGGTGGACAACAAGCTGACCCTGAGCCAGCACTGTGCCCTTGTGGCCAAGAAGGCCAATGGTATGCTGGGGTGCATTAAAAGATTGTGACCAGTAGATCGAGAGAGGTTATCCTCCCCCTCTACTCTGCCCTAGTGAGACCACATCTGAAGAACCGTGTCCAGTTTTGGGCCCCCCAGTTTAAGAAGGATGTGGAACTCCTTGCACAAGTTCAGCGGAGGGCTACGAAGATGATCAGGTGACCGGAGCATCTCCCATATGAGGAAAGGCTGAGAGACTTGCATTTGTTTAGCCTGGAGAAGAGAAGACTGAGGGGGGGATTTCACCAATACCTATAAATATCTGAAAGGTGGGTGTCAGGAGGATGGGACTAGGCTCTTTTCAGTGGTGCCCAATGACAGGACACGGGGCAATGGGTGCAAGCTGGAACACAGGAAGTTCCACCTCAATATGAGGAAAAACAACTTTCCTGTGAGGGTGCCAGAGCAGTGGAACAGGCTGCCCAGGGAGGCTGTGGAGTCTCCTTCCCTGGAGACATTCAAACCCCACCTGGATGCGGCCCTGTGCCCCCTGCTCTAGGTGTCGCTGCTCAAGCAGGGGGGTTGGACAAGATGATCTGCAGAGGTCCCTTCCAACCCCTACAATTCTGTGATTCTGTGATTCTGTGTTTCACTGAAGTGCTGGCACACAGCCTGCCCTGCTGCATTGTACTCTTTGCAGTTTTGGGGTTTTCCAAGTCCCCTGCTTGTTTTTATTTCTCTCTCTCTCTCACTCTTTTTAATTTTTTTTCTTAAGTTGCAGCCTATCTGGACAGCTCTCTTGATTTTTTTTCCTTTTTACAATTTGCTTTATTTGAAAACGTAGCTACTGAATAATTAATACTTTTAGCTGTTATTCATCTGGTACTTCATTATCAATGCAGTATGACTGAGGTGTCTTATTTCTTGGCCAGTCATTGCCATGTAAGAAGAGGATCCATTTACGACAGGGACAGAACATAAACCATTAGAATTACTGGAAGTTTTTCATCCCAGTCTTTTCCTGTGCTGCTGGCCCTCTTCCCAAGGCTTCCTTTAATGTCCAGTTTGCTCTGCACACTGAGTCGGAGCTTTGGGAATGTACTTGTATGTGAAAACATTGCTTGACTCCTAAAATGTCATTCCATTTTGGAGCAGCTGCTCTATCTCTGTGTCTCTGTGTACTTCACGGCCTTTAGGGCTGCAGCCTTTGATAGTGCATCCACTTTGGTACCTCAGTCTCCTCTTTTCATCTGATTTTGGTGGACTTTCACATGCATTACTTGTTTATCACCATTTCTTTTCCTTAGGGTTTGGGCCACTTGTTCCCAGTGTTTGGGCAACATGTAATAGCTTGCTATGTCCTGAACATGTCCCTTTGTTTTCCCATGTTGGCAGCCAGACAGCAATAGCTTGGCAAATCTATGAAAATAGTGAGTGGTTTCTCTCAGTCCTCATTTCAAAGTATTTCTTTAGCAGCCTAAGTTTCAGCTGCTTGAGCTGAATGGAGGAATACTTTCATTTTTGTATATGTTTTTGTACTTATCCAAATAGCTGCAAGTCCTCTTTCAGGTTCTCCATATTTACAGTAACTGGATCCATCAGTAAAAAGTAGTAGCCATTTTTATATTTTTTTTTTTTTAAGTCTGAGCCTGGGTTTAACAACGAAATGTGCTTCCTGATAGTTCCATGTTCAGATCCTCATATGTGGTAAAGGTGCAAAAACCTTTCCTCTACCCAGGGTTTTCCCCTGACACGTTAAAGTGTCTGCAGCACTAGCTGTGATTTGCTACCCACCAGTTGAGTTTTCCCAGTGCTGTGCATTTGCGAGGCCTGTGCCAGGTGTGACTTCCTCATGTCCTCTGGCTTGTGCATGCTCCTCTGTGTGATGTGAGAGCTGGCTGCAGGGCTGTCAGAGCTCTTGCCCTGCACATAGTTTTTCCTTTTGTGTCAAGACTACCCCTACGTTGTCAGTGATGGGTCACTGAATATACAATGGGTCTCCTATGCTGGGTCACGCCAGTGCAGGAGCCTGAGCAAAATCTTGTTTCAGCTGCCTTGGTGCCCCTGCCTGGTCCAGGCCCCATGACCACCACCTCTTCTCCTTGAGGGACATGGGCAGCATCTGGCTTTTGCCTGCTAACACTGGAATAAAACTTCCAGGAAGTTAAATATTCTTTGCAAGGCCCATAATCCCAATATAACTAGGCGTGTCATGAGGGATCAACCTGTTCTCTTGAGCTAAAATTATGCTCAGCTCTTTTAGGTTCCCAAGTACCAGTTGGGTCTTTGGTCACCTAAACTGAAACCTAGTTTTCACTGTTACCTGCAGCACTATCTCTTTATTTGCTCTCATGCCACACAAGAGGATACCTGGATCAAAGTACTATCTACAGAAGGTGTAACTGAAGCTTGGCCGTTTTCCAAGAACTTCTCCACAATTCCATAACACACAGAGGACAGGTTGCCAGAGCATTAGGATCCCTAAAGCACTGGATGCTGCATCTGAGTATGAAACAATCCTAAAATCTGTGTTTCTACTTCATGTGCTGTATAGGTCATTGCTGCTTTGCTTGGTGGCTCTTTGGGGTCCCCAAGGGGCTCTGGTATTGAGGTGACTGAGGATCCTGCACCTGTTAGCATTTTGGGACTATGTGAATTCACTTCATGGCGATCAGCACTCCAGTTGCTGGTTGTCACTGTAAAGTATGGACAGGTCTGGGCAGAAGCAGCTTCAGGTTTTGGGGAGATGGACATCCCCACTGTGCAGAATCAGGTCTGTCTGGGTCAGGCTTTACTACTCATTCATTTTCCAGCTCTTGTGATTTAGTTACTTGAGTTTGTTGTTCTTAAAAGGCAACAAAGGGTGCCCTTCTCCCAGCATTTATGTTTTCTCCTTCAGTCCTCAGCTCTGTGGCCTGTTGAAATCCCCTCTTCTGTCTCTGTCTCTGGTACTTCAGCAAAATCACTGGCCTTTGCCTCAACTTTGAAATGCTCTCTTTTCTCTGTTAACCTTGTTTTCTATACAGCACACAGTTAGTGGCAAATGTTACTGCTTGGGCTGTTTCATGGACCCTCCTCTTTCTCTTTACATTCTCTATCCATCTGTGCCTGGTAAAATTGTTCTGCCTGAATGACTTTCCTCTTAAGCTAGAGATGAGTCAAATAATGTTCGTTTACGGGTTCAGTAATTGCCCTAGCAGCTGGTACCAATCCATCCATCACTGCAGGCTTAATTTGGAACTTCAGCGTTAGGTTGCTGTCTTGGTCTGTCCTGCATGAAATCTGATCTTGTATTCAGTACCTGCTTTCTTGATTAAAAGAAAACTTCTGGTCCTTCCTCAGCTTTCTCTTCTTCCAAACCAAGCAACTGCACCACAGTTAGAGAGAGCAGCATGCCTCCATAGTCCTCTACAGCAGGCCCTGGTGTTGTCCCCCAGCTTCTTCCCCTGGTACTGCTGACACTGGGATGAGGTTGGATGGCACTGCAGTGGGGTTATGATCACTCGTGGCTATTCCTGGGGCCCCTGTTAGTCCCACCACCCCTGTACAGTGATATTCACACAGGGTTTTAGCAGCCGTGATACAGCTCTGGCTTTTTCCAGGCTCTGTCTCAGATCTGGCTCAAACCCACCCCTGCATCCCTTCATCAGGAGCTGTGCACCAGTGGTGACTGGGACATGAGGACGGTTGGGGGTCCAGTGCTTTTCTAGGGAGTGGTCAGAGGAGAGGGGCAGGTGACTGAATAATCTGCTGACTCCGCATGAGAGAGCCCGGGATCAGACCAGTCGCCTCTCCCCAGCCCAGGGGTCAATATCTCCTCCCAGGAACCCCTCTTGGAAGGCTGCAGCCACAGCCTGCTGATGCACAGGCCTTCCAAAGGCTTATCTTCTGGCAAACCAAAGCATCAGATCCATGATGCTGAGTCTCTTTTGCCATTGTCCTCACAGATGGCCTTTGCCGATCTGGATCCTGATCTCAAGTTTCTGCTGTATTAGCTCTTGTAAGCCATCCATCTCATTGTGGCTGGGCTCGCTCTGCCACTGGTGTGGATGGCAGGCTCTCTGCTGCAGAGACACATGCATTTCTGCCTCAGTTCCTTCAGCAATTCAGCCTCTTATTTTAAATCCATCTTTCCCTTTTCTAGACCTCCAATTTTCTCTCCAAGCCCTCTGTTTGCCACTTTTAGTAGATTAGTCAACATAGCTGCAACTTTGCACAAAGCCCATTGCCAGCAAACTTAATAAGTCTTGACTTCAGTGCTCTCCTGGCAGACTGTAAATGCTTTCCCTGCCTTCCCTGGAGCACTTTTCACCCATGCAGTTCACCAGCTGCCATGGCTGGGCTCATACTGCATGACCCAGATTCTAAACCTTGCTGTGGATGGGAGAGTCTGTCTTTCCCCCTGCAAGCAGTCTTGGTTGTACCTGGTATTTGGTGCTTAGTACAGGAGCCCCAGTGAGATCTGAGCCTCCCCCTGGGGTCCCTCTGTTTGGGCACCCTTCAGCACATGTAAGAAGGTGCTGCAAGCAGCACACACACAGCTCTTGAAGGATAAAAAAAAAGAGAAAGGTTTGCAAGCCTTTTAGGATTTAATATGTCAGCACAGTTATGGAAAATTCCAGACAGAAGTCTACCAACTCCCGGGAGATTCGTGAGCATTGCTACCCCTGCCCACCTGGTGCCGAGGTGCACTTGGTGACTGGTGATGGGGCAGACACAAGTCTGCACTCATCTCTGGAGAGCAACAAGGTGTCAGGAGAGGCTGCTACTGCAAGCCAGCTTCTGGTAGAGAAAATCACAGATGGCAGTGGCCAAATGCATTTGAGAGAGGACAAGTTGCATTCTACTGAATGCATATAGATGAAGAATTTGCATTCTTGTCAGATAATTTTTACTTGATGTGTTGCAAAGTAGTTTGTTGGTACCCACTGCATTACTAGGTCTGCTTGGATTTCTGTCTGGAGTCAACCACATTATCTTCTGAATTTTAGGTATGACCGTGGATAAGGTTTGATGTTCTGTCACAGTGTGGGAGGCCTGTGGAGTCTCCTACTATTGTTTTGGATAACACACAGAGGATAGCTGTGGTAAACAAGCTACCCAGATGAGCACAGGCAGCTCACCACCCCAATACAGCACCCCAGCGCCTTTGCTGGCTGCACAGGTGCCACCTCAGGGGGAGAAGAATTGGTCACATCCTCAATGGAGCTGAGTTGCCCTATTTCACCTCCCTGTTTGCATCTTGAGGGTTTTATATCTTCCCACAATGTTTTTATTTCTGATGGATCCTTGGGCTGGTAGTGATGCCACCTCAACTGCCCTACCTCTGCCTGTGGTATCACCTTGTGGCCTTGCCTGGCTCTGTTCTACAGATGTCTGTGGCAGTGTGCTCCCCCGACCTGATCTTTTGCCCTGGCTCTGCTCAAGTAATAGGTACCAGTGACAGTCATGATAAGATGTGCCTGGTCATGATGGCTGCATCCATCTCAAAGTGGAGTCCCAGGAAACAGATAACCTCACAATAGCTGAGAGCTAATTTATGGATGTGTGTCCTTGTCCACCTAACCAGAGTGCTAATTATCCAACTCAGGCCACACTTGGCAGAAACTAACACCTGCAGCTGGTAAGTAGGTAAGACTATGAGCCTATCATCTTAGCCCCATAAATAGCGAGCTGCCCAAGAGCCTTTTGAACTCTCCTGCATGGCAGTGGGCTGCACAGCAGGATCTCCCCTTGAGTAAGGATGCTCCTCAAGGTTACTCCTTGAGGTTGAGAGATTCCTTGCCACAACAAATGCTCAGTAAGTGGCTAATAGCATGCTGGACTTTGAAATCTTAGTGAAGTGATATAAAGACTTAGTCATGTACACAAAATCCTTTAGAAATAAACTGTTGAACAAGTCTGGGACTAGGATTGGATCCAGCCACCCCTAGACTCCTCTCTGAGAAGGAGTTTAGAAAGCAAGGGGGTCCTTTCTGAACCTCACGACTCAATGAGAAGGTCTTCCTGACAGTTTGTCTGACCCTGTCCTTTGTGCAGTAAATGATCAAGTTTACTGCCCTGGGGTGACTGGTTGAAGGATCAGGAGCGCAGGTATTTTCCTCAATCTGGTCAGTGGTAGGGAAGAACAATACTGAAAGGAACAGCAAGACTCATCTCATTAACATGTGGCTCAGAGGCTGGTGCCATTGGTGGAATTTTGTTTTTTATTGATCATGGGGAGGTTTACATGGCAGCAGACCTGCTGGTGGCAGATGTAGTTCCCCTGTCTCAAAGGGGGAAAAGTTTTCTTGCAAATGAGTTGGTGGGGATCATTCAGAGGGCTTCAAACTAGGTTCAAAGGGGGGAAAGGGATGTAGCCAGGCCCACCAGAGAGGAACCTAGGAGTGGCATGCCAGGGTTGTTGGTGAAACCAACAGCCCAGCTCAAGTGCATCTACACCAATGCATGCAGCATGGGCAACAAACAGGAGGAGCTGGAAGCCACTGTGCAGCAGGATAGCTATGACTTAGTTGCCATCACAGAGACATGGTGGGATGACTCTTATGACTGGAGTGCTGCAAAGAATGGCTATAAGCTTTTCAGAAGGGACAGACAAGGAAGGAGAGGTGGTGGGGTGGCTCTGTATGTTAGGGAGTGCTTCAGTTGCGTAGAGCTTAGTGACTCTGATGATAAGGTCAAGTGTTTATGGGTAAGGATGAGGAGGAAGGTCAACAAGGCAGATATCCTGCTGGGGATCTGTTATAGACCACCCAAGCAGGATGAAGAGGTAGATGAAGTGTTCTACAAGCAGCTGGAGGAAGTATCACAATCGGTGGCCCTTGTTCTAATGGCAGATTTAAATTCACCAGACGTCTGCTGGAAATACAACACAGAAGAGGAGAAACAGTCTAGGAAGTTCCTGGAGTGTGTGGAAGTAACACTCCAGGTAACACTCACACAGCTGGTAAGTGAACCTGCCAGGGGAGGTGCCTCACTTGACCTCCTGTCCACAAACAGAGAAGGACTGGTGGGACATGTGGTGGTCAGAGGCTGTCTTGGGATTAGTGACCATGATATGATTGAGTTCTCGATTCTGGGCGAAGTAAGAAGAAGGGCCAGCAGAACCACTACCATGGACTTCTGGAGGGCAGACTTTGGCCTGTTTAGGGCACTGGCTGGGAGAGTCCCATGGGAGGCAGTCTTGAAGGGCAAAGGAGTCCAGGAAGGCTGGGCTTTCTTCAAGAAGGAAGTCTTGCAGGCACAGGAGCAGGCTGTCCCCAAGTGCCACAAGACGAACTGGTGGGTAAGACGACTGGCCTGGCTGAGCAGGGAGCTTCTGCTGACACTCAGGGAAAAAAGGAGAGTCTACTGCTTTTGGAAGAAGGGCGAGGTAACTCAAGAAGATTACAGAGACCTCGTTAGGTCTTGCAGGGAGAAAATTAGGGAAGCAAAAGCCCAGCTAGAACTCAACCTGGCCACTGTTGTAAGGGATAACAAAAAATGTTTTTACAAATATATTAAAAACAAAAAGAGGATCAAAGAGAATCTCCATCCTCTACTGGATGTGGAGGGGAACATTGCAACTGAGGATGAGGAAAAGGCTGAGGTACTAAATACATCCTTGCCTCAGTCTTTAAGAGTCACACCAGTTATCCCCAGCATATTCAGCCCCCTGAAGCAGGAAAGCAGGGACGGATCACAGAATAAACCCCCCATAATCCAGGAGGAAGCAGTTTACTACCTGATGCTCCACCTGGACACTCACAAGTCTATGGGGCCGGATGGGATCCACGTGAGAGCACTGAGGGAGCTGGCAGAGGAGTTTGCCAAGCTACTCTCCATCATTTACCAGCAGTTCTGGTTAACAGGGGAGGTCCCAGATGACTGGATGCTTGCTGATGTGATGCCCATCTGCAAGAAGGAGGATCTGGAGAACTACAGGCCTGTCAGCTTGACCTTGGTACTGGGGAAGGTTATGGAGCAGTTAATCTTGAGTGAGCTCACCAAGCATGTGCAGGATAACCTGGGGATTGGGCACAGTCAGCATGGCTTCATGAAAGGTAGGTCCTGCCTGACCAACCTGATCTCCTTCTATGACAGGGTGACCCACCTAGTGGATAAGAGAAAGGGTGTGGATGTTGTCTACCCGGACTTTTGTTAAGCCTTTGATACTGTCTCTCACAGTATCCTCCTAGAGAAGGTGGCGGCTCATGGCTTGGATGAGTGTACTCTTCGCTGCGTAAAAAACTGTCTGGATGGCCAAGCCAAGAGAGTTGTGGTGAACAGAGCTAAATTCAGTTGGCAGACGGTTATGAGTGGGGTTCCCCAGGGCTCAGTGTTGGGGCAAGTCTTGTTTAATATCTTTGTTAATGAACTGGATGAGGGGATCGAGTGCACTGTCATTAAGTTTGCAGATGACACCAAGCTGGGTGGGAGTGTTGATCTGCTTGAGGATAGGCAGGCACTTCAGAGGGACCTGGACAGACTGTATCGATGGACCAAGGCCAATTGTATGAGGTTCAACAAGACCAAGTGCCGGGTCCTGCACTTTGGTCACAACAATCCCATGCAACGCTACAGGCTTGGGGAGGAGTGGCTGGAGAGCTGCCTGGTGGAGAAGGCCCTGGGGATGTTGGTTGACAGCCAGCTGAATGTGAGCCAGCAGTGTGCCCATGTGGCCAAGAAGGCCAACAGCATCCTGGCTTGTATCAGGAATAGTGTGGCCAGCAGGACTAAGAAAGTGATTGTGCCCCTGTTCTCAGCACTGTTGAGACAACACCTTGAATATTGTGTTCTGTTTTGGGCCCCTCACTACAAGAAGGACATTGAGTTGCTGGAGCGTGTCCAGAGAAGGGCAACAAAGCTGGTGAAGGGTGGAGAAAGCAAGTCTTACGCAGAGAGGTTGAGGGGACTGGGGTTGTTTAGTCTGGAGGAGAGGGGACTGAGGGGAGACCTTATCGCTCTCCACAACTACCTGAAAGGAGGTTGTAGTGAGGTGGGTGTTGGTCTCTTCTCCCAGGTAACAAGTGATATGACAAGAGGAAATGGCCTCAGGTTGTGCCAGGGGAGGTTTAGATTGGATATTGGGAAAATTTCTTCACTGAAAGAGTGGTCAGGCTTTGCAACAGGCTTCCCAGAGAGGTGGTGAATATACCATCGCTGGAGGTGTTCAAAAACGTGTAGACGTGGCACTCCATGGCATGGTTTAGGAGGCATGGTAGTGTAGTGCTGATGGTTGGACTTGATGATCCTAGACGTCTTTTCCAACCTTAATGATTCTATGATTCTATGATTCTAAGTGAACCTTGCCATCAAATCTTGTTGAACCACTTCCATGTACTAACAAATTTTGTTAATTCATTGTGTTATATTAATAACATATATACTTCTGCTTCTCTCTCTTTCGAATGAAGTGTGCTCTCACTCTCTGTCTTTTCTGTGACAATGTCTCATGGCTCCTCCTGATGAGTGTGCAACACCTGCAGCAGCCTAAGCCATGGCCACTCAGCCATGAGAATTGTATCAGAGCTGGGCTTTGGGACCTTGGGTGCAGGCCATTGGCCCTGAGGGTATAAGGAGGTGACAACTGGGATTCCAGACAGAGGTTTACGTCCCCAACCACTGCTGGAGATAGTGCAGCAGCTGCAGGCCGTGGAACTGTTGTGATCCCCTGCTCAGCTCATGTGAACAAATGGATGCTGCGGGTACCAGGTTTCCAGGACTGCAAAGTCTCGTTCCTGATTCCAGCAACATCAGTTTTAGGATGGGTGCTGTTGTCCACTGTGAAGCTGTAACATACCGAGCAGAGACCTACACTGGTAAACACTAGGAAAGTCATTAAGATTTTTCACTCTTGCACAAAACAAAAAAGCTTTGTCAGAGCAAAAGAACTAGCAGTAACTGGGATGTAGCAGCAGGATGTTTGAGCAGCAGTGATTATAGGAGTGCAGTAAATAACAGGGCTGAGTTGCAGTGGTACAGAGAGAACTATAAGTTGTATGTTTTGTCTGTGTACGCAGGCTGGCACATCACTTTTGTAGCCACAAATCAAGCCCATCTGTATGATTTACTTGCTCCTCCTACCGTCTTCCTTTATTAAGTTAAATCAATCATCCCACTGCTCTGTGATTTATGGCTTTATGTTTTGCTGGGAATGTAACACAAAGTAAAAAGTGGAAGTCTTGATGTAGTAGTAAAACCAAACTTGTCTGCCTAGGGTGAGATTGGAATAATTTTGTTTCCTCTTGGGTGAATTCTGACAGATTATATGACTTTCCATCCTTCCCTCTTCTTCCTATTCCTCCTCAGCCCACATCTCGCTGTCAGCCTGTCCTGTCACACCTTGACCCTACAATACCTATGGCACTTTAGGGCTCTGTGGCAGCTCTGCATGAAGCCATAGATGGATGGATGAATCTGAAGAACTCAGCCTCCTCCCAGGTTGCCCTGATGACCTCCAATAGCTGAGTGTAGCTGGCATTGGCCATGGCCAGCTGAGGGTTCAATGACTCCAAGGATGGAGGTGCCATCAGCTAGCTCTCTGGGTCTTCACCAAGGTTCATCCAAGGAGAGTCCAACCAATGTGGGAGACCTTGTGCTGGAAGGGAATGGAAAAGGAGTTTCCCATTTGAGTGGAGGGGAAAATGGCTGCTCAAATACCAAGGCCACTGTCTGGGGAGCGCTGCAGTCCAAACATGCTGGCTTACTCATCACCCCATGTGGTGAGTGTGGTCTCCACTCCAAATCTGGACACAGAGTTTTATTTCTGTGTTGGAGGAAAAGGCAGAGGGGCAAGTATGGCCCTATAACGGCACTGTTCCCTCTTTCAGAAATGAAGACATCATCTCCTCCCATCATGTTCCTTTAACTGTGCTGAGCAGCTCCTATCATCCCTGCTCACTCTGCTATGCCATTGGGTATGTGTAGCCACAGGCCTTTAGAAGCCCCATGTGAAGGGTTTACACCTTCCTAAACCTATTATAAACCCTTTTCCCTGAGGGAAGGTCCACTGCGTGTCTAAACTGCCTCTCCTTGTCTCCTGTTCTTCCCAAGGGTGGAAAGCAGCTACTCCCTAGGTGCAACTCTTCTTTCAATTGGAGGCTTGAGAGGAAGCAGACTGAGATGGTGATATTGTTTATTAATTAAGCAAAACACACCTCTAAAAAGCTCATAACACCTTAACTACCTTACAAACACACCACTTTTTAGTAGCATAATTCACAATTATATCACTACAAGTAATACAGAGTGACAATTCTATTGCTTATTACTAGTATTAGTACTGATGCATAACTATATTACTACAAAGAAATCTTATAAATCAAGCACTTATTAAGCTGCAGTTCTATTTCCTTCTTCCTGCACTTAGTATTAAGGGATGAAGCCTATTCATAAGTTTGTGCATCTTTACTGCACCCTCCCACAACAAGTCTTGTGTACCAACTTGATGGAGAGACAAGCGTGTTCTCCAAGCATGTTGGGTCCACAGCTCAGCTTTGGCATCTGCACTCCTTCCATCAGAAGCTTCTCACCCTTCTTTGTTCTCCGCCTGAGCTCATAAATCATTGCCGATTTTTTTCCTGCTCCTGAATCCACATTTTTGCCTCTCTTGCACCTCTTTTTTGCCTTTCAGACTCCTCCCAAGTAAAAAAATCCTTAATTACTCATTAGTCTCAACTCTATTACATTCATACCCAAATTCAGCATCTCTGACACTGTTACTTGGGCATTTTAGCCCTATTATGGTATTACTGATACAATTCTTTAGATGAAGGATGTGTTATATTGCAAGACTCCACATGGTCCACACTGGTAGCATCTGATTTGCATTTTATGCTTTTTGGGGTAAATTTACCTTACTTTAGCCTCACTTACCTACCCAAGTTTAATTAAGCAAAAGCAGTTTCTCATCTCAGGCACAAAGCTTGCATACCACAGCAACAGCATTTGTGCATTTTGTTCTTACATCCCATCTCTGCACTGGAACTGTTTTCAGCACACTCCATGTTCCCATCAGAGGCCTTGGCCAATTTTGGAACTTGGTGTCCCAGTAGGGCCCCTGGCTCTCAACCCCCAGCCCCGTGGCAGACCCCACATCCAGGTCTCCACAGAGCTGCTCCAAGAAGACATCACTGAGGGTGAGCCCAGCTTGTTTATTCCCACAGAGGCCTGGCTCACCTCCCTGTGTCATCCTCCAGTGGCTTGGTGGAAGGAGATGAGCCAGTTGTTCTACTTCGTGCTGCTCAACTGCAAAGTTACGGTGGGGAGAGAGGGAAGCCCAAGTTTCACTTTGTACCAGGGCTAGGAAGACCTGTCTCTTCCTTCCTTTCTCCATGGGCTTATAGCACCTAAACTTGTCTGAGCTTTACTGCTCTACAACTCTGTGATCTACCATTACAATAGTTTTTGTGTGCATGTCTGTATATATATGTGCAAGTATATGCGTATATAAATTTTTTACAATGAGGGTGGTGAAACACTGGAACAGGTTGCCCAGAGAGGTTGTGGAGGCCCTATCCCTACAAACATTCAAGGTAATTTTGGACAGGGCTCTGAACAACCTCATCTAGTTGAAAATGTCCCTGCTCACTGCAGGGGGGGTTGGACTAGATGACCTCTAAAGGTCCCTTGCAACCTAAACCACTCTATGTTTCCATAAAAATGAGGTTCCCTTTCCCTCCCCCTTTCCAGGTGATTGTTTTTTCATAACCTGCTCTGAAACTTAGATGCAATAAATTAACAACAAGCTGAATGGTTGGTGAGGAGATTTCTGTCACAGAGTAGCAGGCATGGGGCTGTTCCACACAGGAAAATGAGTTGGGAGCAGAGGGTGACCCAGCAGAGGCAGGATAGCATCCCCACCGACCAGGCAGTCCCACAGAACCTGGGCAGAGCCAGATTCTATTGACTGCCCAGTGATCACCAAACAAGGTGAGGTGATGAGACAGGTTCAAGGTCAATGCAGGAAGACTAATGAGCAAATCAGGATTTTCAGGACACAGGTCTGGACACCGATGCACCTACAACATAGCTCAGGCAATGGCAGAAGGCCCAGGCATGAGCCTAAGTGGAGCTCCTGGACCAGTAGACGGTGGGTGCATGGGTGGAAAACCTGGGTGAGTTCAGTCAGGACAATTAAGACACTCAGGGTGCTGACAACTGGGTTGGAGAAGCTGCAGGTGAGTTAATTCCTGGGGGACTTAGCAAGAGTTAGGTTGGTAGTGAGTAGGGCTATGAAGTTTGCTGGTCCTCACAGCTGTCTTCCAGATGGAAACAACCTCCTTCAGTAGCAGGTCTGGACTCAAAGTGCCTGTCAGGTTTGCTATGGAGGCATCATCTTGCCTGTCTTCCAGGAAGGATCTGAAAGTTTCCTTTAACCTGTGGGTGAGACAGATCGTAATTTTAAGTGTCTGGAGGACTGCTGGGTTTTCATATGCGCTGACCTTTGGCAGGCAATGCTGGCAGTCAATGACACTCCATGCTGGTACCCCTGAGATGGCTTTGCAGCTGGAACTCAGACAGTATTCTCTGGCGTATCTCTGGTGGTATGAGACAACAATGTGGGCAACTGTGGGCCAATGTCATCAACAGCACCCAAGGAGATGTCATGGCCTCCTCAAAGCTGAGCTGTCAGCTTCACTGACTGCCTCTCCCATCTCAGGTGTAACATAGCATGCTGAACCTATGTGTACTCAATATATTCCCAGCTCCCTCCTTCATGGGGTCTGTTATGCTGTCACTGATGCATTAGGAGACCGCTCTCATGCAAGAAACAGGGAAGGGGAGGTGGTGTGGCCATTTTCTCACATTGGAGTTTCTCATTGGTCCTGTATAGGGGTATGTTTTTTGTTCCCTTACATGATACCTCCCCCCGCCCTGCCCCCCCCCCTTAAAGGCCAGACACATACTGAACTCTATTAACAAGGATGTAGCCACCTGGTTAAGGAAAGTGATTTTTCTGCACTTGTGAAATCACATCTGGAGGATTGTGTTTGTGCTCCCAGTACAAGAAAAACATTGACCTTTTGGAGTGAGTTCAGTAGAGCACAACCAGTATGATTAGAGATCTGGAGCACAGGACATAGGAAGAGAAGGTAGAGAATTGGGTTACTCAGCCTTCAGCAGAGAAAGTAAAGGGGAACTCTAAATCTGTCTTTACATAGTAGGAGGGTGTCAAGAAGATGAAGCCAGACTCTTCTTGGAGTGCCCAGTGAAAAGACAAGAATTAACAAGCACAAGATGCAACAGTGGAAATCCTGACTAAACATAAAGAAAAAAATATTCTCTACACAGGTGGTGCAGTCCTGGGTCAATGCAGAGTGGTGGTGGCACTCTCCTCAGAGACAGAACATAACTGGGCAAGACCTTGAACCGTCTGCTGTAGCTTTGAAGTCCGACCTGTTTGAACCAAAGGGGTGGACTAGAGTGCCCATGATGGCATGATTTTTAGTGGTTCCCTTGCTTCTCCATGACATGCCAGAGGAATTGAAGGTGCTGGGGTTTGTGCTGTATTTTACTTCCATTTCTCTTTACCTGGGCATTACAAAAAGGCTCGATGATGCAGCACAGCTGCAGTAACTGCAGCTTTTGGAAGGCATGGTCCTTCTCTCTAGCAAGCTTCAAGAGCCCACCTTAAAAGGGACTTCAAAACCCCTTCCATCTGGGTCTAAAGAGTTGGTATCTACCCCTGGAACAAACCAGGAAAAATCTGCTCTTACCCCCACTGTGGATCGAAGCTATCCAGAGGCACAGTGATCATCTCATGGAGCTCAATGAGAAACAAGTCCAGGTTAACTCTGGAGAGTGCAGTAGTCAGAGCCTTCTCCTCCTCTGCACTCAGCTCCTTGTGGTACTGCTCAGAAACCAGGCAAAAGGGATTCTGCAATGACAACATCAGCAAGAGGATGGCCTGGGACTCCCTGCAAAGACCATCTGGAGGCTACATCTGATGGAAGAGGTAGAACTGGGACCCTCTTTGTTCCTAGCTCTTATGCCAGGGCCACCAGAGGCCACAACACCAGTTCCTGATATGGCCCATGCCAGAAAGCACCACTGCTTCTAGCCAAAAATCCAAGGGTCTTACGTGACTTAAGTAGATGAATATTGCTTGGTCCTTGCTGAAGGGTAGGATATTAAAATCACAAAATTTTCCTTTTTTTTTTCCCTAAAAATTTCCAAAGTTTTCCACAGAAAATCAACTTTGTCAAGAAGTTTCCCTCTTCCCCTACATCTTGTAGACAGTTTTGTGATCTGGGCTGTCTCCCTCACCTGATTCATCTGCAGCAGCAGCACAGATCTTTTTGCTGACAACGTCTGCCACAGAGACAGGATGTGCTTCAGCTGAGTGTTTGGTACCACCTGGAGGAGGAGAAAACAGATCGGCCATCAGTCAGCCAGTTCCTGCTCTTCAGAAAGGCCATGGCTGAGTTGCCATGTTCTGGGTTAGCTCACAAAAAATTGCGTGACTTAAAAGGTGATGTCTTAATCCTTAGGGGGGCATGAGGGATGGAAATGTTCAGCCAATTTCCCATTCAGTACAAGCAAAGCGCCTTGCTTACCGGCATGTCTCTGAACTGTGCTACACTTGCATCCATCTTCAGCTCATTTTTTACATATTCAGACAACTGGCGCTCTGGGTCCCCACCGGTCACAGCCAGGAACTCAGCAGCCACTTTCAAGGTGGCAAGCGTTTGGGAAATAGCATTCACTGATCGGGCTTCTTCCATGATCCGTTTCAGCTGGTTCAAACTTAGTGACTCCTATCAATAGGAGAAATATAGCCAGACTGTGACTCTGACACGAGGTCTGGGTCCTGCAAGTTTGTCTGCGCAACAAAGTGACTGTATAACCTTTGGCACCAGTTCTGCCCTCTTATCAGAGGGAGAGTTAGAGATACCTGGGTGACATCCAGGGTTTACATGGGAAAGGCAAAGTCTCTGCAAGGACATGGGTTCCCCAGCCTAATTACAAACAGGAAAAATAACCCTACAGTTTCCACTTGTGCTGATCCACCATGCCAGTGCATGATGTGCTGTGGTCGCCATATCCCCTTGGTTTAGAAATTTGTATAGATGAGTTGAGTGAGTTGTCTAGATTCCCTTTAGAGACAGTAAAAAAGATTGGCTCCTTGTGAAGCTCCTGCCATCTGCCTGATTTGGACTTGGACATTTTTACACATCCTGCAGGTGCTTTACTCTCTGTTGAGCTCTTTGTCCCATAGGGTGGCTTATTAATAAGCATTACAAGGCAGAAGAAAGTTTGCATTGAAAAAAAGGACGGTAAACTCTTTTCATACCTGTTGCAGCTGTTCTCTCACTTTTGCTTTTGTGTGCTGCGGGGTCTTCATGCTGTTCAGTGCAAAGGATGGAGCCGTCTGGAAAGCAAATGAATGGCTCTGAAGACACAAAGTATCACATGGCACAGGCCATGCAGTAGGACACAGCTACCCATGTCTTGGCTGCAGGGCCACTGGCAACGATAGCCTAGTGTAGGAGGTATAGGGGAGGTGGAAGCAGGGAGGGGCTACCGAAGTGGAATATAGAGACATCGCTTGGGCATGCAGGGATGAAATTAGGAAAGACAAAGTTGAAACTGCTGAAAGATGTGAAGGCCAACAAGAAGGGCTTCTACATCAGTAGCAAAAGGAAGACCAGATAAAAACTGGGCCCACAGCTCAACAGAGAAGGGGTCCTACTGACAAAGGACATGGCAAAGGTACTTTTTGAGATATTCAGTGCTTTCTTTGTCTCACTTTTTACTGTAAAGGTCTGTTTTCAGTCCTCTGTGTTTACTGGCAAAGTTTAAAAGCACGTCACAAAAAAAGAGGACCAAATTAGGGACTAGTGAGATAAGTTGCTGTTGTAGCAGCTAAGCACTACAGAGCTGCTCACTCACTTCCCTCCACTCCTTACCCTCAGCAGGATGGCAAAAGAGGAAAGGAAAAATAAAAGTGAGAAAACAAAACAAGTGATGCAAAGGCGGTCAATCACCACCTCCCATGGGTAGACTGATGCCCAGACACTTCCTGAGCAAAAGATGGCTAACCTCCATAAAAATCCCCTCTTCCCCATTTTATTGCTGAGTATGACATTATAAGGCGTGGAATACCTCTTTGGTTAGTTTGGGTCATCTGCCTGGCTGTGTCCCCTCCCAAGCTCTTGCACATCTCCAGTATATTCACTGGTGTGGAGCAGAATGAGAAATGGAGAGGGCCTTTGATGCTGTGCAAATACTGTTCAGCAATAGCTGAAACATTAATGTGTTATCAGCTCTGGTTTGGTGACAAATCTAAAACACAGCACCATATGAGCTGCTATGATGAAAATTAATTCCCTCTCAGCCAGACGTGGTAGAGCTGGATAGAAACAGGTCCATGGGACCAGATGGAATGCATCCAATGGTGCTGAGGGAGCTGGCTGAGGTCGTTAAGATACTTTAGCAACAACTGTCAGGACATCTCAGCAAATTTGTGGATGATACCAAACTGGGGAAAGGAGCTGATACACTGGAGGGCATGACTGCCATTCAGAACACATTGGAGGAATGGGCCAACAGGAACCTCATGAAGTTCAACAAATGCAAATGCAAAATCCTGCATATGGGTTGGAACAATCATATACAAAACATAGGCTGAGAGCAGACTAGATCTAGAGCAGCTTTGCAAAAAAGACCCATGTATCCTGGTGGATAGGTTGAACAGGAGTCAGCAGTGTGCTCTTATGGTGAAAGAGGCCATGTGCACATCAGGCTATATTAGCAGAATTGTAGCCAGAAGGACAAGGGAAGTAATTTTTTCCACGTGTTCAGCAATTATGAGATTACATTTGAGTACTGTGTCCAATTTGGGGTTCCTCAGTACAAGAGGCACTGACAAACTGAAGTGAGTCCAGTAGAGACCAACAAGATTGAGGGGCTGCAGAACAGAATGAAGGGCATTGTTCACCCTGTAAAAGAGAACTTTATGGGGAGATTCTAATTGATTTTCCACTACTAAAAGGGGGATGGCAGTGAAGGCAATAAGGACAAGGGGCAAAAAGGGATCTCCTACTTAAGCATGCAGAAATTATTTTCACAGTGAGAGTGCTAAAACATTGAAACAGAGGGGCAGAGAGGTGGTGAATTTTTATATTTGGAGATTTCCAAAATTCAGCTTTGTAACACCCTGAGAAATCTGCTCCTGCTTTGAACTTAACTGTACTTGGAGAAAACGGTCCCACCAGCCAAACTCTTTCAGTTTCTCTGTGACTGTGTGTCAGTTTCCCTGCTTATCCTACTCTACTACTGGACAAGCATGTGGACCTGAATAACTGTGTGACAGCCATGTTATAATGCCCTGGAACCCCTTTTTCCCCCTCCCTTGTGGCTGGATTTTCACATTTAACAAATCCAAACACCCAGCAGGCCCTTCCTCTGACACAGGAAATAGCTGGGGCAACCAGCAGTCACAGGAGTGCCCCAGATGAAGCTTAAGTAACCACCTGAGGGTTATGTGAAGTTTTAAAGGGGCTGAAAGGGCTTAGGTACCTAAATTCACTGCTGTCCTGCAAGACTTAAATTTTGAGGTGTCTACCTCTGGCCTGCCTTTTCAGATGGGAACAACTATTTACAAATCTGGTACCCTGAGAGCTTCTGGAGGAAAGCCAAAGGCTAATGTAAGTAAGTGAAGATGAATACCACAGCGGAAGATGGACTTCTCCAACATAGTTCAGAGACCCACATTGGACTCCAGCCCTATACTATGCCCACAAACTCAAGTCTCTTCAGTCTTTTTAGGTGGTGTCTGACTCTTTTCTTGGTTATAAGAAAATCCGGGCCAACCTCCACTTCAGGCTTTGAACAGAAGGGCTGACATTGCCTTTCACAACACCAAGGTTTGCTGAGCACTGTGGTTTTTGACCATACAACTGTTACAATCCAAGGAATGCAGATAGATGCAGAGTGGTGAATGGCCAAATGTACAAGCACCTTCATATGTGTTTGTTCCAGCTCTGGAGAGGTGAGTACCAGGTGCTGGAAATAATATCCTATACCCTCTGCTGGCCTAAAGCACTGCAACTTGTCTTGTGCTGAAAGTGCATTGTGCTAAGCTCACCTGAGCTTTGATGATCGGTTTCCCACTGATAAAGCGTTGGATCACTTGCTGTTGCAGTGTCTGGAAGTCAAAATGGGTTGTCTCAGTGCCATCTTCCTCTATCACATACTGGGAGTTGGCCAGTGTCACAGTGATCAGATCATTCTCAGTTATCTTCAGCACTGAAGATGGTTTCACTTCTTCTGCAGAGATGATCCTGGGAGAGAAGAAATTACCCTTTGCTGTTAAGGATAGCAGCTTATTTCTTACCTCATCCCACTCTACACATGCATCTCTAGACAAGCCCTGATTTGCTTGAAACATACCGTTGCTTTTCCTTTGTGACCTGTGTAGCTGCGTCCACACAACTGTTCTGGAGCTGTATCAGGACACTTGTCACAATGTAACTGATAGAAAGTGGAGTGGGGAGGAGTTTCAGGACAGTGGTATTGACATTGATGTCCTTTGGCAACAGGTCCGGGGGGACTCTGACATCTGTAACAAAATGGAGGGTTTCTCTTCTGCCTCGTGGTGTTCAGAAGAATTCTTGCAAGGGGGAAACTCAGGCTAGCTTTTGTTAAAATCTTTTAATAGTTTTTTTTTTCATATTAGGTTTTGTATTTTTGGAAGGGTTTTGATTTGTTTTCAACTGAAGAGTCAAACCAAAGCAAGCCTAGCAACTGGCACAGGTTCTAGCCTTCATCGATGGCTTGGGAAAGGGAAGTAACAATACGTGGGAAGTCAAAATACCTGAGCACAGTGGTCTCATTCTGATATTGGTCCAGACTTTCTGGATGGTCCCTATAGCTCGGCAGAAAGCTGAACGCTGGTCATCTTCAGGCACAGGATGGGAGAAAAACAGCAGTGTCAATGCATGCTCCCAAGAGAAAGCAATTGAAAAAGATTTATTTTTGTCTCCTTGAAAGATAAAGCTTATGCTGTGCAACTGCTCAGTAAACTCTGATAGGCTGGGCCTTGGTTGCCTTTCACAGCTGTGGCTTCAAGCTTAACCAGAGCTCATATTTTTCTAGCCCATATTATACTATAACTGGCATTAAGGGGTGCCGAATCCCAGCTTGCATGCACCATGCTAATACACCTACTTACAGCCTTAAAAACCTGTCTCGTGTATGTTGCCCATTCATGGGTGAAACAGCAGGAAAAGTCTCTACAAGTTTCTCACCTCCTGCTGTCTATACCTACTCTGAGGGTGGGAGGCAATCTGCCCAAGACCCATTCCAATGTTTCAGAGATCATTCCAATGTCTCAGAGATCTCTACCCTCTCCCCCAGACCCCAAAGATGGCCATGAAGAAGGAGATGACAGAGAATCACCACTGTGAGCTTGTGTCAGGGCCCTGAGGGCACTAATAGGCCTTAATAGTCCTGAGCAGCCTGACCTGGGGACTTCAACTTACCCCTTCCCCCTGGGTGCAGGAGACACATGTCAGCTCAGGCCAGTGCCTGAGTTGTAAGCAGCCCTGTCTCCTGCTCTTGTAACTTATTGGCTGGACTTCCTAGACTCCTTCTGGACTTATTACCTCGCCTTGTGTTATGATCACTGAGCTCTTGACAGAACCTTGCTCTATCACCACCCTGGCCTTGACCTGATACTGTGGGAGTGTACCCTGGTTGCTGCCTGGTCTGTGCTGTGGTCACCCTTAGCTCCTGGCTCATCTTCCCTCATGGAGCAGTCTTGTGTTTGCTGCTTGCAACAGAAACCATAGGTCCTGCTATAATATCAGAGCAGAGCATGCAGATGTTGAGAAGTAGTAGATGCCAGTTTACTGGGATCAGAATAATTCCATGTCATACCTGAAAGTTCATGTTGGTCTAAGAATTGTTGTACTGAGTATGTTTCCCGCCCATAGCTGTTCTGGAAGAAGTGGATCAGGGCTTTCTGCAGACTGAAAATGTCAGGCAGGTGCTGGACATGCTGGATATTTTGGAGCTGGAAGGGAAAATTTAGCATGACTTTGCTATCCACACACTTACCTGAGGAACCAGGATTGTGTCTGGCATTGTGTGGTATTCAGGAGAAGGGCACTGTACTGGGAAACACAGGGAAATGATCAACTTAGTGCCCCACTGACACCAAATGGTGAATCCACATGTTGCCTGTCTCTGCTTTGAAGGAGGAGGAATATTTCACAGCAAACCTTAGACATGAGCTCCAGAAGAACAGGGTAGCGATTTCCTTGACCTTCTCCATGTTCTTGCTGGAGGAGATGCATCAGTGTCTGGATGGACATCTTCTGTTCAAATCTCCACATGTAGGACAGGCCAATAAGTCCAAGGTTTGGCTGGTCTTTGAAAGGAGTCACATGGCCATAAGCTATTTGTAGAAGCAGGTTGGAGCCCTGAGGATCTCTCAACCTCTGCTGCTTGACAGAAGTCAGGCTCTGCTCCAAGGCCTGCAGAATTTAAAGGGTTATTAGGAGCTGCCTTTTGTTACAAAAGGGTTTGGGAGAACTCACAAGTCTTCTCATGATGGAAGACAATGGTGGCTCTGAAGAAAGGGAAGAGACAGTAAAACTTCCTGTTGAAGAATGAAGCTGAGACAAGGACAAAATTGCCCAAGAAGAAACCAACAGGGAATTTTCTTGCCCTCCAAGGCATAGAGCCAATTTTTTTCTGAAGTGAATTTCAATCAGCATGTAAAAAGCATCTTAAAAAAGATTTTAAGATCCTGTTTATTGCATGTGGGAATGTCAGAGCTCATTGGATGTGTCTGGGTATTCACCAGAACCCATATGGGCTCTGCACTTGATCTCTAGAAAAGTGGTAGTTTGTATATGGATACCTGGAAACACAGCTACCAGTCCTCACATACCTGGAAGAATGGCTGAGTCAGGGTTTTAAAGCAGGTTTCCCACTGCCTTCTTTCTTCTTGCCGAAGCAAAATGTTCAAGGTCATGTTTTGTCCTGTAGGAAACGCAAAGGAGAATAAGGGTCCTCTCCCAGTAGATGCTGAAGCCTGTGCAGGATAGCTGCAGTAATGGGCTAAGAGCCACCAGTTCCAGTGACCATGTGAAAACCAACCTGATGTAAGCCTGCTGGTACCCTCCCAATGCGTGGAATACACCTTTACCTGTTGTACTGTTGCTCAAGTGCTGGAGAAACAGATGGACAGTCATTGTGGCATCCTCTGTGTTTCTGCTAAGTGCCTCTGCCAGGCATTCAATGTCTTTTTCAAGGTGGTCCCAGAAGAATTTTGCCACATCCTTTGGCTTCTCTGTCATTAGACTCAGAATCGCCTGGAAGACAGGTCAAGAAAGCTTCTAGCTTCTTCCCAGAGTAGGGCAGAAACAATTCCTCACATGGAAGCTGCAGAATAAGTGGGGTGGACAGACAGACAGGAGGTAAGGGAGCAAAAAGAAGCAGGGACTGTCTCACCTGTTTATCTGTATAGAACCCCAGCAGCATGGACGAATGCAGCAGAGCTCTTGCAAGACAGACAGAGGCAGGTGACAGGTCCCTCTCCAATTCAATTTTCTGTATCAAAGGGCTCCCAAGGATGTATCCTTTTCCTGTTCTATCCTCTGTGCTGTGATAAGGAAATGTAATACAGTTTTACACTCTCAATGACTAAGCTTATCTCATGTAAGTTAACATTGACAGAGGTTTGGCCATCACTGGGTCAGAACAAGTGGGATGAGATGAGACTTTTGGAAGGGAAGAACTGCTGCTGAAGAAATTCCCTTTCTAGCTGTTTTATGCCACTCATGCTTTCTCTCTTCTCTGTTCCCCTCAGTAGGATCAATTTCCAAGATTTCATCCTGCAGTTCGACCCTGGGTCACAAATATCTTGCTTTGCCCAACTACAGTATTTCCCCTGTTTCCAGAGAATGGAAAGAAGGTCAAGAGGCCACAGCGCTGTTCATCTTTCTTGGGCTGTAGGGCAGGGAGCATCAACTTACATTTCCTTCCTCATGAAACCACTCACAGGTTTGTGATTAAATCCTCCAACTTTGGCACCACATAGGCATTGTTTGACTTCTCCGGGACGCCCACACTGTAGGCAAAGAAATGACAGCAGCATAAAGACATAGGGCAGAAAGCCTAACAGCAGTCAGAAGACCCTCAGCATCACAAAAAGCCAAAAAACACTTACATTGGTGACAATCCAGTATGAACCACACTGACAAGCTGTGTATGAAAGGATATTAGATTAATCAGTCAATTGTCTCCCAATTACAAAATCCCCCATGATGTAAGCACAGCCAGAAATTCACTGGGAGGGCAAGAGCCCAGGTCCTTCCCAAGTAAGACTTTCTTCCCACCTACTGGGATCGGGTCTTACAACATGGTTCTCACAGAGTTTCCCATAAATGGACTGGGGGTTGCTGCAGCCAAAAAGAGATTGGTAAAGTACTCAACAGAAGCACAGAGGTATCTTTAAAGAAAGCCATCATTCCTTCCATCCACCTGTTCCTTCTTTCCCTCCATCCCCTGGCCAGGCTGTCTCAGGGCACAGTTCTAGCAAGTTCCCTGTGTCTGCCATCCATATAGGAGCAGCTGCCCTGGACTGAAGTAAAATTTCCTCAGCACTTACTCCAAGCTGTATCATGTTGACCAATTTTCCAGTTCTTCTGATCAAAAAGGAGGTCTCCAGGCATGGTGGGAAGGTAGGACCCCTTAGAAAGGAAACACAGGTGTACAGAAGGATTTGAGGAATTGTAACCATTTTCCTAGTTTGCTTCTCAGCTACTGGAGAAATAACAGTTCTGGAGATAAACACATTATGTTCAAATGGATAAATGAAAAATCTTGACTAAGACATAGACCAAGGGACATAGCGTTATATCAGCTGGGGATACATTGGGGATGGCTGGGCTTACAAGAACAGCAATGCCCAAGTTAGCATCTTCATCACTTTGGTATCTGCCTACCAAACTGAGGATTCAGAGGGAAGGAGCAGGATCTCAACACTGCCATTGTCTTCACAGCCAAGAGACAGGCAATGCATATCTCAATTGCTTCCTGCACTCCTCAAATAACAGGAAAAATTTAAGCATCATTAGATGCAATGGAAGGCCTAGTCTAGTGAAAAGTTTATCTTTGCCTGACAGCTGACATATGTGTGGTCAGAATGAAGAAGTTTGAGCTAGGATTTGAGTACTATAAGCTCAGCCAACAACTAGTATTTGGTAGCCCCCAGGTTCCCTTAGATTCACTGGAGAGAGATGGGCATCTCCAGCAGGCTGTGTCCCCCACTTTCAATACAGATAGTGATGGACAGTCTCAGTTTGCTCTCATGGACTGTTTGGAAGGGAGTGGAAAAACTAGAAGGCTCCATATAGTGTTTGCAACACCCAGAAAGCTGCAAACTGACCCAAGCCAAATCTGGTTGTAAGCTGACAGAGCTGGTTGTGTAAAAGCAGATCCCACCCCTGAGAGAGTTATCATGAAGGGAAGTAGCTATATCCCTACATCTTGACTTACCTTCACCACATGAGGCTTAAAGCAGATATTTCTGAAAAGATGAGTGAGGGGACTTTGGGATAGGGCCAGAGTAAAAGCGGTGTGAAACACCACTTCCATCAAGAACTTGTTTTTATGTCTGCACAGAGCATCCACGATCTTCTTCATCTTGTTTTCCAGAGGCTCTTCTGGGAGCAATGGTGTTTGGAGGATATTTGCCATTTGTTTTATGACAGGCTAGAAAAGAAATTGGACAAACCATATGGAATGTAAGGAGACCCATAAGGCACATCCTGATGAGGTGCCTGCTGGTAGGCTTCGAAAATGGTGTTTTGTATAATAATGTGATGATCCTTTTGTCTCCAACTCAGGAGGAAATTCCTATAGCTTTCTACAAACACCCCATAGAAATCTTCTGTAGGAGACACAATGGATACTCACCATCAGTCTCTGCATTTCCTGGGGATCTTTGGTTTTTATTTGATTTTCTGCTCTGTCCAACACTGAAGACATCAGTGTTATATTTGACCAGACACCCATATGCTGTGAAATACAGAGTAAGTTACGTTTTTGTACTGAAGATACCATCAGCATATAGCAGGCTATCTCAAGACCACTGAAGCATTCATATGGACCCCTCACAAATTACCATGCTATTTTTGTGTTGTGAATATTACAAACTCTCTTTTGCATCTTTTAAAAATTGTATTTGTATCATGGGGGAAAGCTTGTGGTGCTGTAGAGATATGAGATCTGAAACCTGTTCTGCTTGAATTTTACTGTGCAGTTGTTTCATTTCTGCAATCTTCCAAATACGCGAATGAGTGCCTCCAGGGGAACAGTCCCTGGATGAAGGAGGGATGAATCATTCTCTAGAGGAGCTTATATCTCTCCTTAGACTACAAGAAAGCCCTAAGAAGTTTTTCATTACTTAAGTTGTGTGATTCCTATCCCAACAGCTCTGAGGCTACAAGATGTATTTCACCAGGCAGGGCTCAAGTTAGCCAGCTGTACACCCTCAGAGCTACCTGCCAAGAAAAGCCTGTATGCATCTGTGCTTGGGTGGCACAACTTCAGTGACCTGTAGATGAGCTTTTGGAAGACACTCACCTGTGAAATTTCAACCCCTCTGGGTAAAATCCATTTTTCTGCTTGAAGGATCTTCTGCATTTGATTGAACCCATAGCTGTTACAGAGATTTCTAATGAGGAATATTTGAGGCCATGGTGTCTTTGCATTTGCCACCAGCTTCTTCATTGCATTCACCAGGTCTTGCTCTTCTTGCTTGTTCCCACTAGGAGATGATATGTTTGGATCTGCAACTACCAGTGAAATTTCTCATTAGGCTCACTCCCATGCAGTCATAGATAATTTTTGCAAGCGCACCACCTGCTTAGGTTGCAACAACCCTTTTTCCCCAAGAGTAGAAATATGGCCTGAAACCATAGTATCCTGTGCTTCTTAATATTTGCACCATGCAGGGAAGTAGAATACTAGACAGTGAATATGGGGACTGAATAGCCTACTGTTGTCCCATTTTTGGCCCTTATAGGATCTTAGTTGGGTAATCTTCTCTAGCATCTATCTTAGGTCAGAAAGGAAAGCTCTCAAAGCCTGTCCAGAAGGTAGAGAGCAATCTCATGGCTCTGTTCTAGGTATGTAAGATAAGAACTGGGAATCCACTGGCCTTTTTTACATCTTGGCCTTATAAAGGGTCTACTGTATCTCCGTTGATTACATGGGTTGAGTTAAGACTGTGTCAGTGTCTTTACTCAGACTTGGACACTCCTTAAAGCTGACGAAGATATAAAGAAGTGAATCAACAGAGTTTAGGGTGCAATACATGCTCTTCTAAACCAAGTGACTCACATGTGCTCAGTGTGAACTTCACTGACTCTGCCTGCATTCTCCACAGACTAATGGGAGAACAATCCAAACACATGCACCTACCTGTAGACACCTAAATGCTTATTGTGCTACACTGCTGCACACTACCCCTTAAGTCTGGTGAACTATTTGTTCAGGGGAAATGCCAATATTCAGATAAGTTTAACTCTGAACAAAAATTAGATGTTTCAATATTGAGAAAATAATCCAGAAAAATGAAGATGGTTTCAGGGCAAGTTCTAGGTAATATATAAATTTTGGGTGCAATATACACATCTTTGGATACAATCTGTTTATATACAACATTTAGCAAATTTAACACCATGCAGTTTCAATATTACCAAAAACATAGTTTTATAGTATCAGAACAAGAGCATTAAAAAATTATATAGATTTAAAAGAAATAAATTAGCCCTTCTGATCCTGAATCACCTTTTGAAAATTAATCTGTTAAACCCCTTAAATTTAGATAAAGCTTTGACTTTTTTTCTCTTCCTTTTCCTCCCCCCACCCCCCAGAAACCTCCTATGCTAGCAAATGTTTGGCTTGTTCTAAACCTGTTTATGAGAAAACATAAATCTTATGCTCTCTGCTGCTAGCAGAAGGACTCACCAGAAAGCACCTGTCTGCCAAGCACAGTGGCCACATGGCTGATGGAGAACCGGAGACGAGCTATGAACTGAAGGGTGTCAATTTTTGAGGTCTTGTGTGAGCAGAAAGCAGAAAGGTTTGCAGTAGACAGGCAGCTTTCAGCAAGCTGGTTGACATTGTCTTGGGAGGAAGGATGCATAAAATCCTGTTCAACAGAGAAAGAAAGAGAGAGAAAGTTAAGAGTCCAAAGCTGCTATAGGTTCTGGGTATTTCCTTCTTTCCTAAGCTTTTTCACCAGGTACAAAGCTCATTTCTGCTGTGGTGCTGTGTCCTGTGAATCAAATCCCCAGAAATGACCTGCTTTACAGGTGGACTATTTTTCATCATCTTTGAATGTAGCCCCAACTCTTCTTCTCTGGCAGGGGAGGACTGCCTCCCTTCTTGATTCACTTGGAGAATCACATATTGAACAGATCTCCTTATGTATATCTGTAGTGCACCAGTTCGGAGTGGAGCAGAGGCCAGGGACAGTTCTGCTCAGAGTATCAGCTCTGTGCTCAAGCTCTTGTGGCTTATAAATCAGGCCATGGGCACCCCTGGACTCAAGGAGCTCCAGCTCCAAAATTCAGACTGTACATTGGACCTTATTAACTCAGGCCTGGGTTCTTCCAGAGTACCCTTAGGCACATAACCGAGGGTTATGCCTGTTCCAGGCAGCCTCAGGAGCCAGTGTGGGGAAAGAGAGAGGAAGTGTGTGATCTGCAAAGGGCAGGACAGGAAATGATGGTTAATTTGAGTATGGATTCCAGGAACATCTCAAGGATATTTGCACTTACCTCCAGACAATGCATCACCATGAAGTAGAAATGGTTCCAGTTCGTTTTGTTGAAAGCTACCTTTTCCTCCATCTCAGAAAGGTATTTTTCCAGGTGAACCTTTATGTTGTTGAACCTATGACAAAAAAAAGACATAGGATGTGAGCATCCATGTAGCCTGTGTGGCTCAGTGATCAGGCTAGGGGCTGTATCACACTAACCCATGTTGCAGGAGCAGTTTCAAGAGTGAGGACTTGATTGTTGGACTGGTGTCCATGCACTCTTCAAAGGGTGACAGCTCACTTTTTGACTTGCACACTAAAAATGAAGGATGACATTCATTATTTTTCTCCAGCACAAGATCAGGTCAGGGTCCCAGTGAAGTCAGGCTCTTACCCCTTTTTATTGTCTGGTGCTCAGGGCTGGATGGCTTGCAGGCTACAAACTGGATTAGTCGAGTGATGACTTCTGGGGATGGTGTGCCTCTGACTCCCAAGATAGAGGTGGTGACAAACTCCACAAAGAAGGAGTTACATTTACTCCTGAATTTGTTGTGACATGCAACAGCTTCCCTGTCAGAAGGAATAAAATCAAGATCTACCATCAAAACACAACAAAGCAAAAAACAGTTTCTCTTCTCTGCCTCTCTGAATGTGACCAGGAGACCAGGTACACCTAGACTGTTGGGAATAAATATACTTTTTAAATAGAGAGGGGAATTAACCCCCAGAAAACCCACTACAACATTTTTTCTGAGGATACTCAGATACTCAGTATCCTCAGATCCTGACGATAAATTTTCTTCTTCCCCTGTACTCTCCCTCTGTCCTACCTCTGCTCAAGATAGCTAGAGAAAAAAGAAAAAGGAATTCTCATGTAGTATGTATGCCTGGATAGACTGCCTGTTGACACAGAGGTAAAAGTGCTGGAATTGACCCTAGATCACTTTATGTGAATCCGTTCACCACCAAGGGTTTGCTACACATGGTAAATACTGACATTTCCATGGAGTTCACATATTAATGACATTTGTGTAACCTCTGCTTTGGTAACTATTCCAGTATTTTATATGAAGTGATAGAGACTGAAACAAAAAAACTAGTTGTTTTACTAATTACAGGATACCTTGTGGCCACTGTAGCTGTGGGTGTGTAATCCTCTGGGAAGTTAACCTTGCAGATCTTACACTGCTTGCTTCTCCACTCACGGATGCACTGTGAGCAGAAAATATGGCCACAGGGCAGCTCTGCTGGGTCAGTGATCTCCAGTAGACAGCTCTTGCAGTCCTTCACACCCTTCCTGAAAGATGCCACCAAAGGAAGACACAACTCAGGGCTGATTTCTGACTGGTGCCAGACTTGAGGGTGGGCATGGGATTCTTATGCCTAACATTTGCTGTGGGTATCAAAACTGGATGGTCATTTTTGACTAGCCTTACTGGTGAGCAGAGAATAAAGGCAACATCTGCTAGTTTAATAAGTGGATGGTTCCACCAAGGACCATCCCATCTAGGAGATGTGTCCTGTCATGCTAGGTGTGGCTGGGTGAAGGGGATGGGCCTTATTCCCAGTCTCACTAGGCCTGTGAGTACCTACATCAATGACACCACATTCAGTTCCAGGGTTGTCTCTGTCACCAGCCAGGCACAACACTGCATGGGAAAGGCTTTGCTCTGTGGCCTTGTGAGATTGGGCATTACATGCTCTGGCATTAGGAGTCTCCAGGAGGAATCCTTTGGCCTTAGGAGATTCATCCCCATTGATGAGTGGTGATCTTACCCCACCCCTTACAAAAAACAGTTTCGATGTAAAATGTCCCCAGAACAGTTTTTTTTTTTTTTTTCTTTAATTGGCTTGGACTTACACAAGGTAGACAGTGTCAGCACTTTGGTTGCATCTCTTGAGCACTTTTATCACCAACTCAAAAGCTTCTGCTGGCTCAAAATTTTGTGTTTCCATCAGCCGCTGTAGAAAAGAAAGGATAGTGAAGGCTCAATGGTAATATCTTCTTGACATATGAAAGAGGAACAATATGGGATGTCAGCACCACAAAGTTACATAATAAACCACCAAAATCAAACAGACCCACCAAGTATCTTTCCTCATGTAATGCCAGGAATAATTGGCCTGAAAAATGTCTTAAGCTTTCAAGGAAGCCTTCTTTTAAATAAAATTCTGATTCTGGCGTGCTTTCATGATGACTCTGAAATCTCAGTGCTTTTTGCACTGGATGGAGCTTCTACCCTTTTCCCACCTTCTTCCCATTTCTGTGCCCTCCCTTAAGCTGGGATCAGAGGAATCCCTGGAAGATAAGGTTCTTTCCAAAATCTGTTGATCTCCAAGTCTATAAAATGTCTAGGCAAGCACTACACCGAGCTCATACATTCCAGGTGAAGATGAACTGCTTCACAAGAAGTCTCAGAAGCTTTTCATCTATTTGTGTCTCGTTGTGGAGCAGGTGGTCAAAGAACATGTAGACAATGTTGGTGCAGGTCCACTGGTGTCTGGAAAACACACACACAAATGTTGAACAAAGCTTCAAGACTTGCCAGAGAAAGCCACAGATGATCTACTCTACTGTTGCAACAGTGCAATTTTAAGTGGGATTCTGGCCTACAGACCTCTGAGGTCTCTTCCAACCAAGATTTCTATGACAGATCTCAGGTACTGTGAGATGATTTGAGGTCATAAGACCTCCTGGGGTAGCTTGGGAGGACTAGACTAAGGAAGGAGAGAAAAATATGGCATGGTCCTGTCCACACTGAACTGAGTTGTTGAATAGTTACGAGGTTTTGTCTATGGAGACATCTACTCTACTATAGCACGCATCCTAGGCATGACCAAGCATGCCGTCAGATGTTCAGGAAAACAGGTCTTATAGTCAAGGAATGATGGGTGCGTGACCATGATCAAAATGCACAGTTCTTAACATAGCTTTTTGAAGTGGCTTTGCCAATGTTTTTGTGATAATCAGACAACAGAATGACCAAAGGATTAGGAAGGAGCCATCAGCTTCAGGGATAAAGGTTCTCAAACTAATTACTACAGGTTCCCAAGGAAAGGATGGATTAAACTCACAGTGTAGACACCTATCTCATAGAAGATGTGAGATAAGGCCCCATATATTTGCCTGAAGTCTTTCAATTCATTGAAACACTGGATTAGGAACTCCAGGGAAAAAGGTAATCTATGAGCAATCCTTCTCCATAGACTATATTTCTAAGCTTCAAGCATTTTAATTTTCAAATCTTTTGGTGAGAGCCGGCAGAATCTTTTTGCGAACACATGCCAACAATTTGAAGCAAAAAATTTTGGCTGGTCTGAAAGAGGACATGTTACTTGAAAGATGAAGACAGGCTGTTGAGAAGGGTTGGACTTACAACACACTCCTCAGGAGTTCCCTTTTCTTCTGGTAAAGGTGAACCTGGTAATTGTCCATACTGATCCACTCCATCCAGGGCTTAATGGATTTGACCCTTCTAAGCCATTCTGTACAGGCCTCAAATGACAGAAGATTATCTGTTGGCTGCACTTTCTTCAGGAGAATGTTCACGGTGTCAAGGGTGACAAACTGAAATTACATTTAAAAAGAGAGAAGAAAAAAATGGCTTTTATAGCTGACATAGCCCCATTACACCTTGGTGAAAAAAAAGCTTTGGAGGCTGTGATGGGGAATTCTCTGTAAACCTTAGCTTGGTGCACACAACAACAAATACCATAGTAGGAGTTTATTAGGCAAGGAAGTGAGTACAGTACAGAAACCATAATTGTACCGTAGTGTAACTCTGTTGCACCTGTGTACTGAATACTGTTTGAATACTTGAACCAGAGCACTGTTTTCCCTCCACATGGAAACTTTCGTCTCTAAGCTTCTAAGCTTGTTGCCCTCAGTCTCCTTCACCTCCAGGAGGGAGAAATAGGTATCTCCAAAGAACAGTTCTTCCATTTCACAGAGAGATGTTCAAGATCTTTGAATTACTTGTTCTTTGGAAAGACTTAGATATTTGGGTGTGATCCAGATGACCTATTATAGGTCTCTGCTGTCAGCTGAAATGCCTTTGGATGTCTGAGACATCTATACAGAGCTGGCAGATAGGGCACAAGACCTACAGGAGACTCATGCCCAACTGCAGTAGGAGCTGGAGGCCAAAGAGCACCTCAAATGTCAGTAGATGCCTACTTGTGGGCAACTGAACTGCACCTATCCCTTCAGTTGTGAGTCACTCTCCACTGCCTCTGTAGACCATGTTTTCACTAGCAGTCACAGGAGATCATACGACCATTGCCAATGTAGAGACATTCCTGTAGACATGTAAGCTACAGTGTCTGAACCCAGACTTGGACCTCACCCAAGAAGTTAAACACTATGACCATCACCTATAAGGTGTGAGTGTCTAAGAAGAGATGAATTACACACCCAGAATAACCCAAGCAAAAGGATGTGTAATGTTTTTCTACACAGTGTAGATTAAATTATAGAAGTTTTGAAGACCAAAAAGTATAAATGCAATTAAAAAATGTTTAAAGGAGGATGAATCATAGAATCATAGAATGGTTTAGGTTGGAAGGGACCTTTAGAGGTCATCTAGTCCAACCCCGCTGCAGTGAGCAGGGGCATCTTCAACTAAATCAGGTTGCCCAAAGCCCTGTCCAACCTGACCTTGAATGTTTCCAGGGATGGGGCATCTACCACCTCTCTGGGCAACCTGTCCCAGTGTTTCACCACCCTCATTGTAAAACATTTCTTCCTTATATCTAGTCTGAATCTACCCTCTTTTAGTTTAAAACCACTACCCCTTGTCCTATAACATCAAGCCTTGCAAAAGAGGTTGCCCCCATCTTTCCTATAGTCCCCCTTTAGGTATTAAAAGGCCACAATAAGGTCTCCCTGGAGCCTCCTCTTCTGCAGGCTGAACAACCCCAACTCTCTCAGCCTGTCCTCATAGGAGAGGTGCTCCATCCCTCTTATCATTTTTGTGGCCCTCCTCTGGACCTGTTCCAATATGACCATGTCCTTTCTGTGTTGGGGGCTCCAGAGCTGGGCGCAGTACTCCAAGTGGGGTCTCACCAGAGTGAAAAGAGGGACAGAACCACGTCCCTCAGCCTGCTGGCCACACTTCTTTTGATGCAGTCCAGGATATGGTTGGCCTTCTGGGCTGCAAGTGCATGTTACTGGCTCGTGTCCAGCTTTGCATCCACCAGTACCTCCAAGTCCTTCTCTGCAGGGCTGCTCTCAATCCCTTCATCCCCCAGCCTGTATTTATACTGTGGGTTGCCGCGACCCAGGTGCAGGACCATGAAGGTCCTTTGCTGGGGGATAAGCTGGATATGACCATTAGCTCTGAACCTCACTCAGACTTACTGGTAGCTGGAAAAGACTTCCAAGGAAAGATCCCCTGAAGTCTTGACTCTTTTCTTACATTTTCACTGAATATTTCCTAGTGACCATTGCTCGAAACAGGCTGTGCCACTTTGCTCTGTGAACACCAGCTGTTCCCTTTTGCTCACCATTTCTGGCAGGTCTTTCTCATACATTTTTTGCAGCTCGCTTGTTACAGTCTCATCACTTTTTACCAGGTCAACAAAGAGTTGATACTCCTCTTGTAGGTAGAAATATTCCATATGAAGCCAGATGGGGGAAAAGCCTATCTCCTTCTGCCCCACAGAGGAGCAAAGCTGTTTCGCATTGATTAGGAGAGCTTTTGACAGAATCTGCAGATAAAATAAAAGGTGTTATTTCTGCTCCAAACAAACATCAGGGGAATGACGATGGAAGTCTGCATTGCTGAAGCAGGCTGGTCAAGCTTCTCCATCAAAAAAACTTTTTCTTTAAGTGGAATTAAGACTAAGCACCAACAGTTGTTGGGAAGTGTGCAGAACATGAGAAGCTAATTTTTTTCCCCACTTCTTGGAAACATAGATATCTGTAGGCCTGTGACTCAAGCTGGTGCCATTTAAAGCTTGTACTCCACCAAACCCTATTTACCTCATAGACAGAAAGATCTTGGCCAGGCAAAGTCATCCTTAGAAAATCATTGGTGTAACACTGCATCATCTTTGGATTATTGCCATCTGGCATCTGCACATTCTTGATCAGTGCTTGGAACAATAAGGCTGGTTCCTTCATAGGCACTTTTGGATGACCTAGAGGAAAGGACAGAGATTCAGGTAATCAGAAAATAGAAGCTGACAGAAAAAGAGAAGTGCACAACAGATGTTCTAGGTCATTATGGTTGCATGGGAGCATAACTGCTATGGTTGCTCCTACAACAACCTTTGGCTATTGTGGGAAACTTTGGAGATCAGCTTCCCTGGATTAAAGAGCAATACCTGCTTGAAAAGTCCAAAGTTACCTTTTGTATTATAGACTGTCTTCCATAGTTCCTCCAGGTAGGCCTTCAAAACCCAACTGAATGGGAACTGGCAAAACACAGATGTGTTGGGGTCTTCAGTCATTGACAACACGGAAATCTTAGCATCTTGTTTCCTTAAACAACACAGAATGAAGCAATCATGTAATATATTCTAAGCGTACTGAACTGAAGCATCACAGAGAAATATCTGACTGCCACTGGTATGTGTTCTGCTTAAAAGGTTAAAAAGCACAGAAAGATATTTTGCAAAAAACTCAGTAACATTGAAAACAGGGCAGGAGCAGAAAAAGTTCCTGTCACTAAGAGCTGAAGGCTAAAAACCACCGCAGCTGGGGAAAGGCAACTGAGTCAGAGAACATCTGTCTTGTCTCTGACCATAGCTACTGTTCAGAGTAAGCTGACTGATCAATTAAAATGTTGGACACTAAATGTATTTGTGCTGGGGAGGGGATTCATCTGCTCTGACCTTAGGGAACTCAAAGTTTCTAAATTCTAGACCGATGGGTTCTGACTTCACCCTGTGTTAATCAGTGGTCCAAGGAACTGGAGTTCCTGAGTGGCTGAAAGTTTAAGAGAACAGGAAGGTTCTGATTCCAATGACATGACACAAAGGACTTATCATGGATAAGTTATGAGCTGTGTGAGCTCATCTTAACTTCAGACTTGTTCTACCATTTCTTTTTGCAAGGAGTTGCATTATGAAAGTAAGGTTTTGTTCTCCTAGATGTACATACTGTATTTTTTCCAAGTCTCTTACTTGCTGGTATATTTAATTCTCAAGAATGATTCTTCTTTGAACATCTGAAGCCACAGTTCTGAGAGTGGAGACAGTGGAGAGAGATGATCCAGGTTGTTGTTTGCATCCACCACCGCAAGAATTTGAGCAAACAGATTGGCCACAATGTCTTCTAGATGCATCCAGAGCGCATGCCTAGAAGTGATAACATGGCCTGTCAAGCGTCTTCCTTGTACCTGACCGACCCTCTATTCATCAGAAACTCACATCAGCTTCTGTATACCACATAGCAATATACCTTCTGGTTGTCATATTTGAGCCCCATTAAGTATTGTGCTTCACACACTGCATCTCTTTTAATGCTCTCAGAAACAGACCTGTTAGAAATTTGGAAAGGGCTGCACAGATAAAAGTACCTGAATGAAGTGTCTTCAAGGATGAACTCACTGGAGACTGCTCTGCGGAGAACCCACTCCCTTGGCTCAAGGCTTATTTTCTCACGTTCTTGTAGGAGGTGGCAAATTCTCCTTTTCAGCACACTCATAAAATGAATAGAATCTAATTGTAAAACAATGTTTATTAAAACAATTGAATAGAAGGAGTTTCCATGCAAAGTTTTCAGTCAGAGTAAAGCCAGTCATAGAAAGTGACTTCTGTGAAAGTTCTTGGTTTTCCTCCACAATAACATCCAGAGGCTTTATATTCTACCCTAGTCTCTTCCCCTTCCTCTTTTTTCTAGTGAGCTAATATTGGGGGCAACATTTAGTAAAGACATGCCATTTTTTATGGAGGAAACAAAATCCACTTATCTCTGTCTCAGTCTTTTAAAAATAATTGTGTGAATTAGGTTCTGTGGTATATAAATACTCTGATACTCATATTGACATGGAGAAATGTTTGGTATTGTATATCACAAGAATAGTCAGTGCTGCAGAAAGGTTGACATCCTGTCCTTATCTGTATGACACTGGTATCAATGTGAAATAAAATTTGTGGGATTGTTTCTATTTCAGTACTGATATAACCACAAGAAAAAGTCATCCTGCATTGTGCTAGGAATGAAGGTGTCACTATGCAATCACAAGAAAACACCTTTTCCTGAGGAACATTTTCTTATAGTCAAAATTTTGTTTTGCTCTATGACCACAAGAACTTCCCAGACCCACCACATCTTTGAAGTGGCAGTATGGTCTCTTTCCTTTTTCCATCACTAACAAACAAACTAACAAACATCCTAGGCACCTGACAGGAACCTATTGTTCAAAGAAGAGCAAGTCATGCACCACAGTGACAAAGTCTTTCCATATGCAGAAAAGAATAATTTCCAAATGCATCAGTAACTATTTGGTGCTTGGTTTCTCATGAAACCAGATGTTTTCATTTTGCTGAAGCCACAGTTTTCTATCACCTGCACAAAAAATTTGTATCAATTCCATGTAGAAATCAGTTGGGTAGATTTGGACTCCAAAATAGCCATACGGGTATAAAGTGACCTGTGCCTCAGATTTTTCTACCAAGATCTCCATCAAAGGTCATGTGAAAAGCTGGATGTTTCAGTACAGACTCTGAGAACTCACAACATGGGGCACATGGGGAGCAGAAGAGGCCCTGAGCAAACCTAGTCTTCTCTCTTTTGGCATTTCTGCCCATGCTGGCCTAGATGGGCACCAGGACAGATCATTAAATCACTCATTTCATTCCCCCTGTTCCATGGTTTGCAATGTGCAAGATGCAGCCATGCATAAATAAAAATCCCAACCCACTCTGGGTCTTGGTTTGTACTTACATGTGGTTCTAGTATTATCGTGGAAAAGCAAGTTGTGAATGATCATGAGTCTCTCAGTGGCACGCCGACTGTTGTCTGTCTTGTCTTCCAGCTGGATCACAGCTTTCTGGATGCTCTGTTTGATCATAAAGTCCATGCTGAGGAGCTGTGAATGGAAAAGACTGGAGGTCAGTATATTGCCTAACACTCCATTGCATTTGCTCTGTCAATTCCTACTTAACTTGACACAAAGGACTCCGAGGTATATATCTGCTTCACCATCCCATCCCTAGTAAATCAATCCCAACATTGCAGAGAAGTGCTAAAAGCCCTGGGAAGGGATGAAGAAAAGGGGGAAGAGATTTCATGCTTTGTCAAAATTCACACAAGGCTTAAATGTGCCTACTCTGGCCTTGTGTTAGTCTGTCATAGGGTGGGTACCACTTCACCCTCACTGTGTGACTCACAAAGACCTGCAAATACTTTTTCCTATGGCAAATGTACTATCCAAACCAGGAACCAGCATAACTTCATCCCTAAATGCCTATGAAATATACTGTTTCCTAAAACAGTTCCTGAGTAATGTCAGGCAGGTGAAATAAGAAAAAAGAAATAAATCATACATTTCCTTCTGGAGAAAGACTGGACTTGGCTGGATCTTCAAGAGCAGCATATTCCTCTGAAGAACCTGAAATTACAATTGCTCATAAAATTCCTTTGTAAAAAATGTAGAGACCTGAAAAATAGGTACCTCTATCCCAAAGAATAGAACTTATCAACAATCAACAATCAGCAAAGCTGTCAATCTAAGAAATTTTAACCTGGGCTTTGTCCCCAGTGAGGACAATTGCCCAGTAACCAGACCTCAGTTTTGGTTGGCATCTCATAGGAAATGCAGGTGTGTCAGGATAGGAAATGGAGTCCCTCCCCCCTTTATCTACACATTCTGAAAACAATGGCAGGGATGGGTTGAGTTGGCTTTGAGCTCACCAGATCAAGAATATTTAGTGGTTTTATTTGGGCAAAGTGTGATGAAATACTTGCCGGGAATCAGAGTGAGTAAGTGTGTGTCTACTGTATAATGAAAGCCACACCAGTACAGCCGATTTGCTATTGTAACTGAAGAACTAGCTTAGTTACCCTGCTACCCTAGAGTCACAGCTTGCAGACCAGGAGGAAAAAAAATGCAGTGCTGTGAGGGCTTCAGAAACAGCAAGTACAGTAAGTCCTGCCAAGACCCAAAGCCGGTGCCTCCAAGGACTACTTGATCTAGCTGTACTTACAGTTGTAGACAGAGCAAATGGGCACACAGAGGAAGGGACAGAGCTGTGCAGGTAGTGGGTGAAAAGCAAACAGATTATTACCTGTTGGGAGATGCCCTTGGAAGGTGGTCATGAAAATCTCAGCAATAGTCATTTTGGCAAGCTGGCCTAGATTGGCTGTGAAGTTGTCTGGGGGCATCAGATCATCCAAGTGGATCGACATCCATTCACCTGGGGAGGCAGTAAGCGTGACAGAAATAGTAGTACCGGGCAAAACTGCTGTGCACAGTTGACCTGCTTTGCTTGGTGCACTATGCCCATCCAGAAAAGTCAATGAACTTTGGCTGCCCCAGCCTACCAGCATCCTGGATAATAAGATATTGAGAGATGGAAGATTTATCACTTGTTTCTTTTTGCCCTGAGGGAGGATGCACTTCTCTTACATCATTCTGTTTCCCCCTTTCCATCTTCCCAGTGCTAATGGGCACAAATTCCCTGTCATTCTCATCCATTAGCAAGGGAACAAAATGATCCAATAACCCAAAAGGTGTTTGACTATCTTCAACATTAAGAAGTTTTTTCTTACGTTTGAATGGAATTTCTTGTATTTCAGTTTCTGTCCACTGCCTCTTGTCCTGTCATGGGACACCACTGAAGCATCTGAATCCATCTTCTTTAAGCCCTCCCATTATGTATGTACACACAGTGATGAGACCCCATGAACCTTCTCTTCAGGCTGAACTATCTCAGCTGTCCCAGCCTCTCCTCATATGAAAGATGCTCCAGTCCCTTATTTTTCTGGCCATTCACTGGGCTTATTCCAGTATGTCCATGTCTCTTTTATACTGGGAAGTCCAGAAATGGGCACACTAGTCCAGGTGTGGCCTCACCAGTGCTGAGTAGAGGGGAAGGTCACCTTCCTTGGCCTGCTGGCAGTGCTCTGCCTAATGAAGGCGTTGTTGGCCTTCTTTGTCACAAGGACACATTGCTAGCTCATGTTAAACTTGATGTCCACCAGGACCACCAGGTCCTTCTCTGCGGAGCTGCTTTCCAGCTGGTCAGGACCCAGCCTGTACTGGTGCCTGGGGTTATTCCTCAGTGGGTGCAGGACTTTGCACTTCCCTTTGTTGAACTTCATGAGGTTCCTGTCAGACCATTTGTCCAGCCTGTCCAGGTCCCTTTGGATGGCAACATGACCTTCTGGTGTGTCAGCCACTCATCCTAGTTTTGTATTATAAGTAAACTTATTGAAGGTACACTCTGTCCCATCATCCAGGTCACTGATGAAGGCGTTAAACCGTACTGGCCCCAGTATTGATCCTTGACGTAACACCACTAATGACTGGCTTCTAGCTGGACTTCATGCTGTTGAGCAAAACTTCCTAAGTGCAGCAGTTCAGCTACTTGTCAGTCCAACTCACTGTCCATTTATCTATTTCATACTTCATCAGTTTGTCAGTGAGAATGTTATGGGAGACAGTGTCAAAAGCCTTAATAAGTCAAGATAAACACCATCCACCATTCTGTCCTCATCCACCAAGCCAGTCATCTCATCATAGAAGACCATCAGGTTGGTCAGATTTGATTTCCCATTCATAAATCCATGTTGGCTTATTGCTTTTCATGTGTTTGGAAAAGGTTTCCAGGATTATTTGCTGTGTCATCTTTCCAAGGATCACTGTGAAGCTATCTGGTCTGTAGTTCCATGGATCCTTCTTCTTGCCCTTGCACAACCTGTCCTTTCCCTCCCACTCTCTCCCTGATCCAAAATAGCAATTTCAGTCTTACCACTGTCAAATGCCAGGTAGCTGCAGCCTCCCAGAACTCGCGGGACTTGAGTGGCCAGCACAACATGTGATGGGCCTGTGCCTGTTGACTTCCTTCTCTCATCTATGATACAGTACCTAAAATCAGGACAGAGAGGCGAAAAAGTCCATTCTCCCTGTCAGTTGGCCAGAGAGACTCCCAAAGCCACCACCTGCCTTTCCAGGGCTCAGGCAGAGCTTTTGGAAAGACCAACAGCTCAAGGTGTGGCTGTACTGCAGTGGTGGAAAGGGAACAGAGAAGATCAGCTCAGCCCAGCCCTGCTCTGGCAAGGCCAAGATGGTGTTGGCTGCTTCAAGACTCATGCTTGTATATCTCCCCTACACCCACTCCAAGCAATGGCTCAGTCACATGCCTCAGCAAGATCTTTCACGACAAATTTCCCTCCCTGCTAAAGGCTGAATCTTCATTTTAATCTGAATTTGTTTTGTTATACGTATGGGTCTCTGCCCAATCATACGTTCTTTCTGGCAATCATGGAATAACATTAGCAACAAGTGCCACAAACATACAGACAAATTAGACAACAAAAGCCACAACACAGACCAGTCCAGGACTTACGGGGAAACAGGCCAAAACCCAGCATGACTTTCCTAGAAGTAGGGTCAGAAAGGTTCAAGTCCTTCTCTAACAAAGCACAAATCCACCCAGAACAAAGCATTTTGGGAGACAATATGCACGTTAGCTGAGATGGGGAAGAAAGGATATGAACAGGAAATGTAGGAGAGTGAGAAAGGGAGTAAGAAGGATCATATTGAGAGAGGATGTGTCTGGCTGGGGGAGGATGTCACTAATATACTTCAAGGGCTTAAGACCAACCTCATATGATGCTACTGTCAATGACCTAAGCCCTCACTGTTGCCCAGAAGGGCTTAAGTTTTCTGAAGGCCCTGTGTACTATCAGCCAGCCCTGAGAGGTCTCTTGGATCCCTAGAATGTCTCAAAAGGCACCAGATATCTGTTTAAGTACTTTGTTTTGATGACTAAAGGGAAAAAAGTAATCTGGCGTTAGGCCCTGTTTGGAGTAGTTTGTGCTGTGTGAGTCAACCATGATGGGGGACAGTGTTTTCAATGTGGGAAGGATGTATAAAGCATGGTCCCAAAATGAAGAAGGTGCTTTTTTAGACAAATGACAGCTGAGATGTTAAGGATGTTTTATCTTAATATATTAAGAAACACAGGCTTGGAAATTTAAGCTATAGAACACAGGCATGAGCACGCACACACAGATACGCACATAAAGATATATGAGAACATCTGCAGTTACACCACTGAACAGACAACAACAAACAATGCTATCTATATTCCATCAGTATTTAGCCACTGCATCTTCCCTTACCTTGGCACCCGACTAAAGAAATACAGAATGAAAGAAGAAAGAAAGAAGGATGTTTACTTAGCACAAGCTAGAAGCCTTTTGCTTCTCTGTGGCTCATCGAAGTGAAACTGGATGAGAAGCAATTTCTCTTCTGATGATTGTGCAAAAAAATTCCTGCAGACAATGAAATGGTCTGTTATTGCTGTGTTCATAAAACCACCTCTGCTCTCCACTATCCCTGCTTCCCCTTGCACCCTTTCCCCAAAACCTCAATCTATAAGATTGATAAAGGTGAGAAGGAAATCTCTCCTCACCTGAGTTCATGGCGGAAAGTGTATTCAGTGTCAAACTGACTTAGGAAGAGGCAGTGGATTTTATTTTGAAGGTTAAGTGTCTTCCTTAGCTCTTCTAAATCTCTCTCATTTAGAAGTCTTGCATGTGTAGAAACCTGCAGTGAAAAGGAAATAAATTCCAGATAAATATTGTGTAGTTTTTGTATTACCATCCCTAAAGGGTGGGAAAATTGAAGTGAACCCCTTATGGACCTTTCCAAATACTTCCTAAAGGTAAGACTCCGAAATGTGCCCTTCTTACAGGGAAGAAGGGTGGGAGCATTGCTAACAACCAGAAAAAACCTGATTCCTCATGCTAGAAGAGACTAAGACTTGAGCTGTGTCCTTTGGAACGACTCAGATGTTGTGAGGCAGTGACTGCAAAGGAATCCTGCTGGGAGGCGTACATGAGTGCTTTGAACCTTGAGGGCTAGAAGAGCCTCTCCATGCAACATTATGGGCCTAGTACAATGGTCCTCACATGTGACTCTACTGGGCTGGCTCTCTCCCAAGGCTGTGGGCTCCCAGTACTGTAGATCCTGTTTGGGGATTCAGCTGTTACCCTTTCAGGTGTCTCTGTGCAACAAGTTCCTGACCTCCTCCAGTGACAGTCACTGGAAATTGTTCAGGATGCTTTCTTTGGCATAGACAACAACTCCTGAAAACAGATGTCAGCGGGCAGTGGGCATGATCCAGGGCCTATAGAATTGCCCCATCCACCTAAAGTCCTGTGGGAGGTTTGGTGAGATCCCTACAGCATCACCAGTGGTGTTTATCACTGGTCTGCAGGCAATGAGTGAAGCCCTGGGTATCTTAGCCTTGAACCTCCAGAGCCTTCAGAGTTAGGAGCTGACACCCACTGCCTATCTGTTAGCAGATCCACCACATCCGGGTCAAGAGGAGAAGCAGAGCCCACCCTGATTGCAGAGGACCACAAGGCAAAAGGCAAAAAGGCACATGTGTAATACAACTGACAGGGCCAGAGCCAAAGAGGACAAGTAGAAGCCTATCACTGTTCAACAGTGGAACTTTGTGTGGCAACCTCCCTCATCTGGAATATAAAGACTGCTCTACTGCTTTATGGTGAGGCATACGTACCTGCAGGCAGAGTCCAGCTGTCCTCTCCTTCCTTGGCTGCTGGTTAACTATCTCTTCCAAAACACTAAGAAGGCTGTTGTGCTTCTGCTTGTGGAAATACAAGTCTTGGATCTGCTCAGCATCATCCACAAGGGAGTACTTAAGGCGCAGGATGGAGTCAGGGGTTGCACACTGAACAAGTTTGCTTTTGGCAACGGAGAGCTCTATCTCTTCATAGGGCTCAAGGTCTCCCCAGGACCTTCTGTGAGTGCACTCCAAAACAACAGCTGCAGATGTGTCATTGCTGAAACCGATGAAGACATCCTGTTCCTTGAGGCTGAGCTTCGTGGACCAAACGTTGGAGAACTTGCTGCTGTCAGTGGATACAAACAGCTTGGCCCAGGTCTGCAGGTCCTGTTTCAGCTGTTTCTGCTGCCAGTTCAGAACGGTGTTCATGTCCAAGCAGTGCTTCTCCAGCCTGTTCAGCAGTGGGGTGGGGAACTGGGTGTAGACTATGTCCTTCTCCTCTATCACAATGAGTCTGAACTCTTGCTTCACACGGCTCTTCACTCTGTGAGTGCCAAGACCCAGGTCCACATAGTAATTTCCTCCCAGGCTAACGAAGTTCTGGTTGAGTGCATCGTAAAGGCTCTCATAAAGGTTGTGTATATTTAAAAGAACAACAGGTCTGCCTGTCTCCATGCAGATCTTCACTCTGCTGACAGACTGGCATACCTGGGAATAATCTTGGTCCTGTGGAAAACCAGAGCCAAATATAATTTCACAGTTCTCAGGATCTATCAACTGTGTCATCTGAATGATGTGTAAAGCTGCATGGTTTGTTGTCATCAGCAGGAGGTATCGAGATGTAAGTCCTGCCTGCTGTTTGCCCATATTTTCCTTCAGCAAATGAATTGTGTGGCTGGTTTCCAAGTCAGGGGGAAGATACATCTCACTGATGCAGTTTTGGAAGATCTTGACAGGATCGATGTCACTGGAGCCTCCAAAGTTTCTCTGAATGGCCTTTATAATGATGTCCTGTTGAGACCTGCACTTATTGTCTTGGGTGTAGGACAGTATTATTTTGATCAAACTGTAGAAATCACGGAGCCCAAAGAACTCTATTTTTTGTGTTTCTAGGACCTTGCAGTAGAATTCTGCCAGCAAAGGGAACAGACACTCTATCCTTTCAAGGTGAGGCTGTGCAGCACAGATGCCCTTTGCAGTTTTAACTAGCTCTTCTTTGTTAGGGTCAGTTCTAAATACAAGAAGACCCCTGTTCATTTTGGCAGGGTCTAGGGCCCAGTTTGAAATGCCCACAAAGCCAACTTTTTGGTAAGATTCTGGGTTTTCATCATCAACACATCCATCTTCAAGAAGAGGGTGCAGTGTCTTCAGTGGCATTTCTGGTGAGTCTTCTGCGAGGCCAATCTCATCTAGGAGGACCACAGATGCAAACTCATCCAGATTCTTCCCCTTCTGGAACTGTGCACATTGTCGGAAAGTGGAGATGATCCCTTCTGGTTTTGAATGGGGACTGCACTGAAAAGACACCAGCTGGATCTCCTTGCATCTTTTGAACAACTGGCTTTTGGACCGCCTACCCTCCATGGCATCCACAGCAATCGTTTTTGACAGGGATTTTGAGCTTCCTGGCTTCCCAATCAGAAAGAGTGGAACTCGTAGGTCCATGCATACAACTATCATGAAGATATTTTCCCTCAGAGCATCATTGCGGGCTATTGCCTTAGGAACGGAGAGGTTATCAAGAAATACCTCTTGGCAAAGATTGATTTCTTGCTGCAGCAGGGATGCAGGGGCAGAAAAGCATTTTGCAACCTCCTCCAGGTAATCTTTGCGGCTCTCCAGAGATACATAATAGCAAGCTCCCACTGAAAGGACCAAGGCCCTTTGTGCATCATTTAAGATTGGCTCCTGTTTCTTTTTGTACTTCTCATCAATCTGAGGAAATAGCAGGTCTCTCAATTTATAAAACCAGAGCACAATGCTCATGCAGCGCTCTATATCCCGAAGACTGGCAACTCTGCATTCATCTTTCTTCTTCCTGAGGAACTTCTGGGAGGCTGAAATGACACTGGTAAACACGTCCAAATTTTCCATGGCAATCTTGTTCTTCATGGTGGACTTTACAATCTCTCTGATGTACAGGCTCTGTGTCTTTTCATTCAGCTCTCCAAAATCCCAGACAAGAGGCAATAAGCTAGGTGGAAGGGGCTTGACCTGATACACCAGCTGCCGCAACGGAATGTAGCCCAGTTTCTCCAGTGTGTCTTCAGTTTGGATTCGGTACCCCAAGCCAGCTTTTTCAAGTTTCTCTACAGTTTCCTTGGTGTGCCTTTTGTAAGGGTTGCAAGCAGTTACTACTTTTAAACGGTCTGTGGGAATCTTCTCTCCATTTACACTGCGATCACACAACACCTCTTTGATTGCAAAGATAGCTTCTGATGTGTTGGCTTCGTCAAAAAAGAGAACAGTGTCCACTTTGTGCCTTTTGTCATTGTTGCGTGCCAGCTCAATTGCTTGCCTAACTTTCTTGTGGATGGTCTTGGTAGTAGTGCCACCATGGACACGTACCACCACCAGGTTCTGAATGTCCCTACCTGCCCTTTGCAGGCTGCACATGAACTGCACAAGCTTTGTCTTTCCACAACCTGTTTCGCCCATGATGATTACAGGGATCCCACACTGGAACCGCAGGTGAATGGCAAGCATCTTCATAGTGTTGTCCAGTGTCAAGTGATATGATTCATCTGGATCTTGGGTGTACCTCACACCAAAGACTCTGCACAGGGCCTCCAGCTGCATTGTTCTGGGCAAGTCTTCAAACTTCTTATTGAAAGGAACATGCTGGGCTTTCAAAGTGCGGTATAATTTACCTTTAATAACATTCCTTTCCAAAACAGCTTGAGAATAGGCATCAATAGCATCCAAGCTATTGCTGATGTGGAAACCCAAGAACTCCATGGAGTTATTGTCTGCATGAAAGACTACATAGGGGTGGGACTCTTGTTCCCATTTTCGTCTTAGCTGGTACTGTCTCATAATGCTGTTTTCCTCATCACCATTTTCTGCACTTGGCACACTTTCATCAGAGATGTCAAGAGAGGGCACAGCAAAGTCCTTGGACATGATTATCATGAACTTTACCACAAATGTTTTAAACCCCTGGAAATCCTTTCCAGCTGCGGGGCTACAGAAAACTGATTTCTCACACTTGCTTAGCTGGAAGTTTAGGAAATGAGTGAAATTGCTAAGTTCAGTCCAGGAAGGGTTGTGTCTCCCGCAGAACTCCAGTAAGAGCTTCAGGCACTCTTTCTCTGTCCCTTCAGTCCTCTCAGGGATGAAGATGAAATGGTCAAGGTCTTCCTCTCTCTTGTATCTGCTGAGGTACTGGTAAGACCTCTGGAAAGCTTCACTCTTTAACTTGTCTTGGTCAAACTGCTCCTCTTTCATTTCAGAAAGACGACCAGAGCTGGGGTGTTCCAGCAAGTCAAGTACCCGCAGTGGTGATACACATTTCACTGCAGGAAAAAGATCCAGGAACATTTCTTCTGTTTCACTAGACATCTAAAAGAAAGTCAATAAAGAGTGCACATATTACATAGAGGACGGTTGCCCAGTCTTCGGCATTTACCTACAGTTCAAGAGCTTTTTTTTCCTGCACACAAATAGTTCAGAAAGCTGGAAAAATCATATATAGATCAAATTGGTCCAAGGCTGCATGCATGCTCGTAGGTGGATATGTACTGACGTGCCCATAACCTGTAAGGTCCTGGTGCTGAGTGGATGTCCAATGAAAAGCTAGAATAGGGCAAGCATGATTATTTCCACCCACCAAATGATCTGCCAGACAGACAGGTTTCAGCACAGGGTATTGTCCATCTTCATCTGCTTTCTTTAGTTAGTAAGCCACAATGGCTTTCCCTTCAAAATACTTGGCCAGACTCACCTTGTACCTGTGTCAACCTGTCAAAGGGGGCACACACCCCCCCTTTGGCAAGGAACCTCACAGGTTTATGACCCATACCATGAAGAGTCACCCCCTTTTCATTTGTTCTAAGCTGATCCTGTTAATATTGTTTGATGCTCCTGGTCTTGTATTGGAAGAGATGGTGGATGCTTGCTCCCCATTCACCCTCTCCAGGCCACTCAGGATGTTCTAACTCTCCATCACATCCCTGATTTCCTCTTTTAGAGTGTCCTCCCTAATTTCTCATATGGCAGACTTCTTTTTTTTCTTTTCTTTTTTTTTTTTTTAATATGTGGGATGTCTATGTTACACCAGGAATGACCTGAAAAAAAACCCAACCAAATCCCAAACCCCACACAGCACCTTGTATTTCCTTTCCAGAGTAGGCACATGCTGGGACTGCTTATTTCTATGTAGATGAGCCATCACTTCACTGGAGACAGACACCTTAAATTACACGTCATATATGTATATACACATACAAATACCCAAAAAAGACTTTGGGTTTTAGCAGATTTACTGCAGGTGCATACCTAGTTACATTAACATCCTCCCTTACTATTCTTCCAACCTGAGCAGCCCATCCCCAAAGCATTACCTCTTGTTTCCTTGTTCTGCTAACACCTTTCCCTTTCACCAGGTATTCAATCAAGTAAAGATGAGAGGATTTACACTTCCAGACTAAGCCATTTGGACTATGGATGTGTCTTAGGATGCATAGCTCAATCAGCAGCCGGTAGAGACCTGTTGACACCTGACAGGGAAGAAACACTTGAAAACTGGTGAAAGAGATGTCTGAAAAACCACACATACTCCACTACCTATGGCAGGTAGTAGTACCTGCAGTCTAGCTACAGTTTTGCTCCCATTCCTGTGCAGGACTTCTATTCCAGCACACACTGAGACAGCTGTAACTATTAATATGATTGGATGCTTGGTGCTCTGCAGTCTTCTGAGGTAGGACTAGGTCATCCAGATTCACTATCTGCCCTAAGCCCACTACCTTTTTTTTTAAGTAAAACCCCGTCCAGAGAGGTACTAGACTAGATGTGAGATGGAGAACCCACCCATTCTTCTCCCTGTGAACAGAATCATAGAATCATGGAATTGTTTAGGTTGGAAAAGACCTGTAAGATCATGAAGCCCAACTGTAAGCATAACACTGCCCACTCCACCACTAAACCATGTCCATAAGCACCACCTCTACACATGTTTGAAATACCTCCAGGGATGGTGAATTCACCACCTCTCTGGGAAGCCTGTTGCAAAGCCTGACCACTCTTTCAGTGAAGAAATTTTTCCCAATATCTAATCTAAACCTCCCCTGGTGCAACTTGATGCCATTTCCTCTTGTCATATCGCTTGTTACCTGGGAGAAGAGACCAACACCCACCTCGCTACGACCTCCTTTCAGGTAGTTGTGGAGAGCGATACGGTCTCCCCTCAGTCCTCTCTCCTCCAGACTAAACAACCCCAGTCCCCTCAACCTCTCCGCGTAAGACTTGCTTTCTCCACCCTTCACCAGCTTTGTTGCCCTTCTCTGGACACGCCCCAGCAACTCAATGTCCTTCTTGTAGTGAGGGGCCCAAAACAGAACACAATATTCAAGGTGTTGTCTCAACAGTGCTGAGAACAGGGGCACAATCACTTTCTTAGTCCTGCTGGCCACACTATTCCTGATACAAGCCAGGATGCTGTTGGCCTTCTTGGCCACCTGGGCACACTGCTGGCTTATATTCAGCTGGCTGTCAACCAATATCCCCAGGTCCTTTTCTGCCAGGCACCTTTCCAGCCACTCTTCTCCAAGCCTGTAGCGTTGCATGGGGTTGTTGTGACCAAAGTGCAGGACCCGGCACTTGGCCTTGTTGAACCTCATACAATTGGCCTTGGCCCATCAATACAGTCTGTCCAGGTCCCTCTGCAGAGCTTTATTCTGCTCTCAGTCCTGTCTTGCAGCTTAGGGGGCTGGATACCCGGAGAACAATTGGTCTTACTATTAAAGACTGAGGCAAAGAAGGCATTAAGTACCTCAGCTGTTTCCTCATCCTTTGTCACTATGTTTCTCCTGCATCTAATAAGGGATGAAGATTCTCCTTTGCTCTGCTTTTGTTGCAAAGGTATTTATCGAAACTTTTTTTTAATTGTCTTTTACAGCAAATAGCTAGATTAAGTGTTTCTGGGCTTTGGCCCTTCTAATTTTCTCACTGCATAACCTCACTACATCCTTGTAGTCCTCCTAAGTTGCCTGCCCCTTCTTCCAAAGGTCGTAAACCTTCCTTTTTCTCCTGAGTTCCTGCCAAAGCACTCTGTTCAGTCAGACCGGTCTTCTTCCCTGCCATTTTGTCTTTCAGCACATGGGGACAGCCTGCTCCTTCATCTTTAAGATTTCCTTCTTGAAGAATGTCTAGCCTTCCTGGACTCCTTTGCCCTTCAGGACTGCCTCCCAAGGGACTCTGTCAACCAATCTTCTAAACAGAACAAAGTCTGCCCTCTGGAAGTCCAAGGCAGAAGTTCTGCTGCCCCCATCCCACCCCACCCCCACACCCCACCCTGCCCCTTACTTCTCCAAGAATCGAAAACTCTATCATTTTGTGATTGCTGTGCAAAAGACAACCTCCAACTGTCACATCACCCACAAGTCCTTCTCTTTTCACAAACAACAGGTCCAGTGGGGTGCCCTCCCTAATATGGGGGCTTCTATGTCTGATCACTTGGTTTGAATTCAGCCAGCCTCCCGTGCCTTACAATCTGATTGATACCACTGTAGGAGGAAAGATTGCTCTTATGAAATAGGACCCATTTCACACAGCTTTCCCACCTGTGAGCATGAAACAAGGCAAATGCAAGCACCTGAGCTTCCAAACTGTACTGTTGTTCACTTTAACTTTTAAGCACCTCCTGCTACTACTGTAGATGAGAATAAGCTGTCACAAGAGGCTGTGCAAATATCTTCCTCTAAAAAACTCATGAGGTCTTGGACTCTCCTTGTTCAACCACCAAGACAAAGACTCTCACCGCTGGTGATACATCAATATGGAAGACGGTGGGCTGAGTTTCAGTTGGGAATTCCTCAACAGAGAGTAGCTCCTCCAGAAGAAAGTGGAAATCAATCTCTGACTCCATCAGCCTAATGGTTTTGTGAACCACTGGTAAATCACCCAGCCGGTCACGGATCTTTTGTAGGGTGTTGTCCACAAAGAGAGACTTCCCTAAGGAACAGAAGAGGTGGCTGAGATTCACCCTCAGAATCAGTCTGCCCTTTCACATGCACGGGACAGTCTTTCTCCAGACATCTGAACTCCCTCCAAACTGAGTGGCAATCTCTCAACAACCTCTTTAGAACAATACGTGGGACCAGATCCCAGTTACATGAGGGACATGAGGGATATCCTCCAGGTCTATGCTCATAATTTTAGCAGTATGGCCCATCTCAAGACAGAACTCATGCCCCCACTCCAGCCCCGTTGATGTTACCAATACATACATAGCCAGAAGGCCTGGATCCTGACCAGCTTACCTCAGATGTACCCTACAATATGTCAGAAAACCTTACTGTCTAAAGAGACATGTCTTAAAAGGCTTCAGAAGTGGTTGGAAGCAGGAGGCATCCTGCTGACGCTTACAAAGCGCCTACAGAAAACTTGTTCCATTCTGGAATGGCAGGTGGAGGCCAGTTGGGCTACCATATGGACTTTCAGACGTCATCTGGGCTTATTTAGGAAACTGACTCCCATCCTTATGATCCAGCTTATCCCATGGAGAGAGTCTTGTTTCTTGCTCTTCCCCAGAGTCTCACACCATTATTTTTTTCTCTTTAGATGGGACAACTGTGGCTTTCTCAAAGCTCATGTTTTCTAGACTGCATTGTAATTCCCATTCGGACTCTTTCCAGGCGGCCTAAAATCCCTCTTGAAATTCACTACCCAAAACTAAACACATGTGAGGGCTCTCTGTTGCATGCCACATTCCTCTCAAGGCCTCCTGGTTTGAAACATGACCCACAGTAGGACTACTAACACCTACCCATTCCTGCTTGATTTGAAAATACGAACTTCATGTTCTGCTGATAGGGCTCTTCGAAGGCCTGAGCAACAGGAGCTGTCCCATAAGGCACTTTGAGATGTGTGCTCAGGTATGCCTGGATTTCTGTCTTAGAGTAGCATGGGATAGTAACTTTGTAGGTGTCGAAGGCTGTAATAATGTAAGAATTGTGAGCTTTGGCATTGCAAAAGATAATGAACCTGTAGTCAGGGACTGTAGAAGATTGCACCAGGTGGAAGAAGTGGGACTCCAGTTGTTTGGAAACTTTGTAGGCTAATTTCTCAGCACCCAGCAAGCAGTAGATTTTCTGGTTTTGAGAATCAGATGAAAGAGCTCTCCTAACAATCAGTTCTACTTCTTCCTCCTCTGTGTTGGGTGTGCACACCAGGACCTCATCATACGTTGGGAGAGGTGCTGTCTTGGTGTGTCCATAAATGGAGAGCATGTATAGTAACATTTCCTCTTCTTTACACATGATGAGAGAAGGTTTCCTGGCTTCAAGGCCAACTGGTAAACTTCTCTTGATACATGTGGTTTCAAGAGCTGCTAATTGCTTCAGTGTTTCACCAAAGACATCCAAGCCAATGTATTTGTCTGACACTAGGCCAGTGAATTTCTTGCAGTAAGCGTCCCAGAGCAGATTCACCTTGTCACAGATGGATGGCAAACTCTCAAAGGAGGTGGCCATTTCATCTTTTGCAAGGGTGCTAAAAGCTGCTTGGTTAACATCTCTGTTCTTGTTTTTAAACTTCCTTGATTTCTGCAGAAAGGCTTCACATTGCTCATCATATAATTTGCTCAGATTTTCAACCTCTTCCTTGTCATCGCCATGTTCAAAGGCAAAATTCATGAGCTTCTGCTCTGTAATGTCAGAATCCGGAAGGCAGCTCTGCAGGGCTGCCTTTGCCACTGACGTATCATAGCCAGATTCAGCCAGGCTTTTGATGAGCTGGGGAAAACGAATGACATAATTGTGCCAGGTAACAGACTCCTTGTCTCCTGCTGATGTGTTGACAGAGTCAAGTGGAATCATGAGGGCTTGATCCAGGGCTTTTCTAATATCCTCTGCTTTAATGTCATGCTTTATGACAGAAAGCATATTAAGAATCTGTGGCTCTATTTCACTATTGTTGGCTTTAGCCAGTTGGCTACATAAACAGAAGAGCTGGTGTGCAGTGAACAGGTTGAGATGATAGTAGGTGTCCCTTTGAGTCTCCAGATATTTCTTCCACTCTACCAGGCAGTGCTCCATTGCTTTGCAAAGGCCGTCCAGCTCTTCCAGGATAGGTCTAGTGCTCTGAACAAGGATGCCAGCAATTCCAAATTCTGTGTAAACTTTTACTCTGTGTTGGGGATTACAGTAAATGTCAGCCTTCCAGTCTATGAAGAGGATATTGCCAACACTGAGAAGCTGCAGGTACAACTTTCCAACCATTTGAACTTTTCCCAGGATCTGTAACATGCCACAGACAGAACAGGGAAATGAATTATAATATGTTTTCAACAACTGCTGAATACTTCTCATGTTATGTTTTCTTCCAAAGATCTGTTAAAACCTGTTAAACAAACAAACCAAAAAAAAACGAAACAAAAAAAAAAAAAAAGGATTTGGCTCGATTTTTATGTACATCTCCTTCTCACGATATATTCCTTGGCCAAGGACATGCTCTAGAAGTGCATGTTTTCCTGGAAGACTTCTACTACTCTTCAAAAATGCCAGTTCCATGGTAACTAGCACATGTTTACTGGGAGAAGGGGGTCCATAGAGGAAGAACAGCTCCATCAGCTCAGGTAGCAAGCAAATCCCACCACTAAAGATTATTATAAGCTGTAACCTACCCTCAGAATCACCACCTTTGAGATACTTGGCCCTTGTGAGGTTTCTTCATCTGCTGATGAAGTGCTGTGCTGACTGAAGTAGACAGCAAGCAGTTGAGATGATTCCTCAGGTATGTAAGAGAACATCTTATTTCAAACAGCTTCTGAATAAACAACTTGTATAGCAAATAAGGAAAAGGCATTTTTGGTATGTGAAGCACCTGGCTTGTGGTGGGTGCTCACATTAGGGTGACCTCCATCACACCCCTGGAGTGTCCTGTTTCTCTTTATTCACTGCAGCAGGAGCTTAGATGGCTTGCTTGGGTGGAGGTATCCACATCATTAACGTGCAGGTGAGGCAAAGACCTCAGAGGGTTGGTCTTCTACACATTGCACCATCACCATCCAAGGGAATGTCTGTATTTCTAATTTGCCTTACATGTGAGGTCTGGGAGTCTGCTACCTCTACACCTGAAGAGTCAGAGCTGAAGGTCAAGCATGAGTCTCCATGAAAGAATTCTAGCAAAAACCACAAGCTTTATGGACACTGTTTTCCAAGCACATATTGGTGTTGTACTGTGGCTTACCTCTAGGAAGCGGTTTGCCTCCTCTCTGCCTTGCTCAACTTTTGTGGTGATCAACATAAGCTTGTTCTGGAGCTCTGTGAGCTGAGCCAGGTTATATTCTTTAGCATTCTGATCTGTCTGAGGTGTTTCCTCTGTGGTGTCCTCCTGCAGTAGCACTGAAACACAGTCCTCAAGGGAAGCCTGGAAAGCAGGTAAAAGGATCTGCTTAACAGCAGAGCTCAGAGGATCATGATCAATGGGACAGAGCCTGGTTGGGGGCCTGTAACTAGCAGTGTTCCCCAGGGGCCTGTACTGAGTCCAGTTCTATTCAATATATTCATCAACAACCTGGACGAAGGGATAGAGTGTAACCTCAGCAAGTTCGATGACGAAACCGAATTGGGAGGAGTGGCTGATACACCAGAAGGCTGTGCTGCTATCCAATGAGACCTGGACAGGCTGGAGAGCTGGGCCAAGGGGAACCTAATGAAATTCAACAAGAGCAAGTGCAAGGTCCTGCACCTGGGGAGGAACAACCCCATGCACCAGTACAGGCTGGGAGCTGACCTTCTGGAAAGTGGCTCTGCTGAGAAGGATCTGGGAGTGCTGGTGGACAGCAAGGTGACCCTGAGCCATCACTGTGCCCTTGTGGCCAAGAAGGCCAATGGTATGCTGGGGTGCATTAAAAGATTGTGGCCAGTAGATCGAGAGGGGTTATCCTCCCCCTCTACTCTGCCCTAGTGAGACCTCATCTGAAGAACCGTGTCCAGTTTTGGGCCCCCCAGTTTAAGAAGGATGTGGAACTCCTTGCACAAGTCCAGCGGAGGGCTACGAAGATGATCAGGTGACTGGAGCACCTCCCTTATGAGGAAAGGCTGAGAGACTTGCATTTGTTTAGCCTGGAGAAGAGAAGAATGAGGAGGGGATTTCACCAATACCTATAAATGTCTAAAGGGAGGGTGTCAGGAGGATGGGACTAGGCTCTTTTCAGTGGTGCCCAATGACAGGACAAGGGGCAACGGGCACAAGCTGGAACACAGGAAGTTCCACCTCAATATGAGAAAAAACAACTTTCCTGTGAGGGTGCCAGGGCAGTGGAACAGGCTGCCCAGGGTGGTCGTGGAGTCTCCTTCCCTGGAGAGACATTCAAAACCTGCCTGGATGCATTCCTGTGCCCCCTGCTCTAGGTGTCGCTGCTCAAGCAGGGGGGTTGGACAAGATGATCTGCAGAGGTCCCTTCCAACCCCTACAATTCTGTGATTCTGTGATTCTGTGATCAGCCCCACTCTGCCTCTTCTCTGTGTAATTCCCATCCTTGTGCAACAGGCCTTCAGGAATAGCAGTAGTGCATCCCTGCATATCATAGCCAAACATCAAGTTTTCCCATGTCTTAAGATGTGGTTCATTCCTTCCCTCTTCTGTTGTGCAGGGCTCACTCTTTCAGGGTATGCTGCAAGAAGCACCAGTCTCTTTGAACAATAGAATAGATGTTTTTATTTTAAATCTTTCCCTTTTCTTTTTTAAGTTTCTCAGTGATCAGGTGAATTCTTTGGTTGTTTTTTTTTTTTTTTTTTTCTTGTATTAAAATATTTCTTCTTTGTCTCCCTGAGGACAAAACAAAAAGCCTGTTTTGCCTTGAAAACAACCAAGGCTTAATGGAAAATATGACATGAGTTTGTGCTTCTTTCAAACCTGACTAGAGTTCTATTGGCTATCTTACATACTCCCTGGAAATGGATTTCAAGAATGTTAATTTATTTGGGCAGAAACAAACCCCTTGAAAGCACTCTTCAAAGTGTGGAGAATATTTACCCTGAATTTTTGAGGTGCTGAGATGGTAAAAATCCCTCTGCTGTTGATGTCCCTGGCTTGACAGATTGAGGAACGCTCTATGGAGCCATGAGAGTCATGAACCATCCGGATCCACTCTCTGTTATCACAAGAATCTTTCTGTTAAATAAGAAACACAACACAACATAATGAAACCTAATAACCAGCTGGCAGCTCTGTAAGGATGATTTTGGCAAGACTGGGGTTTCTTATTCCTACTGCACCTGAAGAGACAAAACACAGCTCTTGTACCCAAATCTGCATCTATCTTATCAGCTTCCTGAAAGCCAAAGCCAGTGAATAAGTATTTTGTGAAGCTGCTGTTCTCCACCAGTCTTTAGAAATTTGGAGGAAGGGTGTCAGTTAAATGATATCCTGGGTAGGATGTTATAATTTCTATGGGGAGAATTATGCAAGACAGTGCTAGACTAGACTCTCCTAAAACACAGAGCATTGGATTATCTTTTTTTTTTTCTGCAAGGATACCTAATGGGTCTCCTCCATTTGCCCTCACACAGGCATGTGAGTTTGTTTTTTTTTTTAAGGTGTCCCAGCTGGACTTCAGTCCAAAATAGCATGGATTTCTCATAGATCTTACGTTATATCTTCTACACCCACTTGGATGTCTTGAGTCCCCTAGGACATAGCACTAGACTTTGGCATTTCATTCTTCTAGTACAAGTCCAGGTAATTTTGGAACATGGGATTTGAAGACTTACCAACTTGTTGGGCAGATTAGGGTCTTTTGCAGTGGCTTCGCTGATGAATGAGAGGGCTGCAGAGAACTGTTCAAATCCAGATGTGGGTCTCAGGTCATATATAATGGGTGCTGAAGCAGCCATGGCATCACGGAAGAACCGCACCTTGTCAATATCCATGTCATTTTCACCTGCAGAAATTGATGCCAGCTCCACAAATACAGGGATTTCTGTTTTGTCTGGAAAAAGGAAAAAACAAATACAAAATTGAAAAATGAAACACATAGCTGAGGAGTTCACATAGTTCATTCATACAATGCCTCTGGCAGTTTTGACAGGTATGGACTAACTGAACCCTTTCTATCACCTCTCTTATCTGATGACTCTATTACATCCCAGTACAACTCACCTTTTATTATGGTTTTGATCCAGGAGACAAAGCCTTTCCTTGTGCATTCTAGAAGTTCACTCAAAAAGACCAGTACCTCTTCTGGAAGGTCGCTCAAACTAGTTTTCACTTTCATTAAGTCCTGGGTCATATAATCAAGTGTCTTATTCCTGAATTCTGGCTGTTCCTGCAAAAAAACCCCAAGACATATTGATGTGTGTCTCTTGGTAAGAGAAGAGGGAAGGTAAGCTCTACCTCTGCCCCGCACATCAAAGTTTCATCAGCCACTCAGCATCTTTTCCAAAGGGCCAGCTCCCAAGGACTTCTATTCCTCTTATCCAATCTGTTTCATAAATGCAGTCTGGTTATTTCAGTACAAGTCCCTGCAGCAGAGGCACAGAGTCATGATATAAAACTTGTCTGACATCTGCATTGGAGTCCTGATCATTAAAAGGACCTTTCCACAAAATTTACAAGGTCCAGTCCAATTTTAAACTTCTGGGGAAACCTGTGCAAAACATGGAAAACCATCCAAAATACAAAATGTTACAGAATATCCATCTGCTCCTTGGGAGCTACTGATGCAGTGCTCCATCATTGCTACCATAATAGAAAGATCATGACAACAAAGCATTTTAGCTTTTACAGGATTGGAGCAATGAGGCTTGGAGATCTGCAAAAAAGAACATGTGGAAGCCAAATGAAGAGTTGCTGGAATTGGTAGAGAATATTAGGTTGGGATCTGTTTTATTTAACTCTTGAAGTTTTTAACTGCTGGTTCTGCCAGAAGCTTTCCATGGAGGTTGGGGAAGATAATAGTTCCCTGTCTATTCCAAATCTTTTGATGTAGAATTTGGTTGCTAACACACACAAATACCTGCATCCATTGGCCCCACACAGTTGCCTCAGATGCCCTTGGGTATCTCTAATGGCACTGGGAGCTCGTTTGTGGACAACCAGGAATCTGATTAAGGGAGAGCCGAATCATGTTCCTGACTCCACTTACTCCACTATAAAGTTGCCAGGCTAAAAGAGAGACTGCTAAAACAGTGAAATTTATATTCCAGAAGAAAAATTCCATCCACTGTGTCCAGTATGTTTTGGTTAAAATTAAGACACAAAAGCAGTTTTCCATTCAAACCTGCCAACACAGAAGCCACAAGAGCACTCAGTATAAGCCAGATATCCACGTGTATCCTACATACATATTTTGTTAGGTCGCTGAGAATCTGAAAATTTCCATTAAGCTGAAGCATCTTCCGCAGTTCATCAATCATCTTGGCAGTGTTCACCACTGTAGAAAGGGTCAGGTAGTTTTTAATCATCTTCACTGCAGCATCTACCCAGGCGGCTTTTCCATTCCCTCTCCCTTCGCTCATCTCCATAATTTTAAACTCCTTTGTGAGTTGACTCTCATTTGCTAACTGCTCCTCAAAATGGTTCTGCACAGTCCCAAAGGTGATGGAAAAATCTTTGAGAGCCAGATAGGTACTCTGAAAATCAGCAATGGCTGGCTTATAAATGTTTTCTTGCACATCTTCTATCAAGAGAATTTTCTCTTGAGGGATTGTGGGTTTTATTTGCTCTGCTTTTTGCTTCCACAGTCTCCAAAAATAATTGCTTTCCTCTAAGTTATGAATTTTTTTCAGCATGTCACTGTATTTAGCAAGGGGGTACAATTCAGGAATTTTCTTCTTGCCTTTCACAGAAAATTTGCTTACAGATGTCTGATCCTTAAATCTTCCTCTTTTTCTGATACTTTTCTTCATAGCACTTATATCCACTAAACAAGTGGAAACAAAAAAAATTAGTGCATTTCTCCAGCTAGAAGAACGCTTCCCCTCTAAGTATGGAAATATTCTGAACCTGACTGCAACACAAAAGATGGGGGTGTGTGTATTTGTTTGTGGCAAAGTTCTTGGGGAAAAACTGAATCCAAGATCAGCACCAAAACAAATGGTGGGCAAAATCAGTTGCTCCATGATGAGGAAGGGAGCATTCAAACCGTGGCCTTGAAACTGTGGTAGGGTCTGTACTGTTGGAAAGTAACTTGGCCCTGAAGTAGAGGTTGAAAAGACTTACCCCACCATTCACCCCACCCCAGCAGGAGTATCACTTCTATTTATTCTTGCACCCAGTCTGAGAACCTCAATGCTGGAACATGTGCGTTCCACTTTCCAGCCAGAAGAGCTAACTGGGTGAGTCTTCCCAACCAATATACATTTCTGCTCCCTTTTGCTAGGTCTTTTATTCTCTTTTCAAGTCCCAGATCTTGTCTGAAGTCATTTGTTCTGTCTGAAATGTGCTTTCCCTCTACAAACATTTGTCAGACTAGGTAATCCAACCTTACATGTCTCTAATAAAAATGAAATACTTGGCACTGTTTAATCTTCCCCCATGAGAAAGATTTTCCCACTATTCTGAACTCCTTCCGTATATAAACCCCTACCAGATTTTCCCCATTCCCTTTTTTTTTCTTAAAGAGCTCCCTGATTACTCTCTCCTCCCAGTTACTGCTTGCCATTAGACAGTCATGCAGCACCATTTCCTGGAGGATTTGCTATCAGCTCTTTATTTTAGGAGACAGCTCCCCATTCAAGAATCACATAGGCAATCCCATCCTCTCAAATAGAATGGGATGATACCTCTTATCACATCCTCTATGCTTCTGCATAGTTGCAGAAATGAGCATATCTGCTTCTTCTGCTCTTCCCATTGCTCATATTCCTCCCTTCTGACTTTCAGCACTTCTGCTATATAGCTGGAGTCAGAGGAACCTGGGGAAAGAAACAAATAAACCCACACCCAGACCTCAGATATAACCTCAAACAAATTCACTTGGAGAGAGAGAAGAGCTACTGGAAACATCATTACTGCCATTAAAAACCTCATGTTCGAATTTGCACAAAGGCTGTGTCACTTGATCTAAAAGCAGCAATGAACCCAGAGCCATTCTGATGTGTTCATCGCCAAAGTGTAAAATACTGAGTCACATGGATGAAGTTTATTATTGCAGAAGAATTTGGAAGAAATTTCTTCCAGGTTTTTGTAAAATTTGGGCAGATTTTGAAACTGGCCTCTGACCTTGAAGGTTATTCTGTAACCAGCATAAATAGCAATAGGAGACCAAGAACTAGAAACACTAAACTAAGCTGAGTGGTACGTCTGACGCACTGGAGGGATGGGATGTCATTCAGAGGGACCTGGACAAGCTTGAGAAGTGGGCCCAAGTGAATTTCATAAAGTTCAACAAGACCAAGTGCAGAGTCCTGCACCTGGGTTCTGGCAAACCCCAGTATCAATACTGGCTGAGGAATGAAGAGATTGACAGCAGCACTGCAGAGAGGACTTGGAGGTACTGGTGGATGCAAAGCTGGACACGAGCCAGTAACGTGCACTTGCAGCCCAGAAGGCCAAACATATCCTGGACTGCATCAAAAGAAGTGTGGCCAGCAGGCTGAGGGATGTGGTTCTGTCCCTCTTTTCACTCTGGTGAGACCCCACTTGGAGTACTGCGCCCAGCTCTGGAGCCCCCAACACAGAAAGGACATGGTCATATTGGAACAGGTCCAGAGGAGGGCCACAAAAATGATAAGAGGGATGGAGCACCTCTCCTATGAGGACAGGCTGAGAGAGTTGGGGTTGTTCAGCCTGCAGAAGAGGAGGCTCCAGGGAGACCTTATTGTGGCCTTTCAATACCTAAAGGGGGACTATAGGAAAGATGGGGGCAACCTCTTTTGCAAGGCTTGATGTTATAGGACAAGGGGTAATGGTTTTAAACTAAAAGAGGGTAGATTCAGACTAGATATAAGGAAGAAATGTTTTACAATGAGGGTGGTGAAACACTGGGACAGGTTGCCCAGAGAGGTGGTAGATGCCCCATCCCTGGAAACATTCAAGGTCAGGTTGGACAGGGCTTTGGGCAACCTGATCTAGTTGGGGATGCCCCTGCTCACTGCAGTGGGGTTGGACTAGATGACCTCTAAAGGTCCCTTCCAACCTAAACCATTCTATGATTCTAACAACACAAATACAGTTCTATAAATAAATCATAAGAACACTACAATATTTTAGTTGCTATCCATTGTACAGAAGAAGAGTGTTGTTTTCTGTCCTTCATAGTGTTAACGGGGCTTAAAAATATTGACTGTATTCAACTTTTATATTTTTTGCCTTTGTGCTTGTTCTTTTACAGGAATTTTTTTGTTTTCTTTCTATTTTAGATACCTTTCCAAGAGATATATTTTCTGTTTGCCCCATTGCATAGCAAAACACACCACATGGAACTACTGTTTTGGGAAATAAATTTGGAAACAGTGAGCTTACCACAGATGCACATTATTTCCTGAAATAGCACTTGACGCTGCAAGATGATGGCCATTATGTTGCAGGGGATGTCTCCTGAGAAAACTCCATCCCTCAAAAGGCAGAAGAAATTGGAAAACTGGGTAAGCGTGATTTTTGCTTTCTCATTGATGTGATTTTGAAGCTTGTGCTCAGATTCTTCTGCAAAATAGATGAAATCTAGTGATAGAGCAGTACTTTCAAAAGAAAGTTTCCCCACCCTTCCTCCAAGCCATGAATAGCAAGGGTATCTGTTACAGCCACCTTTGTGGACTGCACAGATTTGGTTGTTTTCCAATTACGTGACCAACACCAGCATATGGGGAAAAAGTTGCTTTGTTCCCAGTCAATATAAAATCGCATTTTTCAATTGTTTCATGTACATGAAAAACAAAATGTATCTTTAGAGGACCCTGGCCTAGCTTTGGTTATAATCCTCCTTCACACAGGAGACAAACCTCTGGGGTGCTTCACAACTAGCATTTCTGTATTTTTTTTTTCTTCATTTTCAGACAGTAATTTTTTTTTTAATATCCTTCATTTAAAAAATTAAGCACCTCCCATGAATGTGCAACAAAACACCAGTTCAACTGGAAAAAGAAACTGAGATGCTTCTTAGTCTCTGAAATGAAACGTCATTTTTCCACAATATGTGAACATTTTGCCTCTTCCATTTTCTGTTGGCAACAAACTTAGCAGATCTATAAACAGAGCTGGTGAAACCCCATATTCCCTTCAAGCAAAATAAAGGACTTGATGGCAAACTTCACCCAGCTCCATGACTGAACTTCTTTTTGGTGTGGAATTGTAGTGATATGTGCATCAGATGTTGCTTGGCTTTCAAAGCCTATCAAAGCTCACTTCCAAAACAAGAATTTAAAAAGTACCACTCTGTGGGAAACTCACTGACACTGGAGAGGAGGTCATAGATCACAGAAGAGCTGAGCACCTCTTCGAGAACTGGGCCCGTGTTGTCAACAAATCTGTCTACATTTTCCAACATGCTCATCTTGTCTGAGAATATTTTCTCAACAACAGCAGAAAGCACTTTCCCAACAGTTGACCTGTCTGTCTTGAGGAGTCTGAAAACCATTTCTCCTAACATGGGCTCCTGTAAGGACAAGAAATTTATCCTCTTAGCTATGAATAGGCTTTGCAGAACCTGTATCTTTACAGAAAATTCCTCTTCCACCCTTTCACCCACCACAGGCCAAATAAGCACAGCTAGCAAAGTGGGTCAGCTCCGAGTGGCAGGAGGTAGGAACCCCCAGCTGTGCAAGAAGGGATGGTGGCATTTAGACAGAAACTTTGTACCTCACTTTTCTTGAAGTATTTAATCCTTTCAATGACACAATCTGTAAAGCAGCCCTCCAGATTTGTATTCCAACACTTGTCCTTCTTCATGAATTCCAAGTAGAAGTCCAGAAGTTTTCTGCCATCTACCTGCAGGAATGAAATGCCTAAGCTGCAGTTGCTTGCAAATATCATTGGGTTCTCACAGTGGGGGAGGAGTCATGCCCCTCTACACCAGCAAGGGGCTGGCTGCTTCAGCTCCCATCATCCAAACACTGACTGGGACAAAACAGAGCATCCTGGGGTCAGGAGAAGTCTGAGCATCACCCCCTGCTTGGAGTTAAGTAACGATAACTTACTTTCTCCAGCCACTTTTTAACCATGTTGTATATCAGGCTTTGCCATTTCTGGGTCCATTCCACACAGAGGATCTTAAAGAAGAACAGCTCATGCCACACCTGTGGCAGAAAAGCAAAGCTGATCAGCTGGGCCTCAAGGTATAGACAGACCTTCCAGGGTGGATGGTTATCTCTTGTGTGGATTCTTGCTACTCACATTGATGCTTTCCAGGAACTGTCTGTTTTCCATGGGTGGCCTGAGCAAGGATTTTTCCAGCCAATCCTTGATGTCACCTGCAAACTTATCGAACCTTTCTGAGATAAACTGCTGAAATTCCTTGGGAAATAAAAAAAAGAGAATTTGCAAGGAGAGGCAGAGTTTTGCTCTGGCTTTTGATCTTTAACTTCTGTGTACAGAGTGAAAATGAAGTCCCTCACAAAACTATCAAGGACCTCCAAGAAGAGAAATGGCTGGAACGGTCTGAGATGCTACCAGATTTGTTTGCACCTCTCTGCCAAAGAAGACCCTCCTGATCCACCCCAGCACAAATTCTGACAAGGTTAGAATAAGTAACTGAGGAAGGTAGCCACATGCTCTGCTGTCACTCCTATAGTTGGCCATGTTTGAATGAAACAAACTGGAACTCCTGGCCCTTCTCAGGTAAAAAGACATGGGTGTATGTCTTCATGAAAGCTATGGGTGTTATTTTTACCTGATTTGCTTGCAACGCATCTGATTTTGCAGCAAACATGTCAAGTATCTGTAGCAGTGACATTATCAAGCTAAATGGCACTGCATGCCAATGATGTAAGGAAAATGAAAGCAAAGCATATGTTAAATTCAGACATGGCAAGGCATCCTCCTTATCTGTGGGCTTCGTCAGCTGCTCCATACACCCTGGTAGGCACCTGTGGACACAGAAAAGAACTGTACCCCTCTTGTGCTAATTCTAACAATAGCACTTTAAAAACAGTCAACACAACCTTGAGCTTAAGTGTCCTTCATTTGCTGGACAACGCTATGCAATCTCAACTAACCAGAGCCACTTATGTGTATGAATTTGGAGCTGAATCCCACATGAGATGGAGGTAGGTTGTCTGACAGGACAGATTCCCCTGTGGATTTTCTTCCAACATGATACTCCTCAGCCCCAGAGGGGTTTAAAAGATTATGTCATACTGATAACAACAAAAATTGCTACAACCTCCCTTGTTCTGCTCAACCACAAGTCTAGCCATTCCTTCCCACCTCCTCCACAAAGCTGTCCTAGTATTTCTCCTCTCAAAAGGTTATCACTTACAAGTTCTTGAACCAGACTGCCATCCTTTCAACGATGTTTTTCAAAACTCCATTCAAATCCTTTTCCTGAATAGAGAGTAAAAACATACACTGAAAACAACTGTGAAAACACATCCATTCCTAGAGCTGAGGCGGTCTCCTATGAAAACTGATAAGTGTGAAACTTTCAGAGAACTTTTTTCTGCCAATGACTGATTAAAAAAAAAAATCCACCCCAGTGGTTCCAGGTGGAAATGCAGCCCTGGTTCCTATTCAAACAATCACTTCAAATCCCACAGAAGCCAGGTGTCTCCAAGATCTTTGAGTTCAGAGGATGGTGTGGGAGGGCTTAGCTCAGATTTTTTTCAAGTACAAATCAGAGTGTGTTGGGGGAAAACCCTATAATAAGCACTAAGAAGTAGATTTTAAGTGGAATTCCTCTCCAGGGCCTCAGAGGATATTACAACAGTGATTAAAAATAATCACTCCCCCCAAAAATGCAAGTTAGAACTTTAACTTCCTTTTTTTATCTTTTCCAGGTTTAAACAAAGTTCCAATTGCTTGATCCTCACTGTGTTTCTTTTGGTACTGCTTTTGGGAACAGGATATAAAAATTGATTAAAGATTCTGGCTAAAATTCACTTTGTACAGCATTTGCTAGTCATTTTGCCACCAGGCCAAAAACCAATGAAATCACCTTGCCCTTTCTCTTTTGCCACTTATCTCAAAACACGGCTATAGAGCTCTCTTTCCAGGTTGCTCTGATTCAGCCCCTTTGGATTTGTTGAAAATTTATTTAGGAGCCAGGGAGAGGTTCTGGCTCTCCTGTACCAAATTGCACAACTTCCCATAACCTAGGAAAGAAACACTAACAAGAAGTTGATCTATTACAGTGGTGTATTGTCTGATTGCCTTACGTGCACTTGGGATGGTTTACTGACGACTTCAACGATGCGTTGGTACACAGCTTGCAGGAGGAGCTGAGGTGGAAGCTTGATTCGGAGCAGGGAGTCCTTAGTGAAATTCTTCAGTGCCAACATCTCCAAGACTGTCTTTGCCAGTGGAGAGCAGCTTTCAATGAATGACTCGTGAATCTTTATCATCACCAGAACTTCCCTATGAAAATGGACCGTCAGCAGCAGATGCACTTTGGAGCATCAGGAGGCACTTTGTGCTGTCTTATGTGCTCCTGTGGCTGGCAAACTTGGCACTGGACTTAAAGAAGAGGTGGCTGGACAATGAATGGGGTAGCTGGGATTTTATATCCAGGGAATTTACACAATAAGACTTTTTTTTTGAGGCTGTTAAGAAATTCTGTGTTTGAGACTTTCAGTCCAGGGGACAGCATTGTGTGTGAGAGCACATATGTGCCTTTGCTTCCTATCCTGTTTGCCTGCAGACAGGATATTTTGGAGTGAATCCACCTTTGTCCCTGTGAAACAATGCCCAAATGAGGATCTAGGGGTAGTTCTGTCCCTAAGGCCACTCCCAACAGGCTGTCTAAATGAGACTGCACAGTGCTCAGTCTTCCCCTTTCTCTATTTCGCCCTCAAACACCACCCTCTTCTACTAGTTAGAACCCGGGGCAGGAGTAAGTTGTATGAGAAAGGCAATGCCTTGCATTCCAGGGAAGATACACAAAGTTTCTGGTGGTTGGAAGCCCAGAAGCAAAAGCAATGAAAAATTATTCTAACAGTACAACAGCTTATTTCCCTGATCCAGCCTTGATGCTCTCTCCCTTTCAAACCTACCTCTGCTTCTCTTCATCATCTCTCAGCTGATTCAAGTGTTTTGAGCGAATGATTTGTGGAAAAAAGGGGTCCTCCATCCCCTCTGTGATTGCATACAACAATGGAATCAGCCAAATCCATAATGTGTTGCCTCTATTACTTAAGCAAATTTCCTTCACAGCTGAAATGTAATTGCTGAAAAGAAAGAGAACCACCAAAAATCTCCATCAGTGGTCAGAGCTCCCATAGCCACCTCCTAACGGGGTGGGTGTACTTTCTCCTCAACCCAGTGGCATTCATCATGCCAACATGTAGAAGGACAAAGGTGTGTAAGAGAGAGTGAAAGCTTGGTTCCAGAGACCTTATGAGCAGATATTTATGTACAACAAATGAATCTCACCCCAGCTTTCCCAAAACAGTCTACCTCCATAAGTTTTATGCATCAAAGGAAAATCAAAAGAAAAACAAATCATATGCTATAGGTTATATGAAACCAGCATGACAGAATACAGTAATCTGACTTTGTGGTCTAATATATCCATTTTTGTAGGGCTCAATTAAGCTGTCTATGGAAAAGTGTCTAATTCTCTTTGAGATGTCTGGGTCATCCAAGACAGACCTGCAGGGTTTTCAGATATGAACCAGAACTTCTGGGAGATAATAATCCTTTTAAATTGTCAGCAGGAGGCTTGGTAAGATAGCACATGGCATTTAAAATTACACTGATGCCCCGCTGAGTCCTGGATCTCCAAAGATTGTAACACAAGCCCAGACACCTACAGATATGCATAAATTAAAGGCCTGAATCACAAACCAACCCCTGCCAAAAATAGGACCTGTGGCTCTCCTTCCATCAGCGACCTGGCAGAAGGGGCAGGCTGCACAGGTTACGGCAGCCAGTGGCAGGAATACAGCTAGGAAGCATTGAAGTGAAGGGGAAAGAGTGTTGGGGACCACATTCTACATCTATCTTCACGTAATTGCTCCATAGAGAAAATGGTCCAATGAAGTGAATGACTACAGAAGGATCTCTAACTCAAGAAAGTGGAATGGCAAGTTTAATTACCTTCTTTCTCTCAGATGCTTGAATTTGCCTTGAAATGGGCCGATGTCCTTGAAGAGTTTTACAGCCTTGTCGATTGTCTCTTTGCTTAGTGGGATGTTATAACAGTGTGAGGTGCATAATGCAAAAACCAGCCCATCACCTTTATGCGCCTCTGTCTTCAGGTGTTCAATGATCTTGTCCATGAACTTTATCATGTTATCACGCAACTGGACAATAAGAATAAGGAAAGGGAGTTTCACCAAGATAGGCAAGATGATTTTACTTGAGGAGCTGAGAAGGATTAAGGAAGGAGGATGCTAAGAATCATTTGGAGGAAAAAGACTTGTGGTTAGACCACTTACTTAAAGACAGGTTCCTGTCTTTGCCACAGCTAACAAATTTCTTAGATTCCATTGTATCTCACTGCCATGGCACTACTCCAGGGAGAACGTTTTCCTGGTTGTCACAAGTTTACCAAACAGTTCTCATGTGCTGAATCTACACCGGCACTAGGAGCCTAATAGCCACCTATTCTAGGATGCTCAAACCCTACCACAGATGAAGTATATGTGAACATATCTTCAGTCTCCCAGCTGAGCTGGGAAGTCAAAACAAGTCAAAAGGGACAGTAGAAATTCTCTCAGAGGTATAGGAGTATAGTATAGGAGTATGACTCCATGACTGAGAAACCCAAAAGGCAGATAGACAACTTTCACCTAAACAGAGATGCAGCACCTTTCACTCAACTCGTCTCACTGGGTTTTCTCTACAGATGACTTGTAAGGCATTGCATCCTGTGTAGCCCAAGTATATTTCAGGCTTTCTACTATGTGTGACCTCTTAGGTACATCCACAAAGTAAGACAACATCCCCACCTAGCTGTTTGTAACCTAGGTACCCAGTCCTTTTCTGAATATACCCTGCTGATGCCCTCTGAGGCAAGCACCAGACCATGCCAGGTCGATGTGGCACCTCAGCTCAAATGGGGCTTCCATTAAACAGCACTGGTGGGTTGGTCCTTGCCAACAGCCAAACACCTACCAGGCTTCTTAATCTCTTCTGTGAGCCAGGATGAAAATAGAATGAAGGTGAGAAGACTCTTGAACCGAGATAATGACAGTTTAGTGGAAAAACAAAAGCTGTGCACATAAACAAAGCAAAAATAAGAATTCAGACACTAGTTCTTGTTGCAGGGCAGCTGTTCAGCCCCTACTTGGGTAGCAGGACATCAGTATGCATAACAGTTGCTTGGGAAGACAAATGCCATAACTATGAACATTCCTCCTTCCTCCTCATTTCTGTGAGCTGTTATTGCTGAGGACAACATCATATGGTATGGAATACCCTGTTCCACTGCTCTGGCACCCTCACAGTAAAGAAGTTTTTCTCATGTTTAGGTGGAACTGCCTGTGTTCCAACTTGCACTCACTGCCCCTTGTCCTGTCGTTGGGCACCACTGAAAAGATTCCGGTCCCAACCTCTTCACACTCACCCTCCAGATATTTATATGTATTGACAAGATCCCCCCTCAGTCTTCTCTTCTCCGGGCTGAACAGATCCAAGTCTCTCAGCCTTTCCTTTTAAGAGAGATACTCCATTCCCCTGATCATCTTGGTAGCTCTCTGCTGGACTTGCTCGATCAGTTGTTCCCTGTCCTTCTTGTACTGGGGTACCCAAAACTGGACACAGTACTCCAGATGGAGTGGAGTACACTAGGGCAGAGTGGAGGGGGAGGAGAACCTCCCTTGACCTGCTGGCCACACTCCTTTTTATGCACCCCAGGATGCTTGGCCACCAGGGCACAGTGCTGGCTCAGGGTCAGCTTGCTGTCCACCAGCACTCCCAGGTCCTTCTCAACATTCATTTGTTATCAACACTGTCTCAGCCACAAATGCAAGACACAGCACCATATGCTTTGAAGAAAGTTAACTCCATCCCAGCCAGACCTAGTGCCAACTCAGATAGAAGCCATAAGATAGGACATCAGTGGTCTCCTTTAGCCATGGAGATTTTGCCTTTTTATTGCATTTTCAGGTTAGGGATTCACTTCCATGAACAATGACAATATTGACTTTAAAATTTCTTCCAGGATTCTTGCTCAGTCCATGGCAAGAAATGGATGTATCCAGGGCAAAATTCCACCTGTCCACCTTAGGATAAGACAAACATCCTCCCCTTTGTCCCTTGCAGATGGATCTCTGCTGGTAATAAAGGGAGCTGGGGCGGGGGGCGTTGCTCAGGTGAACCTATTCACACTAAAAGTAGTACTCAACTCAGAAAAGTAAACAGCTGAAAGAAGCAATTTCAGCCTACAGAGGATTCATCATTGCAGTCTATAAGGACTGGCAAGCCATTCCTCCGACTAAACATCAGTGCCTACTGAATGGTTGACTCTCTCTCCAGTCATTCAGTGGCTCTGTTGTCTACTTCTCAGCACCTACTACAGGAGCTAAGACATTCAGCATGCATGCACTCAATTATTTTCCAGTATGCCAATTTTATTTTACTGTCTGTAGTCTTAAACTGTATCCTACCTTTGGTTCATAACACTGAGAAATAAGTCAAACGGGAATATAATTTTAGACTTTTAAGTGAAGAATTGAAGCCAGAACACAACTGCCTGTGAAATTCTTTTTTTACATGCAGGATTCTCAAACACAGGCTAGTCTTTCTATGACCCAGCCTCAAAGCTATTTCTACAAATTACACCATTTGAGTCTGATTCCAATAGAAGATCTCCTTTGACCTCAGGAGGCTTTGGGTCCAACTCAGAAATTGGAAAAAGCAATGAAAATAAGGTCCAGCCTTTTGATGTTCTCTGTCTGTGGTTCAGAGCCCTACATGGAATTAGAGGTATCTCAGAAATTTCTCTTCAGGGGTCTGTCTACTTGGGAGCTGCTTGATACTTTAGCTTGGTGTATACTTACCACTTGCTCAGAAAGATTATTTGGAGAACAGAGTTCGCCTTTTGCAGCATCCCCAAGATAAATTTTGAAGCTCTCCATGTAGATCTTCAGTTTCCTTTCTATTTTCTTAAAGTCCGTCTGGAGTTTGATGAGCTGGAGAAATTCATCTGCAAGGTGTTCTATGATACCACGGTTAACTGACTTTGGGGGCATTGTTGCTGAAGAGCAGAATTTAAAGGAATGTGATATGATGGATTTTTTTTCTTTTCCATGAAAATAGCACTTCTGGTTTTCAAAAATGGTCCATGTTCCTGGGGAGGCATCAGGGTTTGTGAATGAACCTTCAAACCTATAAAGGATGAATCTTAAACTGGCCCGGAGCTAAAAATACCAATTGCTTGATATGAATGCCAAGCCCAGCTGAGCCATTACTGAGCCACTAATGCACAAAACTCACCATGCATATTTAAATTCAGCCCTAGTTATCTCACCTGCACTTTAGATGGGCTTGGTGTGCATAGCCCATGGCTGATTCAACTGCCCTAACAATAGGTGTCTACTATGTTTTCAGTCATCATGGCATATTCAAAACAGGGTGGCAGATCCGACACTGGACCTCCAGCTTGTCTGCACCCTTCTGGAATGGCAACTGAAGGCCTGATGGTAGATACAAAGGTGTATTCAAGGCTTCATTACATACTCTCCCTTGCCCAATAATGAAAAATCTGAGTTTATTCTGGGAAAAAGCAAAATAACTTAGACACTCCTTCTAGAATAGTTTGTGTTATATAAAGAATTTGCTTGTGTTAAGTAAATAGCCCATAAGCCTGTGTGTCAAAAATCCCCACAATAACCGTGCTTCTATTGTAGGAAGCAGGCGTTGCCCCACTGTGAAGCAAAGCAAGGGAGAGTTTATGTTTGACTGTTGCATGCAAGGATTTGTTGGTCATACTTCATCCCAGTCCTACCTTTGAAGAAAATACAACACTTACCATCTACTTTGATCTCTTCCTTGGGAATGTTTATGACTCGATGTAATTGACTCCCTATATTCTTGGAGTAGTTTTCATCAATATGCTCTAAATCATATGATCTCATTTCACGATCAGGTGAGAGCACATTGTTAAGGATAGCATATTTATAAAAAATTGGTCCTCTCTGTAGGTCAGAAATGGGGATCATTGCACTGCCCATGATCAGTTTTTTTCTAGAATAGAATAAAAAAGACTAATTAGTTGCTACTAATTAGAACTTCCATCAGGTTCAACCCTAGATGGACTTCAGCTATACAGATCAGCTCATGCAGCAAGGAGCAACCAATGTTCACATTCAAAATTCAAAGACCAACAAAATGCCTCTGGCCTTTATAATGGCAGACAAAACCTTGATAATCCGACCTTAGCTTGAAGGTTTATCAGACAGGAGATAAATAAAAATAACTGGTAAGAAGTCTTGATGTGAACAACCCTGGTCCTAGTCAAAGTTGCAGCTGCCTTGTAAAAAGAATGCGAAATGCATCTAGAGATATTCCCACTGACTGTTGCAACTGTACCAGAACCAAGGTAAGTCTATTCACTCCATCTTCTCTCATGCAAGGTGTCTGGTGACATCTGAGAAGGTCCGTCATGTTTTAGTCCTCCATGAAGATCTGACAGATCTGACGCAGGACCTACAGAAGTTAGACTCACCACCGTAACTCAATTCTACAGAAACCTGAATTTAGGTGTCTTTGTCTGGAGCTGAAGCCCTGGCTGGGACCCTAAAGTTGGTCTGAGCTGTATGCTTTCCAAAATTGTGACATCAACATACATTTAGGTATGATTTTTACCTTTTTTTCAGAACAGCAAATTCCTGGTATTGTCCAGGTTGTTTGTAAAAAGCAACACAGATCTTGGATGACTCTTTAGAAAATGTGGATTTTTTTGACATTACAGCAACAAATTCTAGGGTCATTGTTTCTTCTGTTAGAAGTCTTTCATTGGACAGATATGGGTTCTCCAGCCAGCTATGGGAAGGGAAAGAAATACTGTAAAGTCAACATCAAGCCCCTTTCCACCACTGTCGCCATCTTCACCTGATCCACCTCAGGACTTCAGGGCAGCATTCAGGCACTCACATGCATTTCTCCCAGTCTCTGGCTGCAGCTTCTGGAAGAGGAGTGTCTTCTGCACCATTTCTTCCAGACCTGTACAAATATTCTGATTACCATAAAGCATTTACAGTTGTCCCAGCCACCTACATGCAAGTATCAAGCTTCTGTGTGAATAATTAGAATCAGACAGCATGCTGTAGGCCAAGGGGCACTGCAAAGAGACCAACTCATGTTGCGGAGGGCCTCTACCTGTCTCCATCTCCATCTGCTGGTGAAAGGAGGAGTTTAAGGATGGAGTAGCCTTACAGTACTAAAGCTACACCTCCTCCCAAAGACAGCTCTTTTCCCAGCAAGCTCCCAGATCTTAAGCTCCTTGAGGTCTGATGGGAAATTGCACAGCATGGACCTCCACATCAACAAACCTGTTATCGGGTCCTAGGTCTTCTTTGCTTTCATGGTCATCTGCAACTGAGGAGAATGCTTAGGTTAACATCAGCAGAAGGTGCACCACACCAAGAAAAACTAGAAGAGAGTATTTTGAGCTGAGCATAAAGTGAGATCAAGGTTTCCACCTGATCACATCACTGGTGCCTGCCCTCTCCTCTGTGATCCAAAGGCACCAGCTTGCCAGCAGCAAGGCACACAGGAAGCCTTGGGGCGCATGACACTGCTTGCAGGGAGCTGCAGACTAACTTGTCAGAGAACTGCATAGAACAAAGATTGTCCAGGAGGAGTCTCAACCAGGCCACTTTTTAGGGCTGCTCCTTCAAAAGGACAAATCACAGGGCTGGCCCCATCTTTTGTCTCACAGGCTTACTTCTTGGGAGCGAGGAATCAAATTAATGATGCTGCAACACAGGCAATGAGAGGAGCAACAGCAAGGTAATAGGAAAGAGTGGAAATGCCCTTCTACTCATCAAGATTGAATACTGACCTTCTTTTTGCCTGGGTTTTCCTAACCATTTCTGCTTCGTCAAGATATCCCTCAGTTGCACTGTACCTGTATTGGTGGACAGTATCTCCCTGGAGTTGCTTTCACATGCAGTTGAGGGGTTGCTTCTGACCCATCCCAGGGATGAATTGGTATCGCAACCTCCCTTTGGGAATATTTCAGAAATCAGGATACACTCTTCAGAGAAGATCATGGGGGAGCAGGTTTCACAGGGAAGGGCTATGAATTCCAGCTCTGGGGATCTAATGAATATGATTGTATCATTCCCAATAACTTTCCCCTGTCAATAGCCCCTTTCCAGCCAGCTGTGGTTAAGATATTCTACACCTGGAAACATCCACTTATTGCTTCTCTATGGGACACCAAATAGGACAAAGCTGAGGTTTTACAGGGTGTGTCCCTGGATTCCCCTGCAGATCCAAATCCTGGCTAAGTGATGCTCAGAAATCATGTAACTTGACCACCTTGGACCTAGAGAAACAGGGTTCCCACCTAGGAACCCTAGGAATATTTGGTCCTAGAGCTTATACCTGGAGTGCAAGCACGATATTTGTTGAATGGTCTGCGCAGAGAAGTTGCTGCTTGCTGCTTTTTGGCGCTGCAGATGTCATTCCTGGTGCAAGAAAATGCATGTATTGAGCAGTGTCTATCTTCACCATATCTGCTACAATGATGTTAAGCCCTGTCACTTTGGTCCTAATAATGAAGGAACATCAGTTGCTTTTAAAATGCTCCCCTTTTCCAGCTAGAATCTGCTGAAAGGTCTGAGCTGGGCCAGCAGTCACAAAGGCCCAGATTTCCATCCTAGTGGGTGGATTCATCTGAGCCAGCTAAAAGCTGGCATATATAATCCAAGCCAGTTATCTAGATTTAGTAGAGACAAGTTAACAGTAGTGCAGGGAAAGAAAATGTCGTTGAAAAGGATAAAAGACAAGCACATGGAAAAGAAGATGAGAAGGACTGATCTGGGGCAGGGCTTGCACCAAGTCAGGAAGCTCTAATTCCTGCTGCTGAAATCCTGCCATGTTCTGCCCCTTCCAAGAAAAACCACCCAGGAACAAAGTCGCCTGTGTCAAAATCGTGTGGTAAGAGCAGATTGTGCCTGCAACATGATGGCTATCCAGCCGTCCAGCCAGCCTGCTGACAGGACTATAAAAACATGCACATCAGAACTGCTCCTCCCCATTGTCTGGGACTGGCGTACAAATGTAAATGCAGGGGGTGTGTCCAAGGGCCTTTAGCTCAAGTTATGGCATCTTCTGCTTCTAGTTCTGTAGAGCCTATGATTAAATCCCTGGCACAGAAGGTAAGAGACTGGCAGTCACACAACAGTGACGTGCTGCTTCTTGCAGACAGTTTTTCTTTGGGCCTAGGGAGACTGGACAGAGTTTGCCATCTTTTTTCTTTTTTTTTCTTTTATCGTTCTTCTTTCCTTTTTGGTGAGTGGTTGCATCACTTGTTTGTTTGGGGTTTTTCCTCCCTCCCCAGGTTTCCTCTCTCCCTCTCTCCCCTCCTCATTATTATCCTTTTATTGTTACTATTACTATTACTATTACTATTACTAGAAAGTACTAGTACTTTCCCATCCTTTGATAAAATACACAGATATCATTTATAATTTCCTTAGTCTATGGGCCACTTCTGTAAAATGTCTGTAAAATATCCACAATTGTCCACAAAATGTCCATTGAGTTCATTCAGTCCATGACTTTGGGCTCCATCTATCCTAACAATCTTGTAGGGCAGGAGAGGTAGTGTGTGTGGTGTCAGATTGTTGCTTGCAGAAGTCAATCCTTGTTCCATCACCACTGCACTTTGCTTGGTTTAGTCAAAGTTCATTCTCCATTGATTTGGAAGATTCCCACTATGATACCATTGATATGGCATATAACAACCACAGAAGAGATGGCATACAATATTATATAGCAATCAACATCATACTATTCAGTTCACTGGCTATTTTCACCCAAAATTAAATCCCCTTGAAGTAGACATCGGTTTCCTCCATCCTCCCGCATCACCTGCCTTTGTCCGAGACAGGAATAACCCAGACTGATTTCCCCAGCGCGTTTTTTACATGCAATACAGGGACTTTATCCCCTTCCACAGTGTATAAGAGTTCTGATTGGGCAGGGCCAGCTTGCTTGGCAGACGCCCTAGTGTTGACTAGCCAGGTGACTTTAGCTAAATGTGTACCCCAGTGTTTAAATGTCCCACCACCCATTGCTCTCAGGGTAGTTTTTAATAGTCCATTGTATCTTTCGATTTCCCTGGAGGCTGGTACATGATAGAGATTGTGATACACTCACTCAATGCTGTGATTTTTGGCGCAGGTGTCCTTGAGGTTGTTTCAGAAATGAGTTCCACTATCTGACTCAATCCTCTTTGGGGTGCCATGTCACTGTAAGGCTTGTTTTTCAAAACCCAGGATAGTGTTCTGGGTGATGGCATAGGGCACAGGCCTATTTTCCTGGGCGATATATAACGTCTTCCTTGAAGGGATACCTTTCTTTCATACCAGGCAGGAGTCACCTCCAGAGGCTGAGGGCTCGTGGCCCTTTTCCAATCACTTTGTCAATGCCCCCTTCCTAGAAAGGGATCTCAGTTGTTTGGCTTCCTTCCCCTCTAACTCCAGGCTACTGGCCCTGTTACTGCAGCATTGGAGCTGCCAGGTGTCAATGTGCTCACCTAGATGATGGCTGAAATCTTTTCTCATATCTCACAGCTCACTCAAGGATAGGGATCAGGTGGTTTCCATCTCATTTATCAGTTCTTCTTTTTCCTCCTCCTCTCCTCATGATGACCCTGCTCTTCCATCATCTCTTTCTAAATGAGTTGACTCTTGCTTCTAAGATTTGTTTTTGTGTATATGGGCGACTGATACCAGCATGGGTAGATTCTCTGGTTCAGCTGCTGTGCCCCTCGTGGGGGTTTGAATGGCCACAGTTCCTGTGGCTTTCTTTCTCTTTGTCCTTTTAGATCCAGAGGCCTTCTCTTCCCCTTGGGAGCACTGAATACTGTTGAGCAGGGCTCAGTACGCATGGGCCAGGCCCCAGCACGTTGCAGTTATCCGTGTCTCCTGGAGTTTCCAGTGTAACAACATACTTTCTCCAAATATTCTACTAGTTTTTCAGGATTCTGCACTTGTTCAGGGGTGAACTCCCACAACATTGGAGGTGTCTACCACCTTAGGCATTTGCCCATACTACCCCACATACTGCCACCCATAACGCTTGAGTCTTGGGGAAGAACTCTGGATGACATTCTTAAATTGCGTATTAACCTTAGACAAAACCAAAACAATATTCCCAAGAAATACCAATAAATATATCTTAACTACTCAAGGATGTTCAAGATACTGAAAAGTTACTGTAATGAAGAAGACAACATAGAAGAAGGCAGCAAAGGTACTATTCTGTATTTCCTCCATAAAAAACCTCTCAGAGGAGGAGGTATAATTGCTAATTGTCTCCAGACGAATCAATGCTGTGACCAGCAATTGTTATTATCTCAAACCCTTTGAGCTGCACATTGAGCACCAAAAAGGACTGTTATGGTTTAGCCCCAGTTATCAACTGAGCACCACACAGCTGCTTGCTCATTTCTCCCACCCAAATGGGATGGGATAGAGAATCTGAACAGTAAAAGTAAGAAAACTCGTGGGTTGAGATAAGAACAGTTTAATAATTAAAATAAAACAGTATTAGTATTATTAATAATAATATAATGAAAATATGTGAGAGAGGGAGATGTGAAACTGTGGGGGAAGGAACCGAACAAACAAGTGATGCAACTGCTCACTACCCGTCGACCGACACTGCCAGTCCTCGAGCCACTACCGCTGCTTCCTCCCGGCCAACTCCCCCCAATTAATATACTGGGCATGATGTCATATGATAGAGAAAATCCCTTTCACCAGTTTGGATCAGCTGTCTTGGCTGTCCCCCCTCCCTTCCCAGCTTCTTGTGCCCCTGGCAGAGCATGGGAGGCTCGAAAAGTCCTTGACTAGTGTAAGCACTACTTAGAAAAAACTAAAGCATCAGTGTGTTATCAACATTATTTTCATACTAAATCCAAAGCACAGCACTATGCCAGCTACAGTGAAGAAAATTAACTCTATCCCAATTAAAACCATGACATTTTACCAAGTGAATCAGCCTTTTTTTTTCTGGTAGGACTGATGGGGGATCAGTTTACATATATTTATATACATTTCCTGATAAATAATATTCAGTTATTTTAAACACAGGATAAAGTTCACCCTCCATTACAGGAGCTGGAACTCTTCAATAGGTAGATACCCTTTTGTAGTTATTTTTACTGGGCTTTCCCTTACTATATAAAGGAGGAAATTGCTAAGTTAGAGACACTGAAAGTGGGTTGGTGGCTGTTTACATTACCTCCACCCCCAGTTAAGGTTACCTGTTTTCTCACATAGCAGGTTGCTGCTGCCTTCCTGTACAAGGGGAGGCACAGGATGAGGCTTCTCTCTGCTTTCACCCTCTTTGTCGCTCTCTGCACTCTCCATTGAAGCAGATCAAATCTGGGCAGCCAGGGAGAAAACTTCAGCAACGAGACTTGCAGCTTCAAAGCTAAAGGTCTAAAGGAAAGGTTAAAAGATCACAAAGACCAGCCTGAGAAACCCAGGTCTAGTCATTTTATCTACCCCCCCGCCCCATGCAATGAGGAGGAGAACTTCATTTAGTGGTTACAACCCCACTGGTTTCAAACCCCTCTTCAAGCATGTAGAGGCTTGCCAACACCTCTGAGAATGCTCAGGAACATGGAAAAATCAGGTGGTTTTTATACCCTCTCCTGGAAACGCAACCTCATGGGCACACTTCAGGAACTTCTATGACTGGGACTTTCAGATGAACCCAGTTTAGGTCAGTCCATCTCTGTGCTGTGAAAACGAAGCGAAAAGAGCTGAAGTTTGTTTCCTGGAATCTTTGTCTGTGCATTGTTTCACCCTTTTTCTAGTGTCCTCCCCTTCCTCCTCCCTGATACTTCACTCAGCCATTTTGTGCATTGCTCATATATCTCCCTTTGCAACTTGGTCTGTAAAAGCTTAAACCCTGATTAATCCTTTTCCCATGTTTGCAGTTATGATTTTTCCTCCAAAACTGTGAAACTAGAAGGCTGTTCAAAAGACAATTAATTTTTCCCCTTTCCCACCAAGTATTTTTCCTGCAGTGTAGGAAGGGGCGAGAGCAAACCATTTTGAACAGCCCTGTAAAACCCTCCTGCTTCAGGTGCATGGGGAGACCGGGTGCCCTGTTCTGGCCTGGTTATGAACCGGGAGAAGGGAAACGGAGGCAGAGATGGTCTCCCCTTGCCCTGACCCAGATGGGGAGGTTCCCTTGGCAGACCAGAGGCTGGAGGTGGCAGCGCAGCTGGCCAAGGCTCTATATGGCAAGCCCCAGGGCTAAGCTGGAGGGGAGAGAGGAGGTGAAGCCACAGGACAGATGCAGGGCTTTCTGGAGACCCTGAAGGGGGAAACACACAGAGAAACATTACCCCAACGCCTCCCGCTTCCCTTGGTTTTAAAGTCTGCAAAGGCCTGAGTGAAATCCTGGGGCAGGACCCTGCCCCTGCCCCTGCCCCTGCCCCTGCCCCTGCCCCTGCCCCTGCCCCTGCCCCTGCCCCTGCCCCTGCCCCTGCCCTAGCCTCTACCTTGTGCTGTGGATGCCTCAGGTAGATCTCCTCACTGGGCTTCACTGTCACTGCCTCTTATAAGCGCCCCAAGCTCCCAGCTGCTGTTTCTCAGAAATCAGTAGAAAGTGAAAGAAATGATCAAGAGGTGGTGGAGTGCCGCTTGTTTCCCGTCACAGGGTGGAGCAGGAAACTCTTCAGAAAGAGCAAAACCCAGGGCCATCAGGGATGTGAGACGCCCCCCTCACCCCTTCCCAGGGTGTGTGGCTGCCCTGCCATGCTGTGGGGCAGCCCTGGGCTTCCCTGGCACAGGTGTCGTGTGTGGGTGCCTCAGCCCCACAGGTCTCCCCCAGACCCAGGGATCCTGGGGTGCATTGGCCCCATGGATCCCACCCCCTTCCACAGTCCCTTGGGTCCCCCAGTGATCCCACTGGTGTCTTTGCCCCACAGATCCTCCCGTGGCCCTAGGGATCCTTACCCCATAGATATTACCCCACCCCACATGCATATTCCTCTGTGCCTCAGGAACCCTCGGAGTGTCTCAGCCCTACAAATATTCTTGTGCCTCCAAGGACCTGGGGGCTTTCTCCACCTCATCCCCCTCCAGCTCTGGCTGTCCCCAGGATCATGAGGTCCCTGCCACATGTCCCCAATGGTCCTTCTACACAAGTCCCCAGATAACCTTGATGTGTCTTAGTCCCATAGATCCCCTCATGGCCCAGCATCCTTCAGCCCCTCCCCGGCCCAGGCGATGCTCTAGATCATAGCCATGACCTTCTGTCCTTGCACATGGGACCAAAAGCCAGAACTCAATGCCCCACTGCCCAGCACAGTGGAGCAGTGCCAGCTGAAGAACACACATAAGGCCACCAGCAAGGCTGCCATCAGAAGGGCAGTAGGCTCTGGGGCTGCTCAGGGGTGATCCTCAAGTTGCTGCGGGGACCCCTGATCTGCAGCCTCCCTGCACATCCCTCGACATCCTGACTGACAACCCTGGACAGGCTCAGCAGGTGACCCAGCTCATCCTCACCCTGGATGGGTGACACAGTGCTTGGGTTGCTCCACAGGGGACCCAGGCATCTATTGTAATTAGACCTTTATAGCATTGTGTTTGGTCATAAGAAGCTACAACTCTGAGAATTCAGAAAATTAAACTTTGTCTCCTGCTAAAAAGACAGAAGATTTAATGTTTGTCCAGGTCTTGCCTCCCCACACAGTCCATGCCCCAGTCATTGCTTAAGTATGAGGTTTATTTCATCCACTTTTCCATGACTTAGAAAGAAATAAAAGAAACTATGTAAACACCTGAGAGGGAATAGCAGGTGAATTAAATATGAGGCATTTTTAAATTCAGCAGAGCATAACAGCAGCTGGACCTTGTCTGTCCAGGAGGAGCACCCTACCCATAGAAACCATATTCAGAGAAAGAGGAAGTGCAGTTGTATGAAAGCTCAGCATAACAATAAGACTGCTGTCTCAGATGACTAGGGAGAGGCTGACATATCAATGAACCAAGGAGAGATGTGCAAACAGTGCCAAGAGGACTGCAGACCATGAGCAAGCATTGACTGTCCAACACTTCCTCCCCTTCTCATGATAACAGAGATGTTGAGCTCTAAAACAGTTGCCAGCCAGCATCTTCCCCATTGGAGCCCTATCCAGCCCTGCTGAACAGGCAAACTGCCACAGCCCCCAGCTCCCCTCATGCTTCACCCCAGAGTACCAACAGCTTGGACAGGATGGTTGGTCTCCATGCTGTGCTCTTCAGGCTTCGCCCCCAGCCTGAGGGGGTCTTCTGCACTTCTGAGTTTTGTACCCACACATGGGGTGGCTGGTGCTCAGCCCCGGGCCCACAGGTGGTGAAAGGCATGTGCAGAGCTGGTTGCTGAGACCCACTCCTGGTCCCAGGATTCATAGGTGCCCTCTGGCAAAACAACCACCGCTTCTGATACATTCTGCCAGAATGGGATCTGCTGCACCTGCCAGCCAAACTCAGAGAAAAGGCATTTCTAGGCTTTTTAGGAAAAGCACACAGGAGCTACTAGTCTGCCACTGAAAACAGCTTATAAGAAACAGAGTTGAAAAACTGCCAGTATTGACTTTTCTTTTCCATATTTGCTACTTTATACAGCAGCAAGGGTGAGAAAGGAAGAACACTGACCTTGAAGAAAACCCAGAGCATTATAATGTTCTCTTCAAACATATGTCTGTGTTACTCTATCGAAGCTTTTGCTCAGTTTATGTTTTACGGTTTACAGCTTTCTAAAGCTTGTACTTTAAGTCTTATTCTTTTCTGTTTCCTTTTCCTTTAACCAGCTTATCAAAAGAAAACACTGGAAAAGTAAAATTCCTCTGTAGCATTTTCAGTGTTCGAAGCCCTAAATCCTGCTGAGAATCATAAAAATCAGCATTACAATACACCGTTTTAAACAAGCTTTTTGCATCAAGGGATTCTGCAAACAGAACAGCAGATATTACAGGATATATTTTGCCTATTTCCTTATCAAAAAAGCAAAGATAAAGCCTGGTTCTGTAACACAGACTACACTGTCTAGGAGGGTATTGTCTCTGTTAACTTTAAATTGACATTTGCCTTATCACATTGATGTTGTTATGTTATTAATGTTATTTCATTACTAAACCAAAGCTTAAGAATAGGAAAATATTCCAAATTATCATGTTAAAATTCATATCATTATTCCATCAGCTGAATGACCTGCCATTTTTATTTCATTGTTATTTACTGAGTCGTCATTGCCTGAGTAATCCTCGTGTGTGTGTGTGTGTGTCTGTATGTGGCAAGGGTCAGGCATTAAGAGTTCTGCTGGGTTTTTCAAGTAGAAAGTTATTTAGTCCTGGTGATGGCTAAAGTAAGTACTTACGAAGAGTGTGAGCCCCTTGAGCTAAAAGATTATGTAGTTTGATACCTTATCATCTCCTTATCTTGTTAGGAGCTGCAACTTTATCCTACCACCAAAAGCAATACCATAGGGAATGATTTGTGTGGCAACGGATACAGATTACCTGACTGAAATGGAACAGTTTCTTGCAATGGGGTCTTGGTAGGTGTCAGCCCTTAAAAGGTTTTGAGGTCTGCAGAAGTACAAGTAGAAGAAACTAGGTGCTTGAGGCCCATATTGTTTGATGTAAGTGAATGAATTGCAGATAGGATGATATATTCAGCAGCTAGTTCTTTACCAAGAAAAGATTAAAGTAATTTTTCTTGTTAGAAAAATATCCCTCCTGAAGACATGGCATTTCTGTAAAGTTACAATGCTTGGGCTTACTTAGGAGGATTGTTTTTTAGTAGCAACCAAGTGTAAGCTTTAAGCTGCAAAGTAATAATAGTATAACATCAAAAAGACCTGAAGCTGGTATGATGTATGTGAGAGACATTGTTAACCTGTAAGATTCAGATGCTGTAGTGCAGAAGGAACAACTAGATCAGGAAAGCCTTGAAAAAAATAATGCGTAAAGGTGGAAACGTGTGTGAAGAAAGTATACATGTTTTGATATGTTTATAAATCTTCCCCTTAGCTTGCTGCTGCAGTTAGCATCCTGCTTTGCCATGCCATGTTAGAAAGCTAAAGAATATTAGCATGCCATGACAGGTCACGAGCTAAGGTTGATCTTGTGGCTATGTTTCATCCCTTGATGAAGAGCAACTGCTTTGACTTAGTAATGAAGAGGTATCAACTCATGTCTGTGTTCGCTTTCTGTTGTGTGAATATAGGACCTCCTGAAGGCAAGTTTCAGAGAGTTTGACAGGACAGAAATTACACAAAAACCTGTTTAAACTTCCTATAAAGTTTAACCACTGCTCTCTTGAATAGCCTATCTTTTCCCCATGCACCACAGATGTTTTAAATATTCTCTGTCCTCACCAGTCAGGAGTTGGGTCTAGAAAACATAAGTTTCTTGGCTCTCTTAGTTCCACCAGTCTTTGAGAGGGCTGAGATCTGCTCTGCTTCTTTCCTTTTCCCTTCACTGTTGGTGATTTCAGTCAAAGTTTCATACCTAAATTTCATTGAGGATCTGGCCCCAAATCCCCAGATGCCTCTTGAACATTAGCTTTTGAAACTGATGTTCAAGACATTGAAACACGCAGCAGGATAACTCTTTATTTTCCTCATAAAAAATCAAATCCTTCCTGATTCAATATAAGTGTAGACTTCAAAATTGCTGTGCTTTAAATCATGAGTTTAGACTTATGGAAAATCCGATGTTCCTTTTTTTCCTCCCTGAGGTAGTTGATTTTGCTTCTTCCCCACTCACCCTCCATACCCCAACCCCCCACTCACACCCACCCCCCTTCATTTTTCTTTTCTTATTTTACTTTATCTCTTCTTATTTCAGAGCTCCTTAGTCCTGTTGCATTTTCTGGGGAGTGAATGTTCTAGTGTAGTAATGCAGCCTAATACTTCTACCAAAGCTTAAGTAAACCCAAACATTTGCATCTGAAATGTATGAGGTTCCTGATCTAGGTAATATTTTAACCACAGTGCTGCTTTCACAATTATTTTACTAAACCATTAAGAGAGAGAAAGAATCATTAGAAACAACTCTCAGGAATCCGGAAAAAAAACCCCACCCTAAAACACTTTCAAGGTACAACATTTGTTTTAAATAAAAGGTAATCATACCATGGCAATACTGTGATTAAGATGCCATGGAAAGGCTTTAATAAACGTCAGGGACACATAGGTATCTCTAGCTTTAATGATTGCTGAATGATTATCGTATGAAGTTTATGCTGAATCTTATTTGGACAAATTCTGCCTAAGGCCATCAGATGCTGTACTCCTGGTGTTGCACAAAACGGATGTGTGCTAAACAATGACAGGATGTGATTCAAAATGCTGAAAGCAAGCCGAAGCAGCTGCAGTTTCTTGTTCTGTAAATTGTCCCAGGGGCTTCATCTGCAGGAGAAAATTACAGGTTTGCAATTTCCCACTGCACAGCTGTACCAGAAGGTTATGTGAGAGTAATGTGGTTGGCACAGAGGACACAATTCTAGAGCTTTTTGCCTCCTTTGGATAAGGTTAGAGGATGGAGCTAAACATCCCTGTATCTGGTTTGTGGCACCTCACTTTTGAGAGAATGACAGCACATGCAAATAATGCAGAAGTGCATACATTTATGTGCACTAAAGCACCTCTCAAGCAGTACAAGAGCTCAGAGAGACTTATGCGCTGTTTCTGAAAGATCTTGTGTGGGCTGTGCTACACAATTTTCATAGCTTGTTCTGAAGCTTATTTAATTGCCAGTATTTTCTCTCCTAATTCTTCACTGACATCGTGCTTTACAACAATACCTAAAGTTTTGCAAAATATTCAGAATAAAATCAGCAAAATTAATTAGCCAAATTTAGGGATTAATCTGATAAATTGTGGGTGCAACTTTTTGTTTGTAGATACAAAGACCCAAGAGTTATGCTTGGTCTATAGCCATATATATTTTTTCTAACTGCTCTAAAACTTACAGAAGCCTCTGGTTCTAATTCTGCAAACCATTTTTAGCCCTGTAAATATCAACACAAGTTCTTCGGTTTTCTTACCAGGCAGTTATAATGAGCAGTAACCTTTAATCTTATTTTCAGTGGGCAGGGTTCAAACCATAGTTCTGTTCTCCCAAGTATTTTAGCAAAGGTTGTTTTCTTAGTGGGGCATGCTCCCCTGGCTGCATCTCATCAGTGATCTTTTTTTTCTTAAGAAAGAGAAATAAGCTTTTAACTCCTTCATGTAACTGAAGTATCTGTTAAATCATTTTGGCATATTAAGAATAGATGAGGAGAATAGTGACACTCTTTTCCCCCTCTATTATGGTATGAATTATTCTATCTCCGTATGTTCCATTGACCAGTGTGCCATTTCTGTCCCTTAGGGCGTTTTCGGTGTAGTCTCTGTGTGATGGTGTTTTTCTGATAGCAAAAAGCAATGCCTTCTCAAAGAGCAGGTCACTCTGAGGGCATACAGGCGCTTTTTTTTGTATTATACTTGGGCACATTTTCCTTTTGTCATTGGCATTTACAGAATAGTTAATATTCCTCTTTTGAGAAAGAGAAATATTCTCTTTCTCTAAAACTTCTCTGTTTAATTTCAAGTGACTGCCCAACATGGGGTCCTGACCCTGGGACTGGACTAATGTTGGGGGTCTGCTGAAGAGGGGAATGCCACAATGAGGCCAAGGTGAGGGGCGGAACTAGGTGAAGATTTGGTGGTTGCCCCTGCTTGGCTCACAGCCCCAGCTGTGCAGACTCCGATAATATGCCTCTGCCAATCCCTACACTGCTTATCAGCTGCCAGAAAATTGAGCCTAAACTTATGTCAAGAGCCTAGACAGTTTCTAACAGAACACCCTTGGGGAAGTGTTTAAACCAAACCAAGAACCTGTCACCCACTCGCAACTAAACACTAATCACAAGCACAACTCGTTGTTGAGGGTTTAGTTGTGTGGCTCCTTTAAAATATAGAAGTGTGAACTTTTTTGCTGAACCATGAGACCTTCCCCCCTCCTCGGCCCTCATTTATCTACCCAAACAGCCCCTCTCCAAGAGTCCAAGAGTCGTAGCAGGGTGTGCTGTGGCGATGAAGACTCTGGATACAAAGACATGTGGCAACTAGGGACTTCACACCAGCTATAAAATTGGAGAATGGGAGTGACTCAGTGGAGCTCCCTCTCAGCTGGTCTGAGACCCCCACCACCTTTGACCTTGCTGCAGACTACTGGAACACCAAACAGGTCGTATCCCCTTTCCCCCTGATCTCATGTATCACACTTTGCCGTCACACTTTGCCCATAGATTCCCACTCTGTCCAGTTAGCTGAGACCTCTCTCCTCGGCCCCTGCAGAATAATCCCAGAAACAAGCATTGGTGCAGGAAGACATGCTCTTATCCTGTGTCCACTTTGCTCTTTGAGAGGTTTTTACATTGCAGTGCCAGACGTTAGACTGCCTCTTTTACTATGTTTTATAATACATTTTCCCTGTTTTGTTTATACTGCTTTTGACAGAAGCCTGTCTCAGCAGTAACTCTCTGCACTGCCAGCTGGCAGTCTTACAGCATTTATAAGCCTAGATTTTCAATGACAAACCATGGGCAAATGGACAGCCATGGTTTACAAGGGATGGTTTTGACTAAAATGCCTTACATGCAGTTTGCTAACGCACGGACACTGACATAATCTCTCTGCTGCAGAAAGTCCTTTTCCAGTTCCGTTGCCCAAAAGGATGCCGGCAACAGTACAAAGCAGTACTAAATCAATCAGCCAACCAGTCTGTAAGTACATTGCATAACCGGCTAAACAAACAAGTACTAGAAACAATAAAACACTGTAGCTATTTTCACCTTGTCAGGCCAAGCCATTCCAGACAATCAATAGGGAGTACAGGAAAAGTCACTGACTACCGGAATAAACCTCATCAAAAGACAATGGCTAAACAGCATTAGCTCCCTCTCAGAAGAGAAAGGTGTGGCCTTTAACAGCATAAGCCCAATATTACAAAGTGGCAGGGAACAAATATTAAAGCATAAACACTACAGACCAGGGAAATGCTGTAGAAAAGTAGGATATTCAAAGTGTTTATCTTTTTTTCTCAGTTTCTTACAACTACAGAGGTCTCTATTCCCTTTTGACACATGGAAGAGGAGTTTTGGAAGAAAACACTTGCTGAGCTAACCTGATGGATGTACTTGTAAAGTAATAGCTTTACATATATTTTGATGTTCTGGAGAGTTTTTTAGTAAAAAAAAAAATCTGAATACCTTTAGAGCCTAAAGATAGACAGACTAGCATATTTTTATGTAGGTCAAGTGCTGGCTTTAAGCCATTTCAGGACAGATTTTAAAGCCACCTTCACTGAAGCAAATCCCTCAGGAATCAAGTACAACCAAAATCAGTCTCCTCCTCAGTGCTTAAGAAAAGTTTGGCTGAAAATTTATTCTCTGCCCAGAGATGGTGACACTGGGCACATAGTCATACACCTTGCTGGATGCATTTGGGAAAGCTAACATTAATAACAACGCTAAGGAAGCTAGTACTTTAGAGCCTGTGCTGGTTGAAAAGGTACAAGCTTCAGCTGTGAACCTTTTATTGCTATTCTTAACCTACTATCTGGCACAGTTATCATCTGCTGCTCCACTGAACACTTACTTCTCTGCTATGTGTTATGGTACAACCACAGTCCAGTAAATCTACAGCGTTATGGAAAGCTTTATGTCACTGTGGCTCTGCATGGGCCATACAAGAGCCTGCAACATGGCAGCAGATGCTGCTGAATGATAATTTACATCTTCTATGCTTCCTCCAGCAGAATCCACAATTCTGCTTGGGTGTTTGGCAGTAGCCACCAGCTCTGTGTTCATCTGTGCTGCTAAAAGCTAAAGTACCTTAGACTCAGAGGTCTGTTGACAGTTGTAAACAGGGCTTTTTATTGCTCATCATGACATGATATGGTATGGAATATGCCTTGGGTCAGCTGGGGTCAGCTGTCCCATCTGTGCTCTCTCAACTTCTTGTGCACCCCCAGCCTAATCGCTGGCAGGGCAGTGTGAGAAGCAGAAAAGGCCTTGATGCTGTGTAAGCCCTGCTCAGAAAAACTAAAACATCCCCGTGTTATCAACACTGTTTTCAACACAAATCCAAAATACAGCCCAATACAAGCTACTGTGAAGAAATTTAACTCTATCCCAGCCAAAACCAGCACACCACGAATGCTCGGTACTTATTTAGTTACCTCATTAAGTATCTCGGTTTTAGTAAAAAGTTTGTAGTAGCAACAGTCAAAGCCTCTATAGCTGTGAAAGCATGAGTTTGTGAGGGTAAGAATGTTCAAACACCTGACTTTTGTTTAGGTACCTAAATGGGATTTCACCCCCTTCCCTTTATTAGCAACATTTTATAAGTAAACAAGTAATTAAGAGTAAATTACAGGAATACACCTGCAATTCAGCTGAAGATAACTTGCACTAAGTGAGAAATAACCCTCACAGAGCCGAATTAAATTACACAGAATCACAGAATGCCAGGTTGGAAGGGACCTCAGGGATCATCTGGTCCAACCTTTCTAGGAAGAGCAGAGTCTAAACAAGGTGGCCCAGCACCCTGTCCAGCTGAGTCTTAAAAGTGTCCAATGTGGCCGCGTCAACCTCTTCCCCAGGGAGATTATTCCAATGGTTGACTGTCCTCACTGTGAAAAATTTCCCTCTCGTGTCCAATCAGAATCTCCCCAAGAGCAACTTGTGTCCATTCCCCCTTGTCCTCTCCATGTGACTCCGTGTAAAAAGGGAGTCTCCACCTTCTTTGTAGCTACCCCTTAAGTACTGGTACATGGTGATGAGATCCCCCCTGAGCCTCCTTTTCTCAAGGCTGAACAAACCCAGTTCTCCCAGCCTACCCTCATATGGCAGGCTTCCCAGTCCTTGGATCATCTTGGTGGCCCAAGCAGCAGATGATGGCCACTGGAAGAGCAGAGACCCACATGGAACAAAGGAAAAAGAAGGTGAGTAATAGATTTTGGATTGGGGAGTGGTCAGTACTAAGCTTAGAGATGCCATGTTCCTCTCTTAGGTCAGATGTCTTTTCTCACACTTTCAGGCACGAAGTTATCAATTGACCTCTCAAGGAATAAACTTTCTCGTAGTGACTCAGTCACCATGATACTCTGAAACATATGTGTGTGCACCGACCCACATCTCTTATCTGTCTCATATCAGTAAACACTAATGATGCAAAGCTCTGGATGATGTGCATGGAGGTACCGTGTTACCCTTCTTGGCTGAAACCATAGTGGGGTAACATTGCATCAGGGATGACTGATCCCCAAAACCATTCTTAGAGATAGATGATACCAACCCCTTAATGGCTGGGACTAGGAGCCTGGAAACACTCAAGGGAGAAGTTTCTTCTGCCTCTTAGCGCTAATTGGGAAAAGAGAACACCTCAGAGGAAGAACTAAATCCTACTGGAGGTGTCTAGTTCCATCAGAGAAAGTCGAAGTCATGGCATCTGTGGAAGATGCTGGTTTAGGATCCAGTTCAACCAATGAAATCCAAGAAAAGACAATCCAAGTACAGGACTTCTGAAAAATGGAGAAACAACCTACTGGGATGATTTTACGGGTTGCAAGGAAAGCTATGGCTTCTTGATCAAAACAAAGAGGCCTAAGGTAGGGCTAAGGATGCAAACTATTTAACAAAGTAAATGACAAATGGACAATCTGTATCCAGAAGACCTGGAAGCGCAGCAGAATGTTCAGGTGGAGAAGAGGGAGCTTCTGTCTGGACGGGCGAACACAGAGGACGGCTCCATCTGTCAGAACTGAGGAAGAAATATGAAAAACTAAGAAAAAGGGGATGCAGCAGTCTTCAGAAAGTGGGAATGATAGCTCTTAATATTGGAACCACCCTAATTCAGAGCTGTAGTTTCACTGAGTTTCAGAAGAATCTCCACCTTCGGTACTGCTCAGGTATTTTCTCATGCTCTCCTATACAAACCACTTCTTAACAGGGACATATAATGCATTTGCTCTGTGGTGCTATTTCAGTAGCTTTGATTTCCAGTACTGGTGACAGTGTGCTTAGCTCCTTTCTCCGATGGATGAAATGTAGAGTGGTTGCACCCAAATCAGACAAAATACCACTGGGAAAGGACACAGTCTTTCAATGCCCTTTTTGACACTTCCTCCCTAAGACATCTGTGTACTTATCCCTGTGAAACTGGCTTTACAGCTCACTTTCAAGGTCAAAACAACACTGAGGCAGGAAATGCCTCACTTTCTGGCTGAATATAAATCTGAAGCCCAACTAACTTGCCAGGCTCAACATGTTCTGAGTGGCATGTCTTATGGGGGTAGCTCAGTTCAATTCAGAAGGGAACTGACATAGCAACCTGCATGATGCTGCCAACATCAGAAAGGAGACCCTCAGGTATCTACCAAAAATAGATATGATCCGTCAAAGATAGGAATATGCATTGCACTTGGGCAGGTTCAAAGTTATGGGGGACTGGTCAGTTTTGGGCCATTGTCGGTATCATCCGATCTTGATTCAGTGTCAAGTTGCAGGTTGTCACTAGGCCATCTTTCTCTCCCTTTTCTCATAGAGATGCCCCTTTTCTCTTCATAGTCTGACTTAGACTCTACCCAGAAACAGTTTAACATCTTTTCACACCAGTTTTTTTGCAACCACTTTTTCACAGAATCACAGAATCACAGAAGGTAGGGGTTGGAAGAGACCTCTGCAGATCACTTTGTCCAAGCCCCCTGCTTGAGCAGGGACACCTAGAGCAGGGGGCACAGGAACATGTCCAGGTGGGTTTTGAATATCTCTCTAGGTAAGGTGACTCCACAACCACCCTGGGCAGCCTGTTCCACTGCTCTGTCACCCTCACAGGAAAGTTTTTTTTTCTCAGATTGAGGTGGAACTTCCTGTGTTCCAGCTTGTGCCCGTTGCCCCTTGTCCTGTCATTGGGCACTATTGAAAAGAGCCTAGTCTCATCGTCCTGACACCCTTCCTTCAGATATTTATAGGTATTGATTTTTGTACTATTATACTTCATATCTGCAGCCCCACAGTACCCCTGCCCAGTGAACTGAATGCCCCTAAAAAAGTGAAATATATTGCTTGCACTTCTAAAAGAATGAGGCTAGGACTCTTGCTCTGCATCGCTGAGGTGATGTTCTTTTTCCTTCTACCTGAATCTGTAACAGTACATGCAGTGCAGGTGATGGAAGCGTTCATTGAGTTAGGCCAGGCTGGATTTAAGGATAAGTCACCAAAATGGGCATGACTTATACACTAGAAGTCCTGATCCTATTTCCTGAGGGCTTCTGAACTTTGTGGCCTTTCCTGTCAATATGGGTCCTAAAATCCTTTCAACACACATGGGAACACCAACTGGTGTCCCCCACAGTTACTCTCCTCACACCTAGTAAAGCATCAGAGAAAGGATGAGACTTTTGATGAAGAAATGTGGGTGTAGGCTGGAAAATGCTCCTACTTAAAGCACATCTCTGGTTGATGCATGAGAAATGTAATCACTAAAGAGTGAGTAGAAATAAACCATGTCCTTTTAAAAGACTTTAGCCTGTCTGAAAAGCACAACAGTTTTGGGGAATGGGACCTAACCATTAATTTTTTGGCCATGTGTGGACTCTTAATACCTCACAGGTTCTGCCTGAGATGCCCAGTTTCTTCCTTCCTTCCTCACCATGTTTCCTGCATCTCTCACACTGGCAGTGTCACAGGACAGCCTCTTCCTCATTGCTGGGCACAGTAGTTCAAAGTGTGATGAGCCCATCAGCTATGTGAGAATGGGAAGACCTAGGGAGAGAGGACACAGTGCTCAGCCAAGGACTGTGCCTGGTGGCAGGCACCTGCACGCAGGGGGTCCCTATGATGAGGCATCCTCAACATGGAGACCTTCACTTAAGACATGGGACCAGGCACATGTGAATTCATCATGTGTTACATGTAGTGGATATGCTCCAGCCAGGCATCCCAATGCATGAAGTTTCATACTGAGAGGAGACAGATCACAGAATCACAGAATGGTGGGGGTTGGAATAGACATCTGCAGATCATCTTGTCCAACCTCCCTGCTTGAGCAGGCACACCTAGAGCAGGGGGCACGGGACCGCATCCAGGCAGGATTTGAAGTTTCCGGGGAAGGAGACTCCACAACCTCCCTGGGCAGCCAGTTCCACTGCTCTGGCACCCTCACAGTAAAGAAGTTTTTCTCATGTTTAGGTGGAACTGCCTGTGTTCCAACTTGCACTCACTGCCCCTTGTCCTGTCGTTGAGCACCACTGAAAAGATTCCGGTCCCAACCTCTTCACACTCACCCTCCAGATATTTATATGTATTGACAAGATCCCCCCTCAGTCTTCTCTTCTCCAGGCTGAACAGATCCAAGTCTTTCAGCCTTTCCGTTTAAGAGAGATGCTCCATTCCCCGATCATCTTGGTTGCTCTCTGCTGGACTTGCTCGATCAGTTCCCTGTCCTTCTTGTACTGGGGTACCCAAAACTGGACACAGTACTCCAAATGTGGTCTCACTAGGGCAGAGTTGACCTGCTGGCCACACTCCTCTTAATGCAGCCCAGGATATCGTTGTCCTTCTTGGCCACAAGGGCACAGTGCTGTCTCAGGGTCAGCCTGCTGTTCACCAGCACTCCCAGGTCCTTCTCAACAGAGCTGCTTTCCAGTAGGAAAGCAGATCTCCAGTTACTGTAGATACTAAATACGTAGATGCTCACCCATATGCGTTTTCAATGCTGGTTGATTTCAATTTGCATCTGAAATAAAACAAACAAACAAACCAACCCGAAACAACTCATCTCCTGGTACTTCCCTGCACTTCTATCTTCAGACAGTGCATGGTCACAACAGGGCTGGCAGCACGGTCTTGGCTTGCAGAATATATGCCAAGCTATCAATCACCTGCAACGTCTCAAGCGTGTGCCTTTGCAGTGCCACTTCCAGACTTTCAACACTGGGTGGCACCAACAATATAAAGAATCAAGGCCACGTCTCTAGCCTTTCCCTGTTCAAGGGAGCCGTGATGCTGCAAGAGGTGAGGTGCTATCAGTTTGTTTATAGTCTTGATGCAGTGAATATAAGAAAAACATTATTCTAGCAAAAGACCTCAAGTAATGGTAGGATTAGGAGCAGGTGAGGATATAAGATAGGAAGAACTGTTTGTAAAGTTTGATTACTTCCACTGTGGAACTTTCAGCTAAACCCTCCACCCCACCTGTGATTAAAGGTTTGTTTTTTGGTTTTTTTTTTTTAATCTTGTTGTCATGAATAAACCTTCTCCTCAGGCACAGAAAAAAAAAAAAAAAGAGACAGAAAAACAGCAGAGAGATAGGGCCAGTCCCAGGCTCTGTGCCGGTGTTGTTCATATCTCAGAAATTGCTGGAGCGAGGAGTGGCCCTTTCAGCTCCCTTGCTCCCTCCATCTTTGGCAGCATTGCCCTGTGCCCCAGCCAGCAAAACAGGACCTGAGCGAGAGGCAGAGCCCCTCCATCAGCAAGTTGCTCTTTCTCACACCTCATCTAACACGGGATGCTAATGGCATCCCTTTAGCAGATAAGGCCAAGTTCTTCAGGAAGAATACTCTGCATGCAATGTTTTTTCAGTGGGAGCTTAGAGACAGAAGTTTCTAGATGCTGAACTAGAGGAAAGCCATGTGCTCTTTATTGATTTCTTGTTGCTGGCTATGATAAATTCCGAGAGTGTAGCAACACAGAGCAGAAAGTTATGGAGGAGCTGCTGTCTTATGGAATACTTTGTATGCCTTCCTTAACATCTGTCATTTGTGACCAATGCCACGGAATGCAGTTATCCAATAAGATGCCAAACTGTCAGCATTTTGTTAAAATGTGCTGCAGGGAGTAGTTCAGTAAGCTACTTAGCATGCCAAATGCATAGTATGTGCCAACATATTTATCGTATAATGTTCTTAAGAGCTGCAAGCCTCTGTTCGTTGGGAGTAATCAATTCCATCTTCATATGCAGTGGACCTTGAACCCTGCTCTGCACTCACATTGCAACAATTTAATTTTTTCAAGGGACTATCAGAATAAGTAGATGCAGTACCTCTACCAGGAGCTTTGGCAGTAGGCTTTATTGATATTCGGGGCTAAAAAAGCCTCACAGATCTCTGCACACTGTGGGAAGGATCTAAAAATATGTAATAAAAGCACGATTAGTACAGCATGCAACAAGGTGAGGAGTACATGCTGTTGAACGCAAACAAAGTCTTCACAATGTAAAAGCAACAAAGCCAAATAAAGTAATTCAGCAACAAGAGTGTTAGGCTCAGCCTTATTCCAATATGAAATAAAGGACAGTTATCTTTTTAGTGGAACTGAAAGAATCCACACCAGTGACTAGTAATTAATAGCAAGGAGACCTTCGGTCCCCTGTTGAACCTTCAGATTGCCTTATTAGACACTGTCAGTTTCTGAGACATGCAAATTCTGTTTGTCAAAAAGCACTGGTTTCAATACACTCAGTGACCTGTCTCATCTCTTGTACCCCTTCTTCCTCTTCTATCTGACTAAAGTTCTTACAGAGACTCTGTTCCCAGGCAATTACTTGTTGGGCAGCTCTCCCACAGATGATATAGGGTGTTTCCTCTGATATTGAAAGTGAGGCAGCACTTTGTTAAGCCTGGACTTGTGTATATGTTCAGCAACCCTCCATGACCTCTCTCCATGGGAAGCCTGGCTCCTCAACCTTGGGGTTTTCATCTTGACTTGGTATAAAGTGCTGCCAAATAGTTGTAGTCAACCCCAAGGCCAGCAAAGGGATATCAGCATGGTCCTGAGCTGGGTGTCCCTAACCCTTCCCATCCCTGGTAATAGGCTCCAGTGCCTGGCTGCCCACATCTCTTGCTAGACAGAAAATATCTGTGATATCACATATATCTCTCAATCCTAAAATGCCACTCCAGCTCTATAGCAACACTAACAGTCATCGTCTGTTTTTTCTTTATAGCTGGGAGTCTCACAGAGGCCCTACTGCAGTGTTTTGCAGCTACAGTTAAACAACTGAAACCTAGAAATGAGTCTGAGGTAAAATCTTATCTGTTACACCTCTTGCTCCCAGACCACGCTCTTGGGGGATTCATTTCAGATCTCAGTGAGATCTATAGAGAGCTTTACAACGTGGAAATTCGGACTGCATATTAGTATCCAAAAAAAGGATGTGGAAACCCAGCTCTAAGCTTCAAAAATCAATAAAATACGACATGTAGAACATACTGACACGCCGAGACTTGCAGAGACTGTGTATACATACAAACATCTTCATAAAATCAGATAAGGGGTTTTCCCCAAAATGGGTGTCTCCTCAGGACCAGCTTGCTGAAGGGGAAGGTGTGGGGAGGAGTAGAAGGAAAGACAGAAGGAAGCACAGGAATAAATTCAATTTAAGTGTGCACAGAAGGAGCAAGGAAACCCATAAACATATCCAGAATGATAAAAGGTAACTGAAGCAAAGGGCTTTTAAAGATGTGAGACTCGCCAGCTCTTTCAAGCAGAGCTGAAGATGAACGAAGACTTAGGATCTGGGTGAGACAGTTTGTTGTGTGCTTTTCCAAACTGGCACTGCTGTGTATTCCTCTCAGGCAAAGGGGCTTGTTTGCTGCTGTAGGAAAGATAGTGGCCTGCAGCGCTACCTGGAAAGCAGTTCCTCTGCTGTTGCGTAGTCCTGATGTATATGGAATAAAAGGTGCTCTTTAACTATGCACAGGGCTCAGAATGGCCAGACTGCATGCGCCAGGCTCACAGTGTTTAATGCTTTGCCCATGTTTACAACATCCAAGCTCAAATTGCATGCATTTATCATGCCCTTTCTCCCTCTCTTGACCCTACATTTTGGATGCACTGGCCTGGCCCTGCAGCTGGGGATACATGACCTTGTGGAGCAGCAAGGCACCACAGACCTTTCCCTGAGCTGCAAATGCAGGCTCAGACCTAAATTGTTCAGGGGAGAATATTTGAGTGGTAGCTCATGTTCCAGTCTTAATCGCCGCAGAAATGTAATGAATAAATTCTTCTCCTGCATTATGTAAATCATTTTATGGGCTGTGTCAGCTCTTCTGCAAATGAGAGCTTGTTTTAATCACTAGAGAGAGGATCTGAATGACACAGAGGCAAATCTGCTCAATACAGGAGTGTGTAGGCTGGTAGGCTGGTTGCTTTTCAGAGCAAAGTTTTCAGACCTTTTGTTTCCACCTGCTATTTTTTACTATCTTCAATATGTGGACATGATAAAGCCAAGAGGATGAAAGGCTGCATCAGATTAAGAATACATTTGAAAGGCTGTGTTTACTTCACACGTGTTACAGGACCACAGTGAGACTTTGGTCATAAAATTTCTAGATAGTTTTTGTCCTGGTTTCAGCTGGGATAGAGTTAAATTTCTTCGTAGTAGCTGGTATGGGGCTGTTTTGCATTTTTGCTGGAAACAGCGGTGATAATGTGGAGATGTTTTAGTTGTTGCTAAGTAGCACTCACACTGGTCAAGGACTTTTTCAGCTCCCCGTGCTCTGCCGGGTGCACAAGAAGCTGGGAGGGGGCACAGCCGGGACAGCTGACCCCAACTGACCAAAGGGATATTCCATACCATATGACGTCATGCTCAGTATATAAAGCTGGGGGAAAGAGGAGGAAGGGGGGGATGTTTGGAGTGATGGCGTTTGTCTTCCCAAGTAACCGTTACGCGTGATGGAGCCCTGCTTTCCTGGAGATGGCTGAACACCTGCCTGCCGATGGGAAGGAGTGAATGAATTCCTTGTTTTGCTTTGCTTCCGTGCTCAGCTTTTGCTTTACCTATTAAACTGCCTTTATCTCAAACCATGAGTGGCCTCACTTTTCCTCTTCCGATTCTCTCCCCCGTCCCATTGGGGGGAGTGAGCGAGCGGCTGCGTGGTGTTTATTTGCTGACTGGGGCTAAACCATGACAGTTTTTAACAGGCAGTATGCTGATTAATAAGCAATTGATGCTTGGCAGTAAATTTTTGCTGTTAATCATAGAGCCTGTTAGGGTAATAGGCAATAGGTTGCTTATAATCATGTTTATTACTGGTGTATCTATGATACTGTATAACACACAGTTCCCATGTCTTTAGTGCAGTAATATATTGCTTCTTCCCTCTTTTCTTTCCTACTCCCCTCCCTCCCTTTCCTCCCTCCCCTCTCCTTCTCCTCCCTCCCCCCTTCCTCTCCTCCCTCCCCCTTCCTCTCCCCCTCCCTTCCTTCCTTCCTTCCTTCCTTCCTTCCTTCCTTCCTTCCTTCCTTCCTTCCTTCCTTCCTTCCTTCCTTCCTTCCTTCCTTCCTTCCTTCCTTCCTTCCTTCCTTCCTTCCTTCCTTCCTTCCTTCCTTCCTTCCTTCCTTCCTTCCTTCCTTCCTTCCTCCCTCCCTCCCTCCCTTCCTTCCTTCCTTCCTCCCTCCCTCCCTCCCTCCCTCCCTTCCTTCCTCCCTTCCTTCCTTCCTTCCTTCCTTCCTTCCTTCCTTCCTTCCTTCCTTCCTTCCTTCCTTCCTTCCTTCCTTCCTTCCTTCCTTCCTTCCTTCCTTCCTTCCTCCCTTCCTCCCTTCCTCCCTTCCTTCCTCCCTCCCTCCCTCCCTTCCTTCCTTCCTTCCTCCCTCCCTCCCTCCCTTCCTCCCTCCCTCCCTCCCTCTGCCCCTGTGGTGTGCTGACACACCTACCAGTTGCTGGTGGTCCATGGTGAGGTGACCAGCTTTGTGCGTTTGGCTTCATTTTATGTGTTGCTACCAGAATGACATCCAAATACTGGTGATACACTCTCCCTTTTCAAACTGCTTTCCCTGTTAGCAATGGCTACAGTTGCCAATGGGCTATGGTGTAGAGAGGGAAGAGCAATCATGGTGCACCCTGCAACATGTCCATTTCTTTCTTCATACTTCTCCCAGAGGAGAAGTCAAGGTCTAGCAATGTATTTGAGTTTGTCACCTCAAATTTCTGATGGGCAGAACTTGAAAAGGTACAAAAATTTTGGCAAAAAAAACCAGAAAGAGGCCATACTTTTGCAGCGAGATTTTGTGGCATGCCCCTTCTCCCATTGCTTTTTTAATTAGTTTTCCTTCTACCCAGCAAGGTGGGTAATGGCAGCCTCTTTCGTTCTGTTTCGTTTTCCTTTTTTTTTTTCTCACATTGTGCCTTTTGTCAGTGCAGGAAACAATTGGCTACGCTCTTTTTTTTTCCTTTTTTTTTTTTTTTTTTTTTTGGTAGCTCTTACTGACTTTTTTTCCAGTGGGTCAGCTACACTTTTCATGGCCTGGGGAAGACAGATGTGAGAGAAGAACACAACTGGCCTCAGTGAGGCTGGTAGTGGCATATAGTGGCGGGCAGGCTCTGAAACTCTCTGGCTCCTCTGGTCCAGCCAGCCAGCCCTGCATGACATTTGTTCACCACCTAGCAATGCTTCAATAGCTTGCACTGAATTTATTTACTGGCAGGTGTCCCAGGGAGGCAGACATGGCATTTATCAGCTGCCAGTTAGCAAACTTGGCTACCTTTGCCAGTAAATTGAAGATCCTCTGCTGTATTAGGAAAAAGATATTACATACAGAACACCTATTAATAGTCTTATCTCTGTCTACAGTGAACTGGTGTGAAATGCTCAGGCTTCTATCCAAACTGCAAATTCAAAATGCTGTTTGGGTTGAGCAGACCACAGTGCAGGAAACTAGTTTCATGCGAGCTTCTAATGCAATGTAACTCTGCAGCTATCCACCCTGAAGCTCCAGGTGATAAAGATTGCTCCTGAACACGTCCATCAGTCTCTGCACTATCTGACATTGCTGTCCTTGTCCAAACAATGGCTATTCTCCTCTCATTGGTTTTCTCTCCTGTATCACAGGTTGGAGGATATGGCTGTTCCCCAGGAGGCGGGTTTTGCCCTCCTACTGACAGACACTGCCTGTGCCCTGCTCTGACCCAAACCTCCTTCCTACCTGCTTTGTATTCCATTTTAATCACCAGTGTTAGTGGCACTAAATGCTGTCTAGCCATCCATCTCAAGACATTCAGGGCATCCATTATGATATGATTCATTTGAGCAATCTATGTTCATTATTAATCTTCTCTTACTGCAGACTAAAGTAACCCTGGGTTTTGAGGTCTCTGTTCTTTGCAAAGCTGGCTTTACTGTCATTGCATTTTGTGCTGTATCTGCTTGCTTGCTTGCTGGCTTCTTAGTGCTTAGCAGGGTGTTGTCCCTCTTCATATCTTCTGAACTGTGCCATTCGTCCTGGAAAACATTTATTGGGGATTAGTGTGCAGTCAGTCACTGTTGTGGTCTCAGCAACTGAAAGTCTGCTTTGGAGTATAGCTCATCCCTTCATCAGGCTGAAGGTGTTAAATACACATATCTTGTCCTTCTTTCCTAAGTTCTTGCTCTCCTGCCACGAAAAAAAGGTATTTGGATCCTTCAAAGAACAAGGACAGACGGTGGTTTTTCATCCTTGTGTTTTTTAGTGTTAAGCTAAACAAATTCCACCCAGTTTCCCCACTGACTATCCAGACACCACTGGGTGAGCGCTGTGTGTAGTTTTTGAATGTGTTTGTGCACCATTGCAGGTTACCCATTCTTCAAAATTATTTCCCTTTTTTCCCCTCAGATACAGCAGGAGATTTCATGAGATTAAAACACATCTGTGCCCAGCCAGCACACTGGGGAGGGACAAGGTGCAGAAAGGCTCTATTTCCAGCCCAGATATTGTTACTAAGGAGGGTTCAACAAAAATGTGACAAGGAGATGAGCTGACCAGGCAGCCCATGGGACCCCTTTTAGTCAGGGACATCAAATCTTGGCCATTGACTATGATCCCCAGTTGCACCCTAGGAGTAACAGAGAATGAATATGCAACCAAACTGTCATCAGTCTTCTACCAAGCCCTGCTTGCTTCCTCCACAGTAAGGAAGCACTTCTCATATGTGCCAAAGTGAAATGGCTCTGGGAGACTCTGTTCAAACCACATTCCCCCTTTGAGAATACAACATCTTTAATTCATACTCCTAAACAGTTAACAGCAAGGGATGGACAAGCCCATATCATCTCCAGTTTATTAGGAAAAACCTTTGGATTTTTTTTTCTTAAAGCAGGACAGAATAACCAAAAGCCAGTGCATTCAGTTGGATTCAGGGTTAAATCACTCCAACACTGGTTTGATTTAGCTACTGACAACTGACTTACAAATGTGGCCAAATGTCAACAAGCAGTAATTTTTTAATGGGGCATTTATATTCTGTATGGGGCTAATTTGGCCAAAAAAACCCCAATGATCCCAAATACTTCATTAACTGTGTGATTTTCTGGGGAATGGAGAGCTTCGTTGTCCCCTCCCTGCAGTGCAGAATCAGTGCTGTGGTGTTTTCATCCACCCAGGAGCAGAAGGAGCATTGGATCCCTTTGCCTCCGTCACACTGAAAGCAACTGCATTTTATGTTTTAGAGCAGAGGTGCAAGCTGCAATAACAGAACTGGAAGCAAATGATCTGGGAATAAAAGGCAAGTACCTCTCAGGAGAAAAGGCAAAGGGAATACATAGAAAACTTCTGCTTGGCTGCTCTGATGTTTGTGTCCCCAGCAGTGCCCTTTCTAATCACAGCACACTGCATGCTTACACTGCTTTCCTCACTGACAATTTCATTCAGGCCATCAAATTAGCCAGGAGAGGCAGTGTGGGTAAATGAATAGCAACCAGACTGCTTAGTAAGTCTTGGCTTTGCCACAAACTCACTGCTCATCTCCTATCTGCTTCCTTTCCCATCTTGGTTGTCTTTGTTTCTTGGATACTGCCTAAGGTCCAGATACTTGCTTAGGCATCTGTAATTCCCATCTTTAAGATTGCTGCTGCAAGGTAGTTTTTCTCACAGCATAGCCATGCGTCTGGACACACTGCTGTTCAGGTCAGCACTGTCCTGAGACACCACCCTTGCACACCAAGACTTCAGAGGGAGCTTGAGAGGTCATCTAGTCCATCCTCCCACCCCAGCCAAATTGTTCTTCAATATCTTGGACTATGTACGTGCAGACTGTAATGTAAGGGAAATCTGGTCTGGATTGGACCCAATGGATACTGCCCCTGGAAGTGGTAAACAATAATGAGAGTACATGGTCCACATGCCAGGGTTAAATAAACAGAAAAGATTTGGTCTCTCTTACTATTGTAGGTCAAGTTGTGGATTTAGGTTATACACCTAACTGGCATTCTTTGAATGTTGTGGTCGTGAGCACCAAGAATGAGCATAGCAGCTACCCTTTTTCAGCTACTTCAACTTCAATCTCTTACAAAGGAAAAAAAAAAAATGAAGAAAAATTGTAGCTTGAATATGACACAGCATTTAGCTTTTTTCTTTCCCTTTTCAGTTGATTAAGTGGCCTCCTCTATTAAAAGCCTCTTGATAAGACAACGAGAGCTATTAGCAGCTCATGAGAATCTGTGGTTGGTAAATAGAATTACAATTCTGAGAAGAAATACTGCAGATATCACGCAGTGAGTAAATGGCACGGCAGTAGAAGTAGGTTAAAACACTGTGTTATTTTAGCAGGTGAATTCCTAGAAGATGATCAGGGAAGCTGTCACAATGTGATGGAGGTCATCACTGGGTGATACCTGCAGAAAGATGGTAATATATCACCTGTACAGCCTTAAAATCTGTAAGCAACATTCTTGCATTTAATATGCTCTGACCTGAGCTCCAGAAATGCCCTGTTTAGGGTAGGCAGAGTATGCCTTCTGTGTGTGACCCAAGACCCAGCTTGAAAATGTTCCCTCTGCCTTTCATGGATGACAACCTTCATTCAAAAGGCACTAAGCTCACATTAATCTCCCCTTATTCTAGTGCCTGCTCCTTTGCATACTAAAATCCTCTTCTGGCTGGTTCAGTTGGCGATGAGAGCACGTCTTCCAGCTGACACTATCTGTAGCACACACAGAGCCCCTTCCACCTTCAGAATGCTGAAATCAACCCAAGTGCCAGAGCTGCTCTTTAAAATATTAAATACACAAATATTTTACAAATAGTATTTTAGCTGTGAGTAATAACCTGGTAGTGCTTGGGAGCAGCAGACAATTTACGTCCTCCCTTTCCATATGAGCTGTTTTGCTGTGAGTTCCAGATGCCAAGTAAATTATTAATCAAGTCTGAAAAATGCACTGGAGCCTTCCTTCCTGAGAGGAAGGGGGATGCTAATCACCAGATGGGTTTGCATGTAAGTCACATTGCCGCTAAATAACTGATCAACAGCTTTCACCACAATTTTATTGTGTTCGGAGTTTACCTGTCTAACTTGGAATATCTTGCAGGTGTGCACTAATTTCTCCTTTTTCAGCGCCACCACTGATGATGTACATTAGCCCAGCATGGGCACAGTGACACATGTGGACAGGATCTACAGGGCAGATGGCAGAACTGCACGGCATGCCGGTGAGGCATTAGAAAGCACAGAAGAAAAATTCTGTGGATCTTTGTGTTTTGGGCTGGGTTTTTTTTCCCACTTGACCTATGATTAATGCCTGCATCAGACATCACAAAGCAAAGGATACAGTGTGTGAACACCCCTGCACTGACTTCGGGGCAAGGTGGTAGAGAAAAGGAGAAATTTCTGGTATTTTCGTGACTTTTTACCAGCTTACTTTTGCAGTATCGTAGTCACTTGATCAGAGCAGAGAACACAGAATAGGACATAACACAGAATAGACACATCAGTTGGTCTGTTAATGTATGCCCTGAGTTAGCCGAGCGCTCTCATTTTCAAAAGATGTGGACTCCAAGAGCCTCGCCATATAAGCAAATCCAACAGGAAAGGCTGAAGGCAGTGGTCAACCACTGTCAACCTCTGACTGTGTGGCCAATGATGGTGATCAACCACTGGTCAATCAAGTGATCCTGTAAAAGTCTCTCGTAACACAAAGACAATTTGCATGCCTTGCTTTCCAGCTAGAAGCTAATACAAAAAAAAAAACCAAACCCACTATTGTGACTCAGGTGCTATATGTTTTTGGGCCATACCTTGTGCCCTAACATTTTCATTCAAAGGCTGATTAAGCTGTAGCTGTGGAGTTGGGTGCTCATGTCTCCATGATCCTGGTCTCTACCCAGAAAACCCATGCCTTTAAAGCACAGCTGAGAGAACTGATGATAAGTACTGCTAAACACAAACTGGCCTTTGGTGGTCTCCAGAAACAAGACCCTAGAGTTCCTCTGCTGCTAGTCTGGCATCAAAGAGAGCAAAGGCTATGAAGTTGTGTACAGATCACTCTTCTGTGGTACAGAAAAGGAAAGAGGAAGAAGGTGGTTTCCCTGCTGATTCTGCTGCTGCTTTCTTTTAAAATACATTTAGATTAATCTTTTAGGTGTCCAATTCTACCCTATTCTATATTTTTAGAAATACATTACTGCAACCAGAATGCATGCCAGATAATCCACAAATACATTCACACACAACGTATCTCGAGATGTATAATACTATGTCTTCAATCCTCTGTATGTATGTCCCCAGCTCCCAGTATGTCAGAATCACCTCTTGGCACCCTGCTTAGTGATAATAAATCAGGCTCAGCTGCTATGATGCAGAGCCAGTGAGCATCCTTGGTACATACCTTGCTGCCAACCCATCCTCTATTTATGCCAGGGTTCACATGTGTATGCATATTTGTAGTGCCTCATTTCCTAATGAAGTGAGTCATTAGGAAGTCAGACAGATGAAATCACAGAAAAACAGTACCAATTAATTTTCCTGCCATTTTTCCAATCAGAGCATGGTACAGTGCATCTTTCTTCAGTGCCATCACCTCTTTGTGTTTGAGTACAAAAAGCCTGTCTCAAACAAATAACAACCTATGTATAAATTAAGAGACAACACATGGTAGAGCAAAACAGCAATGTCAGGCTGTTAGGAAGGGGTCTTGGTGCATGGCTGCCTGCTTAATGTCAAGATTTCTGTGGCATAACAGCAAAAGAGACATTTATACAATTTATTTTTTTATAGCATAAATACAAATAGTTTGTGATGATGAAAGAACCCCAGAGACCTTGTAAACTAAATCACACTGAAAAAGACCCTCCATGAAGATTGTAAACTGGAAAAAGCTTATGCCATGTATTCTGACCCTTTTCTTTAAACAGAAAAATATAGTCCTAATTAATGACTGATGGTATTAATATAATGAAAGACTTTTATATCTTCAAACTCAATTCTGCCCAGAAGACTTTGATACATAGGAGTATATATCCAGACCAACACAGTGAGTGAAGACACCAAATCTCTTTCTTGTACAAGAGTGTCTGCTGGTTTGGTCATTACTTGCAGAAAGTAGCCAAGCAGTTAGAGCCAGTTCCTAGCACTGAAAGAAATATGAGAAACAAGGCAACATAAATCACTAGAAGACAAACAAAACCAGGAAGCTTGGGGTTTCCCTTTATCTTTCTCCTCTTTTTTTTTCTTTCACACAAGTGAGAAAGAGAAGATTTCTCTGGTGTTTGCAAAGACACTGTGGGCCACAACAGCTGGTGGGCCGTTCCCTTCAGGGTGTGCAAGGGGAGCTGAACACAGGGAAGGCTCTTCATCTGGTATTCATGTCAGCTGTACACCATGTTTCCTATGGACATATTATCTTGTTCTATATAATCTCCAATAATCTTTCAAGAGATACTCTCCTTTATCGTACAAGATGGACAGAACATCCATTTTTTGTGCAATCAGAAGCATAAAAACATAATTCAAAATGGATCATGAGACACCTATTTGTGAAATTAATGCTAGCATGTCATTCAAATTTTTGTTTTGTTTAGGTGCTTAATTTGCCTATATTACATAGTATACAAGTATGATAAACAATGGGTTCTCTCTCTTGCAATATTATTTTCTGATCATGATATTTTCTAAGAAGTCTATAGATCGGCACATATGACATGTAAATGTGCTTCCGGAGATAGAGGGAGAGACTTCTTGAACAGAAACTTCTTGGCCAGTCCTGTTTCATGGAATGTGATACTCCAAAAAGCTGATCATTTAACCTGATTGGGAATGCTAAAAAAAGAGAGAGACAAATGCAAATTTTCAAGCACCTCAAAGCCCATGGAAGTGAGTCTCAAGAACAGGTCTCGATGCAAGGTTGAAGAGGTTCTGGTTATGTGTTGACCTTGCTGACAACCAACCAAGGTAAAAGTTGCAAGATGCAAGACTGGCATTTGGTTATGATGACTTTTATTTGGTATGGTATAAAACAATTCTGGGGAATATTCTGATAAATAGCAGCATAATAGTGAGCAAATGCCTCCTATAACTCCTCACACAAATGAAGGATAGCAGTCTTGTAGAAGCTGCAAAGAAAATACATGGCAGCATTTTTCAGAACAGCTAGTTTTGGAAGAATTTAACTACAGACACAGTACACAGGGACGAATTCAGTAGGATGACTTAGGGGGTCTTAAACCTCACCTACTGCCTTCCTCTTCCCTCTCTCCACTAGCACTGCTTGCCCGTGTGAGCTTGCTCTGGACCAGGACACATGGGCAGCCCTCCTCCCTTTCAGTGCCTCTCAGTGCACATGATAAATGGGCTTCGGCCCATTGAAGCAAATGGAAAAACTCTCATTTCAAGGTGATTTGGACTGAGTCCCTTGACTATCTTTGCAACAGAGTTTCCCTTGAAAAGGGTCACAAGGAAATGGTATCTATCATTGCCTCTCTGCTCTTTTCTGTCTGTTGAACCAAATTGCAATGATGCGTAGACATGCACCCTTGGAAGCCTCCATATGCAAGCTTTACAAGGAAATGCAGTACTGCGTGCTCCACAGACTTGCCTACTTGCCTACAGGTTTTGAGCAGAGTTGATTCAGATCTAAACTGAAGGCTCTCCTTGTGCCTATTAATCACCTTCCTCACGCGGCATTTTTGCAGCTGCCACCACATACATTCCTTGGGTACCAATCCACCGTTTTGCACCTCCCAAAGTCATGCAATAATCACTAGCACTGATTTTTTATCCTAGACAGTAGGACAAATCTTCTAGGGCAGCTGTAAATGATAATTGACTTACACAATTATCCTGACACTTCGCTGCACTCAAGTCAGTTGACTACTGATTTAGATAGAATTGAAACATTAGTAATATTCAGATCAATCAACTTCCCACCCAAGACATTATTTATATCTTTCTGTAGACAATAAAACCAGAAGAAGCCACTGTGATCATCTATTCTGACCCCTGCAGAAGGCTCTGGGTCAAAACCTGAGCCCTGAAAGAACTACACTGTACCTTGTACAAAACCATCCTGTGCTTACAGTGATGGATTACTTAACTGCAAGCCTTAGGAAGCTGCTTCAATTTTATGCAGGAAGATGGCTAAGATCAGATGGTTTTGCATGAAAAAAAAAATCTGTTGAATTTGTAATTATTATGTAATTTGAAACATCTGTAAAAAGAAAGATAAAAGGGAAGCATTCACAGGCATGGGGAGTAGCGCATAAAGAATGCAGGTTTCCTTTTATATCCCTATTACTCTGTTTGATCCTCTCCAGTTTCTGTAATTGCCTTCTGTGTGATTATCTTCAGCATAATACAACATTTTTTAACTCAGTGCAGACTAAAATTGTGTTGTAATACAGTGGCTGCTTCCTCTCCAGGAGATGTTTAGTAAATTTGTGGTCAGCAGCAGTGCTATTTGGTAAATACCATATTTCGTAAATAACGTAAAGCCATGACAGGTTTGCTCAAAGCAGGAAAAGCCTCAGGGTGACCGAGGTGTAAGAACCAGCTCTGAATGAGCAATTCAAATGGAGGAGGCATTTAAATAATTAACTTCCTTTTGATAGGATTTTCCTGCTGCAGTGGCAGAGAGGATAAACAATTAACAGTCGAAATGCTCTTGCTTGCCTGAGCTGTCCCTGACTTTATGAAAAAATGGGCTTTACTCCAGGAAGGGAAGGGCACTTGGACTATCCTCATAGCTGGAGAAGACCTTTCTTTACAAAGGAGGAGGAAAGGGGAGGTAAAGGGGCTGTAGGTTCCATGCACAGTAGGGTGTGGGGTGAGTTGGGCTGTTCTCCTGCTGCTTGCTATTTCTCCTTGGTGCGGAGGCAGAAGTGGCAGTGAAGCGTGAGGCTGTGCCCAGCCGGACCATTGCAAGCAGAGGGAACCCATGCAGGCAGGTACTGCCACCGAGGATGGGGTGACACCATGGCACCTTCACCACCTGTAAACTGATGCCTGCCCATGCCAGCTATGGTGCTCAGCCTCTATTGCACTGCTTCCAGACAATCCCTGGCCAATTGATGTCTTCCAGGAGCTGGGCTGGGGTAGGGGCTGGAGGCATTTCAGGCAGAACAATAAAATAGATGGAAATGAAAAGGGAGGGAGAGGTAGGTGGATGGCTCAAATGCAGAGCAACTGATAATAACAGGCAGCAGCATCAGTCTCCAGTGCTGGCCTGCCTACCTAGTCAGTCATGATGCACATGGGAGTTAGTCACATGTCTGCTGCAGAAAGCCATGTACATTAGACAGTGTTCACTTATGCAAACAGGACATATCTGTCCCCTTTAAATACTAATAGTGTGATACTGTAGGATATCATCCAAAAATAGAACAAGCCCCAAAACTGTCTTTTGAATTGTCTTCTGCTTGATTTGAAACTGGGGGAGGACCAGTAGGCTGTGCAGCAAATGCCATTTGCTGCAGAGACTTACAGAAAAACCATTCCATGACCCATTTATACAAATAAAACCACATGGCAGTACCCAGCATTTTCTCCTAACACTGTTAAGTAAGAAACTGTTTTGACCATTCACTGGGTACCACTTCAAAAATAATCCTCATCTCTTATAAATGCCAAGTTGAGGACTATTAATATCTTCAGTTTACTGTTGCTACTTAACTCAATTTCATCCTTATCATTTGCTTTTGGGGATTTGCTTAAAAAAATCAAGAAAAGAACACAGTATATTAAGGCACATGGTTGGGAATAAGGCTAAGAAAACATAATAAAAAGTATTGACGAGAAATGCAGACCACATATATGTTTGTAGTCAAATGCCTAGCAGTATATAACTGAATGGTAGTCCTGGTTTCTTTAATACTGCATTTACAGCAGTCATTACAGAAAAGCAAACACATGCACATATACACAAATACACACACACACACACACACTACAAAATCGCCCTCTGAAAATCAGCTCAGTCTGAAGGAACTGGAGCTAAAGGGACAGGGGGGATTCACGAGAGGAGACTGACTGAGCTTGCCAAATCTTGATGGTGTTTCTTCTGACCGAAAGTCTCTGGTCTGACTATAACTTTTTCAACAGTGTTTCCAACTTCTTCCAAAACCTCAAAGAGGATGTTCTGGGCAAAAATAAAATAAAATAAAATAAAATGGACAGAACTCTACTTTGTTTTCTGTGAAATCTGGAACACTAAATCTGGAAGGGGAAAGTATTTTTGGGCATCTTCCAGGAGGGGGACATACTTAGCTCAGCCCTGCCCAAGAAACCTTTATATGATTATGACTGAATCCTTCTCCAAAGAGGAAGGGAAGAAGCAGGACCAGGGTCTAAAGACCCAAAAAGGATGGCACATGTGGCTGTGGGCCAGGAAGGGATGATGGGTGGTTCAGGTCTGGGGAGGAGGAAGAAGGCAGGGGGAGAAGGCAGGTCTCCATGCCAGCGAAAAGAGACAGAGGAAGGGGAGGAGGCAGAGGTGTCAGGTGGGACCCCTTTTGCACAGCAAAGAAGAGAGTAGAGGTCAGCAGACAGTGAACAGGCAAAACACAGAGTTTTGTGGCACAGGGACTAGCAGCCCAACGGACAGGGTAGGACAGGCTGCAGGACAGGCTGCAGGGTTTCAATGCAATTGGTGGTGCAGATGAACCCACATGGCTCCCCCCTTGGCAAAACTGTCCCCCAGTCTTGGCAGGATGACCTGGCTAAAAAGAGCTGCTAAAATAGAAAGATGAGTGCATGTGAGAGCAGAATACCTAAAACTGCCTTCATTTGTCCAAAACTGAGCATGTTAAAGAAGACAGCAACAGTTAGCTGGATTGAACAGTGACAAGGAAGTTACAGAGACACTTCTAAACGAAGGAGGAGTCAGTTTAAGAAGGCTTATGAGTGAAGCATAAAAATTTGTAACAGCAGGGAGAGACCTTGGGGTGGGAACAGAAGCAGTCAAAAGTTGGTGTGACGCTTCCGGAAGTCCCACCAACATCCCAACCTCTGCTGAAGCTGGACAGAACAGCCACCTTGTTAGACACCAGAAGGAGCCGGTGTCCAGCTGGTGGGGTGATAGCATGGAGTGCTGAGGTGTAGACACACACCCGGAGTGCCTCTGTGTGAGCCTGGGGGGCCTTTGTCACTGGAGTGTGCATGGGGAGCACCCATAACTCACAGGACAGATGTGCAAGTAGGGGAGCCCCCATTGCCAGGAGAGGAGTGAGTGCTGGTGGCCCACGTGGCCTCTGAAGAGGTGGTGTGCACATAACTCTGGGATTAGAGCTTTAGGGGATTAGTTATGAAGGCTGTTTTGAAATCTGTAGGTGTTTATTAATATTTCATAGACATCTAGTGCTGTGGTTTTCCTGTCATATTACTGATATTGATCCTGCATGTACAGTTCACTGATTGCCAGTTAATTATATGTCATTAAAAATATCTGAAAATTGCTTTGATCCTGGTTTGATTTAAATCACATGAGCTGAGCAATTTTTCCCTATGACAGAGGATAGAGGAGCTCTTACAGAAAAAAGAAAGGATACAAGCAGCCCTAATGCTGTTCAGGTCTCACACATGACTCGGCAGGGGCAGCAATACTGAGCTCCTTGAGCCACAGGTGATCCCTGAGCAGCATGAGGGCAGATCCCAGACTGGGGGACATTATATTAGTTGGGCTGAGGCTGCAAGAGGACGAGAGCCATCATGGCTCACTGAGGCTGGCTGGGACCAGCCATATGCCCACAGCTCCCTCCCAGGAACCACTCTGGGAGTTTCCTTGGAGGACTGTGGTGTAAACCTCACAGCTTTTGCATGCGTGCAAAAATTTGTGTCTCAGACCTGCAGCTTTCAGCATGCTCTCAATCTGCACCAGGGCAGGACAGACAGCCACACTGGTGGAAACATTTCTGTCACTGTGTGCACCATTCTGTGCTCTAGTGAAGACAAACATGGACCTTTGCAGCTCTGCTGGTCCAGACGGGCTTTGATCCTCATACTATGATGGTATGACATGGGTGAGAAGACACTTGTTTTGCATTCACACCCATGATCCAGGTCGTAGTCCATTTAGGTCACTCAGGGGATTTTAACTCCTCCTTGGGCCCATATGCAGCCCTCTAGTCCAAACTGAAACCCTAATTCCCTCGTCAAGAAGGAAGGGGCACCTGTAGTGTGTTCAAGCTGACTTCATGGTATATTTTAGTCAGAGCATGAAGGAAGCTTGCAGGCAGGCACTGAAGCATGCAGAGTTTCAATGAGATAAAAAGATGGGTGCCATTCTAGGGGTTGTGCTTGCAGCTCCCTTTGCAGACATTTGTCACTGAAGGCATCTCCAGACAAGTTGTCTCCTTTGTTTGGCTGAAATGAGTGAACGTGATGAACAATTCTTCCCACACTGTGCCTGAGATAAGCTTTTCAGTAAACACTACCCTGTGCTGACAGGCCATGACTGAAGAGCCCACTGTGTGAGCTGGCATTCTCCTCCTGTGCACCTTCTGTAAGGATCTGCAGGAATTGCTACAAAGTGAGCAGTGATTTAAAAAGGAGGTAAGAAATGCATTTCCCCTTGGTTTCTGCAGGTACCCTGAGTCCTCAGGCTAGGAATATTGTGCAGCTGGCAAACAAGGTACTGCTGGCCTTAGGGTCTTTGTGCACTGCTCTGACAGCAAGGGCAGGGACAGCTAACAGCAGAGCAGCCGCCAACATATCTTGCGGTGTCTGGGAGGGAAAACTCAAAGGAGTTTGTGTCTATTGAGTGTTTTCTGCCCATTTCATTTTAGTCTATCACAGCTTGAAAGGCAAAATCTGTGCTTTGGTTTGCATGTCATGAAGGACTAGCTTTCCTTTTCCCTTGGGACAAATCTCCAGTCAGGGAAAAACAGCTGGGCTATACCACATTACAGACCTGTGTTGCTACACCATCTCCACAGCCTCATAATTCACACTCCACCTTGCTTTTGTCCTATAGCTTTATTTCTGCAAAGCACTTACATGCAGATTACAAGCTGACATTTACAAGACTACAAGTGAAACATGTCTGTGCGTCTGCAAACACTGCTTCCCCCAGCCCCTCACTGACTTGAACCAGTGCTTGGCATTAGAAAGGACTGGAGTTTGTGAAGCATCCCATGCAAACCAAGAGTTGAGGAAGGAAGAGAGACTGACAGACAAAAACCTAAGAGCATCCACATGCAGAAGGTCATAATGGAAATGTTTGTGACAGTCGGGTAATGAATAACTAAGCCTTTGGAAAAAAAGTTTTACAGGTTGGATGGTGAAAATGGCCTCAGCAATGCTTTCCCCTCAGAAAAATCACTTAGTGCCTTTGGGTGAGTAGCAGTTATGCTCACTTCTCACTATGACAAGGGAAATGTCATAAGGAGGATGCCCTGCTCACTGGGCAGGGGGTGTGGAATAATTGCTGGAGGGAACTTAGAAATTAAACTTATGTTTTTAGAAAAGATACAGCATTGAAGAAGCTTTCAGGGTGAAGTGCAGCTGCTATGTGAGGAATCCATTCCATGGAAGTTCCCTAGTAACCATAGATGTTGGTAATGTCAGGACAATTTGGTGTACGGACTCTAAGATGAGTTGTCCAGAGGGTGGAGTGGTGTGGAGGCATCACAGCCAGGCTCTGTGATCAATGGGAACTTGAGGTGCCATGGAGCTGGTACACTGCATATTTTCTACCCTGGGCCAACAGTTTATCATATTTTTGACAAAATGCTGTCCTTTTGGTGAACTTTGCTCGTTATAATATCATAATACCAAAACATGCCTCCATCCCAAAAGTTGTCTGCCTCTAAGGTGCGACCACCACTCACTGGGCATGCACTTGTAATTTCTTCTAGTCTATGCTTTTAAAAGTAAAGTGAGGAAATTCTACACCAATCATCATAAAGGTATGTATGACTAGAGTCACTCAAGCTCCACCTGAAAGATAAAAAATAGTATAAAACGTGTAAAGAGAAAAGGGTGTTGGGGAAGATACCATCATGTACCACTCTGACTTCTGGGACCTGTCGATGGGCTGAGCCTCCTTCCCCCTGCACTGGGACACCTTTGGGTAAGATCAGAACATCTGATTATACCAACTGTTTCCCCAGGAAGACTTAGAAACCTCTCTGTAACTTCACTTTAAATCTCCAATGCTTCATATTTGCTTAATGGATTTGTAGCCTAGCAGTGTTACTGATCTTCGTAGTATTTGTGTGTGTCTTGTAACCAGCAATCTTATCACTGGTAATCCAAAGAACCTGTGTATCTGTTGCTTTAATAAATTGTACTATTTATTAATCTAGCTGTGATCGTTCTCATTGCACGCTACCGGCTGGGGCATCTGGCAAATTAGTTACTAACAACAAATGCTCTGATGAGTGGTTACTTCTGCAACCCTTAGAAAATACACTGTTGACCAAGTCTGAGACTAAGACTGGACTTAGCTGCACTTAGACTCCTCTCTGAGAAGGAGTTTAGAAAGCAAGGGGGTCCTGTCTGAACCTCGTGACTCAACAGTAGGGTCTCTCCCTAGACACTCCTCAGACTCTTATCATTAATGCAACAGGAGGCAGGGGAGGAGATCAGGCTATAGAGGAATGAGACAAGATGAACATAATTTGTTACAGACAGACTTTGAAAGGTATATTGTAAATAATTAGGGGGAGCAATAAAGGCAACATGTAACTCCTGCAGGTTGGTACACCTGTCCACAAATGTGGCTTAGCTTCTCCAAGCCTGACATCTCCAGTGTTGAACAGACGCTTGAATCTAGTGATGATTATTACATGGAGGTAGAGAAGGCTCTTGGGCAGCTGTCATCTATCACACACTTAAGACTGAGCAGGGGAAACACAGAAACTATTAGCTGAGCAATAAGGACTTCTGCTAAGACAGTTCCACCTCAGTGGTAATGACTGTGGCAAATATGTAAAAAGATTAATTTGTAAAACACAAAGCCTGCAGGGTAGGTCAACAGAAGCCCTGATTAAATAGAGTTAATCCCTCAAGAGTGGTGCTATGGGATCTCCTGTAGCTCTCTGGACCCCCGCGGTGTGGGGATGCTCCCATGGACACACAGGGGTCAGTGTTGTGTTGGGACCATTGAGGCCATACACCTGTGGTTTTTATGGGATCAACAGTTGATATCCACAAAGTGGGAGTGGGTGTCTGTGTCTGATCTGGTCTCCATACAGCCAACAGAGAGAAACAGGGGCCACAGGGATGCAATTTGTCCTGTCTGTACCTTCCAGAAAGAGTAAAATGAGGCCCCGTGTTCTCCAATTTCTCTCATCAGGTAAGAACCCCACTGAGCTCCAAAGGGAGCCTGGGCTCCAGTTGCCTGCCCTGTAGATATACAGGCTTAGGGAAAATTAATCTTTCCCTCCTGACTTGCCTTTCTTTTGAGCTGTGTGAGGGAGCAGGACTCAGTGCAACTGTCAGTATGTCACCTTGTACAAGATGCTATGAAGAAGCATCTACCCAAGGTTCCTGACACCTAGACAAGCAAGATGAAGAGGAGGAGCCGTACCAGGACCTGCCCATAGAGCTGGCCTATGGTAGACTGGCACTAGGAGTTTCAGGTCAGTGCCTTCTTGATAATATCCCATACTCTACCCCATAAGGTATATGTGGCTTTCAGACCTTTTGCCATGCTTCAGCAAGTACTGATAGGGCATGCAATGTTGCAGGTACCTTACTGGTTGCAAACATGTGAAGCCTATAACTCCAAGATACTGCCACCTCGGACTGCAGCGTGCAGCCCTGTCCTAAAACTTCCTTCACTGGAGGGGATGAAGAATTCAGGTTTAATACCAATAACAGCAAATAGTCTAAAATTAAGCCCTGACCTTGTAAAATTATGTGAATAAATGCCATTTATTAGAGAGCACACCTTCCAGTATTGCCACAACAAATTTGGAAGAGCACTGCCCCTCTCCTGCCTGATGCCTTTCCAGAAGCAACAAAAGCATAGCTCAGCTGCAGACACCAAGCAGAAGTAGCTGCTGCCCCTTCTGCCCCTGGGGAGTGACAAGCATGGCCACCCCAGCTAAAGAAAGTGTATTTATTTAAATATTATTCAGGATGTGATTCAGTTGTCTATGCCTAGACATCTGATGCCATTTTGGGCTTCTGTACAGAAGTATCTTTTGGGATCCTATGCATAAAACAAAATGGAGGAGCCATGCACACCATGCATTACATGTTCATGTCATCCACCCAGGTCATACGAGACACATGCAGCATCTCCACCTTGGGCCAACACCTGCAGCTGTGCCTGTTCCTCCTTACATGTAGTCATCTGAAAATCCCTGAGGACAGGGAGGAGGATTGAGGGGGAAGAGGGAGATAATAATAGTTGAATAATTTATTCAATGAGATTCATGGAATTTGGGGACTAATACATTCTATGGATAATATTTTCATTATTTTCCAAACTCCAGTGCTAACAGAAGATATGAATAATGATTGAAGCAAACATTTGAATTATATGACAATGCTGTTGAACTGTAGAAGCATATATTACATGAAGTGAGAGGACTCTAGTTCTTCCCTTTGCCGGTTTGATGTAGATGTTCTCAAAAACAGTGAAATATGTATTTGACGCTTTGGTCTTTCCTCACAGAAAGTTTGCACTCAGATTACCTGACAATAAGAATCAATAACTTGCATGCTGTTTCTTTCCAAGAAAATCGTTAACAATTTCTTTCTTTCAGCACTTCAGAAATTGCATCCCTAGAGATGGCAGACCTCTCAACTTTACAGTGCCCTCTCACTACAGGGTGGCATGTCCTTGTGTCTGAGGGGAAAACTCATTTCTCAGGGGCACTGCAACCTGCCACAGCACGTGCTGACAGCCCCCGGCGTTGCAGCAGCTCTTTCTGCAGCAGTTGCAGATAGATCGTAGGGGGATGCCGGCCAGGCTCTTCCCATATCTCATCCCTCCCAATACCTCCTCACCTTTGGAGGTGCCTGATAAATGCGGACACTAGACACAAGGGCAAAAGGAGGAGTAACTGGTCCCTGTGAAGTTTGGCCATGAAATCCAAACTGCAATCAGATACGCTTCTACAGGATTTCTGCTGCTGTTCCCTGACCACTGAAGGCCAGAGGCACTGACTTCAGCATGCAGTAGCTAAGAGTCTGTTTCCAAACTGCATGACAAAGTACATCCTAACAAAATCAAAACAGTCTAAGACTTTATTACTTGGGTAGATTTTAGCCCTAAACGAATTATAATGTCCTTTTATCTTTGGCTTAATAGAGGAGCTGGAGAGTCGATGGATGTTTCCCATCCACCCTAAGTAGTGGTGGATGAACAATAACATGTCTGTTATATTACTAGCCAGAGCAGATTTAAGGACTCCAAACAACACGGGACTTACTGCATCTCCTGCCATACTGTGAATAAGGTTCATTTCTGAAACTAAAAGATGATATGAGTTCCTGGTATCAGTTCACTGACACCAAATGCACAACACCCTTTGACACCAGTGGTGAAAGATCATGCTAAAGAAAAAGAAAAACAGACAATAATTTCCACCCTCCAAAATTCATAATCTAACTGATTAATAAGTTTGCTGCAAGGGACTGACTGTCATCCGTCAGCTAAATGTCGAATTCATCAGTTCCTGGAGGGCCTCTGCTCAGTCAGAAATGACCATTGTTCATACATGTATTTAATTCTAACTTTGAAATTGGAGAGGAATCTAACAGATCTAACAGTGGTGAATAAATTATAATGACATTAATGAGGACGATTCTTATATCTAAAGAGAAAAGTCCCAGAGGGTTCAGGAAGCTGCAAAGTTACTAATAACCTATTAATTTCGGAGTTGACAGTAGATAACAAATCAAACATGCTAAATATGAGTATGTACTGTGATTTCTGCTGCAGAAGACAAAGTCTTTCAGCATATTATACTATGAGATATCATTTATAAGACCAGAGAAGTAATTATTCTTTTTTATATGTCTTTAGGAAGGATTGCAGCTAGATAGCTGTATGCACTTCTAGGCACTTGACTACAGGAGGATACTGATAAACCAGAAGAAATCTGAGAGATTCCAGCTATGAGCAAAGAAAATGATAAAAAGGCTCTGATAAAAAGAGTAGGGGACAAATCCTCTTCAGAAAGATGGAAAGAACTAAATATGAACAGAAAAGAAAGCTGGTGGGAAATTATATGACACTCAAGAAAAAAAATGTGCAGCAAACAAGCCAAATACAAGCCACTGGAAAAAAGATTTCTTTACTAAATAAATGTGCAAAATTGCCGTCACTTCTTACATGAAGTAAAAAACACAAAGTGATGAATCAGAACAAAGCTTCCCAAAAGCTAAGACATTTTCAGAATCTGTGTCTTAAAGTTGCTGATTTGTGCCCTGAGGCCTCCTGCCTTTACTTCTTGATTTAAGACCATAAATGGCAAATATTTACCTAAACAATTATCTTTGTGTCCCTGAGGTTTTCAGTTCAGTTCAGCAGGTTTTGTACACATGAATGACCCAGTTGGTCTGCTCAGGTGTGACACAGCTGCTTTGCACTTCACTGCCAGCCTGCTGGCAAAGTCAGCCATGTTTCAGCATCACTCCAGCACAACCATCCCAAAGTCAACGTGATCACGCAAAGGGGCAGAACAGGGATAAATTCACACATATTGCATATTTTCTCAGAGGCTGGTGCTGCAGAAAGACATATGTATAGAAAAGAGAGAATGATGAAGGAAAAGGAGCATGGATGGTCACCAATCTCCTGCGTATTTGAAATAAGAGGTAGTAACTAAAGTTAGAATAAGCAGAGGCCAGGGTAGGCAGCACACTGTGAACTGCCTTGCACAACACACTGTGGGTGTGGGTTAAAAAAAAACAGCTGTAATCTGTCTTTATCCTTCTAAGCGCCTGAGTGTACTGTGGGCCTTTTGTCTTTAGCAAGGATTTGAGCCATCGTAATAAGAAAAGGTCCTTGAAAATGGAGTATGTGATATTTTACACTCACAAAAAGAATGAAAAAATTAAATAACAGCTGAATGACAGGAATTGCTCCTTACAGAGCTCTGCACATTGTACTGGGGACCCCATCCTCAACTGGTGAAGGTGATGGAATCTTTTTCAGTTAATACCTAATGGATGTACAGGAAAAAAAGGGAAACCCCAAAGTAGCTAGATGCGATGTATTTCTGAGGAGCTCTCTAATATTTGCCATAAGTGAGGATTTTCTGTCAACTGAATGTGACAGTATAACTTGAAAGGAAATATTAACGAGGCCTGTGAAAGATTCATAGTGACCTGAGTCTAAAACAAGTCCTCAGGAACATTTCCCATGAAAGTTTTTGTTTCTCACTCTCCCTCCCTGCACAACTGTGAAAAGCCCATCTCCATCTCCTCAAGGACCTCTCCATACGTGCTGGGTGCTGCCATCAGATGCCCCCCAAGCTGTCTCTACTCCAGGCTGAGCAAGCCAAAGTTCCCCATCATTCTGGGGTCCTCACCTGAACTCACTCATTTATCAATGTCTTTTTTCTATTAGGGACACACACACATATGAACAAAACTGGATACAGTATCTAGATGTGGTCTAGATGTGAACAGAGGGAAGTAGTGACTTCCCTTGATCTCTATTTGTGTCCCTGTTCATACAGTCCAGGCTGCTGTTGGCCATCGTTGTCACTGGGACTTGCTGCTGCCCTATGTCCTGCTCGCTGCCCACCAGGACCTCCAGTGCCTTTCCCACAGAGCTGCTCCTTGGGCAGTCTTGAGCCTGTGTTTTTGCAAAGGGTCCTTCCAATCCAGGTGAAGGACTTTGCATTTGTCAGTGCTCAATTTTATGATGTCAGCCCATTCCTCCAGATCCCTTGGGATGGCAGCCTTGCCCTTGAACATATCAAGTGGTGGCTCAATTTGATGTCATTGCAAAACTGATGACCAAGCCCTCTGTTGCATCCTTCCACCTATTGGTAAGGATTTTAAGCAGGTTCCTGGGACAGGTTCCAGAACAGACCACTATGGTGTTCCCCTTGGTGCAAATCTCCAGTTAAAGGTGAGTTATTACCCATTACCCTCTAAAAACAACCAGACATCCAGATTATAAACCATCTGACTTTTTCCCATCCGTAACATAGCATCCCACCTTGGATACAAAAATACGATAGGAAAGAACCTTGAATGACTTGCTAAATTCAACGAAAAACACATCTACTGCTCTCCCCTCATCCTGAAACACAGTCGTATCATAGGAGGCAATCAGGTTGGTTAAGCGTGACTGACCTTTGGAAAATCCATGCTGACTGCTACCAGTCATTTTCTTCTCCTTCCTGTACCCAGAAGTGTGCTCTGAGAGGGCTTGCTCCATGACCTTTCCAGGGACCAAAGAGAATCTGAGTGGCTTGTAGTTCTCTGGCTTGTCCTCTGGCCTTTTCTGAAGGTGTTGTTTTGAAGTGGTTTCAGAAGAAGATAATAAGGAAGAATTTGTTTAGGCCTCTAAATCTAGACATGGGGTTAAAAATAATCTCCCAAACTATCATTAGTCATCAATACTCCCTGGTATGTCTGATACCCGTTCAACAGTCCTTGACAGTTTGCTCAGTTTGACCACAACATTATGATACAGCAATTAATTCCAGCTTATGTGAAAAAGCATTTTCTCTTCCATCTCCATCGGGTGTTGTGAGAGAAGATGAGGGTGCTTGGTATACCTCCATTTAGAGCTCCCTGTATAAAATCTGATAATCTGGGAAATTATAGCAAAGAATTGATTGTTTGATGCAAGGCCATATTTTTAAAGACATGATTAGGCTGTTCTTAAGAAGGTGTTGCAGCTTCGGCTTTTTAACATCTTCTTTGTGGGTAATTTATTGTAGTCTTTCAATCACAGAGAACATTAAAAGGTTCACAGAAGTTCATGAGTCTCCATGCCCAAACTGCAATGCACCTGGAGCTAATTTACAACCTCACACTGAAAAAACAACGTGCAAATATCAAGTACAGCTCCTCATACACTTCTAGGAAGAAAATAAAAAAATCAAATAAAATAATGGGATTTCTCCTGGAACAAATTATGTTGGAATTCCTGGAGAACATATTGAAATATATGTGGCATCATGCACAAATCCAAATGACAGAAATTTGATTGACATTAGAGGACTCGTCAGGATGATATAAGCCCTGCAAGTGAAATACAATCCCTTTTACAGATCAGTCAGCCATATAATGGAACATCTATACATCCTGCAGAAGCCAAAGAGAGATGAAGGCCTTCGCCATACCTCAGGGTGCAGACTTTGAAAAGCAGGTGGCAGCTGCATGCTAATGAGTGTTTTATTAAATAGCTATTGTTAAATGCAAAATGCATGTTGCTCAACCGAGATCCACTGGTGGGTGGGGATAAAAGATTGGAATGAAGATGATTAAACTGAGAAAAGGTGCTATATTTGTGTCACTATAAAAATTACAATAGTGGTGAACTTATCTGAAGCTAATAATAACTTATTAGCCTCCTGAAAAATCTAGGCTAGAGGTTAATACTACAGTATATTTCTTGTAATCATTTTTGTATTACTTAGTTCCAGCCTGCAAATTGCTTGGAGGAAATGACTATCAATTTCACCTGTTTGCTCCCATCTAACTGAACATGAATTCAGATGGTTGATTCTATAGTCTATTTTAATTACTTTAGGTAAGATCTGAGTAATAAAATAAAGCTATACCTACATCTTTGCCAAACAGCAACAAGATTTTGTACCCAAAAGCCTGTGTGATTAATTTAAGAAACAGCTTTTCAGAAATGATCAAACATTGCTTCTAGTTATGCTATAAGCTATCCTGTCACTCTGCTCTGCTGCTACTTTTTCATATTTATCTCCATTCTATCCCATATTTAATATGTATTACTTTTCAGTGAAATGCTTAACAATCAGTTTGAGATAATTTTTCCTTTTTTTAGATGAATAAGTAGTTCTGGGTTAAAATTGAAAAAGCATTATGACCCTATCCCCATCCAGTCAGTTTTCTCCAGTGCTGAGGGAACCAAAAATAGGCTCATGTAAAATGCAAAAAAAATCTACTGAAGAGTTAGTTTGTCCTATAAAAATGAAACAAACCCTCTACAGTATTATTATTTTGTCTTGTATAGCAAGCTGTTATTTTCTGAAATAATATTAATCTGTGAGACAGGGAGGAATTCCTTCTACTTGCTTTCATCCTCAGAATGCTCGCTGCCTAGACTAAGCCATATAGCATCTCCAGAAGGAGCTTTTGTTCCAAACCCCAGAATGGTTTGCCATTTAGACAGGCTTCTCTCTCTTCTCTGACTTCTGGAAACCCTAGTCAACTCACTTGAACTGGATGCTTTACTTTTAGACAGTTTGAATTGCATTTGAGGATGTAAGAAATTCTACTTATACCCAGGAAGCTTAGTTCATAAGAAAAGTGTCATTAATAAAATGTGAAAATGGCAGAGTATCAATTTCTATGGCTGTGATCTTACAAATGCTTCTAAAGGTGCATAACGTAACCCCTGGGAATAGTCCTATTCATGTCAGGAGAACTTATCCTATGAACAGAGTGTATGCAGGGTTATATGGGGTATACATAGTAAACAGAAGGAATTTTTCTTTGCATTTGCCTTTTCTGTCAGAAGGGACCTTGGTATGAGGAAATTGTTTAAAGCTCTAAAACAATTTTATTGTATCAAGAGCAGACAATTCAAGTTGGAAAAGAAAAGATGAACTGAAGCTTGTGCTTTATACACGAGGTGTTCTCTTCCAATTAACCAAATGAAAAAGAGTATGTCACCATATGATTAATAGCTTACCATAATATTGTGCTGAATAAATAACCACTGTAAATATAGCTATCTTCACAGCAGGGGAAGTCTTAGCACAAATAACAGCAGGCTAGCTAACAGCCAGAGAGATTTCAGTATTTCATTTTCAGACACAAGTCTCAGTTGGAGTGGCTGTGGTCAGCAAGAAACTTTCTAATATGTTTGACTGGACCTTGAATTTAATCTGTTGACTCCTGCCAGATTTACCAGGCAGGCTTTAATGGACCATCGATTTTGATGAACACAGTAGAGTATAATTCAGAAGGCCACCAGGAACAGAGAAGCAAGACAGTATAGGCAGCAATGGTTTGATGTAGACAGCAGTAATGGGAAAGGGATATCTCAGTTACATATGAAATATTACTACTCTCTTTCCATATCATCTGAGCATACAGGAAGTATAAAACCAGAATATCTCTTTATAGCTACCTGCAGTGGCAATATTTAGCCCCCTGCCTATATCAGAAATAAAACTTCCTCTGTAGTTTTAGGCTGGCCAGGATAATACATACTGAAAAAATTAGCTACAAACCACTGTCTTAAAAATATAAAGGCAGACCACAGAAGAGGGCAAATTCAGTCTTGCCTGCTCAGGCTGCTCTGTTTTCCATCCCCACAGTTGGAATACATCTGGCTAGCTCCTCCACAATCAAGCATGTCATTTACACCAGTCTCCAGGGTTTGTCCTGAACTAGTTCATTCCTCAGAAGAAATCATACTTCCCATCTTCAGCACCCCTCTCCAGGTAGACGTGCTTTTCCCCAGGGGCCCAGACACTTGTACCCCTTTGGCTTTTGAAGAGGATTTAGAAAACACGGACATGCGAACCCGGTGAACAGCCTCTCTACAGTAGACTCTGACACCAAAGAAATAAAGGTAAAACCAGGCGTGTGGCAGTTTTAGGCTCCTCACCATGTACACAATGTGTCGTTGTAACAGATGCTATTCCTGTACAAGAAGATCACCTTTGTAGTGCTAAAACATTGTCCAGAGGGGCGATATAGTATAGTTACAAATGACAAATAGTTACAGCAGTGTACAAGCCATATACACTTTGTTTCCTATGTGCATATTGTTTTTTATGTTCAAGAAAGGTAAATTCAGCCTGGCCCAAGTCCAGGTTATACATGTAGCAGAAGTGGAAAATGGAGAGATGATCACACAAGAAATGACAGAAAGAATTTGGCTTGTTTAACCCAGGAAAATAAAGACTGATAAAAGAAACAGTTTTGATTTATATGTAACATCAGGGGGTAGATGTCTACCAAGAGAAAAGCTGCAGGGCAGTGCTAGCAGAAAAACTAATAAGTATAGCCATGAATAGATTTCAGCAGAAAATTAAACCATTTCCACCCATAAGAATGATGTCCTGGCAACAGGTTTTCAACAAGAACAATCTGAGCAAGAAATGAAGTTACATTTAAGATGCAATTCAGTATTTTTAAGACAGGGATTATATAATGTAGTGGCCTGTGATATTAAGGGACAGAGCCTGATGAGTCCCTTTCCATCCCACATTTCCCATACTCAACATGTCATGATGCTGGTTTGACTGTGTGGAAAGGCTACAGGCTCTGCTTTTCATGCATGTCTAATCCTTCTTAGATAGAGCCTGGTTAAATGATGCAGAGAATAGGGACAGTGAGTCCTCCAGAAGCCAGATGTCATTGGGAAAGCTGGAGAAATTGCTAAGTTATTTTTTTCAATTAAAAATATGTTTCACAAGTGTCCCTGTTTTTGAAAGCTGATACATGCTGAGATTAAATTCAGCAGTTCTACATTCATGTGAATAGTGTTCAGCTGGAGATGGAAGCAAAGACAGAGTCATTTCGCAGAGCTGGTGAAGCAGAAACACAACACAGACTTAGACAAAGCAAGCCATTTTTGAGGACACCAATATAGAAAACTAAAAGGTTCAATGTGTGGGCTCATAAAACTCCTCAATATCCTTAGTTTGTTTTCCAGAACTCAGGGCTTCACAACAGTAGCAAGCTTGTGAGAACAAGCTTTCCCCTGGATCCTACCTCCTACCTTGGATTGCCATTGTTGGATGAGGCAGAAACAGTAGACAAAAACACTGTTGTTATAACTTTTTGGCACTTTATTTTTTAATGGTGATCAGAACACAAAAACCTGGATTAAACTGGAAAATGTTTTGAAAACAGGGGAAATGTTCTCATTTGGAAAACTAAGAAAACCCCTATTTTCTCTGAAAGGCTTTACCCCTTCCTAATGCAATTGTCTCTTCCATAGGAATTTCAAGGAAGTCTGCAAGGGCAAATGAATGAACAAGTAATCAGGATAAAATGTTGAGAACAGATAGTAGCTCCTCAGACAGCCAGGACATTTACTCATGTCAGTGTTTCCCATGATGGGTGTGTGGCAGGCTTCCATGCTGCCTGGTGTGACTGTGGAAACCAGGGTTTGACACAACACCTCCGAGAGCAGCTGAATCAAACCCTGACATCGCTGAAGCTCTCAGTTTAAAACAAACCTTGTATCAATATTTAATTCCTCCAAAATCACAGCAGGTTATGGCAGCTGCTTAACAAACCTAAAAGACTCTGCTTACTTTCTCTCTCTACATATTCACTTCCATTTCAACTGTAGCTGATTTCTACCATATCTGGTCTCAGAAATGTACCTTTTTAGTACATCTCTGTGATCCCTGGGCTTGTTGTTGGTGCTTTTTGTTATTACAAATCTTCATCAGAATACCACAGTCCCAAAGGCAGCACATATCCAACCACTTGCAATACAAACTGCAGCTGTGGTAGAAGCCATGAAAGCTTCAGGACATTTGACCTTCTTTTTAAGTCTCCCAGAAGAAAGACCACGATGCTTCCCATGGGTCCTGTGAAGTGTTCTTGGTGCATCTGAACAGAGATGTTGTTTGTTCTACTGCTAGTTCATTACATCTACATTTAGATTAACTCATGCCTGACCTTGTCTCTAGGGTGGACTAAACCAGCAGACAGCTCCTGGATCCTTCACTACTCTTTGCATTGCCTCAAAAGCAGCTCAAGACTGAGCAGCTGGTGAAAGCACAGCTCTGGTCTGACACAAAGCCTAGCTCTGGGGCAGGACTTTATGCAGGTCTGCAGCTCAGGAGAAGAGAAAGAAGGAACAACTGTGCTGTTGGACATCTGTCTGCAGTTAGAGCTTTCTTTTCTGCAAGCTGAACCTAGAGCTGCTACATGTCCAGAGAAGTCGCTGGTGATGAGCCCAGGCTCAGGAAGACTTACAAGTATCTCTTGTTACATCCCACTCACATGTATCCTCCAGGAAACCAGCCCAGGCATCCATGTACTGGTTGCAAAGTTTGGCTCAGGACACAGCTGTTCAGGAGGCTGGGTGTGAGCAGGACTCAAGAAATCACCAGTGTCTGGGGAGTAAGTTTATCACAAAAAGAGAGGGAGTTCTTGATCATGGAGCGATAGCAGAGAAGTTCTTGAAGGAAGAAAGCTCTGCTTGTGGCTAACCTTTCAATGTACATGGCTGTGGTGTCCCTAGCCTTTTGGCTATTAAAATATTAGTGGCTTCTAAATCTTCTCGCTCACCCCAGTGCCTAAAGTGTGGCATAGAGGGCTGTGTCCTCCCACAGCCCCTGACAGACACTGGCTACGGGAAGCATGGCACTCCTGACGAAGGGGCTGCACTGTCCCTGAGGGTCCCTGGGCCATAGCCTTCATGTGTTCATGCTGTATGATCCAGACAAGCAGGGGGGAGATGGCCTGCTACGGAGCAAGCCAGCAACTCCAGCCAATCTCTTCCAGCTCCAGTTTTGGATGTGGGACTCCTCATCTCCCAAAGGCTACCAGCACCTTCACCTGCTGTCCCACCTTCCAAACCATCCTGCAGAGATACACTTTTTTTTCTTTCCTCTGTAATGCCTTTCTTGTTTCTGCCCCTCATAGTCCAACATCGCTCCCCTGTGCTAATTGTCATGGGATGGCTGACCCAGACATGAGGAGTCCCTGTGGCCCCATTAATATATGACACCACGGAAATCCTTAATCCCAGGTCAGACACCATCAAAACCCCCTTTCATTAAAGATGCAGCAAATGCCTTGCAAGGCCAAGATTACCCAGTTTATGAGTTAAAAATACCAAGTTTGGGTATGGACGTGGCAGAACTAGCACCAAGTGGGAAAAGGGCTTCAGATGCAGGTAGTGTAACTGGGAGAGGCCTGTGGTCTGGGAAGGGAGGTACAAGCAGCAAAAAGGAGGGCCAAGAATCAGGAAACAGTTCTTGAAGTGTGCAAATCTGTCGTGGTTCAGTCGGCAACTAAACACCACGCAGCCACTCGCTCACTCCCCCCACCCCTGTGGGATGGAGGAGAGAATCTGAAGAGCAAAAGAACTTGTGGGTTGAGATAAGCACAGTTTAATAATTACAATAAAATAATAATTATAATGATTATGATAATAATGACAATAATGATAATATAATAAAATGGAAAAGGAAAAACACCAGAAACACAACCGATACAACCGCTCGCCACCCGCCGACCGACGCTGCCCATCCCCAGGCCGTGATTGTTGCCTCCCTCCCCTGGCCAGCTCCTCCCAGTTAACATACCGGGCATGATGTTCCATGATATGGAATATCCCTTTGGCCAGTTTGAATCTGCTCTCTCTTAGCTGTGCCCCCTCCCCTCCCGGCTTCTTGTGCACCCAGCAGAGCATGGGAAGCTGGAAAAGTCCTTGACTAGTGCAAGCACTACCCAGCAACATCCAAAATATCTGTATGTTATCTCAACATTGTTTTCATACTAAGGCCAAAGCACAGCACTATGCCAGCTGCAGTCAAGAAAATTAACTCTATCCCAGCTAAAACCATGACAAAATCCCATGACAGGTACGTCTGGGGGACATGCTGGGCAGCCCTGTGTTTGCTGATGGCAGCTGCAGCAGGACAGCCACCCAAACCTGCTGTCCTGACCTTGCCATGAGGGTTAGGCTGCAGCCAGGATGGGAGCAGGTGGGTGCTTTCCCTCACTGGTGAAGGGACAAACAGACATGGGCAGACAGGTCAAGCATCCTGGTATCACCATGTCATTTCAGACCTGTCGGCACCAGCAGCTACCCACAGTTTTGTAACAAAAACTACTGTAAGTGTAACATAAATACCCTTTATTAGATGGATCAATATCATTTTTCCATGTCTAGTAGCTCATTTAATAAAAAGATACAACCTTTAGCCTCAAGCCTTACAATAATTTTGGTGGGATTTTTAAACTTTTAGTGTTTATAGATTTATAAACATTTAATGATTTATAAACATTTAATGCTTATAAATGGTTATTACAGGTTGAATTTGGAGGGGGGATTTTTGACCCTGGATAACTTTGAGTGTAGGCTTACCCACAACTATTTCTCCACTGCAGAATGGTCTTAGAAAACTGAACAAAGCTTTAAAAAAGTTTATTTTGTCACCAGAAGGTAATAAAGTACATATATAAAAGGACATTATAACAATATAAATAAAGAAAACTGACCAGGTGTAAATGATAACAAACACAAATAACAGGCTGCGTACTGTGGAATATCAGTCAAATTACATACAACTTGTATGTGATGGGCCCATCTCTAAAATGAGAAATAACAATGGTTCAAAGGTCTCTGGTAGCATCATCCCCTAGAATCATAACATAAGCTTAAGGAAGGTTCAGTTTTCACTTTCATTTGAACTCAAGGTATCTGCTACAGCAATCCCTGCATTTATCCAGTGTCTATTCACCATTGATAAGAAACTCATAACTTTTACTGTAAAGTGCAGCTCTCTTAAAAACATGAGTGAGACATAGCAGAAGCTTTGAACCTTCTCTGTAACTCTGCATGACATTTATCTGAAAGAACAGCTCTGATCAGGAAATGTATTCATTTGGGGTGTCTAGATTTTGAGTCCTGGAAGAGACCAAAAAGAAATAGTATTTCCAGTTTCTTAACTTTGAATATTTGGTGGCATATTTTAAAATTATTTTCACTGTTCCACAGCAGTTTTTGTGCATAAAGAAGAAAAAATATTTTTAAAATACCAGTACATAACTGCAAAGTCATAACTGGCAGAAGGAGAAGAGCAACTGTTTTTAATTTATTTTTTTAAAAAGCTTGGATTTCAAGTTGACAGCCTCTCTTTAATGAGACCAAATAAGAGGCGGAAAACATGCAAATGCACTAGGAGAAAGTTAGGGTGGCACTGATGGCAATTAACTAACCATTATTAATACCCCTGAAACACATTGTAATAATTATAATTATGATTAACGCATTTTGTTTCATTGTGGAGGCTGTTAACATTTGATTTCATGGGCTTTTCCTTGCAATTTACATTAATTACTGTCCAGCTCCTGTCTACTTTTCCTACTGAAACTTTACAAAAATTAACAGTCTTTAATGCGCTCCACAAGTCTTTTCCAATTGATATTCAACCCAATTGGCGTTGAGATATTTTCACTGCCTGTCTGCCCCATCATCCCACCTCTCAAAATAAGAGTTTTTTTGGAAGAAGCTTATTCCTCCCTTTTCTTACCTTGCCTCGCAGACATGCTTTTTTCATTTGCTAACTCCAGTAACTGACTTATTTTCCAGCCCAGATTCTTACGACTGTACATGGCTCTACTCATTCTCATATTTCATGGAGTCCAGCATCCAAGCTACTGAGTCCTATTTGTTTCCTGGTCGTTTCTTCTGAAAGTCATTTGCTGCCACCTTGTCTGCCTCTATCTGCTAGATCCCTCAGCCCCCTTATTACTTTTAGTAGCCTTCTTCATCAGGTCTTTCTAGTAAAGTCAATGAAGACTGCTTAGTTGGACACCTAGGCCGCTGTTGCAAATTACGGATATCTTCATAATCAAGATATAGGAAGAAGAGGTCTAAACCTGACATTATTAATTTCATACAATAGGTAAACCCGTCTTCATTCTAAAATCCAGCAATGGCTACCTTTTATGAAGCTCATACCCATCCGACCTATGCTTGTTCTGGACAATTAATAGCCGGAGCGAATTTCCAGATTTATCTAAGAGAAATCACCTCAGAGTCTTCATATTGCTAATACTGGCAGAGCCTGGGAAAACTTCAGTGATCCCTGTTACACTGAGTTGAGACTTTTGAAGTATGTTGAATCCATTTCAGGGAATTTTTAACTGCAGTTTAAAAAAAACCATCCACATCTTCCAGGAGCTGAAGGAAACCCACAGTTGATACTGGTGTCCCACTGGATCCATAATTTTTGCCAAAATCTAGCTCAGATTTTGGAATGGTATCAACAGCTCTCATTTTCAATGAATGCTGTGTATATACTGTACTCCTTGACTCAGCTATTCTACATATTCTGAGAAGCGTGTTCATACCCATAACTAATATGAGTAGCTCTTCTGTACGCTGCATACCTGCATGATTGAATGCTCCTGGGAAATTCTGTTCCTAATTCGCCTACCACTGTAGTGTCCCTAACACGGCAGGCTGTGTGCGTGCACTGCTGGGGGCACAGGAGCAGCTGTTGATAAAGCTGCCACTTTCCATTATAAGAATTGTTTTTCAGTTGCTTGTAGAACTTACATTTTGCTGTATGTTCATATAGGGCTATAAGGAGAAGACCTCCATCTCTTAGGAGAATGAACAGCATTGTTAGTGAAAGCTGCTTGTGTACGGAGCCCAACTTCTTCTGATGAAGCCTTTATCCTACTTCTCCTCCTCCTCCAGCAAGTGCTGAATTAAGCTGTCTCAGCCTTCAGGCTGTTGCCTGACTGATGCAAGGGCTCCGCTGCAGCTCAGCTCCACATGAATCTTGGTGATTCCAATGCTGCGCAGCATGCCACCTTGACCCCTGGGAGATGAAGACAAATTACTTTGTGAAATTGCTCTTAGGAAGGCTGGCTTGACCTGATTCCTATCAGTACAGCCGTGGCTCGAGAGCCTGTCCTGCCTGTCAAAGTAGTAGAGCAGAGAGTGGCTGAGCTGCAAACTGCATTGGGTCTGCCAACTTTGGGAGCTGTAGGACCTCAAGTTTGCAGAGCAGAAGAGACCAGAGCTGTGGGCCAAGTACCACATACGCATTTGGCCCCACTGTTGGACAGTCAAACTGAGTCAGCCTAGGAGCTGCCAGAGGGCACTGCAGAGCCAATGTGCCAACAGAGCTCCTTTGCAGACACAGTGCATTTATTTTACTTGCTTAATCATATTTTCCTTGTTCTTTACTGGCAGATTAACTGCCCATGTCTTCAGTGTCCTTCCACAAACAGGCCCACCAGTCACTCCAGGACTAAACCTAGTAAGTCTTTGATAATACAAGCACAGCACATAAATACATTTGCATACCACATGGTGATTCTAGCAGAAAACAAGTTTTTCCAGGCCTCATGTAGATGAAAAGGGCAATTATCAGTGCAATAATAGTACTGTGGTAGTATTTGTGTAAGCTTTAGCATCCCATTGCTACTTCAATGTTGGACACAGATCCACTATCTTAGAATCATAGAAACATTAAGGTTGGAAAAGACCTCTAAAATCATCAAATCCAACCATCAACCCAATACCACCATGCCTCCTAAAACATGCCAAGAAGTGCCACGTCTACGCATTTTTTGAACACCCCCAGGGATGGTGACTCCACCACTTTTCTGGGCAGCCTGTTCCAGTGCCCGACCACTCTTTCAGTAAATAATTTTTTCCCAATATCCAATCTAAGCCTCCCCTGGTGCAGCTTGAGGCCATTTCTTCTTGTCTTATAGCTAGCAACTTGGGATAAGAGACCAACACCCATCTCACCTCAACCTCCTTTCAGGTAGCTGTAGAGAGTGACAAACCACGGTTTGCATATACTTGCAATCACAGACTCCCTTTCATCTGCTTGTACCTAAAACAAAAAAAGAAAAAAAAACACTTTTTTTTTGCCAGTATCATATCTCTGAGACTCCAAGTCTCCTTCCTCACAGTGCCCTGGAAGTGCTCTGGGATGCTGTAGTGTTCTTGAACTTTCAGAAGGGAAGCAAAGGTCCATTTCCAGGCTTTGATTCATTGAGTTAATCTTCTTTGGCTTGACATCAGCCTGTGCCTATATTCAGGGATCCTGTCTTTCAGGGTTCCCAAAGCATTCTGCAAATATTAGAAAGTCTCAGGGGACACTGCCTTTCTCTGCCTAACAGAAGATGGAGAGGTTGAGGTGGGGACGCAGCAGGGTGAGGCAGGGGTATGAGGCTTATCCCTGGACGTCCATTTGGCTGCTTTAACCATTCAAACCACACTCCCAAAATGTAGCTGTAAAGCTGCACTGTTGGGGGGAGACTCAGGAGCTGGAATAGTTGAGAACAAGATGGAGCCCAAAGAGATTGTAGTGAGTATGTCCCTGTTCTGGTACAGGATGGGACATCATTGGAATGCAGGTCTGACACAAACAAGGACATTTCTTCAGTGCCTTCTTCTAGACCTTCCCTGACATAATTCCAGGAAATCTGTACATTCAGGAACCACAACTTGTAGAGGAGACTCAGCAGGACTGAGGGTAAATGGTCATCCCCAAAAAGGGTGGTATCATCAGAAGAAACATCCCCTTTTTTTAAAACTTTCAGTGCCCTGAGACCCTTACCTGGGATACCAAAGACAAACCTAAGTGCTGACTTTGCCTTTGAGGCTCAAAACAGCAATAAGCATGTCAGATGCCCATTTTCCAGAGCAGTTGGACCACTGGTTTGCTACACAGGGAAGTGAGAGAAGCATTGGGATGCTGAGATGTTGCTGAAGCAGTTGGTGCTGGGAGGCAGCATGATCTTTCCCAAAATAATGAAAAAAAAGACTGTGAGAAATGTTCCTCTTGGATATGGGGGTAATAACTGCCCCATGAGATGCCAAGGAGGGACTGAAAATATAGGTCAGGTGGGGTGTTGCTGGAGATGATTAATGGCAAGGAGGGGGATTCTTAGGTTGGTTTGAAGGAGAGAAACGGAGATTATTCATCGAATATTAAGAACTTTGGGGAACAGGAAAGGAGATGACTAAGTTGTGTTATCTAGAGAAATTCAGTAAAGAAGGAGAAAAGGGGAGGTGAAATGTAAATATAAGATGAATGTGCAGAAAGGGCTTTCTCTTGGGAGAATGGTAGCAAAGAATTTTGCTAATACCCTCCTGTGCAGTTTCTTTGTTTTTCTTGTTATTCTCACTGATAATAAAAATGTTCCAGATGGATGTGGTTAACCAAATCCCTTGAGAATGAAGGTTTTAATTTCCTTCCTTTGCTTCTCCTCACCTTTATCAGCACTGAGGAAGGAATGGGACCAAACCAAATTCACAGAGCCATTCATCATCAGCCCAGGGTAAGTCAAATCCCTGGGCAAAGGTTTTCACTGACAGAGGACAAATATGTGCTATATGCCACTGGGAGTCCATGGCCTGAGCTTCCTGCATATTAATTCCTGATTGCCTGATATTTTGTGTTGCAAATGTAGTAATAGGTAGGGTGGCATCCCTGTAGTGCAATATGATACGAGTGTGCCATAAATAGCAGCAAGGCAATATCTGAAGGTAGTAAGAGACTATTGGGTATCACCCAGTCAGTGCATATAAGATCTGAAACAGGCTAGTTCTGCTCCCACAGGTATGAATAGGAGTTCATCTATTTAAATTCCCAGGAAAGTTAATCTGAATTTACTTCTGAATGAAGTAGGATAAACCCCTGCATGTAGAATTATAGCTGTCTTTGATGGTGAAATTTAGTTCACTCCCAAAGGAGTAGTAGATCAAAAGCTCTCATTGAAGGCATATTGTCAACTCCATTTAAGATTAACAGAGATATTCTTTTCCTCCTCCCAGAGCTGTTGCACCCACAGGTAGCTGGGCAGAAGGTGGCCAGTCCCATCCCAAGTTTATTGTTTCTTTGGTCCCTGGGTGAAAGGACAGATCTTGGGTTTGGACAATTCTGCTGGTGTGCTGAGCTTCTTGTAGGTCAGCTTGAATTGCACAATGAACAGGTTTTGGGGACACTCAAATGCATCCCCCAGTGGTCACTTGTCCAGGGCTTGCTATACTGAGAGCAAGGACAGGATGCTCCCCTACCTCAGGCATCTGGAAGCAGAGATGGGTCCCCTGGTTCAGACATATAGTGGTGAACAGCTGCTGTGGGGCTGTTCTGGCTGTCCCTGTCCAGGTTGAAAACTCCCAAGCACATGGTGAGGCTGGAAGGAGGGAGATCAGTTTGAAATGTAAAGATTTCTCAGATTTTTTTAGTAATTTTTATAAATATAAATATAATTTATTAGCTGCCTAGACAGCTGAGGCATTGATATTTGTTGGAGTATTCATTCATACTGCATTAAATTTAGAGCTTGTTTATTTATTTTTCCTAAGTTGGTGTTTTATTTGCTCTTTACCAGTGGGAGTATGTTCCTGCAGCTCTTCAAACTGGGAGGAGCTCCAGCAATGTCATTGATTTTATTCTCTCTGAAGCAACACTCCATGTGTTTTCTTAGACCAAACACCTGCCCTGCTAATGTGAAATCACTTGTGTCTCAGCAGCTTCATTAATCACATGGATGTTCCGATATTTTGCATTTCTAATCAAACCACTCCCTGTCATATCAATACCCAATTGATTGATTATGTTTACAGATTTAGTGAAGGCTTTGCAAGAATACTGATAAACTTTATGCTTAAAAACTAAAATTCCACCATCTATATCTAATAAAAAGATAAAATCTAGAGCCTCAGCACTAGAAACAGTCAGAACACTGACCACTTGATTTCACCCAGTTATCTCTGTTCTGATTCTGATCATTTGCGTTTGACCTAGTGTGGTGGGTTGACCCTGGCTGGACATGAGGTGCCCACCAAAGCCGCTCTATCACTCCCCCTCCTCAGCTGGACAGGGGAGGGAAAACATACTGAAAAGCTTGTGGCTCAAGATAAGGACACAGAGAGATCACTCACCAATTACCATCATAGGAAAACCAGACTCAACTTGGGGAAATTAGTTTAATTTATTATCAAATCAGAGTAGGATAATGAGAAATAAAAACTAAATCTTAAAAACACCTTTTCCCCACCCCTCCCCTCTTCTTGGACTTAACTTTACTCTTGATTTTATCTACCTCCTCCCCTCAGCAGCTCAGGGGGATGAGGAATGGGGGTCGCTGTCTGTTCATCACACGTTGTCTCTGCCGCTCCTTCCTCCTCAGGATGAGGATTCCTCACACTCTTCCCCTGCTCCAGTGTGGGGTCCCTTCCATGGGAGACTGTTCTCCATGAATTTCTCCAACATGAGTCCTTCCCATGTGCTACAGTTCTTCACAAACTGCTCCAGCATAGGTGCTTTCTATGGGGCACCATCCTTCAGGAACAGACTGCTCCAGCACGGGTCCCCCATGGGGTCACAAGTCCTGCCAGCAAACCTGCTCCAGCGTGGGGTACTCTGTCCATGGTTCCACAGCTCCTGCCAGGAGCCTGCTCTATGGCAGTTTTCCTATAATATCAAAGCCTCCTTTGGGCATCCACCTGCACCAGCTCCATGGGCTGCAGGAGGACAGCCTGCCTCACCATGATCTTCACCATGGACAACAGGGGAATCTCTGATCCTGTACCTGGAGCATCTTCTCCTCCTCCTTCTTCACTGGCCTTGGTGTCTGCAGGGCTGTTTCTCTCACATATTGTCTCTTCTCTCTTCAGCTGCAGTCGCTGCTGCACATCAACTTTTTAAAAATATGTTATCCCAGAGGCACTACCACTGTTGTTGATGGGCTCGGCCTTGGCCAGTGGCGGGTCTGTCTTGGAGCTATCTGGCATTGGCTATACCAGACATAGGGGAAGCTTCTAGCAGCATGTCACAGAAGTCATCCCTGTAACCCCCCCACTACCCAAACCTTGCCACACAAACCCAATACACCTAGGCAAACTTTAGAAAGGCGTTTGGATGCATCAGGAGATGCAGAACCAATGATTTTCTTCAGTAGTTTTCTTCAATAGTTTATAACTTCCTTAAAACATATATGCACCTTATTTCTCATTTAAATTTGTCTAGCCTTGCTTTGAAACATCATTTCTTGTTATGCCTTTGTCCATAGTTATGAAGTGAATTAAAGAGCACTTCCATTCTTAGTTAATTTTCCTCTTGAGGGCATCCTGATCTTTTTCTTTGCTAAGTGAAGGTGCTTTTTACATCTCCCAAGGAATTATATTTCCTCCAATCTCCACATTTTTTTAGTGTATTTTTGCACTCTCAGCAACATTTCATGATTCTTTTAATGTAAGTATACCAGAACTGCACATTACCCTAGGCCTAGTCTAGCCAATTTTGTACGTAAAGTTAAAAGCCCCTTTTTCACCCTTAATCATTATTTCCTTCTCACACTGCCAAGAATTTCATTAACCCTTTCTATCACAAAATACATTCTGACTTACAGAATCCTAGAATCATAGAATCGTTAAGGTTGGAAAAGGCCCTTAAGATCATCGAGTTCAACTGCTAACCTATCACTGCCAAGTCCACCACTAAACCATATCCTCAAGCACCACGTCTGCCCTTCTTTTAAATACCTCCAGGGATGGAGACTCTACCACCTCCCTGGGCAGCCTGTTCCAATGTTGGCAACCCTTTCAGTGAAGAAGTTTTTTCTAATGTCCAACCTAGCTTCCCCCGGTGCAGCTTGAGGCCATTTCCTCTCGTCCTATCACTTGTTACTAGGGAGAAGAGACCGACCCCCACTTCGCTACAACCTCCTTTCAAGCTGTTGTAGAGAGCGATAAGGTCTCCCCTCAGCCTCCTCTTCTCCAGGCTAAACAACCCCAGCTCCCTCAACCTCTCCTCGTAAGACTTGTTCTCTAGACCTTTCACCAACTTCGTTGCCCTTCTTTGGACACACTCCAGCACCTTGATGTCCTTCTTGTAGTGAGGGGCCCAAAAATGAACACCATATTCAAGGTGTTGCCTCACCACTGCCCCGTACAGGGGCAGTATCACCTCCCTGCTCCTGCTGGCCACACTATTCCTGATACAAGCCAGGATCCTGTTGGCCTTCTTGGCCACCTGGGCACACTGCTGGCTCATGTTCAGCCGGCTGTCAAACAACACCCCCAGGTCCTTTTCCTCCAGGCAGCTCTCCATCCACTCCTCCCCAAGCCTGTAGCGTTGCATGGGGTCGTTGTGACCCAAGTGCAGGACCCGGCACTTGGTCTTGTTGAATCTCATACCGTTGGCTCCGGCCCAACGACCCAGCCTGTCCATGTCCCTCTGTAGGGCCTTCCTGCCCTCCAGCAGATTGACACTTCCACCCAGCTTGGTGTCACCTGCAAACTTACTGAGGGTGCACTCAATCCCTGCATCCAGATCATCAGGGAAGATGTTGAACAGGACCACCCCAACACTGACCCTGGGGAGCCACCACTCATGACTGGCCGCCAACTGGATTTGACTGCATTCGCTACTACTCTCTGGGCTCGGCCGTCCAGCCAGTTTTTTACCCAGCACAGCATGCACTTGTCCAAGCCGCGAGCAGCCAGCTTCTCCAGGAGAATGCTGCGGGAGACAGTGTCAAAGACCTTATTAAAGTCCAAGTAGACAATGCCCACAGCCTTCCCCTCATTCACTAAGCAGGTCACCTTATCATAGAAGGAGACCAGATTAGTGAGGCAGGACCTCCCTTTCATAAACCCACACTGGCTGAGGCCGATCCCCTGGGTGTCCCGCATGTGCTGCGTAATAGTATTCAAGATGATCTGCTCCATGACCTTTCCTGGCACCAAGGTCAGGCTGACAGGCCTGTAGTTCCCCGGATCCTTCTTCCAACCCTTCTTTTAGATGGGCATCACAGTCGCTAGTTTCCAGTCATCTGGGACCTTCCCGGTTGACCAGGATTGCTGATAAATGATGGAGAGTGGCTTGGCAAGCTCCTCTGCCAGCTCCCTCAGTATCCTTGGGTGGATCCCATCTGGCCCTGTGGACTTGTGAACATCCAGGTGGAGGAGCAGGTCGGTGTCTGACACTTCTTCAACAACTGGGACTTCATTCTCCATACTATTTCCATCTCCCAGCATCGGGGCCTGACAACCCTGAGGATGACCAGTCTGACTCTTAAAGACTGACGCAAAGAAAACATTAAGTACCTCAGCCTTCTCCTCATCTTTCCTGGCAAGGTTACCTTCTGCATCCAACAAAGGAGGGAGATTCTCCCTGGCCCTCCTTTTGTCACTGATATACTAATAAAAAAATTTTTTGTTATCTTTAACGGTGGCAGCCAGTTTAAGTTCCATTTGGGCCTTTGCCTTCCTAATCTTTTCCCTGCATAATCTCACAACATCCTTGTAGTCTTCCTGAGTCACTTGCCCCTTCTTCTAAAGGCAGTAAGCTCTCCTTTTTTTTCTTGAGTTCCAGCCAAAGCTCAGTATTCAGCAAAGCTGGTCTTCTCCCCCACCTGCTCAACTTATGGCACACGGGGACGGCCTGCTCCTGTGCCTTTGAGACTTCCTTCTTTAATAACATCCAGCTTTCCTGGACTCCTTTGCCCTTCAGGACTGCCTCTCAAAGGACTCTGTTAACCAGACTCCTTAACAATCCAAAGTCTGCCCTTCTAAAGTTCAGGGTATTGGTTTTGCTGACCCTCTTCCTTACTTCTCCAAGAATTGAAAACTCTATCATGTCATGGTCGCTGAGCCCAAGACAGCCTCCGACCACCACATCACCCACCAGGCCTTCTCTGTTCGTAAACAGCAGGTCCAGCGGGGCACCTCCCCTGGTTGGCTCGCTTACCAGCTGCGTCAGGAAGTTATCTCCCACACACTCCAGGAACCTCCAAGACTGCTTTCTCTCTGCTGTGTTGTATTTCCAGCAGATATCTAGTAAGTTGAAGTCTCCCACGAGAACTAGGGCTAGAGATTGTGAGACTTCAGCCAACCGCTTGTAGAGTACTTCATCTGTCTCCTCATCCTGGTTGGGTGGTCTATAATAGACTCCCACCACGATATCTGCCTAATTGGCCTTCCCCCGACCCTTGCCCATAGGCACTCAACCTTATCATTACCGTCATTGAGTTCTAGACAGTCAAAACACTCTCTAACATACAAGGCTACCCCTCCACCTCTCCTTCCTTGCCTGTCCCTTCTAAAGAGCTTGTAGCCATCCATTGCAGTGCTCCAGTTGTGTGAGTCATCCCACCATGTTTCCGTGATGGCGACCACATCATAGTTTCCCTGACACTTGATGGCTTCCAGCTCCTCCTGTTTATTGCCCATGCTGCGTGTATTGGTGTAAATGTGCTTCAGCTGAGCTATTGACTTCCCTGAATGCTTTCTAGAATTTCTCTCCAGGACCTCCAACCCCCATCTGGGTGTTAAAACCAATACCCTTCTGGCCAAAGCAAATATTGCAGACTGCATAGACACACGTCACACATGCCAACTGCACACATGTCAGGTCTTTGAATTCTTCCAGCTAAACATAAATTTAGGCATGTAAGTCCACAGCCAGCATATGAATATACAGATATTAGGAATGCAATGACTATCTTGTTGGTACAAAGATAGTCTGGTCTTCTTGGTTTCAGAAAAGCCTAAGGAACTTGTATGTACTCCAAAATCTGGAAACCTAAGTTCCTCATAGGTTTGATATATTTATGCAGAAAACATACCTGGATACCTCCAGATTTTCACACAGGTGTCTGAGGAAGAAAGAACAATTACTGATGCATAAAAAAGGGCTTATGTGGAAGACTCTGCAGCCTTCCCCATTCTTGGCATGGAAAGCATCCGAGCTGCCACAATACAGTCTAGCCAGGGGTGAAGTGACTCTCCAGTCCTTCAGTGAAAATTATTCTGCACTTCAGAGAGGAACAAGGGATTTGCTAATCCAAAATATAATGTTTTAGCTGGGGATTTGGCACTTGCTTGTACAGGGAGAGACATGAGGTCCAGTACCTGCTCTGAGGGCAATACACACATTAGGCTGGAAGGGATTTGTTAAAAAGCTAAACTGCTTTTTTGAGCAGGTCCAGGAATCCTAACATGAAGTAAAGAGCTTAACCTAAACTGATCCCCTGACTGTCCTTAGATTAATTTATGACCACAAAGTTCTGTTTTGTGCAGTGATCACTTCAATTTAAATGAGTAACAATAAAAAAATAATGAAATGTAGCTTTATCTAGGGTGAAATTATTTACCATACTTCAATTGAATTTGCATAAGTTCCTAATTTATTTTGGCATATACATACGTTTCATTGCCTATCTACAGGACTTTTTCTAGTAAGCTATTATATGAGCTCTAGAACATTTTTTCTAGTAACATTTTGGTTACACACCATATCATCTTTTCCCCACTGTAGACCTACTTTTCCCAAACAAATGATTTATCTCCAGTCTAGCAGCAGCTTCACAAACCTTTTTGTCTGTGCGCTGGGTGGTAGTTAATTACGACCTCTAACAAGAGCCTGTTGAATTAAACCAATCAAGAAACACATTTGCTGGGGATTTCCACTGATGCAGCTATATTGGTGTACTAAATATATATACTCAAAAAAACCACAGGCCTCCTAACGGCTCTGTGCTAGTGATTAGACAAGATTAACATTTCTCTGGAGCTGTGTCAGCACAAATGTGAATGTTGAAAAATTGAGCACAGCAATGATACTTTGTGGTGAACAAGTTTTCAATCAATGACTCAAAATTATAGCACGCTATCTTCCCTCAGCTAAAATTGCAGAGGGCTGCAGATAAAATGTTGTCTTTATTTTCCATATTTGACCGGAGATTATATATTTCTCTGTACGGAAAGCTCAGAATCATCAGTAAAGAATAGCCGTATTCACATCACTTTCATATCACACACTGAAAATCATAAAAAAAGAAAATTCTGAGTAATTTTTTTTAATCTCCAGCAATAGGCAAGGGACATGGTTTGCCTCTTTGCCCATTGCTACTGTTCCTGGTTGGTGAGAGGGATGAGCAATGCAGAAAGGAACGGTTGTAGTTATCAGCAGGGAACACACTTGCCTGTGCCTTGGTGTGGAAGGGATGGGATCAGAGTCAGGTTCCCAGACTTTCTGCTCCATAAACCAATCATGTCCACACCTCTTCCCTCAAAGCCTAGTCTCAATGGAATCACGTCCCCAAACTGTCCTGTCTTCTTGTGATCCTCTCTCCCAACAACGAAGCCCTCAGCCACTGTGGGGCAGATAACACCAGATAGAAGAGGCGGCCCCATTCACAGGGAAGATGATAGGGGGGCAGCAATGAGGCCCCTGCAACCCTGCCCTGTGTCCAGGGGATCCCTGCCAGGCAGCAGGGTGAAGACATGGGCCATGGAAAACAGGGGTACTCAGAATAATTATTTTCTAAGACCAAGGAACAAACTTTGCCAAAACCTCACAGGTGTGTGGTTAAGCATTGTCTGATGGTATTATAGTACTGGACAGTGGCTTGTTGCAAACCTCTGGAGAGTGGTGGGAATGGTCCCAAACTTTACAATGATCTGTTAAGTCATCTCCTACCTCACATCTCCTACATCACAGCAAAGGCTGCCATTTTGCTGCAGTTAGACACTATATAAAATAAGGTAATGTGCTGCTATTAATAACAGCTATACATACAAATATTGAAATTAGATGCACAAAACAGCTAACAGCATGGTCTCTGCGCTCCCCAGAGCACAGCAAACAGGAGCAGCCAACAGTGGCAAGAATTTGCATAGCTGCTTCTGTGCTTTGTTTCAAGATCCTTCCAGTCTTATGGGCTCTTTGGAGACTCCTGGGAACTCTCCAAGTGAGTATGGGGTGTCCCAGCTGCTGCTGTTGAGTAAGGGTGGCCATGCAGTCTTTTTCACCTAGCAAATTCTAGCTATTCCTCATCTTAAGGTGCTCTTGTCTCCAGCTGACTCCCAGCTGGGAGTACCAACCACCCGTTCAACAAGTGTGAGACCTAGATAGCTGCCAGAACGAGTGCACACTGAAGTGAAGCAGCTCAAAGACTAAGCAGTTTTTGCAGAAAGGTGCATGGGAAGAAGCTAGAAACTGCTGAGGGCACAGTACACATGCTTGGCAGCACTGGTGACACACCACAAGACATGGTCCCCAATACCAACTGGAGCAGCACAGCAGGACCTTTGTCTCAGGGTGAGCTCAGGAGCACAGGTCTGTCATGATACTAGTGCTGTTTACCAATGCTCTGGCGGAGGTGATGGAAGGCTTGCTCAGCAATTTTCCAGATGACACCAGGTTGGGGAGACCAGTTGCTATGCTCAAGGACAAGGTTGCCATTCAGGTAGGCCTAGACTGGCTGGAGGAATGAGCCAACAGGGACCTCATGAAATTTGACAAAGACAAATGCAAAGTCCTGCACCTGAGACGGAAGGACCGTTTGCAACAACACAGGCGGTTATGGTGGGCAGCAAATGGGACATGGGACAGCAGTGAGTCCTGACAACAATGACGGCCAAAGTCTGAATGAACAGGGACAGAGAGCATGGGGAGCTGTTACCTTGATCTACTTGGCACTCATTAGACCACAGCTAGATACTGCAAACAGTTTTGTCCCCAGCAGTAGAAAAAGGACATTGATAAACTGGAGTGAGTTCAGTGGAGATGGTGGGGCTGGAGCACCTGCCCTGTGAGGAGAGGCTGGGGGAGTTGGGCTTGTTTAGCCTGGAGCAGAGATGGTTTCAGGAGACATAGCAGCAGCCGCCAGTGCCTGTGGAAAGGTCATGCGGAGGCTGAGATGGCGTTTCCAAAGTGGGGCTGGGCAGTAAGAAAGACATGAAGGACGTAAGTTGAAACACAAGAGTTTCAGCCTGGGTATAAGGAGACACATTTTCTCCATGATGACAATCAGACAGAGGCGAAGGTGTCCCAGACTGGTTATACAGTCTCTGACTTTGGAGGTTTTCAAGACCAGACTGGGTGAAGCCCTGAGCAGCCTGGTCTGACCTCAGAGCTTACCTGCTGTGAACAGCAGGTTGGAGCAGAGACCCCTGAGGTCCCTCCCAGCCTGAGTTATCCTGAGATTCTCTTAGCAGCCTATCCCCTCCACATCTTCAGATAACATTGGCCTACTCTTACTAGCTATGGCCAGCAATGATGACAAATTTAACTAATCCATCTTAAAAGTAGTCCCACATAGATACAAGGGAATAAGAAAAGAGGTGAAATAAATGAGACTCCCAGGAAAGGCAATCATTCGTTGTTACATTCAACCTGTAGATGTGAAAGGAGAGGAGCAATAAAAAGCCCAATGTATATATTAAGCTGTGTTAGTGTAACACCAATAACACTGGATACGAGGGGGAAAAGTTCTCAAGCAGACTGGTCAAACGCTGAACCAGGTTTCCCAGAGAAGTTGTGGAGTCTCCACCATTAAAGATACTCACAACTTGGCTGTATATGCTCTGATCTAACTTTGAAGGTGCATCTAATTTCAAAGCTGGCCTGCTGTCATGGACCATTAGACCAGATGGCCTCCTGAAACCCTGCACAACACGAAGCACAAGAATAAACACCTCCCAAGAGAGCTGAGATCCAGGCAGGGGACATGGTGCCAGAAGAGCACTGAGGAGATCCAGCCAAAGTCTGATAAGCATGGAAAGTTTTAAAAAGACCCCTGAGAGTCTCTTGCCTCTTCTTTATTGGTTCTTCTCCCCTAGAGACAGCAGTGCTTCACCTAGCCAAGAGAAAAGGTGGAGCCTGGGGCTAAGCACGTTAACAACCTCTTCACTCACAAGACCAGCATGTGAAAACAGGGTCTTAGTATGAGAAAACAGGTCTTTGGACATATCACACATGGTGAAAACATGGAATTTCTTCCTTAAGAACCATCCTTTCTGGAAATGTTTGATACCATTCAGTTTGTCTCCCGTGGCAAGCCATCAGCTGAAGACATGATTTCTATGACACATATTAGACAGCTATGCATCAGACACATCAGACAGAGAGCCTCATCTAGCTCAGATGCAGCTCAACTTTTCCAGCTGATGTGGCTGAACACAACCCACAGGAGTTCAGTGGTACATCCATCTTCTATCTGCCTGCAAAAAGACCTGATAACCATGGGATCTCCCTGCTTACTGTTGCTGGAAACACCTTGCCCAAATGATTTTAGAGCACTGCAAGAGTGTGCAGCTGAAAAATGCTTGCTGCTCATTTTGTGTGGATACAGAGGTAACTGAAATATTATCAAGAATATCACAGGCTGCTGTTTCCAAAGGGAGAACTAATGATAGTCCAGGTCACTTAAGGGAAGGATGGTGCTGGAAGATATGAGGAAGAAGGTGTCACACGCACCCAGCTCCCCTTTTGCAATCAGTAATTGCTGCAACTCGCAGCTGCAGCTGCTCTGCCTGCATCAGCTGCTGGAAAGGCTGGAAGCAGCTACAAAATCTTAAGGCCCTTTCACAATGGGACTCCATGGGAAACACCCCCTGGCATTTGTCTCAGCTGGCTTCAGCTGACACCAAGCAAAGGGAGGCACCACCCTCCAGCTCTGTTTGCAGGGAAGGAAAACTGCCGTCCTCGGGCTCTCCATCACTCTCAGTTCCATTTTTAAACAGGCAGCATCAGGAAGCGGGTCATGACCATGATTCGGAGCCTTGCTGTGCCTTTGCTAATGTCACAAAGGCTTTCGATACAGCCATAAATTATAAATAAAATCCATAAATAAACAGTCTGTGATAGCAATGAAGCATTTAACTGATGTGTGGGGATCTAATTTTTGTTTCTTAAGATTATCTGCCTTTGAACATTTGCTACGGTTCCACTTTTCATTCCACTTGGGAAGGAATATTTACAAATATTAAAAAATACCTCACTTTCATTTTTGGAGTCTAGCTGTCATCAGTTCAGGTCAAACATCCCTGCTAAAGGACACAGTGCCTTGTGTCCTTGAGAAGGACTACTATGAAACAGCAAAGTGAAACATAACCTCTGATAATGCAATGCCTTGGACCTGAAGGTTCACAGGATTGCCACTACAGATAAACAAAGCTTTTGCGACATGAGAATGGCTGAGTTCTTGGCTCTGAGGCTCAGGATGCTTCCTTCCTATAGGGGCAGACCCCATGTCTCTGTGCTGCTTGTACTGCAATATGCTGATGACAGTGACCTTCTTCAGGATTTATTACAGCTCTAGATGGCACAAGGAAGCTAAAAAATAATGACAGTTCCATGCCCCTAGGGAGCATCCAGAGTAAGAAAAGCACACTAAAAGAGATGGCAAGACACAGAAGATGTAGGAAGAAGAAGGATATATCAAGAGAAGAAGATGCTTCTGTATGGCTTTACACTTGCTGTCTCTGCCCCTTGTCACTGTCAGAATTGGAGACAGCATCTCTGACAATGAGTGGGTAGGAGCCAAAGTGATGTAGCCCTAAGCCAGAGGTCTGAGCTTCTGCCGCCAGGGCGCACGGCAACATGCAGATGTGTCAGTGTGCCTGATGGAGGAGCAGGCAGACCGGTGTCACAGATGGCCAAGTGACTGTTTTTACAGCACTTTGGTATGACATATGAGCAATGGATCTAATTATATCACTGGAAGAAGAGAGCCATCTTGCACTCTCCTGTGATCTACACTACTCATTGCAGAGCTGCTGTGTAGTACAAGGTGCAGCGGAGCATTAGCTGCTCTACAGCACTCCAATACATCATGCATGTACCCATTCTGTGGCCACCCTAATATATGTCATTGCCTTTGTTTTCCAGTCCATCACTTGAAAAAGGGACAGGGGGTGTAAAAAGCCTCAGTCAGATAACTGCACTGAGAGTAAAAGTTTCACACAACTCATGCAGAAGGCAATGAACTGTATCAAGGGTTTATATTCACTTTCCCCGACTGCTCAGAAGCTCTTGATAAAGAGCATGAAAGAACAATTCCAGCTGACTGCATGTCCTAATGCACTTATGTTCCTGTAATCATTCTGTTTCATCTCGATTAGAACAAGAACATGTGGTGCAACCAGAGAGGGAGAATGGCAGCAGGAAAAAAGAGGTATATCTGTATGTCACGGTTTAACCCCAGCCGGCAACTAAGCATCACACAGCCACACATTCACTCCCCATGGTGGGGTGGGGAGACAACTGGAAGGGTAAAAGTGAGAAAATTCATGGATTGAGATAAAGGCAGTTAATAGGTAAAGCAAAAGCCACACATGCAAGCAAAGCAAAACAAGGAATTAATTTGCTGCTTCTCATCAGCAGGCAGGAGTTCAGCCATCTCCAGGAAAGCAGGGCTCCATCACGCATAATGGTTGCTTGGGAAAATAAACAATATCACTCCAAACGCTCACCCCCCTTCTTCTTCCCCCAGCTTTATATGTTAAGCATTATGTCATATAGTATAGAATATCCTTTTGGTCAGTTGGGGTCAGCTATCCTGGCTGTGCCCCCTCCCAGCTTCTTGTGCACCGACTCGCTGGTGGGGTGGGGTGAGAAGCAGGAAAGGCCTTGACACTGTGTAATCCCTGCTTAGCAATAACTAAAGCAGCCCTGTGTCATCCACACTGTTTCCAGCACAAATCCAAAACATAGCCCCATACTAGCTACTATGAAGAAAATGAACTCTACCTCAGCCAAAACCAGGACACTGTACAATAGTTACCTATTGTTGTATGTGCCTAAGTTGAAAGAGTTACTGCAGACCATCGCCCTGACTCCCCTGGACCTGAGTGAACGAGGTGGTGTGTCAGGGCCTACACGCGGTTGTGCATCTCTGAGAGGTACGCTCCACATTCCCTCTCTGCAGTACACCTGACCCCTTTCTTGCAGGTAGTACAGCTGCTCTGTACAATTTTAGAAATTGTCTATTTGTAGGCTTTTTGATGTAAAGAAGTGAGAAAAGTGAGAAAAGGGGGCCCTTCTGGAGCTTTAAGTGCTTGCAAGAACTAAAGAGATAGCAACTGACATAGTAACAGTCGACAATACTCAACTCCTGCGGAAATCCTCTACTGCCGCTATCACATCATCCCTCAGATCAGTCCTCTTCAAAGGCTGACTTAATACCATGGTCTAGCGTATTAACATATAAGGGGCTGCAATAGAATCTAGCACTTTAATTTTGTTTGTATAAATCTGACACTGGTAATTCAGAAAACACAATATACAGTTGAGTGATGTGCATGCAGAAGTATGCATTCTTCTAGTTTTCACTGTGGATGAAAAATCTAATGAAATTGAATTATCCAATAGTCTGCTAACTATGCTACCCTTCAGCTGCCGAGGCATTTCAGTTTTTGCAAATCCACAGGTATTTCTTTTTCAAGAATGACTATATGAATAGAAAGAACAAGTTATATTGGTGATTCTTATAAAAAAAGTGTTTTTAAGCAATATGTTTTAAGGAAACTATCTAAAAAATTAAAATAGAGATTTTTACTGATGCCTTCTCTAACTTAGCTGACAGACACCCTGCAACTTCAGTGGTGGATCTACATACTCTAGGGCTTATGGCACTGCATTGCTAGTCAATATATAATGACCTTCTGACTCAAATTACTTTTATTTTTCCATCTGAATTCCCCAAGAGTAACCCTGCCATTTGGTGCCAGGTGTAATCAGATCATAGGAGAGGTGTGTGAGGAGCAGCTGTGTAATGATATGGATGTGGCTGTAAGGACAAAAACCAGTTTCCAGTATGGGGGTTGCCTAGGGTGCTGGGAATGGGTCTGTCATCCCTGGTTGTCATAGGCATTGCCGGGTTATACAGTGTTCAAAGAAAATCAACTCTGTCACCCATTATCACGTTGCTGGGGCCAAGAAAGCAAGCTACTCATCACTGCAGACTTCTTGAGGCTACTTGCTGTTCTGTTGTTTGGGCTGTCTATACAGGTGTATTTTCATATGCCAGCTGTCTCACCAGGGCAGAACAGAGATGTAAACACAGCCTACTTGCAGAATGGGTAAGACATGTCATGGGTCACATTTTCTTGTTTCCCTGATTTCACACTAATTCTACTCTGTTCCTCTTCAGCTGCTGATAACTGTTTTTAGAAGGCTGAAGCCCTTAGATTGTTTGCGTAATCAAGAAGGAATTATGTCTCACTAGTGATTTTTGTTGCTGTGGTGGATTACTAACTGCAGCATCTCCTGAAGTGTCTTGTCCTTTTGTGCCTTGCCGAATTTCTGAAGAAATGGTTTGGGAAAAGTTTTGGAGACGGGACTCTAGGCAAAGTTGAATCTACAAATAGGCTTCAAAAGTCTTAATGTATATTTTCTGTATTGTGGCAATTACCAAATTTTAATCTTAGGCTAATACAGCTCCTTATGTGCTAGGTACCTCACAAATGCAGAACAAACCCAGATGCTCTTCCTTGATATATTTACCACGCAGGCATACAGATTTTTCTTCTTCATTTTTGCACCACTTTAATTAAGAATTTTAAGGTACAAGTAAGGGATACACCTTTAAAATAGTTGCACTACTAGAATTGTGTTCAAGTAACCAGTACAAATGCAGTGCTACTTATATACCCCAGTGGACAACTCCCTTAGTTTAAAGCTATTAATTTCTATTAGACTTTCTCTGACTTACACCTGTTACATACAGATCTTGCCCTGTCTCTTGAAATGCATCTAGTTTGTGAACAATGGTTGGGATTTAAAAGGAGCCTATGCATATTAGTTTCCAAAATCTCGTTACATTTTAATAAGATTTCTACTGCTAATGGACTGAGGTCTCTCGAAAAACTCGGCTTGAATTTCCAGTTTCCACAATGTTACTACTAAATTAACTCTGTGGCAATTCCTTCCAGAAAGCTTTTTATTTTTTTTTAGCAGCTCCTCTCCTGCATTTCAGTGGTTTAGGACTTTCTTCTTGCTTGACTTGTTTTTGTGCTTCATGGTTTTTTTATCATCCTTGCTAAGGATATCTCTGAATATAGAGTGACACTCGTACCTGACACCATGAACAGGAAAATTGATGAGTCACAGCAGTTCCAATTTCCCACCTGCATTGGTGATAGAGAAATACCCTGCTAGGAATAACCATGCACTTTATAGTCAGCTGCACCCATGCCCATCACCCTGAATTACAGGTTTTTTTCTAAACTGCACATTTAGAAATGCACAAACAAAATAAGCTTCAAGTTTTAAATAATAAAGAGACAATCAAAGTATGCCATTCATTAGCCATAGCCAGAGCTGTCCCTCCACCTGGCCTTTTCCAATCAGCCTGATTCCTATTTCCCATTGATTATCAACACGTGTTGCCTAGGTGGGATGCAGCCATGAGATGGAGAGGGATGCTGCAAAGGCCTGTAGGGTTATTGCATCTCACGAGTGCTACATTGAGTGGTACTCCTGGGGGGACGAAATCCTATATCTCCTTTACATTCCTCTTATACCCCTCCCTAGCTGCCAGGGAAGCTGTTTCCAAATGTTTTGAGTCAACAGACTGTGGTCAGCCTGTAAGGTATTTCTCATAAGCTCTCCAGCATTTCATAAGCAGAATTATGGTGAAAGCCCAGTGCAGGTGGGAGGAGCTGCTGTGCCTCGGAAGCACCAGGGTTTCTGGTGGCCTCTCGCCACTAGGTTCACTGGTATTTTTCAAGCATTAATGCCTTCAGCTGGAGTGGCTCCCATTGCAGAAGGGGAGTGAGGCTGGACTTCACAGTGCGTAGGATGGCAGAAGTGCTCATCTCTTTGGAAGAATATAATCCCTGTGTGAATTTAACTGGTATAAAAATCCTCCTTAAGTATACAGTCAACATTAACCTCTTCCAGGGAATCTCTCTTCTCTCTAAAAGATAGTTGTGTTTAGCAGTTATTTGTGTCTAACTGTGAGTGAGCCTTTGATTGCATTCCTGCTTGTAAATCATACGATAAAATATATGGGCAGCTCAGGTGCTGTAGTGCTTGCAGCATCTTTGATGAGAGCACATACAGATACATGCTTCCTGTATTTGTTCTGAAATATTTCAGAGACTTGTCACAGCAGGATATGCTGGTTTCCTCAGAAACACTCTCCTGAGCACTGCTTGCTGAGATCTTGTCAGTGCTTCAAGTAATGATCCTCAGCTCACGGCTCTGCTCAGCATTGTGCAGCCCCTCATTGACAACAGCTCTTTTGGTATTTCACCATCATTTCTTTTGCACTATGTGCCTTGCAAGGTGGGGGGAGCAAGTCAGAGTCCTTGCCCTTGCATGGACTGGAAGGGACAGCTTTGGAGGGATGATCAACCTGGTCCCAGGGTGTGAACTTTTGGCCATTAGCTTTCACGCCCCATGCTAGGGCCAGATGCTGTTACATCTGCACACATTAGGTCATCTGGGTGAGCCTCACTGGCAGAAGGACACAGTTTGTGTTATTTCAGACACTTTATTTGTATATTGCCACAAGTGTATTGCCAAGATTTTGAATCCACAGTGTTAGGAAGTGTCCTTTTTGTCCAAAATACCTTCTCAGCTCAAGGACAGACCCTGACACAGGCTAAATCCTAACAGCTGGCATGGCACTGGTGTCCTTCTTTTGCTGCTTGAGCCCATGCGGACAGGGCATGAAGGCACTGGGCCAGGCTGGGACCATCCCATGGGGCTGACAGGTGAGGGCTGAGGTGGCCTTCTACATGACCAGGTAAGCAGGATGGCGGGGCCAGCCACACTTCTCCAGGCAGTCAGCCAGAAACCCTCTTGCTTTGCTCACTCAATCCACCAAAATGTAGACACTGGCTCCATGCTATTCTCTGTCCCACCACTGAACCAGTTAATACAATAGCCCTATGCAAATAGATTAAATTAATATTTTCCCCATCAAGGAAATCACAGTCCTTGGAGGTGGGCAGGTGGACCAAGATGTTAACTGACTTGCTTACAAGGACTCAGCCATCCTGTCCCCCCTCACATCTTCTCCATACAGGGATGGCAGGAAGCCTGTACTCCCAGGTTGGGAGGCTGAGGACAATCACCTCCAGGGGAGCCACCAGGCACCTCATAATGATACAAAAGAGGACCAGGCTTTCAGTACGTCTTCCAATTAAAGACAGATGTAGGGCGCTACACTTTCAGTCATTATTTTTGAACGCTTGGCATCCTTATCAGCTGTCACGGCTGAGAAGAATTCTGCTAGCAGCCATCTTCAGTGTGTACGAAAAAGAGTCAAAATGGTGAAGGGTAGCCACGCTCACATTTGCACAAAGGGAAGCTAAAAGTGTCACTTCAGTGGGAGCTGTTAGAAACCACAACAGTTTCTGCTTCTGTGCAATGAGCTGCAGTGTGTTCTCAGTATGCAGTGAGCTGTGGTGAGTTCTCAGTGGTGTTCCTGCTCTTCTGTCCTTACTGTGTCATCTTCATCCAGTAAGTAACCAAGAGAAGACTCTCCAGTTACGTGCGTTTCTGCACACATTTTCAGATCTGCAGTGGGGATAATAAAAAAATGAATAGAAAATTAACATGATTGTGTGTGTGCCATTAAAAACAAACAGCAAGATGGCCAGCTCTCACATGCAGATTTAGATTGGATCTATGGAGGTGAAAGACTAACCCAGGAGTAGCAAGTAAAATCTATTACATTTTATTTGATTTTTCTTCCTAACTGGATAGCCTTCTGAAAATGATGACTTCATTTAAAAGATCACAAATCTAACATGCTTCATCTGTCTGGATAATGATCTCTGCATTCACTGGGCTAATCATACAAACATTCTTTTCAAATTATCCTAACACACCTAAGACTGTGCATAAAACCTGCTGGAAAATATTTTTTTTCATATGAAATTTAAGGGCCGAAGAGAAACAAGAAGGAAAATATTAAAAAGAAAAATAATATGGTGTTGGCTTCTAATTTTAAAAAAGGATATTATTTACGAGAAATTGTGGGTTTTTTTTTCTCTGCAGATAACATCTCTGAGACAGAAGCCGTTGATTAGCTCCTGCAAGCTTTCATGGCTGTGGTCATGAGAGCACTGTATAACAGCCAGGCTTTTTTAAGTGTGATGTGTAACACTGCCATCATCTCTAGCTTTCTAGTGCTTTCCTCTTTGTGGTTTTCCTGACACCTTGCTTTAAAGCACAAGCTCTAGGCTGCAGTTGTTTGGTTACTGTCAGACATTGTGCCCAAAGAAAAATATCTTACTGTTTTAGCTTTTAATTCAAGTAGCTGTATTCTTTTAAGTTCATCCTTTTTACCATCAGCTGTGGTTGCAGACAGCCAGTTGATTATCAACAGTTTCTTACTGCACTGATTCATCTTTCAGTGTCTTTTCATTTTTCCATCAAAAAGTGTTTGTAAGTAAAAAATGTTGACCAGTTCTATCATGCTGTCCAAAACTTTAAAAGAACAGTGGGTATGAAGTCTTATAATGAGCTGCCACATCTTCCCTTTTCAGTGGGTTTCTATGACCAATGCTGAGCTCAGTGATTAGAACGCAGAATTTTTACTATTAAATGAATATAGAAAAAAATTGGAATGCCTGCTGTGACAAGCAATTGCAGTGAGAAAAAGAGTGAGAGAAAGAGTGAGAAGAAATAGTAAGGATATTAAGTGTAGCTGTCTTTGGAAAATTATGACAATACTTTCATGCAGCTACAACAGAACAATGATGCTATTACACTGGCACTGGGATTTCAGTTCAAATCAGGAGTGCTCTTTAAACCTGAGTCAACAATCCCCCTTTCACTGTGTTTGGTTCACCTTATAAGAAGGCCTTGGAGTGCACAAACAGGATTCCTTCTGGATGAAACAGGACCAGGACATATTTCCTATTAATTAATCAGTGTCTCTGATGGGTGTTCATCGCTGGGGCCAGACTGGATCTAGTCTGAGGGAAACTGCCTTGAAATGTGAGCAACATGGGTGCCACTGCTCCACACCAACCTTTCTTCTGCACAGACCCACTCCAAGGCACACCCTAAAGCAAGCATAGCATCTGACTAAAGAAAGGTCACAGAGTACTCCCTGAAATCAGCCAACACTGCGAAGTTTGTAACTCAGATACATTCAGTGAGACTATTCTATTCTATTCTATTCTATTCTATTCTATTCTATTCTATTCTATTCTATTCTATTCTAATATGGTGGCCCATCACCACTGTAAAATCTCAGTGTCTTCCAGTAATGCATTAAGCAATATGAGTATTTACACAAACGATAATCAAGACCTCATTGTTTCCAGGCTCTCCAAAACTGAACAAGAAGCTGTAATAATGAAATTTTCTTATTGATTCAACTGATCAAAATTTATTTGCATTAGTAGCACAGGATAATTGGGGCACATTATAATAAAACAACCAATTGGTAATGTAATGCTGTTCTGAATATGAATACATTATCCTTTCATGCATTTAATATTTTCATTGGTCACTAACTTGGTGCCATCTTCAATTTTGCTGAACAGCCTTCAAGCTGTGAAGCTTTTTTAAAATCTACTCTTATATTTACTGACCCTCTTAGACTGCCTTACAATATGAACCTTTCATTTTAAATCAGACTGAAAATTAGTGGGAGATGCTTACATTGGTATTCTTCTTCCCCTTCTTCTCTTAGGGCATCGTTTATTATTTGTTTCTTTAGCAGAGGAAACAGAAGGGACTTGGCAAATGTAGAACTGCAGCCTTTTCCCTCTGCAATGTACATAGTTGCTGTTATCCTAAGTCACTAATATGTCATCGTTACCAGGCTTAGCTCAGTTGCCTCGTGATGATTTCTGATGCATGGAGCCCTATACTTCTCCAGGCAGCGAACACAGAAGACAAGGCAGAATCAGCTGCTTCTCTGTCCCCTCTTTCCCAGGCCTCAGCTGCTACTAACTACTGAAAGGAGACAATCTATTTTCTTTCCACAGTACCTGATCTCCTAGGAGACATAATTCTAACAAACAGGACAAAAATAATATGAGGCAACATGATACTCCTAGTCCAACATTTTGAAATTAGGCACATTTGTACTGCTGGAAGAAGAGGTGTTGACATCAGGTCAGCTGGACATATGCAGGATATAAAATGTGGTGTGCAATCAATAGGTATCAGTAAGGTTAATAGGGCTGCAAATGCAAATATGCAACCCTCCAAGGATCAGCATAGTTCTGCTGAGTATTACAAGTGCTCAAATCGTGCTGAAGGTAATTAGAGTTGAATGCCTCCAGCATTTCTCAAAATATCTAAAACATTTAGCTTCAGACCAGATTCTTTTTGCTAAAGGAAACTTCCTCTTTTCTTTTCTTGGGAACTTCTTTGGTTTTTTCACAGATTCCCTTCCTCCTCACCTTAATCGCTTGAAGACAAGTTTGAGCATTTTGCTAAATCAATAGGCAAGATCAGGACAAAGTAAAACAGATCAGATGATATGTCAAAAATCTGTCCAATAACCACTACTATAAAAATGCACCTATAGCTTTTTGGCTGATGCTTCATAACCTTTTTTTCAAGGTTGCAATTTAATTTTTCAAAGTGACAATCACATATTACATCTTAAAATCCCACTTATGTATTCCAAATTAAATCAGTCCATTGAGTTAATAACTAACATAAGGGTCTGTTAATATTGTGGAAATGCATTGTAAATTCCTTCAATATCAGAAAGAACAAGAGTAAACACAGCTCTAGCCCCAGGAAATTGGTGAAAATTCTGTGAAAACAAATTGATTTCGTCTCTGCTCTCGAAGTGGGTCCCCAGCGCACCCATTAGAGCAGAAGCAAGCCCTGCCAAAGAAGCACTAAATACCACAGTCATCTATGATGTCCAGTCCAGCTTCTTCTGGACTCTGGACTTGTTGCCACAGGAAATTATGATTGAAGTAGCAAATTTCTCTCAGATTATACACAGCATGGGGTAAAATCCTATATTAGTACAGCTTTACTTGTTTAGAGAAGTGTCCCTGAGGTGCAACAGAAGGCTATGCGATAAATTATTTCCCTTTGTTTCTTTGTTTACTAAATAATTGTTGTATGTAAGGAACCTAGTTTAAGAACATTTTTATACTTTCTGGAAAAATAGTAGTCTTATCAAATAAACATGACATGCTTGGCTTTGCTAATGGTAAAGACCAGCTTTCAAATTCTATAAATGTCCGACGTAGAAAACATGGGAAATAGCTGCACTGTTTTGTGAAATAAATTACTCCCTGTGATTTTCCTGTTTAATGTCATTCTTTCTGTTGTTTGTCCATAGAAATTAACTTCTTTCCAGAGATATAAGGAACATGGAAAGACAGCTCTGTAGTTTAGACTGATACAAGCACAGTGAAGAAGAGGGCCAAACCAGAATCTTGCTGGGGTCTAGTGACGAAGCACTGGGTTACTATGGTGGGTCCTGGTCAGGAAGCTGCAGGGTGAATAGTCATAAATAAATACAATAGTCATAAATGAAGTCATTGAAGGAAAGAACATTCCCCAGAAAGAGGACAAGGGCCACAGAACAACCCCAGAAAAACCACACAGCTTAGTGAAAGCTCACCCACCGGAACCTGCAGACGTGAACATGGAGACATTGTTCTCCTTAGAGAGACTGTTCTGTTACATGAAGTGTCACCAGGATTTTAGACAGGCACAGCCAGGAAGGAGTATGACTGATTCCTCTCGAACACCTCTGCAAGTGTCTCAGATTGTGCATTGCTGAATATTGCTGAAAATTCCTTCTTATATGCCAGTGAACCGGTGACCCATTTCACACACACAATCAGCAGCTCTCCCCACATCCATTAAACACACAGTTTACGTTGTCTATTTGCATCTATGAACAGAACTAGCTTCCAGCTTCAGTGAGTTGAGGCAAATGTCAGAGAGACAAATCTCACCTAATCTCCATAGAAACCTGTGTTGTCCCAGCTTCTTATTAGTCATGGAGCTGTGGTCTACAAAGGTGAATTACACCACTCAAATGGTGTAGCTGCTTGAACAGGTCATGAATAGAGAAATTTTCATATGGAAGATTGGAGAGTATTGTGTTACAAAATTCTGTGTCTCTGATACAGGTAGCTTTATTTTTGCTTTCTGTACGGTTCACTGAGCTCCTGCTAATCTTCTCGTGTTCATGCTCAAAATTCTTGCCTGCTCTTGCTACAGTCAGGCAGAATTTGCTACCCATTGTGAAAGGACAAAGTGCATGTGGAGATCAAGGGAACTCCCCACATTACTTTGTCTTTTTGTGGGAAGCACCACAGCTTTTACCCATGAGAAAGTCAATGTACTTCTCTGTTCTCAATATGTGACAATAATGCAAATTGAGACTTACTGCTCAAAAACAGAGGAGAAAACTTTTTTGCTGTTGTAGAGAGGTCGTTTCTTTTATGTCACTTACAAATGGGTAAAAATATGTCATATGTGCTCCCTTTCTTGTTTTCACTTCAGTAATATGAAAAATGTCAAGCTGACGCTGCCCTTACTTGTTTTAAAACTTTTAAGTTCTCAGGGGTGAACCAACACTGCAATCCTTGTAATTGCCTGCCTTGCATTTCCCATAGTTTGCCTTTTTTAATAATTTAATTTATTTTATTTAATAAATTAATTCAATTTAATTTAATTTTTAAATTTAATTATTAAATCAGACTGTGGTCCCAATACCATAGTGATCTGCTCATGAGCAGATGACTGCTCCCATATGCAATTCAGGTGGGGAAAGAGCCTGAGCATTGTCTGCTTCCTACCACATCCCAGCAGATATGGTGGATTCCTGTTTCCTTGTCTAGAAGAAAGCAATGATGCAGTGACTGGCAGTACATTTGGTGTATCTTATCTACAAATATTCACCAGTTCTGTAACACAAAACGTTCAAACAAGCAGCTTTTCCAGGAACTAAGCCTGGAGCCTACACTTATCTCTGCATTGTAACTGCTTCTACAACTGGCTCTGGTCAGAGTAAGTAAAATCTCCATGGCTAAAACCATGGTAAAGAAAAGGCCTCCAAGAGTGTAATATTGGCATCCGATGATTTCAGTCTTGATACTATACATGTCATTTTGCCTTTCCAGTCAGAGAATATACTGAAGGTAAAACAACTCTGAATGCACCCAGAAATGAAACAATCTATTGAATGATGCCAACCCATCACCACGTGCCATTTCAAACTTGAGCAGAACAGAGGAAACACTGAGTTATTAACAAAGACTTCTTCCCTCAATAGAGTTAATGATTCCAGTTAAATGGATGTCTACCAAGGCAGAAAAAAAAAAAAAAAAAGATGGTCTCAAACAGAAATAATAAAAATTTATTTCTGCCTGAATCAGATTTAATTTCATGGAGTATTGTTTGTGATAAATTCTGTTTTGTGTCCAGCCATGACAGAGTCATTCACAAAGTGTAGGGCAAACAAGTTTCAATTTGTCACCTGAGCAGAAACAAAAAAAGTAAACAAAGAAAAAATCTGTTTAGCTTCCTGCACATCACAGATAGGTACACAAGACAGGGTGCAATATCTACTTTGCCTTCTAATACTTCTTCAGCTGTATCAACACTGATGGGCACAGGATCTCATGTCCTGGATTTCCTCAAGGTTCAGGTCAGCCAAATGCAGACCTACAGCTCCAGTTTTGTGGGTGGGCAGCCAGACCAACAGGGTCCCAAACTCCGCCAACTCTGTTCTGTTGCTAGCTCTAGGTAAGCAATTAAGAAGGTGTGCTTCACAACTGGAAATAATGACTTTTCAGTCTGCATCAGGTGCTCAACGTCTGGCCTCTTACCTTCGTGACGTCTATAATTCAGAAGAAAGTAAAAACAACAGCTTTGTGGAGAAGGGGACTGTGACCAAAATTTAATGAAACATTTCTGAACATGCCTAAATTGAAGTGCACAACTTATCCCAATACACTTCAGGAAAGCATAAGCTTACTCCCTTGACTGAATTGCACTTTTGTGTTCAGCAGGCAAAATATAAGTGTGATGTGCTCCAGAAGCTTATGGTGAAGAAGGATGATAATGTGGCTTAAAGAACAATAATTTTGCTTACAATGAAGAGAAAAGGTAAGACAGTCGTCTTGCTTCAATGTGTATATTTCAGTCTGTTAAAATTTATGAGGCCACCTGTTTCCACAGTGAAGTTTTAGTGAAATTCTCCTCCAATATTTTGACACCTTGTTATTTGCATTTCTCTTGTCCTTTAAAAAACCCCACAACTCCATGTACTGAAGCAAGCTAGCAGCAAACTTCTCATGGCTTTTGGCAGCTTGTATTCCAGATGGCCTGGACAAAACCATATGATATTATATAAAAGATCCAATTACACAAGTCAATGCATGGAGAATATTTCAGGTGATGACACCAAGTTGTTTACTAGGACATGTGTAGTGTCTCCCCAGGCTGATATCGTCAAATGCTAGAGTCTTGGTGGTTTTAATCTGCATTCATCAACTTTACTGTTATACTTAGAGCAGCTGTCTCACTCTCTTAATATGTGCTACTAACCAGATGGCCTCAGAAAACACAACCATATGAAGTCTGATCCCACTTAATTCTTAATCCCCTCATGCGTTGCACTTTCTTGATTTTCCTTCAAAAAAGAGGCATAATCAAGTAGTGGGACAGTAGCAGTTGATTCAGTCCACAATTCTGCCCTTGATGTATGCAATGGAGACAAGACAATGGTGTTTTTCTAATGCATAGCTTTAGAAACCCGTTAAAAAGGGAGTTCAGCTGTGACAAATAATATTTTAAAGTATTACAAGGTTTTCTATGTCATTGTAGTGTGAGAATCCATGATGGCGGCTTCTGAGGATCAGACAACATAAAAGCATTGTTAAGCTTTTAATACAAAAAAGTGCAGTATGATCCTTCTAAAAGGACTTCTACACGGTTAAAGCCACCTAGTAATTTTCACATTCTTTGTAGAAGAAAACAATTAATTTTCCTAATTTTCTTTTCCAAGGGATGTTCCATAGCTGGGTAAGGGATGAGTTATGAAAACATACCTGTGTGGCCCTCCCTTCAGCGCCCATGCACTTCTTTGTACTAAGAGCCAATTTAAAAAGACACAATTCTGTTCAATACTTAAGAGTATGAATGTCAGGCCAGGGTACTGCCTGGTCTCAGGACGGAGAGCATCCCTTCATTAGGATGAATCATGGGACTTGTTATTTTACAGTTGATAGGACAGGCCACGCACTTGCCTGTAATTTGTCAAAAAAGCCTTGACAGTTAAATGTATAGCTAGAGGTGTGTCATGGTTTAGCCGGCAGCTCAGCCCCACACAGTCGCTCGCTCACTCCCCCACCGGTAGATGGGGGAGAGAATCAGAAGGGTAACGCTCGTGGGTTGGGATAAGAACAGTTTAACAATTAAAGTTAAAAGAAACAACAACAGAAATGCAATGTAAAGGAGAACAACAAGAGGCGCAAAACCCCAGGGGAGGGGAGAGGGGGAACGAACCGCCAAAACGAACCGCCGAAACAAACCGCCCGCGACGCAGCCACCCGCTGACCCAACGCTGCGCCGCTCCCGAGCCGCAACCTGCTCCGCCTTAATGTACTGGTCATGGTGTCACATGGTATGGAATGAACCTGCCATTGGCCAGTCGGGGTCAGCCGCCCCCGCCATGGCCCCGTCCCTCCCAGCCCCCCCGCCACGTGGCAGAGCTCGGGAAGCTGGAAAGGTAGCCGACCCCCACAGTGAGGAGAATTAACCCCTTCTCAGCCAAAACCAGCACAAGGTGATGGCAAGCAGTAATTAGAAACCTGCCCTACGTCCCTCCATCATTGTGTGGAGTCTAAGTCCAGGAGGCAGCTTCTGGAGGTTTGCAGGTGGATGCCACCTACAGACATGAAATTAATCAAGCTTAGAAAATACTTCTAGGGTTTGATTTTTTTAACCCACCTCGGAGATCCTAGTGATTATAAGTATTTAAAAGTATTTAAAAATGAAAACATAACTTGACAACTTGCAGAGGAAAATAGGACCTCTTTGGTATTTTTCCCCTACTGATCTGCAGTATGTGCAGTAATTCATGCACAGGCTTAGAAGTGTCAAGAGCTATTCCACAGACGTCTTTGCTCCTGCAGTGAAAAAACTTGCAATGCCATGGGCACCCACCACACCATCTTCTTATCCTACTTCAAAAAACTGCAATCAGGGATAATGTCAGTCATGTCCCTACAGGATTTGTTGTGGAGTAACTTGATTTGAACCAATGAAGTTACCCCTGATTCATGCCAGGAAATGTGATTATAGAATGAGACTGTTTTGCTTTAATTTAGCATCCTTCCTGTCGGGGCATCAGTTCTACTAGTGATGTTTTACACATCTTGAGTTAAATGTGCAGTCATTGACTGTCCCGCTGGTGCCATAGAAAGCAGCTTAGGCGGAAATCCAACCTCTACCACGTGAACTAGGCTGGAGACTGAAATGATCCTGAACTCTTGGAGTTCAGTTCACCAGCTGTTTCTGAGGGGATGCTGTGGTGCAGTTTCATATCATGCAGCCACTAGAGATTGCTATCCCCAAAGAACATGTGGTCCTGGAGTTTGTCTTCAGAGCACAGCATTTAGAAGAAGCAATTCACCCTTCAATCTCATAGAATCATAGAATCATTAAGGTTGGAAAAGACCTCGAAGATCATCAAGTCCAACCGTCAGCACAACACTACCATGTCTCCTAAATCATGCCATGAAGTGTCACATCTACATGTTTTTTGAACACCTCCAGGGATGGTGACTCCACCACCACTCTGGGCAGCCTGTTCCAATGCCTCAGCACTCTCTCAATGAAGAAATTTTTACCAATATCCAATCTAAACCTCCCCTGATGCAGCTTGAAGCTGTTTCCTCTCGTTCTATCACTAGTGACCTGGGAGAAGAGACCAACACTTACCTCACTACAACCTCCTTTCAGGTAGTTGTAGAGGGCAATAAGGTCTCCCCTCAGACTCCTCTTCTCCACACTAAACAACCCCACTTCCCTCAATTTCTTCTTGTAAGACTGCTCTCCAGACCCTTCACCAACTTCATTGCCCTCCTCTGGACACGCTCCAGCAACTCAGTGTCCTTCTTGTAGTGAGGGGCCCAAAAACGAACCCAGTACTCGAGGTGCAGCTTCATCAGTGCTGAGCACAGGGGCACGATCACCTCCCTGCTCCTGCTGGCTGCACTAGTCCTGATACAAGCCAGGATGCTGTTGGCCTTCTTGGCCACCCGGGGATACTGCTCCCTCATGTTCAGCCGGCTGTCAACCAACACCCCCAGGTCATTTTCTGCCAGGCAGCTCTCCAGCCACTCCTCCCCAAGCCTGTAGCGTTGCATGGGGTTGTTGTGACCCAAGTGCAGGACCCGGCACTTGGCCTTGTTGAGCCTCATACAGTTGGCCTCAGCCCATTGATCCAGCCTGTCCAGATCCCTCTGTAGAGCCTTCCTATCCTCGAGCAGATCGATACTCCCGCCCAACACGATGTCGTCTGCAAACTTACTGAGGGCGCACTCAATCCCCTCATTGAGATAATTGAAAAAGACATTAAACAAGATTGGCCCCAACACTGAGCCCTGGGGAACCCCACTTGTGATGACTGGCCACCAGCTGGATTAACTCTGTTCACCACAACTCTATGGGCTCAGCCATCCAGGCAGCTTTTTACCCAGTGAAGAGTACACCCATCCAAGCCATGAGCTACCTGTTTCGCTAGGAGGATACAGTGGGACACCATGTCAAAGTCTTTGCTAAGTCCTGGAAGACAACATCCACAGCCTTTCCCTCATCCACTAGGTGGGTCACATGGTCATAGAAGGAGCTGAGCTTGGTCAGGAAGGTTCATTCCCTGATCCCCTGGTTGTCCTGCACTTGTCTAGTGCACTCCCTCTAGATGTATCGCTCCATAATCTTACCCAGTACTGAAGTCAGGCTGACAGGCCTGTAGTTCCCTAGGTCCTCCTTCTGGCCCTTGTAGATGGGCGTCACATCAGCAAGCCTCCAGTCATCTGGGACCTCCCTTGTTAACCAGGACTGCTGGTAAATGATGGAGAGTGGCTTGGCAAGCTCCTCTGCCAGTTCCCTCAGTGCTCTTGGGTGGATCCCATCTGGCCCCATAGATTTGTGAGTGTCCAGGTGGAGCAGCAGGTCATAAACTGCTTCCTCCTGGATTATGGTGGATTTATTCTGCTCTCTGTCCCTGTCTTCCAGCTCAGGGGGATGACTGGACTGGTGGTTAAAGACTGAGGAGAAGAAGGCATTTAGGTGAGTGATTCCTCCTGGAAACACCCTCGAGGGAGCCCTTGGATCCCCGTGAGGGCCTGTACCTTCGGGGTCCCCGGGAGAGGGAGAGAGCTCCCCTCGGGGAGGGACAGGGGGGGCACGCTGTGGGCCATCGTCCTTGGCTGGAAACGTGGAGTGACAATACCCCGACCGACAGCTCGAGCCTGTCACGCGTGAAATGTCAGCGGAGGGTGGACTGGTTGCAGTTGGCCCCTGTTTCTCATGGGGTTTTGGTGTGCTTTTGGATGTTCCAGCTTGTCCTTGGTCTGGGTTAGTTCTCGCGTAGCTCTGTGACAGCGGCGTGGGGCCGGGAGCTGCCCCTGTCCCACCCAGCTCCTGCAGGCCCTGCAGAGCTCCTGGAAGGAGTCAGTGTCAGATGAGGCAGCCATGGTGTCACCAAAACCAGGAATAAACCCCGTAACACCAATGTAGTGTTAGAAGGCAGGCATTCTTTATTTGTGGCGCCGGATGCACAGGGGATCGCTCCTCCTACCGTGCACCCCTCAAATGTCTTTGTGCCCGTTAAGTACATGCTTCATAGACATATTCATTAGCTTTCTGATAAAATATATACATATTCAGATGTTATTTGCGCATGCCTATTGGTGTCTCCGGGTGCTCCTCAGGGGGCTCTGGATGAAGGACATACTCTTCCTCCCTGTGTCCACTAGTTAACTCTTGTGTTCCCGCAAACTCGGTTCTGAGATGATGCACGTGCTGCCCATGAGGGCTGCTCTGTTCTGGTTTAGTCTCTGCTCTGCAGTTCCTCACCTTTGTGGCTCTGTATGGCTGCTTTTCTTAAGGCCAGACGTCATCGTGACTTTGTTTAGGTACTTCGAATCTCGAGGCCTCTCTGACTCCCTAAAGTAAGAAGCTTTAGTCATCGTGCAGGCTGTTCTTGTTTTGGCTGCCTCCTTATCCTGGCTAAGTTTCGGCTCTGGGTCCCAGCCTTAGTTGAGCTACGCTAGACTGTATTAGTAACTCCCAACCATTTATACCCTGAACCATTGCTACCTAAACGTGAGGCTGTAATTTAGCCCTTAAAACAGAGGTTTGGAGCCCGAGCACTGGGAGTGAGGGTTTTGGGATCTAAAAATTAGGCTTTGAGTCTGATAGGAGAGGGATTCTGACAGAAACACATTATCTATTGCATTAATGATTATAAAATACACTGATTGTCCCCAGACAGTTCAGTTGGATGATAGAGCAGCACCCGTGTTTGGTTAACTTCATCACCCTGGTTAAAATGGCACCCCCAGGTTCCCCTCCATGGGCTTCCTACTCCCTCCCCCGGGGCCAAAACACACCTACATCCCAAAAGATACATGTCTCTAAGGTGTGAGCGCCCCTTACTGGGCACGCACTTTGAATTTTTCTAGTCTACACCTTTAAAAGCAAAGCGATGAAATTTTACACCAATCATAATAACAATGTGTATGACTATAGTCAGTCAAGTCCACCTGAAAGGTAAAAATTAGTATAAAATTTGTAAAGAGAAAGAGGGTGTTGGGGAAGATACCATTGTGTACCACCCTGAGTCACTTCTTCATGTTTGTTTCACGTAAATCTCTAAGGCATTGGAGTCGTCCTGTAAATCTCCAATGCAGAGTCGCCTCATATTTGTTTAGCACACTTATAGCCTAGCAGTGTTATGCGTATCTTTGGTATTTATGTGTGTTTTATAACCATCAGATTTATCACCAGTAATACAAAGAACCTGTGTATTTGTTGCTTTATTGAATTGCACTATTCATTAATCTAGCCTTAATGGGTCTCATCGAACACAACTGGCCTGCGCATCTGCCAGATTAGTGACTAACAACAAATACTTCTTCAACCCTTAGGAAAAAACCATTGACCAAGTCTAAGACTAAGACTGGGCTTAGCCACGCCTAACTCCTCTTGGAGGAGTTTAGAAAGCAAAGGGGTCCTGTGTGAACCACGTGACTCAACGGTAGGGTCTCCCCCCAGCCACTCCTCAGACTCTTACTATTAACACAACACTGGGGTCACGCAGCTGGGGGCTGGGCCGAGCAGGGAGGGACCCGCGCTGGGTTCGGGCACCACCTGGGCTCAGCATCCAGGGGATCTTCTGCAACTTCAAAGCTCTGGCCACTGCTGCTCTTGGCTGGAGGGCCAGCGGTGGCGGGCCTTCTCCTCCTCCTCTTCCTCCTTGTCCCCCCCGGGAAGGCCCCCCAGGGTCCCTCGTCCTGCAGAGTGGGGGCTTCCACCAGCTGTCACCCCTGATCTGCAGGGGGACGTCCCGGCCCCTCCTGAGCCCCTCGCATCTGCCCACACCAGCCGAGGAAGGGTGCGGGGGGCAGCAGGTGTGGCAGATGATGCTCTGCCAGCCCATGCTGTCACAAAGGGGTCTCTGCCTGCCCACACTGTCACAAAGGGGGCTCTGCCCACCTGCCAGACTATAAAGGGGGGGGGGCGGGGCCCCGCCAGAGCAGGCAGCAGGCAGTGGGCACCGCAGTCTGGCATCGTCTCGGCAGACTGCAGCCTCAGCCTCTGCCACACCAGCAGTGTTGGGGTTCTGTCCCTGAGGCCCCAGGAGGTCACTGGGGATCTGCATCGCAGGCTTGTGCTGGTGACTCGCAGAGTCACGACTGCACCGGAGCCGGTGCCATGGGGCGCTCCAACGGCCCCATCCCGGCTGAGCTGCTCCCGATCCTGATGCTGGTGCTGCAGCTCAGCACGGTCTCGGCATTGCTGTGGGCCAAGCGGCAATGGGTAGGTGACCGCTGCGCTGTGCTGTGCCGTGCCGTGCCGTGGGGTGGGGTGGGGTGGGGCGGCCTGTTGTGACCTCATGTGGCACGGAGAGGCATGGGGGGCTGCAGCGTGGGGCCGGGAGCTGCTCCCATCTCACCCAGCTTCTGTGTATCCTGCAGAGATCCTGGAAGAATTCGATGCGCCGGAGGAGCGCGGCAAGAGCGCGGCCGCAGGAAGAGAGCGGTGAGCGGCCCCGGCACCGAGCGCCCTGCAAACGGCCGACACCCCACGGCAGCCCTGACCCGTGGCTGTACTGGGGGCTGCTGGCCACTCACTCCATCTCCTCCCTCGGCAGGTGCTTCTTGGGAACATGGAGGAGTGGAGAATCCCACATTGACCCCGGAGATGTGGTGAGTGCTGGGGGAGACCCTCAGACCCTGACCCACACCCCCACCCCATGCCCTGCCCCTGCCCGTGCTGGGGAGCCCTGCTCGCCGGCCGAGGAGGAGGTGATGCCCGTGGGTCCTGCGGGAGGGGCCGGGCTGCAGCAGGGTCTCTTCCCTCTCCTCCTCTGCAGGGCGAGAGCGGACGCCTGGAGCAGGGAGCGCCTGTCCCCGTGTGCCCCGCTGGCCTCCATGGACTCCCTGGGCTCCCTGGCCTCCCAGTCGTGGGGCAGCTCCATTTCCATGGGCTCCCTCTACTCCTTCCCGGAGCCCTGGCCCGGTGCGATGGCGGAGCTGGCAGCGCCCACCCGCTCAAGATTCCCCTGGTCTCCAAAGGCTGTCAAGGGGCGGGTGAGGGAGCCGGGGCCAGCCCCTCGCCAGGAGCCTCCAGTGGAGGTGCCAGCAGTGACCGAGCAAGAGCAGGCTCCCGTGGACAGTGGGGACAGGGCACAGAGTGACGTGGAGCCACCCCCCAGCAGCCCCCCAGCCACGGCCCCGCTCAGTGAAGAGCTTGTCCTGGAGCTCATCCGAGCCATCCGGGACACCACGGCAGTGACCGAGCAGCGCTGTGAGCTGCTGCGGGAAGTACTGACCCAGCGGCAAGGGATGGCGGAGGACAGCAGGGGGTCCTGCGGTGGGACCCCTCCCGGGGAGCCCTGCCTGCCCCATGCCAGCATGGAGGTGCAAGACCAGCCGGGGCTGCTGGAGGCCAGAGCGTGGCCCCAGTGCGCTCAAGAGGAGCTGCCGGGGGTGGACACAGACAAGAACAACGCTGTGGATGGGGACACGGACAAGGCCGAGAGGAGCAGCCCCACAGAGTCGGGCATGAGCAGCCCCACGGGGCTGGGCAGCAGGACCACGGAAGAAGTGAAGAGGAGCAGCTCCATGGAGATGGACAGTGGCATCTGCACGGGACTCAAAAGGACCCACTCTATGGAGCAGGAAAGGAGCAGCCCCATGGAGTCGGGCATGAGCAGCCCCGTGGGGATGGGCAGCAGGACCACGGGAGAAGTGAAGAGCAGCAGCTCCATGGAGATGGACAGTGGCATCTGCACGGGACTCAAAAGGACCCACTCTATGGAGCAGGAAAGGTGCAGCCCCATGGAGTCGGGCACGAGCACCCCCACGGGGCTGGGCAGCAGGACCACGGGAGAAGTGAAGAGCAGCAGCTCCATGACAATGGGCAGACACAGCCCCAAGGGTCTGGGCAGGAGCACGGTGGAACTGGGCAGGAGTAGCCCCAAGGGGCTGCATGTTGCCGGCTCCATGGGGCCTGGAAGGAGAAGCTCCATGGGGCTGCGCAGAAGGAGCCACAGGGAGCCAGAAAGAGTGAGCCCAGTGAAATGGAGGGGGAGCAGCTCCATGCGGCCAGGCAGGAGCAGCTCCACAGGCCTGGACAGGAGCACCCCCACTGCTCGGGACAGGAGCCCCCCTGCAGAGCCCAGTCCCTGGTGGCAATGGGTGCCCACAGGCAGGGCGCACGGCCAAGCTTCCCCACGGCTGTGCCCGGTCGCGCAGTGCCTTCGGGAGGGCTGTACCCGGCTCTGGCGCTCCCTGAAGGCCTGGTGGAGACGCCACCTCGAGCCCCATTACACCCGCATCCGCAAGCCCTCGTGGTGGCAGAGCTGGTACTCCAGCAGCAGCGACAGCACCGACTAATGAGGGTCCGAGCAGTGCGGGGCCTGGAACCCCCGGGGGCCGCCACCCCATCTGAAATATTAAAAATTAAATGTTTCTGCTATTCCTGGTGCTGTGGTTCATTCACCAATCCTGCAGCTGTGGGTGCGAGATGCATGCTGCAAGGGAGCCCCCCCACAGGGGCAAAATCCCAGGAATGCAGACCCCCCAGAAGCCAGCAGGAGCCCCAAAGCCCCAGCAGGGAGCAGAGAAGCCTGGGGCAGAGGGGACACGGTGTGTATCCGAGGCAGCCACTTCGCTCCCACGTTCTCCTCCATGGCGGGTCCTGCTGCCTCCCCCGGGGCCCCCTCCGGTGGGCTGGCCTGGCCAGGGATGGGGGGCACAGCTGACCGCGCCTGGCCCAGGGGACACTGCAGCCCAACTGGCATCGCTCTGCCTGCTCAGATGGGGGGGCTTTTCCAACGCAGCCGTTGGTCAGGCCCTGCCTGAGCATCGCCTGGCTCCGCTGCTGGCGCCGGCCACTCGGGCTCCTCATGGGCTTTGGTGCTTTAGTTCCCATCACTAATGAAACTCTCTTTGTCTCAAGCCAAGAGGTTCCTTTATTCCTCGCATTTGCCCTCCAGATTCTGTCCCCATCCCGCGGCGGGGTCGAGCGGCTGACAGGGGCTGGGCTGCACCCTGGGGTCACGCAGCTGGGGCTGGGCCGAGCAGGGAGGGACCCGCGCTGGGTTCGGGCACCACCTGGGCTCAGCATCCAGGGGATCTTCTGCAACTTCAAAGCTCTGGCCACTGCTGCTCTTGGCTGGAGGGCCAGCGGTGGCGGGCCTTCTCCTCCTCCTCTTCCTCCTTGTCCCCCCCGGGAAGGCCCCCCAGGGTCCCTCGTCCTGCAGAGTGGGGGCTTCCACCAGCTGTCACCCCTGATCTGCAGGGGGACGTCCCGGCCCCTCCTGAGCCCCTCGCATCTGCCCACACCAGCCGAGGAAGGGTGCGGGGGGCAGCAGGTGTGGCAGATGATGCTCTGCCAGCCCATGCTGTCACAAAGGGGTCTCTGCCTGCCCACACTGTCACAAAGGGGGCTCTGCCCACCTGCCAGACTATAAAGGGGGGGGGGCGGGGCCCCGCCAGAGCAGGCAGCAGGCAGTGGGCACCGCAGTCTGGCATCGTCTCGGCAGACTGCAGCCTCAGCCTCTGCCACACCAGCAGTGTTGGGGTTCTGTCCCTGAGGCCCCAGGAGGTCACTGGGGATCTGCATCGCAGGCTTGTGCTGGTGACTCGCAGAGTCACGACTGCACCGGAGCCGGTGCCATGGGGCGCTCCAACGGCCCCATCCCGGCTGAGCTGCTCCCGATCCTGATGCTGGTGCTGCAGCTCAGCACGGTCTCGGCATTGCTGTGGGCCAAGCGGCAATGGGTAGGTGACCGCTGCGCTGTGCTGTGCCGTGCCGTGCCGTGGGGTGGGGTGGGGTGGGGCGGCCTGTTGTGACCTCATGTGGCACGGAGAGGCATGGGGGGCTGCAGCGTGGGGCCGGGAGCTGCTCCCATCTCACCCAGCTTCTGTGTATCCTGCAGAGATCCTGGAAGAATTCGATGCGCCGGAGGAGCGCGGCAAGAGCGCGGCCGCAGGAAGAGAGCGGTGAGCGGCCCCGGCACCGAGCGCCCTGCAAACGGCCGACACCCCACGGCAGCCCTGACCCGTGGCTGTACTGGGGGCTGCTGGCCACTCACTCCATCTCCTCCCTCGGCAGGTGCTTCTTGGGAACATGGAGGAGTGGAGAATCCCACATTGACCCCGGAGATGTGGTGAGTGCTGGGGGAGACCCTCAGACCCTGACCCACACCCCCACCCCATGCCCTGCCCCTGCCCGTGCTGGGGAGCCCTGCTCGCCGGCCGAGGAGGAGGTGATGCCCGTGGGTCCTGCGGGAGGGGCCGGGCTGCAGCAGGGTCTCTTCCCTCTCCTCCTCTGCAGGGCGAGAGCGGACGCCTGGAGCAGGGAGCGCCTGTCCCCGTGTGCCCCGCTGGCCTCCATGGACTCCCTGGGCTCCCTGGCCTCCCAGTCGTGGGGCAGCTCCATTTCCATGGGCTCCCTCTACTCCTTCCCGGAGCCCTGGCCCGGTGCGATGGCGGAGCTGGCAGCGCCCACCCGCTCAAGATTCCCCTGGTCTCCAAAGGCTGTCAAGGGGCGGGTGAGGGAGCCGGGGCCAGCCCCTCGCCAGGAGCCTCCAGTGGAGGTGCCAGCAGTGACCGAGCAAGAGCAGGCTCCCGTGGACAGTGGGGACAGGGCACAGAGTGACGTGGAGCCACCCCCCAGCAGCCCCCCAGCCACGGCCCCGCTCAGTGAAGAGCTTGTCCTGGAGCTCATCCGAGCCATCCGGGACACCACGGCAGTGACCGAGCAGCGCTGTGAGCTGCTGCGGGAAGTACTGACCCAGCGGCAAGGGATGGCGGAGGACAGCAGGGGGTCCTGCGGTGGGACCCCTCCCGGGGAGCCCTGCCTGCCCCATGCCAGCATGGAGGTGCAAGACCAGCCGGGGCTGCTGGAGGCCAGAGCGTGGCCCCAGTGCGCTCAAGAGGAGCTGCCGGGGGTGGACACAGACAAGAACAACGCTGTGGATGGGGACACGGACAAGGCCGAGAGGAGCAGCCCCACAGAGTCGGGCATGAGCAGCCCCACGGGGCTGGGCAGCAGGACCACGGAAGAAGTGAAGAGGAGCAGCTCCATGGAGATGGACAGTGGCATCTGCACGGGACTCAAAAGGACCCACTCTATGGAGCAGGAAAGGAGCAGCCCCATGGAGTCGGGCATGAGCAGCCCCGTGGGGATGGGCAGCAGGACCACGGGAGAAGTGAAGAGCAGCAGCTCCATGGAGATGGACAGTGGCATCTGCACGGGACTCAAAAGGACCCACTCTATGGAGCAGGAAAGGTGCAGCCCCATGGAGTCGGGCACGAGCACCCCCACGGGGCTGGGCAGCAGGACCACGGGAGAAGTGAAGAGCAGCAGCTCCATGACAATGGGCAGACACAGCCCCAAGGGTCTGGGCAGGAGCACGGTGGAACTGGGCAGGAGTAGCCCCAAGGGGCTGCATGTTGCCGGCTCCATGGGGCCTGGAAGGAGAAGCTCCATGGGGCTGCGCAGAAGGAGCCACAGGGAGCCAGAAAGAGTGAGCCCAGTGAAATGGAGGGGGAGCAGCTCCATGCGGCCAGGCAGGAGCAGCTCCACAGGCCTGGACAGGAGCACCCCCACTGCTCGGGACAGGAGCCCCCCTGCAGAGCCCAGTCCCTGGTGGCAATGGGTGCCCACAGGCAGGGCGCACGGCCAAGCTTCCCCACGGCTGTGCCCGGTCGCGCAGTGCCTTCGGGAGGGCTGTACCCGGCTCTGGCGCTCCCTGAAGGCCTGGTGGAGACGCCACCTCGAGCCCCATTACACCCGCATCCGCAAGCCCTCGTGGTGGCAGAGCTGGTACTCCAGCAGCAGCGACAGCACCGACTAATGAGGGTCCGAGCAGTGCGGGGCCTGGAACCCCCGGGGGCCGCCACCCCATCTGAAATATTAAAAATTAAATGTTTCTGCTATTCCTGGTGCTGTGGTTCATTCACCAATCCTGCAGCTGTGGGTGCGAGATGCATGCTGCAAGGGAGCCCCCCCACAGGGGCAAAATCCCAGGAATGCAGACCCCCCAGAAGCCAGCAGGAGCCCCAAAGCCCCAGCAGGGAGCAGAGAAGCCTGGGGCAGAGGGGACACGGTGTGTATCCGAGGCAGCCACTTCGCTCCCACGTTCTCCTCCATGGCGGGTCCTGCTGCCTCCCCCGGGGCCCCCTCCGGTGGGCTGGCCTGGCCAGGGATGGGGGGCACAGCTGACCGCGCCTGGCCCAGGGGACACTGCAGCCCAACTGGCATCGCTCTGCCTGCTCAGATGGGGGGGCTTTTCCAACGCAGCCGTTGGTCAGGCCCTGCCTGAGCATCGCCTGGCTCCGCTGCTGGCGCCGGCCACTCGGGCTCCTCATGGGCTTTGGTGCTTTAGTTCCCATCACTAATGAAACTCTCTTTGTCTCAAGCCAAGAGGTTCCTTTATTCCTCGCATTTGCCCTCCAGATTCTGTCCCCATCCCGCGGCGGGGTCGAGCGGCTGACAGGGGCTGGGCTGCACCCTGGGGTCACGCAGCTGGGGCTGGGCCGAGCAGGGAGGGACCCGCGCTGGGTTCGGGCACCACCTGGGCTCAGCATCCAGGGGATCTTCTGCAACTTCAAAGCTCTGGCCACTGCTGCTCTTGGCTGGAGGGCCAGCGGTGGCGGGCCTTCTCCTCCTCCTCTTCCTCCTTGTCCCCCCCGGGAAGGCCCCCCAGGGTCCCTCGTCCTGCAGAGTGGGGGCTTCCACCAGCTGTCACCCCTGATCTGCAGGGGGACGTCCCGGCCCCTCCTGAGCCCCTCGCATCTGCCCACACCAGCCGAGGAAGGGTGCGGGGGGCAGCAGGTGTGGCAGATGATGCTCTGCCAGCCCATGCTGTCACAAAGGGGTCTCTGCCTGCCCACACTGTCACAAAGGGGGCTCTGCCCACCTGCCAGACTATAAAGGGGGGGGGGCGGGGCCCCGCCAGAGCAGGCAGCAGGCAGTGGGCACCGCAGTCTGGCATCGTCTCGGCAGACTGCAGCCTCAGCCTCTGCCACACCAGCAGTGTTGGGGTTCTGTCCCTGAGGCCCCAGGAGGTCACTGGGGATCTGCATCGCAGGCTTGCGCTGGTGACTCGCAGAGTCACGACTGCACCGGAGCCGGTGCCATGGGGCGCTCCAACGGCCCCATCCCGGCTGAGCTGCTCCCGATCCTGATGCTGGTGCTGCAGCTCAGCACGGTCTCGGCATTGCTGTGGGCCAAGCGGCAATGGGTAGGTGACCGCTGCGCTGTGCTGTGCCGTGCCGTGCCATGGGGTGGGGTGGGGTGGGGCGGCCTGTTGTGACCTCATGTGGCACGGAGAGGCATGGGGGGCTGCAGCGTGGGGCCGGGAGCTGCTCCCATCTCACCCAGCTTCTGTGTATCCTGCAGAGATCCTGGAAGAATTCGATGCGCCGGAGGAGCGCGGCAAGAGCGCGGCCGCAGGAAGAGAGCGGTGAGCGGCCCCGGCACCGAGCGCCCTGCAGACGGCCGACACCCCACGGCAGCCCTGACCCGCGGCTTTGCCGGGGGCTGCCGGCCACTCACTCCATCTCCTCCCTCGGCAGGTGCTTCTTGGGAACACGGAGGAGTGGAGAATCCCACATTGACCCCGGAGATGTGGTGAGTGCTGGGGGAGACCCTCAGACCCTGACCCACACCCCCACCCCATGCCCTGCCCCTGCCCGTGCTGGGGAGCCCTGCTCGCCGGCCGAGGAGGAGGTGATGCCCGTGGGTCCTGCGGGAGGGGCCGGGCTGCAGCAGGGTCTCTTCCCTCTCCTCCTCTGCAGGGTGAGAGCGGACGCCTGGAGCAGGGAGCGCCTGTCCCCGTGTGCCCCGCTGGCCTCCATGGACTCCCTGGGCTCCCTGGCCTCCCAGTCGTGGGGCAGCTCCATTTCCATGGGCTCCCTCTACTCCTTCCCGGAGCCCTGGCCCGGTGCGATGGCGGAGCTGGCAGCGCCCACCCGCTCAAGATTCCCCTGGTCTCCAAAGGCTGTCAAGGGGCGGGTGAGGGAGCCGGGGCCAGCCCCTCGCCAGGAGCCTCCAGTGGAGGTGCCAGCAGTGACCGAGCAAGAGCAGGCTCCCGTGGACAGTGGGGACAGGGCACAGAGTGATGTGGAGCCACCCCCCAGCAGCCCCCCAGCCACGGCCCCGCTCAGTGAAGAGCTTGTCCTGGAGCTCATCCGAGCCATCTGGGACACCACGGCAGCAACCGAGCAGCGCTGTGAGCTGCTGCGGGAAGTACTGACCCAGCGGCAAGGGATGGCGGAGGACAGCAGGGGGTCCTGCGGTGGGACCCCTCCCGGGGAGCCCTGCCTGCCCCACGCCAGCATGGAGGTGCAAGACCAGCCGGGGCTGCTGGAGGCCAGAGCGTGGCCCCAGTGCGCTCAAGAGGAGCTGCCGGGGGTGGACACAGACAAGAACAACGCTGTGGATGGGGACACGGACAAGGCCGAGAGGAGCAGCCCCATGGAGCTGGGAAGGAGCAGCCCCATGGAGTCGGGCATGAGCAGCCCCGTGGGGCTGGGCAGCAGGACCACGGGAGAAGTGAAGAGCAGCAGCTCCATGGAGATGGACAGTGGCATCTGCACGGGACTCAAAAGGACCCACTCTATGGAGCAGGAAAGGAGCAGCCCCATGGAGTCGGGCATGAGCAGCCCCGTGGGGATGGGCAGTAGGACCACGGGAGAAGTGAAGAGCAGCAACTCCATGGAGATGGACAGTGGCATCTGCACAGGACTCAAAAGGACCCACTCTATGGAGCAGGAAAGGTGCAGCCCCATGGAGTCGGGCACGAGCACCCCCACGGGGCTGGGCAGCAGGACCACGGGAGAAGTGAAGAGCAGCAGCTCCATGACAATGGGCAGACACAGCCCCAAGGGTCTGGGCAGGAGCACGGTGGAACTGGGCAGGAGTAGCCCCAAGGGGCTGCATGTTGCCGGCTCCATGGGGCCAGGAAGGAGAAGCTCCATGGGGCTGCGCAGAAGGAGCCACAGGGAGCCAGAAAGAGTGAGCCCAGTGGAATGGAGGGGGAGCAGCTCCATGCAGCCAGGCAGGAGCAGCTCCACAGGCCTGGACAGGAGCACCCCCACTGCTCGGGACAGGAGCCCCCCTGCAGAGCCCAGTCCCTGGTGGCAATGGGTGCCCACAGGCAGGGCGCACGGCCAAGCTTCCCCACGGCTGTGCCCGGTCGCGCAGTGCCTTCGGGAGGGCTGTACCCGGCTCTGGCGCTCCCTGAAGGCCTGGTGGAGACGCCACTTCGAGCCCCATTACACCCGCATCCGCAAGCCCTCGTGGTGGCAGAGCTGGTACTCCAGCAGCAGCGACAGCACCGACTAATGAGGGTCCGAGCAGTGCGGGGCCTGGAACCCCCGGGGGCCGCCACCCCATCTGAAATATTAAAAATTAAATGTTTCTGCTATTCCTGGTGCTGTGGTTCATTCACCAATCCTGCAGCTGTGGGTGCGAGATGCATGCTGCAAGGGAGCCCCCCCACAGGGGCAAAATCCCAGGAATGCAGACCCCCCAGAAGCCAGCAGAAGCCCCAAAGCCCCAGCAGGGAGCAGAGAAGCCTGGGGCAGAGGGGACGCGGTGTCTATCCAAGTCAGCCACTTCGCTCCCACATTCTCCTCCATGGGGGGTCCTGCTGCCTGCATGACACTGGGCAGACACAGCCCCAAGGGTCTGGGCAGGAGCACGGTGGAACTGGACAGGAGTAGCTCCAAGGGCTGCATGTTGCCGGCTCCATGGAGCCAGGAAGGAGAAGCTCCTTGGGGCTGCGCAGAAGGAGCCACAGGGAGCCAGACAGTAGGAGTCCTGTGCACATTGGGGAACACTTGACTTCGTGAGGCTGCCCAAGCCCTGGCACATCTTGCTCAGGAGGTCACGGAGACCTCAGCTCTGGACATGAGGCGAGCAGACTTCAGGTCACTCTGGCAACTACTTAGTAAGGTCCCCTGGGGAAAATCTTTTGAAGGTGCTGGGATCCATCAGCACTGGTTGCTTTTTAATGACCACCTCCTAAAATCACAGGAGCAGGCAATCCCTAAGTGTATGGAGTCAAGCAGGCAAGGCAGAAGGCTGCTTGGCTAAGCAAGGATCTTCTAGAAATAGGAGAACAAAGAAACTATATGTCCAGTTGAAGCAATGTCAGGCAACATGGGAGGACTCTAGGGATGCTGTTCTCCACTGCAGGGAGGAAATACGTGCGGCCAAAGCTCTGTTAGAGTTGAAGGTGGCCAGTACTGTGAGGGACGATAAGAAGGGCTTTTTGAAATACATTAATGGCAAAAGGCAGGCCAGAAATAACATTGGCCCATTTCTTGATGAGAATGGTCACCTCACAAGCAGGGCCATAGAAAAGGAAAACATTTAATGCTTTCTTTGCCTCGGTCTTCAACACAATGGTGGGCTCAGGGAGCTCCAGAGCCCTGGGCTAGAGAACCATGACTGTGGGAATGATAAACTAACCAACCCTGAACTTGTGCAGGACTTGCTCCTCCAGCTGGATCCCTGTGAATTGATGGAGTCTGATGGGATTCATCCAAGGGTACTTAAAGAACTGGCTGATGTCATAGCAAGACCTCTCTCAATGACTTTTCAGCACTCTTGGGAATCTGGAGAGGTCCCAGTTGACGGGAAGCTGGCAAATGTTGTCCCAGTCTTCAAGAAGGGCAACTGGGATAAGCCTGGTAACTACAGGGCCGTCAGTCTCACTGCTGTGCTTGGCAAAATTATGGAGATTATTCTGGGAGTTATTGAAAAGCACTAAAAGACAACAGTCATTGGTCCCAGCCAGCACGGGTTCACGATGGGAAAGTCCTGTTTAACAAACTTGATTTCCTTCTATGACAAGGTCACCCACTCAGCTGGCCAAGGGAGGCCAGTCAATGTGACCTTTTTGGATTTCAGTAAAGCTTTCAGTACTGTCTCTCACAGTCTCCTCCTGGACAAAATGCCTCCTCTCAGAGTGGGAAGGCGGTAACCCCTGAGGTGAGGCAGCTGTGCCTCAGCGTGGTCGGGGACAGGAGCGAATGCGGGAAAACGCCCCCGCACGGCCCGCAGAGAGCGCGAGCGAGTAGGCCACAGCGCGGCGGTTCGAGCGGGCGGGGCGCAGTCCCCTTCCCAGCTCTAAGGGCTCTGACAAGTCACTCAGGTAGTGGTCATCGCCCGCCCAGGAGAGGCCCCTGGCCATGGTCTCCACTCGCCTGAGAACTGCCAGAAGGAATGTGGCGACTCGGAGCCCCCGCACAAACACACAGCTGTCAGGGTCTGGCTGAAGGCAGTGCCTGAGCCTGGCATTCGCATCAGAGGGCAGCAGAGACAGCAGCTGCTTGCGGTGTGACCAGGGGGGTGATCTGCTCAGCCTGGTGGCAGAGCTGAAGGAAGAAGTGGAAAGGTTAAGGAGCATCAGGGAGTGTGAGAGGGAGATAGATTGGTGGAGCCGCACTGTACCATCCCTGGGGCTAAGGCTCCACAAGAAGCTCCACAGGAAGCAGAGAATCCTCTGCCATCCTGCCACCAAGCATCAGGAGGGAAAAATCAGGAATGGAAACAGGTCCCTGCTCGGGGCAGCAGGCGAATCCCCTCCTGGCCTCCCTCACCTTCCCAGCTGCCCCTGCACAACAGATATGGGGCTCTGGAACTTGAGGGCCAGGCAAATGAGGATGTAGGTGAAGGTCCGTCCTGGGGGTTCCTAGGGAGAGTCAGTCAGCCCCGTGCATTATGGCTGCCCATGTTAAGAAGAAAAGGAGGGTAATTGTTGTAGATGATTCCCTTCTGAGGGGGACAGAGGGCCCAACATGCTGACCAGACCCATCCCACAGGGAAGTCTGCTGCCTCCCTGGGACCAGGATTAGAGATGTTACTAGGAAGCTCCCTGGTCTGGTTCGGCCCTCTGATTATTACCCAGTACTGGTTATGCAGGTGGGCAGTGATGAGGTTGCAGAGAGAAGCTGAAGAGAAATCAAAAGGGACTTCAGGGCGCTGGGGCAACTAGCTGAAGGATTGGGGGCGCAGGTACTGTTTTCCTCAATCCCATCAGTGGCAGAGAAGAATAATACTGACAGGAACAGGAAGACTAATCTGATTAACACATGGCTCAGAGGCTGGTGCCATCGGTAGAATTTTGGTTTTTCTGATCATGGCGAGGTTTACATGACACCGGGCCTGCTGGCGGCAGATGGAGTTCAGCTGTCTCAAAGGGGGAGAACAATTCTTGCTCATGAGTTGGTGGGGCTCATCAAGAGGGCTTTAAACTAGGTTCAAAGGGGGAAGGGGATACAACCAGGCCTACCAGAGAGGAGCCTAGAGGTGGCATGCCAGGGTTGGGGGTGAAACAGATAGCCCAGCTCAAGTGCATCTACACCAATGCATGCAGCATGGGCAACAAACAGGAGGAGCTGGAAGCCATTGTGCAGCAGGATAGTGTTGACTTAGTTGCCATCACAGAGACATGGTGGGATGACTCTTACCACCACAGTGCTGCAATGGATGGCTATTAGCTCTTCAGAAGGGATAGGCAAGAAAGGAGAGGTGGTTGGGTGGCTCTGTATGTTAGGGAGTGCTTCAGTTGCATAGAGCTTAGCGATTGTGATGATAAGGTCGAGTGCTTCTGGGTAAGGATGAGTGGGAAGGGCCGGAAGGCAGCCATGCTGCTGGGAGTCTGTTATAGAGCACCCAACCAGGATGAAGAGGTAGATGAAGTGTTCTACAAGCAGCTGGCGGAAATATCACAATCGGTTCCCCTTGTTCTAGTGGGGGACTTCAAGTTACCAGATGTCTTGAAATACAACACAGCAGAGAAGAAACAGTCCAGGAGGTTCCTGGAGTATGTGCAAGAGACCTTCCTGACACAGGTGGTCAGTGAGCCTACCAGTGGAGGTGCCTTGCTTGCCCTGCTGTCTGCACACAGAGAAGGGTTGGTGGGAGATGCAGTGGTTGGAGGCTGTCTTGGGCTTAGTGACCATGATCTGATTGAGTCCTCAATCCTTGGTGAAGAAGGGGGGTCAGCAGAACCACTACCATGGGCTTCCTGAGGGCAGGCTTTGGCCTATTGAGGGCATTGGTTGGGAGAGTCCCTTGGGAGGTGGTACTGAAGGGCAAAGGGGTCCAGGAAGGCTGGGAATTCTTCAAGAAGAAAGTCTTGCAGGTGCCAGAGCAGGTGTCCCCAAGTGCTGCAAGATGAACCGACAGGGAAGCTGACCGCCCTGGCTGAACAGAGAGCTTTTGCTGGCATTCAGGGAAAAAAGGAGAGTCTACCGCTTTTGGAAGAAGGGTCAGGCAACTCCAGAGGAGTACAGAGGCCTCGTAAGGTCTTGCAGAGAGAAAATGAGAAAGGCAAAAGCCCAGTAGAGCTCCACCTGACCACTGCTGTAAGGGGTAACAAAAAATGTTTTTACAAATCTATTAACAACAAAAAGAGAACCAAAGAGAATCTCCATCCTTTATTGGATGCAGAGGATGAGGAAAAGTCTGAGGTACTAAATACATTCTTTGATTCAGTCTTTAAATGCCAGACCAGTATCCCCAAGGTATTCAGCCCCCTGAGCTGGAAGGCAGGGACGAGGAGCAGAACAAACGCCCCATAATCCAGGAGGAAGCAGTTTACAACCTGCTGCTCCACCTGGACACTCACAAGTCGATGAGGCCAGATGGGACCCACCCAGGAGTACTGAGGGAGCTGGCAGAGGAGCTCGCCAAGCCTCTCCATCATTTATCAGCAGCTCTGGTTAACAGGGGAGGTCCCAGATGCCTGGAGGCTTGCGGATGTGACACCCATCTACAAGAAGGGCCAGAAGGAGGATCTGGGGAACTACAGACCTGTCAGCCTGACCTCAGTACCGGGGAAGGTCATGGAGCAGCTCATCTTGAATGAGCTCACTAGGGAGGTGCAGGACAGGCAGGGGATCAGGCCCAGCCAGCATGGCTTCATGAAAGGCAGGTCCTGCCTAACCAGCCTGATCTCCTATGACCAGGTGACCCACCTAGTGGGTGAGGGAAAGGCTGTGGATGTTGTTTACCTGGGCTTTAGCAAAGCCTTTGACACTGTCTCCCACAGCATCCTCCCAGAGAAGCTGGTGGCTCATGGCTTGGATGGGTGTACTCTTCGCTGGGTAAAAACTGGCTGGTAACTGAGCCGAGAGAGTGGTGGTGAATGGAGTCACATCCAGTTGGCCGCCGGTCACGAGTGGTGTTCCCCAGGGCTCAGTGTTGGGGTCAGTCCTGTTCAATATCTTCTCTGATGATCTGGATGAGGGCATTGAGGACACCCTCAGTAAGTCTGCAGATGACACCAAGCTGGGCAGGAGTGTCGATCTGCTCGAGGGCAGGAAGGCTCTGCAGAGGGACCTGCACAGGCTGGATCATGGGCCGAGGCCAGTTGTGTGAGGTTTAACAAGGCCAAGGGCCGGGTCCTGCCCTTGGGTCACACCAACCCCAGGCATCACCCCAGGCCTGGGGCAGAGGGGCAGGGAAGTGGGAAGTGCCCGGCGGAGAAGGCCCTGGGGGTGTTGGCTGACAGCTGGCTGGGCATGAGCCAGCAGTGCCCAGGTGGCCAAGGAGGCCACCAGCCCCCGGGCTTGTGTCAGCACGGGTGTGGCCAGCAGGAGCCGGGCAGGGATGGGGACCCTGTGCTCAGCCCTGGGGAGGCCCCACCTCGAATGCTGGGCTCAGGGTTGGGCCCCTCGGGACAAGAAGGGCCTTGAGGGGCTGGAGCGTGTCCAGAGAAGAGCAGCGGAGCTGGGGCACGGTCTGCAGCACGACCCTAATACACACAGATGACTGAGAGGGCCACACCCTCAGCTGCGAGATTAATGTATGAACCACAGCACGAGAAATATAGCAAATTTAATATTTAACATTTCAGATGGAGTGGGTGCCCAGAGTGCTGCCCTCCAGCCAAGAGCAGCAGTGGCCAGAGCTTTGAAGTTGCAGAAGATCCCCTGGATGCTGAGCCCAGGTGGTGCCCGAACCCAGCGCGGGTCCCTCCCTGCTCGGCCCAGCCCCCGGCTGCGTGACCGCAGGCAGCAGCCCAGCCCCTGTCAGCTGCTCGACCCCGCCGCGGGATGGGGGCAGAATCTGGAGGGCAAATGCGAGGAATAAAGGAACCTCTTGGCTTGAGACAAAGAGAGTTTCATTAGTGATGGGAACTAAAGCACCAAAGCCCATGAGGAGCCCGAGTGGCCGGCGCCAGCAGCGGAGCCAGGTGATGCCCAGGCAGGGCCTGACCAATGGCTGCGTTGGAAAAGACCCCCATCTGAGCGGGCAGAGCGATGCCAGTTGGGCTGCAGTGTCCCCTGGGCCAGGCGCGGTCAGCTGTGCCCCCCATCCCTGGCCAGGCCAGCCCACCGGAGGGGGCCCCGGGGGAGGCAGCAGGACCCGCCATGGAGGAGAACGTGGGAGCGAAGTGGCTGCCTCGGATACACACCGTGTCCCCTCTGCCCCAGGCTTCTCTGCTCCCTGCTGGGGCTTTGGGGCTCCTGCTGGCTTCTGGGGGGTCTGCATTCCTGGGATTTTGCCCCTGTGGGGGGGCTCCCTTGCAGCATGCATCTCGCACCCACAGCTGCAGGATTGGTGAATGAACCACAGCACCAGGAATAGCAGAAACATTTAATTTTTAATATTTCAGATGGGGTGGCGGCCCCCGGGGGTTCCAGGCCCCGCACTGCTCGGACCCTCATTAGTCGGTGCTGTCGCTGCTGCTGGAGTACCAGCTCTGCCACCACGAGGGCTTGCGGATGCGGGTGTAATGGGGCTCGAGGTGGCGTCTCCACCAGGCCTTCAGGGAGCGCCAGAGCCGGGTACAGCCCTCCCGAAGGCACTGCGCGACCGGGCACAGCCGTGGGGAAGCTTGGCCGTGCGCCCTGCCTGTGGGCACCCATTGCCACCAGGGACTGGGCTCTGCAGGGGGGCTCCTGTCCCGAGCAGTGGAGGTGCTCCTGTCCAGGCCTGTGGAGCTGCTCCTGCCTGGCCGCATGGAGCTGCTCCCCCTCCATTTCACTGGGCTCACTCTTTCTGGCTCCCTGTGGCTCCTTCTGCGCAGACCCATGGAGCTTCTCCTTCCTGGCCCCATGGAGCCGGCAACATGCAGCCCCTTGGGGCTACTCCTGTCCAGTTCCACCGTACTCCTGTCCAGCCTTGTGGGGCTGCTTTTGCCCAACATCATAGAGCAGATCCTCTTCACTTCTCTCACGGTCCTGGTCCCCAGGTCCATGGGGCTGCTCCTATCTTCCTCCATGGCCTTGTCCATGTCCCCATCTACAGGGTCGTTCGTTTCCACGTCTGCCCTTGGCAGCTCCTCTCGAGCGCACTGGGTCCACACTCTTGCCTCCAGCAGCCCCGGCTGGTCTTGCACCTCCATGCTGGCAGGGGGGTGGGAGGTCTCCTCAGGAGGGGTCCCGTGGGAGGTGCCTCTGCTGTCATCCGCCGTCCATCGTGGCTGAGTCAGTAGCGCCCGCAGCAGCTCACAGCGCTGCTCGGTCACTGCCGTGGTGTCCCGGATGGCTCGGATAAGCTCCAGGATGAGCTCTTCACTGACCGGGGCCGTGACTGGGCTGCTGCTGGAAGTTGGCACCTTGTCCCCAATGTCCGCGGGAGCCTGCTCTTGCTCGGTCACCGCTGGCACCTCCACTGGAGGCTCCTGGCGAGGGGCTGGCCCCGGCTCCCTCACCGGCCCCTTGACAGCCTTCGGAGACGGGGATCTTGAGCGGGTAGGCGCTGCCAGCTCCGCCATCGCACCGGGCCAGGGCTCTGGGAAGAAGTAGAGGGAGCCCGTGGAAATGGAGCTGCCCCACGACTGGGAGGCCAGGGAGCCCAGGGAGTCCATGGAGGCCAGCGGGGCACACGGGGACAGGCGATCCTTGCTCCAGGTGTCCGCTCTCTCCCTGCAGAGGAGGAGAGGGAAGAGACCCTGCTGCAGCCCGGCCCTTCCCGCAGGACCCACGGGCATCACCCCCTCCTCGGCCGGCGAGCAGGGCTCCCCAGCACAGGCAGGGGCAGGGCATGGGGTGGGGGTGTGGGTCAGGGTCTGAGGGTCTCCCCCAGCACTCACCACATCTCCGGGGTCAATGTGGGATTCTCCACTCCTCCATGCACCACCGATGCACCTGCTAAAGGAGGAGATGGAGTGAGTGACAGCATTCCCCAGCACAGCCACGGGTCAGGGCTGCTGTGGGGTGTCGGCCGTTTGCAGGGCGCTCGGTGCCGGGGCCGCTCACCGCTCTCTTCCTGCGGCCGCGCTCTCGCTGTGCTTGTCTGACACTGTGACTTCTTCCAGGATCTCTGCAGGATACGCAGAAGCTGGGTGAGATGGGAGCAGCTCCCAGCCCCACGCTGCAGCCCCCCATGCCTCTCCGTGCCACATGAGGTCACAACAGGCCGCCCCACCCCACCCCACCCCACGGCACGGCACGGCACAGCACAGCGCAGCGGTCACCTACCCATTGCCTCTTGGCCCACAGCAATGCCAAGACCGTGCTGAGCTGCAGCACCAGCATCAGGATCGGGAGCAGCTCAGCCGGGATGGGGCCGTTGGAGCGCCCCATGGCACCGGCTCCGGTGCAGTCGTGACTCTGCGAGTCACCAGCGCAAGCCTGCGATGCAGATCCCCAGTGACCTCCTGGGGCCTCAGGGACAGAACCCCAACACTGCTGGTGTGGCAGAGGCTGAGGCTGCAGTCTGCCAAGATGATGCCAGACTGCGGTGCCCACTGCCTGCTGCCTGCTCTGGCGGGGCCCCGCCCCCCCCCCCTTTATAGTCTGGCAGGTGGGCAGAGCCCCCTTTGTGACAGTGTGGGCAGGCAGAGACCCCTTTGTGACAGCATGGGCTGGCAGAGCATCATCTGCCACACCTGCTGCCCCCCGCACCCTTCCTCGGCTGGTGTGGGCAGATGCGAGGGGCTCAGGAGGGGCCGGGATGTCCCCCTGCAGATCAGGGGTGACAGCTAGTGGAAGCCCCCACTCTGCAGGACGAGGGACCCTGGGGGGCCTTCCCGGGGGGGACAAGGAGGAAGAGGAGGAGGAGAAGGCCCGCCACCGCTGGCCCTCCAGCCAAGAGCAGCAGTGGCCAGAGCTTTGAAGTTGCAGAAGATCCCCTGGATGCTGAGCCCAGGTGGTGCCCGAACCCAGCGCGGGTCCCTCCCTGCTCGGCCCAGCCCCCGGCTGCGTGACCGCAGGCAGCAGCCCAGCCCCTGTCAGCCGCTCGACCCCGCCGCGGGATGGGGACAGAATCTGGAGGGCAAATGCGAGGAATAAAGGAACCTCTTGGCTTGAGACAAAGAGAGTTTCATTAGTGATGGGAACTAAAGCACCAAAGCCCATGAGGAGCCCGAGTGGCCGGCGCCAGCAGCGGAGCCAGGCGATGCCCAGGCAGGGCCTGACCAACGGCTGCGTTGGAAAAGCCCCCCCATCTGAGCAGGCAGAGCGATGCCAGTTGGGCTGCAGTGTCCCCTGGGCCAGGCGCGGTCAGCTGTGCCCCCCATCCCTGGCCAGGCCAGCCCACCGGAGGGGGCCCCGGGGGAGGCAGCAGGACCCGCCATGGAGGAGAACGTGGGAGCGAAGTGGCTGCCTCGGATACACACCGTGTCCCCTCTGCCCCAGGCTTCTCTGCTCCCTGCTGGGGCTTTGGGGCTCCTGCTGGCTTCTGGGGGGTCTGCATTCCTGGGATTTTGCCCCTGTGGGGGGGCTCCCTTGCAGCATGCATCTCGCACCCACAGCTGCAGGATTGGTGAATGAACCACAGCACCAGGAATAGCGGAAACATTTAATTTTTAATATTTCAGATGGGGTGGCGGCCCCCGGGGGTTCCAGGCCCCGCACTGCTCGGACCCTCATTAGTCGGTGCCGTCGCTGCTGCTGGAGTACCAGCTCTGCCACCACGAGGGTTTGCGGATGCGGGTGTAATGGGGCTCGAAGTGGCGCCTCCACCAGGCCTTCAGGGAGCGCCAGAGCCGGGTACAGCCCTCCCGAAGGCACTGCGCGACCGGGCACAGCCGTGGGGAAGCTTGGCCGTGCGCCCTGCCTGTGGGCACCCATTGCCACCAGGGACTGGGCTCTGCAGGGGGGCTCCTGTCCCGAGCAGTGGAGGTGCTCCTGTCCAGGCCTGTGGAGCTGCTCCTGCCTGGCCGCATGGAGCTGCTCCCCCTCCATTTCACTGGGCTCACTCTTTCTGGCTCCCTGTGGCTCCTTCTGCGCAGCCCCATGGAGCTTCTCCTTCCTGGCCCCATGGAGCCGGCAACATGCAGCCCTTGGGGCTACTCCTGCCCAGTTCCACCGTGCTCCTGCCCAGACCCTTGGGGCTGTGTCTGCCCATTGTCATGGAGCTGCTCCTCTTCACTTCTCCCGTGGTCCTGCTGCCCAGCCCCGCGGGGCTGCTCATGCCTGACTCTGTGGGGCTGCTCCTTCCCAGCTCCATGGGGCTGCTCCTCTCGGCCCTGTCTGTGTCCCCATCCACAGCTTTGTTCTTGTCCGTGTCCACCCCCGGCAGCTCCTCTTGAGCACACTGGGGCCACGCTCTGGCCTCCAGCAGCCCCGGCTGGTCTTGCACCTCCATGCTGGCGTGGGGCAGGCAGGGCTCCCCGGGAGGGGTCCCACCGCAGGACCCCCTGCTGTCCTCCGCCATCCCTTGCCGCTGGGTCAGTACTTCCTGCAGCAGCTCACAGCGCTGCTCGGTTGCTGCCGTGGTGTCCCAGATGGCTCGGATGAGCTCCAGGACAAGCTCTTCACTGAGTGGGGCCGTGGCTGGGGGGCTGCTGGGGGGCGGCTCCACGTCACTCTGTGCCCTGTCCCCACTGTCCACGGGAGCCTGCTCTTGCTTGGTCACTGCTGGCACCTCCACTGGAGGCTCCTGGCGAGGGGCTGGCCCCGGCTCCCTCACCGGCCCCTTGACAGTCTTTGGAGACCAGGGGAATCTTGAGCGGGTGGGCGCTGCCAGCTCCGCCATCGCACCGGGCCAGGGCTCCGGGAAGGAGTAGAGGGAGCCCATGGAAATGGAGCTGCCCCACGACTGGGAGGCCAGGGAGCCCAGGGAGTCCATGGAGGCCAGCGGGGCACACGGGGACAGGCGCTCCCTGCTCCAGGTGTCCGCTCTCGCCCTGCAGAGGAGGAGAGGGAAGAGACCCTGCTGCAGCCCGGCCCTTCCCGCAGGACCCACGGGCATCACCCCCTCCTCGGCCGGTGAGCAGGGCTCCCCAGCACGGGCAGGGGCAGGGCATGGGGTGGGGGTGTGGGTCAGGGTCTGAGGGTCTCCCCCAGCACTCACCACATCTCCGGGGTCAATGTGGGATTCTCCACTCCTCCATGTTCCCAAGAAGCACCTGCCGAGGGAGGAGATGGAGTGAGTGGCCAGCAGCCCCCAGCACAGCCACGGGTCAGGGCTGCCGTGGGGTGTCGGCCGTTTGCAGGGCGCTCGGTGCCGGGGCCGCTCACTGCTCTCTTCCTGCGGCCGCGCTTTTGCCGCGCTCCTCCGGCGCATCGAATTCTTCCAGGATCTCTGCAGGATACGCAGAAGCTGGGTGAGATGGGAGCAGCTCCCGGCCCCACGCTGCAGCCCCCCATGCCTCTCCGTGCCACATGAGGTCACAACAGGCCGCCCCACCGCATCCTCAGTTACAATGTTCCCCTCTGCATCCATAGAGGATGGAGATTTTCTTTGATCCTCTTTTTGTTATTAATGTATTTGTAAAAACTTTTTTTGTTATCCCTTACAATAGTGGCCAGGTTGAGTTCTAGCTGGGCTGTTGCTTCCCTAATTCTCTCCCTGCAAGACCTAACAAAGTCATTGTACTCTTCTTGAGTTGCCTGCCCCTTCTTCCAAAAGAGTTAGACTCTCCTTTCTTTCCCCAAGTGTCAGCAAAAGCTCCCTGTTCAGCCAGGGTGGTAGTCTTCCCCGTAGTTCATTTTGCGGCACTTGGGGACAGCCTGCTTCTGCGCCTGCAAGACTTCCTTCTTGAAGAAAACCCAGCCTTCCTGGACTCATTTGCCCTTCAGGACTTCCTCCCAAGGGACTCTCCCAACCAGTGCCCTAAACAGGCTGAAGTCTGCCATCTGGAAGTCCATGGTAGCGGTTCTGCTGACCCCTCTTCTTACCTCACTAAGAAGTAAGTACTTCTTTGTGATAAGGGCTGTGTCTGTCTTGTGAGACTGAGTTCACTTTTGGGCATGATTTAATCGTGGAGCATCTGCACCTCACAGCCACTTTGTTGAACATCTTCCTGCTTTTATCACATAAACATCAGAAAATCTCAGCTGTCCGTTTCCCCAGTGTGGAAGGTGAGGACACTTGTGAGCATTTGACATTTCAGTCTAATCTGATCTACATAAGGACAACTCGTCCCCTGTCACAGGGCACTGAATTCACTAGAGATGCTCCTGTGGGAGTACAAGGCCGTGCCTTGTGCTGTGGGAACAGCACATGGGCAGCCTCAGGGGAGAAACATCCAGTGCAAGTCTCAAGTGCAGAGCTGATGAGTGGTCCTCTCTCAGACATGTTGCACCAGGGTAGCTCTATAAAGAATTATGAAAGATAATTGCAAAGTGGATCCACTAGACCTCCTTTTTACCTCACTGCCACCCACTAAAATCACTGAGCCATACATACAGAGGCCAGTGAAAGGACAGACACAGCCTTTAGCAACTTTTCACCCAGATCTTTCCCTCTCTTACCAGCTCTGATCCTCTCCTTGACCTTATCAAATGTGCCTGACTTTAGGCAGCTCTCCCTCTACTAAAACTAGGTGAGTCAGGGACCAAGCTCTGGCCCAGAGGCCAGCTAGCACAGCACAGTTCACATCCTTGCAGTTGACCTCTCCTACCACTACCTGTAGTGCCCACATCCAAACTGTTTACCTGGAGCCCTTCCTGGCCCACACTAACCCTAGGCTGCGCCAAGGGTCAAACCACCCCAGGGAGTGTGAGACAGCTGAGCAGTACGGGTGGCTGTGAGCCAGGGCTGAGGTCCATCTCCTGGCTCTGTTAGCCTGCAAGGAGCACAGGAGAAGGAAAGAAAAGGAGCCACAGAGATGGGGTGCTATCCTGCTTCTGCTTCACCGGGTCCTGTTCCAGCAGCTTGGGACCAGTTTGGAGGGAGCACCTAGGACAAGGAAGAAGATGGAACAGTGGGGAGCCCCCTGCTCCTTCCCCACCAACCAGTGTGGTGGTGGCAGAGGGCTGGCTGAGGGTAGTCGAGTCTGTACATGGACAGACACAAGTCCTGCCTCTACCCCAAGCTAGGCTGGATGGTGGCAGGGGCATGGGAGCAGGGTGTGCACACCATGGGGGAAGAAAGGAAGAGGGAAGTGGTGCAGGAGACAAGGGAACATCACGCTGTTCTGACACTCAGGCAGGGAGAGGCAGGTCTGGAAGAGACTTTGAGGCAAACTTTGCTGCTAACCCTCCCCATCCCAGCTTGTTCCTGGGGCATCCTCATTAATGGCCCGAGGGAAGTAGAAACAGAACAGTCCCTACAGCTGCATAGCACAGGACCACAAACCAGCCAGGCCATTACACATGAAACATCCTCTCTCCCATAGCCCAACCTCAACTCTTACCTGTCTAACAGCCAGCAAGGACCTGGACCTACACAGTCAAAATATACAGTGGTGCCCACCCACATATATAATTTCTGGCTTGTGTTTGGTGATGGAGGCATTTGATCCACCACCACTCTGCTGTTTATTAATTGCCCACACACATGGAAGACTGAGCAATTCCAGTTGTCTTTGGAAACAGAGTTTTAACTATCTGGTTAGGTTTTTTTCAACTGGGCAAGGAAACATGTAGGTCACAAAGACACTGGCTACCTGAGATGTGTCAGTCAATCACCACAGTCAGGAGCAAACTGCAGCAAAAACTTCCACTGCCTTAATGGATCGCACGCAAAAACATGGTGTACAGAGAAATGCTTTGGATTCCAGGTGTTTTTCATTCTCTCTGTTTTGTACAGATAAATGATGTTCAATACTGAATCAAAGTAGATTTTCAGGGGTTTTAGCCAAAATGGAAATGCTCTGCTAACACTGCCAACCTATATTTATTCAGCTAACAAACACTGTTCCTGAAAAAACTGTCAGATATGACTGTCATCTGAATCAAAGTAAATAAAGAGGCTGCCAAATTTGCCTTGAAAATCTCAATAATTGCCCATGTATCCTTTATTTGCGTCAGGCAATGGGCAAAGTAGGGAAAATGAGAAACAGGGTACTAAAGACAGAAACAGAGAGAAACTAAGATAGATAAGAAAAACTATAATTAATGTCAGTGCTGAATTATAGGAGATTTGAAGGAAAATACCTATTTTAATTTACAGGATGATTTGATCTCAGCACCATTACAAAGAAGCTCTCACCTGCTACTAACATTCTTCTACATTTCAAAGATTATTAGTTATATGAAAGGGTAAAAGACAATGTATTAATCAGATGGCTTAGATGCTGCTTGCACAACAAATAGGAGGGAATATAGGAATTTAAATGAGCAAGGGAGCTTTGATCAGTGTGTGGTGATGATGTCTGAAACACAGCAGCATATCTGCTAGCAGCACACAAGCACACACCAGCAGATGCAGAGCTGCCAAAAGCAAAGGCCAGACCTCTGTGGTCTTCAGCACCACTTTTAGAGAACTTATTTTTCCCAGCATATGCATTTCTTACACATCCTTGCCCAGGTGCACATTCTCAAATTCAAGGCCAGGTTATTTCTTATAGGACAATACAAACAACAGAGATGGATCATGTGATATGCATAGGACTTCTGAGTTTTCTGCACCTTTTAGTGATAACTGCAATGCTCTCAGGGCCTGGGAGAGTGTGTCTTGCAAGAGGCAACCTTGTGCTTCTGCAGTGACTCTGTCTTGTAGATATTGGCTGCAGGGAGGCAGAGGTCCTAAAGAGTTATAGTTCAGCCCATGAGGCTGTTAACCTTCTCAGCTAACACTGTCAACTCCAGGAAAAGGATACATACAGAAAATGAATAAATGATGAATTGGCAAATCACTTCTAGTGGTCGATTCTAGAAAATGACTATTTTCTCACAGGTGCCACATAGTTATTCCTAGTACGTATGGTATCAGTTGTGATGTCTCAAGTACTACAGGGTAACCCCAAGTATGGCTTTCTGGCACAACCCTAGTCTCTGCTTGCTCCAAACTGAGTGCAAGAGAACCCAGATTGTTTCTACCTGCCTGCGGCCGTTTGAATTTTTATTCTTAATCAAATATCTGCCTGATAGTACTGCCCTGGTGTCTTGGCCTAGAAAATAAAACATTTGGTCTTCAGTATATGTGGAAAATGGGGACCTCTGGCAAACAGATCTGAGCAGGGTTTGGGAGCACTCCTCCAGCTCTGTGCTCCTGCAGTCCTCACCACTGTGGAGCTCTACTCTCAGAGTCACTGAGGTGACTCAGGCCTAGGCTTCCTAAGGCTTGTCTAATAATGAAGGATATTGTATTTGCCACTAATTAAAAAAACAAACAAACAACACAAAACCCTGTGATTCTAAAAGGAGGAAAATTATGGTTCTTCAGCCACCTGCAACAAGTCACTGCATGGTTTGCTTCGTTTTTCTTAAAATGACATTCTGTCGACTCCATGTAGTGTTTATCTGAATGAATTTCTTAGCATCCTCCTTTCTTTTCAGAATATTCCAAGTTTCTCTTTGTGGAGAGAAATAATAGCACTGAAGTAGAAGAGCTTCTTGTGAAGCACTGAGATGCCTGAATCAACAGGATACCGGATAAAAGTACCTGAAGGACTGCGAGAAGGAGATGCTGTAGCATACAATTGATTACCCAGAGGCTGAGGAAACCACAGCTCTGAAGAACTAAGCAGTGTCTGGATCTGGTAAAACACTGCACAAAGTTCAGGAATATTTTCTTCATTTTAGTCTGAATATATCGTGCTACTCAGGGTTGTTCATATTATTTGCTTCTTGCCTGCTCTCATGTTTTAGGGATGCTGTTCTTTATACAAATGACCTCACCACTGGCTGAGGAGAAAGGTATTTGTTGTTCTCTTCTCAACAGGGGTTGCTCCTGTTACTGTTTAAAGAAGTGACTTCAATGCAAGACCAAGATCCCTGCTGAGTAAGTGTGTCTGGTCACCAGCCACCCAACAGAGCAGTGGGGACTGTCTCATCTAACAATCCTGCAGATACTTACTGAGAGGAAAAGTGATTGTCCAAGCTGCCCCATTGATAGCATGAACTCTTCACAGCATCAATCCACAAACCAAAACAGACTACTTTCATTATGCAGTATTTCCAGTTTGTTCTGCACTAGTAAATTCCTTAATATGCAGGAATTACCCTCTAAGGGAGCCCACCTTTCTCCACTGACTGCAGAAGATTTAGCAAGACTAGCTTTGACCTAACATTTAGATAGCCGTAGTTCAGTGAAATGAATTTTCACCCTCAATGACTGTTGGGTATTTCCACTCAAAACCTTCCCACCATACATCACTAAAGAATTTCCTTCAGAAGACATTTATCAGACAAAAATCTTGTTTTACTTACTCACGTTGTGCTGGTGGGCAATAAAGTCTATTGCTTTTCTGCATTACCTCAGTCCCTATCTTCCCACTTTAAGTTTACCTCCATCATCACGTAAACGTCAAAGGTGGATCTCACAGAGGCTCTCCAGCTGACAGTCAGGCAAAAGTCTGTGAGAGAGTATCAGTATGCCACTGCAAGCAGTGTAATCTATCTGTACCAATATGAAATACCATGTCCTTAAATATTTATAATGTATGTGCTCAGATATTCCACTCCTTTGTTACTTGGGTTTTTTTTTTAGGTGTATCATGGTGTCTATTTAATGTTCTAGATGCTTTCCATAAAAGACAATAATCCAGACATTCATTCAGGCTCTTATGGCTTTGCTGGGCTATTCCCACACCATACCTAAAGCAGAGATCTTGGTGCCTTTTAGTCATGCCATAAAGTAGCACATAGCACCCATCTCTGTAGCATCTATCTAACTCTATCCCTGTAATAGATGGTCATGTGTATTTTTGATATATTTTTCTAGTGCATATTTCCACTGTGCCAGAGAAGTGAGTTAATCTTACCCTAAATTCTGAAGTCATAGAAAGGGCCTTTTATATCTTACCAATTCATTTCATTTGTATCTCCTGAATAACTCCTGGTTATTCCTTCATCTTTCCCTACACAGAGTCATCTCTGTCCCCTTCTTGAATGCTTGGTCAAAATGAAGTCATTTCAATAAGCTTGGAGGGTTAACAAACACAAGCAGTGACTGTTCCCAGCTTTGCCAGGAAAATGGTGACCACTTGGTGAATTGGAGCTGAACTAGCAGAAATATCTAGGCTTGGTTTAGTATGCAAGGAAATGTCAGAAGGTCAGAGATCAGCTAATGGACATTAGATACAATAGAAGCTTATTTGGGGCCATATATTCTCCTCTGGGGATTTGACATCTGCTGATACTGCATCATTCGCTATATTGACTTGGTATTTGTAATACCTTGCTGCTAAGATCTGTTTCATACTGTTCTTGAGGGAAAAGAAGAAGAGAGTTGCTATGCCCACTCCAGCCCTTAACAATTATCTTTTTGTGTCAAACCTTCCTCAAATCACATTAGCCTACAAAACTGGCAAGAACAGGCTTGATGAGTAAATTCAACCTGTGCAGCACAGAGGCAGAGGGAGGCTCCTGGGGGTCCACTGAGAGGAGCTTGCCACCCAGCCCCGCAGACAGTTTGGGCAGTTTCTTTCTCCCTGGAACAGTTCTGCTTCTTGTCTGCTTGAAACAAATTATACAAATAGCTCCAAAGAGCAACTCCATTGCTTTTGGAATAGACCAGACTGCACTGAGTAAATAACAGATATTATTACAGAAATGTCCTGGGCTGGGAAAATGCTCTTACCCTGCCTTGCAAAGCTTTCTTGCCAACAGCTCTTCAAAATGTAAAGCCAAGCACTGAGCTGTTCTACCCACAGACTCAGTTGGCCAAATCCCCCGTGGATATAAATCATCTGAGTTCAGCTCTTCTGGAGTAATTGGAGCTCTACTGATTTACACCTGCTGAGGACAGTTGGCAATATACAGCTGGGGAAGGAAACTGAACACATCTGTAGTTGTTCAAATACATACATACAGTCCTTCCTTCCCTGGTTCCCCATGGGTACAAGTCTGCATTTTTGTTTAAATAAGAGAACAGTACATAGATTTTGTGCATGACAAAATAAATGACACACAAACCAACAGGAGTCAACGGTTAGTTTAACTGATTTGAGAGGTTAGGTGTCATTGGGGATGGGTTTAATCAGAAGAGTCTTCTGCTTAAATTAATTTTAAATTAATTTTTGCTTTCACATTGTTTGGCTTTTGAATAACACTAATGTCAGGCTATTCTAGAACGTAATTTAAAATGGAGATTGCAAAGTATGCATTAAATCTCACAAATAATTTATGGATCAACAGATGATTGCTAAATACTCATCACAGTCAACCTGTGGTGCTATCAGGACTGGAAAACAAAACTTCAGGCACCTGCCCCTACCTCAGTGATGGGGACGTCATGGGACCATGGGCTCATGGACCCAGCTGCGATGGTTTAAGAAGTTCCTAACCTCCAAATACCTATTATTCCTTCCCTCCTTGCCTTCTTTCCCCCCCACAGTTGGATACAACTGCTTTCACACATCAAGTGTGTGCCCTTCTCTATTCTAGCAGACTTAGCTCTTAAAGCTTAAATTACTGAAGGATCCTCTCCAGACCCACTGACTGGGTCACTGGTGGGAGAGGGGAAGAGATGAGAGAAATTTTTATATGACTGCACCTACAAAAGCCTGTCAGACTGTGGCTGTGTATGTTAGCATCGCAGAGTACAGTATAATTGACTTTTTAGACAGCAAAATGAATTTGTACCACCAGTGACAGTCAAGAAACCTCATTTAAATACTTCTCCCTACCCTTACACAAAACATTTCCTTGCAAGTGACCAAAGACACTTCATTTTGCCTGTTCACATTTTCTTTGTGCACAGAAATACAAGCTTCCATTGATTAAAAGGTGACACTTTAACTAATACAAGACCTTTTCCAGCCTCCCAGAATTTAAGTGGGTGCTTTGAAACTACACTAATTTTCTCACTCTTCTGGAAAGTGTCCCCCTTGGAAATGCTATGTTATACAAATAACATGATGCACATCAGAGCAATTTCTTCTGCTTCCTGATTATTTCAATACATCTGGCAATTTAGTATAATCAGGGTAGACATAGCACTGTACCATCTATCTAACAAATGTTATTTCAGCTGGAGTCTGAGCTGGAAACTTCACAGGTTTGCATGAACCCCAGATTCGTCTGAGTCTAAGCAGCCTCTTAATGATATCTGGCCCTCAGTATGCGTTTTCATGGCACTCTATACTTACATCTCTGCTGCTAAACATGGAGCCAGGGCCCAACCCTGGACCTTGAGGCCAGGTAACATGGATCATCCTGCACCCAGCTGGTGGTCTGTCTATACCAGATTTGTCTCAGGGGAGAGCTGGGGAGAGTGTGGAGGACAGAATGAGGGAATGAATTACCAGATAAGCCATGTGATTGGTGCCCAGGGCTCAAGCTGAGTTCCTGGAGCCCCTTTGCTTGTCAATCCAGCATTGGCAGGGCCAGTCTGAAGTCAGGATGGGCTGTGGAGTGTTGGGCCCCCCAATCCACCTTCACAAGTCTGATGGTCACGTGTGGAAGCCAGTCCCCACACTCTGCCCCTCAAGCTCCCAGTGCTCCTGTCCTCTGCCGAGAGTGGCAGTAACCCATGCACAAGTCCCATGTGGAAACAGGACCATGACAGCCAGCACAAGCAGCAGCCCCACGTGGGGCTGATGGAGAGCCATGAGAGGTAGCAGGCACCTCTCTGGAGAGGAAGTGAGAGAACTGCTGCTGTTATGATAATGCTCCGGGAATTAGTTACTGTTGACTTATTTATCTCTCTAATTAATTTCTCATCTTTAATAAAACTGTTACTTATTATCCATTTAATTAATGTTTGTGAGTGGGAAGAGTAGCTCCTTCAGTGCAATAAAGCTTAGCATCACTTTCCCAGGTTCCTGGATGTGCATTTTGAGAGGGGTTTTTGTAATAATCCACTTATATTTGAACCTGTCCTTTGCCTCTTGAAAGCAGAAAGGAGCCAGGACTTCCACTGAGTTATCACCCTTTTGCCATCCTTCCTAACCCTGCGAGCAAAATATGCTTACAGCAAGAGCCGCAGGGCTAATGTCACACAACCCAGAGCTAAGGAACTGCCCCACATGGTCCTATCTTACCTACCAGCATCTTCCTCAGGATGCTAAGGAGCAGCTCAGTCCTGACAGGTGTCAGCGGTCTTTGAGAGAGTCCCACTGGTCTGTGTCACAGCCAGGATGTGAGGGAGGATGATGGAGAGATCAGTCCCAGAAAGTGAAATGGCATCTTCCCTCCCTTGACAGGGAATTAATTTCTCTGCTTGGAGGAATCTCTCATGGCTTAGTCACCCAGGGCTCTTCTCACCTCCTCAGTTGCTTTGCTTCTGGTCCCCACAAACACGATTCCTTCAGAGAATGTCCCAGTCCTGCCTTTTTGCTCAGTCTCTCAAATTCTTCCCATGTGCTCTGCCATATTTTTCCCTGCCTTGGGTAGGAACTTATTGGTTTTTCTTTGGCTCATCAAGGTGATATCAACTGGTCCTTCACTCTGAATCAGTGCAAAGAGGAAGTTCGGCCCATCAGCTCTTCAACACGGCCTTCAAATGGCAATGTCTGGCAATCCAGATCCATGAGAAATTTGAAAGTGTGCCAGTGCTCCAAGTCTAATTAAAATATCTTAGGTACATGACCAACATGTCCTGCACACATAACCAAAGACAGACTGAGGGCTGGATGTGGGATTGATGAGGAACATACTTGCAGGGACCTGGAATTTTAGTGGTGAATCCAGCCACGTTCTCTCTGTTGTAACACAGAAGATCCTGTGGCCAAAGCACAGAGATACCAGATGACAAGATATGCACTGCAGTCCTATGCCCTGACCCAGCTCATCACCAAGTCCCTGCTGGGGCTTCCTGCCGTTCTCAGGTCTCCCAGCACACCTGCATGTGTGGTCACTCCATGCTTATTTTTTTCCAAAAATAATTCAGGTTAAGGAAAAGCTTGACTAGCATATTGTATGGTTAATCACATATGTGAGGTGATCTTGACAAAATCTCCCAGATTCCCACTAACTTTCTACCAGTATGGTTCATTTTGAATGTGGGAGAGAAAAATAAAACCTGGCATGCCCTCCTGGAAATGTTACCAGACCCTCTCTGCTCTTCACTGCCTAGCTAAGGACTGCCAATGGGTTCATTAACCAGTTGAGAATCTGACCCTATTGTAGTAGGTCTCTGCCCATAGTTCTGCCATTCACAACATACCTCCATGCTGCTTCACTCCAGTGCTGTTCAGCAGTCCATACCTTTATGTTTTTTCTAACTCTACAGATGCTTTGCAGCATGGCATGCTGCCTTGCTTAGGGTAAATTGTGTTTTCAGGTCATTTTTGTTTCAAGCACCAAAAGGTTTTTGTGCACATAACACATAAATTAAACATTATTAATGCTATTACTGTGATTGCATGTTCCAGATCCCAGGCTTATTTTAATGATGTACATTATGAAAAAACATGTTGGCATAACAATGAAAAATGTGTTGCTCTCTATGGCATTTCGTTTTATATATCAACAAGAGAAGTCTATGATGATGTCTAATTTCACGATAAGATCATATCACTTATTGCCTGCCATAAATGAAATGTCATACGCAGTCACCTATTGTACATTCTTGAAATCATTCTAATTACTGCCCTTAAACAAATGACTATGACTGAGATACCCTGCAGACAACAGGGCTGTCTTTGCCTTTATCCTTTAATACACGCCAAATCTGTGCAGCACAGACTAAGACTTGACCTTAAATGAATATAAATTCTGGTTGGGCTGTCAATTACATCTATTCTTTTAATGTATGAAACCGTATGTATCAGGGGGCTTTGTGCACCCAGCCTAATCCCTCCTATTGGGTTCATGTCATAATGTCTCATAGTTGCAGAGCTCTCAATTTAATCTAGACATTTTCTTTCCAGTTGATTTACTAAGGTTTTGATTCTACACACAGATGATTGAGTAAAGTAACATAAATCTCCCAATGATTAGAAAATGTGATCGTTTATTACATGGACAATCAGTTTATTTAAAAACATAATTAGTTTGTACCTCAGAAAACCTTTCCCCAGTTGTGATAAACTATAAATAATTACTGGCTCTCTTTCAGTGAAATTAAAAGCCACACAATGCTGCTACTAGGAATGTGTGATTTGTTGGAGAAAGGAGTTCTGTTTTCCCTCTGTATTTTCAGCAGATATTGATTTTTCTTTCTTCTCATCCCATAAGAGGGAGAGAGAAATAGAACAGATAGATTTTAGGGGAGATTGACAAAGATAGTGTACTATAGCCAGAATTACCAATGATTGTGGGAATTTATTTCACAGTCCTCCTGCTAATCAAATGAAAAACAAAATCCTCAGTGATGATAGGAGGTGTTAATGGCTCTGACAGAAGGTGACTGACTAGCTTTCCTGATCCTACAAGCTGCATCCTAAAAGCTTCCAAGGCCAAGAGCCACAAGACATATCACACACTTCAAAAAGCTGGGGCAGGAGGAACAATTCACAGGTGGGAGCTGACAATGTCTCCCTTAGAAGGAGAAGAGTTTTTTGGGTGTTGATGATGTGTGCTGCTGGGTTGCAGGGACACTCAATGACATCAGACTCAGGGCTCTCTAATGGCTCACACTTCCCAGCATACTCCAAAAGCCTGGGATCTGCGTAGGATCATAGAAACATAGAATGGTTTGGGTTGGAAGGGACCTTTAAAGATAATCTAATCCAATGCCCCTGCAATAAGCAAGGACATCTTCAACTAGATCAGGTTACTCTAAGCCTCATCCAGCATGACGTTGAATGTTTCCAGGATTGGAGCATCTGCAGCCTCTCTGGGCAGCCTGTTGTTAAAGATGCATGGCAGCATCTTATAGGCAATCACACCTCTGCTATCAGCCACACCACTCAGCCCTGGCATACAAGTTGCCCTTGAATGGCTTGATGCCCAAATACAGCTAAGAACACAAGATGGCAACTGTGCTGTACAGGCTACTGTTTAAACTGAATACCATTGCCCCTTTTCTCACAGGTCTGTATGGCTAATAGAGATGTACGGATGAATTTGTGTAGTCTGATCTCAGCTGGGTTAAATTCAATATCAGTTAGCTGGAACAGTTCCAGATGCTGGTTCTGTCACCTGCCCCATCTGCATCCTTTCCTATATGAGAACTTGCTGCTCTGGAAGGCTGTTCTCAGCCCTGTCACAAAGATGCCAACTCCTTGGCTTTCTGCTGTTGTTCACTCATTTGTAAAATGGGAGTAATGATTACTTACTTGACAAGGACTTCTGGGGCATTCATGCATTTATGCCTCTAAAGCTTTCCAGGGTCCTTACCAAACAGTAATGTCAGGCATCATTATTCACACAAATTGTTTTGAGTCAGATCTCTAATTCTGGGGGAGTCCATGCTTTGTCTTGCTGCAGTGCCAATGTCAATGAAATTCACTTTCTAGTCACATAATAAATATGCAGGTTCTGAATTTACCAACCAGTTTATCTATGTGCAAATAAAAAGCTTCTCTTGATGATCATCCACTTGTTGGAAGTTACTGTTAGAGCTAGACTATACGTTGCAGACGAACAACACAGGTGGTATATTTACACTTATGAGGACATTATCTGTTTGTATTTGTTCCTGGCATCTTCATTCAGATCTTAAATACTGTAGATTCTGTTATCACCAGAGCAATTTCCTTATCAAAAATAATCAGTCATTCACTGCAATCTGCTCTCACCCTTAGCATTTATTCTTAATTACCATGCTGTCAGTTTCATCCTTGTAGGATAAATTGCACTGTCACACAATATGCTTACAAAACGCTGAAATATTAAACTCCTGATAAACAAAGTAATGTCTACAACAAGAAGAAAGTGAGGAGTAGGAGAGGGGAGGGAAGAGCCCAGACTAGCAAGCTCTCAAGTCTTTCAGCCATCTCTAGGAAATAATGGTCAGTGCTTGCCCAGCAGGGAGTGAGGAGGAAGGGAGAAGAGCAAGATGAGGCACAGCAAAGAGGATTTGTTCAGGTGATGTGAAGTGTTTAAGACCTGAGCCCAGGTCCACTTGAATCAACTAAAAGGCTTCCCTGGAAAGCCATAAGTTTGGATTAAGCTCTTGGTTTCAGGGAAAAATCAGCTTTTTATCAGCTCTTACAGCTGGTCTGATTCAGGAACAAGAAGGTCAAGTGACTTTCCAGAGGTGACATGGTGATGGAGTGCCTCATTTCAGTTTAAACCTAGAACTATTTGGTTGTCATATCTACCTACCTAGGCATTTATAGAACATCCATCATTACAATATCTCAGCACTTACACAGTCACTTAAGCAGATGACCCTCTCAGAATCTATTCTCCATCCCAGCTTCATACTTGCTGACTGGAGAGGCAGCTAAGTTTTTTGCATCCTCCCCCTTCTGTCTCCAAGGAACTGAATGCAAACTTCTTTTTTCCATTGTTATGGAGAAGAGAATTACACTATCCAGACTTGTTAACTACTAGCTCCCTAGCTGTGCATGACAAATATTGCTAATAAAAATATGTTTTATAATGTAAACATAAACTGCTTTCCTAAATAGAAATAATAAATAGCACCAGAGCACCTCCCTCTTTTGGTAATAGATTTGATTTCTTATTTCTTATTTGCTATTTGTCCCTGGCTGGAGTCAGTAAAATAAACAAACACATAGTTATTCTGTCCAAATATGTTCTTTATTTGCAGCCACCTCAAATAACATTTTATATGTCTCCTACTCCCAGCTGTTAGGTCTCAAACTTGTGTCATCAGCTTTGGCAAGGAAAGGATATCCTGTCTAGTCTTTGGCAATATTTAGCTTTATAACCTGACATAACCTTTGTTCATGCTTATTCTATGGGAGGGCAATGGATATCTGAAAAAAATTATTAGAAAGCAGCATGCAAAAAGTGTTATGGAAAACACATAATAAATAAACTAAAGAAGACTTCATATGAAACTCAAATAGCTCAGTGCAGAACCAGCCTGAGAAGAAAATTGTATGGTGGAGGTGGGATTCAGGAGGAATTTTTCTTCTAAAATATGACAACCCACCTACAATCATTCACCACCTTATTATTAAAAAAGATAATAGAGATAATGCACAGAAGACACATTCCATAGTCTTTTGATTGCAGTCATATCAAGAACCAAAAATAGATTACTGCCCTTTAGGTCTGTTGTATGTTTTAGTAAACTACATGCTCTGAATGTGACTAAAAGTGTGTTGTCTTTTAATTAATTCCAACTTTTTCTGTATTTTTACATCTCTCTACTTCTGCTTGAATATCTTGACTTTGTTCTGGATATACCTAAGGGATCTAATTTATGTGAACTACCCAATTATCCTTCAACTGCTGTCTGTCCAAGTGCAATTTATAAATGAATCTGAATCAGGAGTGGGTGTGTAATTATATGAATAATCAGAAAATGAGAACAAAGAAAACCCACAATATTTCTTTATTTATTATCATGCCCTAAAAAGTAAACTTTGCTGCAAGCAAAGCCTTACAAACTAGAACTCTATCCTTGCTTACTCCACCTCAGTCACGCATTGATTTCAAAAGCACCCACCATGGACTGAAGGGCACCAGTAGCCTTTTCAAGCTTATGCCCAATAACATTCATAAATAGGGTCTTTCTGGCAACAAGCGGGGCATCACACCATACAACTTTAAAATGGAGAGAAGAGAAAGGGAGGCATCATAATTGGAATGACAGTAATATCTGTATTGCTAACATCAGAATAACAAACACTGAAAAGCAAGGAAATTTGTAGATGGTGAAAGGCTTAAAACATTAGGTTGGGCTGTCTTGGGAGATATTTAGATGACCCTGTCACAGCTGATAAGAAACAAAATAAGCTTTCTGTGTACATCCAGGAAAAGACACTATCCTGCTGACTCCTGCTCCAGTGCTGCTAGACCTTCCCAATCCTCTAATGTTCTGTTCTGGTTTTGGCTGGGATGGAGCTAATTTTCTTCCTAGTAGCTGGTATAGTGCTGTGTTTAGGATTTAAGATGAGACTAATGTTGATAACACGCTGACGTTTTATGTTGTTACTAAATAGCACTTACACTAGTCAAGGACTTCTCAGCTTCTCATGCCCTGCCAGTGAGAAGCTGGGAGGGGGCACAGCCAGAACAGCTGACCCAAATTGGTCAAAGGGAAATTCCATACCATGTGACATCACGCTCAGTATATAAACTGGGGGTAGTTGGCTGGGGAGGGTGGCAACTGCAGCTCAGGATCTAGCTGGGCACCGGTTGGTATGTGGTGAGAAATTGCATTATGCATCACTTCATATATTTTTTACCTGATCTCCTTCTATGACAGGGTGACCCACCTAGTGGATGAGGGAAAGGCTGTGGATGTTGTCTACCAGGACGTAGCAAAGACTTTGACACGGTCTCCCACTGTATCCTCCTAGCGAAACAGGTAGCTCATGGCTTGGATGGGTGTACTCTTCACTGGGTAAAAAGCTGCCTGGATGGCTGAGCCCATAGAGTTGTGGTGAACAGAGTTAATCCAGCTGGTGGCCAGTCATCACAAGTGGGGTTCCCCAGGGCTCAGTGTTGGGGCCAATCTTGTTTAATGTCTTTTTCAATTATCTCAATGAGGGGATTGAGTGCGCCCTCAGTAAGTTTGCAGACGACATCGTGTTGGGCGGGAGTATCGATCTGCTCGAGGATAGGAAGGCTCTACAGAGGGATCTGGACAGGCTGGATCAATGGGCTGAGGCCAACTGTATGAGGCTCAACAAGGCCAAGTGCCGGGTCCTGCACTTGGGTCACAACAACCCCATGCAACGCTACAGGCTTGGGGAGGAGTGGCTGGAGAGCTGCCTGGCAGAAAATGACCTGGGGGTGTTGGTTGACAGCCGGCTGAACATGAGGGAGCAGTATGCCCGGGTGGCCAAGAAGGCCAACAGCATCCTGGCTTGTATCAGGAATAGTGCAGCCAGCAGGAGCAGGGAGGTGATCGTGCCCCTGTGCTCAGCACTGATGAAGCTGCACCTCGAGTACTGGGTTCGTTTTTGGGCCCCTCACTACAAGAAGGACACTGAGTTGCTGGAGCGTGTCCAGAGGAGGGCAATGAAGTTGGTGAAGGGTCTGGAGAGCAGTCTTACAAGAAGAAATTGAGGGAAGTGGGGTTGTTTAGTGTGGAGAAGAGGAGTCTGAGGGGAGACCTTATTGCCCTCTACAACTACCTGAAAGGAGGTTGTAGTGAGGTAAGTGTTGGTCTCTTCTCCCAGGTCACTAGTGATAGAACGAGAGGAAACAGCTTCAAGCTGCATCAGGGGAGGTTTAGATTGGATATTGGTAAAAATTTCTTCATTGAGAGAGTGCTGAGGCATTGGAACAGGCTGCCCAGAGTGGTGGTGGAGTCACCATCCCTGGAGGTGTTCAAAAAACGTGTAGACGTGGCACTTCATGGCATGATTTAGGGGATATGGTAGTGTTGTGCTGATGGTTGGACTTGATTATCCTAGAGGTCTTTTCCAACTTTTCTGATTCTGGGATTCTATTATTATTATTATTATTCTAATACTTCCTTTCCCTTCATTTCTGTCCTATTAAACTGTCTTTATCTCAACCCATCAATTTGACTTTTTTTCCAGTTCTGTCCCCTATCCCACTGCAGTGGAGAGGAGTGAGTGAACGGCTGTGTGGTGTTTAGCTGGCTGCTGGTGTAAACCACAATATGTCCTGAACATTCAATGCAAATCACACTTGAATAATTGGTTCTCAGAAGGTTATGGGCAGGCAACTGCTGTGCAAAACAGGGACTGCCTTGTAAGGATGAACCTGTATTTGTGGATAATGCTCTGTCTCCAACATACAAGAATTTTCAAAGTAAGCCATTTAAAATATTGCAGCAGTCAGGTAATCTGTTTCTCCTCCCCTTCCTCTTCTCATTTGAGGTGTACAAGAGCTGATAATCAGCTCTGCAGCATGTGGTTTAATGTTGCCTCCAGAATGTACATATTTAATTATGGTAATTCTGACACCCACAAAAACATATTAGCTAGTTCTTGGTCTCACCACCTTCCTTTGACAAGAAGTTACATACTTATTGATTCCTTTAAGTGATCTTGAGGCTCCCACCTCTTTATTTTATTGAAAGTCTCATTTTTCACAGAATCACAGAACAGTAGGGGTTGGAAGGGATCTCTGCAGATCATCTTGTCCAACCCCCCTGCTTCAGCAGGGACACCTAAAGCAGGGGGCACAGGAACGCATCCAGGCAGGTTTTGAATGTCTCCAGGGAAGGAGACTCCACAGCCTCCCTGGGCAGCCTGTTCCACTGCTCTGTCACCCTCACAGGAAAGTTGTTTTTTCTCATATTCAGGTGGAACTTCCTATGTTCCAACTGTGCCCATTGCCCCTTGTCCTGTCATTGGGTACCAATGAAAAGATTCTGGTCCCATCTTCCTGACACCCTCCCTTTAGATAATTATAAGCATTGATGAAATCCCCCCCTCAGTCTTCTCCAGGCTGAACAAACCCAAGTCTCTCAACCTTTTCTCATGAGGGAGATGCTCCAGCCCCCTGATCATCTTGGTAGCTCTCCGCTGGACTTGTGCAAGCAGTTCCACATCCTTCTTAAACTGGGGGGCCCAAAACTGGACACAGTATTCCAAATGTGGTCTCACTAGGGCAGAGTAGAGGGGGAGGATAACGTCTCTCAATCTGCTGGCCACACTCCTTTTAATGAACCCCAGCATACCATTGGCTTTCTTGGCCACAAGGGCACAGTGCCAGCTCATGGCCAGCTTGTTGTCCACCAGCACTCCCAGGTCCTTCTCAGCAGAGCTGCTTTCCAGTAGTTCAGCCCCCAGCCTGTACCGGTGCATGGGGTTGTTCCTCCCCAGGTGCAGGACCTTGCACTTGCTCTTGTTGAATTTCATTAGGTTCCCCTTGGCCCAGCTCTCCAGCCTGTCCAGGTCTCATTGGATGGCAGCAGAGCCTTCTGGCATATCAGCCACTCCTCCCAGCTTGGTATCATCAGCAACTTGCTGAGGTTACACTCCATCCCTTTGTCCAGGTCACTGATGAATATGTTGAACAGGACTGGACCCAGCACAGACCCCTGGGGAACACCGCTAGTGACAGGCCTCCATCCAGACTCTGCTCCATTGGTCATGACCCTCTGAGTTCTGTTGTTGAGCCAGTTCTCTGTCCACCTCACTGTCCACTCATCCAACCCACACTTCCTTAGCTTGTCTATGAGGATGCTATGGGAGACAGTGTTGAATGCCTTATTGAAGTCAAGATAGACAACATCCACTGCTCTCCCTTCATCAACCCAGCCAGTCATGCCATCATAGAAGGCTATCAGGTTGGTCAAGCATGATCTTCCCTTGATGAATCCATGTTGACTACTTCTGATAACCTTCTTGTCCTCTACATGCCTAGAGATGACCTCCAGGATGAACTGCTCCATCACCTTTCTGGGGATGGAGGTGAAGCTGACTGGCCTATAGTTTCCCAGGTCCTCCTTCTTGCCCTTTTAGAAGATTGGAGTGACATTTGCTTTCCTCCAGTCCTCGGGCACCTCTCCTGCCCTCCACGACCTTTCAAAGATGCTGGAGAGTGGCTTGGTAAGAACATCTGCCAGGTCCTCCACACTCACGGATGCATCCCATCGGGGCCCATGGATTTGCGAGGATCCAGTTTGCATAGGTGACCTCTGACCCAATGTTCCTCAGTCAAGGGGAAGTCCTTCTTTCTCCAGATTTGTCCTCTCTCCTCTGGGGGCTGAGATGCCTGAGGGCCGGCCTTAGCAGTAAAGGCCAAGGCAAAGAAGGCATTCAGTAACTCTGCCTTCTCTGCAACCTGCATTGCCAGGGCCCCTTCCTTGTTCAGCAGTGGGCCCACTGTATCCCCAGTCTTCCTTTTACTGCTGATATATTTAAAGAAGTCCTTCTTGTTATCTTTGACATGCATTTCGAGATTTAATTCCAAGTGGGCCTTGGCCTTCCTCATCACATCTCTGCATGCCCTGACAACATTCCTATATTTCTCCCAAACAGCCAGTCCCTTTTTCCACATACTGTGAACCTTCCTCTTCCATTTGAGTTTCTCTAGGAGCTCTTTGCTCATCCATGTGGGTCTCCTGGCTCCTCTGCCTGACTTTTTCCTTCTAGGGATCCACTGATCTTGAGCTGGGAGGAAGTGGTCCTTGGACCCCTTCCAGGCTCTCTTGGACCCCCCTGCCTTCCAGAGCCCTAGCTCATGCATGGGATTCCTCCTTGCAGGTCTTTGAAGAGGCCAAAGTTGGCTCTCTTGATTCCAAGGCTGTAACCCATCTCGTTGCCCTGCTTCTACCTCACAGTATCCTAAACAAACATCTCATGGTCACTGCAGCCAAGGCTACCCCCAGCTCTTACATCCTCAACCAGCCCTTCCTTGTTTGTTAAGATAAGGTCGAGTAGCACATCTCGCCTAGTTGGTTCCTCCACCACCTGCATCAAAAAGTTTTCCAACCTATTATTTCTATAACATTAGTTATCCCATTACACATTTTTTTTCTTTTTGACCTCTTCTTCACCTCCTTTGTAAGGACTTTAATAATGTCCCTATGAATTGTTCAGATTACTTGTTTTCAGGCTACTGACTGCTCATGAAGTGTTCACCTCTACTCAGAAGTTCTCATCTTCCTTAATTTCCAAGGTTTGCTGGTACCAAGGAAAATGTTTAGTTTGCACTTGTACTCAGGTATTATTAATGTTGCACCTACCTCAAGAGTTAGCATCCTGACTAATCTAGTGGCCTTCTGTGATGGAGTGACTGCTTCAGTGAACAAGGGGAGAGCTGCAGATGTCATCTATCTGGACTTCTGTAAGGCCTTTGATACAGGCTGCCACAACATTATTATCTCTAAAATGGCAAGATATGGGTTTGATGGATGGACTGGTAGATGGATAAAGAATTGGCTGGATGGCCCTGTCCAAAGAGTTATGGTGAATGGCTCAATGTCCAGATGGAGATCAGTGACAAATGGTGTCCCTCAGGGGTCTGTACTGGGACAAGTACTGTTTAATGTCTTCATCAGTGACATAGACAGTGAGATTGAGTGTGTCCTAAGGAAGTCTGCAGGTGATACCAAGTTGAGTAGTGTAGTTGATATGATAGAGGGAAGGAATGCCACCCAAAGGGAGCTTGACAGGCTTGAAAAGTGGGCCTACGCAGACCTCATGAGGTTGAACAAGGAGAAATGCATGGTCCTGCACATGGTTTGGGGCAATCCCCAACATCAGTACAGATTGTGGGATGAAGGGATTGAGAGCAGCTCTGCGGAGAAGGACTGGGGGGTAACGGGTGGATGAAAAATTGAACGTGAGCCAGCAATGTGTGCTCACAGCCCAGAAGGTGAGTCATATCCTGGGCTGCCAGGTTGCCAGGAAGTGTGGCCAGCAGGTTGAGGGAGGTGATTCTCCTCTCCCTACTACACTCTCATGAGACCCTGCCTCGAGTACTGCATCCAGCTCTGGAGTCCTCTGTGCAAGAAACACATGGACCTTTTGGAGCAGGAGAGGAGGGCCACAAAAATGATCAGAGGCATGGAATGCATCTCCTATGAAGAAAGGCTGAGAGTTGGGGTTGTTCAGCCTGGAGAAGAGAAGGCTTCAGGGAGACTTTATTGCAGCCTTTCAATTTATAAAGGGGGCTTATAAGAAAGAGAGAGACTTTTTACTGAGGCCTGTAGTGACAGGACATGGGGCAATGACTTTAAGCTGAAAGAGGCTAGATTAAGGTTGGATATAAGAAAGGACATATTTTGCAATGAGTGTGGTGAGACACTGGAACAGGTTGCCCAGAGAAGTTGTGGATGCCCCATCCATTGGAAGTTGTCAAGATCAGGTTGTAGGGCACTCTAATCGACCTGATCTAGTGAAAGATATCCCTGCGTATGACAGGAGGTTGATCTAGATGATCTTTGAAGGCACCTTCCATTACAAACTATTCTATGAATCTATGATTCTATGATCCTTCCAACTCTACATATAGTCCAAAAATTTTCTGCTTGTTTTATCTCTTAAATCCCCATACTGGACCAGCACTTTCCCTCCCCTGTAGTCCCACACAGATTTCTGGGATGGGCAGCTAAAAAAGCGGTAGCTCCCTCCTAGAAAGCTGTGTCATCAGAGTTTATTTTGGTGTGAGATGGCCAACCTGGGTGCAACACCTCAGAAGAGTTTGGCTGCAGCATAAACCAAATCCTATCACCTGCAGAGTTGGTCACTAAAAGAGCACATAAAGGACCATGCTGTAAACCTCTCATAGGGGCATAGAAAAACTTCAGCTAAACAAACCAAAGGAGCGCAGAAACTTTGGTCTCGTGCAACAAGGACTATCATCACTGCAGACTGGTAGCTGAGAAGAGATAACACAGATGGGTTGCTGAATATTGAATGGGTTGTTTTGATGACCTTCAGTAATGTGATAAGTGAGTGGATGGCTGCAGCTTCTTATAGCTAAAAGCCCAGGGTTGGTAGCTTCCCAGAATATTTTTATGTTGTCAAAAATGACGTGCTAAAATCCGTGAAACTATGCAGACCTACACACAGATTTCCAAACATATGACAGAAATACAGGGTGGATTTAAAAAAAAAAAAAAAGGCATACACGGCAGGCTAAATTGAGCTTTTCTTCATTACAATATCCAGAGATTGAGGAGAGCTGCATCCTATTTGAGGATTTATTTTTAATCTTTTGAGGTTGCTGGGATTTTTACAACTCTTAATTGTAGATTCATCAATACCAAAAATATTTTTACTTCTCTCTGATCTATAATCATTGTGGCATGTATTGCACTAGCCTTCTGACAACACTGAGGAGTGTTTCAGGACTCTCTTGTTACAGCATTCCCTGTGCATCACTAAAGCTACTCCCTTCCTCATGGGTACCTCTATGCTGAACAGGAAGGGCACTACTGAGTCCATGCTGCAGACTTGCCTGCCTTTTAGCCATCCAGTCTGAAAATGTGGTCTCGGCAGTGCCCAGAAAGGCCTTCTAGAACCTCTGAGGCATCCTGTGCCCCAGAACACCCAGAAGGTTACTTCAGGGCCAGACTTGCCTGAGTAAGCTGCTGTCCTGCAGGCAGGGAGGCAGCTGGCTGTAGTGAAGAGGCAGGTAAACGGGCAGGAGAAGCAGCATGCTGTTCACAGAGGGACCATGCTGTCGGGGCTGGGCACACCTAGCCATGGAGCTGCTTCAGCTGAACTTTGTGAGGAGTCAGCAGAAACAGCAATAACAGGAAGACAATTACAATTCCAGCAGCAGCAGACAGCTCTGTTTGGATTTGCAAAACCTGTCCTGGCTCTTACTCTCATCCCGTATGTTGTAGTTTTATCCTTTTTTCCCCAGGTTGCTGTGTATTCCATGAATATACATATTAATGGATATACTCATGAGTATGCTTACGAATGATATATGCAAATGTTCAATGCTACACCATACTGTATAGATGCATAGTTGGAAAATACGACACCCGACATGGCATTTATGTGTTCTGCTGCTTGATTCCCTGTTCAGACAGGTTTAATTTATCTCTCTCAAGTTCAAAGTATGCTACTCAAATAGCCCAGAACGGAAGAGACATGTCACTGAATATGTGCTTTTTTCAGCTTTTTGATTATCTGCTTTGTCTCTGCCACAGTTCATGCTAGTTAAGCCAAGCAAAGACCTACTGTACCTTGACAGCGGGACCATCTGGAGTTCATTCTTGCAATTATTTTCGAACAAACACAGTCCTTCTCTGGCAAATAGGTATTTTAAAGCATCACAGGGCATGTTCATTAGTTTATTGTGAAACAAATGTTGACTTTCATATCATTCTGAAAACGAAATTTTCATCATGAGTTATCATGTATCAATCCTGATACAGAAAAAGTGGGAATGTGTGTGTGTGTTTTATGGATATATACTTATATGGCTGCCCACCTGCAAGCTGGGAATTACTGATGACAGTCAGGGAAGTTTGATTTTATATTTAGAGAGTGTCTTTTTAATTGCAACTATTTTGCTAGTTCTTTGCAGGAATTGCATCTGGTAAAAGGAATTAAAGGCATTCAAACAGTGAGAGGAACTGCAGCACAAATGCACTAGCATCAAGACTTATTAACATCTAGATACATATTCTAATTGCATATTTTATAGGTGAGCAGAGAACACAGTGCAGTCGTTTTTATGGGGGTGCACAGTGAATTTATATTGCCCAGGCAGAATTTGGAAACTGATGTACCAGATGTAACCATATGCTTTTCTGGCTGACGCTCAGGAAATGTAGGCTTGCGGGGTCTGATTTCCAAAAGTAACTAAGCAACTTAGAAGTCCATGATCAAAAGGACATTAAAAAACAGATTTGTAAAGGAACTGAGATAGGTAGTGAGGTTTACAAAGCCTGGAGATGAGTTAGGAACCCAGTTCACTGTTGCTTTTCAATACCTTGCCAAATTGTCCATTTAGCTGATCTCCAGTAGGTGACTATCTTCATATTCAGATATTTGAATATGTTTGAAAATCTGGCTCTACACATAGAAAACATCATCAAGTACATTGGAATGAGAAAATAGTTACTTTCTCCTTAGGAGCTTTTGATAAGTACCTGTCCTCTGTCATCCTTTTTTACTAGTTAATGAAGGACTACCCCTATGGGCTGGACAGGTGGGATTCATTTTACTTGGTGTTAAACGTTTCCACTGTAGGTTTCATCAGCAGGGTTAGTCCCATGTCATGGTTCAGCCTCAGCTGGCAACTAAACACCACGCAGCCGCTTGCTCACTCCCCCCCCACCCCTGTGGGATGGGGGAGAGAATCAGAAGAGCAAAAGAACTTGTGGGTTGAGATAAGCACAGTTTAATAATTACAATAAAATAATAATTATAATAATGATGATTATGATAATAATGACAATAATGATAATATAATAAAATGGAAAATGAAGGGAAAGAAAAAAAAGGCAAAAAACCCCCACAGAAACACGGACGATACAACAGCTCACCACCCGCCAACCGACGCTGCCCATCCCTGGGCCGCGATTGTTGCCTCCCTCCCCTGGCCAGCTCCTCCCAGTTAACATACTGGGCATGACGTTACATGATATGGAATATCCCTTTGGCCAGTTTGAATCCGCTCTCTCTTAGCTGTGCCCCCTCCCCTCCCGGCTTCCTGCACACCCAGCAGAGCATGGGAAGCTAGACATGTCCTTGACTAGTACAAACCCTACCTAGCAACAGCCAAAATATCTGTGTGTTATCTCAACATTTTTTTCATGCTAAGTTCAAAGCACAGCACTATACCAGCTAAAGTGAAGAAAATTAACTCTATCCCAGCTAAAACCATGACATCCCCACACCAATGGAAAGTAAAAAGCACTAGCACACTAGATCTGTATTAGATATCTACAATAGATGGTGAATAGACAGTGAATCATGCTTAGAGGTGCTTCTTTCTCTCCAGTTCTCTATCAACAAAATCAAGAGAAGCAGCTCAGATGTAGATATCTAGATCAAATATACATCAGGAGAAGCACAACCAGCAGATCCAGGGAAATTATTATTATTCCCCTCTACTTGGCAATGGAATAGTAAGTCCATTTCAAAAGGGATGGGAAGAAACTGGAGAGGGTCCACAGGAGTGCTACCAAAATGATCAAGGACTTAGAGTGGATGAATCCCAAGGGGAGGTTGTGGGAGATAACCTTATTTAGCCTGGGGAAAAGAAGGCTAAGGAGAGATACCATGCCACCTGACAACTACTCAAAATCTAGTTGTGAAGATGACAGCACTGAACTCTTCTCTCTAGTGGCTGATGAGGTAACAAGGGACAGAAGCCACAAACTGCAGTGCGGAAAGTTCAGACTGGACTTTAGCAAAACACTTTTCAGTGGAGGGATTGTTTAGCAGAGGAACAAGGCATCCGGAGGGGTGATAAAAATCTCCATTCTTGGAGTGTTCAAGACCTGGTTAGACAGAGGTCTGGCCGACCTGGCTTGGGGATGAGTTAGTGGTGGAAGGTTGGCTTAGAGACCTCCAGGTTTTGCCACCAACATTTCTATAGTAGATATCCTTCTTAGAAGTCTAAGAGAACAAAATCTTCCCTACGTCAATCTGAAAAACAATCTGAATTTTGTGGTGTTTTCGACTTTTCTCAAATGCTTATACTAATTTTGCCCCTGGGGTCTTTATTCACTTTTGACAATTCACACTTGATCATTTGCATTTATCAATCCCCTTGCACCCAGAGAAATAGTATTCTTCCAACCCACCAATGATTTGAGACTGAGGTGAAGAAACTAAACAGAGATTCCCACAAGAAATTAATGTTCAGTTTTGTCACTTACACTGACCAGAAATGCAAGGATGGCTCTTACCTTAGGGATGGTTTAGTCCATCCCCACCAGAACTTTATAAACCTCATTGGCATCTTTCTTTATCCTTCTATTTTAACTGTGGTATGCAGTGGTATTATAATGCATCAGGAACCCTTTTTGTGCCCAGTTGGAGCTACCATATGGAAACATGTTAAAACATATAAAAGCTTTCCATAGATTTTTTTAAATAAACACTGAGAGGTGGGAAGTAGTTCTTATCTATTCACACACTTGCACAGTAGACCTCCATAGGGATTTTGCCAGCTGTCCCCAAGCTTGTGGACATGGGCATGTGTCAGCTTGGACTGAGCGTGATAAGTAACGTATAGGAGAAAGCTTAAAAGGTCATTTACAAGGTAATGGTACTTTTTCAACTTCCTTAAGTATAATAACTAATTATTTTGATCTTGGTAGTATTGACTTGATAATGAATAACCTGCACCGTTCCTGTTTTGCATTATATTGTTTTTTTAAACCTCCCTTGTGTTATATATATGCATACACACATAAAAGCCTACTATGAAATTTTATGTTGAGATTCCCAGTAGTCAAAATGCATTAGAGCTGCCACCAGAGAAATGTGAAAACCAGATTCCTTTTTCAACCGATGAAGATCCAGAAATAAAATGTCTTCAAACACTGGGGATATATTTTCAAAGATTGAGCTTGTAAGCTTTGTTACAGACACTTAAATAAATATAAAACTCTGAAACCTTTCTCTTCACTGTCATGAGTAGCTATGCAAAGTGAGTTATTTAAATGAGGTGTATGTATGGAAGCTGGATAGATATATCACACTGAAAAGAAGATGAACAGCTAAAATGGAAGCTTCCTCAGATCCTAAATATTTCATTTGTGCTCATGAGGATAGCTTTAGTGCTCATAATTTAAAGTTATTCCATCTCTGAGGCCATGGTGATTTCATAAGTGCCGGAGCTCAGGAGCTTTCTGCTCATGTTTTAAAAGAAAGTGTCTTTGTGAAAGAGAAGTATCAAGCTAAAACAAGCCCTGTAGCAAGGGCTGGGAGGAGAACAGTGGGTGGAGTGAAATGACATGGGAGGGGAAGGAATAGGAATAAAAGGTAATACCATTGTCTTATACTTCTTCTCCTTGACTCTAGTTTCCACAATTTTAGTAATTCCCTTGAACTAAACAAATAGGATGCTCAAAAATGGATTCACTGGGAATCTCTATGGTCTATAACCCCATTTCAGTGAATGTTGCTTTGTGCAACAGCCTGGCAGTCATGCACTGGAGCAGAAGGCGAGCAGCCTTCCCTTCCACAACTCCCACCAGTCCCCATACCCTTACTTGAGCCATGCTTTTGGGATACATAAGTGAATACTTACGGTTTTATATACTTTGTGGACATATGAAAGGCTGCAATGTTTCAGAGTGGCAAAAAATAAGAACCCTTGAATGTGGTGCACAAACCACTGCAGAATTACATTGTTCGAGGGATGAATTAATAACCCAAATATCTTGAGACTCCAACTACAAGTGGAAACAGAAACAAGTTTCCAAAAGGCCATTTGCAGCTTGTTTTGACTAAAATATGGAGAGTGGAGTAAATCTTTCTAACCCTGCCCTTCTTTCCCTCTGGTGAAAAGATCTACTGAGTCTCAGGGCAGTTATTTTGTCATCCAAAGTCCCTGTCTACTTTCATTCTTATGGGCTGAATTGTGATCAGAAGAGCCACAATTTGGAATACCATGTTTACAAGGAAAAGTGCTGTTTACCATGCTCAAGGCTGCGATGCCCTCTGCTATTTCAGTTTATGCAGAAAACCAGAGCCATGCAACTTCATTACCAGAAATATTTTCTGGTTTTGTTTTGTTGCTGTGTTATGACAGCACAGTAGCATGAATGAGACAAAAATCCCAGTATAACTGGGAAAGCACCTAAGAGGCAGGACTCCTAACCTGGTGTCCATGTAAATATCCAGGTATATATGGGATGATAAAATACTGGGTGCATTTTTTAGATATGGTACCAAAAGCAGTCTTGCTTCTCTAGTGTTGGAGCAAACTAGCCCTGATGAGAGCAGACATCTGTTCTCTGGAGAAGGCCACAGTCCCCAGCCATGCTGCTTCCCAATGCCACCATGGTCCTGCAGAGCCAGTGTGAATGACTCACACTCATCATTCAGCTGGGGAGAAATGCAGGCATAAATCCTGGCTCCACTGAACTCACTGGTAGGTTGAAGGAGGGATTTTTAATTGACATCAGTACATCCAGAATTTCACAGCATCTGATTTCCAAACACTTCTGGTTACAAAGGTAGGACTCAGCCCTGCTATAAATATAGAGAAGTCACACAAACAAAATGGAAATCAGTGAAGTTGTGTTCATCTGCACCAGTTCTGAATTTTGCTTTCCCAGTTCCAAAAAACATAATGACTAGAGAGTTTGTAAATTCTATCTTCCATGAGGCAGATACTAATATGTAGCCTGAATTGATCCATAAAGCAATTATACCTTTACTTTTTTAAACACCATACACAAGTGTGTATATACGCATGTACCTCCACCAGCCAGATACTTATATTTAGCAACCTGGCAGCAGAAAAAATCAATTTGTATGTAATGACCACCTCATACCTCCTAAATTCACAAAAGTTCTGGGACTGAGGATTCATATTGATTTTTTTATACTATTTTAGGTTTTATTCCTCGGAATTTATTTCAGCAGTCATTTAGTACTATGTATCAGTAAAGTTGAGTAAAATCTACACAAGCAGTTCTTTAACGCATATTAGCTTTAATATTTCTCCTTGATTAAGTATGACAGATATGCAGTTTTACTGTTTGCCATGATGAAGCGAGAAATCAATTAGAGGCTTTATGAATTACAAGAAATGAAAAAATGTCATTAATTCCTGGACTTCTGGATGATTAATACATGAAGTTTTGCACAGAATAAAATTAAATTATGAAAAGCTGCATTTTGTATAACTCTGGTCACAGTGTTATGGTTGAAAAATATGAACTGCAACATGCTGTGGTACCCTGCAGTACATATGGACAGCATGGGGGTCAGCAGTGAACACATCTGTCCTGTATCAAGGACATCTCCTGCATTTGTGTTCCCAAACTACTGGTATTTACAGGGGACACTAAAACTGAAGAAATGGCAGGTAGTCTGGATGAACCAGAAGAGGAACTTGAGCAAATGTGAACAATATCCTTTCTGATAAGAGCTACTGCAACTCAGTGGTGGTATTTACCCTAGCTTTTCAAGATGATCCCTCTGAATTTCCAAAGGGATTCAGAAATCGTTGTTAGAATCTGAAGCCTAATGATTGCGGCTCTGAAGTAAAACCAAAATTTACCTTTTTTTTTTTAATGCTTCAAAGGAGACCAAAGGAGACCTGTTAGTGGATGCTTGTCAGTTTCTGAAAATGAGGTGATTTTAGGGTGTTTCAAGGTACACTAACCAAAAGTAAGCAACATTGTGTTAAGTCCATAGGATAATATGAACACTTAGTGAGACCCTAACTGCATTTCTCTGTATAAAATAACATTTAAAAAAATTGAAGTCCACTTAGCTGGTGTGTCATTCTTGGACACAAAGGATAGAATTAATCTGGTCTATAGTGTAGTGCAGTGTAGAAATCTCCACCTGAGCTAGTCACACTGAACTTTCTTGCTCTTGAAGGAGTAATTCTTCATGGAGAAATCTAAGCATGAATTGTTTCAGTGTGTCCTATATCTCTCCATCAACTACCAAGTGGGCATCAGGTAGTTCAGATGGAGACACCTGAAGTCTGGTGAGAGCAATCCTTCCTGTAAGATCTGCAAGTACCTTATTTATTGTCACTGGATTTCTCTAAACACCTGAAAGTTCATTACTGACATACCAGAAATTCTTCAGTTCTGCTAGTGCTAGACATTGAATACTCCTAATCCTGGACTGAACTCATGCTAGGTATGCAGTTCAGTAGAGAGACACTCAAATTTGGATAACTACATGTGCACCATTATAGAAAACAGAGCCCAGAAAATTACTCAGTCATCCCCTAGAAAGGAGAGGTATAACAAATGCCTACAGATAGGTATTAAGCATCTTCTTAAGCACTGGGGTGTATCCATCTGACCTCTAGCTGCCACTCCTGAAAAGCAAGGCCTCCCTGATGTCCTATATCTTATCTGCCAGCCCTGTGCAGATGTCTTGGATACCCTAGGGCATCACAAGTGGCATTAGCCACTACTGTTTAAGTAAATGAATCCTACACTCAGATGTCTAGGGTGAACTGGATAATGTGCTGTACAGGATAACTAACCTGTGAGAATGATGTCAGTCAGTTAACTTTCTCTTGATCTTTTGAGGTCTTAAGTTTAAACACTGTCACAAAAGGGGGTCATCATCCACTGCTTAGGCTTCATTTATCCATTCTACCTCCTCTGGCTTCATGCTGCCTTTGTGCACACGTATTTCTTCCCAGGCTGGAGTAAGCCAGGAACAACATTTAATGGCTTCCATAAGGATAGACCAAATCTTTGGTAAGTGGCTGATCACCTCTGAGTAAGCACACTTGGAATCTGCTGCCCTCCCAGTTAGGTCTGGTACCTGTGTTCAGCAGAGGTATCATTTACCATTTGAACAGCTTCCTAAAAGATGCAGTGATCCACTGTCATTTCTGACACTTTTATGCACAGGCTGAAGTGACCTTTTTTCTTAAAAATGTGCCTAGCTCAACAAGACATGAAGGGCTTGATGAAGGAATTATTAGGTGGCATTCAGTGTGTCATGCAGGAGGTCAGAATAGATAATCATAATGGCTCCATCTGACCTTAACAGTCTCTGAAATCTATGAGCAGCTCATGGGTAAGAATCAGGTTAAAATATACAGATGGCTGTGAGCAGAAGTTACTCTCTGACCTCCAGCTCTGTGTGAGCCATTCGTCAGAGTTATGGCAAAATTCATCATAGTACAAGACTAAAAGATGTGAGCGGGACAAGACACTGTGTCTTGATTAAACCAGCAGAAAAGCCATAAATTGCCTGCTTCCCTCTAGAACTGAAACTGTTTTCTTTTCTTTTTTTTGGCCCAGTAAATATACTGCAGAAGATACCGCAAAAACTAATTCCCTCTTTCTTAGTTCCTGTTTCATTACAGTTGAGAAACTGGGAGCACCAGAATCCAATACGATCTGCCCAGAGGCAACACTTTACTTAGCTACTGAGTGAAATGCCACCTCACATCAGCTCACATATCATCCATGACTGCACCCAAACGCAATGGACAGCAGGTATAAATGTATGAAAACACATACTTGAAAGGTATCCAGGTGAGGAAAGGATGCTTGCAGCAGGGGAGGGTCTGGTGGTAACTGAGATGGGATGCAGAACTGATCTTTCAATGTAAGGGTGAAAGTAGACCATTAAAAAAGTCAGAAAAGAAGGTCAGTAGGCTGGGTCTGCTGTAGTCTGTCAAGGACTTGAAAACACTATGCCATGGTCAACAATAGGAAAATTATCTCTTTTTTAACTCATTAGTGACTGAATGCTGGCAGGGCAAGACAGTATTTAGCAGATCACAGGATTATGGTGGAGAAAAAATGTGGAAATTGCCCGAAGGAGAGTTTCAGTTATCCAGAAACCTTCACATAAAAAACCAAAATGTTGCATCCAAACATTGATTAGTTTCCATTGATCCATTCCTAAATCCTGGCACTTCTGTTTCTTCTATTTATAGTTATGCTGGGAGCACAAAACAGGGATGCACAAAAATATCTTCAGCAGCCCTGTGCCACAGGTATAGGCTGAACCCTCACCCATTACTCTGCCCCGTAAGTTTTTCAAAAGGGAGAAATTCTGCCTGAAATAACTTTGTCCTTGGTCCCTCTCCTGCTGTGAAGTATCCTGTCCCTTCACAAAGTGGTGAATCACAGGAAAAAGTATATTTGCGAGCCAAAATATGCTAAAGGCTGGGCTAATTCTTTGCCATGGATGGGAGGATCTCTGAGGCAGAGGCTTGCCTCTGCCTCCCAAAGCCCAGAGCAACTGAAGATCTGACTTGTTGTGCAATTTCATACAGTCCTCCTGGGATTAAATCTTTTGCATTCTGCATAGCTTCTTACTGTCTCCTCCATTGCTCCCTGGTTTGCTCCTCACTTTATTTTAGATTCATTTTACCAAGGGGTTTTGACTTTCTTAAGTTTATTTTGTCATAGCATAATGTCTTCTTTCTTCCAGGCTGCCTTCCAAGCACCGCTTGTTGAAATTGGCTCCTAAATTTTAATTAAAGGAACCTTTTGTTTGGCCCATAAATTAAAATGTTCTGAGTTCTCTTTCTGTCCACTTCAAGGCATTGAGCCAAACATGAAATACTGAAATCTGTCCAGACATACCCCTCTCTCTTTCCTCTGTGTTTGAATTCTTCCCCCAAGAGACAGAGCTACTGCCAACAATGTCCCCTCCACAGTCCTGTGACCTCCCATTGGAAATACCCTCTCCAGAATAACGACCTCATGGCAGGGCAGTCACATCAGTGAGAGCAGATCAGCACATTAACTGAGTGACAACCTGGGCTTCGCTGTCTTGCTGTTGAATGCCTGAACAGAAAGACAGGGGTAGGTCTGCACTGTCATGCACTTTTATTGGTTGAGTTGAAGTTGTGTTAACCATTTTGTCTTGCTCACAAGGGATTAGACATTAGGATAAATCATGTTCCTGATTTTTAAAAACTTTGTAAACACTGTGATTTGAAAGAAAAAACGGACAAATAATAGCAACAAAAACACTTCCTCTCCTCTTTCATCTCTCTCCTTTGGGCATCTTTAACTGTGTGGGAGACTCTGCAAGGAAGATATAAACAGCTAAAGATAGCTATCAAAGCATATCCACATACAGGATAGCTGTAGTTAACAAGCTACCCACCTGAGCACAGGGAGCTCAGCACCCCCATACAGCACCCCAGCTCCTTTATTGCACAGGCACAACCTTGTGAGGAGAAGAGTTGGTTTCTGCAGCCCCAGGAGACATCCTCGATGGTGCAAAGTTGCCCTATTTCACCTCCCTGTTTGCTTCTTGAGGCCTTTATGTCTTCCCATTATGGGGTTGTTCTCATAGCTGGTAGTGATGCCGTCACAATCACCCTACCTCTGCCTGTTGGGTCACCTTGTGTCCATGCCTGTTCTACAGAGGTCTCATAGCTCTTCCTGATGACTGTGCAACGTCCACAGCAGCCTGAGCTGTGGCTATGCAATGATGAGGGCTGTATCAAGTGCTGGGTTTTGGGGATCTTGGGTGCAGGTAGTTGGCCCTGGGTCAGGGGATGAGGAGGTGACAGTTGGGGCTGCAGACAGAGGTTGACATCATCAGTTTTGCAAACTGTATTCACAGCAATAAACCCAAAGACAAAGAAGTGAACACAGTAGTGTGTGGCCGAATCAAAGCATGGATCTTCCATATGAAAGAGCAATACTTACTATTTATTTTAGCAAATAACAGTTTACATCCTGACATAAGGAGGTTAATAGGATCTTTTAATGGACAAAGTTTCAAGCATCCTCAACCCATGTTTTCATCACACACGAGCCATTATTGCTTCTTCTTGCTCTCTTTCTTCTCTGGTTTTAAAGTTCTGTTATTTAATACAGAATGTCAGATTCCCTACTAGCACTGTAAACTTCAATGACACTGCAGTGGAAATCAGTATGTCCCACTTTATAGAGTATGAACATGGTTTGGCAGTCATTGCTAAGTGAGCAAATTTTAATGTTTTGTGGGATGAACCACAACACAGACTAGGGAAGGACTTCAAGAGGATGAGAAGGATGGTTACAGTGAACAGCTAGTAAGGGTCACAGTGTTTGACTGCATGTGGTCCCACCAGGTTTATTTGTGTGCTTCAGTGAAGAAGCACAACTGATTCCCAAAGGTATGGCTGAGATACGATTGTCCCTGGAGCTTCACCTCCAAACCATGAAGGCTGGGGTGCCACTTAACTCACTGCCAGAACTGCATCTTCTGCCAACCCTGTGAAAACAGGTCCACATTGGGTAGGGTTTAAAACCTTTGGAAAATCTGGGTGCCTTTGGTCCTGATAGACTTGTTGGAGTGACAATGATGAAGGTATCTATTGAAATCAAGACAGCGTGGCACAACGTGATTTTGATTTCTGAGGAGCTTCAGAAAACGCAACATAATAAATTAAATACATAATTTTTATCTACTGAATGAGGCAAGGTCCCTGCAGCAAAAAATATATGTGATCAGATGAAGTGTCATGATGCCCATACAGAATGGGACTGGAATAAAGCTGCACTCTTTAAATTTGGGTACTTCCATGCTTTGTAATCTCCTGATTTTTCCATATCTTCAAACATTCCTGCTGGGGGTGTGCAGTGCTGGGGAACCCGTTGTCTGCACACCATTCATGCTAGCTCCTATCAGTACAAGGGCCTGTGAGACAGGGGCAGAGTCTTCAGGACTGTGAGGATTAGTGATCCTTCAGGGCTCAGGCAGCGGAGTCCTCTTTCTGAGTCCTGTGGTATAAGAATGGGAAGACCTGTGAGCACGCTTCTCATACAGTATGTCTTGTCTCTACATCCAGCTGTAGTTGCTGAAGACCTGTGGAGGGGGGAGGCCTTTTTTCCCTCTTGGAGAAGTAAGTGTGCCAGGACATGCCAATGGGAGCACTACAGCTATTCTAAAGCTGTCCACCGAGTTTCAGTGAAATCCACGAGCAGGATCAAATCACACCTAACCACACATCAGACCTTGCAATTAATTCACTCCTTACCAATCTTAGTGTGACATTATAACTCAGCATGCTGGAAATGCTACCTTGCAAGAAAGTTTTGAGCCTATCAGTCACTGGTCTGTCTGAAGGTCAGCAGATGTTAATTGAATTTTGTCCAGCGTTCCCCTTCTCCATGCAGTATTATCCTTGGCCAGGGTAAAGAAGCTACCATTCCCACAAGCCTCAATGGCAGATATTTGCTATAGTGTTCACAAGAATTGTACACCTATTTCTACATCCCTTTATGAGGAACACTGTTTTCCTCCAGGCGACCTTTCCCTGACAGATTCTGCCCAGGACTGGATGGAACAAAATGAAACAAAGGGCAGCAAAAGTACAGTGTTTGTACAAGCACAGTAATGTCCATTGAAAGGAATAATTTGAATTGCTGTAAAATAAAATGGGTGTAGTAAAATGCTCTGTGTGTGCATATACACACAAATGTACATATACAGACACAAAAACACAGAATCATCGAGGCTGGAAGGGACCTTTGGAATTTGTCTAGTCCAACCCCCCTGCTCACCAAGAGGCGGTTGGTCAGGCGATCATCCATCCAAGTTTTTAATATCTCCAAGGACAGAGACTCCACCACCTCTCTGGGTAACCTGTTCATGTGTTGAACCACCCTGACAAGAAAAAATTTGTGTTTAAATGGAATTTCAGTTTGTGCCTATTGTTTCTCGACCTGTCACTGGGCAACGCTGAGAAGTCTGGGTCCATCTTCTTTACTGCCTTCTGTCAGATATTTATGCATATTGATAAGATCCCCCTGAGCTTTTTCTTCTCTGGGCTGAACAGTCCTAGCTCTCTTAGACTCACAGAATCACAGAATGGTTGGGGTTGGAAGGGACCTCTAGAGATCATCTTGTCCAACCCCCCTGCTTGAGCCGGTACATCTAGAGCAGGGGGCACAGGACTGCATCCAGGCAGGGATTTAATATTTCCAGAGAAGGGGACTCCACAACCTCTCCGGGCAGCCTGTTCCAGTGGTCTGTCACCCTCATATTCATATGGAACTTCCTGTGTTCCAGTTTGTGCCTCTTGCCCCCTATCCTATCTGAAAAGAGTCTGGCCCCATCCTCCTGACACGCACCCTTTAGATAATTATAAGCATTGACGAAATCCCCCCCTCAGTCTTCTCTTCTCCAGGCTGAACAAACCCAAGTCTCTCAACCTTTTCTCATGAGGGAGCTGCTCCAGTCCCCTGATCATCTTCGTAGCTCTCTGCTGGGCTCTCTCCAGTAGTTCCCTGTCTTTCTTGAACTGGGGAACCCAGAACTGAACTCTATGCACACCAATTACTTACTAATTTTTGTGCTGCTTCACTGAAGAGTTAGCTAGTCCTCCCAGTTCCGTGTCATCTGCAAATTTGCTGAGGTTGTACTCTGCTTCATTGTAAAGCTCATTAATGAGGATGTTAAACAATGTTGGCCCTGGGGTACACAGCAATTTACTGGCCTCCAGCTGGACTTCATGCTGCTGATTGCAACTCTGAGCCCAGCAGTTCAGCCAGTTTTCAGTGCCCTTCACTGTTCATTTATCTAGCCCATGCTTCATCAGTTTGTCAATGAGGATGTTGTGGGAGGGAGTGTCAAAAGTCTCGCTAAAGTAAAAATAAACAACATCTACTGCTCTTTCCTCATCCACTGAGCAAGTCTTGTCCCTGTAGAAGGCTATCAGGCTGGTCAAGCCTGATTCGCTCTTTGTAAATCCATGCTGACTACCCCCAATTACCTTCTTGTCCTTGAGATATATACATACACATATTTATACATCGTACATGCACACACATATATAGATAGTTAAACATATACACATGTGTACATATACATATACACATACATATATATACACACATATATATTAAACATAGCAATTCAAATTATTCCACATATATACGTGATCCAAATAACCCAAAACTGCCCAGGTCTTTAGCATCATTACAGAGAATTCTTTAAGAAAATTTGCTTACCCTAAAACTTAAGTAAAAAAAAAACCCAAACAAACCAACAAAACAAACCACCCAGCAAGGTTTTAGCATGAGGAAAAAAATTGGGCAAGCCAATGAGTCTAGATAAATATAAAGTATGCCAGCATCCAGAATAACATATTCTAGCTGTCCCATCTAAAGAAGGCACGACATGTGAACCGTGGGCTGGACTCAAAGGCTAGTGCCATTAGAAGGATCCAGAGACAGGAGGTGCTAGCTCTCCAGGACAGATTTTACTCTGACATCACTGGCAACACCTTTGCACAAGCAGCATCCTGGATCAAACAGGCTTCCAGCCAGATGTTATCTGAAATGTTATTCGTGTTTTCTTGGAGTGTATTAACCTTGGTTTCAAAGTAATTAATTCTTAATTCTGTAGATGGTACCAGCAGATTATATCAGCCTGCCTTTGCTCTAGTACAAATGTGTCTGCTGATTATTTGTGCCTCTCCTTGGAAATGGGAAGTATTATACAACTGCAAAATAGATCCAGATTTTAAAGTCCTGAGGTTCAATCAGAAGATACTGTAATTCCTATTGTTGCAGTTCCCCAAATGCTTGAAAGGTTGCTTCACTCTTTAGATTTCACAGTCTTAGTGATGTCTTCAGCATTTTCCCTTAGCATCAGTCTCCAGATGCTCTCTGAGGTCTGAACACAGATGAGAGCACCTGATCAGGCTGGTCACTCTGCTCAGCTGCACGTCTGCTGCTCTGGCACCCACTGTGCTTCTCTTGCTGAAACCCCACTGTTTCTTTACTTCCGAAATGCACACAAAATGTAATCTGTTTTATTTATACGTATGCCTCTTTTTACAGACCATACAGGGATGTTTAGGGTCAAAAGTTTCATGCCTGTCATTTGTCATTATCAGGATCAGAGCAGGCACTGTAACCTAGGAGCGTCCTGCTCACTATTCCAAAAACAAAAAGACTACTCTAAGTCAGGTCAGCAGTCTGTGGTGATGAAGGAGGTCCAAGACCAAGCCAGTAAGTCAATCTCCAGGCCACCATCAGGTCCAGGGATCACCAGGCACCTCCTTGGGGACAGGGATGGGCTAAGGCTAGACCAGGACATGGGCATGCAGATGGGCAAGACTCAGTGCAGCCCATGGCCAGGCAAGGCAGGACTGCAGTATCTGGGGACTGGCCCTGCTTTGGCATCACTGGGGCAGGGACTGATGGCCCCGGCAGCTGACATGGGGCCCTGACATACACTTCTGCAGACTGTCCTGCTGTGCTCTGCTTTTACTTTCCAAAATACTGTGATAATCATTTTATGGTAATAATTTTAAGTTAATTAGGCAAAATTAGAGGACTACGCTAAATGGCAGGAGAAAATTATTTACCTTATTCTACTGCCTGAGGACTCCTAAATGCACAAGTAAGTAAATATCTTTAAATGCAGCTGATAGTATTTACAACAAGTGAAGACATGAAGAATGCTGATGAGTGCATAAAACATTTCATTTCCATTCAGTCATTCCAAGCAAAGGGAATGCTGTGAGTGAACAATCTTTACTTTACAGACTTAGACCTTACCCTCATCAAAGACCAGCAGAGAAATGGACTGCCTTTCACCAGCCACCCAGTCTGCCTGTGAGTTTGCAGGAGTGGAGCAGAGCTCTGCTCAGCAGTGACACTATGGGGCTGTAAAAACCTGTTTGCACCTGGGAAAAGCAGTCAAGAGGCAGGTTTTGCATCAAGACAGTCAGCCTGGTTGATTTGCTTGGTTTTTGCTCTGAGTTAAAGCTGTGTCAAGGCTGTGTCAAGGTGAAATTTTGACAGTAATAACTCCACTGCCTATGCCCTTTGGAAAGCTTTATTAAAGGCAAAAATGCAGAAACGGGAACTAGTACTCCCATCTGGCTTCAGGGGACCCGGCCTGAAAAAGGTACATAGCTAAACTAGTCCCTGTCTTGAAATATTACAAAAGCCAAACTGTCCTTTATGCCAGAAAATATTTTGGGACTGGACCCAGGACATCAGAAACACTATAATTAAGATCTCTGAAAATAATTGCAGTGGTGAAGAGGTAAAGGTGCTTTTTTGCTTCCATCCTATCATTGTGTACATGAATTGTCAGGGATGGTGACGGATCCTCCTTCCTGGGGCATCATGAGTCAGGACTGCATTTCAGATGGAAGGAGTGAAGTGTTCCTTCCTCTCCTTTTCCCATCTGCATCTTGCCTGTTAAATTATCAGTGGAAAATACTTGGAAAGGTTCTGCTTTCTCCAAGTGGAAGCAGGTCATTCTGGTAACGATTGGGTTTGAAAGGAGTCTTCCTTCCAGAGCACAGAAAAAACTGATAGTGGTATGAGGAAGAAAAATGTGTCTGTGAACATAACAATATAGACATTTGTATGCCATATAATATTATCAAAGCAAGTAAATAAAATTTGTTATTGCAGTGTATAAAAAGTGAAGGTTTGAATCACTGTAATTAGAGTTGATGCACATTCCTTTAAGTCATTTTTTTTCAAGCAGACACCAATCATGACTGTGTGCTCTAGTTACTGAATGTAAAAAAGCAAAATTATAAAGCTCCCTGCAGTCTCTGAAATACATAGTAACAAATACACAAAAGGTGTATTTAGGTAGAGCAATGCTTCTCAAGGTGGGGATAGATGGATTTTATCTGATCTGTAACACAACATTAAAGATCTGGATATCCCAGTTTATCTTTACAGGGCTCAAGGAACCCCCCAAAACCTTGGTGATGATCCAAGCATTGTTTGGGATGTATGTATGGAAGACAAGAGCTGAAGGAACACTGTTTTGAATGGGACGCAGGCAGGAGTCCATAGCCCACATCCTCCAAAACCTTTTTATGTGCTGAAAGTCTCTTTTGCATATCACCAGAGTATTCAGAATCACTACTCCTCTAAACCTATAGGCAGCAAAGGTGTGGAGAAGGCTCATGCAGACAGGCCTGAGCCCTGACAATGCTCCAGAGCTCTCTGTCCTTGGGGTTTTTCAAGACCCAACTGGATGAAGCCCTGGGCAGCTTAGTCTGACCTCAGGCTGGCCCTGCTGTAAGCAAGAGGTTGGACTAGAGACCTCCTGAGCTCTCATCCAACCTGAATTACTCTGTGATTCTGTGATTCTATGATGGCCATGGCTACATGGGGTATGGGAGGCCTGAGCATCTAACTGGGCATCTGACTATACTGCAGTATGTTCAGTAGTACAGACTAAATGTCACAACCTCTCCTTGGGGCTCGTACGCTCTAGGTCCCTTACTATCTTGGTATTCCTGGAACTGGACACAGGTATAGGCTCACCAGTGCTAAATAAATAAGAATGACAAACTGACACAGTCTACTGCCTGTGATCCTCTTATTGGAGCTTAGTTTGCCTGATTAACACTGTTGGTTCATACTCAATTTGGCATCTACCATAACCCCCAGTCCATCTTAGTAGGAGAGCAACTCAATCAGTGCTCAACCTGTACTGTTACATGGGGTTACTTGGCCCACTGGCAGAACTCTGCTCTTCTGCTGAATTTTGTAAAGTTTTTCTTGGTCTAATCACCAAGGCTTTTCTGGACTGAACCTCTGCCACTGAGCACATCAACCACATACCTAATTTAGTATCTACTGCAAATTTGCTAAGGGTGCAATTTTTCCATTATCCAGCTTATACATATATTATTAGATAATGTTATCATCCAGATCTCTGATGAAGTTGTTGATCAATATGGGCTTTGGCAGTAGTGTCTCAGCTACTCCACTTGTTACTGGCTCCCAAAAGGACACTGACCAACTGTTTACTACCCTTTTCACAGAAGTCTGACAAAGGTTACACCTTGTGCTGGGTCATGTCCATACCAAATGTGAGAGCTGGAATTGGGGAACAGAGAATCTACCCTTCACAATGGACCTCAGTGATGTAGCAGGTGAAAGCAACCACCTTTCTGTGTCTAGGAAGGTGCTTACAAGCTCCAGCCTGCATTGCTCAAGTCCAAACACTAAGGAGGAGGATTTGCTCTGACACAGTAAGTGAAAATGAACAAAAAGAACAAAACAAAATGCAACAATAAACTGTAAGGGATCCATCCCATGTGCCCAGAGTGCTCCAACAACAGTGGGTGTTCAGTTTAGTTTAATTTAATCTTTGACTACCTGGCAGAGTAGGTAGGAAATACCTTAATCACATGTGTAAAGGAGTCTGAACTGGGAGGTTATACAGCCATAATCATAAATACATAAGAGCCATGTAATAAGTATTCTAGCAGGATTTCAAGAAGTTAGGAATACAAATAGGAATTAAGGTAAGATTCAGCCTGGAAAAATGCAAGCTAAACACAGCAAGCCTCAGGTAAATAAAAGCATAGCAGTTACTGGGGGCTCAGTATCTAATAAAAGATAACAGATGGCCAAATAGTATTTGAGTGACCTCAGGACAGTAGAATGGATTAGCTGACCATCTAAAGTCTCTCCTACATGTATATTGTTATGATCCTTTTTTCTCCTCACTTTATTTCTTCTTCCAACCTCCTTCTCTCTCCAGTTGCTTTCCCTTGGAAAAAAAAGGGAGAATTATGCTAGCATTCCACCTTTTGCAAATCTGTTGTGAGCCTTGGGCTAGAGAGGGAGCTAAAACCAGTGGCTTAGCAGTTCCATGCTTGACGTTAGCATGAGGTACAAATAAAACAGGGTGCAGAACCTGTATTTGTCCAACTGCAAAATTATAAAGAAACAGCATGAGAGAAGAAAGCTGCCTTATCTCATTAGTAACTCATTCTCTACCCTTTTGTGTATGTTTGCCTCCTTTCATCTTGATGGAAGCAGGATATTACTGCAAACAGCCCACTTCAGTTAGCCTTTGGTCTTTTCTCAAAAAAGCCTAGTAATTTCTAGCCGGAGGGCTGTCAAAAAGGCTGCCAAACAAGAATATTTTTTTCTTACAAAAACTTCCTTGAACTGAAGGTAAAAAAGAAACACTGAATAAAAGAGCTACATAAAGCATTGATGGAATTAATTTCTTTTTATTCTTTTCTGTACCTATAATAAAAGATTTACAGTACTTCAGTGGTGTTCAAGAATTGAGCTTCCTGTACTCAAACCCCAAGTTTTGTTTCACTGTTTAAGGCAGTATAACGACAAGGCTGTGTTGTACCTTCACCTCTTTATCCCATTAAATACAAAGCTAACCTAATCCCTGCAGGTAGCTTCTTATACATTCAAAAACATCGCTACCAGGCAAAGGGGGGCAAAAAAAAGGGAGAAGGAATTTTCAGCCCTTTAATAAAGGTAAAAAAGCATCCGGGAAGTTTAAGTGAGACACATTGGCTGTGAGGAGAAATTGTGAAGGGAAGGTGCTACACAGGCAGTTGTGGATGCTGTCAGGCCTGAAACGAGAACTGACATGGTGATACCAGGATGCTTGACCTGTCTATCTGTGTCTGTGTCCCTCTGTCCATGTCTGTCTGTCATCTCACCAGCCAGGGAAAGCACCCACCTGCTCCCACCCTAGCTGCAGCCTGACCCTCACAGCACAGTCAGGACAGCAGGGTTGGGTGGCTATACTGCTCCAGCTGCCATCAGCAAACACAGGGCTGCCCAGCACATCCCCCACATGGCACCCGTCATGGGATTTGCACATCTCATCATCCCTTTCACAGAATCATAGAATAGTTTGGGTTGGAAGGGACCTTTAAAGGTCATTTAGTCCAACCCCCCCCTACAATGAGCAGGGATATCTTCAAATAGATCAGGTTGCTAAGAGCCCCATCCAACCTGATCCTTCCTGGTTCTTGGCCATCCTTTTGCTGCTTGTATGTCCCTTCCCAGACCCAAGCCTCCCCCAAGTTACACAACCTGCTTCTGAAGCCCTTTCCCCCTTTGGTTGCAGTTCTGCCACATCCATACCCAAATTGGGTATTTTTCATTTATTTACCTCTTGCATGGCATTGCTGACATGGTCATCTACTGGCACTGCTGTTGGTCTTGCCGAGCTTTACTCCCCAAAGGCCCCCAACACTCCTCCAATGACCTGCAGAGTTTGGGTCTTTCTCACATACCCACTCTTTGCCACCTGCATGGCCTTGACAACCCTCTTGGCACTGTCACTCCTGTCACCTTCTCGCTCTGCTTTTGGCTGAGTCTGGCAGTTTGTCCTTTCATGTCCAGCAGCTGCAGTTTATCCCTAAGCATGACCACTGTTTGTGCACAATGAATTCTTTTTGTATGAATGTCAGGGGATAGAGACTGAAAAATAAGTCTCCTGTAGAGTTGTGCTTAAGGGGTAACCATGGATGTTGGGACAGAGAAAATGAAGGGACTCAGAGAAGACAACGTTAAGGGTTAAATGCAAGGACCTGTCTCTGAAAGCCTACTGAATGAAAGGCTCTCATCTGGGTACATACTGCCTGAAAAGGCTGGGGTTTTTTAACCTGACCTTCACAAATAGGCAAATAGGCTCATGCGGGTTCAGTGAAAAATTCTTTCGCTTTCTTTTCCCAATATTTAAGGTTTGGATTAAGTAAATTCCAGATTTGTAGGCATCAGAACTAATAATTCTTCACATCACTAAGAGGATAATTATGCCTAAAGATTTTAGGAGGTTTTAGCGTATATTAATAAACTGAAAGTTTTGAAACTGGCTTTATATCCAAAACATATGAGATTTATGATGTTAAATATGGTTGTGTCTGCATTTTATATTGGAAAGAACCCAAGCAGGGAGGCTGCAAATGGCATATCAGAAGTCTCTGAAAAGAGCAGTGCTCCTGCAGGGAGGAACAGCACCTGGGCCCTGGCTCCAGTTCCCATCATCACATGTAGGACCAGCCTTTCCCCCCAGTTATACAATACAAATAGTTTCTCCCTACTGGTCTGAAGCAACAATTTTGCTCAATCACCTACCTAGACATTGCCTTGGGATGCTCAGCTGCAGTCCCCCTCTTCCTCCCATAGACCATATGTATTTTGGCACCTGGAGATCTGGGCAAAGAGCTGGTAGGCTGTTCCTTGGCTCAGAGCACACTCAGGTATGTGATGAGAAAAAGGACAGAGAGGCTGTTAGGAAAAATGAGTCAGGTATGTGGCATCCAAGGACATGTCGTTATTTGATAGGTAGCCTTTTCACCGACGGGTACCATGTTGTCCTTTGGAAAAGGAACCACTGACAGCAGCCTTTATTAAACAGTGACCAGGAGTTCCCTCCCTTTCTCAGGAGTTCACAAGGTGTATATTCATCCAGGGACCATGCGTGGGACTATACATTGGCAGCACAATTCATCTCCCAAGAATGGGAGATCCCACAGTGTCTGTGCACTACCTGTGTCCGATACAGGTAGATCTGGCCACGTGACTGCCAGAAGATCATGGAGTGCAGCTCCTAAAAAACATTGTGTAGACCACCAATGTGGACAACATAGTGCCACTGAAATCAGCAAGGCTCAGCTAGAGGGTTCCTCTTCAGCTCATTTCTGCAAACACTCTCATTTTATGTGCCTTTGTTTTTTGATATGGCAGATACCAATGGCTCCACTGGAAATCCTGATTCTTGAGTCATTAAAAGCTAGAGTAGACAATGTACTTGAGACTACATCTGGACAAATGCAATCTGAGTGCAACTAAATCTATTAGTGAATGGCTGTGACTAAGAAAATCAAAACAAATGAATTTGCGAAATGCTTTTTCCTCAGGTATTCCAAATGTAATAGTCTTGTGATTAAGTCTGAAAGTTCCCCAGGCAGAACGGTAAAAAAAAAAAAGGAACAAAGGAAATCTAAAATGAAATTAAACTTATCACTGAGGGGACAAGAAGTAATTTGGTTAAACTAAAGTTATTATTCACCTGCCTTAGTTTTTAATTTCAACAGGGAAAGAAAGGAAGAAAAAAAATTACTTGGATTTGACCCAAAACACTGGTAAATAGACAGAAGTTTGAACAACACACTGTATGGGAAAATACATTAGGGAGGACCAGCTCTGCAGTCTGGCCAGAAAGTGATGCTCAGACCGTGAAATGGGACTAGGCTAGAGACCAGATATGCACACTATTTTCACAGGTCAATCAACCTTTTAACTCAGTTATACCCAGGAGTACCAAATCTTGATACAGACCATGGGAAGAAATAATTTTAATGCTTAAATTACTCACCCACAGTAGGTACCCATAATATATCCCTCAGTGTCCCACAAGATTATTGTCTGCATTTGGTTTCAGAAGCCCTATTAGTGGGATTTTTCCATTTCTAAAAAAGTATTGCAAAGAATGGAGAATAAAAGAGGGGAATAACACAGCACTTTGCAATGTATCAGAAAGAGGTTTTTGTTAAGCTGAAAGTATATTAATTTCCTTAAATACTTTTGCAATTATCAGATTTCTATAATACATAATACTCAGCTGAAATCCCAGTTTAATTACTACTTTTATGTTTAAATTTAGTTCTGTATCCATAAAATATTGTGAGGCCTCCTGATTGTATTTAATACCCTCACACCAATGCTCTGCATGTACACTGAGCAATGCTCTCATGAACCAATCCTGGGTTACATTTTCCACCTGCCACAACATTTCATGCTAGGGAAATGAGATTCCTTTTTTTATTTTACTCTCAGTTCTACTTAATTAGTGTCTTAAGAATTGTTTTGTTTTTGAAAAATTTGTTAAATAGAGGTTTTTGAGTAAACCATTCACTATGAATTTGAACTCTGGACAAGATACTCTAGGCTATGCATAAATTTATAAGTGCTGGCAGGACCAGAATGTTAAAGATCTGGGTGACAGTGATGACAAAGAGCTTCCTTATTTCTTCCCTGGAAGAGGTGTAAAAGGAATGAGTTTGTGGTTCTTGTCTGCGTAGCTTTGGTATTCATCTTGTGCATGCATTTTGAGAGGAACACTAATGGGAGAACTGTTTATGCCTGTTGTTCCTCTTCCTTACTTTTTCCTCTCTATTATTCCTGACTAATTTTCGCTCGTGACTAGTTAAATAAGGATATTTGGTCTAGGTACCCAGTGGAGGACACTGTGATGTTGAGAAGCTTTACAGAAATGACCCCTGACTGCAGATATCTCTGGTTTTGGAGCATTCAACTTGAAAGACTTAGAGCAGAAAGATTTGCAGAGCACTCTGGCTCTGAGAATCTAATTATCCCACATTCTAAAAGCACCCCAATGGACTGGCTAGCCACTCTGGAGATGGCTTCTGTGTGTCAAATACCTCAGCAGATGTTTTCACACTGCAATAACTGATCACTCAAGAAGCCTGCTTTCAAGACCCCCTGATCTGCTGGTTAAAACACCTGAAGAAATAAATATAGAGGATCCATGGGTAAACTCACAGGGAAGGAGGGAGTGGAGAAGAGGGACAAGATATTTCTCATCAAAAATATTTCACTAAATGAAAACCAAAGGCATTATGTGTTTCTTTTTAAACAGAGGAGCAGTGCCACACAGAGGTGTAGGAAAGTGCAAAGTGGATTACAAAACTGGGCTCAGTAGGCTAAAAAAAGATGCAAACTTTAAAGTCACTGGCAAGTACAGTTAGGCCTGGAAGAACTAAATACAGATAGTTCCCTACTTTGGAGACAGAATTTGGCTTCCAGGGCAATGCTTACATCCATCTCGAATGAGAAAATCATCCTAATCATCCTGTATCTGAGGAGGTGGAAGGAATTTTAAATAAGGACTTGAACTCCAGGACAGGTTCTGCATACCAGATCTGTGGCTTATGCATATTCCACTTGGTCTCTGGTGCTTCCAGCAGAGACTTAGTTGCTAACAACCCTTCTCAGACTCTTCTCTGTGTTTTTTCAGTACAGTCTTTGTCTCCATTATTATTTGCTTTTCATCTCACTACCTTGCTTGACAATACATTAATGCTCTTTAAGTCCATTCAGGAGTCTTGTATACTTGGAATCCTGGCACATCAACCTGGCTTCCCATTTTCTGAATACCTCCTCTAGCTCCTGCCTGCTTTAGGGTGCAGCCCATGTTCACAGATGTTAGGCACGGGCAAGTCATGCTATTTTGGCTGCAGGTATCTGGAAAGAGTACTGCTCTCAGTCAGTCTCGAACTGCTCATCAGCACTCTCCATGGAGGTTACAATTACCTTGCAGAAGCATAACTGCAGGTACAATTACTTCCTCTCCTCGTCCTGTCAGAAGGTTGTGTTTTATAAACCTGTACATCAGTGTTTAAGATAAATCAGGTCCTTTTGACAGAACTACTTCAGGAGCAGCAAAACAAGAAGATGCCACCAGATCTGAAGGGACAGCAACCCTCTGTTTGGGAGGCTGGGGAAAGAAACCAGGGGCAGCAGAGGGTAAGCTAAGAACGGACATGTCTTCCATCCTGTTTAACTTCCAACTGCTCCTTATATTTCAACTTAAACACATGAAATAAATACTACACAGATCACTGCATTCCAGTATTTTTTAATATATTCATCTTGTTTCTTTGCTTGCCTCAGATTCCCATAAGTAAGAAAGAGAAAGCATTTTCCCTCATTTTTTGTCCATGTTTTAGACCATAAAATTTCTGAGAGAACAAACATTTTGGCATGGCCTTGAAGAAGTCTTCATGCAGTGTTGCTCCAAACAGTGCCAGGACCTGTAGGCAATGCTGTAGTACAAATAATAAACACTGTTACCATCTTGTAAATTCGTTAGTTGTACTGAAGCATTCTTCAACACTCCAATAGTTTATTTCAATTTTAATATATATTTATTTAATATTTAATAATTAATAATTTAATTAATTTATTTAATAATTTATTTCCATTTTAGGAGTTTCTATATAGCATGTTCCAACTAGCAGAATTAGAAATAGAAAATTCTGTAGAAAAGATCTGCTGAGCCTCTACTCTGTTTAAAATAGAACAGTCACATAAGTAAGATTCACATTACAGTGCTCTTTAACTTTGAGAAATTGTCTGTTGCCTGAAGAGCTTCCACAGCTTGAAAAACTTGCATTGCAGCTTAGCAGTTAGGTTTACCCCCATGTAAACCATCGAAGTCTGTTATATTGGGTAGCAGGGGTCAGAATTGGAAAACAAACAGAATAAAATAAGTTTTTTAAATAATGAACCTCTTTGGAGGGAAAAACACAAAGCTCATTCTAAACCTTATGTCAACCTGTTAAAAATCATTATGAATAAATAATGTGCCAGCATTAGCTTCCTAGGAAGTTCACTCACTTACAAACATAGTCCCTTCAAATTCCCATTTTGCATTTTTTAACGTTATCATCATCTAAGCTTGGCAATAGTACATTTTGCATTCTTCTGACATCATGTTTACAGTTAATTCTTTGAGAATCTTCTGAAGTTATAGGAGCACATTCTGAAAAAGCATTTCCAACCACAGCAATGATAAATATAAAATTACTTCACTTCCAGGATGCATTCTGTTGTTCTTAAAACTAATTTTCATTTCAAACTATGTTTTCTTTTAGTATCATTCTTGCCATCATGTGCTTGTTCATGATATTCTGTTTCACCACCCTGTTGTATATCTTAGCTCTGGTTTTGTGCTAGGCCTACTTTATTGGGCTAATGGTTTGTGGAGCACCATGCCTCAAGGACAACATTAAAACCATTAAGACCTAGATATCTGCAGAACAGTGTACTTTGTGACTGTTTCAACCCAGAAGTCAAAATAAGGAAAGAGATATATACTTAGATGTTGGGGATGAGCTCTCTCCATTGCCAACACTTGGAGCCACAAACAGACTGGGAGACAAGATTTAAACTTATAATACCTCTGTCCAAAAATGTCAATGGGTCCGTGGCTTGGTTGTATCATCATATTAAAATACTTGTCCTGCTACCAGGAAGGATATTCACCAAAAGCATATGAAAAAAAGGTTTTACTGACCATATCCAGGATAGCTCCCAGAGATGTGCAGGTCAGTCTCTGAGATTCAGAGAATAAATGGTTTAATCCTGCTGATGGTCATCTTCCTTTTTTACATGACTGGTTTTGGGTGAACACCCTCCAAGACAGTTTAGTGTATACGATCTATGCTCCCACTCTTTATACCCACATTCTTTTCTTAGCAGCTGTTGTGGTCCAGGCCATTCTCCAAGGCTGGGCCACAGGAGCATACTCACACTGCAGCCCAGGCTTCTGGTCAATCCTTCTGGGCACAGGATGACTAGACACTGGAATCTGCCAAAGTGACATGAGTGGAATCAGTATTAGTGTCACTGGTGATTAATGACAGTCAAAGTAATAAATGAAACTTTTAATTGCTTCTTTTCCCAAACCATCATCTTAAACCCAACACTAACCAAATCCATGGACCAGACAAATAGGTGATAAATGCATGGAATATAGATATATATCCAGACTAGAAACCCATAGCAATATGTTTCACACTGAATTTTTCAATGATATGTTTACATAGTTGTTAGGCCTATTTCTGGTTTTTGCTCATATTCTGACCAGCCCAATTTGTTTCCATTTCAGTTCATAAAGAGGGTCTTCAGCCATGGGGCAAATTTGATTGCTAAAATGTGGTGAAATATATTGCAAAAAACATCAGCCTACTGAATCCAGACAAATTCCTTCCCAACAATCTGGCACATACTCCTTGAAAGCCAGTCTAGTTAATGGAGGGCAAAGGGGTATGTTTTGAGAGGGTCAGGTGACTTTCACATTTCTAGCCATACATTATCTCTCCCTATCTATGCACAAAACTGGAGAAAGGATTAAGGCTTTTGCTGAACTTAGGCACTTGCAGGGTAGAATGGAAGGTCAAGGGTCTTTGAATGATGATTTATTGTCACAGTTTAACATAGAAGTGTCTCTAGACGCCCAGGGACTAAAAATATGCCATATGGATGCCAAGTGAGAATGTACTGGTAGGCACAATGCAAGACTCGACACCACAAAATAATCTGTTGAAGAGCTTTGCATCCATTTCTGAGGCTCCTAGAGAAATGGCTAGAAACATATTCTGCAGTGTTCTAAGCCATACTTGATACCTTGTTTGGTCTTCCCATATATCCATCTCAAACCCTATTACTCTAATCTTTTAGTGGAACTGTAGGGACTGCTGTCAAATATTCCCATTCTAAATGCAAGTTTTCTATTATTTAATGTCCATTTCCAAAAGTGTATTGTCCTTTCAGGTTGCAGAATAGAAACATGGGTTTAGTAATAATTTCCCTGCTACCCTAGCTGCTCTGACAACATATCCCTTGTGGCATGCCTTACATTCTGAGTCTTCACAGGGACGTTATGGCCTGTGTGGCATGGTTCTTTGCTATGTCTCCCACAGCTTCTCCATCTTCCCTCCTGTTAAAGTTTGTTGGCTTTTTTCCTCACTCACTGAGCACTGCTTCTGATATTAAAAGTGCTTGCAGCTGTTCTTTTCATGTTTGTGTTACTATTCTTCACTGGTCTGCTGCAATCTCTTCTGTGCTGCTAGTATGTAGGTCAGCATCACTTTTGCTCAAGCTGCTGTTAGCGAGCAATCTGGGCCTAAGTGTAAGTTGTGCTGATAAACTGGTTGTCTCTATTGCCAAAAATCATTCTGCCTTTTATTAATTCTTCTTTTAACATTCTGTATATGCAATGTTCAGCAAAACTGTGATCTGCAGTAATAAAAACTTCAGCTGGTTGCCCTTGTTCTTGGCACCTCCTAGCAAATTTGGCCTTTTCATGTATTATATTTTACTTGTCCGTGACATCAACTTCAAAAGTATCTTTTTGCCTTTTTTTCCCCCTCATCTTTTTTTCTTTCTTCTGTGTGAGACACTGGCAAGCAACAGCAGCAGGAATAGCCAGGGCAAATACCAAGGCGTCTATGTGACATTCTTATACCTTTCTGAACAAATTCCTGAAATTTTCAACTCCAGCAGCACCTAAGTTGCCAAAATCAATATTCTTCAACAGGGCCATTTACTGTTCAGGTTCCACTGCATGTATTTACCTGCTTTGTGATCCACATCAAAGAGAGAGCCTTTGTGCCCAAGCTAGTCAAATCTAGGAGATTCTGGAGCAGGCTGGCTGTCTCTGTCTTGTATATTACCAAGATTAATAACCATCCCACAAACCTTTGTGCATATACAACACAGGAGGCTCTATGCTCAGTCTTTACCTACGTCACACAGACAAATAATTTTTCACTGTGCTTATAAAAAGCAATCATATTGAAACTACACCTTCAGGCACTGCTTACTGCAGATTCTGAGGCCTTTTTTTGCTGTTTATCCTTCTCAGATGCTGTGACTGTGATGTTTTACAAGCAAGGGTCTTCTTGCAAAAAGGGGTCAGGGAACCCACCAACACAGAGATGAACGCAGACATCATGGAAGTAATACTGCTACAAAATCTGACGAACTTAGAGGAAATGCTTTCTTGGGATATTTTCCTGAACCTCAGGTTTGACCAGGGTCATGGCCAAGCTGCTGTCCCCCTTGTCAAAGGAATAAGAAGCTTAGTCCCAAAAGTTTAGTACCCTTTGGTAGCACTGCAGCGCATAACATGCTTGAAATGAGCAGCAAAATATGTACAATTTCGACACTTGCAGGGCGAGACTTGGAACATTCTGTAGGGAGATAGCTCCCATCCAATATCACTAGCAGATTTCCTTTCAGGAGCGCATAACAGTGGAGGAGAAGTCATTATCACTTTGTAGCCTCTCACCAGCCAGTTAGCAAAGAGTTTGGGGCTAGGTAGATTAGTCAAATGAGCTGGCTGGGGAGATCCACAATGACGTGCTGCAGAGCATCAAACTTTGCACAAAAGTTTGTGCACACAAAAGCAAACATGAGGTGTTTTTCCATCTTGGACTTCCCAGGAAATGTACCTATATTCGTTTTTATTGTTTCTCCTCCTCTTCCAGGATAATGCTATTTTACATAAATTGAAAGGCTTCCCATTCACTCATAATGCAGGTCAGCATGGGACACTCTTGCATAGCATGACTATCTACATTGTCACCATTCACAAAGCCAATGTCTTCTGCACCTTGGGAGATATCTGACGTGGAGAAGCCAGTAGAAGTCCATATGTCAACCTATGGCAGACTCCTGTGACACCATGTGCCTTCAAAGAGTAAAATGGCACAGACTGATTGTCAATTTTCTAATAGCCAACAGCAGGGTGTTGTTGGGATGTCCCCTCACCTCCCTGCAAGTGCTCTGGTCTGCCTCAGGCCCCACTCTGAACTCCACAATGCTTGTAAACGTTTTCTTTTTACTTAGTCTTTTTCCCGCCCCTCAAAGGAGCCAAAGGGAAATCAACATAAATGTGCAGATCACGAGAAAGCTTCTTTATAATGTCAGGACCTAGACTTTCATAGGTTCAAGGCTACAGGTGTCATTAATGCAACTGGGAGATTACAAAGGCGCAAGGCCTCCAGGAGGATCACCCTGAGCAGAAATTGAGGGCAAGCCCTTGGCGCTCTCCCCAGTTGTACTATTTTCAGATGACACAACGTACAGTGAACCCGATTTTCATGCTGAGGCTATCATGCAAGAGAACCATGTATTTTCCTGGGACTGAAATTATATGTATGTAAAATTAGAAAATCAGTTTTGAAGGCAACACACCAAATTGTTAGAGATAACATGTTCCTGGGATTGACTAACCTTCTCACACTCTCCCCCTTCCCACATATTTTTTTCTTTTTTTTTTTTTCCTGAATCTTTCCTTTCCCAGTTCCTTTGGTTCATTTTTTGCAGTCTAAGGCACTCTCCCATCTCCATTCTCTAGGAGAGATAAACTCATCTCTGACACCACATAAACATAAGCCCCTTGGAGATGATCTGTAAACTGCAGGCATTGTTTAAGTGGGTCCACTCTTGCCCAACAGGATCCCATATCTATCCTGGCAACTATAGAGGGCTCGCTGGGCTTTCTGTACACCCTCCACACCCTCCACTTCTCATGCACTCTATGCAGCAGAAAGGGGGAAGTAGGTTTTAGCAACCCCCAAGTCTGTTTCACAAAGGTGCACGGGGCTTGTGTCCAGCACAAGGTCTCTGAAAGTTCTGGATCCTGAAGTGTAATACATTAACAAAGCTCTTCACGTTGGGCAGCAGGAGGCCACTGTGGCAGGGGGCATCTGTATCATCTCCTAAACAAACATTGATAAACCCATGTATGGTGACACTCCATGTGTCTGAATCTCAGGGAACAGCACTATTCTTAGCTTTTGTCAACAGATGCAGCACAATGTTCCCCTTCTTCACCACCCTGGCATCCTGAATTGGATGTAGATGAATATGCGTATGATCAGCCCTGTCTAACAGCCCTGAATACTAAAGCTTTGGTGTTAACACTTCATACACCCACAACATATTCAAGACAGTGACAGATTAGCCATACCAACCCCCTGAATAAAGAACAAAACCACAAAACCTTTCTAGGTCAGTACTTCAATATTTGACTGAACTTACCAGCTCCCTTTCTTAGGAGGAAGGCAAGAAGTACATGGAGCACTTCATGGCTTTCAGAAGTGGTGCTCCACCACAGAGCAGTTCTCAAGACCCAACTTCTGAAACAAGAGCTGCTGGTTCCAGTGTCTGCCTAGGACCCTGTCGTGGTTCAGCCCCAGTTGGCAACTAAACACCACACAGCCGCTTGCTCACTACCCCCACCCTTCTGGGATGGGGAGAGAATCGAAAGAGGAAAAGCAAAAAAAAAAAACAACCTGTGGGTTGAGATAAGAACAGCCTAATAATTAAAGTAAAATAATAATTATAATGATTATTATTATAGTAATAATAATGATAATATATTAAAAAGGAAAAGGAGAAAAGGGAAAAAACAGAAACCGCTCACCACCTGCTGACCATCGCTGCCCGTCCCCGAGCTGCGATTGCTGCTTCCCTCCCCTGGCCAGCTCCTCCCAGTTAACATACTGGGCATGATGTTACATGATATGGAATATCCCTTTGGCCAGTTTGAATCTTCTCTCTTCGTTGTGCACCCGGCAGAGCATGGGAAGCTAGAAAAATCCTTGACTAGTACAAGAACTACCCAGCAACAACTAAAACATCTGTGTGTTATCAACATTGTTTTCACACTAAGGCCAAAGCACAGCACTATGCCAGCTGCAGTCAAGAAAATTAACTCTATCCCAGCTAAAACCATGACAGATCCTGAAGGAAAACCCTCCCAAGGAGCAACACTAGGGCTAAAAGATGAAGCAGCAATGAGCCAAGAGGTAACGGTATGGTAATAGTTGGTTGCTTCTAACGATCTCTCTGTGTGTCACAGTTAGCATGCCTACCCACAAAAGCTGTGGTGGGTGGCAAGGAGATTTTGACAGCTTTCTGAAATCAAGCCCTGCATCTTCCCCTGCTCATGCACTCCCCTTTCACTAACACCTTTTGCCTTTTCTCCATCTTCTTCCCTTGCAGGAAAACTGTTGCTGGCCGTTGCAAAAGACAGTCACCTAAATGTGCATTGCACTACATAAGTTTTCCATGGCTTCACACTACAGCAGTATTTTTTACTACTGTAAGCATTGCTATTTTTAGCTATATTTTAACTACTAAGCAATGATAAAACTGAAGAAAGCTCTTCTTTTTTTTTTTTTTTGTGGGAAGAAAATTCAGCCCATTTTTTTAGAACAACAGGAAAAGACAGCAGATTGTGACTGTCAAGTGTAAGAACTGCTCATAATATTCAGCTATGTGGTGCCTTTTAGTCAAGTGTCAGAGGCATTAAGAAATTAAGCCTTACAACATAGCTACAAAGAAGGATTTTTTTTAAGAACGTTTTTATGTGCTACTTGCACTGCTGGTGTTTTATAAAGCTGATATCATCACAGTTTTTATGGTAAATAATAATATCAGCAATCATCAATATCAGAAACACACTAAATCAAAACTGACATCTAAAAATGGGATTTGCCCACAGGATACGTAATTTCAAGACATTTGCCTTGACTGAAGAGGATTGCCTTGATTTTTCTGCCAAAATCCTCTGTTTTACAGTACTTTGTACAACCTTGTGCTTGATAAGAATATGTATAGCCCTCCATCAGCCATTCTGTCTTTACCTTCTATTCATTTTTCATACTGCCTGTATGAAGCTCATAATAACTTCTGCATTCCTTGTAGTGATCAGAATCGACAATCAGTCACAGACTGAGCATCACATTCTGTTTCACTTTCAGGAACAAGTGGACAGCCCAAACAGCATGAACACATTAAAAAAAAAAAACTGCCTGATGGGTTCGTGTCTGTCCTTCTGCTCTCTCTTTTGTGTATAGTATAGCTCTTGGGGTAATTTCCATGTACATTTACCAAAAACAGTAGGGTAGGCTGTTTCTTCTGATACCATGAAATCCAAAAAGATAAGGCTAGAACACTGTACTTGAGTGCCTAACATTAAATAAACATGGCCTCTGGATAAATAGTTGGTACTTCAGAAAATGAGGCCACACACTTAAGTGCTAAGTGTGGATACACATGTCTCTTTCTATAGAGAGCCAGGCTTGAACATTTTAAGCCCAGTGCATAAATCCTCAGAAAATTAAGCTGGATGGTGAATCTGTGCTTCACTGTTACAGGAACAAGGGCAACTGAAAACCCTAACAGAGATTTGCTATGGGGCAAATAAGATATGTCTCTTCAGATGACCAGCTGGTCATCAACTAAGTTCCCATCGACTTGGGACTGCCATGGGGGAAGTAAAAATTTTCCAAGATTGCCTAAGCCCACCTTGGGTTTCAATTGAAGGATGTATAAAGATCTAAAACTGCACGATAAGTATTTTCTCAAAAGGTAGTTTTGGATCAAGCAAAACAATTTATTTTGATCAAATTAAAAATGGATCATTTCAATTTTGACCCTAGTATGTGCATAAAATAGAATATAATAACAATATTTTTAAGCTATTCGGAAATCAGGATATTATGTCGAAAACAACTTGTTCCTGCAGAGAATTTTTACTTTATTGAATCAGCAATTTCCAATGGAAAATATCCATCAAAAATTGTTTGACCAGAACTACATGGGATGCAACACCCAGCAGGAAACTGAAGCCCCGATGCACAAAAGCACGAGAAGTGAAGACTGTTGTATATTCCACTGTGGTACTGAGTGGACACACTCTAAACTATAGTCATGATGAAGCAATACACTAACAAGGACTTTCACCCTACTGTTGTGGTTGAATGCAATTAGGAGCAGTCCAGATACACTAAGATGTTCTTACTTCTGCTTCTGAAAACCAAGCACAAAGTTAATGTTTGGAATGAAGCTATAAATTAAAAGTTATAGTAGTTGTATAGGTTTGAAATTAATTATTGCAAAACTTCATCAAAATATAACCCAAAGTACTTTTTAATTCGATTCTAATGTTTTCTTTTTTAAGGTGACAGCTGGAGTCCCATCTGTCCTTATTTCTCACAACACAATCCATTTTTTATTATAATACTTCCAGTATGGTTATTACTATTGTTGGTTGTAAACGAGAGTAAAGTTTCAGCCTGGAAAATTTAATTGGCCTTCAAATAAAGCTGAATCAACTCGCAATATATTGTTGCTCAACATATTGAAAGTTATGTGGCACTGAAAGCAACAACAAATAGCCAGAGAAAAATATATTGTTGCCTGGTATTTGAGTATATCCCTTAAAAAGAGCTGCTTCAAATGCATAAAGCATTAAAAATAGAAATAAATTGTATTGAAATTCACTATTGATTTTCTTTAAGGTAACAATCCAGATTCACTGCTTATGACATTATTTTACACAAGGAACCACTGTATTCAGATCATTAGAAGGACAAAATATTGAACACAAAAATATTGAACACGTTACTTGTTCTCACAGTATGCCCCAGCCCTGCACACTAGCACTGAAAGCAATTCCCCCCACCATAGCCAGGGTAGTAAGGTTATTTACAACCCCTGCTTCATCTGAGAGTAGGGATTTGCAGCAACTGGCCGTAAGGTTATTTACAACCCCTGCTTCATCTGAGAGTAGGGATTTGCAGCAACTGGCCAACCTCAGGAAATCATCAGTCCAAAGGACAGAAGGAGTTTTAATGCCCTGGAAGTTATTTCCTCTCTATGTTTAATCTACAAATACTGCATGGTTGTTTCTACAGCACCCTGAAGTACAGGGAGATAAAGCACGTCCATGAAAACATTGGCCTAGCTGGACAGACAAATTATATGCAACAGGAGTGTTGTTATTTATGTGAGAGCTCTTGGGCTGGGGTAGATAATGCTGATGACAGACTAAAGACACGAAGAGGCTGAAGTGATCTGGCCTAGTCGGGACATACAGGTAATGATATATGTAAAACCTATTTCAAGCATCACTTGCAAGCTGGAGTAGTCCTCAATATGAAACATGTACATATGTCAAATATCCCCATTTTGACTACAGTGAAACTCTGTTAAGCTTATGACTCAGGGTCTTTTTGCTGTTTTCATTATTGAACTCAGAAAGTAATTTTTCAAAGTACAGCTGTTCCATGTATTCATGTTCTCTAACTAGAGGAAGAAGGCTGCAGAAAATAAAAAAGAATGTTTGACTGTTTTCTCTATGCACCTCTGAAACGATCTCCAACACTAAGGAGGTGGGGCAAATCAGAAAGTAAAGCTACAGGTAACAGAACTCCCACTAAGGAAGTTCCACTTGTGCTTCAGTGGGGCTGCATGCTTCCAGTGATACTGCAGCTGGTGCTTAGGGAAGAGGGGGGAAGTGTCAGCCCCTCTGTGGTGTAATTGGAGATCAAGATCAATCCAGCTCCCCATGATCCAGCTTGGCCGGTTATTTATTGCCCACGTCAGTAGCAAATGGGTCCATGGTTAAATGTTGTTCGCATAACCTTTATTTCACATAATATTTGCAAGGGACTGGCTGCAGAGTTGAGCACTGGAGCTTAACCTGTGGACTGTGCTTTAAGAGGCCTGCAAATGGATGAGAACTGGAGCAGGTTGTTTTCTTCATCCCTTTGATGGCTTCATTTGATAGACCAGAAATGGGACTGTCCATTCCATACTAAACTGATGTCCATATAATTACATACCCAGATATGATTGTCTCCACCTACCAGCAACTATGATGGCATTAAACAAAAAATCCAACTTGGTGTTTTGTTCTATTTCTTTTCTTGCTCAATGCGACTTAGTTTGGGATTAAGTTTATATATTTACAGGCTTTATGTGTTCAAGGTTTTCTGGGATTTTTTTGTATTATTTTTATTTTTAGAAATTAGTCTATTTCCACTTAGGAAAAAAAAAAAGACATTCAGTGAACAGGCCAATCGGTCAAACCAGGCAGAAGAAAGGAAGGACTTTCCAACTGATGGAATTCTCTCATTTATAGCAGTTTCACATACATCTTACTGTTTTGATTTAAATGATTGGACACTGCTATAAAAGGAGCAGTGTTCAAAACCCAGGAGACCAGTGTTTCCAATCAGAAGAACTGGAACTGCAGTCCAGAGTGCAAACATTCATGATGATCTGTCTGCAGAGCAGCTACAGACCCAGACAGAATCTCAATGAACAGTCAAACAGAATCAGTATATTTAACAAATTTATGCTTTTTATGGGTGACTTTCTTGCACTGAGTTAAGAGGTTAAGGGACAGATTCAGGCTGGTGTAAAGTCTTGTAGTACAGTGCTTTCAGCAAATAGTTGAGTTTCCGAGCAAATTATCCACTGTGAAGTACAGCCTGACTGCAGTCCTCACCACAAGGATTAATACGCTCTAGCCTGTAATTACTGAGGATTGCCTATTCAGTTTGGAAGTATTCTGCTGGAGAGGAAAACATTTAATCCTGCTTAGTTATCATGAGTGGGCACATGGAGCAATCTGGCAGAAAGTGTTTTGCCTTTCTGGGCAACTGCTTGGTTTTCATACAGAAGGTCCAGATATGAAATACATGTGGGTTTAGCTTCAGCAGGGACTGCCCCTCTCTGTGAAGGGTGCTGGTGATTCCAGAATCCAAAACATACTGTCCTTCTCTTTCCTGGGGTCAATAGCTAGGTCATTTGAGCAAGCAGAAATATTTTGCATGACACCAAATGAGGAGGAAATGGATCTCAAGAACGTAACACAGGAGCCCTTCTGTGCCAGACTTGAAAGTCCGCATAGCCCAGTATCCTTTCTGTGACAGTGACTAGTAGCTAAGAAAGGATACAAGAAATAAGGCTTGTACAGAGTAACGTGGCTTTGGTCTGACCCTCCTGAGCCAAGACTTCTTAATAGCATAGAATAGAATTTCAGTTATTTCAAAGAAAGTCTTACTTCTATTATTCAGAATAAAAATTTAATTCCGAAATTCAGATCTTAAACCTGTACATTTGTAGATGACTGATTTCTTTCTACCTCGTAAAATACCTCAGGGGAGAAGGGAGAACAGGCTAGCTATACTTTTTTGTTGTCATCTAATTAAGTTGTGTAAACATTGATTTTTGCCCCCCTTTTCACTATTGTTCTGTGTCATTATTAACTGCCAGCTTTGGACATGGGACTTTTCAACAGCAGATTCCTTATAGCACTCAGAGACTTAACTGCTCACACAACTGGTCTTGAATTCAAATTAGAGATGTATTTTTTTCTGGTTTGGGGATTTGATCAGAATTCAGATCAGCACCAGAAGATAATAAAGTCCCTGGATACTTCCACATGGATGTCTCAGGGGAGCACACAACCTGGGTGATTAGAGAGACAGACCACTGGAAACCTCCCTGGGTGAACCTTAGGGTCAAAAGGCAGAAAAGCAGCCTACCAGCTAACCTGGGATGAGCACTGGGAACAACCATCACCTTCCTGAGAAAGGCTCCTTAAATCTAACCCTGTGAATCTTCTCCCATGGCAATTAAAACACCAGGAAGAGACAGAGGGATTCCTCCTTTACGATGTTACTCAGCACAGATTATTTCTTCTGTTGCCAATTGAGCTGGCAGGTACGATTGTTAACTGAACCAGGAACTTAATAAACTCAGAAACTATGTAAAAAGCAGAATTTTGCCTTTTGCTTTTTGTTAGAACGGTTTGTTTCTCTCTGCCTCTTCTCTCTTTTCAGGGCCTTTCTCCTACTTTCTTTAACAGTGATTATTTACAGACTGTGCAGCAATGACCACTCGTAGTGACACATTCAGGCTCTTTTATGCTGGTTTTGATTATAAAAACCAAAAAATTTTCACCTCAAAAACCTACATCTTGGCTTTCAATCTTTGTTCTGCCAAACCTTTGGAGGTCCAGGGACTATTTCTAAGGGTCCAGGAAAGGCCCGAAGAAAAGGCAGCCTACCACAGATTCACAGAATGGTTTAGGTTGGAAGGGGTCTTAGAGATCATCTAGTCCAACCCCCCTGCAGTGAGCAGGGACATCTTCAGCTAGAACAGGTTGCTCAGAGCCCCTCTGACCTAACCTTGAATGTTTCTAGGGATGGGGCATCTACCACCTCTCTGGGCAACCTGTGCCAGTGTTTCACCACCCTTATAGTAAAAAATTTTTTCCATCAGCTCACACAGAGTCCTTGAACCGGGTCCTCACTTTTCCCAGTAAATTGTTTAGGTTGTCCACAAAGCAAAAAAGTTGAAATTATAGGTTTACTCTACAGCCACGTGATAGGGCTTCAAGGATTTAAGAAGAAAGCAAAATGACATAAGGTTCTCCTTCACTGCCTCATAGAGAAACAGTTACACACACTAGATCATAAAGAAATCACCACTGTCACACGGGTGAGATCAATGCCCAGGCTCATGGAGAGGAGCTTCCTCCTGTTCACCAGCCAGCCAGACTCTGAAGAAGCCAGCACCACTGGTTTTTGAGACCTGCTCCCTATTGAGAAGATAACCACATGAGGAGGTCCTGCCACCAGTGTTTTCACCCAGCCTCTGCCATGCCAGAGAGCAGAGGTCTGCCACAGCCCTAACATATCATCGACCTAATTGTGTCTATCACACTATGAGTATCAGTGCAGTAAGGTGTTCTTTTTTCCCCTTCAGTTTTTCCTCCCATGGTTCCTCTATTTCTTTCTTCCTGTTAGTTCATCCATGATATTCTCCCTCCCTCTTGCTGGCAGGTGCTTCATCTCCTGCATTTTCATAGGCAGTTCAAATAGGTCTTAGTATTAAAACAAATTATTTTTAAGAGCAAGCCTTCAATTCTTTATCAAAAATGCAAATTAGAAAAGATTTTAAAGCTGCTCAATAAACTAATGGTGCAACAAAATTCGGCATGTTTCAGACAAAACTTGAAATTGCTGAACTGAATTATTGCATTCAAATATTATGATTCAGAATATTTCTCTAAGGTATGAACAGTATACAGATCTTCAGAAAAAAAAAAGAGAGGAATGGGGAAAAAGGAAATAAGAGTTATTTTCTCTTTTTCGTATAACATGCTATACTGACTTTTACTAACTTGCCACATTTCTGTGACTGAATACTGTGGAGATCTTGATTGCTTCACTAAGGTGTAATGATTTTCATTGCCATCTTCTGTCTGTTATATGCAAAATTTGCAACGTATTGAGATGATAAAACAGAGATAGGCCTTGGCTTTGAGTTTATGAGCTGTAAAAAATCTTGGCAAATCATCCGTCAGTGCTTAGGACATGTTTTCTTGGTGTGTTGTTTTTTCTTTAAACTCTTTGTTATCCTCTCCCTCAAAAGTCAAACAAAGAAACAAGAATTAGACAGAATTAAAACTTGGAGGCAAACAGGGTTCCAATTTATTACAATACCCAGGCTATACTGTTCAAGAATAATTTAAAAATCCCAGGCAATGATTACTAATATTGTAGAAACCTTTTAAACAAAACATTTGCAAACTTGTCATTGACTGATTCTCCTTCCAAATGCAGAGCAGAACATTCAAATACGATTGTTGCTATCAGTTTCCTTGCACTTAAAAAAAATACACAAAAAACTCACCAGGCTGTTTCTAATTGCCAGTGGGATGAATTAGTCATTTGCAGTAGAAAAAGGAATAAAGAAGTCTTTAAATTACTAAATAAATGAATGCCATCATATAACTTGCTAGATAGAATGAGAGAATTTAAGAACATCCAATAGCTTAGAGATTTATATTTCACATTCACTATGGAGAAATAACAACACCTCTGTATTTAATTTTGCAGCTACAATACCCACAGTAAATCTGATTCTGTTTTCCTTTGCAATACAAAGAAAAAGGAAGGAATGTTCTTGTGACGTGGCATTTCTGGAGTCATAGATGTGCTACGTGCCTGCACAAGTGGTATGGCATTTGACCAGGAATTCTGCTTCTCACTTGGTGGCAAAACTTTTCTTGGAGACTGGAAGTAGTATACGATGACCTCAGAGTGTAAAGGACAACCTGTAAATCCCTTTGCATTATATTCAGAAGACTTATTTTTGTGATGTCAGTGGGATTTCCATAATGCTTTTATGCAATTGTATTTTCCTGTAGCTATATTTTCGTGTGCTTGCTCTACAAGTGGATGAAGCTCACCTGAGCTTTTCTATAAAGGCTGGCTTCAGAGATAATTCTAAGCCATATCAGGAAATGAAGCTGTTTCCATTCCCAGCTACACACATCTCACATAAACAAGTTCCAAATTCTAACATTGAAACAAACCATAAATCTCTGTAGCTTAAAAAATTACCTTAGCCCTTCGCTGTAGAATTAACCTGCCCATTACTTTGGGCTTTGCCGACTTTGTGGTTGATAAAGATGGGATTTAAAACACCTTTAGGGATTGTGGAAACCTCTGTTTTGTTCTTAAGCTGTGAAAGAGGAGAAAAGGCTCCACTGCTCTAGAAAACACTGTCTATCTGGGAGTCACTGATAGAAATGTAAGGGAAAGGAGCATCTTTAAAACAGAACCCCTAATTCTAGCTCAAAGCACCTCATTTTCAACTGTGGCTCCAGCCCCCAGGAAGTTGATCCTAAGGCTGTGCTTTCCCCTTCTAGCTCTTCCAAAAATGCACTTCTCACTTCAGTGAAAAGCAGCCTGAGAAGCTATCCCAGCACAGATTTTTCTAAAGAATGTTCATATTGCCTGAGAGTTTTTTCCAGTGCTTACTGCTGAAAAAGAAGGCACGCTGAATAAAACCACTATAACATATTGGGCCATATTGGAAGCAGCTGTGAAATACCTTTTTAAACAGGTGTTCATGAATTGTCATAGAATACCAATAAAGATATTTGGAAGTAATTGCCTAGATCAGACTTCATCTTGTGTTCCTTTCAATATTCCCGTATTTATTTGTAATTGGCAGAGAGGTTCTTCATGCTTTCTGTATTCTGCCATGAAGACAGGAAACCTCATTCAGCCCTGTTTGGAGACTCAATTACCTGACATGACATGAATGGTCATCCATGGAGTGTAATTGAATGCATTCTGTTTCTTATATTTTTCTCTAGAAGCAGCTGTTGCTGTAGAAAGAAATGCAATGTCATTACTTCTGTACAGATTACTTTGGAGGCAGACAACGCAGCAGAGTGAAGAACAGTTCTGAGGTCTGTAGGAGATATATTTTGAAAGCAACTAAACTTCTACATTCTATATATTCGAATTTAATCCCCCCAAGAAATTACCTGGATCCAATTTTTCAAGGTGTTTAACACTTAAAGCTCAGAAAGGAGTTCTTAGTGTAATTTGTTTGACTCCAATATACAAATTCCATGTCCTACAGGTTTACAGTGATACTTAAAAATACCTACTTGCTCTTGAAAACGCACAGATTGCCTGTCTGCAGCTCCAGATCTCTACACACACTGGAGAATTTGTCCCTCGTGTATCAGTATTCAGTAGCCATGGAAAGAGCTGATAGCCTGTATAACATTTCCCTAACCAGACGTTTACATGAAAGATCCTGCCATCCAAAAAGGCACTAACCGGCAAGCCACTAGGCAGTTCCAGCAGTAGGACCAATGGCTGGATGGGATCAGAGACAGTTAAAACCCTAGGGATGAATTATCCTTCTGGCCTTTCTGTACTGAGCTTCACAGATCACAGCATTTCTGCAATGAGAATTACTGAAGGTGAAAAAAATGCTCAAAAATTATTTGTCTAATTTCACATTTCTCTGGAAAAATAAAATGTTTTCTGATATCTTGAAATACCTTACAATAAAGAAACATTTCGGAGAAAAATAAAAGGTGCTCAAAGCCAAGCTTCAGCTTTACTCAGTCATAGAAAGAATAGGAGGTTTAATAATGCCAGAATTTTTCTAGTCTCATTTCCACTGCTTCATGTTGGTATGATGCCTGCACTCAATAAATAATAAATTATGTTACTGCTGCTTGTGAGTGACCTGGCTTCTCTGTCCTGCAGCAAGATCATCTTCACCATTGTCTGCTTAGAGGGAAAGGAAACAGAGATTGAAGACCCCTTCAAGCTACTCTAGAGGACTGACTCATCAGCAATGTGGGTCTGCCAGAATTTGGATTCTGACAGGCGGCTCTGTATCACTCTTCTGCCATTGCAAGTAGGTGCCTCTTGGTTGTTGTAGGATTCACTGAACAGCATCTACCCTGGCTAATCTTCTGTGCCTGTTGCTGGCATCAGCAACATGCCTGGTCCCAAAGTGTAAGTGCCAAGTACAGCTGGAGAAGAAGAGGCAGTGAGGAGGAGCTGCTGCATCGCGCTGTTCTCCACATAGCTCTCTAACATATCAGAGTTTGTAACTCTTAGGAGCAGGAGCTGAAGGGATGGTATAGAGCGCACAGGTGTTTCCCTTCAACTGGAGTGAGCAGGTGAATAGGGAAATAACAATGCAGATGAAGGAGGTTTCGTTAACAATCTCCCAAGCAGTTGCTCTAGACAAGAAAGCAAGCAACAACTTGACAAGACACTTAACTTGTTCCAGCTTCTGTGATCAAAGGTTGATATTCAGCACCTTGGGACTTAATTCCAGTAAATTTGAGATATGGTCTATATAGTGAAAAAAAAAAAAAAAGAAGAAAAAAAAAAAAGACTAGGACAGATTCCTGCCTCTAATGCAAGAAAGCCTCAGTACCACAGCCACTACAAGAAAATCTGTTTTCCAACAATAAATTATGCAGTGCTCTCAGCTGATTGCACATAGTTGCAGCCAGCATTGGTGTGATTTGAGGGAAGCAAAAACAGTATTGTACTTTGCAACGATCTAATTCCAAGAATTAACTATGAAATAAGGAAATGTGGAGAGAGGAAGGGGAAATGGAGAAGGGGGAAGGGACAAGATCTTTGACTTTGTATCTTTGCTTTTGCATCTTTGACCTTATCCTCCAGTCTTAAGTGAATCAGCTGTACAAATCTACCTGGCCCAGCCTTGGTAACCTTGCTACCTTAAAGCTGTTTACTTTGGAGGTGGTGTGTCACTGCCCACTGCTTCATTCTGCACCCAGTTTGGCCCACACATCTTTTTGATTCACCTGCATGCAAACAGCTTGAACAATCCAAGCAGCTGAATTCAGAAACAAATAATATTAATAAAAAGTAGATATCTCCCTTTCTCTCCAAGTCCTTAGTACTCTGCTTTCAACAGAGGAACACTACCATTGGGCTGTGTTTTATAGCCCTAATGGACTTCCCCCCCAAGTTTGCTCTATCCCATTTGGAATGTATTTCAGCCACAAATTCCACAGCTGGATTAGGTACCATTTAAAAAACACTCAATTTTTGTTTGGTTGGTCTTTTCTTGCTTGTTTGCTGCCTGAGCAACATTATTGCCTGCTTACTAGATCTTACATTATGCATTAAGACTTCTAGGGAGGTCCACTGAGATGAAAGTTACACAAAGAGCAAAGGATAGAGCCCTCTTTCTGTTGCCAGTGATTTCTTCCCATCTAATAATGACCTTTTCACTTAGACTGGGGAATTGAGAGGTTGTAAAAAGTTGCAGTGATGGAAAAATACCAGGAATGTAAGTTTCAATTTATGGATTAAAATTAAGAACAAAGTAAAACATTACCAAAAGTGCAAATGCTGATTTACAAACCCAGTCCTCGTAATGGTACTGGGAATCACTGTCTAACCTTTTTTTGCTCTTTTTACAATCTCCACATTAAGCAGAATTTCTACAGCCCTAATTTCTGTAATTGTTTTCACTTAGTCCAGGAAAAGAAGACAGGTAAGAACAGAATCTATGAGAAAGGAATAACCTTTAAACATCTGTTATCAGTAGCAGGTATACGCTGACTCATGAAATTATTAAAAGATATAGATGATACAGTTCTGAAAATAGTACTGTATTTATGAACAGCTCTGGGAGTTTATGGTGTGATTAAATCTAGTGATTAAAGTTTCTAATGCAAAACCTGCTGTTATGAATGGCTGAGCTATGCATATATTCTAAAGCTCAGCTACTGGTTTTTCCCATGACATTTGACACATGAGATTTCCATTTTAAATGTGCTATTCGTTATTTAAAGGCAAAGCAGGGGGGTTATCTATTATTACTGGATTTGGCAGTTTGTCACAGTTTTAAGATAAATAAGGAAAAAATACATAAACCAAAACTAAATGAGAATGAAACAGTCGAGCAGCACTTAAAGTCTGTGAGTTGTCAAATCTGCCCCCACCATTATCAGTGTTTGCAAGTATCTAAAGGATTTGAACAAAAAGAAGCATGAGAAATTGATTAAAGAGGGCATCTGAAGAAATGGAAGGATATTAAGCAAACAAGATGTCTGAAAGAAAATCAGGAAAATATTCCTGATGATTAAATTTTCCCGACTAAAGAATAATTTCACAGAGGAACGTCTGTAACCTCTTTTGTTCCAATGATTTTAAAGTTAACTTGAATGAAGTACAGCCAGTTTTATATAAGGACATAATTAGTCTTTTACACTGTATTTCTATTATTCTGTATTATCATGTCCATTATCCTATGCTCCACAATTACTGCCTATAGCCAGACAGAAGTCAACCTAGCAAAAGGGAAAGAATCCAGATGCAAGAATAAGCAATTAGCTCTTTCCTTAATGTTTTGTCTCCTCTACAGTGTATTTATTTTTGTTTAGGGACCAAAGATCAGTGGCTGGATTTCTCCATCTTTCACAAGCTAAGAACTGTGTATTCAGTTAGAAGCTGAGAAACTCCCAAGAGGATGATGGGAACATGCTTCAACTCAGTTTAAACAGTGTGTCCCCAGGCAGCATGTCCTTCTGCTCATGGTGGGACACAGCAGACCACAGGTCAGGTCCCTGCCCTCCTAATCCCTAACCCCTGACTGTGTCTGGATTAGCATGCACCTGGGATCCCATTGGGAACACAACTGTGGGTCCTGCTGTGAAAATACTCTGGCTTGAAGTAGAGGAGGATCTGGGATGGCTTCTTGGTCATAGAAATCTTGCTGCCTTCATGGTCCAGCAGATCTACTACCCCAAAACACTGGAGAGATATACACCACCCCTGGCCACAGCATCTTCTTCTCTGCCTTTGAGGTAAATGCAAAGTGTGGTGCTGCTCTCAGCACCCAAAGCTTGCCACAGGGCATATCCACAGGCCTGCGGATAGCCACAGCGCACAGGAGGGGGCTGCTGGAGCCCCTTAACAAGACTACATAGGGGCCCACACCTGGGAGAGCCCTGCTGCCAGGATTTCCCAGGGGTGTCTGTGCAGGGGACAGTGTGATGGGGCTCTTCTGGGAGTGTGTGGAGGAGGTCCAGGGTCTGGCCCAGAGTGGGAAGAGGCAGGATGGAGAAACAGTCCTGGACTACCTGTAGGAGAGTTTGAAAAAGTACGGGCCCACAGGGGCTGGGGGCAGACCGCACAGAGGTCTCCTGTAGAAGGGGTTGTGGCTGCCCTGGTGACTACATTGTCTCAGGTAGCACAGATCTACCTCTGCATCCAGTCAGAGGATAGCAGAGCAAAAGGAGCTACACAGATAACATTACATTTTGTCCCAAGTTCCCAGCATCCCATGGCTGTACTTGAAGGGGGAGATAACTTGCTCTACTCTTCCTCAGACAGGCAAGATACTTGCAGGGAAGCATCGTTTGCATGATGTCTCCTCAAAGGCAAACCAACTCTTTCCCTCCTCCCTGCCTTCATCTGCATGCAGTAGCTCTCCTTACTCAATCCTGCATCAAAACCTGCAGGCACTTGAGGAACTGCATGGGGCACTTGAGCCAACACCAGGACTTGGTCTCTCTTGGATGCCTACCACTAGATGGCCTTAATCATAACCTAGAGCTGCTATTTCCAGGAGGTCTAACAGCATGAGAAGACAAGAGTAGTTGCACTGAGACCAACATGTTTATCCTAGTAGCCTGTCTTGGATGTAATTACTGATAAGCGTGTACAAAGGTATTTTCCCAGAATAATTTTTCAGTGTGTCCAGTGGTCTTTCCAGAGGGTTATTTTCTCAGCCAGAGAAGACTTTATATATTTAATAAGCTTCAATAGCCTTTTCTACCTAGAATTTGCCTAAGCCCTTTCTGATTACATGTAAACCCATATCCATATTTTCACCCCACACCCAATGCCAAGGAGTTCAAACAGATCATTTTAAGAAAATCAGTACATCTCCTTTTATACCCAGTGAGTTTGATCAACCTATGTCAAATGTGTCATTTCTAGATATCATCTCTGACTGTCTGTATATAAGTCATACTTAGGTTTTGCGGCAGTAATATATACATCTTTTAGGAAATGGACCGAACCCATCACATCAACTCACTTTAACCAGATCACAAAGTTATTAATATATGTTAGTCATTTGTAATCCCTATTTACCTGGGTATTAAGGGTCATAGTTAGCCCTGGGACTTAGGTATAGAAGATCCCACAAGCCATCACTCATCCTCAGAGCTATGCATTCCCTCATGTTGCTGTGTACAACAAATAAGAGCAGACTCCAGATGGAAATAAAAATAATATATTGAACCACTTTACACGTTCAAAAATTTCTCTTATTTTGGCTGCTCATATGCTTATTGTGAAGTAGCATGCAAAATTGTTCAGGTATTTGCATTTACCTTTGGTGACCTACCTGAGGATTAGTGGGAATAAAAGGAAACCTCAGTGGAGATGAGTTCATCACATACTGTTAAAAACAGTGAAGTACTTAGGGAAGCTTTGATGATGCTGTCTGGCAGAGCCACCCAGATTTGCAGGTGTACATGCTCATCTCCATACCAGAGAGCTTTTGGGTTCCTCTTTGGAGCACAGAAGTCATTTCTATACTGTACCTCAGAAAACAGCAGAGCGGGACCACACAAACCACATACCTTTGCATATATCCAGTACAGACCCAGGCAGACACACTGCCTCTTGGCACTTCTGTGGCTCATGCCAAGACTGCCGCAGCCTACTCACCATAAAGGTGGCTGCAGGACCCTTCCCCTCATTTTTTCCCCCTGGACTCTGCCCCATCATACTGCCTCCTGCATCAAAACAAAGATCCGACACCAAAGGACCACCTTATAGCCACCCTGATACTCAGAAAGTGGGCTAAGCAGATCAGAGGTGGGGACAGAGACCAGACATGCCTTCCTCTACTCCTGCTCCATATTTTGCACCAAAGGAAGTGAGAGTTTCCTCCTTACCTAGCTGCTTCATTCAGTCTACTCTGAGAGTAGACCCAGGCACAGTTTTGGTTCTGTCTAATCCTCCTCCTGTTCATTATGAGCTTTCAGTGAGAAACACCAATACCGCCTGCCAGCACCACAAATACATCCCCTCACACCCAGCACGATCAGCAGCGCCTATGAGCTTTCAGGGCAACAACACACACCCCATCATAACCTGCCCTACCTGTTCGGAGCCATAAAGAGAGTACAAACACTCTACACAGGAGTGAGGGGGATTTGCCTTTCTGTGCTGTGGCTACATATTTACCCAACACTTTACATACACAAACAGTCAGCCCACAAGCACAGATGGTGCATGATTCACTAAGGGCTCTGATCACTGACTGCCACTAGCTTTGGATTGGACCCTGGGAAATTGGGCTCTGGGAAATTACCGTAGGCGGTTGTGTAATTCAGTAATGATTTTGCAGCCAAAGGCTCCAGCTGCCCTTCCTTGAATGGCAGCTTGGAACAAGGAGACTGGCACAGGCTGGTAGGATTATATATGTCTCCTTACCTCTGGCAACACCAAGAGTGGAGGAAAAAAATTCACGACGTGAAGGGCTACACACTGGAGCAGCAACGTGGACTGCTGCAGTCCTCCCTCAGTCCTCCTGGTGCCTGTGGTCCTGCTGACACCTGGTACATCCCACTGGATCCAGGGCCAGTCTGGCAGAAGCAGCCAGGTCAGCAGCTGGGTTGCCAGCCCTTCTGCATCTGGAAATGCTCAATGCAATGAATTCCTGGACAGCTGCAGCTTAATGATTTACCTGTACTGTAGGCTGAGATTTGTGCCTTGGCATGTGGATGCTTTTCCCTGTTATTACTAACAACCCTAGGAGAAGGTCGCTTTCTTTAAGTACCTATAAAATACTGCAAATTGCAAGTCAGCCTTTCAAATGGGATGACCAGACTATCACAGATAAAATTTTATGATTATGCTGTCATGGCCATCCAGTGACATATATTTAAAGATGCCTGTGGGTGGGATGTTGTTCTGCCACTGACTTTTGAGAACAAACTCTAGGCAGCATACTCCAAGGGTAAACACATTCTTCAACTGTGTGCTTCCTGGACAGTGAAAAGCTCTCCATGGAAAAAGGAAGAGCATTGATTTAGGGATGACCAGACATCTCCCTTCGTACAGGTTGGCACAGTCCTTCAGGCTTCTTTATTTTTTCATAAAACCAAAATAATTTCATGCACAAACAAAACAGCCGGGTACTGCCGTGGACGTCACTGACCTAAGAGCAACCAGCATATGGACAGGACTGGGGGATACATTCTGCTATATTAGTGTGTCAGCTTGGTGCTGCAAAAAAAAAACTTCCCTGAATTGTTTTGTTTGTAAATAATTACAAATATTTTGCGCAGATGGTGTTTATGTGGCTGCCTAAAACAGTGTATTACCATAGTTCCAGATTTAAAAACAATTGTGACAAATACTAGCAATTTCAAGATAGCTATCTCTAGATACTAAATCAGAGCCAAACTCCATGAAGTATTAATTTAAATAAATTTGTATGGGACTTCTTTCAATAGGATTTTAAGGTAGTCAGCAGTTTACAAGATCGCCCCTTTTCAGTTGTACTTCCATAAGGTTAAAACTATTTGCTACCAAAGTCAGTGGTTCTCATTCCATGGACAGCGGTGGGATCAGAGTTGTGCCTGCAGTGTTACATAAGTAGTTACACTACACAATCCACAGTGCTATTTACTTTTTAGTTAAAATCTCTACAACAACCTGGAAGGCAAAAAAACTTGTTATTTCCAAACTGTGAGCAGAAGGAGAAATATTTACAGAACAAATTTTCTTAAGTGTTGATTTATAGACTGTAGGAATACTGACTCCATTTTAGCATAAGCTTTTTATATGTGTATTGCCATTAAGAAAACCCAAACAGTTTTTCATCTCATTTGACTGACTTAGCACATCCCAAAAATAATGAACACAATTATGTCTACATGCACAAAATAAACAGTGTATGGAGAATATCTATGTGATGTGAAACTCAACGTTTATTAAAGGAAACATTTGATTATCTTTGTAAAAAACTTAAGAAAACAAAAGTTATTCCATGCTATAAAAAGTCCATGTAATAAAAATCATCGAAGTGCAAGACAACAGATTTATTCCAATGTAGTTTCAAGTTTTGAAGCAGTCAGTAAAAATATAAATTTCACATGTAGATTAATGAACTTTACAAACATGTATTCGCAGTGCTTATTAAACAATCAAAGTACAGACCATTAGTGGCAAAGCAACTGCTGATTTTCAGCTGATTATGGGATAGGAGCAGAACAGAGTTTTGTATTTGTTACATGCAAAACCTCTGATGTTTTAAGCAGGCAGTTTTAGCAGTCTTATGGCACAGATCGCAGATTACTGGGTTGGAAGTGACTTCAGGAGGTAATACGGGTCATTCTCCTGTTCCAAGCAAATGAATGCTAACTATAGATTACAACAGACATGGTTTTTCAAGAATTTGACTCAAAAAAGAGGAGTAATAGTAGCTGATGAAGGAGAACAGTCCACTCAAAGCCAAGTTTCTGTAGCACCCTGTCATGAACCAAGCACTTCTAGATTATCCAGGAGGAAACATACTTTCTTGTAAAGACTAACAGCCAGCTCAGTGACCTGACTCATGCTTTGCCCAGCCACATGGCATTTAGAGACACACGACACAAATTGCCCCCTCATAGATGTGTGTTGCTCTTCCTGATTAGCAGCTGCTTTACTACTACTTTTGTGGACCCTGTTCACAAAGCAGCTGCTGCTGAGGCCATATTGCTTGCAGCCAAACCATCAAACATTTAATCCCCAACAAAGAGCTGTAGGAACAGAGACAGATATGTCCATTAAAAGGAAATAACAGAAGTATCTTGTACGCATTTGTGTAAAAGCATATGCAACCCCCATGATTTAGGTTTCCATTTTGTGGGCTTCATTCCTTTTGTTTGTTTTCTGCCTCCACTGAAGTCTTCTGAGAACCAGAAAACGTCATGTAGGTAACAATGTCTTGTATGCAATGCACTATACGTAACATGAGCATTTTCTCTCCACGAAATGAGCCAACAGCCACAGACTGAAATAAGCTGAGCTCCTTCTGGGTCATTACCACTCTGCATCCCAGAAGCTTTGCCACCTGAAACAAAAAGCCAATGAACATCATTGTCCAGAAAGGGGAAAGGATTTTCTCCAAGCCACTGAACCACTTCCCTGCCATACCTGGGCCTATTGCAGGCTAAGAGCAACACTCCAGGGACAACCTTCACTTGCACTCAGCTACTTTGCAAAATGAACTGGACTATTTAAATTCAACTAGCTGTGGTTATCCAGAGTTCAGTAAAGTACAAGGAACTGATAAAACCTCAGAAAAATATGCAATTATAATCTAGAATTAAACAGTGAACTGTAGACACAGAAATAAGAAAGGAGCAATTGAGATATTTATTCACTTTAAGGAGATATTCTGAAGACAGCAGCTGTTCATCTAAAGACATTAAGGCCAAAATCTCTTTTAATCCCTAAAGAGGTTAAATAAGGAGCTTGGATGTCTGAATATCAATTGAGCAATTTGCATGTAATCACCTGTGAAGTCACTGGTACTGCTAGGTCAGTCTGGTGGGGACCCCACCATTTGAAAAGGTTATTAAATGCTGTTTGGGGAGGGACAGGGCTTTCTGACCCAAGAGGTCCTGTGCACCACTCTTTCATGAGGCTTGGTTATGTTTTCTATTATATTTATTCTCCTCCTATGCTATATCTTTTCTTTAAGAGAAACAATGCACTTCAAGATGGAGACGCTGAGTGCCAGAAAGCTTCTTCAGGAAGATACGGCATCCATTTGATGCCTACGCTAATTGCTACTCCTGGGCACCCTTTTCAGGTCTATAAAAGAAGTGAACTGATCCCAAGACAATACTGAGCATTTCACAGTCTCATTTGGTAATGAGGCAATAACAGAGAACAGCTGCTGTTTTAAAATAGAAATTTGTAGCTTTGTAGGGTCAGTGGTATTTTATGGGACTTTTCATGCCTAGAACAATTTAATGACAGCTACAGTATTGCCATATTTATTCCCTACCATTTCTAAGTTTATTATCAATTACTTCATCTTTTCATGCCAGCAGTGTTTGTCATGTACATGAAAGAAAAGGCAGCCAGGACCCTTGATATGCATTTAGAGGCTGAGGACGGTTCTTTTATAACTATGTGAATGGAGTTATCCAGCTTAATAGAGTAAATGTATCTCCAGTACTCTGATATGCAACCGTGATCTACAGCCACACTTCTGGATGGCAGTGTAACATACTGCAGCCATCATCCTGATGATTTCTATTAATAAAAGTAAAAACAGACTTTGAGGGCAAAGGGAGAATGAACACACAAAGCAATTACCTTTTTGATACATGGGCCTGATTCTCAGTGAATTACCTTCACCGCTCCACAAGCTTTGCTATACTGCCAGATATATAAAGTGACCTCAGTGACAGCAAAGAGGTTTTAATTTCTGTTGAATTACTGTAATTTCTTGAGCTTACCTTGCAGACAGTGTTTTGAGGCAAACAAAAAGCACCTCTGCAAAAACATGTCTAGTTAAGTTGCGGTATGAGAAGCACAATTTGGAGGGCTTCCTCCATCCCTGTCTCCCTGCCTCTACATCAATCCCTACCATGTCTCAGCATGGGTACCCTGGCTCAATGTTTTTAAGAGATAAGGATACCAAGGCTGATTTTAGGGAAGAGAGGGAAAAAATATCCACGATGGTCTGAATCCCCTGACATGCTTCAGCTCTGATTCAAGTATGTGGCTAATCCTAGTGAAGTCTCTGGAAGTCACTGCATACGGGTAGCTGCAATACACTGATCATAGTGGTCCTGCATTAACAGGCCCTCTAAAAGCAATGCACGAGCTAAAACTTAGTGGGTTCAAGCCTCAGAATTTCAGGCCAATGTTCAAAGTAGTACCTGAGCAAATGCTTAGCATTAATCATGCATATTATTCATCTTTATCAATTAAATCAGCTGAAGCTGAACTTAAATTCAGATTTTGAAACAGACGTAAAATTAATGAAGAAGTGATGTAAGGAATATAAAAAGAATGTATTGATATTATTCGCCTGGTCATATGAAAAAATAAAATTAAAGGCTTGGGATCTTCTTGCTATTTCTCCCTGTTCAGGCTGTCTCCAAAATGCAGTTGCCTCAAGGGTGGATTACCCTGACATCATTTCCCAGCAGTATCACATGACAGTTGCTAGCAGAGAAAGCAAAAAAAAACTAAAGGAATTGCAAAATATTTGAGACTGGACTCAGAAGAAGCATTGACTTGCACAGACTGCTGATATCCAGCCATTCTAGAGCTGCTGACTGCAAATCCCCTAGTTAGCCACAGTCCCTTGTGTTGTTACAGACTCCCCTGCTGAGATTAGCAACTGTTACTTATCTTTGCTGAGTTAAATTGTACACTAGAAAGGGAACAGATCAGCTATGGTTAACTAATGAAGCCAGGATTTGCCCTAACTTAGCAGATAAAAATTAGATCAACATGATTTCACAAAAAAAATTATCTAATTTCCATGGATAATTGGCATTTGAGATGGCTTATTTGTTACAGCTTAGTGTAGTGTCAGCTGCATATGCTATGGCATTTTGGATTGCATCATCCCTGCACAGCAAATTGTATCCTGAGGCTGCCATAACTACCAGGAATAACCAGCTATTCACTACCTTGGATCCATCACTTCAGTGGAGAATGTAGGATATGTTCTGCTGGCATGAAAATGACACCATTACCTTCACTGCAGTTAAGGTTCAGAAGTCTGTCCTCTGAGAAATCCCTGCTTTAGTGTTCATGGTAATTTAGAATCACATCAGGCTACCATGGTCATTGTCGGCCTAGCTAAGTGGTTCATACATCATTTGCCCAAAGTGAAATGGCTTAAAATTGAAAAGAAAAAAAGTCCGTGGTTGCCAAAATGAGTTATTTGTATTGGCATGTAGCCTTGACATCAACAGTTATTAATAGGGGTAAGTGCCACTGATGGAAATTAGGCTTTTCCATGTCTCTGCCCTGGGATTGTAACAGACAACATTATCAGCAGGCCACCCGCTCCTGAAAGTGGGATTAATTCTCACTATAGAAAAGACTTTAAAGAGTCCTCCTTTAATTTGAATTCCCTTCACTGAAATTAAAGCCCACTGTTCCTTATTCTGTCTATAGAGAGCACATAAGAGACAACACTTTGTCTTCACCTCTACAACTTCATTTTCCATGCTTGAAGACTGCTGTCATATCACCTCCTTGCCTTTTCTTCTCTGCAATAAAGAATCACAATTCCTTCATCTGTTTCTCTTAGGCCACATAATTCGGAAGCCTTTTGCAATTTCTCCACATCTTCCTAAAAATATAGAGCCCCAAACTAAACACTACATGCATTCTGAATAGAAGGATTATTTCCAGGCATTCCTTTTTATGTCCCAATCTGATGCCTGGGTTGGTTTGTTTTTTTTGTAATAGACTAAAAATATTGTCTCATGATTGTCTTATAAAACATGGCAAACCCTAAGTCCCATTCTATGGAAATGGTACTTAACCTGTGTTTCCCCCATTCAGTTTTTATGCAGCAGATTAGTCCTTTCTGAATACAGAACCTCCATCTATTTTAAGAAATCTTCTCCAATTTATCCATATAATCCCAAATTCCATTCCCAATCTCTGTGCGCTTTCACATTCTCACATACCTTTGTCATCTGAGAATTTAATAAGCACATTCTCCACTTCATCCTCCTATTACCATTTTATATAGATCTAGAACCCAGGACCAGCACCCTCAGGGTCTCCAAAGATATTGGTTCCATCTTGACAGTAAACCATTGGCAGCTACAGTCTGAGTGCAATCTGCTGAGGCTTAGTCCTCTCTGTAGTGCTTTGTTTTTATATAACCTGAGGGCAAGGCCCCTGGGGAAGGGTTTGTGATATAAACTTCTCATTTTTGTGACTCTCTATGGCCATACAATCTTCTATTAGGAGGGTAACACTACACACAATCCAAAACAACAAAGCCTATTGAAAAGTTATATTTTCACATAGTTCGTGGCACTATTCTGGCCATTTCCTTGTTGGTCTTAGCCATAATGACTCTCACATTAATAGACTGACTTGAGCACAAGGCCTTCTATTTCGTAAATGAACATAAGTTCTACAGGACAGAGTTGTGACAAAGAATAGCTCATTGCTGAAATGCTCATTTTTTCAAACAACAATTAAATCAGTTGCATAGAGCAAATCAGCTATCAGCCTTGACATTCCTTCCTGTAAGCACCACTCACAGAACACTTAAATATATAGTTGAAATTATAACATCAACAATGTGTTTGATTCAGTATTATACCCAGAATAAAGACCACCTCTGTGGCAGAAAATGTATAACCTAAATGACAGATAGTAGACAGGATGCACTGAGAAATATCAAATGAGAATAAGATGGTTTTCTGCTCACATTGTTATCAAAAACCACCTCACACTCCCATTTGCCGCCTTCTTAGATACTGCCATGAACACAGGATGCTGCCCTAAATCCAGGTGTCACCATGGTGTCTATGTGTTTACTGTCCATAAAAATAGTTCCAGCTGTGTATGACTGAAATAACAGAAATGGGCTTTGGGGAGCAAACTTACACCAATATGGGTCATGCCTGGCAGGGGAACTGGAGCAAAAGTTAAAGGGAACAGAAATAATCTTTAGGCTGAGAGTGTGGCTTCCAGCCTATGCTGAGCAGAAATGTCCTTGATGCCCAAGATGGGCTTCTCATCAAACCAATGTGATCATTTTTATTGCTAACAGGTTAGTGTATTAAACAAAAAAACCCAGAAATAATTACATTTTTTTTTGGCCAAGATCTGATAAATTTCCCTTAGACTGCTGGGGTAATTTTCCACCCATTGCTTCTTTAAGAAATTTAAGAGTCATCTGACTGTAGCACTCCAGCTGGACCGCAAGCTTGTTTATGCTTTGTACATTTAAAATAAACTTGACAGGTGGAATAGTGGGTTACTTCCAACATACTCATGTCTCCCAAGCTGTGGCATACTCCTTACAGGTCAATGTCTAAGAAAATGATCCCACTCAAACATGGTATCACAACTTTGCCTTGAGTAAGCCCAAATTGTTTTTACTTCATTTCAAAAACCCTATGTGGGAAAATGGCATCTTTCCTGTTTCAAAAACCAAACAGGCAAAAAAGACTTTTATCAGATGCTTTTAAACTTGTTATTCACGGCCTCAAACTCTGCTGCATTGGAGCAGAGGCTTCTTTTCCATGCCAGGTGGCCACAAATGCCAGCTAGAAGCAAGAAAAGCAGTGCAGAAACTTTGTTAGGTCTTGATTCATCAATTTGTTCCTCATTTAATATCAGATAAATTTCAACAGCTTGCTAAAAGAATCTGCCAGGAGTTAGTGATGGGTAATATTAATACTGCATAGTTAAACCGCGACTTGTAAAATTAATCAGTAACTCATTCCAGTAGTGACAAAGCAGGATAGAACCACCAAAATGTTAATAATAAACCTAAATTTCAAAGGCATCCCATTGCCATAATGCTAATGCAAGCTCTAATTTTCAAGGTCCCCCTGGCTTATTGCAGTTCCACCAGCTGATGACCAGGAAAAAATTTGGCATGGCTGGTTACAGCTACACAGGATATTCCTACTGATGCCGGAGCTTGCCATGTGCATATTCCCAAGGACCTGAGCCAGGCCAGAAGGGCAACCCAGCCTAGTCACAGCTCAAAATCAGAAACAGTGTCCTGGCACAGCACAGCTGAGCAGCTACCACACAGCTTTTGCAGCATGCTCAGCATGAGTTGCTCCAGAACAGCACTGCATGGCCCCACAGATCTATGTTGTACATCTGCTCTACTCAATTTATTACCAATCGATTATTTTCTAACAGCTTAGTTTAGGATTTGATGTGTGACCTTGGGATACCCTCCCCTAGGGGGATTTCTTTCTCAGAGAAACCAGTTCATCTGAATCAATTTTCTAACAAGCCTCATTTTCAGAAGATCTTGTGTTATGAAGGCCTTACTGTATGTACTATATAGAATGTGGCAACACACAAAAGTTCAAAAGAAGATGTAAATTTAGGACTTTACTTAGTAAACAAGAACTTTGCCGATAGCACAGAACTGGTACGAAATGGCCTGGTCCTCTTCTTCTGGAACTGTTTCAAATCAGCCTCCACAGCAGCCGACACAGTGATGGGGAATGACCCTTCTTCACTTGCTGTGTCAACTTACAGCCACCATTTCTGTTGCTTTGTTATTTTCCCCTTAGCTGTTTGTCTTTTCCAGCCCTTTAGTTCACTCGTGTGAAAGTACTGGGGCAGTCATTCCAAAACAGAAATGGAAAGCTGTAATCAAAGTGAGTGGGATGCAATTTATTTATCACATAGATAGTCATCAGTGGTTTTGTGCAAAGAATATGTAAAAAGAGTGCTTGTACTGATACAGACAGGATTCCAAACTTCAAGACAATAATGATTTTTGGGTTTCAACCTCACAGCTAACAATTTGAAAGATGCAAGAATGTGCACAGATTTGGATTTCCATTCTCCTTCTGAGAAAAAGAGTTCATTTTGTTTGCAGTATGCCCCCTGCCCTGCACATAAAGAGCAAGCCTGGAAATGTAAAAATGTTCAGTTTGCTTGCTTTTAAAGGTTTGATGTTAGAAAAAGCTTGCTGACAAAACTTTTTCCTCTCCAAGCATTTTAGATGAGTGTCATTTACAATGCTAGAAAGTAGCACTTGGGAAGCTTTAAAAGCCATATGATAGAATGGCTGCAGAATGAGGCTTTTTTAGCTTTCTGACGGACCAGTATTTGACCTTCCTGAAACAAATTATTATCTATGTCCTTTGATACCACCTTTTTGGCTAAAAGATAGCTCAGCTGTATATAGAGGACTTTGGTGTCCACAGAGGTGGATGACTGGCTTTCCCATATGGCCCTAATTCACAGTTTTCTCCCCTCTTCCCATCTGAAAAATGCAGCTGAGCGACAGGAATACTCACGAGCAAAACTGTGGCTCACACATATGCACACAGACACATATATACACGTATAAGTATATAGCTATGTATACACATATACATATTTATTGTCAGGGATTGCTGAATCAATAGCTTAACAGAGGTGAGCTGCTGCAACTCCATGCCTCCAAGTCAAGCCAATTGCAATGTTGAGTATATATTCCCATAGGCAGATGCACAAATGTATGTATACAGCACATATGTATATATATGCTGCCAGCCACACAGAACAACACAGACACACTCAACAACAATGGCCTTATGCTGTTCCCTCTCTGACTGACGAGGATGAAGGTTTGTTAGTAGGAAAAACATATAGATTCGTATGATGTGGCAGCTGGGCTGAGGCACTCAGTCTGCCCGGCAGCTGCCCCTGGATCCCAGTGTCCCCAGTTGCTGGCACCTGCACATATGAACCCCTGAGGCTGCAGACCCACTCCAGCTGCTGGTACAGACCTCCTTGCGCACACGCGCACACACATGTACACACACAGATTGTGGTTCCTTTCTGTAACTGGGCTTAGACACAAACTATCCTGTAGCTGACCCCAGATCCTCGCTCTCTCCATTGCATCCTGCACAGAAACACACACACATGCAGACAGGTCTCTCAATCTACCCAGATCCCATGGCCTCTTGGGTGGTTAGCCTGTACCTCCCTGGTCCCTCCAATGGCCAACACCTCATGCTGTCTTATTCCTGGTCACACATACCACTGGCTCCCAGATCACGTCACCTCTTCACCAGCTCATCCAGCTTGATATTTGCTAGTGATCCCACACTGACAGACGTACCCTTACTTATTCCCATTGATGACATTACAGACACATGGATGCTCTGACTCTAGGGATGAGCCTAGGGGTGGCATACCTGTGTTGGAAAAAAGATCAATAGATCAGTTGAAGAGCATTTATACCAGTGCACACAGCATGGGCAATAAACAGGAGGAGCTGGAAGCCACAGGGCGCCAGGGAAACTGTGATGTGGTCGCCATCACGGAAACATGGGGAGATGACTCACACAACTGGAGCGCTGCAATGGATGGCTACAAGCTCTTTAGAAGGGACAGGCAAGGAAGGAGAGGTGGAGGGGTAGCCTTGTATGTTAGAGAGTGTTTTGACTGTCTAGAACTCAATGACGGTAATGATAAGGTTGAGTGCCTATGGGTAAGGGTCAGGGGGAAGGCCAATTAGGCAGATATCCTGGTGGGAGTCTGTTATAGACCACCCAACCAGGATGAGGAGACAGATGAAGTACTCTACAAGCGGTTGGCTGAAGTCTCACAATCTCTAGCCCTAGTTCTCGTGGGAGACTTCAACTTACCAGATATCTGCTGGAAATACAATACAGCAGAGAGAAAGCAGTCTTGGAGGTTCCTGGAGTGTGTGGGAGATAACTTCCTGACGCAGCTGGTAAGTGAGCCAACCAGGGGAGGTGCCCCGCTGGACCTGCTGTTTACGAACAGAGAAGGCCTTGTGGGTGATGTGGTGGTCGGAGGCTGTCTTGGGCTCAGCGACCATGACATGATAGAGTTTTCAATTCTTGGAGAAGTAAGGAAGAGGGTCAGCAAAACCAATACCCTGAACTTTAGAAGGGCAGACTTTGGATTGTTAAGGAGTCTGGTTAACAGAGTCCCTTGCGAGGCAGTCCTGAAGGGCAAAGGAGTCCAGGAAAGCTGGATGTTATTAAAGAAGGAAGTCTCAAAGGCACAGGAGCAGGCCATCCCCGTGTGCCATAAGTCGAGCAGGCGGGGCAGAAGACTGGCTTGGCTGAATACTGAGCTTTGGCTGGAACTCAAGAAAAAAAAGGAGAGCTTACTGCCTTTAGAAGAAGGGGCAAGTGACTCAGGAAGACTACAAGGATGTTGTGAGATTATGCAGGGAAAAGATTAGGAAGGCAAAGGCCCAACTGGAACTTAAACTGGCTGCCACCATTAAAGATACCAAAAATGTTTTTATAAATACATCAGTGACAAAAGGAGGGCCAGGGAGAATCTCCCTCCTTTGTTGGATGCAGAAGGTAACCTTGCCAGGAAAGATGAGGAGAAGGCTGAGGTACTTAATGCTTTCTTTGCCTCAGTCTTTAAGAGTCAGACTGATCATCCTCAGGGTTGTCAGGCCCCTATGCTGGGAGATGGAGATAGTATGGAGAATGAAGTCCCAGTTGTTGAAGAAGTGCCAGTCACTGACCTGCTCCTCCACCTGGATGTTCACAAGTCCACAGGGCCAGATGGGATCCACCCAAGGATACTGAGGGAGCTGGCAGAGGAGCTCGCCAAGCCACTCTCCATCATTTATCAGCAGTCCTGGTCAACTGGGCAGGTCCCAGATGACTGGAAACTAGCGACAGTGACGCCCATCTAAAAGAAGGGTTGGAAGAAGGATCTGGGGAACTACAGGCCTGTCAGCCTGACCTTGGTGCCAGGAAAGGTCATGGAGCACATCATCTTGAATACCATTATGCAGCACATGCGGGACACCCAGGGGATCGGCCTCAGCCAGCACGGGTTTATGAAAAGGAGATCCTGCCTCACTAACCTGGTCTCCTTCTATGATAAGGTGACCCACTTAGAGGATGAGGGGAAGGCTGTGGGCGTTGTCTACATGGACTTTAGTAAGGCCTTCAACACTGTCTCCCACAGCATTCTCCTGAAGAAGCCGGCTGCTCATGGCTTGGACAAGTGCATGCTGTGCTGGGTAAAAAACTGGCTGGACGGCCGAGCCCAGAGAGTAGTAGTGAATGCAGTCAAATCCAGTTGGCGGCCAGTCATGAGTGGTGGCTCCCCAGGGTCAGTGTTGGAGTGGTCCTGTTCAACATCTTCACTGATGATCTGGATGAGGGGATTGAGTGCACCCTCAGTAAGTTTGCAGGTGACACCAAGCTGGGTGGAAGTGTCGATCTGCTGGAGGGCAGGAAAGCCCTACAGAGGGATCTGGACAGGCTGGATCATTGGGCCGGAGCCAACGGTATGAGATTCAACAAGGCCAAGCGCCAGGTCCTGCACTTGGGTCACAACGACCCCATGCAACGCTACAGGCTTGGGGAGGAGTGGATGGAGAGCTGCCTGGAGGAAAAGGACCTGGGGGTGTTGTTTGACAGCTGCCTGAACATGAGCTGGCAGTGTGCTCAGGCAGCCAAGAAGGCCAATGGCATCCTGGCGTGTATCAGGAATAGTGTGGTCAGCAGGACCACGGAGGTGATACTGCCCTGTACGGGGCACTGATGAGGCCGCACCTCCAATACTGTGTTCATTTTTGGGCCCCTCACTACAAGAAGGACATCGAGGTGCTGGAGTGTGCCCAGAGAAGGGCAACAAAGTTGGTGAAGGGTCTAGAGAACAAGTCTTATGAGGAGAGGTTGAGGGAAGTGGGGTTGTTTAGTCTGGAGAAGAGGAGGCTGAGGGGAGACCTTATCGTTCTCTACAACAGCTTGAAAGGGGGTTGTAGCGAAGTGGGGGTCGGTCTCTTCTCCCTAGTAACAAGCAATAGGACAAAAGGAAATGGCCTCAAGCTGCACCAGGGGAAGTTTAGGTTGGACATTAGGAAAAAATTCTTCCCCAAAAGGGTTGTCAGGCATTGGAACAGGCTGCCCAGGGAGGTGGTGGAGTCTCCATCCCTGGAGGTATTTAAAAGAAGGGTAGATGTGGTGCTTGAGGATACGGTTTAGTGGTGGACTTGGCAGTGCTAGGTTAGAGGTTGGACTCGATGATCTTAAGGGTCTTTTCCAACCTTAACTATTCTATGATTCTATGATTCTATCATGGCTGGCCCTGGCACTCATATACACACACACGTGCACAGAATACACAGTCCCTCAGTCAAGAAACTAATTAGAAATGGAGTTTTATGAGAAAACAGATCAGGCTGTGCTGACCAGGTGCAGGACATGGCCAGACATGTGTGCTGACCAGCTGCTGTTCACACACAAGTGCCCCTTTCATCCCCCTTCTCTTTATCTTTGCACATTCATATCTCCCCAGACCACCCTGACCCTTCCCATTCCCCACCTTGGCTTCCTCCCCAGAATACCCCACAAAAAGTCTTGTACTATCCAAAAATGGTTCTTCCCCAGCATCCCACATTGCATCATACCCACCCTGTAGGCAGTGAGCCCCTCAGTCTGAAAAGCGCTCTGGAGAGCCTCTCCCCTTGGGTGTCCCCCAGCCCCTGGGGCTGAGGGTCCCCTGTGGCAGTCCAGGGATGCTGGGGAGATTCTCGTGCCTCTTGGTGGGTTACTGGGACTCCCTCCCCTGCCCTTGTGCCCAACGACACTCTAACATAGTGCATATCTATAGGTTTATCTGGTCTTCATATAGGCTGCTGTCTCCAGTCAGACCAGGCACAGTACAGGGAGAGGAGTCAAGATCTTTCTAGTACCAGGATACCTGAGTAAACTTTGTAGTGAGGAAAGTCAGCACCCTGTTTCTGCTCCCCCTTTAGGAGCTTACCTAAACCAAATCCCTAATTTTAAGAGTTTTTAAGTAGTTCTGTGATAGCCAAAAATCCCAAGCAATGGTAAGCTTACCTTCACTTTACTTCACTTACCTTCGTGATGTGCTTACCTTCTTTTTTATAATAAACTTTTAATGTTAATTAACAAAGTGACCTTGGCTAGGCTGCTTAATCTCTCTGAGATTCTATTCTCCCTTTTGTACAATTAAGGCAATAAAACAATGCACCCACATGGGTATTGTGAAGCTTAATTAACTGCTGTGTGCAGGACTCTCTGAGGTTCTGCAAAGAGCACTTTAAGCATAGAAAATTAATGTTAGTTTGAATATTACACAACAACCTGACACAAGTTCTGTAAGTGAACAATTTGAAATAAAAAAACTCTCACCTCAGACCAGATTTTCCAATGCACTAAGTTTTGCAGCAGTGCCTTCAGATTCAGTGTTCAGTGGCCAGAAGCATAAAAGAGGGGAGCAGCTTGCAGTCCTAGGTTAATTGCTCAATTCAATAGAGTTGTTTACAGTTGGACTCAGTGATCTTAAGGGTCTTTTCCAACCTGAATGATTTGATGATTTGCAGAACACAGGTTTCACCCAGTTATATACCAGTGTCATGCGTTCCCATCTATATCCATCTAAATCTTCACACTCTTCTCAGCATTGCCATTAGAATAGCAGGTACAAATTGTCCCTAAAATCTGTTAAAATTGGAGCATCAAGCAGTCTGGGAAGTCTTTTGAACACAGTTTCTTTCATGAATCTGGTCAAGGTTCATCTGGTGATCTAGGTATGCTTGCCAGATTTCCATTTCAGGAATATCTATACCACAGCTTTTGTCAATGCATTTGGTTTTCATGTCCTAACCTCATATGAAGCTTGGGTGAAGGTCAGGAGGTGCAGATATTAGGAAAGAAATTAAAGACAATATCTACACCACCCAAAGAAAGAATAAACTGTAGAATGCCACAGAGTAACAGGAGTAATTGTGAGAAATTTCCACACTTTAAAACATTTGCTTTGTAATCTGTACAATATTGTATAAACTTTACCATAAGCATCCATAAGCATATCAGTTGTGTAGCTGAATAACTTCCCTGATTATAACAAAAAATTGTAATAACCAAGCCATGAAGTTTTGCTTTTCAGTGTAAGATATACCATATGCCAGGTTTCCTAGTGATGCCATGGTCCTTAGAAGCCAGGTGATGCACAGTTAATTTTTAGACAGTTACCAGGCAACAGTTGGGACTAACAGAAGGCCATGAAGAACTCCTTTATTTTCTTTCTGGAATCTGAGCTGCTGGCTTTATATTTCAACTATTTTTCCACCAGAGGTCTTAGCCATGGAAAAAGGACCATACAGTATATTGGTTAGATTAGATAAGTGATTTTCTTCAGCAGGTCTAAGCATTTAATAGATCTGTTCCTTTGTAAATATAATATAAAATTGCTCTTTCAATTTTTCCTGTGCTTAGATCTAAGAAATTTTACCTGCAAGAAAGAAGTTGAACAAAAATCTCATAGCCATTCTGTGGTATTGCAAAAGATATAAGCCTATGATTTTGCTTTTTGTTTAGATTTTCTTTTATCTGTCATTTCTGCTTTGACATGTTTCCCAAACTCCTGTTACCAACCATTCTAATCATTACCATTAAATTATGAATGATGATTTAATGAACAATGGAACATTCAGCTACGCTGCAGGTTTCTCTATTTCTCCCGTTTGCTTTCACCAACAAACTGACTGAGCTTGATATGCTTACAAAAGAGAGAAAAGGGCACATTTACCTGCAGTAGGAGGGATCTGGACTTGAAGATCAAGATATTCTTTCCTCTGTTATTGTTCTACAGTAACATAGGTTTGTCATACTGTCTTTTACATGCCAATAATCACTCTACCTTCACACTCCAAGTTGCCCAAAGTCTGAGCTCAACACACAGTTAGAAAAAATCAAATAGGAACAAACAGAGGCTTCCTTTTATTTTTAGCATTTCATATAAAAAGAAATTATATTTCATGTAATCTATTCACTCTTGTACCCTTAGTATATAATCTTCATCACAATACCTCTCTCACAGCATAGCCAACAAGGGCTGCCCCTGACCTTGTGAGACTTCTGTATCCACCAGTGTGATCTTTAATTCAGGAGCTGAATTAAACCATTGCCACAAAAATGTGAGGCCAGTGTTTCAGATGTAAGACGTGAAAATTCATATCATTTTTTGCCCTGTGAGGAAAATGGAAGATATGGACAAGGAAGAGCTCTAATTTCTCTACTTCACATACTGTATATTACTGCACTGTAATGTGTCATTTTCTGCAGGCCATTAGGAACCTGAGTTTATTTTTACTATTATTTATGACTGTTACTGCACTAACTTTGACACAGAAGCTGTGCTGTTCAATTACACACCGATTGTGTTCAGCACTCCAGGAACACAAAAGAAAAAAAAACAGATTGTAAATTTGGGTGGGTCAAGTCACTGCAAAGGAGTCAGAGAGCCCGCATGTACTTCCCAGAGGTTCTTTTGAATATTTCAGGCATTAGTATCGCTGTAAAGTATAACCTGACACATGAGTGGAATTGTTGAAAGGTCCACAAGGTACAACTGTACCAGCAGCACAGAGCAGATACTACAAAAAGAAGAGACAAGTGCTCATAGTGGGTGACTCTCTGTTAAAAGGCACTGAGGCACCCATCTGCCGACATGACAGGGAGCCACGAGAGGTTTGCGGTCTTCCAGGAGCTAAGATCTGAGACATCACTAAGAGGGTGACACAACTTGTCAAAAGCACTGTTTACTATCCTCTGCTACCCTTCCACGTGGGCACAAATGAGGCTGCAAGACAGAGACTGGGCAGAACTAAGCAAGACTATAAAGCTCTGGGAAACCGAGTGAAAAATATTGGTGCCCAAGTTATCTTCTCCTCCATACTAACTGTTGGAGAAAAATGGGTAACTCGAAATAGGCAAATAATACAAATCAACTCCTGGTTACATGGTTGGTGACAACGTGAGGGTTTTGGCTTTTATGACAATGGGACGTTCTTCAACAGTCATAGGCTGCTAGGGAGGGACGGACTCCACCTGTGTGGAAGGGGCAAGGGAATCTTCGGCAGAAGGCTGGCAAACTTGGTGAGGAGGGCTGTACACTGAGGAACTCGGGAGGAGGGGGACCATTCTGTGATTCTGTGAAAAGCTTAAATGATACAATACACACGAATTTGATGCTTTGCTAGGTGTCTTATTCAAAGCTAAGCTAAGATCACAGAATCACAGAAGGTAGGGGTTGGAAGGGGCCTCTGCAGATCATCTTGTCCAACCTCCCTGCTTCAGCAGGGACACCTGAAACAGGATAAACAGGACTGCATCCAGACGGGTTTTGAATGTCTCCAGGGAAGGAGACTCCACAACCTCTCTGGGCAGCCTGTTCCACTGCTCTGGCACCCTCACAGGAAAGAAGTTTCTTCTCATATTCAGGTGGAACTGCCTGTGTTCTAGCTTGTGCCCATTGCCCCTTGTCCTGTTATTGGGCACCACTGAAAAGACTCCGGTCCCATCCTCCTGACACCTACCCTTTAGATATTTATAAGCATTGATGAGATCCCCCCCTCAGCCTTCTCTTGTCCAGACTAAACAGACTGCGGTCTCTCAGCCTTTCCTCATAAGGGAGATGCTCCAGTCCCCTGATCATCTTCATAGCTCTCCACTGGACTTGCTCAAGCAGTTCCCTGTCCTTCTTAAACTGGGGGGCCCAGAACTGAACACAGCACTCCAGATGTGCCCTCACTAAGATGGAGTAGAGGGGGAGGATAACCTCCCTCGACTTGCTGGCCACGCTCCTTTTAATACACCCCAGGATACCGTTGGCCTTCTCGGCCACAAGGGCACATTGCTGGCTCATGGCACCAGCACTCCCAGGTCCTTCTCAGCAGAGCCCTTATACAGGGAATTGTTAGTAATCATATGCTGTGTGTGACAAAACTGAAATATGCAGTGGTTGAGCACAGTATTTTCACACTTGGAAGTCAACACCATTTATCAACCAATTGTGTCCATGGAACCAACTGTGAGTCCCTGAAGGTCCAGTCCTGGCTTCATAACTGATTTGAGCTGACCTAAGTCTGGGCTGTTATCTAAAAAGGTATTTCTACCTACCTCTCTCTGACCCCAGCCATGTTCCCTCCGTTGTGCCAGCAAAAGGTGTTGTATGGATGCACAATGAGTCAGATCAGGGAACTGATCTAGCTGAAAACACAAAAAAAACCCAACTGAGTAGATGGCTCAGTCACATCAAATGTACCATGAAACGGCACCCTCAGGTTCAACACCTCTGCACTGTGCTTTGGGAGAGCTGTGTTTGAGGCAGCTGGGGGAGAAATGAATTAAAGGAGTCTTGACTGTGCTGTGCCTGTTCAACACAGACTAGCTGAGCAAAAACATTACTGTGCAGAGAGGGCTTCTTCAGAAGAATTACCCTTTCCCAAGGCTCTTCCCCTAGAGGATATAGGCAGAGAGGGCTGTTTGGAAAAGTTCTTGGTAGAAACAGAGCAAGAGTGAGAGGCAACTCAGGACTGAAAGCTCTCCATGGCCTGAAGGTGACTTGGAGGCAAGGCAAGCTTCAGGTAAAGGTACTGTAGAGGATTAGGGGCTTTTATTGCACAGCACCTCATATAGTCCCAATGGAACCTATGGGGCATGATCAGAAAGTAATCAAAATCCACTGATCTTCAGAGGAAAAGTCAGGAAATGAGTGACTTAGGAAGAGTGGTGGCTGTACGAAGTCTTCAGACTCAGTTAATGCTTTTAGAGCCTACCATGGAACGTATTAAAAAACCACACATGCACTCTGTGTGTGTCGTTTACAGATTGAGGCATCACACCTGATCGGATAAATTCCATTGAGTCTTTACACCTCTGGCATTACCCTTTAAAGGAACACAAATCTAATTTGCAGTCCCCTGAAATCTGCACAGTCTTTTAGTGTAAATGGCTGTGGAGACCTCAGGTCTTCCCCCCAAATGTGAGCCCCCACCCCTTATTATCTGAAAGGATGGGGTTATGCCACTAGTATTCCTTCCCCTCCAAAGCTATGCAAAATTAGCACCTCTTTTCAGGTGGTCCAGACTTCAGATATTCAGGAACTGAAATGAGAAATAATTTTTAAAACGCCCCCAGGCTGGCAGGAAGCTGCATTGACCTCAGAACTACAACAGACAAGTCTTACGGCTGTGTTGACCGGCTCTGACAAGAACTTATAACACTTCCCTCTCAAATTGGTTTCAGTTCCCCAGGGACATTTCTGTCAAAGCTGAGTGCCACTTGCAAATAGGCAGTCTTGTGTTGCCCTTGAAAAAGGCATGTAAAATTACACTCCAAACTTGTATAAAGCCCTGCATTTTACTCATGTTAATTATTGAAGGATTTATACCTGATATTAGAATGACCAAGTGTCATGATATGTGATCAGCAATTAATGAACTGCTCACTGATGAAAGACAGGTCCTTCGTTCTGGTATAGCAGAAGAGGGGGGCACAGGTTTGATGACCTGGTGATATTCCTTCCAGGCCTATTTTCTGTTATTCTGTGGTTATACTCCTCTATCACACATGGAAAATCCATGCATACAGAACAGATCTATGAACACTTGCCCTCATTACAGCTGTCTTTTTAAAACAGCTTTTTTAAAATGCCTAAAATAAGTTCCTTTGTTTACCATTCAGGTTTTAAATTTGGCAGTTACAGTGCCATAGTCTTACAGCCTGTCATCATAAATATGCTTATTTTACGACCATGCAGGAGAGTATCTGCATTAACATTGTACTGGAATTCAGTGATTCAAGTTCTTGTCCTTTAGCACTAGTTTTCCTGTAAAAATGATCTAAAAATCACCTTTAATATGTTTTTCCTCCATTAGCAGCCCACAATTCAAAAAAGAAGATAAGAGAAAGTATTTTAATTTTAAAATGTTAGTTTAATTTAATAGGAAACATGATATTTCTTATTAATATTCTATATGCCTAATTGCTCTAATAAGCAACCTGAAGCCCTGCATAGGCAGTTAGCAAGAAAAAGCCTCAGTATATCAGATCCTTTGAAATGAGCAGATTATTCTGGCATGCTCAAATTTTACATGATGCACTTAAGAGCTTGTTTGTAAGAAGCTTTCTGCTCAGTGTTCAGTGAAACTGAAAAATTGTCATCAAAATTAGTGTAAAATAGTAGTGTTTAGCATTGCATAAGAAACTATTGTTACTGCATCAGTTTCTGGTCTTAATTACGATGTGTGTGTGAGAACGAGCTTGGTGGTCTTTTGCTCATCCCACCTTCCCACCTCCATCCCTTCCTGTCCCTGTCTCCGCTGTAACTGCCTTCATCTCCCTCCATCTCCCTTCAGACACATGATTTAATGGTGGGAGAGTTGCTACATGGCTGAAGTTTGTCCGAGGACTTCAGCATGCCATGCAGATGCAACTCAATGAATGAAGTTGAAGTTTCACATGTTAAAAGAGAAGTGTGTTCTCTGAAACTGGAATTATACTGGTTTTCTTATCCTTTCACCAGTCAGAAGTTGCTGTGAATGACCAAGTGAAGTAGCAAGGAACAAAGGAAACAATGAGAGATATGCACCAGCTTTCTCTTCAGAGGTAACCAAGGTTTTTACACATTGACACATCCTAAACAACCATACAGACTTCAAGGAATAGCTCCAGGAGCTCAATGAGCTATTCTGCCCATCTAGGATCAACACAGTGTCCCGCTCACTGCTTTGAAGGGACAGAGCCAGTCTGAGGTGGCACTCCACAACATGGTTTAGGAGGCATGGTGGTGTTGGGTTGACAGTTGGACCTGATGATCTGAGAGGTCTTTTCTGACCTTAATGATTCTATGATTCCATGGTTAGGCCAGTGACATGTCTTTCTTCAAGTGCTGAAGTATTACATGGGTTTTAGACTGGCCATGGAAAAAGCTGAAGCTCCAAGCCCAACAATCTATGAGCTTCATTTGGGAGGGAAGCAGAAGATAGACATGACCCTCACCTATCTCTTTTCAAAGCACTCCAGTAGCTCCGTCATCTTTCTTAGTCTCTTGAAGTAGGCACCTTGTCTTCCTCTCATTGAGACTGCCTGGTCTGTCTTTGGGCAGATGGCAAAGATGGAAAAGGAGTACCAGGCTCACCAAATCATCCCTTTTTGATTGGATTCAATGAAACATTTCCCTCTTAGTGCAGCAGTGCGGGATTAGGTGGTGTAGGTATCCCCTAGCATCTCCCATAGGGCATGCACTGAAACATCTGAGTTGAGAGTTATCTGGCAAGACATTTATTTCACAGGCCTAGCAAGCTGAGGCATCCTTCTGTAATCTTTAAAAAGGGTAGAAAGGAGGACCTGGGAAACTCTGTCCTGTCGGATTCATCTCTGTGCCTGGGAAGATCATGAAATAGATCCTCCTAGAATATCCGCTAAGGCGCATGTTAGGCAGGGAGGTGATCTGAGGCAGCCAGCACAGCTTCACCAAGCGCAAGTCCTGCTTAACCAACCTAGTGGCCTTCTATGATGGAGTGACTACATCAGAGGACAAGGGAAGAGCTATGGATGTCATCTATCTGGACTTCTGTAAGGCCTTTGACATTGTCCCCCACAGCATCTTTTCTCTCAACTGGAGAGATACAGCTTTGATGGGTGGACTGTTTGGTGGATAAGGAACTGGCTGGATGGTCGCATCCAGAGGGTAGTGGTCAATGGTTCAACATCCAGATGGAGACCGGTGGTGAGTGGTGTCCCTCAGGGGTCCGTACTGGGACCAGTACTATTTAATATCTTCATCAATGACATAGACAGTGAGATTGAGTGCACCCTCAGAAAGTTTGCAGATGAAACCAAGCTGAGTAGTGCAGCTGACACACCAGAAGGACAGGATGTCATCCAGAGATACCTAGACAAGCTGGAGAGGTGGGCCTGTGAGAACCTCATGAGGTTCAACAAGGTCCTGCACCTCGCTTGGGGCAGCCTCCAGTATCAATACAGACTGGGGGATGAAGAGATTGAGAACAGCCCTGCTGAGAAGGACTTGGAGGTACTGGTGAACGAAAAGCTGGACATGAGCCAAAAATGTGTGCTTGCGGCCCAGAAGGCCAACAGTATCCTGGGCTGCATCAAAAGAAGCATCGCCAGCAGGTCAAGGGAGGTGATTCTGCCCCTCTACTCTGCTCTTGTGAGACTCCACCTGCAGTACTGCGTCCAGCTCTGGACTCCCCAACACAGAAAGTACACAGACCTGTTGAAGTTGTTCCAGAGGAAGGCCACAAAAATGATCCAAGGGATGGAGCACCTCTTGCATGAAGAAAGGCTGAGAGAGTTGGGGTTGTTCAGCCTGGAGAAGAGAAGTTTCCAGGGAGACCTTATTGCGGCCTTCCAGTACTTAAAGGGGGACTATAGGAAAGATGGGGGAACCTCTTTAGCAAGGCCTCTTGTGACAGGACAAGGGGTAATGGTTCTAATCTAAAGGAAGGTAGATTTATACTGGATATAAGGAAAGAGTTTTTTATTATGAGGGTGGTGAAACACCAGAACAGGTTGCCCAGAGAGGTGGTAGATGCCCCATCCCTAGAAACATTCAAGGTCAGGTTGGACAGGGCTCTAAGCAACCTGATCTAGTTGAAGATGTGCTTGCTCACTGCAGAGGGGTTGGACTAGATGACCGTTAAAGGTCTCTTCTAACCCAAATCATTCTATGATTCTATGATTCTATGCACCTGGTCTCAGAACAACTGCTCAGTTGCACCCCTTACACATAGGTTTCACCTCACAGGCATTCAGCTGGCAAAGGAGACAATCAAGTCTGTATCCATGTGTAAATTAAAGGCCCAGGATCCATATTTCTGGATCAGAGTAAAAAAGAAGAATATAAGCCCGGCTCATTGAGTCCCATCCCCTGCAACCCCTGATAACCACACAGCAATTATCCAGGTTAAAAAGGTGTGACACATTCGTCCCCATGCCACAGGCCATCAAGTGCCCTCTATCACCTTAGATCAATCTTAAATGGCGGTTACACAGGAGAGCACGTATGTCACCAGTGGCTTAGAATAATGGGAAAAAAAAAGACTTAAAAGTGGTTAAATAAAACAACCAGCCAAGCTTTAACAGCTGTGCAGAATAGGACAAGGACAACTCTGACAATCTGGTGGTCTCACCTGGAGAAAAATTCCTCTTTAACCCAAATCTGGTAATCAGTTTATTCATGAGTGCAGGACACAGCATACCTAAATTGTGCCACAGGTGAGTTCCCCTTGGTCTTAAATCCTGTTCATAGCTATGATCAATGTCAAATGCATTAGAGAGAGACGAGAAGACCCCCAAAAAAGCCAAACATTCATCAAAGGAGAAACTTGGTGGTACTTATAGAGTGCAGACAAGCATTAGAAGCCCTTACATGGATTAATACAGCAGTAATGCATCACAAACACAGAGCCCATCAGGCCAGTTTCAGATGCCCTTGATGACTCGAGAACCACTATATCAGAAGAATGCCTCCAGCAACCTCTCCAATAGCTGGTAGCTACCCTCATTTTTTACTTCATATCTGCCTTCCTGGAGCTGTACTAATACTTGTCATCTTCACCTAATGTTTCCATTGGACATTTTGTAAGGGACATTCTACCCAGTGCTTCACTTCCATACAAGTAGATAAAGTTCCCTGCATTCTACCTATCTAATCATAATCCATTATCTCTCAGAAGTAGCAGCACTAAAAAGAGAGCAGTTCTCTTATGCAAGCAATAATATACTTTGCTTTAATTTCCATTCCAGGTCACAAAATATTAAATCAAGCCATGCAAAATAAGGGATAATCAGTCAAAAAAAAAAGCTGAGAAAGACCCATTGCAGCATACCCTTAAGCATGGTAGTTATTTTTCTGGTTGGTGGGTTAAAATTGCAATAGCCTGAGGAAGGATTTGAACTCAGCTCTCCAACATCTGAGGACTCTCTTCCAAGGCTGATGTAACTCTTCCAACATCCCTCCAGCATCTGAGTAGAAGCCCATGCCTGCAGGCTCCAGACACAGACAGTCACAAGCCTCTTAACTGCCTGAGGATTCCTAGTTGGGTTAAATATTTGATTTTAGAATCATAGAATCATTTAGGTTGGAGAAGTCCTTTAAGATCATCAAGTCCAACCATAAACAAAAAACTGCCCACTCCACCACTAAACCATGTCTCTAAGCAACACATCTACATGTATTTTAAATTCCTTCACTTCCCTGGGCAGCCTGTTCCAATGCTTGACAACCTTTTCAGTGAAGAAGTTTTTCATAATATCCAGTCTAAACTTCCTCCAGTACAACTTGAGGCCATTTCCTCTCATCCTATCGCTTGTTACTTGGGAGAAGAGACCGACCCCCACTTCGCTGCAACCTCCTTTCAGGTAGTTGTAGAGAGTGATAAGGTCTCGCCTCAGCCTCCTTTTCTCCAGGCTAAATGACCCCCATTTCCTCAACGGCTCCTCATAAGACTTGTGCTCTAAACCCTTCACCAGCTTAGTTGCCCTTCTCTGGACATGCTGCAGCACCTCAATGTCTTTCTTCTACTGAGGGACTCAGAACTGAACACAGTGTTGGAGGTGTGACGTCACCATCCCTTCCCTACTCCTGCTGGCCACACTATTCTTGATACAAGCTGGGATGCTGTTGGCCTTCTTGGCCACCTGAGCACACTGCCAGCTCATATTCAGCTGGCTATTGACCAACACCCCCAGGTCCTTTTCTGCTGGGCAGATTTCCAGCCACTCTTCCCCAAGCCTGTAGCATTGAATGGGGTTGTTGTGACCCAAGTGCAGGAGCTGGCACTGAACCTTGTTGAACCTCATACAATTGGCCTTCACATGGTTCCCTAGATCCTCCTTTTAGCCCCTCTTCTAGACGGGCATCACATTTGCTGACTTCCAGTCAACTGGGACCTCCCTGGTTACACAGGGCCACTGATAAAGGATGGAAAGTGGCTTGGTGAGCACTTCCACCAGCTTCCTTAGTACCCTTGGATGGATCCCATCTGGCCCCTTAGATCTGTGCACGTCTAAGTGATGTAGCAGGTCACTAACCATTTCCCCTTGGATTATGGAGGCTTCATTCTGCTCCCCCTCCCTGTCTTCCAGCTTAGGGGGCTGCATACACCGAGAACAACTGGCCTTAGTATTAAAGACTAAGGCAAAGAAGGCATTAAGGACCTCAGCTGTTTCCTCATCCTTTGTCACTATGTTTCCCCCAGCATCCAGTAAAGGATGGAGATTCTTCTTAGCACTCCTTTTGTTGCTATTTATAGGAACATTTTTATGGTCTTTTACAGAATTAGACAGATTTAGTTCTAGCTGGGCTTTGGCCCATTGAATTTTCTCCCTGCATAACTTCATTATGTCTTTGTAGTCCTCCTGAGTTGCCTGCCCCTTCTTCCAAAAGTTATAAACTCTTATTTATTCCTGAGTTCTAGCCAAAGCCCTCTGTGCAGACAGGCTGGTCTTCTTCTCAGCAGGCTTGTCTTTCAGCACATGAGGACAGCCTGCTCCAGTGCCTTTAAGATTTCCTTCTTGAAGAATGTCCAGCCTTCCTGGACTCCTTCACCCTTCAGGACTGCCTCACAAGGAGCTCTGTCAACCAGGCTCCTAAACAGGCCAAAGTCTGCCCTCCAGCAGTTTTACCTGACCTTAAACCCTCCTTAGAATTTACAGCTAGATAGCTTGGGAAACCTCATCCAGCCCAAGAGCTTTTACAGCACCCATTCTCATGCACCTCACCATTCTGCCAAACATCCAATGCAAAAACATGAGGCTGAATACAACAGTACCAGAGCTCAATGGCACTAGTCCTCTGCAGTTGCTTCAAGATCAGGCCAACAGTGGGTGGGTACAGATGACTTGTTGGTAGGACAGTCTCAGAGGTAAATGAGAAAACTGTAAGTCCAAATTGGCCTTAAGCAGAAGATCTTAACTTCTTCACCCACACAAATGGGTGTCCTTGTATGATACCAGATGTGCTGGCAGCTGATTTCCACAGAGCAGCTACAAGATGCAGCAGCCAAGTGAACTGACTGGAGGCTTCATTCTCCTAAGCTGTGAATGTATCACCTGCCTCCAGTTCACACTAAAATGTGCAGTGTTTTTTACATTAATTAAGTGATTTATAGACCAACATCACCATTACTCTGTGCCTTGGAGGGCAGCACACTATGTGCTTCCACACCCAAGTAAAAGATAGTTTTGCCACTGCTGGAAGCTCTGCAGCTGAACAGACAGCTTGTGAGTTGTGTCATTTATGAGCAGTGACAGAAATTGAAGTCACTCTCATTATAGAAAGGAACCTTTAAAAGAGCATTTCACTGTCCCATGGACAATGACATTTACAAATGTTTTGCTGTTTTCAGTGAGAAAAAAATATCACCTGCAGTGGTAATACTGTAGTGGAAATACAATGCTGCTGGAAAAGCAAAATCCATGAAAATGCAACCTCATCCATGAGTTTCATGCTCAAAAAATCGACTGGTAATTAAACTCAGCTGACAACATTTCAACAAGTGTTCTAATTTCCTTATAATCAAGCACATTAACCATATTCGTTTTCAGTGGCTTCAGCTTTTCAGCCTAGCATATTGGAACAATTCAACACATTTGGGACCGAATTAATGTCACAAACAATTCCATACACTTAGAATGATATTCTTACTTTGTATTACATAGAAGACAGTCCTCAGAGCAAACAGTTAGCATTAAATACCCCCCACTTGCATAAGACACCCTTGGAACTGAACTGTGCTGTTATTAATTAATGGCATATCCTGTGTTTACACAGCACTGTTCGTGTGCCTGGTACATATGAACAAAGTCACTACCCCAAGGAGCTTATAGTTTAAATTATACAGATAGCTAACCACATCATTATAAACTTGTTATAGATTTGAATCTAAAAAGGAGGCAGAGCAAGACAAAACTGTGGGGAGTGAATACATCTGTTTTGCAAGGGAATCTGAGCTAGGATATGAGGTTATGCAAGGATATAAGCTGCTCTTTTAATATGTGTATCTGCCTCAATATAGAATTGGGTGGGGGTGGAGGGGGGGTTCAGTAGGTCAAATTCTGGGGAAATGTTTAAAGCTAGATTCAATAAAAGCCCTAGGTTCTGCAACTTTTGGGTCTTGCACCCTACTCTATTAAGCAGCTACATCCAACAAAGGATTTATGTGGCTAAAGCAGGTAACAGCCCCAAAGGCATATCTAAATTCCCACACCTAGCTGCTTTTTAACCCTGGAGGTGTATTAAGAATCAAGCCAATTATGTTTCCCAAGTACCCAGAATCTGCTGCTCCTCTGCCCACAGCCGTGAGAGACTACCAGTGAGTGGATCAAAGAGATCACCAAGAAAATCGAAGCCTGAAAGTTGCTTCCCACCTATTTTTTATTTCATTCTCTGTCCCATAGCTTCCTTTCCACTTATCACCATAACCCTACTGCAGAAAGGCTTTGAGTCTTTAAATAACTTCTTCCTTTCCTCCAGCATATACAGTGCTTTAGCTCTTTGAATTTGCCCTGCATCAGTCCGGAGTTAGCAAGCAATTTCTGTATCCGTCCATGAGGTTAGCTGATGCAGCAAAGGTCTCGAGAGTACTTAATGCCTTTCTTCATACTACTGAATTTAGTTCCCATGAATTTATATGTACTAACAAGCCCACTTTTATAGGGCAGGTGGCCATTTTCCTCTAGTATGGTATGGGCTAATATCTTTATCTCTCTGTACGACAAACATCATGCAAAGGAAGAACACAGGTTCCTTAGGCCCAAACAGCCATGGTAACAACTTTACATATAAACTTCAAGCCTAGCTGTACACATACACATCCCAGTGCTCTGGGAGCTTTCAAAAAGCACGCAGAGAGTGCCACTAGGGGAATGTAACTTTTTAGAGGGTTGCTATCCTGTTCCCACCTGTAAAGTTTGGTCTTTGATCATTAGAAAGGGTGCTTGTGAATCCCACGATATTTTCAGTTTATGACCAACCTTAATTATAGCTGAAAACCCTGAGTTAATCCAGTGACATTCTCTTTCCCCATATTGCCTTCTTTACACATTTTTTAACTTTTCAGGTCATGTCTTGAAATGAAATGTGGAGAAGAGGAGACTGGAGTATTGTCTGAGGCAGCCTTTACCATTCTGCACCTAACAGTGCTTGTCAAGCATATTGAATGTCCTCTATCAGTTCAATGTGTCATGTAGTAGTGAAGATGTGCTATGAGAAAGCAAAGAGAAACCCTCGCCTCTGGGAAATGCTAGCCTTGCAATAAAAATACATGTGACATAAAATTGTGGAAATTCTTTTTTTTAATCATCAATTTCTGTGCAATTTTCTGCAAGAATAGTCCTTTACACAAAAAGTCTATTTTATGGTGAAAAATGTATTTTGTGGACCAACACATTGAAGGCTAAAGGAAAGTGATATAATCACCTTGTCAGATTTCCTGTAGAAAACCACCTGACTAATATTATTAACCAAAAATCTTTGCATCAACCTTGTAACTTCTTTAGAAGTAATGACATTTTAGAATAACATGTGGATTTAAACAGTTCAAAAGATAAGAATCTACCATAGCCCCAATCATTATCTCTACTATCAAAAATATCCTCCATATTATACAGCATCAACTTCCACACTTTGTGTCGCATCAAGATATTATATCTATTCTAACCAATTACTCCCCATGAAAAATATCTTTCCCACATAGGACTGTGCTCAAATCACCTTTCAGCTTTTTCTTGGGTAAGCAGAACAGGTTGAGTTTTTTAGGTTCTCACTAGAAGGCATGTTCCCTGCACTATCCTGTGGCTGTTCTCTGAACTAATTATCAATTAAAAGGAAAATGCCACCTCCCTTCGGTACATTGCCTTGTTTCTATATGGATACCCTAGTAAATATTCATTGATAAGCATGAATGCTATACTCCTTCTCTTAGGACAAACCAAAATGAAGACTACTTCTCAGCTTAAGCTAGAAAAGAATTGTTTTGACGCCATTTGCTCATACTCTTATAAATAACCAGAAGTTTCAATAACTGATGATTCTCTTCTTTTGAGGGTAAAGATGAAAGCAACTAGAAAAGAACAAATAACCCCAAACTTTTCTGAAAGCCTAATTAATTTGAAAGTTGAATATTTGGCTTGAAGAGGAGTCATCAGACCAAAACCTGTGTGTGAAAATTTATTGCCCTCAGAGGTGAGGAGGGAGGGGACATTCATTTGCAAAAAAGCCCTAGAGGCTAACAGTTTTATTTTGCAAAAACTCTTAAATCCATGAATAAAAATCGCAATTGCTAACACTACAGCCACTGCACTGTTCACAGGAAGACAGATGAGAAGAAACCTGGCTACTCTCAGACAAAATTAAATTGTCTATACCTTTAGGAGGTTATGTTTGTTATATTTGGCTTGTTTCTCCTCTACAGTTACAGATCCCTGTGACTTTAGCCTAAAAAATGTCATAAAATGGCAGGCTTAATTGTAATTTTAAAAAATATCATGAGACAATTCTATTTTCTTAAGTATTCTTTGGAAAATAAATTTGTGTAATCCACAGGAAAAATAGTCTTCAGATATTTAACTGTAAAAAGCCATCTGAACTTTCAAATATAGCAGGTGTGTTGTACACTAGACCCTAAAAACTATGAGATATGCATCAAGAATATTTGTGATATAATCAAAATCCCATTGGAATAGGGATAAGCTTCCCATTAACTTCAGTAGGGTTTCGGTCTAGCCCTTGATCCATTCAATGCAGTGTCAGGTCAAATAAACTTCAGCCTCTTTTGCTGTTAGTGAAGTGCAGAGATTTATTTGGAGGTTCAGCACAAGATTTTTTTGCTAAAGAAACATTGCAATAAGGGGGAAACAATGAAGGGAGGGAAGGGTAAATCTATAAAAATAGTTTATTTTGTGAGGCTAAATTCCACAGTGGCCACAAACATCTCATTTATTTCAGCTGACACCTTCCAAGTAGGTACACAGTTGCATATGTAACACTTTCCCATATTTTTCCCCCAGGACATAGTTTTGTTTACACTCCCAGTGCTGTGAATTTATAACTGAGGCATTGTTTGGGTTATTACATGTAATAGGAACTGCATTTTCACAGATGGCTTACCTTCCTTGCTAGATGTCTGTTTTTAACAGTGTCCTAATAACTACTGCATATGCTATCTTCATTCTGTATATTAAAAATCATGCCTTGAGGGGACAAACCTTTTATTTCTAGGATACTTTTGTAATCACTGAAACAACTTATGAAAGCATGAACTGGATTCACCAGCACTTGCAAGCTGGAAATCAGCTACAACTCTCTAAAAAATGAATGCTTCTGTGCCGCTGGATCCACCAGGCAGGAGACACGAATTACTGGATTAAAATTCTGTTTGTGACAGACTGTAGATCATTTGGTAGCTATATGCCTCCAGATCCCCTTTTAGTCTTAGAAGTCTATGATTCACCTTCTGAATAAGCTTCACACAACCATCACAATTATCAAACAAATCCCTAATTTCTTGCTTCAAAAGATTACAGTCTGGAAAACCAAAGGAAACAGACAATGCCTGGGGGTTGAAGAAAGAGCATATAAACAGCACAGATGGGCTTCAGAGATATTGTTGAGCAGCATTGCCAAATCCAAACATTTCAAAACTATGAGTCAGGCACTAGAAAAGTCTTGAAATTTACTTACAATTCATGAGGTGAAAAATAACTTATTTCAGTAGTGCCTGCATTACTGTGCAGGAACATTTGCTGCCCAACTGCTTGTCAGTTGTCCTCCCCCAACAGTTTTTGCATCCATTGGCTAATTCCAACTTCACTTGATAGAAGAGCAGAGAGCTGAATGGAGTTGACTCCTTATGAGACCTGTGGGTGGCTGGGCTGGGGGTGAAGCCGATGCTGGTGGCTGCACAGGGAGGAAGGCAGAGGTAACTGGGACCTTGACTGAACTGATCAATTTGTAACACGTGCAAGCAAACCTGGTCAGGAGTGGGAGCTGCAGACACTGTATGGGACTGAACACACAGAGGAGCAGGGGACTATCTGAGGAAACATGAAGGAACTCATTCAAAGGGTACAGGGAGAAAAGCAGGCTAATGCAGCTGGAAACCATGGGGTGGGAAGCAGGCTTGTGGGTCTTGTGGCAGTGGGGTGTGCCAGTACCCAAGAGCCAGGTGAAGCTCCACAGCCGCAGCAGGCTGTCTATATTTTAATCCCCGATATCTATGACATGGATATTAAGCAAGAGATAGACTAACTGGGACTCATAAGCCCTTTCTCCCAAAACTGGGCTGAAGGGTTTAGTGCCCCTGCATCCTTCCCCTTGCTGCTGGATGCTATTCCATTGCCCTCCCAGTGGTCATTGCTCCCCTGTGACTCACTAACTCATTCACTATCCATCTGTGCAAGTGTACCATAACTTGCTCCAGAGTAAAATAAGTTAGTGACGACCTAACACTGAATTCAGGTAAAGTGGTCTAGAAGAGTGCTGGAAGTGGACAGGAAGATAAATGTAAACCTCCTCAAGCTGAGAAGTTACTCAGGCCAAGGTGCTGTAAAGTAAATCCTGGAAATTTTCATTACCGAATCACAAGTGCTAAACCAGTAAGATCTTTGTGTTTCCAAAAGTTCTTTTTTTCTATGCCTTACATGATGGGAGGTTAGTGTTTTCTCTCCATTTCCCTGTTGATAGCTACTGCCATTGCAAGTTCGCCACCTCCATCAGTCTGAAGGAGCTGAATGAGGACTGCATGCTCAGGGAATCTGAATTCCTCCTCCCGTTCCCCTCGCTGCAACAACTGGTGCACATTAGCAGAGAAAAAGCACGACTTTCTGGTGGTGAAGTGCCCAGGCTATGAACAAATAGAGATTTGTCAACCTGGTGTCTTCAGAAGCACAGCTTTCTCACATGGATTACAGGGTCACATTGCTTGCTTTATTTTTACATAATTTGAGATTCTGCTTTCCAGAACATTAGAAGAAATCTTCTGAGAAGAAACAGAGAAGGCCTAATTGGAGTGTAGCAATCTCAAGCGTTCCTCTGGAAACTGCAGTATCTGAAGTTTTCACTTATAAAAGACATTACACCCAGATCTGATTACAAAGGAGTTGTGTGGCGCTGTGATGCCTTCTCACTTGCAAGCACACCAGCCTAAGGAATCTGCCCTTATCCCTGCCATACGGCTACAGCACTATATAAACAGTAATACTAAAACTGATCTGTCACATTTCAGCTACCTTTTCCACTCCTCTGTTAGGTTCATCATCACCCCTTTACATCAGGAGGAGGACTTCAGAGGAGCTCTGTCAGATAGGTAATGGCCTATATAGTCAGCTCAGTTCCAGAGACATAAAAATCTGGAATAACTCAAGTGGTGAGCAGAGATGTTTTGAACTTGTGTCACCGTAGATAGGTGAAGAGTCATGGCTGTCTCAGGATTTACATGTTTCTTGTTTTCTGTTCAAATGCAATCATTGTTTACAGATTTTTGCAGTGATCCCATATGATCATCTGGACAGTTTTCCTCCTTTAGACATCACTGTTGCCAAACTGAACAAGCTCTAACACATGTGCTAGAAGTGAAGGCTTCCCCATGCTATTGCTGAAGTCTGTCAAAGGATGGCTTAATAGAAACTGTATTTCTGTAATGAAAACAAATAGACGTTAACCAGTTCAGCTGGGTTCATACAGAAACAGAGGCTCACTGATTTTTCTAGCTGAGTACTAAAGTAAAAGCATATGTCTAATAGCATTCAAGATCACAAGTAAAAGAATGGATTGTGATAATCTCATTTAAAAGAAAAAAAAAATGTGGACTGGGTGGTCAGCCATTACTCGACATTCAGTTGACCTTGTCTGTCTCACAAGTTTTACATATATATTTTCATATTAATACTCATATTATGACCACATTCTCCCATTTATTTAGTCTCCCCTCTGTAGTAACTGATACATTTTTCCTTACAATGGTGTTCTTGATATGAAGGAATGATGATTTCTCAGCAGTTTCAGCCTGTAGTCTAGGGCTGGCAGCTTAATCAGGAAATGTGATGTTCCAAAGCCAATGGACCATGTCGGCAAGCATGCCGGGATTTCTCAGGCTGTTGGAAGTCCAGCACTTTCTCAAAAGCTTCTGCCTTGTTGCAGAGATTTTGATACTATATCAATATGGCTGGGCTATGGCTGACAATGGGACAATGGTGACAGTGTGACAATGTTGGATCAAGATGAGGGCAAAGTCCTATGGTATCTTTGCAGAAATCAAATCAACTGGTCACTTAAAGAAAGAAATTTTCTAATGTCAGAGATAGGCTGAGATTACCCATTAGAAGGAAGAAACAAGCCTGGCCAACATAGCTCATCCTATGGAAAGACTAACCAGACAGGCTTTCTAGTGGGGTGTAAGATCCAGAGAGAATAACAGGGCACAAAAAAAGCTAAAGAAAAGCAACCATGAGTATGTCACATGTAGGTAACCTCCAGGTGATCCTCTGCTGTCCCCAGAGGAGCTGAGTACAGACTGTGAGTCAAAAGACAAGAGGAAATCCAGGTGCCCTAGAAATACTAACTGCAGCAATCAAGAGCATGATGACACTGGCAAGGGATGGACAGCCAGCAGGGAGTAAGATGTGGTGTCATCTTGGGCATAATACAGGCCCCACTGAATTCAGGGAGGTTTTGCCATGAACTTCATTAGTGATGGGATTACTCACAAAAATTGCCTTTTCCTATATTGTTATTACCTTAATCAGCACTCTGCTCAAAGCCACACAAGGTTTTTTTCTGCACTGAAAAAAAAAGTGTTACGAGGGATGAAACGGTAAAACAAACATTAGTCATTTTGGCTCTCCTTCATAATACATATTCCACTTCAACTTAAAAATTAAGTTGAGCCTATTGGTGTGACTGTTCAAGCATCTTGCCCAGCAATCCGCCTCCCAGCTGTGCACTGTACCACTTGGCCCTTGCTGCCAAATGTAAGCACTTGAATAATCCAAGCCAGGTGATTAGCCTAAAGACTCTCTTAATTTGAATTACAGTATCAGTATTTTGTTAATGTATATGAGGCTTGATTTATTCGTTTCACAGATGTTTATTTGCAGGTTCCATGTCTTTATTTAACAGATAAATTATATATTGGTTACTACATAAATAGCTTGGAAGCTGAAGGCCTCACAATGTGTGAACGACAGAGCCAGGGATAAAATGTAAAGGCACTCGTTTACAATCATGAACTTATCCTGCAGCACGTTGCGTTTACTGTATTATAGAAATAATAGTTTCTCCTTCTGACCTTCTATATTTACCCCTTCTTTACAGTACTCACAATCCCCTAGGATACTTTGTTATTTTTAGATTACTAGATATTTGGAATGTTTTAACCTGTACATTGTCAATGACTCTGTGTTAGTGCTTTTTGCAAGGCTAAAACCATAAAACGAAGGCAATCTACCTGTTATATGTGAGTTTTTTCAGAAGATTTTAGGTTAAATACTTGATTGTGGAGGGGGGTGTCTGAAAAACAGAGGACAAAGACTTACTGTGAAAACAACAAAACCTACTGGATTTTGTTCTGCTGTACAACGTGAAATCTTTTCCTGTTTATATATGTGTATTTTGCAGTGCTTGCTTCAAATTCTTTGTCCTCTTTAGAAAAGTAATATAATGAACAGATTATATTGCTCCATTTCAAGGAAGAAAACAACAAAGAAAAGTCAACTGGAACACCAGATTGTATAAATAAAGGCAATTTTTACTGACAGTGTTCTGATCCAAATATTTATTTATTTCCTAACTTATACAAAATTGATGCTTGTGGAGGTCTTGGGTTAAAAGGGTTGGAAAATGAATTCCTCTAGTTATCCACAGAGAACATATAGTACTAATGAAGCAATGAAAACTTCTTTGATTTAAATAAGAAATATATTACATATAATTTACAGAGATGAGATCTAGTGTCATATAGAAAATGATGGTTTAGAGCAACGGTATCAGGAAGGAGATTGATATGTGTCTCTGCTGTGGCTGGAATGGGTCACCCTTCACCCAGTCCATCCAGTGGATGGGGAAGGCTTCACTTCCACAACTCCAAATGGGACAGGTAACTATTACCATTGCCAGGTATTTCACCTGTTTATTTGTCAGTCACCTCTCTCCTTAAGGCTCATACACCATCCAGTTTCTGCAAGTTCATAACAAACTTTCTACACTATTGAGTTTGGCTGGATTCAGACCAGAGACCTACATGTAAAAGACTAAAAACAGAAGGAGGCTCTGTTCTACTAGAAATTTATTTAGCGATCAGATGGAAAACTTGGCTTCAGGGAAAAAGAGAGTTAGATACCAGAACAAGATGAGAAAGACAATCCTGGATAAAAGTAGTTCTACTTTTTCACATAAATGAAAGCTTTATGAAAGGTTTGTATATGAGTCATGCCAACTTTTATGTAGATGAGAAATGTAATCAAATGGTATCTAAGTCATTATAAATTTTGCTATTTACACAAAAAAGAAAAAAGAATGCTTCCTACTTCATTTTTCATGTTTCCCTTCATATCTTGCCTACTTATTAAAATGGAGGGTCTCAAGTACCCATAGAAAAAATACAAACGTGCAGAAAGAATAACCACTAGAAAGAAAAAAAAAAAGCAACCAAGTCCTATAACTAGATTTAAAATAATTCAGTGCTGTCTAAAGAGTCAAATCATGTTCTTTTTCCTCCTTCATAAAAGTTGCACCCATATTCATAATAATAGAAGGAGAAAAGCACAGTTGCTTCAAAACACTGGACATAGCTTTCCAGAAACAATATAGCAACTACTCAGAAATGCTAAGGAAAACATTAATCACATAGTAACTTGCTATTTACATTAAAGATAGTAACCTTTAAAATTAATTAAAAGCAAAAAAACACCCCAGTTTTTAGTCATAGGACAGTTTTGCCTCTTATGTGGAGTCTCTGTTCTTTGTTTTTTGTCCAGCATTTCTTTCGAGATATATATCTATATATACAGATATATGTCTGAGAGAGATGTATCAAAAGCTAAAACATCTCTGCATGGTGAGCCTGCAGATTTCATCTGAGACTACATTTGCAGTAGACAAACCCCCACAGAAAAAATGCTGGAATGACACATTTTAATGAAATTGCATTCCCTGTCCATGATCCACATAGGATCCATGTAGAAACCTAAATGCCTCAGTCCGTAGAAGCAGAGCTGACAGCAGCAGTGCAAGTTCCCCGGTGCTGCCAGGCTGAAGCATCCCAGCCCTCATGGTTTCCATCCCCACTAGGCTGAAGCATCCCAGCCCTCGTGGTTTCCATCCCTACAGAGGCTGCCAGGATGGGTACAGAGCAGGGCCAGCGGTGGTGACATGGAGAGCTGTTGCCCTCTGTGTGGACTACAGATGGGATCCAAGTCCCTTGGCAATCAGTAGAAGCCACTCCTGTTGATGCCAGCGGGAGCTGGATGAAGCCCTGGGGCGGCAGCAGCAGGCTCCGAGGATCGGGTGCAGGACGAGGCATCGCTGACTCTGACCCAGCCCCAGCGCTGCCACTGCATCGTGCGGCAGGCTCTCAGTTCTCACCAGGATCTACAAAACAAGTCATTGCTGCCGTACTTCCTCCGCAGGACAATGGCTGGACCGAACAGGAACTGAGCGCCACAGCACTTCTTATTCTTACACATGCAGGATGTTCGAGGGCAACCGGCCCCAATTTCTTATTCAGAACCAGAAAAATCCAGCAGGAGAATGTACCCCTTAACAGAGGAAAGACTGTCTGTTCTTCCAGCAGTCAGCACTCAGCTGCTAGGTCTCCATCTCCATCCATAACTTGTCAAAACCAGTGCAAATTCACAGGAAAAAAGTATGCCCGCATCGAGAGGGTATAAATCCTTCCTTACATACGAGAATGGTACAAGCATTTACCCAGCATCTCTATCAAATATTGTAGAAAAGGTTACACAAAAATATTTAAATATATGGATACAGATACATAGATATTACACTTGCATAAAATATGTATATTTAAAACCCTTTGGGCAGTTTCACAGTTAGCTGAAAACGTATGCTTTAGAAATATGAACAATTTCCTACACTTTTCTAGTTTAAGTAGGAGGGGGAAGGGAAAGAAGCATCAGCCTTATTAATACTGAATGCTAAGTGCAGAAGTTTAGCTGTAGCTGTAGGGTTTTGAAGCAATTGATTTGACAGAACCTCCAAGCATAAACTCTGTTTTTAAAATCCACATCTATTCCCTAGATTGCTTATTGTTTCATGAAAATGAAAACCTACGTGTTCTGCTTGTATCAGCTAGATCTCCTGAGACCAGTCAATTAAACCTCATAAGCTTGCAGTACTTCAAGATAGGATTGTGTATTGGGAGTACGCATGAAACTTATTGCAGTATTTCTGTGTGATAATAAGAATTTATAACTTCTCATATCTCATAATTTAACTTTAGAAATGCAAAACCTTAAATGACACCACAAGAAGCTCACAGTTCTGAGAAAATTGAAGTCAGTATGAAATTTTACTTATAGACCACATAATTTACATAGATTTACATAAATACAGAGATATTAAAATATTAAATCAAAGCTAATTAACAGAGGATAGAGTTTTACATAACATTTTAATTCTAGTTACATTTTTGCAACTACTTTTAGTGTCATGAGATTATATAAATAATATATATACCTATATATCCATAATATATATAAAGATATATATATCTATCTATCTCTCCATCCTTCTTTTTTTCTTCAAAAATAGGGCAATTTTATAACTGCAATGAGATGTGACAAGCAGTACACTTCTGGGGAATTATTGCATGCCTTGAGTGCATAAGGCAGAAGGAAGAGTATCTGACTTCAGACACTAAAGAAGTGGAATCATCAACCAGAAATGCACTGGAGTGATTTGGAACATCCTATTGCTTTTATAAAACTCAAAATTATACACTGGGTTGGTTTGTTTATTTGTTTTAAAGGCACAAAATAAAGGGAAAAGTAATATATCTCTGTTTAGTGGAGATCAACGATCAGGAAGCTCCATTACTGTTTACTGAACACTCTTCATTGTCCTAAATCTATTCCCTGTGGTGCAATACTGTGCCGCAGTTGCATAAGGAGGTTAAACACAAAAGTTCATGCATCCTTTAGTAGGGGAAACAAAACAAAGCCAATTTCCTTGCCCAGCAACAATGAAGTAGCCATTAGCATCCGATCATACCGGCTGGCGGCGAGAGACAGCCATCACTCCCATCAAACTGCAACATGCAAAACACCATTTGGTTGCAGGTTCGCTTGCCACGCTAACCTCAGCTCCTTGAGCTGGATGATACAGTACTTGCCTAAAACACTGGAGGCACGGATCCAAACTCAACAGCAATTTCCTGTCAGACCAGGCAAGACTGGAAAGGGGTAAAACTGGGTAACCAAAACCTTGCCCTGAAAGCTCTGCATTTTGGGGCTATTAGAGGATTACAGAGCCCTTCTGCCACCCTCTTTCCCCATTTTAAATTGGTTAACGGTATTCACTCCCAGCTCAGGGCCCCAGACCTCCCAGAGCATGTGCCTAGGATTTTTCCTAGCCTAACAGCCACCCTGGGCATACAGCACAGAGGGAATAAGTGGATAAAAAATATTAAAAACTGTGCACTACTACTGTCTCCTCAGATCACTCTGAATGATGGGATAGAAAGGAAAAAAAAAAAAAGAAGAAATCCCTCAGGATCCCTTTTTCTTTGCTGATTTTTCCAATGTTAGTATGTACAGTAGAGGGCTGCCTTTGCTATGATTCCACACAAGATGTTTCAAAGTTTGGATACGGCACTATGTTAAGGCACCTTCAAGTAATGGTAATTGATTTAATCGCTAAGCAGGGCTGCATTTTCTGTACCCGATGCTGCTTCCTCCAACACACACAGTACTAGCAGTCACTCACACCTGCCATACACAGACAAAAAAAAAAAAAAACCACCACGAAAACTCCTGGTGCTTGCTAGGGAGAAACTACACCGGCTACTTCTGAAATAAATATTTGCCAGGGTTTAGGAGTGGACATTTTGCACAACTGCGTGGTTTGCTCCCCAAAAGGGGAAAGGGGAGAAAATTAAGTATTGTCTGTCCCTAACTGTCTACTAGATTAGGAGGGTTAAAAATATATATATCAACCTAAAAAAAAGTAGAAGCCAGCTCTGTACTGCTGCAGGATTCCTTGCTGGGAGGTGAAGCTGTAAACGCAGGCGTTCAGTGCAGGGTGCCTGGTGCAGAACTGGATTTGTTTCAGGACCAACAGGAGGTACAAGGACACCCTCCCCTGGGAGAGGACGAGCAAGTTACTGCACATCACCTCGCTCTGCCACACAAAACGGCAGTGGGTGTGGGTTTCAGGTTTCTTGGCATGGGTATGGGGGGGCATTTGAAGATGAAGGGACTGAGGGAGAGGAAAGCTCAGGCATCGCTGTGTGCAGACAGCTTGCTCCATCCCCCTGGAGGGTGGGATGCTCAGTGCTGCACCTGGGGGGCACGGGGCCATGGGACCAGAGGGCGATTGCAGTTAAGCCCAGCTAGGGGCGGCCATTTCTACACAAAAGAATATCAAGTCCTGGGAAGAAACGAGAGGGATGAGAGAGGGGCATAGGTCCTAGCACAAAAGGAGAGACCAGGGTGGGCTGTTGTCCTGCTCTGAGGGGACAGGGCGTCCCAAGGTACCCGGCCAGACCTGCCTCTTCCCCCACGCCACTCACCCAAGCCCCAACCCATAACATGCAATGGTGGCACAGGGTGCTGCAGGAATCCCAAGAGAGTGGGATCGTCCTGGTCCTCAGGGTAAGGATGTCCAGGGAAAAGGGATACCCCACCCTGACCCTCTCCTCCAGATGGACAATGTGATATTTGGTAGCTGTGTGCAGCTCCTTCTCCAGTAAAAAGACGCATCCTTTCCTCGTACAGTCAATGAGAAACGCAATGTGATCTGTCATGCGCTCGGATCGTGGGCTTGTTCGTTCATTTGAATTAGTAATGTTTTCTTCTTCTTCGGGGACTAGAATAATCACTCAGGTATTTACAAACACCATCCAGCGCCTTCATGAGGTCTACCCCAAAACATCATGACCAAATCACTGTCTGCAAGAGCCCCGCACCAGCTGTGTCCAAACAAGCCTGTGCTTGCTGAGAGCTTGGGGCTGCTGAGGGAGAAGGGCGCTGGATCTCCGAGTCCTGGGGGGGTCTTCCTAGCCGGCTGTCTCTTCCTTGGGGTGCCTCTCCCTGCACCCCCGTCCCAGGGTGCTGGCTGCTGCTATTGCTGCTGCGGGTGCAGTGGTCCCGTTCATACTCCTCCTGAGCCTTTTGCATTTTCCGCTTCTTCATCTTCCTCTTGTGGATGTGGAAGGTGGTGAGGGAGAGGAGGATCAGGCAGAAGATGAGGGTGACCAGGACAATTAAAACCAGGGTGGATGAGAAGGACTGGAATAGTTGACCCACTTGCGTGATGCAGGTGCTGCTGGTGTTTAAGGTGGCAGACGTCCTGTTCAGAAGGCAATGTGGCAGGGACAGCCTCAACTCCTTGGAGAGCTTGGCACTCATTGAGGAGGCTTCGGAAGACGAGGATCTTCCTCCCCTCTCTGAAGACGCCTAAATTTCAATCAGTGCCGGGCTGCTGGCAGGCGCTCACTGGAAATGCCCGGGATGCTGCCGGCTCAGCCTCTCGCTCGCTCTAAAGTGACAGAGCAGCCTGCAAAGGGAGCCGGACACATCAGCGCTCCGAGGCACCCACCCTGCGCGGCTCCCCCCTCCCCAAACCAGCGCGCCGGCTGCGGCAGCCTCCTCCCTGCGCCCCGCCACGGCCGCGCTCCGAGCGGCCCCGGCTTCCCGCCGGGGGTGGCGGGACGGGGACGGGGCATCGCGCGACTTCGCAAATTACTCGGCAGCCCGGGCAACACCGCCCGGCGGCTCACCCCAACTACTCGCCGCGGGAAGGAAGGGAAGGGACGGAGGAAGGGAAGGGGAGGGGAGGGAGCCGCGTCCCGGCTGCCAGACACCCGCGCCCCGGCGGGGGCACGCTGCCGGGGGCACGGTGCCGGAGGCGGGCGGCCGGGCGAGCGAGTACCCGCCCCGCGGTGCCGGTGCCCGCCGCGGAGCGCCTTACCTGGGCCGGCGGAGGCGGGGGAGCGCCCGGGCGCCGCGGGCGCTGGGGGCTGCGGCAGCGCGGAGCGAGGGCGCAGAGCGGAGCCGCCGCCGCTTCGGGGAGCGCCGCCCGCAGCCTATAGCCGCCCCGGCCGGTGACGTCAGGCCGCGCCGCCCGGCCCGGCCCGCTCGCCGCCGCCCCGCACGGCCCCGCCGCGCCGGAGGGAGCGAGGGAGGGAGGGACGGACGGAGGGGGTGGGCCCCGCCTGGGCCTCGCCGCCCCCGCCGCCCCGCGGGGACCCCGCCGCCGCCCCGCACGCCCTCGGCGCCCCCCGCGCTGCCGCCGGCGCGTCGCCCCTGTCCCTGCAGCGGTTTCCAACACCCCCCGTCCCTCCCCGCATCTCCCTCCCACCCCCCACGTTCTTTACACCCCCAGACGCTGAGACCGGCCCGTAGCCCCTTCCCCCAAAATACGCCCAGGCACCGGCCTTTCCCATCCCCACCCGCCCCATCCCCATCCTCCACAGCCAGCCCCTTCCCCGCATCCCCATCCACTCAGACACACCATGGCCAGAGCACCCACACCTAGGCACCCACAGCCGCCCCCAGCGCCTGCACCTCCTGGCTGCTTTGTGCGCCCATCGCCAGTCCACATTCGCATTGGCACCGCACCCTGAAGGCCAGGTTCCCCTACGGCACCAAAATCCCCCACGGCCACCAGAGCGCCCATCTCACCTCACAGCCAGTGCACCCATCCATTTCCCGTGAGCCCACCGTGAATCTGTGGGAGCTCAGAAATGCCAAGGACCCTTGTACCAAATCGTAACAGATAACACAGGCGCAGGGAATATTTGGTAAAGCTTGCCTTATCAAAGCTCAGTGTACGCAGGAGTTTTCTTCAAGAACAAATGGACATGAACTGCCCATTTGTATCAATGATTTTTAAGCTAAAAATCAGACAATTTCTAAACAGAAGAGAACTTATGATTTGAAAAACACTTCCAGTAGAGACAATGGGACAAAACCAATAATTACCTTTAAGATGGAGCTCCTTGCGCTTCCAAAAGGAGCAGTGATGTTGTTGTGTATGGTAATATAGGACGAGACCTGGTGGCCCAGGAGATTCCTTCAGTCCCAAGTCCTGTGTGCTAGACTAGAGACTCCTTGGGTGCTGGAAGCAGAGTTACTGTAAAGCCCTAATGCCAGTAACAGGCCTTTAAAGAAAAATAGAACGTGTCAGTCTTCTCTGGTGGCCTGAAGCCACCTGAAAAGCCTGGAGGAAAATCTGTACAAGATGAGCTATGACATGAGGTGGGAAAATCTCCATTCAAGAACAAAGATCTGTTAGATCTGTTGACCCTCATTGCCAAGAACCTGTCTCAGAGGTGTGTAGGAGCCAGTAAGCTGTGCAGTTAAGCACTTTACTGTTTCAAGATAGATTCCTTCTGTACTGCTTTTGCTCTCTGATAAATGCACTGCAGCTTGTGAAATTTGGGCAGTCACTATTAACTCTATGATTGTTCCAGAGAAAGAAGTAAAACTGCAGGGCATGAACTACTTTCGACCCAGTTGGGATAGTTCCAATCGTTTGCAAAGGCTTTCTCTGAAATCAGAGGAATGAAGATTCCCATTACTCCTTCCCCTCCCCAGAATGGTACGGTCTGATGCTTAGAGGGCTGCTGTGGAAGCTGACAGAGAGGAAAGAAGTTCAGTTCAGCACTGGAGAACAAGCTCTTGCCCTCACATTTGCCCACTGCTCCTTTCACTCAGCTCCCTCGGGTGCATACCCAGTGTCATTGCCCGAAACACACCTTGCCCGTGCATTCTCAGCCCAGCATTCCTTGCACACATGCACATCCCCTCTTGCACACCAATTGCACCTCCATAGCCTTGCTGACATTACTCCTGCACCCCTTTCTTCCTCCATACCTGTTCCCACGTGCACATCTGAGGTCTGCATTCATGTATTCTCTATGCTCTCTGCTCGCTGCCTTAGGGGAGAAGACAACCACTACGGGCTAAAGCAGCAAAGCAACCTTCAGGCCATTCCCTCTTTCCTCCAGCTATTATCTGTAAAGCAGCAGCTGGGTGGGGGGCTGCAAAACAGGGTGGGGAGCATGGGAGCTGCTCATCATGTCCTGTGCCACTGGTGAACACCTCTGATCCCACTCAGGAGCAACAAAGGGTGTGGTAAAAAACAGTAGCACTGCACTCCCTGACTGGGCTTCTCTGAATCCTTTAGCTTAAACTGGAGGTGGGGCAAGGATACCACTTAAACCCAAAAGCATGGGTGACTTTGTCAAGTCGTAGAAGCTGATCTTAGACTACCACTCGGAATTTACCAGATGAATAGAAATAATTTTTGTTTTCAGAAAAAAAAAACCCAAACAACTTAAGAATGGCCTTTTTTACAGAAAACAGCATTGGCAGCTGTAATATCTCTGGAAGTTAGCCCTACTTATGGCAGAAATAACCAAACTGTGGCTTGAATAAACTTCAAAGCCAAAGTATTTACTAACTCATGATGTGGTTATTACAAAAGTTAGTAGATAGGACTACTAATTGCACTAGAATATTTGATTATGTCTTGAGGTTTTACTTGCCAGAAGAGGCAATGCAAAGCTACTGAAAGTTAAATTGCTTTAAATAAATTTAAAACTGACCTTTTGCCTTCTTCATGTCCCAAGCTGCCTCTTCCTATCTCTCCTGCCCCTGTCTCTGCTCATCCACTTTCACCCAGACCAGTGGGCTGAAATGCCCAGAATGATTCATATATGTTTTACTTATTACTTTCAAAATGCTACACTCGCTTTTAGGATTAGCAGATAGTGAAAATGTGTCTTATGTATTAGCATGATAATTATTCCAAGTATAAGGTTTTTCCTAAACTGTAGGGAGTGAAAGATGGGTTCAGGGAGTGGAGAAAGGCAGATAGGATCAAGACCTTAACAAATGTTTAAATCTTTCCCTACTGTTTAAGCCCTTTTTCTGTCTGTGTTCATGTACAATTTTGGAATATTTCTCCTAAAAGAAATGAAAAGCAGAGGTAGTTCTTGCTGGCAACAAATTTTACAATTATTAATGAGAGATAGAGTCAGAAGAAAAGCATTGTGTAGAAGAGGGGAAATAACTGTACTGTAGTTATATATACCTTGGCATTCTGGTTCATACTGGCTGCCAGCCAAATGAAGTATATGGATTCAAATACCCATGATCAGAATACAAGGAGTTTCAGAAATCGGGGAAAAAAAATCTATATTGTAATGGCCCAGTAGCTGTGCATTATTCCGTTGGTCTGATTAACTGACATAATTAGATTTTAATACAAAAATACAAAAAAGAACATATCTTTGATAGATAATGTGGTCATGAAAAACCCTTCCTTAATTTAGCATGAAAATAAAGGATATGATACCTTCAAGAGTGCCCTCTTTCAAGAATGAATTGCTCATTAGGTATAGTGGATTTCCCCATAGTATATATGCAGTATGATATTTATGGAGGTTAGGTTCCTTGCTCAGGTAGGATTGGCCACTGTGTGATAGAGGATATTATGTTAAGGGGATAGTTTTTGTATTTAAAACAATGTTTGTATTAATTACAACCTTGATAACTCCCAATTTTCTCTGGATTCACATTATCAAGAAGCAGACAGCATACATATTTGCAAATCCCCCAAACGGACTTTTGTGCCTGGATTTTTTTTTTAACCTGTTAATTAGAGAAGTTGTTCCTTCAGATGCTAATTCCTCAAACTCTGTATTACAAGACCCTTGTTCGGCAAGGCAGTTGCCTAATGAGATAACCTGTATGAGCAAAGACTGTTCATGTAAGTAAAGGTTTAATGGTTCAGGCCCTTAGCTATTAATGACTCCTCTTGAACAAAAAAAAATTATTGTCCCACCACTGTTTAAATTTAGCAGTTGATTGCGTATAGAATAATGTATGATCCCTTTTGCACCAAGATTGATGTCATCATTTGCCAGACAGACCAAGTACTCAATGAATGCCAATGACCCTTGTATTAATTTGCAGTCTCCCCATGAGATTAAGGCCATCTGTATAGAAGCCTTTTAGAACTCTACATACTCCCACTACTATAGGTGAAGCCCAGTGATTTAAACATGGTCTGAAACCCCAGCACTGTAAATAGAATGAATTTTAAAAACAAAATAATTTATGTTTCATATGCACTGGTAGGTCAGCTAAGATCCTGCATGTGTAAATATTTGTCTTGCAAAAATACTGTGAGTGTCCTTGAGAGATATTTGACTGGAAATAGCTTGACTATGGCTGGCAATGCTGCTTTCCAGGCTACCCAGCTCAGAAGCAGATATTCTTTTTCTTTCTTTTCCCCACACCTTCTAGAAGAGGATAGTCTGGGTGATGTGGGCTCAAAATTACTTCGTTCTCGGGAGTTGATTCCTTATGAAGCTTAAGGACTATTTTATATATTCAATTTCTATTCTTACTTTATAAAAATATTCTTGTCTTGTCCTGGTAAAGGAGAAACATACCACATGGGATGGTGAGAAACAGAAAAGGATGCATGTGATGCCGATTGAAGAAGGTTACTAAGCTGCTTCTGAATTAACAGGGTGTTAAATGGCACCAGGAGTAGAATATGGGTCCAGACTATGAAGAAATAAATTGACAACATTGGGCATGCCTGACCAAGTACATGGATCTCCGCTTTAATTATGACAACAGAATTCTAAAGCTACAACATATGTACATATACTAACGAGTAGCAGATCTGGGTAAAATTAATACAAAGGGAGGAAAGAAGGGCAGGATTTTACCTGTAACTACATTAAAAATGCTAATTTTTTTTTCATTAGACAATACATTTTAGAAAGGCAGAATCAGGGTAATGACCTTTCAGATTTTCTCTTTTTGCTGTCCTTAATAGTTTATAGAATTTTCAGAGAATTCAGAGAGCAGACTTTAGTTATATTTTTAAATAGAGAGCATAGCTAGTGGTTGGTGAAACATAAACTGACTGTACCAGTGGATATCACTGAGGGAGAAAAAAAGAAACCTGTATTACTCAGTTAGACTGGAGAGAGGTTTAAGCATAAAGATCCATAATTTAAATCTGATTTCATGTTAACAGCCCCTCACCTGCTTCCCCTAATGCAGTTTGAATGCATTTCAGAGCTAATTTAACATATCATTCACTCCAGCTTTTAATATGGGATAAAGAGCTTGTGACAGGGTCAGATCCAGCCACAGAGGATGGTGGGTTTGTTCAGCCTCAAGGCTGCACTCGCACTGCGTGATCCAGGGCACCTTCCCATCCCACCAGTGGGTGGTAAGCAGGAAACTTCCAAGGGAGAGAAACAACCAACCACACATTCCATAGGTTACCCCATGGGCCAGGAAGAGGGTGGTTCTGACAGATGCTTGTAGGATCCATCTGGATATTTAGGCAAACTGGAACAGCAACAATGTGAAAGGGAGACACAGGATCACAGTCCGGTGGCTGTTGTCTGCAGGCAGGAGGCTGGTAAAGAAGGGACTTGGGTCTTTCATCTCCAGGCAGTCTGTGGCTTAGCCTGAGACAGGAGATTTTCTTGTTCATTCCACACACATAACAACCGTCCCGCTCCCAGTAACGTCCTGGCTTTGTTCCAGGGAGGAAATCTAAGAAAGCTGGGAAAGTGTAATGGATGACAAAGCCGTTTAGCTCTACCAGAAAAAAATCCATGCTCAGTCAACTCCAGGCTCACTGCGCTGTTCATCAGCGAAGTACATAGCTCAAATTTTGCCCAGGGCCTTTTATAATCCGTTTTTTATCAAGTACTGTGTGAAGAAGGAAGTTAGTAGCGCTCATTATTATTCTGTTCTGCTTTTATCTCCTGGGTCCTAGGCACCCAAGAGACCCCTGGTACATGAACTATCGCAATAATAAAGAAAATCCTGATACCAGCTGCTGGGAATACCTTTTTCTCATGTTGTTGCATGGCAGAATGCCTTTGCGGACAGCCCTGTTCTTTCAACTTGTCTGTCACTCTGTTTGTAGCCAGGATGTCAATAAGCAACCATCTTCCGTTCCACTCCTCTTACAGAAATCAGAATTAATTTTAGAAATTTTACTTAATCATAAATCTAATTTTTTACTGGATTTATACTACTGCAGCTTTTTACTGAGGCTATAATTGGGGGGGGAATATTAATTTTTAATTACAATATCACCCCCAAACTTCTTAAGTCCTAAATTTCAATATGGTCATGTTTTCCAAACTAGAATCAGAAACGTAAAGGTCTTATTCTGTGAGGTACCGTGCTCTGTAGTCAATTCCAACCCAGGACACAAGCATCTGCCCAGAGGAAAGGTAAAACTAAATACACCACTAATTGGATGTTGGATTCGATCAAGCACCTTTCTGCAACAGCCCCTTGCAGGCGTTTCTTCCCCTTTCCCAAAAACCCATGTGGCAAATGGAGCTACCCTGGCTGCAAAAGGCATGGTCCCTCCCATGGTGAGAGGTCTCCATCTTATGAGTGATGATATGATCAGACTTTAAAAGAGAAAAGACTCTGACAGACAAATAAGCTCTAGGTTTTCACTTCGTTATTCCTGGCATTTACCTGATATCATGTAGGATGTGTCTGTGAATAATCCATTTGTATAAAAATAATATAATTTGTCTTAGAAGTGCTTGTTTTTCCAGTGAAACCAGCAAGAAAGAAGTTGTTTACTGTGTTTTCATTTTAAACTTACTTCACCACAGAGTGCATTAGACTCTGCTGGAGAACCATGTAATCTCTTATTACTGAACTCCTTGTTTTTCTCTCTCTGTCTCCTTCTGCTAAGTTTTGTTATGCTTTTCACCATGTCATGTCTGAAACTAGACTGAAAACGTTTTGGGAAAGCAACCGAATTATCTGATTTTTATCAGGAGATGCTCTGAAAGAACATAAAGCTCTCTTCAAAATAAAATAAAAACAACTACAGCAGCAGCTGGAAATAAGGAAAAACATCAATGCAATAAACATTCAACAAGAACGACCTTTTCTTTTTAAAGCCCTACAAGAACATATTTGGATGTGGCAATGTTCTTGCATGATAGCAGGAGGCTTTTTAGCTATTTTGCACATACTCAAGGACAGTATCAATAACACAACTTTTCTCTGTGTACTTAGAACAGACATGTCTGTAGTGATAGGTCTTGGAGGAATCTTACATACAGCCATTCTTTCCTGCCAACACTGCTTCCTACTTCTTCTGACCTTCATGTCTCAGAAGTCAAAATTAGGTGTCTGAATCATTGCTACGATACAAGTATTTTTGCTTGCCTTGAGAAACTCAGGAGTATAGTTTAGCTAACCCACCTCTCACCACCTTTGTGGGTCATGCTAGAGTAGCATCAATGCAAAAAAAAACAAGCTTGAAAAGCAAAGGGAAGACTGAGTCTGTATAACAGAAAACAAAAGAATAAGCAAAAATGAACATAAGAATGCATTTTACAGAATAAAGAAGAGCAGGTGGAACATAGGACATACAGTGTAGAGATGACAATTGTAAATAGCGATTATCTGGGGAGCGACACATAACAGTGAGAAGAGAGATTACAAGAAATTGGAATGACATAGCTGAAAATTATACAACATAAAAACATCATTTGTCATTTCAATCACAGGCCTATAAGGACCTGATACTAAATGCAGTGTCAGCTGCTCTAGTTAGAGAGGTATGTAATAATCCTAATGAGAATGCACATTTTAAAAGTCTGTAAACTGTGATAGCATGAAAAAAAATGAGAAATGCTATGGTATTTCTCATGTACATAGATATATATATATCATCTGCCACTTTCAGTCCTATGAAGTCCTTTTCAGCCTGTCATATTTACTACACCAGTTTGGGAAAGAGTTGAACATTTACCACAAAGTGTGTGTTAAAGTACATCATAAACTCTCAAGGCCAGGTACTAGGAGAACAGGATATATTCTTAATGAGGGGAAATGTAGAAACACAGCTGAGATAGAACAAAAAGCTATATTGCATTTAGTCTTTTCTATGAAGAGAAGAATAGGGGGGAAAGGAAAGAAAGGAAACAAAAGGAAGGGAAGAAATGAAAGGAAAGAAAGGAAAGAGAGGGAAGGGAGGGAGAGAGGGAGAGAGGAACGAAGGAAGAAAGGAACGAAGGAACGAAGGAACAAACAAACAGAGGGAGGGAGGAAGCAAGCAAGCAAGCAAACAATACACTGTAACTTGTCTAATAAAGTAGTTAGGAGACCTGGAGGTCTGGTTTATAAGAAAATGGATAGGTCATTAAAGAAGAATGAATTGAAGATCAGCCTGCAAAATGCCAACATGGCACAGAATAAATGTTGTGAATTGTAACCTTATTAGTGCAGAAATTAGTACAGTATTAGAAAACTAATGAGACAAATTGCACAGCTAGGACTTTTTTCTCCACAGTTGCCAGATATATAAAGATTGTGTATGTGACTGCTGTATCCCCAAAACCTCGCACTGAGAAATCACCTTGAAAGTGATCTTGTTTGTTGAAACCATCAAGCATTTTTTATTTTATAATCAAGGAAAGTAGAGGGTAGGAAAAGGGGCTTTGTATGTTTATTTGGGGGATCTGTTTCCTTGGAAAGATGGACTTTGAAGGAAGTACGGCTTTCTACAGTGATTCACCAAGAATTGAGTTTTGTAACTGTAGGCAAGTAGACCACTGCAGAGGACAGGATTTTTACAGTGTAGATAAAGGAAAGACAAATGGGAAAGTGTGTGGACCCTGAGAGTCTAGCTTGGGACAGTTTTTAGCTGGCAAGAGGCTGGGAATGGGCCACTGGAAGAGTAGTAAGTGACTGAATTACACAGCAGGGATGAAGAATATGATTAAAAGCATGATGTCTCACTGTGCAACGACAACTTGTCAGGAGGATGAGGGCCACTGTGCATCAGAAAAGCTGGTCTGATGTTTAAGGTAGCACTGGCAATCGATACCAAGTATTTCTGCGGCCCTAAGAACAGTAACATGGTTGTCACAGCAAAGAGCTTGGCTCTGTAAACAATTGAGCTTCCCAACTTTCAGATACTCAGCCCTGTGATCAGAACTGCAGAAGCCAGCATTAACTGCTAGCACCCCGCATACAATGATTAGGGAAACAAAGTGACACAAGAAGACTAAAGCCAAGTACACAGCATAGGAAATTTGTCAAGAAATATCATTCTTTAGCCTGGCTGTTTAGGGAACCAACCTGAATGTAAAACCTGGGTTCTGATCCATGTTCAAAAGGCCATTTATGTATTATATAGTAAATAGTTCTTGGAAGAAGAATACAGAAAGGGTCCAGGAGTACTGGAAAAAAACAAAAAGGGACACTCCGCTCCTGCTTGAATGCCCTGTTTAGGAGAGCAATGGTTGAGGGACAAGGTGCATTAGAGAGGAGGGGAAGGAAAGAGCTTGGTCATACAAGGCCACTAGTTGCTCACTAATATCAGCCTAACTTCTGATGTTAGATGTCCTTCGCTAGTAGTGGCTTTAACTGGAGTCCTGTACAATCATAATGTCTTACAGAGTGTCTTACATTCTTTATGGGAGGACCATGCTTTCAGTTCTCAGGGCATCCTCAGTTTCTCATGGGAATGTACCTTGTGGTCTTCTGGGTAATTGCTCATGACAATTTTTAAGTTTTTTTTCTATGATTTCTTATGACATTTGATGACCAAGAAACAAATGGGTGGGATGCTGGTGGTGGGGTGTTTTGAAGCTGATCTATGTATGTTTGAGTCAATGAAGTGATTAGATTGCCCAGATTAAAACACTCCTGGAAAAAGAGAAAATGAGGTTAACCATCTAGTTCATGAAGGTGTCATTGTGTTTCAGCTGAAGATATTTGTGCGTCTCATATCAGCCAAATTTTGTTCTTTTTTTAAAAAAAATAATTTGACAAGTGGCTTTAACTTAATTTAGTCATCACATATGGTATTTTCACATTAAAAAAAGACTAATTAATAACAGCTGTCATTTAAAAAATAGCTACTTTACAAAAGTTCATTTCTGCATAGATTACCATAATGATTTTTACTATGACTAGAATAGGACACAACCTAAATACCTAAATACTTCACTGTTTGATAGACTAAGCTTCATTTGAGCTGTTCCAGTCTATTACACAGATTGTTTCATACTAAACAAAATTTATTGATATATATTTAATTGGAAGATGACAGCAGCTCTTATTAGCTACTTAAAGCCAAACCAACAGCTGAAAAATATTAGTATGAAAGCTATATAAACAAAAGTCTTGCAAATCAAAAGCATGCTGCTTATTTGCTGAGATTTTACACTGAACAAAATTTGTATTACTTCAACCCACAAATAACAATCAAGTTAGTGAGTAATTAGAGCAAGGGACAAAGTCAGGACTACAGTAGTCTATTCCCAATTCAGCTACTGACTCACGGTGTGACTTTGCTCATTTACCACCTATAAAATGGAAAATGTGATAATGATAATGACAGAGATAGTAATACCTACATAAAAGAAGTGCTAAGAGTCTTAATGTTTGGAAAAATCTTTGAGGTAGAGCTGCTATATAAACATAAAGTATAATTAACAAGGGACTACCAGCTTCCTTAATTCGTACATTCTTTGGGCTTTTAAAATTAAAGACAGATGAACTCTGTATATCTGAGAGACTGCAACTCCCCTGTTTTAAGTGCTTATTTAGGAAATCATTATATTTCACAGTTGACATTACATTGTATTGGACCCAGGCTTTTAAGAAGACTTAACTAATTGCCAGTCATTAACAAGAGAAACTTTAAAGGCAGTTCAAAATAATCTTGTCACTGTGACTACTGGCTACAGCTTGTCTTGTTTTATTCTATTCTTTGTAGATACGTGTAACAATGCATTTATGTGAAAGGCAGGAGAACATGAGCATGTGAACAAGGAGAAGAGGTTCACTGCTTCAGTGAAAGCTGAATTCATGAGGCATCCGTGAACTCAGAGATTTTTTTACACTATAAATCTACCCCACCAAAGCCTTTTTAAATGGTCAAATATAACCCCAACGATCATTTTCCTGCCCAGTTCAGATGTCTACTCTGAGCACAGTGATATTCTTCTGCTTGAAAGCCTTCAAAAATAATGGATTGTATTAGAACAGAAACCTAGTAAAAACATGGACAAGATACTTTGGAAAGGTGAAGTCTCCCTTGCTGAGAGGCAAATGAAACAGTAGATTTGGAAAGGTAATATAAGCAACTAAATTTAGAATAAGAACGAAAAGCAAATGTACAGATTACAGAACTTTGGAGACCACAGCACAATATCACTCTGCAAAGCAGGTCAAAATCAGCTGCAAAGGTACAACAGTCTCTTTGTTTTATATAATCAAGTAGATTTTTTTAACAAATTAAATCAGATAAAAACCAAGAACAATCTAAGTAATCTGTGTGCAAACAAATGATTAGTGCAGAGGAGCAGCAAAAACATCTTTATTAATAGCTTGTTTTGTAGGAAAAAATTAGTCAGGACTAGATTTGTGTAAAACTGGCAGACTACAGGAGCCTGAAGAGTGAAATGATATTAAAAGCATTTGTGTAAGCATATATTATTCTGAAAGCTTTTCCAGTCCATGAGATTACAAATCCATTTCTATTTTCCTCAAAAACATGGCAACCTCTCAGACCATCATGGACCAGAAAATGTTTTAAATCAAGGCCATAAGAAAACTGTTTGATTCTTCTAAGCTAGCTATAAAAGTTGGATTATTGTTAATTATATTACAATGTTAAAAGTACCCATCAAGTCAATATCATGATACTGAAACATTGAAGAGGGACCATATTCTACGAGAACACAATTCTATCGAAGAACCAGTGAGGTAAAGCAATTTAGTTAAGGCCACAGAAAAGGTCAGTGGTAGAAGAGCAGCCCCTGGATTGCAGCATCTGTGATGTAAATACAGAGTGTAAAGACAACACTCACAGCTTTAAGTGGTAGGCCAGCCCAAACCTAATGGAGGCTATAAAGCTGTGAATATTTTGTGACCAACCCAGCTGCCCTGCCATATTAGTTCTCATTGCCCCCCTGACCTCTGGATAGTCAGGTTGCTGGAGTGGCATCCTCCTCATTTCACAAGAGTGGGTTGGCTGGCAGAGCAGTCCCCACAAAGGCACATCTCCATGCCACTATTGAATATTTCAGAGATGGAGAACAATTAGCTGGTGACGGGGAATAAACGCATAGGGTCCCAAGGAGAGTTAGAGGGAAGGAAGAACAGGATGGGCAGCACTTGGTGTTGAAAGATTTCTCCCTGATGAAAGATTTCACTTTGTGACAGAGTCCAAAAGAAGCTCACATTTGTGTGGAAGGGAACACATATAGACTGCTGCAGCTGTCCTCTTTTAAAAAAAATAAATCCAAATGCTATTGGGCAATGACCATGCAATACTGAATAAAAAAGATCAGGAGGAAATGTATTTTATGGAGATATTATTCTGTAGCTGCCTGTTGTAGTCTTTCCTGAACATCCATATGAACTGCTCAGCACCAGTTTTAGCATCAGGCTAGATAATGCATGGTTGTTTTTCTGTTCTTAATTGAGCAGAAAGTACTCCATGTCTCTGATTTGTTAGCGACATTACTGGGGAGCGGGATCTTGGAAGAGCTTTCTGAGGACAGCAAATGGGATAAACCCAGACAGAACTGATGTAAAACATCAAACGTAAAACCACAAAACTTTTGTGGATAAAAAAGAGAGCCATTTGTGATGTTTTCCTAAACATAATGTTTGCTAGAATTTTTGCCTGTGAATCAGTGAGGACTAAAGGAACATATGAGGACTCCCAATCCACAGTGTTAAAAGCATCAATTCCCTTATTTGTACCTGAGATAAGAGTTTGCACAGTTTGCCCCTCAGAATGCCTTTGCCATTTTTGTTTTTCTACATTAAAATCTCTTTGATGGGTATTTGTTGTAACAACAAGGAAGCCATTCCTCTGCTTCCAGAGACAATCCAGAAACACAGAGAAAGGTTACTATGAAGGCTACAGACACTGCTGTTAGGCCATGTTCAATGATTGTTTCATGCTGTATTGATCTTGACACTGCTACTGCTCCTCTCAGCTCAGAAAATGGCAGATTTCCTTTTTTTCAGCCTCACTTTGCCATGGCCTCTTTTTCTGAGAAAAGCTGAGTAGGAGGCACAGAAGTATCAGTGTCAATGGAGAACATTCATTCGTGAGGATGGCTGGGCAGCATCCAAATGAGCATAGTCAATATTTTACAAAAAAAGCCTTACACAAGATTCGCTGTACCTTCCTTCTGTCCAGGCTGGTGCTCTCCTTTTACCTTGTCACAGCTAAGTCATTTTGCTCTTGCTACAAACCTCATTTACCTTCTTCCTAGCGTCTTCAGCAAGCAGCTGGCCTGACTGCTCCCATCTTCCTTTTCAGTGCCACTGCTGAGTCTCCCTGGGAGTTTCCAGGTCCTGTGTCTGAGCCCAGATCCCTGTGGTGTGAATGGGAGAGCTGTGTAGGCTGGATGTGTCATGTGCCCATCACCGGATCTCATACACGCTCCAGTGATAATCTCTCCACTCTGAAAATTTTGTATCTGAAACTTTGGATACACTTTAGATTTGTTGAGCTGTAAAGGAGTAAGGTCTGTGATTTCAAGACAGTGGAGTCAGATTGAATTACACTGGAGCACACAATTCATGTGAATGGCATATATGCACTCACAGGAATATTAACTGCTTTCCAGCTGAACAATGCATACGTGGTATTTTATATATGGTCTGGGGTAGGTGAAAAAATGTCCTAAAATGATGATATCCAATAAAAAGCATTGAAAGCATTAGCTACACAATTTCAGATTCCCATCATGGCCAGCTGAAATGCATTCTTAGCTTCTTGTCAGGTATCGATTCCAGCTGCTTGCGGGGCTGCTGAGCCTACAGCGCCGTGCTGCTCTTCCACTTTTAATTACCATTGCCACTACAGAAAAACCATTTGGCATATTTCGCATAAGTGACTAAGGTCTCCAAGGACATTCATTCACCTGTCCTTTAAGAACTTTCTTTATTCTCTGAAAACCAAGTTATTTCTCCTCTTTTTAGCTCTTTGCAAATGTGTCCCGGTGATCTATATGGGCTTGGGCTTTCTTCCTTCAGCATACATAGCGAGTGATCCCTTTGGTTACCGAGCCACTTCCCTGCAGCAAGATCAAGATTTCAAATGAGCAAATGAATACAGTTCATATCACCATATTCTGGTTTCTCCATCTTTGCTTTGCACTGCCTGCTCATCCCTCACATCCTAAACATAAGGCAGATTTCTCAGCATCTTCGACTTACTTCCTTTACGGACGGTATTTCTCAGGTTGTCAGTTCCACATCATCTCCAAATCCACACATCTTGTTCTACATTTCCTCTGTAAGATAACTGCTATCTCCTATATATAGCAGAAACAGAACAGGCCTAACATATTCCCACCTGTCACTCTTACCCACTGTCTCTCTCTACCCCTCTGTCCCATTTACCATCTCTGGTTTTTGCTAGCAAACCAACTGAGTATATCTTCATCAGCGTTCATTTGTTAACCTTACTGATTACTCTCTCAGTGGGCATTGAAAGCTATCTAGAGGTCCTTGTGAAGGCTGCCCACACATTAGCCCTGTTCTGTTCTCACTTTCTCTACCTGGGAGAGATTAATTAAGATGGCTAAGTTTGAACTTCTTTTTCCTGCCTGTGATGATAGTCTCTAACTAATCTGCGTCTGTCCAAGCGTTCGCTGTTTGTCCCTCACCAGCTTTCTCGAGTTTTAGAATGAAAGCCATAGAAAGGGTCTGTAGTTATTACTTCTTTTGAACTTTTTTTTTTAATTTGAGAAGCCAAAGTAGGTATCTCTGTTCTCTGAATGTGGTAGGCTCAATCTTCAGCTGGCATCAGATCAATAGAGCTGCACTGTTTTTAGCTCAGTGCAAGTTTTCTGTGTCTTCAGCTTCTAGTACACCTATCACTGTATAATCTGAGATCTGTGAACAGCTCATAGCACTTTGACAAGGTGCCACTTGTTACTGAGCATACACATGCTCCTTGCTGAGCTGAAAACCAATATGCACCAGCTTTGTTTCTGTGAAGGTAGTTTCAGTTAACACATTTTTTTGTCTTGCAGACAGGGAGGGCTAAGAGCATGCACACATACACTTATGAAGCCTCAGCAGATGAATGGTAATGTATTAAGCAGCAGGACATAATCACATTCAATTAATGCCTGTACTTTATAAGCTAAGTGCTCTGTCTCTTCTATTTCCATTGGGAAATTTAAGTCCTGTACCAAAGTGCCCTCTTGTTGTTTTGGTGAGCTCTGGCTGTGTTTCTAATCCTTCAGTCTTCATAGATTTTAAACACTGCAGGCTTCTTGAAGCACATGCGGAAGACATCATGAATCCTCTGTTTTGCTTTGGTTTTAATATACTGTTCGCATAGAACTTTCTTAGTAAAACCTTTTACCTTCAGATACTGGAAGATACAAACAAACACTCTCTCTGAAGTGCCAAAGTCTATGCTTGATGTGATGCAGAGGCAACAGGAACAGGGCAGGTGTCTTAGTTACCTTTTCTGTCTGCAAACGTCAGCAATTCCACAGGTGATTGTCTATAGTGGAATTACCAAATGTGTTCACTGTTTGTCAATTAACACATGCACTTAGGCTATGGAGTTTTTCCCATTGTAGACTAGGCCTTATTCTTCTCCTAGGAAATCTTAGGAATGCTCCAGATAATACAGAAACTCTTCTTCTCTGCACCTGCTCCTCCCTAGGTGCAGTCTGAAGGAGACAGCTTAGGAAACATACACGATCACATTTTGGATGGCCACAGAATATACTGTAAACAGGATCTTCTTCATGATGGGAACACAAGTCAGACCGTTACCCATGGGCAGAGTGAGGGCAAGGGACACTTTTTTGACCTCTTCAAGTCTGACCTTGCTGGAGATTTACTTGATTCCAGGCATCTCCGTGTGAGACCCGGCTGCTTAAAGCATAGCCTGGGCATGGCCTCTAGCTACACCAGAAGGACAAATGGTTGAACAACTGCTGGCTGAGCTCAGACTAGCATTTGCAGGAAGTTTAAGCTGTGGATCATTTACTATATACCACACTACAAGATTTTCACCTTCCTTGTTCTGGGAGCAACATTAAGTCTCCTGGTAATGCTCCCGTCCACTTTCTGATAGTCATTTTACCTGAAACATTTTATCCTTGTTCTAGTTGCTGGCATCTATTAGATTTCAGAGGTTTAATGGGATTTACTGGGAAATATAATCCTGTCAGGAGACCATCCTGCCTGTTGATCTTCCCTAAATAATTTTTGGGGTGTCCCCCTACACATGTACACATGTGATCGCAGTCATATGCATTTAAAGCAACTTCTGGAGGCTCTTAATTTACTTACAATCCTCTAGCTGTGTTCTTAACTGGTTGAATAAGTGTTCATATTTGTGGAGCCTGAAATATTTTTACCACTTCTGGTTTCCACGTCTGAAGATAATTGGGAAGTTACTTCCAAATGTTCATTTTATAAGCTACTGTTATACACTCATCTTAAGACATATCCTGTTTCATGCATTGTTGTTTATAACCTCTTTGGAAGCTTAAGCATCAATATATTTGCTGACCAAAATACATTTCTTGCTGATTATAAAATGCATATTGTTTTACAATGCTAGGAGTACTCCCATATGTTGGGGTCTAAGCAACTTACCAAGATTAGAGGAGGAATAAGGTTTTTTATTTGCACAAGAAGTATAGCTAGGGCTATAACAGTTAACGCTAACAACATTAGCAAGAGGGGATGTTAAATGTCATGTCTTAAAACAATCTAGCTTTCAGAGATTAGAATAATAGCAAATGTGTGGGCCTTATGATCTGCCTACTGCATAGTTCATAATGCTTACATCTGAATCACCTCATACCACCAACTGCAGGAGACTGACAATAGATCTGATCCCTGTTCCCAGCTTGTGTTAGGATCCAACTACCTCTTTAGAGAAAGCAGTACATGCAAAAACACAGAGGCTGTGCAAGCAACTTCAGCTCTTGCTGCACTTTGCCCCCTATCCTGCAAGTACAATCCACTTAGCTGGAAGTCTGCTGACATAAGTGGGGCAGAAAAAACTCCCAAGCAGACTGTCAGACTGAGGTAGGGACTGTGTATGACTCTCTATTTCTGCCTGTGAGATTGTTTTGCAAAGATACCTTTGTTTAGTATGCCTATGGTAGCAAAGAGAGTTTATTTCTGATTTGGGAGGAGACCTTTGAACTGCCAATTGATAATGCAAAGGAAATGTTATAGCTGGTTAGTTAACTTACTTTGACCTTGGTTTCAACACAGAAGAAAATATCTGGGTCTGATCAGCCAAAAACTATACAGCCTGAACTCAGATTCTGCTTTGATCTTTCTTTGATCATACACTTACCAGGAAAAATGAACTCACTTGTATTTAGGGTTTGAGTGCAGAACAAGGCAACAGACACAATGAACCAGAGGTGGACAACATTGTATTGATTCTAATTAATAAGCAGTTCAATTCAGATAAATATATATAGATAGATACATAGGTGTAAATGGAAATAAGCATTTAATTTGAAAGACCATTTTCTAATAGTTTTGAAAGCCAAGGTTCCAGTCTGCCTCGGCTCACAGTCAGTGATATATTTAGGTAATATTGTTGCAGTGGGTGCTTTCCTTAGTTGTATACCCTGTCCTTCCCACATCAGGGTACACTGAGCAAGGTATAAATCCACTTGAAAATTATCAAGCCTGATAACACAAAGTAAAGCCATCACTTCTCCATCCTAGCTAAAGCCACCGTTAAATGTGGCTTCTCACCCTGAGATTATCAGTAAGCCCAGTAGTGGCTAACTGCATTTTTTTTGCTGTTACAGTTCTTGTTTTGTGGGACACCAAAAAGGAAAAATACTTTAGTAATAAGAGTAGGTTTTCCTGCTTGGATGGTGAGGTAAATGAGAAGCCATTGTTCAGAGAACATGTCTGTCATGTCTAGAACTCACAAAGCCAAAACAAAATGACATATTCACAGATACAGAAACTCAGTAAAATCCAAGCCCTTGTCCTTCCCCAGCTGCAGCTTGCATGCTGTGGACACCAGTGCAAAGCTCTGCTCAGCACCACCAAGTAAGACCAACAATAAAACAGATGGCTAAGTTACATACACTGGATATTGTTTGGGGGAATAAAGCTAGTGTTCCGATATAAACCTTGTTTTTTCAGATGAGTACTCAGATGAGTCCATAACATCCCAGATTAGGATTCTAGGACATGTACCTCTGGAAGAACTTGTTCACCAGGCCTTTTAATATTTTTCATAGGAGATGAGAAATGTATTCTTTTAAATGCATTGAAGCACATACTAGTCCAAACTAGTCCAGGGAGTCAACTGTGCCTCTTAGACACCTTCACCTCTCTACCTCAAGGCAACCTTACTTTACTTTCTAAATGGCTGGGCTAAGATCTAAGATCTTACACTGAAATTGAGATTGTATTTGCTGATGTCGGTAGTGCTGATGTCCAAATGTACAGTGTAGCAGAGGAACTGAAAAAACAGTTGTATTGCTCATGTGGTAGTAAGATTCAAAGCAATGTCAGAAGCATTGCTTAATTTATTCTACAAATTTGGACACCACTGCAGAATATGTCAGGAATAAATTATGGGACAATTCTAGCAGTGTTTAAACTAAGCATACACTGATCATTTATATCTGCACCTTCTGCCATAGGCTCATAGGCGTGAGACATTCATGCTCTGGTAGCACACCTTTTGGGGACATTTGGCACTTCACCTGACAAACTGAAACCAAAGACACGAAGAAAACAAAATATGATACACTCATTCTTCCTGGATTCTTTGAAAGCTGGTATAACATTCATCATAAATTATTCTGCAAAGTCTTAAGATTTAGGAGCAGCACTGCTGGCCAGACTGCACCACATCTTCTGCACCATCATGTGGTTGGAATCACACATCACATGTGGAGGTGCTAAAGAGGGAAAGGAGACAACTACTACCTTATCTGCCCTTCTTCTCCCAACACTGAACAGAAAAGCAAATGTGGCACTATCTCAGAATTCATAAAAGGAAGAAGAAAGACCTTACTAATTACAACGCCTTACATTTAGCTTCTAATCCTGACAAAAACAATAGAAGAAGCCTTAAGAAATAGTCACTTCATTTGCAGATAAGAGGCAGGATTTATAAAGAATAGATCTTGCCTGACAAAGCTAATACTTTTTTACAGAATCACTGCATTAATGGATAAATGGAACAGGAAAAAAGTAATACTCTTGGATTTAAGCCATATTTTTTTGAGCAACTGGTCTGATCATAGTCTCCCTCAAAGACAGGCAGCTACGCTGACATAAAACTCGACAGCATGAGAATAGAAGGTTGCTTCCTACGTTTCACATAAATGTCCTTAAAAAGCTCGACTGAACCTGCTTATGCAAAAAAAATCTAATTCGGTCTGAAGTCTGGAATGAAGGACCAAAACAAGGCTAATAAACATGTTGCAGAATACCAGTTTATAGGGAGGACAGGTTATTTAAATGTGATTTAAGGGTCAGTCCTGGGTCTTGCCTTATTTAATACTTCCAGTAATGAGCTAGAAAGAGGAGTAAACAACATATTAATGAAATTCACAGGTGATACTAAATTGAGAACAGACAAGAAAAACAGGGAGGCCAGAGATACAGGACAGAGGGGTTACAGTAATTAGTAACATGGGACAAAAATAACAAAACAAGAATCACCTTGGAAAAACACAGTGAAGAACATTAGAACAAGAGAAAGGAAAATTAGCATGGAAGGTGGTTCCTATAAGATATTGCTTCATTTCTAGTCAGATTTTCATAGATCACAGGGGATTTCAAAGAACTACAGCACAAATGAGAGCACTAGAGGAGCTGGTGCCCAATGAGGGATTAAATTAGAAATTCATAGGCTGAGCAGTGATCAGGAATGTGACATAAAGAATGAAAAGGTGCAATCATTAAGCAAGAAAATAATGGAAATAGAGGCAGGAATAGGAACAAAAAGTCATCAAGAAAAGGCTTATGAGAGGGATCCAGAGGACTTTTATCTCTGGACCAATGTCACTATAGGTGCAATAGACATAACAGCTACACAGCTTGGACTTGGCTAGAGATCCATGCCAGTACCGGGCTGCTGAGCCTTCCTATTTCCGTCACTCTTTTGGTTGTACCTTGCGCTCAGTTCTTAGTGTCCTGGCTCTTCCTCCAAATGCCCTGGCCTTGTTCCCAACCAGGTCTCTTGGCTGGAAGCCGGGTGTGCATATTCTTTGTTTGAGATACTATCCAATAATGTGGAGGTCAAATCTCACTCCCACCAGGACCTATTTCCACAGGACCTATTCCCCTCCTAGCAACACAGTACTTACAGCGATTTCTGCATCAGAATTACTTCAAGCTCTCAAGAGATTTTTCTGGATATTTCTTATATAGACCTCATTGAGATTCTCTGCAAACCTATTTCCAGCATGAAAGAAGATGCAGAATTTGCAGGTAAAGTTGTGTTCTTAGTGAAATAAGGAATAGGAGTCTGGTGAAAAGAAATGGATGAAACCTCAGAATGGTATTAAAATCTGTCAGAGAATGTGCTGGAGAAAAAGGGAAATTATACATAAAGAGAAAGCCTATGGAGTGTTTGGCACAAGTCAGTAAACATAAGAGCTGGCACACTAGAAAAGGTGACCAAAGCATCTAGATGGAGCCAAGGTCAAAGTAGACATGGAGAATTTGCTAAAGGGTTACGACAAACATTGGTAGGGCATGTTAAAAAAAGAGGAAGAAAATGCTTTTTGTTCATCCTAAAATGTTCAAACATTACCTTATCTTACTCCCTTTCTCTCAAGAGACACCCTTTATGGTCACAGTACACATGAAGGGTCAGATATTTCATCTGCTGCAGAAAACCCAAGAAGCTTCCCTCAAATATTTTCTTACTGGAAATAGCTCCCTACATTCCCAATCCTCCTCTTAAAGAATGAATTTTAATAAGTATCTTCTTTTCTTTTGTTCCCTCTGATTGCTTCAGTTTTATTGTGGCTTTGTCTTTGTTTTCATTTTCATGTTCTTTCCATTCTACTGCATTATGAATTCTCATTTTACTTGCTGAAAGTTAGAGCTACTGTACATATATTTAGAATGCATGGGGGTGTATGTGGATACAGATATTAATAGATACATGAGCATCACATAGCTCTCATTACTGTTCCAATATTAACAATTTTATTCACCATATGTCATGCTATACAGTTCTCACCTTCACTAACTTTAGATGGCTGTTTGCATAGGGTCCATTAAAAACTGACATACGAATGTCCAGTATTTCAGCATTCAGTATACTTTCTGATTATGTTTGTTGGCTCAAATGTGATACAAAGAACCTGGTAATAAAAGAATCTCAGACTACTGTGACTGAAGTTTGCCTTGAAGAGGGAATTTTATGATAACTAAAACAGTATCAGCCTAAAGCTGTTTTATCACTTTTATACAATGGGCAAAGACATTAGCATGGACAACTTGGAAAAAAGTCACATCCTGCTAATCAGAGAGAATTCATGTTCATTTTCATTCTGCAGCATTTCTCCTTATTTGTACATCTTAAGGCCAAGTTAAAAAAAAGGGTCTACTCTTATCCAGTACTTTGTAAATCACAGCATTTGAATTCTTTGTGCTGTATGAATGACTGATGTCCATAAAACTAGCAATTCTTGTATTTTAAAACTTCATTTTACATGAAAACACTGAACAAAACACAGCATCTGCCATAATAAGCAGGAACTAATGTTTCCAGAATTCAACTCCATAGGTAACAAGAAGTAAGTTAAAAAGCAGGAATAAATTCCCTTTTTTATATCATTCAAAATCTCAGACCCAGCTACTGTGTTTCATTTTCAACCCTATGCACTGCACTTTCAGCTCCATTTTCTACGATATTATAATAATTCATCTGTTAATATTTCTTAGCCCTTTCTAAACCTCACACCAGATAAAATCAGCCCCTGGGGAACATCTCCAGACAAGGGGATGTGGTGGATGCATAAAGCAAAGAGGGTTCCCCATACCACCACACACAGTCATGAAAGAAGGGAGGGACCAGCAGGTTTTAACCCATATCCTCCAGCACCAGCATATACATACCCCTGCTCCACAGGATGCAATCACAGTCATGTATCGCCCCCATTAAGATCCAGGCTGCATATCTCTGATTGTCATGGAGACTGTTTCAAAGTCTTGCTGTGCTTCAGCAGCAGCAGCAGCAGCAGCAAAGAGGACAATAGTACTTGGTCTTAAATGGCTGAAAGGAAAGCAACAAAGCGCAGTGAAAAGGGAAGGAACTGTGACTGAAAGGGATATGAGTATGGCAAGACACACTTCAAACTATGACAGAGGGCTAGAGGTATAAGTTAAAGCAACCCTCCAGCTACTATGATACCATTATGCCTTTGTATTTTTGCATAGCTTCAAATAATTGTGCTTTCAAGATAAACTCAGGAAGAGCATTCTCAAGGATAGCACATTTCTCCTTCCCCTTTCTACCCCCAAGCTGAAATGCTGGGGGGTTTTAGATTAAATGTGTTAATTAGGAAACTATTTAGTTTACGATACCTTGCCTAGTTTTCCATTCCTGTGGGCATTGTAACCAAACAGATTGTTGGAGCAAGTGATATACAATGACTTGGAACAAGAGGCAGGCAGAGACCCAGATAAGTGGAAGGCTTTAATAGAGTTGATTTTTTGCAAGACCTGAGGCAAATAAGTGATTTGCAGAAGAGTGAGGAGACAGTTTTGTGTCAAATCGCAAATTTGCTAAGAATTGCAATTTACAGCCATCCATAAGCCAGGTCAGTTCTCATAAGAAATGGCAGTAAAAGGTAGAACTGAGCAACATAAAATACAAATTAGTACAAACCAACTGGTTTTAATCACATCTCAGAAAAAAGAGTCATCAGACCAATCTTTCACTGTAAGTGTAGTTAATAAAAGAGAAGTATAACCCTCTGAAAAAAATTCGTTGGTGACCTGCCTGTCAAGGTTTATGCTTATGTTACCACAAAAATCACAGCACCTCTCCAAGGACTGAGCAAAAACATCATGAGTGATACCAAGGTTGCGATCTGAATCAGTGCTTTGAAAATGTGAAGGACACCATCACTCTCAAAACAGAAGTAAGACTTTACAATGAAATCAGAGAAAGAGTAGAGCAAAAGATGCTTCCACAAGCTTCTTCCACAGCATTTGGAGCAAACATGCTGCAGAAAGGAGATCTGCTGTGGAACAAACCAATACACTGGAAAATCATGCTCAGAGTAAAAATGAAATATTTTCCTTTGAAAATGAAGAGGGAGAGTTTGATGAACACATATGCAATCTCATGGTAACAGGTAAGGCAAGTCTCAAACCTCTTGGGAATATCCTAGGCGAACTTCTGCACCATGAAAACGTCACTACTGATCTCATAGATACAAAGGTACAACTCTTTGAGGGAAGAAAATTCCTGTAACAGACCCTTTCTCAAGGAAGACTTGAAGAAGCAGAAGCATGTGATTAAACAACAATTGCTGAAGTCTGCTAAAAGAAAAAAATGGCAGAAATTACGAGAGAGAGTGACAACGTAGTGAAGTTTCTAAGAAAAATGTTATGATCAAGGAAATCTGCACAAAAACAACTTCCAGGCACTACCTGTGATCTGGAAAAAGAGTTGACTGTGGGCAAAGCAAAAGGAAAAAAAAATCAGAGAAAATTAGTTTAGGTGCTGTCTAGGAGTCTAGGAGCCGTATGAGTTTGGGAGCTATATGGGACATATGTGTGAGTGTCTCATCTTGGGATGCTGAAACAGCCTAGAATAAAATCACTTGTTTGTGCTCCCAGTGACCACCAGAACCAGCAGGATACCACCCACGCCAGCCCGAGCACTAGGTGACATTGTACTGTGCCTGTGCTTATGTGCAATACTTAGTTCAGCTGAGAGAGAAAAATCCACCTAATGGACAAACAGCTCATGATAAGGTCTACTGCCTTAAGCAGAAATGTTCCAGTTGGTATCTGCAGGCTTCTGCTGTTTGCAGGAATAGTATGTTTCATTTGTGCATAGATAAAGGAGAGAAAAGGTAGGTAAGAGGCGTTTCTAGGATGCTGGATCTTGCACTCTCTGTTTTCCTTTCTCTGTGCTAGGCCAAGTGGCTGAAAGTAGGTTGTCATGTTTGAAAATTCAGACGCTTGTTTATTTAATGCTTTGCTTTGTGGGTTTCCGTCCCTGGGAGCAGTGCCTTTGAAGACACTGCAGATCACAGGGTACAGTAGGGCAGAAAGAAATACTTCATGTGAGAGGGTCAGATTTTCTATGCGAGATATTTAATTTAATTCTGAGACATTTCACTTTGTAGGCCTTTTTTTCATCCAGTCAGTTACCTGGCTTCATGTAGAGAAAATTAGCAGCAGTATAATTTCCTCTGTCTCTCATGGACAGAATTACACTACCTTACATGTCAGAGACCTGTGCAGTGCATGATGCCCAGGAATGCTGTGAAGCTTTTGATGCCTGCGTATTTACCTGTCTTTTCCCAAGATTTTTGACCTAAGCACAGAGGCTGCAGCCATTTTGTTCTCAAACATCACTGCAGATTGTCAGGCAGACAACGCATCTCCCACGTGGGAGGGAGAGGGCTGGTTGCAGTTTTCATTAATATAAAATAAAAGCTGCTTTAAGACAAAAAATATAAATTTTATTCTCTCTATTCATAAAACGTAACTGCTCAGACAGAAGGTGATTGTGTTAATAAATATTTTTGGCACATCTAATGTCATGGTGATAAAGTTGTTATTCCTGGGAAAGGCTCACAAGGCTTGACAGCTCAACAAATGACCTCCTCATGCAAACCTGTAGCTAACATCTGCTCTTAGGACAGCTCCAATAGATACACGACATAGGAAAAATCAGTGCTGACCTTCTGTCTACATCTGCATATGTCCCACAGTACTGTTAGGACCACAGAAGCATCATTACCAGCATTTAATTCCAAGACCATTCTGTGAAATAAAATCTCTGAAGGACAACAGAAAAAGGCTGCTAGAACCCAAGAAAATCCATGTGGAGCAGACATTGGCCCCAAGATAGTGAAAAAGACATAATAAAGATGATCAAAATGAAATTTGTATGTGAGTAATGTAAGAAACTTCTTGCCACTGATAAGAGACACAAAATACTGAGGATTTTATGGGGTTTGCCTTGATTCTTTTCTGAGAAAATCTGTCAAGAAAAACAGTTTTCTTATGCGTTAAAAACCCTACTTCTTCAGGCACAGCAAAGCTCAAGCCCCACTTAGCTCAGAGATTTCCTCAGACAGTGATAATACATGTCCCTCCCTCAGTCAAATTCTCGAAGGAAAAAATCGTAGCTTTAGCCCAAAAGTAAGCAGTTTTGAGCAAGTTCTCTTCAGGTGTTTACACAGCCTGGAGGTGCCCCCTACAGTCTGTGCCCGGTGAGGTTTGCCTAGGCTTTATATACTTTTATGCATACGGCTAAATGCACACACATTCCAGGAAAGAGAGATGACTGAATCAAGTGACAGGGATGTAGAAGGAGATGCATTAATCATCAGCCTAGAGAGATACACAGACCATTGTTCCCAGAAATGGAAAAGCTTTTAGAAGCTTTTCTGTACTGAAGGCAACAGTAATTACATTCCTACCTCCAGCACAGTTTGGAAAGGGACCGATTCTCCACTGTAGTGCCTTGGGGTAATACAACAAAGGCAAATAAACTTGAAGAATCCTGGTTTTCCTCTTCAGCATGCACTGCACGCACTGGCTGCTCAGGACTCAGCACAACTCCTTTCAAGACCAATGGAAGGTCTACTGATTGACTCAGGAAGGACAAGGATCAGTGTTTTGTTTCCATAAAACATCCATAGCAGGTAAATATCACTTTCCATGCTCTGCAGAATGGGAGATGAGCAGGGCAAAGGCTGGCATAGTCCCACTGTGGTCAGCAAGGCTAGAGAAGGAAAGCAAAAGCCTCTTGAGTCTGGCCAAGCTGGGGACCAACACCCCTCTCAATACAGCTGGACTGTCTCTAGCACTTTCACTTTCCTGACCACTGTCACTGGTTTGTATGATTCCTCCTTGGCTCTGACATTGATAGATGATTGCTTGGTTTGGATGAGCAGGTCATGGCTTGCTGGCAGGAGCCAGACTTTCTTTTCCACAGTCTGGACAACAAATTCTTGAAAGCAAAACTGAAATACTGCTTTGCAAAGTAACTTTTTTAAGCCACAATATCTTGTGGGTTTTTTTAATTCTCAGCACATTTCACCTCTCTAACCCTCACAATATTTTAAAAAAAACAGTGCTTATGTGATTTCATTGCACACACTGACACTTATCTTGTTCCCCCAAATACATAGATTTATGATTAAACACAGCAGCTCTTAAAACGTTATGCAGTATTAGCAGTACTGGAAGCTTGTTTTCTATCATATTTCAAATCAGCTGAGATACAGGACAGGAGAGATTCCTAGGTTGTTAATAGCCTGGCTGCAACACCAGGAAAAAAATGTTATGACTACTACAGGCAGCCTTTTTTTTATTTCGTTTTGCAGTTCTGACCATCAGTGAAAATAACACATACGCTCTACAGCCTCCATAACCTAATGCCATTAAATAAACCAATGGAGCATCTTTTCATTATATACTGCTTTCAGCTCTGGCCAGCTCTGGCTCCAAAATCACATGGAAAGTGAACTGAATGACAGAAAGACAACAAAAGGATTAGAAGCAAGGAAAGGTTTTAGGACTTTTTAATTTCTCTTGAGAAGAGATTAATAGTATCAGGACCTTCAGGGGAATGCCTCTGCTACAGGCAGCTCATGGAAAGAGGCACTGCTGGTAGGCAGCCCCTAGGCTATTTAAGATTGATAGCATAGGTCAAACCAAACACTGTAAACACCAGGAAACTAATAGGTAGACAGCACAGGTCTGTGCAGCACGGATGTCTTGGTTTTGATTAGATTAATTCCTCAGTAGGTGGGCTGCTGGTTTGAACCCAGTTTCTCCTTCAGGTGGAAACCTGAAGAAAAAAGTTCGGGCACAGGGAAAAGGCATGTGTCCCAGAGCAAAAGAGGTCATTGCAAGGTATGAACAGAGGACAGATACAGAGCCTGCAGCCTCCCAGGATGCTCCTTCTGTATGACCAGGCAAGGGATCACGTTGTGTCCCAGAGCTGGAGCCCTGCTGACAGCCAACAGGATCCTGCTGTCCATTACACAGCCGGACAGAGATCCCCACCACACTACCCGGTGGATGCCACAAGCCAAGCCGTAGCCTGGGCTAGGGAGGTCTAAAGCACACATTTTGCTGTGGTGCAAACCAATTTAAATCAACAAACCAAAGTCACTTAACATAGTAGACATCTCCCCAATGTATGAAGCATTTATTTTAATAATTATTTTCATGTTTCAGCCTATGCTGAAACCAGAAGGAACTAGCAACATGTGAGGGTGCTTTGACATGTACGATCACTAGCAGAGGTTTCTGGGACCCAAGGGTGGACTAGCCAGCCAAAATGGCTGGAGTCTCCACAATTACCAGAGCTTGAAGGCAGCCATTGGGGCACCACATTGCCACAAGGCCATACTGTTTATGAGCATCTCTTGCATTTTCACATTTGCATTTTAAACACATTGCGAAGAGAATTGATAGAGATGTGAAAATCCGCACAGCTCCCGAGCCCAAATGCATCACCGCTTCACCGAGAAGCAGGGTTGGCTGGTGCCCAAGGAAGGGGCCAAATCCAGTCAAACCCAGATACAAAGCTCTGAGGAAACATCTGGACCTTGTATGTGAAATCATTCAAATGAAAAGTTCAGGTTTCTTCATTTCTAAGATTTTTTTCCTCACATTTCCTTTCTGGAAAAGCTCTCAACCCATTGATATGAATGTTGACTATCACTTAATTTACTTCAGAAATTGCTTTGAAGTTAATTTCCAGCATTTGCAGCCATTTGTGGCAATTGTTTGCTTCTGGCTTCACAGATGATTTTTTTTCTCTCCTGTTCATTTTTTTCCCCAGTTCCACTTCATAGTCACAGCCTAATGACAGGATTTGTCTTCTCCAGACTCTGCTTTCACTCCCATCTTGTTTGTTATTATTTCACACCATCACAAATCCTGCTCTTGCATCTTGCAGGCAATTAGATTGTTATGGATAACCAGCTTCTCTGGTCTGCAGACAGAATGTCATTTAATTGCTCTTTTCTCTTTCCGGTCTGCCATGTGGATGATGCATCTTTTAAGACGCTCCTTCTAGTCTTCATGACTGTGAATAAGGAAACTCTTGTTTGAGCTTAGGATTACCATGGTGACAGGTTTATTATCTACCGATTTGGATGCAGGTTATCCTTCTGGCAATTTTTGGCATGTATTAGTCAGTTTGTGCCCATATTAACTGTTGTTTTGTTGGGATACATTTGGAAGCACAGTGTCCATGGGGAAATAGGGAAAATAATATCATTTTGTAGCAGCAAAAAATCCAGACTGGGATCTAGCTTTTAGCAAGTGCATTGCAGGGTGGTCAAGTCATGGAGGCAGAAGCTCTGAGTTCAGTTGCTGGCTGTGACACATTGTCTGGACAAGATTTTCCTCTCTCTACGCCTTAAATATTCCACATCAAATAGAGATGGTGCTGGCAGGATTGTGATCTGGGTTGTTATTATCACACAGAAAACACCAGCATTACTGCGCTTCATATCACCTGATACTATCTTTACTGGGCCTCCTTTATATTCCAATGCAACAGACCAAATGCTTTTAACATCCTCCTATTCGGTCAATTGGGTACATTTTACAAGAGGATTGGTTGATACACTACCAATTACCGAAACCCAACTTCACACCAGGGATATGTAGACACTCTGAGCCACATGATAGCCAGTCTCAGGCTGCAAATAAGTTACCAGCTCTTCTATGCAGCTCTTCTGCTGTGTGTCTGTGAAAGTGCCCAGCATATCCTCTGCTTTCTTACCCCCTTGCCACATCTTCTGCACCACTCCCATTCCATGGCTGGTCTTACCCACCTCTGGGAAGTTCCTGGGGTGACACAATGACCCAGAAGCTCTGCTGTCATGTAAATATACATTTGGCAAGTCTTGATCACAAAACAAATGTGAAGAATGCAAAGTTTTTGGTCTGAGTCACTCTGCCACAGTAGGCCCAAGAGGTGTCAGCTTTCCTGTTCAGCTGGGTGGGACGTTACTGCACCAAGTGAAAATGCTGAGCACTACCTCTTTAGCATTTTATTGTCAATGTTTTTCTTGGTCAGGCCATTAAAGCCTGAGGCCTGTGCTCAAATCTATCTGGACAGAAAAGCAATTGTCCAAGGAATGAGAGTACCACGTTGCCCTCTTATGATCCAACAGATTTTATGCCCCCATGGAGATGACACATGGTTGCAAGTCCTCACATTGTCTGAAACTGGTCTCAGACATTTCCCTCTGGCTTGTGCACCTCCTCCTCTATCCACTGCTGATAAAGTCAGCAACTTTTCCCTCCTTGTGCCATGCCAGCTGCAGTCACAATCTACAAGCCTGCACTTACTCCAGAACAAAAAGACGTCAGGGAATGTTTTGAATCAGACAAGAATATGCTTTTCCCTGGATCTTATGAATCATCCTGGATATACTTATCTTTGCCAATTGCCTTTGTGCATTTTGCCCTTTGACTTAGGATGGCAGAAAGCAAAATTCCTCTGGGGCAAAATGAAAATAAATTGAAATAGTTTAGAGATTCTTTCTTTAACAAAATCTTAACAAGGTCTTGCCTTTCAAAAATTTCTGGAGTCTTTTCATTATTTGATAATTGCAATTATAGTGTGGGAATTGATTAGTTGTAGAAAAATAATTATACATCCAATTAAAGCAAATTGAAATAGACTTAAAATGTTGGCACCCATTCCTGCTGTCCCCAACAGGAAGAATTAATTTAACCAGCATGGTTATATCGCCAAAATGTTTGACTTCAGGTAAAGAACAATATTTCACTTTTTGGCACTGCAACAATGAATTTTAATGAAAGACTTGATTGGGGGCAGTGCTGACTGGACAAAAGGCAACATGTGTGATTTGATTGCAAAATCAATAGTTAAAAATAGAACAGAAATTAATAAATGCTGGGAAAGACCATTTGGCCCTGATTCCATTTGCATAGCTCAAACAGGAGTTACTGCTGCTTAAATCTAGCAGGGAAAGCTGGATCTCAGGATGAAGCAGACTTCTCTTCAGAACCCCAGAACTGGAAAGCTTTTTATTAAAGGTGTTGGCCCCTTCCCACAGCAGTGGGTTTATGCAGGTGTGGCTCAGAGCTGGCACAAGAGACGTTCAATTCATTGTAATTTGAACAGGAAAAGGGTAGCATGATCAAAGTAAAGTGTGGCGGAATTAAACAGAAAGAGGCCAAAGAAATGTCAGTCAGACCACACACTAGCCAACTCCAGCTGCAAACATATCCAAACTGCAGGAGTCCAGTGTCTTAAAGGTAGCCTCTCTGACCCTGTAAAGGACTTTCTGTCAGTTATGAGCCATATCAAAGGACACGAAGAGTGCAGAGGAAAAAATCTTTAACTTTCTTCCTTCTGATACTTGCCTTCAGTCATTATAAAGTATGATTCAATCTCATCAATATTCCCTATTACAGAACACACCAGTGCTGGGGGACAGAGCATCCTGGAGACAGCCTACCCCACCTGTTGACACATAACAGCGATGCAGTGATGAATGTTTCTGAGCTACATGAGGTAAGTGACAAATACCCATTTTAGAGCTGGTATCTTTCAAAAAAAATCAGCATAGACTCCATCACTGCAGTGCAAGCCAGCAATTCTGATCTATACTCAGAAAAGCAACTCACAATCTGACTGCTAGGCAGAAACAGCTTTAAAGAAAACAGTGAGGTAATATGCAATGCTTGCCTGATGCAAACACCAGCGTTGGGGCTCACATGGAGAACCTAAACCTGTCCTCTCTTGCACAGAACTATGGGGCGGCAGCCGCAACAGCTTGCAGTCTGCCACACAAAAGGGGGATGGTACCTTTTACCAAACACCGCTTTTTGCCTATGTTCTTATCTGAATAAAGCAATAAAGGATAAGGTCCCAGCTGCAGCTTTCCTTTCACACCTTTAACACTCCTCCCAAATAAATACATAAAATTTTGCACCAAGGCTCCCTCTGTCTTACATTCTTCTTCCATGATCAGCTACAGAATCATGTAACAGTTCTGTACACCCCAAACTGTTTACATCTACTAAATTTTAAAGGACTTTCAGAGCAATGGGTGAATTGGTCCCAGTGGATTATCTAAGCTGCAGATGCACAAAGAACAACAGCGACCACTGCTCAAAGCACCAGCAAAACATTTGTATAATCACTACTCTTTGCACTAAACCCAAATTTGTTTCAGCTCTGGTTTATCACCCATTAAAATAAGTGATTACAGAAATCAAAGAAGTATTCAAACCTCCAATGTGTTTGGAGCCTTTGATCGATTAATTTTATTAGTTCATCACAAACACAGCAAATAAGACCTGCAAATTAGAGCTACTTTGGATTGCTAGACACTGGCAGACAAAAATCTGCATAGGTACATTAACTTATTAAAGTATGCTATTAAATGTCAAGAAGAATATCATAAAAAGCTTTAACTTATTGAATAACTATATTTGCTGAAGGGCATCAATGTGTTAACATTAGGGTTTTATACAAAATTAATTCCTGCAATATAGTAGCTTTACCTCTAAAGCCTATTATAGCTCTATTCCTTCAGGCAGAGGCTGGAGAACTGCCATTTAATTGTCAGTGCTATAAATTAAAGGAGTGCTTGAGTCAGATGTCATCCAGAGCTTACAGACCCAGCAGAGTGGGTAGGAAATGCTGACAGGGAGTATCAGCCTGGTGAGAACCTTCCCAATGGCTGTCCCAGCACTCTGAACTTAATTAACTCTGCTGATCTTTTATGTGCATCTGCATTTGCATTGTATTTAAATTAAATACAGCTATGTGCACTGAGCTTGGCAAAGCCTGGATAGCTAGGAAATGAAAAGCATGAAAGAAAAACAGTGACTCTGTTTTCTTGGCTATTGTTTAGCACTTTATAGAAGGAAATTTAAGTCTAATATCTTACAGGGCTACAATTCCCCTAAGTGTTAAGAATTATGTTACAACCCAAAGTGGAGAATCATTTCTAGGAAACACATGAAGACACGATTGCCCGGCACATGAAAGTCAAAATCCTAATTGGCAAAAGAAGTAAAATAAATCAAATTCCCTAACAAAGGCAGAAGTCATCCTGGAAAGGCAGCACTGCGCCTCATGTCTGTAAAGCACAGGTAATAGTAACAATTTGAAGGTATTGAGTAGAGCCCATCAATTCACCCACAGAAACCAGTACATTCATATTCAGCTGCCTGCTTCTATGATTTGAGCTGTTTGCTTGCTGTTTTTCACCAACATCTTCTATCAAAAGTGAAAAAAAGCACAGTCTAGTCACTGCAGCCCCAGTTTTGTATTTACATATTACAGTCAGGGTGGCAGAGTTAAACACAGCATTCCCACTGCAGATGCCACCTCACCTTTCCCTTCTCACTTAAAATCTTGTCGTAACATGAACTTCTTCCTCTCCATTTCTTAAAAAATGCCAGTGGTGAGTGCTGATCCTTGATTCAAGCATCTGATTTCAAGGCCATTTGTTTCATGACTAAGTCAGAAGGTATGACAGCACCTAAATGTGCAATCACAATCAGATGTGGTTCTAATGGTTACTAAAACAGTAAACTGTTCTGTTACTTTCATTTGTTAATTAAGCATTTTTGGTGCTGGTGGCTGAGTTCACCAGGGAAGCTGTGTTCCAGCAAGGCTGAAGGTTCCCTCAGAGCAGGTTATTTCATGCTGAGAGTATGTCATCACTGAGAGTAATTTAAGCAATTTGCCATTTCTTTCCAGATTTGATAATTACTATTTTATTTCCAGATTCAAATACCAGATTTAAGAACTTCCTTCCATTCAAGTCCACCTAGGCCACTTACTGAAACTAGCCATAAATCAACATTTTAAAAAAATCTGATTCATTCTGATGAGCAGTGACAAATGATATGGAAACACTTGAAATTCAGTGTGGCTGGAAGAAAGCTGCCTACACTTCCTACTGGGTCCGTGGGAAATGGATGCAAAATAGAAGCTGAACATGCATAGATTATCATGGACACAAAAATAAAAGCTATAATACATTTTAATTAAGCTGCATGGGAAAAAAAAAGAACTAAATAATTAACTAAACTCACATAAGTGCTAAGGGCTATATCTACAGAAAGACTTTGGCACTGCCACATTCCTCTTTGCCACACTTAAGTACGAGGCATCTGCAGTCGGGAATGGCAAACACAGCCCTGAGCTCCCAAACACCAGTGGAGGAGGTAGAGGAGACTCCAAGGGACTCCTATGAACCAGCACCTGACATGTGGAATGCTAATTCACCAAAGGGGAACACTGCAGAGGACCAGGTCTGGTATTTCTCTTCTCTCTGGAGATGAGACTCCATCCTTGCGTCCTGAATTAGTTATGCATGGGAGATCAGGTATCACAACCTACAGCCTCAAGCTAGAACCAAGGTAATCACAGCATTCCCTATGGGAAAACAGCTCAGCAATTAGGGCACCAAAAACCAGAGACCATGCCCTTTTTGGTCTGAGAGATTCAAACCCTCGGTTCCCCTCACAGGGAGAGCTCCAGCCACTGCTCTGGGATAGCCGAGGTGGAGCACAATGTCATAAAAGTTACCTAGGGTGCCTGAGAGCTGTTGTCCCATGCCTGGTACATCTCCGATTGCACTGGAAAATATGCAGGTTTGCAAAAATAAAAACCAAGGATTTTTCACACTGCCAAGATTAACAACTAGGGCCAGCTTCACTGATGCTTGCACTTCTTGATGGGGAAGCTAGAACATGGCCAACTCTTCATTTGACCAGTCCTAGGACAAAAAAAAAGACCAAAATACCTCCCAATATTCTCATAATTCTGTAAAGCTTGCCAAGAGAGGATTTGATTTTCTGTGGCAGAACATCCTAAGTGACCTTCAGTTCACTGATGGCAGGTTGTTCTTCGCTCTGATTGCCTGATCAAAGAGTGCAGTGGTATAGTCAGTACAAAAAGTTACTGAAAAATATGGGCTATTTCCAAATGTAGCAAACTAAAGAAGTCAATAATTAAAAACAAGATGAAAAAAAAGATAATAATAGGCAAAAGGTAAGGGCTATAGTTTCATTCAATAATTCAGAAATGGAAATTATATTCCTTTCAGCAAAGCAGCTGACCCAGAGAAACTAGGAAAAATTAGGGAACCCTGTCCTCTATGAAAGTCCAGAAAAACTTGCAATATCTCAAAATATGCAAAGGTACTGCTGAAAGCCTCATTTTTTTCATAGCAACTAAAGGATATGAATCATGGGAAATCAATGGTGCAGACACTAAGAAAATTGGAGTTTTTGCACTGTGATAAAGACAAAGATTCCTGCATCTCCCAGACAGAAAGGATGATGATTGTTTGTGACAGAAATATTACAAATACTAGTGTAGAAATGCAGACTGTGTTAGAAATCAGTATAAAAAGATCCACACTTTTTGGTTATATCAATCAAAGACAAAGTCTTAGCACTAGGAAACTAGGAGATGCTGAGAAAGCAGAGGTACCAGAAGATTGTAATAGATGCTGAGTAGAGCAGCATCCAGCATGCAGCGTTAGCAATGGGACAAGGAGTTTTCTAAAGGTTTAGCTGAGATATCACTGGCGCTTTGTTGTGGGAAAATGGATTTTGACTCGCAAGTGCTGATCTAAGTTTTGATGGCTGCTTTCTTGCAGGAGCTGGCAAGGATCGCTCAGGCAAGCTCTGAGCTTATGCATTGCCAATATACACTGTAGGATGCATCCCTTAAAGTCCCCCAGCCACCAAAAGCAGGCTTCAGTAGTCCAGTCACCAGGATTTTCTATCTCTGTAGGCACTGCAGGGTGTCCCAGTGAACACGAGCTGCCGCTCCTGAAGGCTGTGGCCCTAACCTAGGCCACCCCTCACAGCTGCTGAGCCCATGCCGATGTTTTGAACACACTGGGGAAAATTACTCTAAATGGCTGGGAACCACCCCCCTAAACCAACATGAGCACTGTTTGTAGACTTTGAAGCAGCTTTGGTACCTCTGATATATTTGCCCATGGTAGGAGAGGGGCTAACATGCTGTAAAGCCTGCCATCTGCATCTCAGCTTCATCAGCCCCTCAGAGGCCAAGAGGCAGTAGGAGGGAATATGAAAAGGGGAGGACATGGGCCCTGCTCCCTTGTCTCTAGTTCAAAACCCAGGCAGCTGGCATCTGAATGCAAGACTGCATTTATAGGCATGAATGTATAGATATGTCTGCAAATATGCATACGAATGGGATTGTTCTTATAGGAAAAAAGCTGTTGTTTCCCTTATGGAGAAAGGTTCTCCTGCACACAAGACTATTACTCTCCATTTGTTATTCACCATTTACCTGTTTAAATTAAACTCTCTAGTTAGGGAAGAGAAACACTGTGGTTTAACAACTCAGTTACACCATCTGAACAATGAATTGTTGAGCTTTACCAGCCATCAGCAGGTTCCTCCAAACTATCTAGCAATCACTTATAAATACCAGCCACATTTGCAGAAATCCCTATTGATTCAAAACTATTTTCAAATAGAAGCTGGCACATTTGTCAGATTATATATTCCCAATAAATAATTTAGTCAAGCTCCAGCACCTAGCAAACAGCAGAAGACAGAACTAAGAAGTCATCAGAAGGGAAAAGAACTGTAAAAATCTCCAATTTTTTTCAAGAATCACTGGAGATAAGATGAAACAACAAAAGAGATATTAGGTAGCCAAAAGATATTGTTACTTGGTGAAAAGTATTTCATGAACCAGCAACAATGATTTGCAATTCTATAGCACTTCGCACAAACTAACCACCCCAAAGAATTTCAATGAGCTGCTTCTCTGGGCTGACCAGCAAAGAAAAATGATGAACAGCTCCGCGCTGTTGTATCAATCAAAAGGAAGGTACCCAGCTGGCAGCAGAAGTTAAGTTTAATTTCTGATTGAGAGAATGACAGAGTTGGAACCTGTATTGGCATTTTTACTGTGTTTAGCTAGGCAGGGGAACCTTTCCTCCCTTTCTTTCTCACCCATAAAAGTACAAGTAAAAACCTGAAAGTACAAGTAAAAATTGCTATCTTTTGCAGTAAAAGCCTCCCAAACAAATCACCACCAAAGAATGGGTTTTCACTGCTGGTCTCATTAGACAGCAGCGAACATTTTCAGAATTTTCCTAGGGACCAAAGAAAACCAGGCTGGAAAAGGTTTAGAGGTCTAGCTCATCATGATGCCCAAGGCAGGATTGGTTCTATCTGTGCCAGCCAGGCATATGCTTGTCTGTTCTTAAAAGCCTCCAGCAATGAAGAAACCCCAGTCTCCCCAGTAGTCTGCTTCAGAGCTCAGCTAGCTGCACCAGTACCACATGTAGCCTAATGTTTAAGTTAAATCTCCTTGTTGGAATTTAAGCCCATTACTTCATCTTTGTAATGTATATGGAGAGCATTTGACTGCCTTCTGTGCAGTTCTGGTTTACATATTTGAAGATTATTGCGTCTCACTTCAGTAACTCTTAATTCCTTCCATCCAACCTGGTTCTTTCAGCCTTCCCTCTGAGCCCAAAGTTTTAGGTTTCAGGCATTTTTGTACTTCTCCCTTGACTTCTTTCTAGCTGGTGTGCCTTGAACTTGTAGAATGGTACCTGAAAGAGGACACAATGCTGCAACAGATATCTCAATGAGGCTGAGCAAAAGTTTTGTTTCATATTCCTTGTAGTGTTCTGTTCGTATGTCATAGTTTGGTGTACGCTATTTTGCTGTAGTTCCAACAACAACATAGTATTTGTGATTCATATTTAAATTAAGATGCAGTTGGGACAGATTTATTTATTGACTGATTGATTGATTGCAAAAATGCAGCTTATCAACTTTCTTCACAGCTTGATTTTGCACATGAGATCATTCTTACCTGTTTGTGGATAGCAATTCAGATGTATATCTATACACCTAAGAATATAAATCCTAGCCTCCCTCTGTCAATGTACACAGGTGACATTATAGGACTTTCTTATCAGATATATCTCAATCACATCATTAGAGAAACTCTTAAAGTGCAGGCAATCAGAGAAGTGAAACATTCAAGTTATTGGGTTTGTCTGCATGCATAAACCTTGCACACAAGAGCTACTGAACCTGTTCATTGAAAGAACTGGAAGTCTGCTTAGAGGAGGGAAGCTTCAGGCTGGCATGCAACTGACACCACAATACACTAGTGAGCAAAAAGTGGAACAAAAATATACAGAAAACATGATGGTGCAATCGTATAAACTGATAGAAGAGCAGGAATGCTCATCTCATCTCAGTCCAGCTCAAAAACAGCAGGAATTGGAGGGTTTCTGAGAGTTATTTGAAAATAACCAGTAATTATTTTATTTTAAAAAGTATACATATTCAATGTCCATTCTCCAAAATCAAAATTTTCAGACAAGGTAAAACACAAAGTGAATGCACAGAGCATTTTCCAGGGTAGTAAAGTTTCAGCTTAGTCAGCTTATTATAGAGAAAAAAGCATTTGACAATGCTCTTACACTTCCAGTTCTGTCCTGCAGTAAATGCCTTCCTACAGAAGTGTATTAGCAAATTCTCTCACGTAGTCCCAGCAAACAATTCTGATCTGAATTTTTTGCAGAGGTGCCATTATAGTCCTGGGAGTGAGCTGCTAATGCCCTCAAGTGCTGTTTGCTGTGGTAGTGCCAGGGCACTGCAAGAACGATTTGTGTCTCATTGTTCAGAGTGTAGTGAGTGATGCAGAGTAATGAGACATGACACTGAATAAATTGATGGAATGAGATACAACAGAAAGCGTGGGACCGAGTCCTACAGAGGAGACCTTTGTGTTGGTTAATATGAACCTTTAATTTAATTAGATTTACGTGCAATGACAGCAGGGCACGAGGCTTTAATGCACAGTCAATCTCTGAGCTACTTTCTGGGAGACACAGTTCTCCCAAGATGAAATAAAATACTGTAAAAAGTCTTTTATGTAGGGCATGCTGCAAGTTCTCATATTAGGCTTTTTATTACTATTATATATACTGTTCCTAATGAATACAGGGCCTCAATCTGGGACGCAGCAGAGGACGATCCCCATCCTAGGGACAAGTGAGTATATCACCTTGATTTATCAGAGGCACAGAAATAAAGGGTTACATTTGATTCAACCATCAGAGAGCCTAAAATAGACACTGGCATCTGGGTTCAAATGAGTGATGAGCAATTGCATCTGTGCATCAGCCAGCATGGCCAGGCCCTGGCTCTGCCTTGGGACAGTGGGGATGCTCACTGCCCATGCTTGAACCACAGGCTGCTAGCAAAAACCAAAGCAGCCCTGTCTAGGAGGCAGGCTGAAGCACCTGTCTCTGGTTTTGAACTTCAAGTCCATAGCAGGCACCAAAGGGGCTCACACAGGGTCACACAGTGTCTGCCACGCCTGGATAATGGGTCAGGAACTGCATATCTGTACACCTATTCCTCCTCTCTCCTCCTTTTTAATCCCTGACCACCCAGAGATGAGACAACTAACTGCTACTGTGAATCATTTTGTAATTCTTTCTTTACTTCTGTTTAAAGAAGGGTTTTAAAAGATGATCATGAATCCAAATATCAGGATCTTTCTACAGGAAAGTAGAATTTAATTGATTTTGGAACCAAAGGCAAAAAGCATGCAATGATACTCTGCTGCTATGGGGTACAAAAAGAGCTTCCTACTGTTTTTCTCCCCTGATAATGCTCATTTGTGGTCCAGGTCAGGCCCAGACCAAATATACTACAGTGCAACATCAGTAGTGTGCTCAACCAAATTCCCTTGAAGAGCAGGTTTGTCTTCCTGCTGGGCTGACCTTGGCCAACTAGAAGGGTGGAAGAGAATGGACTTGCGAAGACAGTGCAGAAAGAAGGGTAAAGCCCAAGACTACTCAAAGATCTTGGGACTATAAGGTGGGGGAAAAATCAATAAGCGATCTTCACCACCACTTGGGAGGTGCTCACATCCAACATGTAGTTTCTTTCTGTAAAATGAAAGTGAGCGCAAAGTCTGGACATGAATCCAAACAGTTGTGGAGCATTTGGATTTGAGGTTTTAGACATTACTCTGGAAACAACTGACCTGATTCTGACAGGCTGGAATTTGGTCCTGCTGGTGTTGCATTTGAGCCTTTCAGCTCACACCTTTCAAACTTTCACAGACAAATGCCTGCTCTCGCTCCCAAGACACCTCGTATGCAAGGCTTGTACCGAAGTGCAATTCCTCTGGAGCATTTGAGCAGAACCAGTTTGCAGAAATGTGTCAGCAGGCAAGATGCACAGCTCTTACATTATCCTGGTAAAGCTCCTTTCTGAACTCTGACACAGATTTTGCATGAAACACCACATAAGAATATAACAGCCTCAACCCTGGCTCTTCCCATCACAAAGCAGGGCAGGTGAATTGCCATTTTAATCTTTTCTTGGTGCCCATCTCTATAGTGATCAAGCAAGTTTTCTCCTTTTCTGAATTCTCGTCAGTTTATAAACAGCTTCTGTTCTTGCAGATCATTGGCCTTTATATTTACTACTTAGCATCTCTTATGTTTTTTTTTAATTTGTTATCCTCTGCTCAAGTTTCTGGTAGGTCTAGATCCCTTTGTAGCATTTATTTTCTCCATGTGTTCTCTGGTCTCAGTAATGCTGCTACTTTCATTATCATGCAGCTTCTTCCCTCTTCAAGATTGTTAAGGAAAATGTTCAGTGAAATTGGATCAAATAAAATCCCATACAAGCTTCTCAAGAACTTAATCCATTTTGAGTCATTAGGGCATACGTGTTTATTTTCATATTATGCCACAATCTTCATAATAAAGACAATTCAAACTACTTTTTAACTGCAAAAATCCAGAACATATTGCATGAAATTATTTAAATCCAAATATATTGCATTTATTGCTCATATATTCACTAATTTTACATCTGTTTAAAAATAAACGAGATTGTAAGACTTGTGCATTGTAAATCCAGGTTACTAATTGTTCATAGGTCTATTATTGTCTAAATGTTTCATGAAAGTGAATTAAGTTCCCATTTTCTGCCAGGTCTGGTTTTATCACCAAACAGAGAGATCTAATTAGCATAGAGCAAGATGGATTAAATAATTTAGGAATAATGTCTTAACAAATCTGGATCATCCAGGTTGCTCTACCGCACCCCTCGCTGCTGTCTCTGAGCACATCAGTAAAAGGATCTGTTCATTTTTGTTTAAATCACGAAATGTAAATATGTCAGGATACTCATTGACGTTAATGTGAGCTTGCAGCTCTGTAAAGAAGAATCTCAGAATAAGCAACTGCAGAAAAAGTCTCTGTGCAAGCCAGAACACACAGGAACATGTGCAAAAGGGTTGTAAAAAAAACAAAAGTACATGCTGCAAATGACAAAACAAAAAGGGAAAAAAAACCTAATTGGAAACCTAATGGGAAACAAACTTAATCAAAAGCCAATGTAGCTTTCTGGAACATATGGTAGAAGCCTTCATTTCAAGCAAAACTGGAAACATTCAGGCACCTTGACATGCTCTGTAAGCATCAGTCACTCAGAGATGTTCTCCATTGCACTTCACTACGGTCAACCAAAAGCTTCCTCGGGCAGACTCGTTTCAACACCAAAGGCACCCTGTTTCCTTTGCTGTATGCGGCACCTCCCTGCCACCCCGCTGAGGCAGCAGGCATGTTACCCGTTCCAGCAGCATCTCCCCAGCCCTGGTGGGACAGGAGAAGTGGAGGTGGCAGCTGGGACAGCTCATGCTCAGGGACTGAAAGCCCGCCCAGGGAGAAAAAGGGAAAGGAGAATGTTGGTTTTGGAGATGGAGAGATTCCTGTGGCCCTGCTCTTTGGTGGCACAGAAATAACATTTTATCTTGTAATGAATGTGTTCTGTTAATACATTAATGTAGTCTGTTAATATACTATATAAATATAGTTTAATAACTTTGTTTTAAAATAGCAAAGCTACTTTGAATGACTGTGAGACTTGGCCAGGGCAGACTTTTATGTCCTTCCCCATAGATCTCCATCCTTTGTTCTGGCCCAGACAGGAACTGGACATCAAAAGAAGGCAGAAGTTCAAAAGCTAGCAGCTGTCTTGGGGAGTCAGACAGACATCCAGGAGTAAGCAAGATGGACTTTCCACAATGTAAGGAATAGGAAGCTTTAGGGAGGGATTAGATATGCATTCAGCATGCTTTATGTCATGAAGATACTCTTTTCTGGAAGTGCAGTAGTCCTAAACAACAAATACAAGGCTTTAAGGATGTTATTTTGTCACATTACTGCTATTGCTGCCCTTAAGGAGAAAAAATTGCATATTTGAATGTACGTTTGACCAACTGAGGTAATCATGGATTGATACGCATGAGACTGCAACTCTGGGATGAGGTGAGGGAGACTTGCCTGGTTCCATGGCACAAAAGGAGAGAGCTGGAATAGGTGCATCAGGCACTGACCAGCACATGCAGTACGATGTCATGTATTTGCCACTTGCTAGACAGATAGTACTGTTACTAAGGTTCAGTCACCTTCCCAATAAATTAAACCAAAGGGACCGTGTGATGCCCTAAAGCACCTGTAGTCTCTTAACTTAGCACTAACTTCAGCTGTCCAGGTGTACAAAAAAAACAGATGGCTCCATATCAGTAGAAGCTCTTACACTACAGTATGTGCTGTTCAGAGACCAAGACACTGTAAAGCTCCATAACCCAGAAAAAGAGCTGTGGGATGTGTACGAATCATCTGGATCACTGCAGTTATAGGATGCAGTATTGCTGAGAAAGAAATCAGCTAAATGTTATCATCAGTAAATAAACAGACAAAGTACCATTGGAGGGGCTGCACTCGCTACACCTATAAATTACTGCTCCAGAGAAATATCGCAGAGTAAGCATAAAAATAACTGAGGATTGTTCTGCTGAGTTCACTCACTCATATTGCCCCAGCACAGCAAAACAGAAAACAATATCTGTTTGCAAAGCCTTCAACACACTGCACGGAAGCATGTTTACAGTAAGTGATCTGCTTATAACTGGAACCTAGCACAGAAATTCCAGCTTCTTCACTGGATTTAGGTAGCAACATGTGTGTTCAAGCACAGCAAGTGTATTATGCAACAGCAGGAAAAAGGTTAAACCTTCTTTTTTTTTTTCTATTTAGATAAATGGCCGGGTGCTTTTCTGCACTGTCTCAACAAGAGGATACAAAATGAAGAACAGGTTTGACAACTGGTTTTTCAGCGTAGCTTTGAGTCCAACTGAGACAGAAATAACTGTATATTTTCCCTCTCCTTTTTAGCACATCAAATTCTGTTCATGCCTAGATGCAAAACCAAAAACCACTGAGGAAGATATAAGTCTGTGTATTTTTCTCATGTGTTTCTAGGTCCAGCCTGATTTCAGAATTCTGGGGTGGTGGGATTTATTTTGCTTAAAACTACCTTAATCTCTGTAATACTTCTAGTTATTTTTGCAGGAAGATTCAGAGATATATTTCTTTTTTCTATTTTTCCTCTCTTACATGAAAACAAAAGCCTTCTTAATGATCATAATGTGCCCTTCCAGATCTAATGTAATAAAGACATCTCTCTTTCAGGAAAGGAGACCCTTTCCCCTTTTCTCTGATTTAAATAGCCTCTCTAACTTTCATCTTTACTGAGTACTAGCTGCTCACAGTTGACTCTCTTTTTATTTCTCTCTCTAAATTCTGGGCCGGTATGCTCTCGATAGCTTGGTTGTCATTTTGGTTGCTGGGCCCAGTGGGCATGTTATGTCAATACAGTGATATTTGCAGTCTGATCTGTGTGCATGTGCTTTACTGAGCAATTTGATACCAATTGCACCAGTTAGGCCTCTGTGCCTTATGAAGGTTTTATTCTTCATTTCCCACCAAGTGACATAACCTTTGGATTACACAATGAACATGTACAGTGATATTTTTGTTATACTCTTTGCGTTTAATTTCTAGTTGAATAAAGAGGAGGAATGGTGCACTGACTCAAGCAGTAAAGAAAAGTGGCCTTTTGGAGAAGTAAGTTCAATTCCTAGCTCTGCAAAACCATTCTGTGACTTTATCTGCCCTGCCCAATTGCACACAGTGCAGAGGTCCTTGATTTATTGGTCCTTGAACAATCCAATTCCTAAAACAAACCTCCAGAGCTGCCCCAGAATAATGATGGTGCTCTACTCACATACCATTGTTGCTGCATCATGCTGTACTGAGCAGCTGAAGGTGCTGGCTGTAGTGTCCTGTGTGACTTGTTACACTTTCTCGGAGTCAGCCCCAGGTTCACACAGGTCCTTATTCGCAAGTAAGGAAACACATTTATACTGTGAGGGTGACCAAGCAGTGGCAAAGGTCAAACCCAGGGAGGTTGTGGAGTCTCCATCCTTGAAGATATTCAAAAGTCATCTGACATGGTCCTGGGCAACTGGTTCTAGGTGGCCCTGCTTGTGCAGGAGGGTTGGACTAGATGACCTGCAGAGGTCCCTTCAACCTCAACCATTCTGTGATTCAGTGAGGAACCACTAGGTAGCTACCTTAGGGTGAAGACAACCCCTCTCTAGGTCTATGGACTAGATCTCTATCAACTGTAACAGGATCTTAGATACCTTGCTGACATGCCAACATCTGACTATATGTGTTTGAATACGGAGCTGAAATTCACCTCGTGTATCTGAGTTCCATGTCAGTCAGATGATGACAATACACTGTCTCTGACAGAAGTGTTATTAGAGAAAAATGTTTAGTATTGGAAGAGTTGTATAGATAGTACTGCTAAAGGAGTTCATGACATTTACCTTACAATGAATAATAGCTGATGAATTCCCATCATTTCTGACTAATTCCAAACAATATGGGGGGACAACTTGTCACATACACATATGCAAAGCCAACATATATATGTATTTGTGTGCTGTGGAACAGGTTGTAATCCTACCTCCATGATGTCATTTAGAAGAGGTCAAGAGAAACTGAACCTTATACAAAACCAGACAGGGTGTGACTAATGTGGACAAGTTGCACTTGGGCCCTTAGCCAAGACAGAACGAAGTCAACGGGAGGCTTCAAAATGCAGCTCTTTGTTTCTGGACAAATTTTTTATTTAAAATTACAAGATCAGTGTGCAGCCTGGGCAGTCCCTATGTCAGCGGTGCTATCTCCTTTTATTTTCTAGATCTGATTAAAGATAAGGCTTCTCCAAAGATTAATATTTCTCTGTTAATTAACTAATATATGAGCAGATGTTAACTGCTTCAGAAGTGCCAAACATTTCTGTTGTTATTCACTGCAGAGTCAGATGTTTCTAGATTTTTTTATTCAGAGCAATGAGCAGGGTTGGAAAGTTTAGGGATGCAGTTGTCACTGGTTTGAACTGCAACTGCGAGCTTAAATCTCCATAACAGGCTTCAAAAACTGCCCTCAAGGCAGGGCTGTATTCTGCCACTTCTGTGAGTATGAAGAATGGCGGTGTTCACAGAGTGCTGCAGAGTGCGGTCCATAGTTAATTAATGCTGCCTCGTTTATCTCATCTAGCTGAGAAGAGGGACTCGTTCCTGTCACATTTTCAGGTGATGTCCAATAGCTACAAGTCATCAATAAGGGACTGAAGATGCAGCATTTGAAAGGCTGTGTCTGATGTAAGCTGAAGCCCATGAATCAAATGCCAGTTACAGAAGAATGAAAATCTGAAGCTTACTGAACAGATGAAAGGAAGAAAACTTTGCAAGCATCATGCTAACAAGGCTGCATTTTGTAAATTGCTGTCAGTTCAGTCTGGAAGGATTAGGGCTGAGTCCTCACTTCAAGGGACGACAGTACCACAGAACTTCATTTTGTTGGATGATTTCTGAAAAAAAGTCTTTCCCTCTAATCAAGCACTGCTGTAAACAGCAGTCTCTGACCTACTGCTTCTACAGGTTGAATACAAATCTCCACATGCAGATCTGAAGTGCCATGTGATGTTTATCTAATTTCTCATTCCTTTATAGAATGTTCTGCACAAAAAATTATATAAAAGACCAAGCAGGCAAGAACCTAGCACAAAGTGATCTATTACAGCCCCTTTGCCCCTTGACTTCTATCGGTGCTCCTGAGAGAAGAAATGTTAAACATTAATTTTGATAGGCAACGACCCAAATTGTCCTACAAAGTTTTTAACTGTAGCGCAGAGAAGCTTTGAAATCAATGCAAGTCCTGCTGCGCTACTCCCACTGCCTGTATTCTTGCTGCATGGGATAAGCTAAGTAGCACTGGGTATATTCAGGTTGAGACCTGCAGTTAGAACCTGGTTTCTTTAAAAAGTACAGCAGTTTTAACATTGTGAGATAAGCTGTGCCTCTTTCCTAAAAGAGAGGTTCTGAGGTTCTAACAAAATTCTTCTGTTTCTTAAAGATGCTGCATAATTCTGTGGTAGTTGCACTGTTAAGGCTCCGAAAGGAGTATGTGAATTCTGCCTAATAAAGTTTTCCCTTTGGAGCTTTGTAAACCGTACTGTGTGCTTTTGTAGAACCCCAGTTCCTAATTCAAGAATTGGCTATGTGTCACTGCTGTCTCCATGTCTTTGAAAAACACTTGGGTGTCTTCTGGAGAAAAAAATACATCCAACACGTGATTTGTAAATCTGTAACATCTAAGGCTGCATCTGACTATCCCGGCTCACAAACCACCTGCCAAATCAAATCCCAGAGGCTGGCCCAGATGCAGCACAACAAAGAACAGGAACTAATGGGGGCCCATCAATTATCAATCAAGATTTTCCCTAACCTGCTTATCAATCACAGACTATCATTCTTATTATCTCAATTGCCAATATGCTCTGGAACTCCTAAAGCTGTGTCCAGAGATTTTTCAAGTATTTTTATCCTGCTACAATACTGAGCTGCTGCAGTATACAGAAGATGAATGACCCTTTTTAGCTCTTCCTAATAATGTTTTTCTTCTGACCTATAGCCAGCAAAAGTAAGATCATTCTCAGTATAACTTTGTTGTTCCCAATTTATGAATCTGTAGTGGTTTTTAGCAATGTAACCCAACTGTGTGTTTGAAATGCATGGTGCAGTGGTGTTCAGGAAAGCTCAGTATGACAATGTTCAAGATCCAAAGATAGTCTTGTTTTTTTTTATGAAGTAAACCTCAAATTAATGAAATCTTGAGAGACATACTGGCTTTCCCAAAACACAGAACATACCCCAGTCTGTCACAAGGCTACGGAAGAGAAAGGACTTTGGTAATTAATATTTTTTATAACATCTAGATTAATAAAAGTCAGGCTTTAACCTAAATTTCTGGGATTTACTTTATGTCACGGTAGAACAAAAATGTACCAGCTACTAATGAAACCCACAAGTCAGTTCTTGCTCTTAAGGCGTTAAAAAAGTCCTTTTTAAAGAAGCTTTGAAATTATAACCGTATATATTATATATAATAAACTTACCCATATTAAATATATAAGTAAATTATATACATAAATTAACATATATGTTATATGTATGTAATATAACAACTTACTGCATGTGAAGCTACTGGGAATCCACTGCTGGAGGCAGAGATTGCTGTCAGAAGCATGAAGCATTGAGTTGTGCTGGCTGCTTATTTATTTCCCAGTAGAATTTAATCTCTAAAGCTCTCTTTTGCCAAACACCTGCACATCCAAACGACCACTTTTATATCATCTTTCCCCAGTCCCTCAACAGCCAGAGCTCCCTCGGCCTTCCCCTTCTAAATCTGAATGGAGCTGGAAATATTCCCTGACTGGGGCACAAAATCCCAGGTAAGCTTCATAAAAGAGCAACAACAACAACAGCAGCTCCTGATGGATGCTTGAAATAAACTGAAACAGCATCTGTTCTGACCTCTGATTTTTTATATATGTCATGTTGTTCCTGAACTTTCGATCCTAGAGAATTAAATACAGTCCTGATCAGACAGCCTAGGTATTAGATTAACTGACTTAAGTTCTCAGAAATAGCACTAACCATATGCCATGGAGACACAGGTGGGTTCCACCTCACTGTCTTTTCAGAAATAGTTCCTTCGGGTCACCTGGACCATTCTTCACAGAGCCATCTGTCTCCTTCTTGCTTCAGGAACTCCCAAGCCCTTCTGAAATAGCCGTTGTTCATGGCTGCTCCAGCATTCCTCACCAGACTCCACACATTGTGGCCGAGTGACCAGTGGTGTATCACAGGCATATCAACACCCTGAAATAATCCTCTCCTACCTCTTCTGTCATGACCCAGAGCAAATGCCCAAGAACCACTGCTCTTGCTTTGGGGAATCACTGCTCTTACCCAAAGCTGTCTATTTGCACAAAAGAACTCCCCAAATATTAGAAATACCAGCATTTTCAGCAAAACCTTACCAAGAACTCAAAATATTTAGTTAGTTCTTCTGCAAACCTTACCCTAATTATTGGCAATCAGTCATCCCTATTACATTTCTATTAGTAAATTAAGCAGTGCCAGGAAATGTTCCAAATCACTGGAACTAAGTCACTTGGACCGTTGAATTGTCATCATGGCTTCTGCCACCGTTTTGCACCAGATCATCTAGGAGCCTCCCAAATGTTCCCCAGAAAGGCACAGGAGATAGCAAAGCCAAGAAGTACAGTCAGCATCTGGCCACTCTGTGCTGGAAGGATGAGAATTTAATACCATGGACATGGACCACCCTCTGTTGGGAACACTCCCAGGCATGTTGCATTTCCTAATAGAGACACAGCCCCAGGGTCTCTCAAAAAAGACGCTGAAAAATAGACGAGCTTCAAAAGTAAACAGAATAGGAGGCATTCAGCGTAAGACAAAAAAGAGTGAAAATTTTGGTCAAAAGGTTCTCATACCAGCCCTTTTCCATCTGTTCCCTCTTTCCTAAAGGCAGTTACTGTAGCTTCCATAGCATCAGACAGTGAGAAGCAGGTTTACCACCAGGATGCAAAGTATTTTACATTTAAAATCAACACCTTGAACTGCATCCAGAACCAAAACAAAAGCCAGGAAGACTCAAGAGCATAAATGTTGTCAATTCCCCTGAGGAAAGCACAGCTGAGTTGGGAAGCAGCTGCATCCTTCCCCAGGCAGAGCGCATTGCAGAGGTTGACTCTCATAGGGAACAGCCTGAATCACTGCAGCAATGCTTGCATTCAAAAAAAGGTCACAATTTTCTAGCTAAGGACAGGTAGAAAAATGGATGAGGCCTGTTCTGTTCTACATCAAAAAATAGCCAAGGACTCATCTTGCCTCCCATTTAGTGAATTTGGCTTCAGAAGAGAAACTGACCCTCAGTTGCTCCCTCACTTATAAAATTTCTTTTCTGTTTTTGCCCAAAAGCCATTTTAATTTCACCTCATTCAGGCTGAGTATCAGCCTGATCACTCTTTCCCCATTAACACCATGGGGAAGCCTGGCTTGCTGCTCCATCCCTTTCTCAAGAAAGAGAGAAAGGGTATGTCTGCACCTAGCTGGGTGGACAGAAGCACTCATGCTGGGTGAGCTGCTATAATGAGAGACTGGGCAGTGGAGAGGCATGAAAAGAGACTGCTTCAGGCTGGGTCCCCAACTGCAGCTTCTGCACGATGCCAGCAAACTCTGTAGTCGTGACCCCCTCATCATGCTAAAGTATAAGCTACAAATCATAACCCACTCACCTCACTAGCTTAACAAGCAAAATCAACCCTTTCTCTGCAATATTCATGATGACGCTGTGGAACTCACTGCCACAAGACATTGTGGAGGCTGAAGGGTTAAGCAGGTCGGAGGAGGGCTTGAACATATTTCAGGAAGATCAGCTATTCATGGCCATTAAACACAGCAGTATGGATGGGACCTCTATCCAGAAAGCTGTTAAACCATTGACTGCTCAGATCATAGGTCTTACTCTATGGCAATGATCACTCTTACCTTCTTCATCCAAGCATGCACTGTTGGGTCTTGGTGGAGACAGTGTCCTGGGCAAGATGGACTTTGTCCTGAGCCAGCATGGCCATTGCTATGTTAACCTCTCAGATGGGCCACTGTATACACTGAAAGGGCCTGGTACAAAGGACTGAGATAACACACAAGGAGCACTAAGGATAGCTGAGCATTATTCTTATTTTTATATATAAATATATAAATATATATTAAAAAAAAGATATAAAATATATCTATGTAACAAAAAAGTTATCCAATTATTATTGCATAAGCTGTTCCAGAAAAAGAGAAACCCCTTCTCTCCTTGAACATTTGAAAGGCAAACAGATGCCAGATACTTTGCTAAGTAATAGCAAAAAGAGTCAACACATGCAGCCAAGAAGCAGTTTAGATCTGGTCTTCCTTTTCTTGGAGCTATCTGACCTCACAAGATGACATTTTCTGTGTTGAGAGACAAAACACTGCTAGCGCTACTACAAACTCAATGTACTTTCTTGCTCCAAAGACTAACTAAAGAAGGTTGTGGAATTGTACAGGACCTGAGTTTGCTCAGTGAGATCAAATATCTAGAAGGTGCTACATGAATGAAATGCCCTTTGATTCCACCCTACTGACTCTTAATCCTCTACAAGTAAGTTTGCAGATGACACCAATTTGGGTGGAAGTGTTGAACTTCTTGAGGGTAGGAAGGCCCTACAGAGGGATCTGGACAGGCTGGATCAATGGGCTGAGGCCAATTGTATGAGGTTCAACAAGGCCAAGTGCTGGGTCCTGCACTTGGGTCACAACAACCCCATGCAACGCTACAGGCTTGGGGAAGAGTGACTGGAGAGCTGCCTGGCAGAAAATGACCTGGGGATGTTGGTTGACAGCCAGCTGAACATGAGGGAGCAGTATGCCCGGGTGGCCAAGAAGGCCAACAGCATCCTGGCTTGTATCAGGAATAGTGTGGCCAGCAGGACCACGGAGGTGATCGTGCCCCTGTACTCGGCACTGCTGAGGCCACACCTCGAGTACCGTGTTCAGTTTTGGGCCCCTCACTACAAGAAGGACATTGAGTTGCTGGAGCGTGTCCGGAGAAGGGCAACAAAGCTGGTGAAGGGTTTAGAAAGCAAGTCTTATGAGGATGGGCTGAGGGAACTGGGGTTGTTTAGTGTGGAGAAGAGGAGGCTGAGGGGAGACCTTATCGCTCTCTACACTTACCTGAAAGGAGGTTGTAGTGAGGTGGGTGTTGGTCTCTTCTCCCAAGTTACTAGAGAGAACAAGAGGAAATGGCCTCATGCTGCATCAGGGAAGGTTTAGATTGAATAATAGGAAAAGTTTCTTCACTAAAAGAGTGATCAGGCTTTGGAACAGGCTGCCCAGAGAGGTGGTAGAGTCACCATCCCTGATGGTGTTCAAAAAATATGTAGACGTGGCACTTCATGGCATGGTTTAGGAGGCATGGTAGTGTTGGGTTGACAATTGGACTTGATTATCCTAGAGGACTTTTCCAACCTTAATGATTCTATGATTCTATACAAGTGCAACTTGCTCAACATCATACTCTGTTAACTTGCTGTTTCCTCCCCACAGGACACTCCAGACTCCAGCAGCCTTGTGCATGCAAAAGGGACCTTCTGCACCCAGATTACCCCAGCAATAGGAAAATGAGCAAGTGGACACTGAAGCTGCCAGAGAACACAGAGGTCTCATGCTTTGGTTAAAGGACACCATTCATATGGTTGATTATGACAGGACAAAAATTTGAGAAATGAGAAGTATACCATGCCACAGAAGTAACCTCGATACAGACCAGTGTCCACTGGTCCATCTAATTATAGAGCATCATGCTTTAGGCCCTGGTTTGGTTTGCTGGAATTACATGCACTTAGCCGCCTGTGATGCACAAACTATTTCATTGACTTCTTACTAACAAAGCATGACAAATTCACTTCAGTAGGGATATTAAAAGAGGACAGACCACATCTACATTCAAGCTGGACAATCTGCTCTCTTCACCTAATAGCCTACCTCCAGACCCTTTTCTCATAGCCTTTTAAACCAAAAGGTGTATAATAAAATATTACTCAGAGTAAAATATACTACTGAGAAAAATACTTTCTAGTTAACTAAGCTTGCTTAACCTGCCTGAGAGCTGTGAGAAGCACCTAGATCCAGTACCCACTGCAGTCAATTTACAATCTTTCATTGACTTCAGTCAGGCCTCAGGCATAAGATAATGTTCTTGTCTTACTCGAAAAACATGGATCCACTGGGGAGAAGAATCACTACAGAAAAAGCCTTGAAAAGAGAACTGTGCAGGGCTCTACGAGCTTAGAGTTTTGGCATGGTTTCTCTTACATATAAATATTTTTTCAAGTGCACTTATCAGAATAAAATAAAGCAGAATATCTTGAAGGGGACCTTCAAGTCCAAGCTGCTCACAAACAAACAAAAAAAATAGAGGAAAATAAACAACATGAACAGTCTTCATTGTTCCAACATTATACTTGAAAGGAGCAGAAAATTCCTCTTCGCCCATGGTACCATCAGCATAAATAAGGTACCACAGTTAAAACAACACTGAGGATGCTTAACTAGAACAGGAATTCTGAAAATAGTCTCAGAAAGAAGTTATGTGTGGCAGACAGCCCTCCTTTTAGTTTGAGACATAATAATAGGGGATAAAAGAAGAGAAAAAAATAGGAGATAAATAGGGGATAAATAGAAATAATAGGGGATAAAATCATGTTAGAGGTCGTGGGAAGAGGAAAGGTCACCTTCATTAGAGTTGACCATCATCCACAAGCCAGCCAAATTTATCCTGTGGAGAATCCTTGAGGTCTAAGTGATAATCAAATTATTTTTAAAAATGCAACAAGATGTGAAAGAAAATTCTCTTTATTTAGGCAACTGCTACTGGATCACTAATCGAAGGGAAACAGGGATAGCTGGAGAGTAATAGCAATCCTCTAAAAGGCAAGAGATAAGGAACATCTGCTAGCAGGGACCTGAGTGAAAAAAGACCTGTCTGTGAATGGACATAAAATATTAATATTCCCATATTTAAGTTCCTCTAGACAATGCAAGAAACAAAGAGAAAACCTTGAACAAACAAGACTTTTGCAGCAGATCTCTATTCTGTGAAATTTAAAGCCATATTTCACAGTATGACGTGATTCACAGGATGCCACTTTGCTATTGCACTTCTCAAGAGGAATTACATCACACAACCCTAGAGACTGTGGCAGCACCAGTCCCTGAGCCCAAAGGACTAGATTTTAATGCACTGATTTTCTGTTGATTGCTTGCTAACTTGTTTTTGTTTCCCTGTGTAATTTTAATTTTGCCTGTAATATGTGTACATATTACAGTTAAGTGGCCAGCTCAGCAGAGACCTCAGCAAGCTACCGAACAGAGTTACAAAACGGCTAATAGACCCTTTGCCACTTTGCTGATGTATGCTCTGTGTGCGTGCATATTTTTTTCTATATGGTGGCCACCTTTCTTTGGAGAGGAAGATAACTGGCACATAAAAACAATTTTAACAAATGGATAAACAAGGGGAACAGGCTTCCTAGTGACAGAGTTCTGCCACTGGCATCACACCATATAAAGCTGTTTCATAGCCACACCAAGCTCCATTTTGGAAGCAATCACTGTATTTTGTTTGGAAGGCTCTTCAGGACTCCACTGCTGTAATGATGGGTAGCCACCTATTCATTTCTAGCCTGAATTTGCTCCTGGCTCATTTATATACCACCAGTTTTTGTACTATTTTTGCTATTTTCAGAACATCCCCATTCATCCCACCAGCATTTTCACAGACAACAGCTGTATCCCCTCCAGCTTCCATTTAGCTGAGCTAAACAAGAAAGCTCCTTCTCCATTTTCAGATACGACATGCTCTTACTTCTGTTCCCCACAATAATCCTTCTGCAGACTTTTTCCAGTCTGAAGGCAGAGCTGCACACATGATCCCAGACACAGTCAGAACAAGCCCTTGTAATAAATCCTACCACCTCTCTACTGGAAATCTGGGGATACTATTCTCTTTTACATACCTTCACTGCTGCTAGCGTCACCCTTGGATCAGTCTATACACCAAAGAGTTTCCTCCTGAAAAGCAGCCCAGCCCTTAGCTCACAAAACAGCAGGCTTGGGTGGCTCCACTCTCCTGCAGCGTTGAGTGTTGAAAGGACTCAGGCAGGACACAAAGCAAAACCATTCCTGCAAGAGGAATTAATGCAGCCTGCATCTTAACACTATATAGTAAGCGCTTCTCCTCAGAAATGGGAAACTCTGATTTAAATCACTCTATTCTCAATCTTTTCTACTAGGTCTGCAATATTCCAATATTCCTCAAAAAGAAAAGCAAAAGAGCAGTAGTTAAGATTCATTGTTAAGGCACTTAATAGGGTGATCAAACACCTGGATGGATCCAACCAGAGATGCTGAGGCTCTTCCATCCCTACAACATGGACCTGAGGCCAGATTAACTTGCAGGCTGGTTCAGGAGACTGCAGGCATTCAGCGTACCTTTGGGTAATTTAAAAAAACTGCAGATAATTTCAGTGTGATTGCTGCTGCACATGACAAAATTAACACTATTTTTCTTTTTAAATCAGAGCTCTCAGTCACAGAGCCCAGGTAAAGGCAATGAATTTTGGTTTGAACACCCCCAGCTTAATGATCATCCATTTGCACTTGTTCTGTTTCCCTTGTCATCAGCAGACAGAGGCTATTTTGCACATTAAAGTAATTTATTGCAAGCTTTTGAGCACGGAAAAGGTCTGGTAAGTCAAATCCAACTTTAATTCTTCTCCTTATATTGCTTTATAATCACAATAATTTTCAGGCAAAGATAACTGTTTGATTTGATTTCCCGTCCATTTAAGCACAAGTGTCAAGCAATGTCTGCATTATCAGAAGAGCGACAGACAGAGCAAACGATGACCACAGCCAGACCACACAGGGCTGGCAACTATGTTTGTTGTGCACCGGAGAGAACAGGGACCCCGCATCACATCAGGGAACAAACACGAGCTACGAGAGCCACAGGCTTTTCTCCAGGCTGTGTTAACTCTGAAATGTTTGGGGACCAATTCCGCATGGTTCATCACCGAAGGGTTCAGGGCCAGGGTGATGCCACCATGCACCTCATGTAGGAGGAGGACAGTGGTGAGAAGCAGCTTGGCTGCAGGGAGCACAGCTTGGGAGTGGTGAGATGGGGAGCTGTGCAAGCAGCAGAGGAGCAGGAAAGAGTACTGCCAGCTTGTGCCTCATCCTGGAATGATGAGGAGGTTGTTGCATTTCAACGAGGAAATGAGCTGGTGGGCACTAGGAAAGCCACCACAGCTTTCTTGGACTGTTTGAACTAGCAGAAACTCTGGCCCATTTCTCAGTGATTCTATCTCTTGGGAGGGTGTTTCATCAGACAGAATGTCCAAACAGATGTTCCAGATTGTTTATAAGCTAATATTGATGGCAAATGTATTCAGCTGATGGATATCAGGCCGGTGTTATCTACCTGCAGTGAAATCTACATTGCCAAATCTTTCTCAGCCTCTGTCTATTCACCACTATGTTCAATTCACACTCAAAGCTGCTGACATTTCTTGCATCATCTCCCAGCATGAGCTACTGAGCAATTTTGGAGATACTGACTAAATTTGCAGCCACACAGGTGAAGATATACAGGCATGCATGCTAGGTAAACTGGAAGATTTGCAGTGTAATGTTTCCGACAGTAGAGAACAAAGCTATGATAAAGCACCAATGTCTGGACAGCCTGTGGGCTTGCAAATGTAACCAAGAGACATCAGCATCCTGGCTGATGTGAGTCACTGCACATCCACAGCTACACTTCAGCACTTGTCTACAAGCTGGCAAAAGCTTTTTAACACTGCACACATGTCCCTCCTTTTTGCAGTGTGTTGAAGAACTTAGTGCAACTCCCTGGCAGATGTTTGAACCATCAAATAAATGGGGAAAACTGAAGCTTGGCTGCAATGAGAATTGAGAGTTAGTTGGGCAGGGGCACCACCACACCCTGGTAGATCCAACAGGGCTAATAAATGGGAAGGGAGATGAGGCTTGATATCCAACATCCCACCAAATTCATTGTGCCGCCTGCAAACAGCCTTTGCACAAATGCTGCAGAAAACAGCTGAAGCTATTGCAGATGTGCAAGGCCCATCCCAGACTATTTGAGAGGACATGAAAGCCACTATTACAATTCCTGATTTTGGCCAAGGGGTCACTCTGAATACATCAAAAGGGCAGGAAGAAACACCAAGGCCTGGCATGGCCCAAGCATACTGAGCTGAGGAACGTGGCATCAAAAGCCTGGCTGCAAAATGCCTGGGACTGAGCCATGCCTGTGTGAGGGTGAGTGAAGCGAGTAGCTCTTGGCAGTAGTGGTGAGCCCATCTCAGCAGCCTTCCAGCAGCTCTGCTTCCCAGGGGCTACAGCAATGCCAAGCCTGTCTCAGGTGACAGAGGATATTTCACCAGCAGGTACCCAAAAGGCTGTGCAGTAGACAGCACTGACATGTTAAGACATTCCCTTGACCTAAAAAGAAAAGTGCACAAGTGACAACATAGGAGCCAAAGCCATGTGGTCAAATCAACCAGAGCAATTGGACTTACCAAACTTCTCACTGAGAATCGTGCAGCAAGGTCTATAATCAACACATCTGCTACCCAGAAACCATGAAGTCCTCAATGCTGCAGACTCCCTGTGAATTGCTTAGTACTCAAGCACCTGGGACTGGAGCTATTTTTCTACTTATTTATTTTACAGCTCTACAAAATTGCTCTGTAGTGCTTCACTTTGCTTTCTATTTTCCCACAGATGTTTCAACATAAATTATAGTAATTATCCATTGTGAAGAAATTAATTGGCATTAACAATTGTGTGAAATGTAATTGTTATCAATTTCATGGGATTTCTGTCATGTTCACTCGCCCACACAGCTTGAAAAATCTGCACATGGTGGAAGTATGGACGAATCTATCGTCAAAGGCTGAGTTATCAAGATGCAGTTTAGTCCATTTGACTTGGAGATTCAGGACAGAAATTAATTTTCTGGAGGAATCTGAAAGAAGTGGTGCTAGAAAATCCTTTCTAGAGTGAGGCAACAGTACAGAGGAACAAAAGCTGTAGCTTATCCTCGTAACATCCTTCTCACATAGTACACGTTCAACAGAGCCCTAAAATGCCATAGCCAATTTCCACCTTTAACAAAAAGGACAGGACGAGAAGACATTTAGATGGAATTTTCATCCTAAATTGTGAAAAAAGCACTTTCCAACACACCTTTCTGGAGCTGAAGTTAAAGACTTTCAGCAAGGCATTTGAAGAAAGAACCTAAACCATTAACCTCCTGTTCTGATGTGTTAAATGGGACTTAAAAGAAAGATAAGAAAGGGTCAGTTTAAAGCAAAATTAATCATGTTGTTTGGTATTTTCCAGTCTCCAGGCCTCCAGGCCTCTCACCCCATTGAATTCCGTCTTAACAGCAATGTTACTATTTCCATGACTGGTTTTGCTGAAGTCTCTATTGTGGCTCTAAATCACAATCAGTTTAACTACAGATGATATTCTTACACATTAGTACTCCTCATTGTCCGTAAGTCCTGATAATCCTTTTTTAGTGATGTCTTACAAATGTGAGTTGCAGAGATCAACAGCTTTACTTCTTAGTATTCACTTGTTCCATGAGGAAACAGAAACTGGAGTAACCCAAATGGGAGATATATAACTGAGTACTCTGGACTCAAGGACCCCCACTTCATTAAGACATTGTAGGATATTGTATGATAGCATTTCTTTTCTAACGATTTCCAGAAGCTGTTTAAAAGAAGTTAGAGTTTGCTACTTTTTTTATTTGTTTGTGTTTTTGGTGGCCTTTTTTTGTTGTTGTTTTTTTTTTTTTTTTGTCCCTGCCATCTGGAAGGTTGTTAGAAAATGAGATTATTCTGATAGCTAGATAACCCCTTTTGACTTCAACTTTCCAGTTATTTATGGCAAGCATAAACTCAGCTGTTATTGTGTGACCATGGCCTTTTGCAATAAATAGTTGCCCTCTCTCTGTGATGCTTACATCTCCCCTCCCTACACTGCATACTTTTTTTAGATAGAAGTTTCAGCCTTCAAGCAGGATTGGCACATTAGGTCCCTTCTCATCCCAGTGACCCCTCTCTACCCTCTTTACAGCCCTATGAATCACACAAGCACAGGTCAACTGAGGTGGGAAAGCCCTTCCGGAGATCTAGTCCAACCCCCTGCTCAAAGTGGGGTCACCGAGAGTCGGTTGCTCAGAGCTGTGCCTGGGCTGGGTTTGAATAACTCCAAGGATGGAGACTCCACAACCTCTCTGGGCAACCTGTTTCTGTGCTCAGTCACCCTCACAGTAAAAAAGTTTTTTCTCTCATTTAAATGGAATTTCCTGTGTTTCAGCTTGTGCCCATTGCCTCTTGTCCCATCACTAGACACCACTGAGAAAAACCTGGTTCCATCTTCTTTACTTCCCCCATCAGGTATTATATATATCAGTGAGATCCCCCTGAGCCTTTTCATCTTCAGGATGACCAGTCCCAGCTCTCTCAGCCTCTTCTCATATCAGACACTCCAAGCCCTTCCACATCTTCCTGACCCTTTGTTGGGCTCACTCAGTATGTCCAGGTCTCTCTTGTACTGGCTACCCCAGAACTGGACACAGCACTCTGGGTGTGTCTCACCAAGGCTGAGAAAGCGGGAAGGATCACCTCTCAGCCTGCTGGCAACACTTTGCCTGATGCAGCCTGGGATGCTAGTGCTGGGATCAGTATTTCTAGCATTCCTCATGTAATGGCATTGATAGTCTCCTACCACCACTGCAGACAGCTAGCCTACGTAAACAGTGTTTTCACAGACACATCATTTTGGTTACTTACAGCCACCCTGTGATCTACCAGTGCCTCCAGAAGCTTCTCCTCTGTCATTTACAGCTGATAAGATCCCAATTTGTAATAAAGGTTTTGTTATTAGTTAGTAAGTACCAGACCTTTCATTTTGTACTGTTAAATTTCAGTCCCTTTCAATTACTGCAGTCCTCAAGGTCACACAGTTCTTTCTGAAGATGGTATGAATATTTCACGTTTGTCCAATACATAACCTTTCTCTTTGGAAGTTCTCATTATCTTTTAAAAGTCCCTCTAGTTGGAAAGCCTCTGAAGTCTTACATTCCTTATTCATTTTGCTGCCCTTTTCTCAACTTTTATTATTTCTGCTTTGTTCTTCATCTTACCTGCAGTCACGCACCACGGCAAAGCCTTCCATCTTCCTTTGATATCAAGAGGAATGCTTAGCACCACCCATTAATTTTCTATTAGCTATGCACAGGCTGTATGTACCCTGCAGCAGGAATAACCTAGGTGGGTAGCACAGTTTCTTCCAAACTACCAACCTAGGTCAACGCAAATTCCTTTCAATCTGGGCTGTTAAACCCACTTAAGGAGCAGTCTTGTGCTTATGGTGTACTTAGAGTTCAAAGCTAGGGCAGGTAACTGCTCCTTATATCTGAAATGCTAGCCTGGTTATGTCAATGTAAGATGCAGTATTTAAGCCACATACTGCATAAGCCAGAGATCTTCACTGAGCAAAAAATGATGACTGAGTTTCTTCCTAAGTTTTTACAAATAAATCAAAGCCTGAAAACTCTATATACAGAACTGAAAATGTTGTCTGCAATGGATATATATTGTTGCTCATGGAATTGCAGCTGCTATTCTTTCACTTCCTTTGGGAATCTCTTCAACTGATTAAGACATCAACATGTAGGACATGTACAGGCCAAGAACAAAAAGAAAAGAGAGCTTTCTTAAAAAAGCTGTACAGCTAGATTATTTACCAGACATTCAAGCTTATTCAAAACCTTTTAAAAAAGCTTAATTATTTATAATTAAGATCCTAGCCTCAGGCAATAACATGACTAGACTTTGGATAATACAATACACATTACATATGCAATTTGGGAGTGGGGCCAAATGCAGGCAGAGCTGTTAATAGGTACCCACTTTTAGAAATTGAAAGAGGTGTGGCATAGCCTTGCTCTACATTGTTTGCATGTGAGGCTTAAGGTATTGCAATACAGTTTTCTTTGCTTTAAGTTATTTGTAGCTTTATGGTCAACAGCTGGGAAGTGGTGTTTCCAGGAGTAGCTGATAGATGTATTTTTTTCCCTCCAGAGTTCCTTTGGTATCTTTAGGTTTTGTCTGAAAAAATTGAGAAGCCTTTAACTCAAAAACGCATTGGAGTATCAACAATTGTTTGGGTTCCAATCTGTTATCAAAACCAAGAAGTAAATCAGGACTTCTAAATTAAAATAGAACAGCATTAGTCTTGGCAGTCTTTCTTGAGGAAAAAAAAGAAAACAGGTGTGAAGGGAAACTTTTGCTTAGTTCTATGAAACCTGAAGACAGACATACTTTTAGAGCAACTGGGAACTCTCAGTCTGTCCATGCTGAAAACAAGAGCTCTGTTCCTCCTGCATGAAAACCCTCATACTTCACCTTCTGGGGTACATTTCTGATTTTCTAAGTACTCGAAGAATGAAAGTAGAAAAGACTGTGTCCCTGTTAATTATTACAGAAGGAACCCCACACTGTCCTCTGCCAATCAAGCAGCCCGTGAGCATTAAACGCTATCAGCAATTACCAAGACACCAAGGGGTGGAGGCAAAGGGCTGGCTGGCAGTTGCCTCTTCTTGCATATGTTTGCAGAATACACGGGGCCTGGCCACTAGAGATCCTCCATTAACTTCTACACTAGCAAGAGCGATTAAATATGCAAGATGTAGTGAAACAAGGAGCAGTTAGAGTTGCTCTTCTGGCAGCATACTCAGCATAGCCAGGCAGCAGTATGCAGCTTTCCGGGGGCGGGGAGAAAAGAAGACGCCCTGCTTGCTGGCGCAGCCCAGGGCAACGAGGGAGGGTGCCACAGGAGATGAAACTTGAGGTGAAGAGACTGAAGTGAGCAGAGGAAACTATCTGAGGTGAGGGAAAGGAGGAAGAGTGCTCAGAGACCCCCCCTGAACAGAGGGAAGACCTCCTTGGAAAGCCTTTGGAAAGGCCACCTTTGGAGAAAAAAAACCCAAGCCAAAAAACTCAAAATAAATGAATTTGCAATTATCTGGTCACCTCTGTCTACATTCACGCCTGCACTGCCCCAGCGCTGGAAGCCTTGCAGCTTGTCCCATCCTTACCACTGCTAGCTTATATTGTGTTTATTTGTTGGAAGGGGAGGGGAGCAAAAGCTCAGGAGCCTGGTGAAGAGATGGCTGGCAGCTATCTGCTGGTGTTGGGAGGTAAAAGTGGGAGCGCTTGCACAAGGGCACTTCAAGCTGAGCTGTGAACAGACATGACATACCAGACACCTCTCAGACTTTGCCCACATGACACATAGAAAAGTATAACTAAAAGAACCAAGTTACCACATGCCAGCTGATCTGGAGAAGGTGCCTTTGTGTCCATTCTCACTCCTCAGCAAAATGGAGGTATCAGAGGTTGGTTGCTGCCACTAAGGAGGAAAAAGGGGGTTGACATTTACATTGAAATGTCATGAGATGAAAAGGACACACACAAATACATGATCACAAATAATCTGTGGTGATCCTGTTTTCAAATTTTTTTCTTGGTGCACATTTACTTCCTAAATGATTGGCTTGCGGAGAGAAGTCTTCCTGGCCATACAGCTTCCCTACAGCAGCTAAACAAACTACTTACAGGGAAAGACAACAGCAGGAATAAAATTTCAGATATCCTCTTTAAATTACAGCTACTTGCCTGAGCCAAAGAGGAGGAAGCTGTTACCAAACAAGCTGTCTGCTCTCTGCAAAACAGCATCAATGATTTCACAAAACAGTTTGGGAATCTTTGAATTAACAGCTTAGCCAGTGGGTCAGCGATGTGGAGAGCTGCAAAAAGAAAGAACAAAGAACCCTCAGCGTTCAATTTCAGGTCACATGTTTTTACATATGTAAACTAATACTTTCATGAGTACATTCACTCTTTCCTCTAGCAAGGAGTGTTTTTATGGCGAACATAATTTTTCTTAGGGAGTTCTGGGTGGGGGACCCCAAAATGAGCATCAGCTTTTGCACTAGCTACAGGAACAGTGTGCCCTGCCAGCTGCCCTCCCCCTGCCTTGAGGCACTAAGGCTGCTAAACCAATGCAGCACAAGCTGCCTGCAGTGCCCAAAGTGAGCAGTACACCTGCAATACACAGAAGAATCCGTAGGAGTTAGAGAAATTGCAGGTGTAAGGGAAGTGCAGTGGCTCTTAACAACACTGTACCCTTTATGTTTTGATAGGCAGCTTCCTGATGGGTGACAATGCAGTATACTTACGGATAAGGTGAAAGCTAACAATTTAGGGGGCATTACTTTTAGGGAGAGTTAAATGCAGCCAATAAATCCCAGATGTTGCACTGTCACTTTTCTCCCTGTTTTGAAGCCTGAACACAAAATAAAAATCAGATGGATCCTATATATCCACAAAAACAAGGGAAATTACAATTAAGTTAAAATTAAGAAACTTAACAGAATGACAGAGTGGCTGAGGTTGGAAGGGAGCTCTGGAGACCATCTAGTCCAACCCCCCCTGCAGGTCAATGTTAAGTTCATTTCTACTGAATTTGTTTTCACAAGACTTTGGGAAACTAACTGGTCTGAAAGACCAGATTTTAATTTTTACCTTTTAATGGGAAAGAAGGCATGGATATTTACAGAGCAAGGTCTTAGTGGCAAGCTCACTGAGAGAGGTAAGGAAAATGCAGACAAGCCATGGCTTTCCTCAAAACCTGCCCTGGCATAAAGAAACTTTTTTCTGAGCAGGACCAGGGGTACGTGATGTGTAGGTAATCCAGCTATTGCTGTTAATAAAAGGTGCTGTTTCACAGGAAGGAACCACTTGGTGAAGGACAAATATTAAAGACAGCAAACTCAGAAGAATGTAAGCAAATATATTAGGAAAATATAAGATTAGAAGAAGCCTTGAAGACTAGGAAGAAGTAGTGACACATCCAAAGAGCAGGGAGAGCTCATTTGCATGCATCAAAACACCTAATAGCCTTCTGTGATGGAATGACTGACTGGGTAGATGAAGGGAGAGCAGTGGATGTTGTTTACCTTGACATCAGCAAGGCTTTTGACACTGTCTCCCGTAACATCACATAGGTAAGCTTAGGAAGTGTGGGTTAGATGAGTGGACAGTGAGATGCATTGAGAACTGGCTGAACAGCAGAGCCCAGAGGGTCATGATCAAGGGGGCAGAGTCTAGTTGGGGGCCTGTAACTAATGGAGTTGCACAGAGGTCTGTACTGGGTCCAGGCCTGTTCAACATATTCATCAATGACCTGGATGAAAGGACAGAGTGTAACCTCATCAAGTTCACTGACAATACCAAGCTGGGAGGAGTGGCTGATACACCAGAAGGCTCTGCTGCCATCCGACGAGACCTGGACAGGCTGGAGAGCTGGGCTGAGGGGAACCTCATAAAATACAACAAAAGTGCAAGGTCCTGCACCTGGGGAGGAACAACACTATGCACCAGTACAGGCTGGGGGCTGAACTACTGGAAAGTGGCTCTGTTGAGAAGGACCTAGGAGTGCTGGTGGACAACAGGCTGACCCTGAGCCAACAATATGCCCTTGTGGCCAAGAAGGCTAATAGTATCCTGGGGTGCATTAAAAGGAGTGTGGCCAGCAGGTCGAGGGAGGTTATCCTCCCCCTCTACTCTGGCCTAGTGAGCCCGTATCTGGAGTACTGTGTCCAGTTCTGGGTTCCCCAGTTCAGGAAAGACAGGGAACTACTGGAGAGAGTCCAGCGGAGAGCCACAAAGATGATCAGGGGACTGGAGCATCTCTCTCATGAGAGAAGGCTGAGACACCTGGGTTTGTTGAGCCTGGAGAAGAGGAGACTGAGGGAGGATCTTATCAATGCTTATAAATATCTGAAGGTGGGTGTCAGGATGATGAGACTAGGCTCTTTTCAGTGGTGCCCAATGATAGGACAAGGGGCAATGGGCACAAGTTGGAACACAGGAAGTTCCACCTGAACATGAGAAAAAATTTCTTTCCTGTGAGGGTGCCAGGGCAGTGGAAGAGGCTGCCTGGAGAGGTTGTGGAGTCTCCTTCCCTGGAGAGATATTTAAAACCCACCTGGATGTGTTCCTGTGCCCCCTGCTCTAGGTGTCTCTGCTCAAGCAGGGTGGTTGGACAAGATGATCTGCAGAGGTCCCTTCCAACCCCTACCATCCTGTGATTCTGTGAACACCTATGTGATAAACCTAGTAAAGAGGCAGCTGGACAACAGTCACCTGCAGCACTGAGTGAGAGGCGATCAGTGCAGTAATGCAGGCACAGCACATGCCATGAAAAGTGGCATTGTGCCTATCAATAAAGGAGAAAGTCCTGAAGGACCTAAAAGTGCAACACATACAGTACGTGCAACTAAAGGCCATGTCTTAGGAGAGCAGGTCTCTTTAGCCACCCCAGAGAAAAGCGAAAATTATGGTCATGAGCTATATGCAACTATGCAGAAATACTCCTGAAAGATCAGAACTCACAAGCTGGACAGAAAGCTCATCATGTTAACCACTTCCAGAAATCTGTTAGGAAGACAGAGCTAATGGTGAATGCCCTTTGGTGTATCCTCCACACAGGAGTTATTCCATGAGGCCATACTACAAGAAGTCCTGAAACTGACAAGCTTGACAAGGGGTGAGGTCACCTGGTGATGTTCTAGAAGCTGACAGCACCAGAAAGCAGCACAATAAAACCTAGAAGAACTCTTCACCAAATTACAGATACTGTGACCTGGAGGCAGAATACAGCAGAACGCAAATCAATATATAGCAAAGCAATTTTGGTCATCCTTTAGGAAATGAAGGAATCCAATTCAAGTGAAAATGACAATAGTTAAAAATACCAACCTCAGAAAAGAACTGAAAAAGGACACTACTGGAATAGCAGTGTCAAATACAAAAGAGGCAGTCACCCTTACAGCAAATCTACTTTACCACAGAAACAGTACTTCACTGACCTGCTTTACAAGGAGCGGTTGGAGCAGAATTGCTGAAGGAAAGTGTTCCAGTGAGGAAGAAATCCAAACAAAACAGAGCATATCATATTCCTACCAAACAGGAATTCTTTTCCTTTGATCCTGTAAGTCAGGACATTATTAACACATGCACAGCCCCACAGGTATCAAATCTCTTGGGACTATCCCTGGGAAAGTCTGGCTCACCAGAAAAAAAGGAGGGGGAAAAAAAAAAGTCTTGTAACAGATTCTTTCTCATGTAATGCTAAAAAGGAGGGAGATTTGTGTGAGGGACTGAAAGAGTTAATGTCTCAAACATTATTTTAAAGTGGGATATAGCGAACTTCAGGCGGGAAATTGATGGCCATGGGCACGGGGGGGCATGTCGGAAGATGCACAGTCCCAGGTTCTGCTATGCCTCGCATAGCAACTTGCCGAGGTCATACAAAGTTTATCTGAGGAAGGGGCTTATGGCTGCCTGAAAGACCCCTCATGACCACCCCTCACAATGGCTGCACAGAAGATCATGAAACTTCTGGAACAAGAACCATATAAGCTCACGGGAGGCATAACTGAAGGTGGGGCTTAGACTATAAAAGTCACTACAACAGAGAGACTGGTGTGTGCCCACCACCAGAGGATCATCACGTCTGTCATCATTACTACTGGATCCAGGGGTGGTGATATCTCCTTAACTCCCCCCTCTCCTCCCCCCTCTCCTTTCATTTCCTCTTCTTTTACAATATTCTTAATAAGAACCCCCACCATCAATGATTTTCCATGTTTTCAAGTTGGAGTTGCCTTTTCAAGTTCAAGTTACTTCTGCATTGAAATAAAATGTATAATTGACCATTTGGTGTCGTTTCACCTTAATTTAGTCCAAGGGGATCTTTAGAATCATGGTTGCTCTCCCTCCTCCTCTCAGGTTGGGATGCTATAACTTCAGAACAGGGACACATAATATTACAACAGTCGCTACCACCTGCAAATAAGAAAGCCAGCAAAAGTCATAAGAGAAAGAGGGAATCATGATACAAGTGAAACTTCTAAGAATAAAGGTGTCATCAGGCCAGCCTGCACAAGAACAACAAGCTCCCTGCAATGTCTGTGAATTTGGGATGGAAAAACAGTTCCCTGTGGATAATGAGCATGGCTAAAATTGATTAACTGACTGCAGCTGAGAAAATTTTAATTCTGAAGAAAGCAATAAACAGGAAAGGTTTCTATGGAAAAAAAAAAAAACACCAAAAAAAACCAAAAACAAAACACTAAATGAGAAGACACATACTTGTCTGGCCCTACATTAATTCAGAAAACAGAACACGTGTTTAGAAATTGCTGCATTGGTTCAAAATGCTGGAGACAGAACTGCAAGGAGCTGCTGATAATTTGTGACACTCCTCGTGGAGTCTGGCAGAAATTGGCAGCTGATTTATTTGAACACAGGAAAGGTCTGCGTGATGATAGTTGATTATTACTGTCATTTTTCCCAAGTAATTCAGCTAAGATTCACATTATCTGGCACCGTAGTGAATGACATAATATTGTATTTGCAACATAATATAATATTTGCCCAACTTCTGACGAGCTTGTTTTGAACAGAGCACAATACACAGGACACTTCCAAGACTGCAGAAGATAATGTTTCATACAGAGAATTCAGTCTATTTCAAATGTATGTGTGACTAACCAAAACCATATGTAAAAAGCCAAGAATAGGGGTTCCAAAAGTGCCAGCTGCAGGCCTCAAAATCTTTGTGTCTGCCCACTAAAGGTGCTTTTGAGCTCTGGTCATCCCCAGCGGAGCCAGCTGAGCTTGAGGCCATAGCAGCCACAGCCCATGTCAGTCGTACAAGGACCAGCTGTCTATTCAGAAACACTTAAGTGTTATACTACAGCCCCAAATCCCACTTCTACAGAGCTGCAGGCCAATGTGAGCTTGGAGATCCCCCAGCCATACTCATATGCCAAAAATGCCACGCACCCTCCCTTCCACACTGACCAGAAATGTCTTAATCACAGAAAGCACCTTCTGCTGCCTCCCAGTAACTGAGCAGATCAGTGAAAACAAGCGCAGTGTTAATTGCACAGATTGCAAAATATCCTGCAAAGTTAAAAACACCTTGCAGAATAATATTTTAGTTGCTCTATTATATGGTCTCATGGACTCTGCTGTATCTGCAAAGCTAACTCTAGATGAAGTAGTTTTGGATTGGAAGATCAAGAGTGTTTTCTCTCAAAATCTGGAATATAAAGGCCAACAGGAAGGCATAACAGTGAGTGGTCATAACAGCCAGCAGAGACAGAAGACTCCACTTACCAGATGAGCACCAATGCAAGGACTGATAAACCCTTGATCAGGTCTTTCCCACAATTCAGCATATGAGCATATTAACGCACAATGAAGCATTATCAAGAATTGCCTAGCACAAGAGAAGCGCTAGCAATTGTCAATGGTTTTTTTCTATTTTCTTTAATACAAGAAGCACTAGAAGTCAGTCACTTTCGACCCTGCTCACTCTACAGCAGGTGGGGAGTGCAAGGAGTGCCAGCAGCTTTTTTCTTGTAATGAACCCCCAGTTCTTCCAGCAACATTAGAAGCCACTTCAGCATCCTTTTTCCAGGGTAATGCACAGCAAAGCTGATGAACAGTTTCAGCTACAAACAAAAGAGAAGTAATCCTAAGCAGGGTGGGACTGCAATTCCTTCAGCAGGAGGGCTACACATGTGTGATGGGAGACGATCACTGTTACAGCTGTTGAATGTAGAGTAGTTCATTGCAACTTTGGCTGCTGGGGAATCAGGAGCACCACTCACATGGATTTCATTAATTAAAGGCTTCCATCTGTAACAGCTAAAAGGAGCATCATGGTACTAGCAGGGTTCCAAATCACAACAAAATATGGACTCAGAATTTGGATCCATGTAGGAAAAAAACCAAGTTTCCTATTACGATGTTTAAAAACACTGGAATATCATAACCTTTCAGAGCCGATAACTGACCCAGTGGCAAAAACAAGGACAAATGTCACACAGCCAGTAGATGGACAGTTATGTGGGATATATGGGGCTTTTCTTCTGCAGCTGCTGACAGGGATGAAAAATGTCACTGGTGATGCTGAAACAGGCATAAGAGTATGCAATGCGATCAGGATTTTAAATGGCAGAGCAAGGAGCACTGCAAACAAAGTCATTAGAAAGACCATGATCTGTTTCAGGAGCTGGTGTAGAAACAGTAATAACTTTACCTCCCAACCCCCCTTTATTTGTAAGAAGACAAATTGTACCCAAGGATAAATTTAAGAGATTGGTATCAAGTGGCAACATGCAAAGCTCTGATCACTCCACCAGGGACAGAGCAGACATGGAGAATTTAAGAGACAAAGTACAATGGCAGGTCAAAAAGACATCAGAATTGGTGTTACTTTAAAAGTGTGAATACAAAGCAGAAAAGACAAAGAAAATAAAAATTAACTGTGGGGAAAGGCCATATTTCAAAGCACATCAGAGGGTCCATAGAGGTCCACAGGTTCTATATGGGGTATATGTACATTTTGACTACAAACCCAAGTTCATTTGCAGTGAGTTTGTACTTCGTGGGCATATCATAGAATCACAGAATTGTTTGGGTTGGAAGAGACCTCCAAAGATCATCTAGTCCAACCCTCCCACAATGAGCAGGGACATCTTCAACTAGATCAGGTTGCTCAAAGCCAAAATTACCTTGAATGTTTCCAGGGCTGGGGCACCTACCACCTCTCTGGGCAACCTGTGCCAGTGTTTCACCACCCTCAGTGTAAAAAATTTCTTCCTTATATCCAGTCTAAATCTACCCTCCTTTAGATTAAAACCATTACCCCTTGTCCTGTCACAAGAGGCCTTGCTGAAGAGGTTGCCCCCATCCTTCCTATAGCCCCCCTTTAAGTACTGGAAGGCCGCAATAAGGTCTCCCTGCAGCCTTCTTTTCTCCAGGCTGAACCCCAACTCTCTCAGCCTTTCCTTATAGGAGAAGTACTCCCTCCCTCTTACCATTTTTGTGGCCTCCCCTGGACCCACTCCAACAGGTCCATGTCCTTCTTGTGCGGAGGGCTCCAGAGCTGGATGCAGCACTGCAGGTGGGGTCTCACAGGAGCGGAGTAGAGGGGTGGAATCACCTCCCTTGACCTGCTGGCCATGCTTCTTTTCATGCAGCCCAGGGTATGGTTGGCCTACTGGGCTGCAGACGCACATTGTTGGCTCATGTCCAGCTTTATCATGTCATCACTGAAGTACAGACTATCAGAGCCAAACCCAGGTATTACAAGGACTATGACACTATTTATTATTGAAAGAAAAAAAGAAGAAAAAATAAACAAATTTTTTTTAAAATGCCTATAAGTCATCCCAGAGCAGCGGAAAGCTGTCACACAAGCCTTTAAAAGCAGTCTCATGCAGTGTTCAGTTTTAAATATAATCCTACTTTTTAGCCTAGGGACACAACAGCATTAGCTGTAGGGGAAGGAGAATTGTACCAAAAGGAAGAGACATCCAGTGGCCCAAATACGCCAAGCCAAAAACCTTGCAGAACTGCCAGCAGGTAGACCGTTTCAGAAAGAACCTCCTTCCTGAAGATGAGTTGTGATAAATACGTGTATTTATCAGGTTAATGCTCATTCCAGTAACTGAGTAGTAGGTGGGCATATATTTCATTAAAATGGCAAATTCATTCGCCTACCATAAACCAAAAATATTAACATGAATGTGAAAGGCCATGAATTATGCACTCTGCTATCTTTGATCATCAAGTAGGGAAGAGAGCTTGAAAAATGACTTACAGGAATCAGCTCAAGTTATCAGAACACCTCAACATCACAAGCATCAAGTAGGAGTTGATCTCATAGCTGATCAAAAGCTGATTTGTTGCCTGCCTTCACAATAAGGATTTGCATTTGCACCGTATCAGACTGCCGGTAACATGCCCACAGAACATTTCCCAGTAATCAGGTACAAAGAACAACTCTTCCGTACCTGTAGAAAAAACTTTACTTTCCCAAGTAAGCTCACGTTTAATTAAAAAAAATATTTTACATTTACTGATAGAGAAAGAGACAGGAAGACCACTACATGCTGGTAATGATCTCAGTGCAGGAATCCCTCTACCATACCTGAACACCCACACAAAGCCATGCAGACTCTTGCTTGGATTCTCCTCTGCAAAGCAGTGAGCCAGGCTCGCATCTCTTCGGCCAGGCATTGCTCTAGCACTGCTATATCACTTTTTTGGTGCGTTCAGCTCAGTCAGCACTGAGATGCTTCTTCATTTCCCAGTGGAAACATGCCCTTACACAAAGGCAGCTGGTTGTAAATGTGGAGGGAGGGGAAAAGCCCAAATGTCATATAGCCTGTCACTTCAGGCTTGTACCTGAACACACATGATTCCCCTTGTTAATCACCTGGGGTGATTCCCACATGCAGCCAAATGTTCCCCAGGGGGATGCACTGTGCTGATGTTGGTAACACAACCCCTGCCCACCTCCCTTCTTGCTCCCCATAATAAACCGTGGAGGGGGAGGAAGGCTGCAAGCTTCTAAGCACTAAAGCACCCTACAAAATCTGCTGACTTCAAGGACAGCCACAGGGATTCACACAGTAATTCACTCAATGCATAAGGTGGGCAGCAGGACCATACATCAGGACTGTCTGTCAGCTCCCTGCACCAGGAGCCTCCAGTGTGCTGCTGGCGTCCTGCACTCCCTGTTTACTTGTATCTGCAGGCTCTTGAACAGGGTTGCTCTCAGCCATACACATTAGGGAACCATTAGTCACTTGGAAAGCAGAGAGGCTCTGACATTCACATAGAGGTAGGCAGTTTTAGTGAGCTGGCAATACAGGTGCAACCACCTGTGTCCAGACTATTTAGATTGGAGAGACCTGCCGATCTCACTGCTGGGCTGCAGCCACCACTGCCATCTCCTCACCCACCTCCTGATGGGAGGTCAGAGGCTGCTCCTCCAGTATGCTAATGTAAATAAGAAGTGATTCTAACACCCGGTGCTTTTTTTGTGTATATAATGACCCGACATTACTTGCTTTTCACCTTTATAAGCAGGTTGGTTGGTTTATATTTAAAGATGGAAAATATCTTTTATTTTATATCTTTGAGCTTTTTTGTGTTTTTCTTTATGACAGGAATCAGTGAGGGCTGAGGACAACCAGAAGCTTGCAAGAGATGTGCTGCCTTGTGCAGCGTTGAACCCCATGGGAGGGAAAGGCATCAGACCTTGCTGCCCGGCTCAGCTATGGGACGGACACAGTGCAGGAAGAGGCACAGAGCGGGAAGCACAGGGTGAACAGGCAGCTGCTGCAGTGAAGCAAATCACATTGCTTCTGTGCATGGTCTCTGCAGCATCCAGCCATCACATCCGTGCAGCTTACCAACTCCTGCCAGTGGTGGACGAGAAACTGATTTTCCAAGGGACTCCCCTAGGTCTTTTCCCAAGTGATTTTCTACCATCTTCCCTCTCCAAAATCTGGAAGCAGTAGGTGCAGGCAGCCCTGGGCACTGCTGTGGTTTTTAGGTAGGAGAGGAAAGGATGGTGAGCTGTGGGATCGCTCATTTCAGAGATCTGAATGAAGACATTCATTAGAAGAGGAGGCCTCACAGGTAATTCTTCTCATGGTGGGAGGGGTGAATTGGAGGGAGGTGGGTGGGCTGAGGGCATTTACGAGCTTGGTGCCTGCAGAGCTGGGCAAATGGCAGCCCACCAGAAATACAATGCTTGTACATGGAAACTGTATATGTGGAAAACAGACCATGACGACTACATTTGAGGTTGTTAGTTAGAACAACAGAGAAGACAAAGGGCAAATAGTGTTATCTTCCACCTTCTGCACATCAAATTCTCCCACATCTTACACCCCAACAACAGAGCCCCCAGGTCTCTGTGCATATCTGCAAATCTCTGCTTTCTGGGCCCAGCCCTGAATTTGTCTCAGTCAGCAACTAAGCACCATACAGATGCCTACTCACCCTCCCCTGCGATGGGATTAGGGAGAGAATCTGAAGACAAAAGGTAAGAAAACTTGTGGGTTGAGATAAGAACAGTTAATAATTGAATAATAATAATAATTATTATGATGATGATGAAGGAAAACAATGAGGCGGGGAGGAGGGGAGAGAGAGAGAGAATGTGGAAAAAAAAAGCCCAGGAACAACAAGTGATACAACCGCTCACCGTCTGCTGACCGATGCCCACCCAGTCCCCTAGCAACAATTGCTGTCCCCCCGGCCAACTACCCCCAGTTAATATACTGGGCGTGACATCACATGGTATGGAATATCCTTTTGGCCAGTTTGGATCAGCTCTCTTGGCTGTGTCCCCTGACAGCTTCTTGTGCACCCAGCAGAGCATAGGAAGCTGAAAAAGTCCTTGACTAGTATAAGCACTACCCAGCAACAACTCAAACAGTGTGTTATCAACATTATTCTCATGCTAAATCCAAAGCACAGCACTATACCAGCTACTAGGAAGAAAATTAACTCTATCCCAGCCAAAACCAGAACACTCTGTCAGAGATAAGTGTTGATCTGAACAATCTTTTGCCTGTCCTAGCACATCAGCAGCAGATCAGACAGGACCTTGGAAAATCCAATATGTTCCTCTTTCTCCTCTCCCTCTTCTGTCTTTTCCCCTTTGCTTTAAGGAAGGTAACTTTCCACAGGAATATATCTGGAAATTATAGATCAGTATGGTGTCAACTTGCACAATATGGCTGGTTTATGTGCTTATCAAATCCCAGGGGATTAACTCAATTGTGATAAATTTGTGTAAGGGAAACAATACAGATTCTCAGATGAGAAAGCCAGGCCATCACTCTAGATATAGAATACAGCAAAGGAAGACTTGTTCACCTGCTCCTTAACCTCCATTTTCCTCATATTAAGAAACCAGTTCTATGGGTCTGCAATGAACAAATTCTGGGTACACATCTCCCACATTTCCTCTCTTTGAAATAATCAATTACCTTATCAAAAAAAGGTTGGCTCCGCCTGACATGATCTTTCCCCTACTGTACTGAATGAGAAGCAGCGTCACAAGGAAGCAGTCTAGAAAACTGCCATGTTCCCTTGAGGATACAGACGATGACTTCATTGGCATTACTACCATAATCCCATAGATCCAAGAGGGCTTCAAGGCTATAAGCAGGGTTTCACTGTGACACAAAGCTGTTTGGCCCAGGGCAGACAAAAATTTCAATACACGGTCCACATCAGAAGGAAAGAACAGCACTATTAAGTAAAAAGGTAAATATAACCCTTCTGCCCTTGACTGACAAAACAGAGCTGTATATACCCCTAAGCAACCTCTTAGAATTTGTCTTCAGAGTTGATCAATTCCACAGGAAATTTTAACTCTATGTATTCCTGAAAAAAATGTCATTATGAGTGTTAATTCATATATACCCTTGGTTGCATTTTCACCTGCACATGGACTGAAAGTCTCTACAATCATGACACAAGGCTAATGACAGAAGACTGTTAAATGAGGCAGCCCTCTGTTGAATATAAACTTCCTCATACAATGATTTTGATTCGACCAAGCAAATTGGTCTCTTAGGGGAGAATGTGCTTTTGCTGCAAAGCAGCTCTGCAAGATCAACGCCCCAAGCCCCAGAGCTGTTATGGGGCATGTGGCACACCAGAAAGATGGTGTTGCTTTCTGTGCCTCTCTAGCCATGCCATGCAAACAACAGTGCTCTTACTGCAGCACTGCCTTGGCGTACTGGGAATTTCCTCTGAGCCCTTTAAAAAACAGTCATGTAATGTTGAAACTTCAGTGAAGGAATAAGCTGTAATATCACTGCAAATTTGACTTCATTTAATTCAGTTCCATGGAAAAATTCAGCAAGGCTTTCAGCATTCATCACAGGCTGAGACAGCCTAAATAATATATTAAAAGCAGAAGAGTTAGGTTTCCCTTTAGTTTATATGGCTCTTTTGCCAGCATTTAACATTACTGATCACAGGCTCTCTCTTTTCATCCATGTATTGTAAGATTATCACCCAGCAAGGATTGTGTCAGAGTTGTTCCAGGATCGACAGCCTTGGTGGCCTGCAGGATGTTCTGGTGAGACCCTGCAGCAGAGACACTCAGCCTCTGGTGTGATGACAGTTTTCCTCTCCGGGACATGAGGGGCTTTTGGTACAACTGGACTGTGCTCTGTATCCTGCCTTTGTGCTCAGGGCACATTCTTGGCAAAGACAGATCAAGCAGCAACCGCCTTAGCACTGGGCATCCAAAACAACTCAAGTAGGATTATGTGCTTTGATACATCAGCCCTGTATCTAGGTGTGGGTTACAAATAGGAATATTTTTTTTTTCCCTGGCCCCAGTCATATCATGTAACATCAAAGCAAAGGTCACTTAGTTCCAGTGCCAGCCACTGCTGTCTTATCTTTTCTGGTTTTCCTCCTCATTGCTTTTCTTTTTATTTCAGATGAACATGAGCAGGGTAACTCCATTTGCTTTTCCTACAGGTTGATGAATTTTCAGGCCACTATAGCAACCTGTAAGAAATGTCCTTAACTAATCCTTACCCCCAAGGGAAACCATCATTTGGTTGGGCTGCTATGATCATTCTTCCATTTTCTCGTGGGAAGCAGAGCCAACCCAAACTTACTTGTACTGACACCACTGTCCTCCATCAGTGTCATAACCAGAGCTTTTCCACCCTGATGATGTCCTCCAGTATATTGGCACTTTTGTTTTGAGAATATTAACAGGGGTCATCACCAGGCAATGGTGACAAAGAGGACAATGGCCCACCCAGGGTCTGGAGACAGGAGTACAGAGATTAGATCAATCCCATAACTCCTCTTCAGAGAAGCAGCTTCATCCTGATCAAAGTCACTTCTTATTTGTAGTGACTTGCTCAGCCCAGAGAAGCAGCCAGCCACCTGAGGTCTCTTGGCTGTTTCCAGAGCTTATAAATGGCTGCACATCAGGAATAGTCTGATCTCCTCAAAAAAACCAAGATCTAGGATTAATGAGGTGTGGGTTTATTTTAGGCACCATTTTTCCACCAGAAGCCCTGGCCTGTAGGGACTGAAATGATGTAGAAATTCTTGTTTTCAATGAGCATGTGCATAGCCAAATGCATAAAACCAAACAAAACCAGCTTAAAAATTCCTGGGGCTGATTGTTTTCTTGGAAGGTAACTTGTCCCTGCATAACCCCATCTTCTCAAAGAACAGCAGTGGGTTGATGCGTACAAACCTCTGCTGCCTCCAGGCTCTCTGTGCTCCCGCACTGTTGCCTCTGCAGGTCTGTGAGTCTCAGGTTGCTCTGCAGAGGCCTGTATTAACACAGAATTTACTGACCTGCAAGTAGCTCAGAAATTCAAATTACAACCTTGACAGTGGAGAAAAAACACCAAGTTCTCTTCAACTTCTGTGCTAAATAAAAAATCATAAAATTTAATAAGAAAGAGGTGTCTGCTAAAGATTATTCCTTTGTATCCATAAGCTTCTCTCCTCAGAAACCTGCATTAACTAGAGCAGGTTTCTTTTCTGTTACATAAACCTGGGGGGGGAACCCCGTCAATCAAAGAGTGTATCTCCAGCATGGAGAATGGAGGATTTGTGTGTCAGAATTTTGTCTACATCCACCACAAATTTGTTAGTTGGACAACTCTGGAAACAGACTTGGCTTAACACTACAAGTTAATACCACAAGTTACCAAGTGTGGTACCTGAGCTGTCTTGGAAAGACCATATCCCTGCTGCAAGCTCTGCCTTTCCCTGATGCTCCACTTTACACAGAGATACTAGACAGATGCAGGTGCAGTACTTATTTCTTTCAGTGTCCTCTTGTTGTGGTTTAACCCATCAGGCAGCTAAACACCACAGCTGTTTGCTCACTCCCCATCCCTAGTAGGATGGAGAAGAGAATAAGGGAAAAAAAAGTAAAATTCACGGGTTGAGATAAAAACAGTTTAAGAGGACAGAATAGGAAGGAAATATAAAAATAATAATTAATAATAATAGAATATACATAATAAGTAATGCACAATGCAATTGCCACAATTGTTGTGGTGATTGGCACCTGTTCTTTTACCTTCAGCAACCCCACCACAGAAGGGTCCTTCGAGAGGCCAGGCAAGGTAGACAGCTGTTTAATTTCCTCTGTCTCCAAGGCAGCTAGACCAAAAGCCCACCTGTACCCATTTGGGTCCTTGAAACACACTCTCCTGAGGTAGTCTATGCCAAGGATGCACGAAGCCTCTGGGCCAGTCACAATGGGGTGCTTTTGCCATTCATTCCCAGTTAGGCTGACTTCAGCCTCCAATAGAGTTAGCTCTTGGGATCCCCCTGTCACTCCAGCAATGCTGATGGGTTCTTCCCCTATATAGTTTGATGGCATTAAGGTGCACTGTGCGCCGGTGTCCACTAAAGCTTTATACTCCTGTGGGCTTGATGTACCAGGACATTAAACTGACACAGTCCAGTAAACCCCGTTGTCCCTTTCCTCCACCTGGCTGGAGGCACGGCCCCTCTAGTCCCGGTCACAGTGTTCTTTATGCACTTCTTGTAAATTCCATTCTGTCTAGGGACATGCTCACTGGAAACTGAAGGAGCAATTTTCCTGGAAGAACCCCCTTTTGTGATTGTTTTTACTTGCAACTCAGAGAGTGGTGGTGAATTGAGTCAAATCCAGTTGGTGGCCAGTCACGAGTGGTGTTCCCCAGGACTCAGTGCTGGGGCTGGTCCTGTTCAATATCTTCACTGATGATCTGGATGAGGGGATTGAGTGCACCCTCAGTAAGTTTGCAGGCGACACCAAGCTGGGTGGAAGTGTCGATCTGCTGGAGGGCAGGAAGGCCCTACAGAGGGACCTGCACAGGCTGGATCATTGGGCCGGAGCCAACGGTATGAGATTCAACAAGGCCAAGTGCCGGGTCCTGCACATCGGTCCAACAACCCCATGTAATGCTACAGGCTTGGGGAGGAGTGGCTGGAGAGCTGCCTGGAGGAAAAGGACCTGAGGGTGTTGGTTGACAGCTGCCTGAACATGAGCCAGCAGTGTGCCCAGGTGGCCAAGAAGGCCAACAGCATCCTGGTTTGTATCAGGAATAGTGTGGCCAGCAGGAGCAGGGAGGTGATCGTGCCCCTGTGCTCGGCACTGCTGAGGCCACACCTCGAGTACCGTGTTCAGTTTTGGGCCACTCACTACAAGAAGGACATCGAGGTGCTGGAGCGTGTCCAGAGAAGGGCAACAAAGCTGGTGAAGGGTCTAGAGAACAAGTCTTATGAGGAGAGGTTGAGGGAACTGGGGTTGTTTAGTGTGGAGAAGAGGAGGCTGAGGGGAGACCTTATCGCTCTCTACAACTACCTGAAAGGAGGTTGTAGTGAGGTGGGGATTGGTCTCTTCTCCCTAGTAACAAGTGACAGGACAAGAAGAAATGGCCTCAAGCTGCACCAGGGGAAGTTTAGGTTAGATATTAGGAAAAAATTCTTCACCAAAAGGGTTGTCAAACACTGGAACAGGCTGCGATTCTGTGATTCATTTACCCATGCCTCTAGGGTCGAGTTAGATTTTCCATCCCACTTCCTCATGTCCTCTCCATGGTCATGCAGGTAAAACCACAGGGTGGCCCATGGTGCGTACCCACTATATCCTCTCTCTTGAGCAGAGGAACGCTTACTCCTAATAGATGAGATCCTGGTCTATACAAGTGGGGAGTAGGGCATATCTTCTTTGAGTTGCTGGAACTTCCAGGACAGTTTTTCCACAGCTGAGGTGCAGGCCCATAGGGAAGAGAGAGACTTTCTTCATACTGCTGGAATTGGCCAGCCAATTCATCCATCATTTGTTCCTCATCATTACTAGCAAAGAGTTTGCATGGGAAAATGGTGTCCTCCGTACAAACTTTTGCCACATGGGTTGTGTGCACCGGCCTTCACCTGAATCTTTGGGTAACTGCTTGTCGTTCAGGTCATCATAAATCACCTCCAGCATGGCTAATTCCATCAGGTACTGGATACTTCTCTCTATGGTGGTCTACTTGCCTAGGTGACATATATCTTCCTTGAAGGAATACCTTTCCTTCATGCCTGACAGGAGTCGCTTCCTAAGGCTGAGGGTTCATGCCTCTTTTCCAATTGCTTTGTCAATGCCCCCTCCCCTAGAAAGGGATCCCAGCTGCCTAACTTCCCCACCTTCTAATTCCAGACTGTTAGCCCCGTTATCCCAGCCTCAGAGCGGCCAGGTGACAACATGGTTGCCTGGACAATGGCTGAAGTCTTTTCACATATCTCACAGATGACTCAGGGACAGGGATCGGGTGGTTACTGCTTCATTTATTAGTTCTTCCTCCTCCTGCTCTCATGATGGCCCTGGTTCATCTTCATAGAATCATAAAATAGAATCATAGAATCATTAAGGCTGGAAAAGACCTCTAGGATGATCAAGTCCAACCGAAATCATCAAGTCCAACCATTACTAAAGTCATCCCTTACTAAATGAGCTGATTTTCTTGTGCATTTCTTCTTGTGTACATCAGGGACTGATACAGGCATGGGCTGGCTCTCTGGTTCAGTTGCAGTGCCTGTCACAGGTGTTTGAGTAGCCACAGGGCCTGTTACAGAGGTAGATTTCTGGATGGTATTCTTAAATAGTTGTTTAACCCTGAACAAGACCTGACACACATTCAGGAGACATAGCCATAGGACCATTCTGGTTTGAACATCCCAAGATATTAAAAATTCTCAAGAGTTGTTGTAACTAGCCTGACAGAGAAAGAAAAAGTGAAGGAGTGGGGGAAAGTGTCCCCCCATCTCCCCTAGAGATTGGCTTTCCAAGGAAAAGAAGTAAATACTGTAATTACTAGTAGTTTCTGAGAGGTAGCTCCCTGTCAGAACAGAGAGGTATGGAGTTGACAGCAATGCCAAGTACAAATACCAGATTAGTCTTATGACCAGTAATTTTATCATATCATAAGCCAGCATTACACAGTGCAGCAAAATAACCTTGGCCTAGCTCCCAGCAGTGATATATGGCACAACAGGGAACATATACTGCAAGGAAGTATTACATAACACAACTTTGAGAGCAAGCGTGACAACTTTGAGAGCAAATAAATCAGCATTGTGACAAGTGACTATTAAACCAATATAATGAATGCTCATAACAAATTTGCCTTAACAGGCTCTGGTCAGATCTGTCATTATCTCAACCCTTTGTGCCCCATGTTGGGTGCCAAAGGGACTGTTGTGGGTTAACTCATCAGGCAGCTAAACACCACACAGCTGTTTGCTTACCCCCTATCTGCAGTGGGATGGGGGAGAGAATCAGGAAAAAAAAAGTAAAATCTGTGGGTTGAGATAAAGACAGTTTAACAGGACAGAAAAGGAAGGGATATGAAATATAATAATAATAATAATAACAGAATATACAAAATAAGTGATGCACAATGCAATTGCTCACCACACACCAACCAGTACCCAGCCAGTCCCCGAGCAGCAGTCACCCCGGCTCCAACCAACTTCCCCCAGTTTATATACTGAGCATGATGACACATGGTATGGACTATCCCTTTGGCCACTTTGGGTCAGCTGTCCTGGCTGTGCCCCCTCCCAGCTTCTCACTGGCAGGGCATGAGAAGCTGAAAAGTCCTTGACTACTGTAAGCACTACTTAGCCACAACTAGAACATCAGCTCGTTATCAACATTATTCTCATCCTAAATCCAAAACACAGCACTATACCAGCTACCAGGAAGAAAATTATCTCTCTCCCAGCTAACCCAGGTCACCTCTGCATTGCTTGGATATGACTTTCCACACCACATTTCATCATGACCAATGTAGGACTGACTTATACAAACTGTAGAGAGATTTGAATAACACTTCCTTGCATTTCTGGCAAGCTGATGTGGGCATCATTTCTTGTTTTACCAAGGAGTTAATGCCACAGATAACGAAGCAGAACAGATGGGACTGGCTTCGTATTTTGGGGGGGAGGAGGGGAACACAAGAACGACTACCAACAAAAACAAGCCAAAAAGTCCCCATCCCCCTCTGAAAAACAACAACAACAACCACCCAGGGAGTGCTTGTGATAAAGTATCCTCTTTTCATTCCTTATCGGGTAAGTTGCAAGAACACTTTCCTGCCTCCTTAGGCCATGCCATGTTTCTGAGCTGCCCAGATGCTTTCAGGACAGCACCATAGACAACCTAATAAATAAATAAGACGCACATGCCCAGCCAGCTGCCCTGAGTGCCTGAACACCTGCTTAGGGTTGTGCTGGTCCCCAGAGGTCCTTCCAGGATAAAGAGTCCCTAGTGTGGCCCTCAGCCAAAACAGTGACTCTCTGGGCAGGAAATGGAGCATCCATCAGGCTGACCTGAGGCTGTGGATGATCTCCCATGCAAAGCAGGGGTCATCACACACCTTGGCACCTTCCAAACTGTGGCAAAACACACTCCTTTGTCTTTGCCTTTTCTAGCATACAGCAGGTCATACACTAAGACAAACCAGTTTCTCTCTCATTCCCCAAATCTCTAACATTGGAAACTGAGAGACAGAGCAAACTTCATCCACCAGAGATTAATCAGGCTTCAGAAGAGCTGGCACCATCGCTTTGCTGTCCTCCACAAGAAGGAAACTGGAGGTATCCCAGTGGGGATTTGCCTCTTTCCTTCACAGGAACATGCCACTTGACAGATATTGAGTATGAGCCCATGAGTAAGGGCATATATCTGGGAAAGGAGCTGGGATTATTCTTGTCTGTGAGGTGGTAGTATGCACCTTCTTGTTAGTGCCTCTGCCTCCCCTTTTATCCTTTGCTCTGTGTGATTAACATGGTGACTCCCCAAAGCAGAACCTCCTTATGCATCGAAGACAACAAAAACAGTGGCAATGAGCATGACTGTCAGTTACTTGACTATCCAGTCCTCATGCTGTGTTTCTGCCTGTGCAATTTCTGTTGCCTTCAATACTTTCCAGGTCCCTTTAATCTTAGCCTCTACTGCTACCCACATGTCTTGAGGCTCAGCTTCACTTTTACATCTGCATCCCTCTGCCCCTTCAACTCTCTTCCATAATAGTGTGTACTTGAAACTGGGTGGGTACGACACAGAGGGGGGGGACAAGGGACAGAAAGAGAAAGATGGAGAAGAAGAGCAAAGCAAAGGAAGAAGGGGATATGTGCAAGATCTGAGGCTCACCACAGCAGTTTTCTGCTCACCTCCATGTGTACATTGCCTCTTCAGAGCATTTGTTCTTTGCAGTTGATGGTTTCATTTTTGTGCATAAAGTGCTGAGCAGTATTATGGCATCATGGAAATAACAATGAATAATGCAATCTCTCACCTTCCCACTAGAATAAAATCATCATTTGATTTGTGAATAATTTTCTTAAACTCTCACTAAAAGACTTCTGTCAGAGATGAAACATTTTTTTAATTATTAATGGTGCTTCCCATTAAATAAAACAGTAAGTTGAGTTTCTAAATGAGTTGTGGTATTCAGAGACAACTGTAGAGCAAATTATTTGGTGAGGCTGGTAATCACAAAAGAATTAATCAAATTTTCTTTTTATAAATTATAAACATTTCCTAGGGAACACACCAGAAACCTCTTAATTAAGAGCTTTAAGATCACAGTACAGCTGAGATTTCTTCTCTCTCTCGTTTCCTATATGGAAAAGGGTTACTTGCCAAAGAATGCTGATTCAGAAGGTTAGTCGGAGTTTCCCTTTCATCTCAGCTGGTGTTGAATGAGACACAGTGTCCTCATACAGGCCACAGTGGCCACAGCTGGACCCCTCAGTGCCTTCCCTCTTCTTCCAGGCAAACTGCCAGGACGCTACTGATGGGATATGTGATTTCTCTTCTATTCTCTTTTTCTTTTCTCAATAATATAAATTTCCATTGTAAATTGTAAGTGGTAAAATTTCCAATGTAGTAAGCAAAGGGCAGTTCAGTCATATGACTTCTAGTTGAGTTTTTTAAGGCTGGAAACCACAAGGAAGTGGTGATAGAAAGCTGAAAGTAGTCAGAGAGTATGTTATGATTTTGATGAATTGGAGAAACAGCCTGAAATTAATAACAGAAGTTTCATTAGGCCAAATATAAACTTACTCACTTCAGAAAACTTTTCCCCAGATGCAGAAAGACTAATACTATTAAGAGAGCTTCAGAAATTTACTGGCAAGCCCTATTGGTAGTGCTCTCATGAGGATGACGTTGAGATAGAAAGGAACAGCTTCATAATCTGATCAGGGTTTTCATAAACTATCTTTAAAAAAAAAGTACATTAAAGTCTTCCCTGAACAGCAGAGGAAGGGCCATTTGCCTCACTGGTTTTCATTCTCCTTTATCTTGTCCCACAGTGCTATAAAATCCACAGTAATTATATTTAAGTACCTATAATCAAGAACCTTGAAGGAGGATATATGAGAGGGCATAAGCAGCAGTAACTCTGGTGCCATCACCATGACAGTCACAGGCAGAAAGAAGCCAGGAAGGGGGCAGAGAGCCACTGGTGGGAGGAGGAGAAATCCCCATCACTCCTTCTCTGCAACCCTGCAAAGCAGCCCCCACCACCATGGTGGGCTCCAGGGGACTGATGCCAAGAGGACACTTGCCAGCGTGAAACTTGACTTGGAGAGATGGCTTCTCCTGAGAAAGGACAAAACAGCAGTTCATCCAGAGTGTGTTTCTCCAAAAACCTAATACCCTCTAATAATCTCTAAATCACTAGGACATCTGCCAAACAAAAAAAACATGCAGCAAAACATGCCTGCTCCAGACCTAAGCCCCATCTCCAGTCATACAGACTTAATCGCAAGTAGAGCAAATAATCTTTTCCTCCCAAATACATGACAGCTTCTGTGGCTGCACGAGAGCAGTAAGGCAAAATAAATCACTTATGGTTATGACATGTAATGAATACACTGACACTTGGAAATCTGCATAAGCTCATCTCACAAAGCACTCATGGGGGAGAGGGTAAAGGTGCGGTATATGGTCATTCTGTTCACTGAGGTCTTCTGGTTGTCCTCCTGTTGAAGACTTAGTCTATGCAATTTTAATGTTCATGCACTTTCTTTTAATCCTCAGAAACTGATAGCTAAAATTTTTATTTCATAAAATCATAGAATCATAGAATCATTAAGGTTGGAAAAGACCCTAAGGATCATCGAGTCCAACCGCTAACCTAGCACTGCCAAGTCCACCACTAAACCATATCCTCAAGCACCACATCTACCCTTCTTTTAAATAGCTCCAGGGATGGAGACTCAACCACCTCCCTGGGCAGCCTGTTCCAATGTTTGACAACCCTTTCGGTGAAGAAGTTTTTCCTAATGTCCAAACTAAACTTCCCCTGGCACAGCTTGAGGCCATTTCCTCTCATCCTATCCCTTGTTACTAGGGAGAAGAGACCAACCCCCACCTCGCTACAACCTCCTTTCAGGTAGTTGTAGAGAGCGATAAGGTCTCCCCTCAGCCTCCTCTTCTCCACACTAAAGAACCCAGTTCCCTCAACCTCTCCTCATAAGACTTGTTCTCTAGACCCTTCACCAACTTTGTTGCCCTTCTCTGGACATGCTCCAGCACCTCGATGTCCTTCTTGTAGTGAGGGGCCCAAAACTGAACACGGTACTCGAGGTGTGGCCTCAGCAGTGCCGAGCACAGGGGCACGATCACCTCCCTGCTCCTGCTGGCCACAATATTCCTGATACAAGCCAGGATGGCATTAGCATTTGTTGTTTTTCGTCTAAGAAAAAGGCATTTCATAGTCTCAACACTGCCAAAATACCTTGTCCATTCAAAAACTATGTTCAGCCAGGCAAGGGCTCCTAAAGGCAAGTTTGGTTTATTCTTCATTGGTCCATATCAGTCAGGAGACTTCAACAGATGTGAAACAGGCAGCAGCTGGTGGTTCCTGTCAGAGGCTGATCTAACACCACCTACAACAGAGACCTCTAGGTCCCCCTTATTGCCTGTGTTAGACCAGTACCAGTCTCAATCCCAGTGTGCTTTGCTTTGGTCTACAAGGTCCTTCTCCCATGCACAGCACCCACATCTCTCCTCCGTCACAGAGCCCATGCACCACCCACCACCCCACGGGATGGTGAAGACTGCCCCTGACCCACATGTCACCTGGGGTGCCCTGGCTCAGGTTCCCCCCATCCCCACAGGGCTCATCAGACGTCCATGAGCTGCCTTTCCCCCTCCTAAGTTTGTCTAAGACCAACCAAGAGGTTCAAAATTTATAATAGTTGTAAGAAGAGGCAAGCAGAGAGATGGGTAGGCCAGCTGCAGAAATTTTGTCCCCCTAGGAAATCATAGAATCACAGAATGGTAGGGGTTGGAAGGGACCTCTGCAGATCATCTTGTCCAACCACCCTGCTTGAGCAGAGACACCTAGAGCAGGGGGCACAGGAACACATCCAGGTGGGTTTTAAATATCTCTCCAGGGAAGGAGACTCCACAACCATCCTCGGCAGCCTGTTCCACTGCTCTGTCACCCTCACAGGAAAGTTGTTTTTTCTCATATTGAGGTGGAACTTCCTGTGTTCCAACTTGTGCCCATTGCCCCTTGTCCTGTCATTGGGCACCACTGAAGAGTCTGGTCCCATCTTCTTGACACCCACCTTCAGATATTTATAAGTATTGATCAGATCCTCCCTCAGTCTTCTCTTCTCCAGTCTAAACAAACCCAGGTCTCTCAGCCTTAAATGGGGAAGGTTTGTTTGGGAGGGGTTAAGTCTTTCCTAATGTACCCAAGAAACTTAAAATATGACTTTCAAAACTTTATTAATCATATACTTTTCAAAGATTTTCCAAAAATATGTAGAAGTACTTTTTCTAAGTGGTGATGGTTTCTCTGCCAAGTCATAACTTAATGTCACAAGCCATTCCAACAGTCTGACAGATTTTTTTTTAAGTAAAAGGTAAAATCTTTGTCATGCTCATCATTACAAAAGCAACAGTATATCCACTCACAGAGTCCCAGCTTAAGCAAACAAAAGAACAGCTAATAATGTGTACTCAGGACCATGTAAAACCAGAATATAATAGAAATTCAAGTGGTAGTCTTACTGCATCAATGAAATTTTAGTACTAGTGACCCTCTTTTCCCCAGAGGGCTTTGCACTTCAAATTTGAAAAAGTTGCTGAAAAGATCACAGGGATAAATTTGGAAATATATTTAAACTGTGGGAGAACATTAATTTAAATTATGATAATATGACCTATTAAAGAAAGAAATTTAAATCTCCTGATTGATTTTGTCAAAAGCAATTCCAAAAGTGACTGAAACACCAGTTATGCCTCAGTTTTGAAGAAGCTGAGACAATATGAATATTTAATTCTCTGGCTTTTACAGAAGCAATCTAGTGGCTTTCAACCTTCTCCAGTTTTCAGACACCTAAAAACTTACAGCAGAGGATCCCATTAAAGAAAACACAAGCCTACTCACAAGAGGCTTGCTTTACTTGGTTACTTCTACTGGTCTGTCAGAAATAGTCTCTGGAAATTAAGGGCCTAAAGAGCAGCAGTCAAACCCCACCGAGGACAGATGCTGCTTCCACAGTTAATTGATAAAAAGGCCGCTTGCTGTCAGCTTTTGGCATGCCTGAAGTGTGAATTCTATTTGGATTTGCAAGGCACATGCAGGCACAGGTCCTGATGAGCCCGTGGATGGAACGAAAAGCTCAGCTTTGCTCACCACCAGATATAATTAACAGAAAGTTTCACCTGTATGAATTGCTTAATGGCAGGCTAAGGAGGCATGGGCTACAAGAAGACTTTTGCTACCTAGGAAAAGGAGAAATGCAGTAAAAGGCAATGGGGAGACCTGGCTATGCTACAGCAGGACCGAACTGTAGGCCCATACCACCAGATTTCCTCTAGACACTCATCCATTTATATCTACAATAGCAAGTCCCCATAAATCAATGTTTCTTTGGAGAGGGAAGTCCCAATCCCCTGTACTTTTTGCTCTGCAGCTCACAGTCTGGCCCATGATCTTTCCCTTTGCCCTCTGCTGGTGGATGGGATAAGGAAAGCAAAGCCAATAGCCCCAGATAATCTCTTAATCTCATTTGAGCAATTAGTTCTACTTCCTGTATGAAGTGAAGTATTTCATTATCTCCATGGCACAAGGCAGTGAGGGCAAAGGAGAGGCAAGGGCCTGCCACTAGGGAATTTGGGGACTCGCACCCTTCTTTGATCCACCAAGTCCACTCTAGGACATGCGGCCTGTTTGGCTCTTCTCCTCCCAAACTGTTAGCTATTTTGGACGCTGCCTCTCTCCCTTTTTACACAAAATCAAATTTTTGTTAAATTGTGAAATTTACACAACTTCCAAAACCTTCATAATTCTCACAAATCAGAATTTTTACATTCTGCCCAGACAAGGTCATCCAGATTCTGCTGCAGGGACCAGGACAAGCAAAGTGACTTCATCACCATTGTTCTCATCCCTGATACTTGCCTTCCCTTTTGAGGATAACCTTATGTATTTATAGCCACACAGCACTGCTGAGGGCAGTGCATTCAGAATTCATCACTGGGGCAGAACATCATGCCAATTATTATTCATCTCTCTTTTACAAAGAACAGGTAGAAAACAGAAAGAGTTACAATCCTCCTATCTTCAATCTCACAGCTTCCTGAAACTTATTGTTGTTGTATTTTTAAATGTTATACATTTATCTAAGAACTAGAAGGCCAGAACTAGAAGGTTACATGGGCATTATAAAAATAAAAATACAATATCAAGTTAATAAATCCGCCTAGTGAAAGTTGCCCAAGACTTGACCTTTAACTGAATAAATAAATGTACAAGGCATGGCCCTGCTGTATTGCTGGAAACAGTGTTTATTTCCATAGCACTGATATCAGCTGTGCCCTGTATCCTGCAAAATTAAAGGAACATATCCACTGGCATACGACTAGAAATTACAAGACTAGGCCTATGCCAACAGAAAGGAATAGGGTTTTGTAAAGAATTAGATCAGTATGACTCATCCCAAACATTGGGTTTGAAGAATGTCGATAGTACTGTTGTGGTATCAAGCTAGTTGCTACAGTTAAGATTGCACTTGGAATTTCCATTAGAAATCCTATTTTCAAGGGTTTATAACTTGGCTGTGGTATAAATTCAATCACAGCTGAAACTCAACATACAGAGTCTCATCACTGGAAGCAAAGATTTTTCAAAGAAAAACCCTTTTAGTTGTTTGAGGTCAAAGGAATTTAAAAAACCAGTAGAATCATTAAGGGAGAGTTGACACTTTTCTGCCCTCCTGTAAATTACAAATGACCCCTGTATTTAAACTCAGGATTTCATAGGTTATTAATCCAGAACAGAGAATGCTATCTCTAGGTGTATAGAAACAAAACTCATTAAAAACCCTTGATCTGTTACCCTAAAGGAGCTACTAGAAGGTATATTCAGTGAATTCTCCAAAGTTTCAGTGTAAGTTTTGATATTCAGAGGACCAAATTTCAGCACTGGCACAAACTGCAAAGCTTCCATCAATTTCTGAGTAGCTAATGACACCATGTTTCAAGCATCGAGTTGTCTCCAAATACATTCAGCAAAGCCATCCTACTGGCACCAGGATGGATCTTGCAGGGGCAAGTGAGCAATCCAGGTTTCCAAAAGCAGCTCAGGTACATTCATGTGGTCAAACTCTGGCTGCACCAGAGGCTTCGCGTGATTCCTGTGCTTTCTATGTAGGTTGACAGGACCTACGCAGGTCGATAAGCAGCGTTTTAGACATGGTCAGTGCCTCCTAGATGTGAAACAGCAGAATACATCCCATTGAGATATCTTGCTCTACCCACCACTTACCTGGAGTCTTGCCCACTCCCCTCTTCTCCCATATTCACACAGCTGGTTAATAAAAAGCATTTAAGCCATCTGTTAATACTGTATTTTCAGTTCCCTAAGTACATGCTTTCTCTGCCTTAGTTGAGAAAAGACCACCATTTCCACCAGCTTCTAGAAGATACAGCTAGTCTTTGGCTGAGGCCGTTGTTTCTACACACCTTATATGCAATGAAAACAGAAGTAATTCATTAAATAACAATGATTTTGACTACTCTGAATGGGCAATATGCCACATGAAGAAGAGTCTTTGCTCACCCGCTAAAGCACAGACCAAAAGCACGGAAAACATCTGTTTATAGGATTGGTATAAAAATCAAAGGAGTCACTTCTGTATTTTTAAGAGAGGGATCATAGGAAGTATCTGGGTCTTCAGATATTTCTAAAATGATAGGGGGCTTGGGAAGGATGGTGCTGGTGAGGGCGGAAGTGTGCAGCTGTGCTGCATGATGTGGCACTGTGCAAGGAAGACCATGCCAGCCCTGGAAGAGGCTTCCCACCAGCCAGTGGCTAGCACAGCCCAGAAGAGGCTCAGCAGCCCCAGACCCTGCCTGCAGGTGGGCTCAGCCCAGGCTGGTCCAGCTAACAGGGCAAAGCACTGGGCTGCAATGTGCCACTGTAAAAATTATCTACATTAGAAAGAAAATAAAAGTGTTCACATTGGCACCTGGCAAAAAGATTTGTCTTAGGTAAGCAGCTTTCATTTCAGATCAAGTTGTTTACTCATTCCTAGTCAGATATTTAATGTCAGTAGCAGTGGTTTGGAGGGTTAATAGCACTTTAATGATATAGGTTGCAACCTAATTGGAAACTTCTAACTGAGTGTTTCTGAATGGAAGGAATTAATTACATATATGAAAACTTGATGGGGCTTTTGTCAGGTGTCCATCCAGACTGGAAAGTATTTTCCCAAAGCTGCTGAGTTAATAAGCTTCTTAATTTCACTGAAGGAGATTTTGTTTCATTAATTTTCCTCACTCATGTATGTCTAGACTTGTCAAAAGAATTTCACATGAACATCAGACCACCTCCATGCATCTCAGATGTAACTGCTACGAGAACTTGGATCACAGGCCCTTGAGACAAAATGATGAAACCCTTAAATAATGGCTTTGATCTTCAAATTCACAATGTTGTTTCTTCCTTTTTTTCATCTTTTCATATGAAATATATGTTGGCTAATGAGCAACGCCTGCTGGCTTCTACAGGAACCGCAGGGTTCAGGCAGTGGGAACAGCTGCGCAGCCCCTCGATGGGATGTCCTCAGAAGCTGGGACTCTTGGCACCCGGCAGGCTTTGTCACAGCTCCTAATTAGTCCTTCTGCTTGAACTGAAATGAAACCACTCAAAACGTTTGGGTTTTTCCCCCAGCATTAAAACAGTGTTAAGGGGTGTTCAGTATGCTACAACATATAACAGGATGGCAGAGCCTCTGCTTCATCTCACCTCTTGTTTGGTAAGCAGTATTTCTTCCCATATGTTATGAGGCAGCACAATAAAGCAGAAAGCTCCCAAACTGCAAGGCCATGACAGTCTGTCTGAGGGGAACTTAACCATCCCTTTAAAAAAACTGATGATGAGGAAAATATGCGAGTGGTAGTTTATGGGAAAATTGAGGGCCTTACTGCAGAAACTTGTATTGCCAACAATATAGTGAAGGATTGCAGCACTCTCTCCTTGCATGAGATAATACAGACAAGCAGAAAATATTTCTCTTCAGTGTCTGTACTAGTAAAACATATCCTTTAAAGTGTTTGCTGTATCCTCAAAACCCAGGAGCTGGGACCTTAGCAGCTCTTCTAAACTTCAACAGCACAGTTTGTCAAAACCAATGTTACTGTGCAACACCATCAACTTCAGAGCAAGGCAGAGAGGTGAGGGAAAAGCACCGCTGCTCCAAAGAAGCAAGAGCTTAAGAGCAGCGAGGCCCAGGTTCAGTAAATGTCTTAGAGACACAGCTATGTCAGCTGAACCAAATTTTTGTCTCAGCAGTCACTGAAAGGGTTGTCAAGCAATGGAATAGGCTGCTCAGGGAAGTGGTTGAGTCACCATCCTGGAGGTATTTAAAAGATGTGTGGATGTGGCACTTAGGGACATGGTTTAGTGGTGGACTTGGCAGTGCTAGAATAACAGTTGGACTTGATGATCTTAAAGGTGTTACGCAACCTTAATGATCCTATGATTCTGTGAAATAAAGGTAACAGTAGATGGTGAGTAACACGTAAAAGTGAGACTTTGCAAAGTGACAGCAAAGTTAAGCCACCAGTGTTTAGTAAGCAAAGTAGATTCAGGATCAAAACTGTGGGGTGGAATATTTCTGCTTATTTAGGATCACAGTCCATCATTTCCATAAGGTGAAATCAAGCCCTGGCAAGTTCCTCATACACAACAGTTTGGGCTCATATAATAGGCCTCAAATAATAGCTCCAGATGTTATAATCAGAGAAGATAACAATTTGCTGAACAAGCATGTCTCCCTGTCACAGAATTTCAAGTGGCAGAGCAGAGAAAGCCGTCAAAGACAGTCAAATGCACAGAAGTGTGTTTGTGGATGTTTGGGAACATAACTGCCTCATTTGCTTCAGACTAAAACTGGCATAAGCTTACTGGTGGGAGGGAAGATGAGAGCTCGTCTGGACTTCTTCCATCTTAAAATAGAAGGGGAAATCTCTAGGAAGCAAACCTACACAGTGAGACAAGGGGAGAGCTGAGCCTTAGGAAGCTCCTGGGGTTTTTCCAGACCAGGACGGGTGCGGGTTCAGCAAAAGGTAAGCTTCAAATTTAGCCCCAGCCTGGCACAGAGCCAAGAGGCACCACTACCTGCAGAGGTGCCCATGGGATGAAGCTGAGGAGTGGTGGCCACGTGGAGGAGCGACAGTCCATGCAGGACACTGTTTTGCAACCTGTTGAGTCAGGGACATCCACAGAGTTGCTGAACTAGTAAACAGATAAAAGAGAAGAGGCTTCACTTAGAGGACTACTTCTCCACCAAAACATCAAAAAAGGAGGGCTGGCATATCATCTTCAGAGCGTGCAGGTTGATACCATGCTTGGTCACTTACTCACTGTTCCTCCTCTGGTCATGCTGCTGCTTGGTGAAGGAGCACATTCCCAATCCTCAGTGGGATGAAAGAGTGCCATCTTCTGAACTGAGCTGCACACGATCCTCTTCATTTTGGTAGCAGCATGTACGGAGTAGACTACAGTGCTAATCAACATAAACAAGGTTGTCAAAATAAATGAAATAATGATAGACTGACTTCTCAACTTGTTTTTAAGGAAATCATGAAATTGTTTGTCTTTAAACTCAGATATTTTAATTGTGTTTGATGCGTTGTAAAATTCTTCTTATAAGCAAAGATACTTATTTTTAAAAAAATAAACAAAGATATGTTTTCAAAGGGCTTAAAAGGCATTTTGTTATTTTCTCACAGTAATTAAACAAAAATAAATGGCGCATCTTTTACACCCAAAACTAGACAGAAGGAAATCAGCTATCTATATGGGTGGCTGTAAAACAAAATTAATCAAAATTGTACCTTCCATTACAGAGAACACAGAAGCGGTGAATCTATCTATATTAGAAATGTAATGAAAAACACGTGTTAACACCTGAAAAACAAAATTATAAAAATCCATGCCAGCTGCATGCTTAATGGCTGCTATAGCTCATACACTGCTATGTTCCTGTGGTCTGTCCCCCAAATACCATCCTTGATGCCCTGCGTGAATGCGCATGCTTTGTGATACACCAGGTAATTGCCATAATACACAAACATTAAACTTTGCCCATAATTTAATTGCATAAGGATTTTTTTAAATAGAAAACATCACTATTCTTTTCCAATCTGTGAAGCTATTCCAAACAAGGGAAAGTAAAATTTAATTAAACCTAATTCAAATGTATTCCCTATCTCCAGTGGAAAAGCCTTATCTACAAGGGCCCATCTGCCAGGCTTGCTAAGAGGGTCATATTTAAGGTAGTTTAAGTCAAGCAGTCATTGCATAAACTGCATTGTATAAACTGTTCATATAGCAAAGACTGGAACCCAAATCTTTCAAGTGAGAACACGAATGCCATGGGCATTCACTTGTGTGCTCTCTCATCCCATGATTTTTTCATGCACAAGGCAAAAACCCCTTATTTGATGATGAAGCGGAGTGGACTGAATTTCTTCAGGCAAGAAGAAGTTTGGCCTTGGTCTTCTGTATGACAGAAAGAGCATCTCTCTCATCCTAACTACTGGATTGCAAAATAAAGGCTTGATCCCTGCTCCTTTTTTTGGCAGTGCTAACATTCAGGAAAAGCTTCCAGCTGTAAATCCAGACCGATGAAGGTACTTCCCTTAGCTCTGAGAAAAGATCTGAGTCCCAGAGATGGAAATAATTTAACACACATCCCCATCTGAAATGACCTTTTTAACTGGCACAACTACTGCTTGTTCAGCATGCTGCCTGTGCTGCTGCCCTCCATCCATGCTTAAATCTTTCATAAAATCATAGAGTCATTGGATGTCCTGAGTTAGAAGGGATCTATAAGGATCATTGAGTCCAGCTCCTGTCCCTGCACAGGACAATCCCAAATTTCCCTACACCTTGCAGAGAGACAGGTCTCTTACCTGGGACTCTGGAGTCTACTGCTAAGACATAGCAACTAAAACCACAAAACACTCCACATTGTAGTGCACAAGTCCTCTTTTGGACAGCCACAGATTCACAGATCACATGCACCACACGTGAGAGCATCAGCCCCATGAGCCTCACGTAGAGCAGTCCAGCACCAAAGACCTGGGGCACAAGACATCACTCTGACCAGTCAATATGCAGGTCTGTGGATGACAGCTCGCTCCTTCACTTTGTGGTTCATTCCTTGGGCTTTAGCTTCTACATGGTGTTGGACACTGTTTATGCTACTGCCCTCTCTCCCCTCCTGCCCAGTTGTCTTAATAGGTTTTTTTTCCCCATATTACTTAGCATAGCCACCAATGGCTTCACTAGTCACATAGCCCAAGGCAAGCCAGTAGATGCCACCATGGTTTTCATCAGCTTCTGTCTCCCATCAAAATTTTGGAAAATTGAAATGTTACCTTTGTTATCCAGCTCACACAGGATCAACTGGGTCCATGCTGGCTGGGCAGAGACAGATAGGTCTCACCTGCCCAGGAGGTGCCCAAAGGCAGGCTGTAGCCATGGATGGATCTACTGCATTGATGCTTAGAGACTGAAAGATTCACCAGACAAAAAAGATATGCACAGTATAGGACTTTCTGGCCAATGCTGATCATCAGAAGGCTGCATTTTCAGCCAAAGTATCTTCTACAAACAGATCAGCATACCAGTCATGATACCAAGGAGTGATATTGGAAGAATCAAAAGAGGAAAGGTCTTAATATGGTTCAGCGAATACAGTCAACAGTTGGACTAGATGATCCTAGAGGTCTTTTCCAACCTTAATGATTCTACGATTCAACGAATAATCTCTCCTCAGTCAGATGCCTTCTCAAAACCCACTGCCTTCTGCATCACTCCAAGAACTTAAGTCTATAAAAATTTATATATGTAACAGAACCATGGAACCATACCTACCTCTTATTATAAGACTTGCCTTTCTTTGCCTTCTTTCCATGGTGTGTAATGTTATTCGCCCTCTTCACATGTCTAGATTAGAGTGTATGCTTTCTAGGACAGGGAAGAGGTTGATATTGTTTATTTCTTTATTTACTGATTTGTTTGCACTGTGAGGGGACCAGCACATTTTTCTTTCTCTATAAATAAGGAACAGACAACGAACTTGACCTCATGTATCCTAACTTTGACAAAACTCCAGGTAACTTTACAAAGACACTCTGTAGAGTATTACAGCATCTGGATCAAAATAGGTAGTGAAAGTACTGGTTTGACTAACGGTCACATAGTAAGCTGCAATTTAAGCTGAGTTTGTGGAGGTATTCATTCAATTTATTTCATGCAATCTAGAAAATATGTGGTAACAAACCCTTAATCATTTTTTTCTGTAGATTACTTCTTTCCTTCTATCTCTGGACACTGCAATAATTAAACAATTCCTGTGCCAACTGGTTATTTCTAAGATAGTGCAAGCAGAAATGCTGTCACTAAAAAGCTAGGGTAGCTGCTAAAATATATACTGAAACCATGAATGTTTGCATTTAGAGAAACAAAATAATGATCAATATTCAGTGCAAAAACTGTGACCACATTTCTGTATCTCATGGGGGTTCCCAAAGATCTGAAGGAAAAATTCCAAACTAGCGGATAACCTCCCATGGGACCCCTGTGGTTTAAAGAGAGGACTTCACTGGGCACAAAACTCATTACACAGATTTTAAATTTAGTTCACATAACATCATTCCAATATCTGAGTGTTTATTTAGGACCTAACTGGGACAAAAAGCACTCTTACATTGACTTTGAATCTCGAAAGTTTATTTTTTTGCCCATCCACTGAGAACTTCTGTCTCTGAGAGATTTCATGCTCTATTAATCCACTTGCATTCAGAGATGATCTCTGGTCTCTCTTCATCCCACCTGATCCAGTCTATTCAATTCAACTGTAGTCAAAGGTCTACAGCGAGTCTACTGCAGGCCTCGCTCCAGAGCTGCAGATGTTCTCTAAATCTTCCTGGAATACATTGTCTGTATTGCCAGAAAATTGAGTAAAGCAGGACTCAAAATAGGCAAAATAATTGACCCCACCCAGGCACACCAGTCTCTGCTGATCCTGTGCAAAGCTCTGCTGTGGAGCAGCACTGACTCAACCTTGTCCGAGGAGCACAATACACTCGCTCAATAACATAAGCCAGCACAGTAATATATCCCAGCCAAGCACAAACAACATAATGGAGCTGGTTAAAAAATCTGTTTGGGATTTTATGGCATTTTTTACCCACTTTATTTGTTCAGCCTGCCAGAAACTATAGGAAGCCTAAAGCAGTTAGAACAAGATGTTCAGAATACAATGTAAGGCAGAAGGGCAATTTATTCCATATCCAAAACAGGACAAATATCTCAGTGTAACATAGAGGAATAGAGAGACATTTTTAAGCAAGCCGGGAATCTCCTTTGCAAAGCACTTTCTGCATTTACTTTGCCTGCTACCAGCATGTCATCCTTCCCAAGGGTCAGCCAGATTTGTATTGCCAGCCAGAGTGGCACTGAGCATGTGCTTAGTGCATTTAGCATTGTCACTAAGAGAGAGCTGGAGATGATGTCCCTTTGTATACATATTTGATGTACCAGGCAGCTTCCACATAGCACCTTCCCCAAGGCACAGGGTACTTTCAAGCAGAGTGCATGGTCCCTGCAGCCATATTAGGAACGGAGACCAGTCTGCAGGAAGGCAGAGGAACACACGCTTATATCCCCTCCTGTGCCAGCTAAGGGCTCTGACAAAGGCAATCACAACAGCGCACCTGATTTCACTAAAAGGGTGGAGTAGGAGAAGCTGGAGGTGAGTTTATCTTGCACCCGCCCCCTGTTAAGCAGTGCTCAATAAGACCCTGCACTTCACTTTGCTCTTCTGGTTGAGCAGCAGTTCTGACATACTCAGAGGATTTGTCAACCCACAAAACACATCACACCAGACAGGAGAAACCCAGTGAGACTTGGAAAGCAGAAAGAAAGGGTATAAAACCCAATTGTTCAGGGGACTAGTCTGTCATTCCTAATCCCTCAACCATTTTAAAGTGTCGGTGTGACACTGGAATGCACCCAAGGCTCCTCAGGTTACAACTGCCTTCATCCTCTTTCACAGCATTTCAATTAAATTGAGGTATATTAACATAAAAGGGAGCTTGACACAGTCTTCAAAGGGCCCCTAATCTCACAGGAGTTATTGAAATGAAAAGGATATTTTGAGTCATCTCTTCTTGTTTAACTGCCTAATCAGACAGCTACTTTCATTGTCTGATTTGTGCCAACACTGAGATTGAACTTAAGATTCACATCTCATAGCTCTTAATTTTATCACATTAGTGCTTAAATGAGATACAGCAGAGCAGGCTCTTTCCAAGTGGTAGCCTGCAGGACTCCTTTATGGAGTGGGTTAAAAAAGACCTTTGGTACTCTCCTAATGGATAGCCTTCATTATTTACCGATTTTAGAATGACAAAAAAGATTCACTGCAGAGCTAAACAAAGCTGACAGGCTACATTCAAGTTGCATCTAATAGATAAGGAGACAGTGTAGTACAATAAACTTTAAATATTTCTGCAGCTCTGCTTTTCAACCTGTTTTTAATATGTGGAGAATTTGCCAATGTCCTCTCCTGGACTTTTGATCATAAGAAGGATATCCTCTGAGACAATTCCTTTCCTGGAGCCCATGTGCTCCATTTAGACTATGTGAGATGTAATTTGGCTTAGTTTTGAGGTGATTTAAAATAATTGAGAAGGGGGGGAAAAGGCATTTTGTGAGAATTTCTCTTCTGATAGCAACAAGGCAAGAATAAAGGGGGCTTTGCAGGACTGTTTTCTATTGAAACCTAGAGTATGGCATGTCCAGTCAAGAACCAGTGTTATTTTGAGATGACACAATATGCTGTCCAGTGGGCTAACGGCAAATATTGGACCACAGGTTAGAACATAATATTTTTCCTACTTTTTCTTTTTTCATTAGGAGCAAAACAAGCAAGGAAGCCAGTGGCTGATTCTATGCTACCAAGGGTTATCTATTTCTCTGGCTGCCATTGAAGCTCAGCATTGAGGTAACGGTGAGGTGAGACCACCCAGGCCCCAAGTCTGTGGCATGAGTCCATATTTGTGCAGCTTCAGAATCCATATATTGCATGTGATAGGAAATACATTCATCTGTGTGTAGAGGCTTAAACAAAAGAGAGGACAGACAGTAAAGGCCAAATCCTGTTTGCATTATTTACAGATACACACATGCCCAGCTACCTACAAAGTAGAGATCACAGATGAGTGGTAATACCTAGCTTTCACATGAGGGCAGCTCTGAGAGATTCCCCTAGACTGAGGGGGACAACTCCACAAGTACCACCAGAGAAGCCCATATCCAGATGCTACTAACTCCAGAGAAGGGCATTCAAACCCAGCCTGGGGCCACAAGGGTTGGTGGTAACCTGGGGTGTAGAGGTCTGAAGCAAAACCAGAAGTGATGCTCAGGGAGTTCAGGTACTTGTTGATCTTCCCTTGGCTTAATGGAGTGGAGCTCTTCTCAACATGAGGCTCTGACTACCTGGGGAGAATACTGCTCTGACAAAGTTTCTTCTGAAATAGTCTTTGACACTATTTTTCCTAAATGCCTGGTTATTTCTGTTTAATCACCCCCACAGTAAAGAGCTATATTAAGTCCCAGCAACATTCATCCCATTGCCTAATGTATTGTTTTAGTGCAATATGTTTATGACCTTGCACCCTTCTACTCTCTTAATGCCCAAAGGACATCAGGGCAGAGCACCAACAAAAAACAAAAAGACCCTAACAGGGGAAGCAGAAGCTGACAAGACACAAGATGAGCATCTGTGGAGTATTCTTCCCTTCTTCTGTAAAAGCAACCATCAAGTAAACTCCGCCTCATCCATCCCCTTTGTGCCATTATCCAGGCAGCCTGGCTCACCAGAGCAGGTCACATTTCCACCGTTGAAGTAATTCTCTAAAACCTTGGGCACCACTGTGTCCAAAAAGTGAGGAAAGAAATCAATTAAGTCCTTGTGCATAAAGTTAGCTATAGGATTAAACGGTTAAGTGAACTACAGCCATCCTGTTGAAGGACAACCAAGACAAAGTCCAGCGAAAGCACGTCTATGACTCAGCACCATCTCAGTATCAGTTAACAGTGTCCTCAGTGCATAGATTTAAATTAACTAAAATTAAACCAAAGATGCTAGTGCACAATGGAGATCTACTAAGAAGAGGGTTGAGGGGGTGAGTGGTGGTGGTTCTGAGCACAGAAATAAGAGCATTTCCAATAACCAGGATTGATATCTGCTCCCGGCAGCTCTGCTCTGACAATGCAGGATGGTAGTTAATGTTGCAAGCAGGTACAGTGGGAACGTGCTGATGAAAGTACCTGTAACCTTCAGTTCCCATTGCTCCCTGCATCTCAGTCACCTTCAGAGAGCTGCCCTCCACTGTGTTTTGCAGGAATCAAAAGAGCCATCTTGTTCCTAAACTACGTGCCACAGTTTGGCACTTGCATACATCACGGTGTTATCTGTCTCCTTGTAAAAGGACAGAGATGACATCCTCCAGCTCATCAGCATGCATGTCCCCAAATAAATTAACTACAGCAGCCACTTTTGGTTTTCTCAAACAAATTAAGATTTTGTTCTTGAATCAGGCTACAGAGAAAACATGTACAACACGGGGCAAAGAGATTATGGGCTTCATTTTCAGGTTGCTTATTGCTGCTTTGCTCCAATGTCATTTCAGGGGATTTTCTCTCAATTACCAACAACATGACAGTGATGAGAATCTCGATGTGCCCCTGTTCTCCTCCTGGAGAAGGTCAACGAGTCTCTGTCCTAACCTCTGCTACATAAGAAAGAAGATGACACTTCACTCCCATGATGATAAATTGCTCCTATAGACTCCTTCAGGGTTTGATCCTCAGAGTCAGAGCTAGCACTAATTTCATCAGATACAGAGCATGACCTTCACCCTTAGTCTTGCAAACACAAGACCTCTGTTTAATAAGAGAATAGGCAGTGGTTAAATATTTGAAGTTCACTTCTAAACAAGGCTGCCTAAAGCTTAGAAATTTCCATGCCTTCCTGTTAGTTCAATAGCATATAGAAATACTCCTGAATTAAATAGATTGTTTTGTGTCAGTAGGAACAAGATACACAAAATATTTTTGGTGACTAAGCTGGAGAGCTGAGGTCATTGCCCGCAGCACTGCCAGTGCTGTCCCATTGTTACAAGGTGTTTCCCACTTCTGTGTACGTATGCTTTTGCCTCCTCTCATTCCTGGAACAGGTTGCCCAGTGAGGCTGTGCAATCTCCATCCTTGGAGATGTCTGAAACTCAACTGGACTGAGCAACCTAACATAACTGGAACACTTCAAGAAAGGGGTGGGACTGGATGACCTCCAAAGGCCCCTTCTAACCTAAATTGTTCTGTGATTTTTCACAAGCATATGGAACAAGAGTAACCTGTTCTTTGATTTGTCATCACGTAGCTAGTTGGTCATTAATTGACCACAAAGTCAGGTAGTTCCCTTTCCCTGATTCAATGACATGGGTGTAGGAAGAACAGAAAAGTAAATCAAAGAGCTTTTTCAGGAAAGAGTTACTGCATGGTATATCAAGCAAACAATCCATTTCAGTATTATTTGGTTGCAATGATGAAGAATAAGGCTCTCAGAAGAAAGAAAATTAAGAAGGACTATAACAATGGAGTCCATCTGCCAAAACCAATAATTTTGCTAGACACATTACCTACATCAGTAGACACTGTTCCCAGTTTTGCCAGCAGGCAAAACTTCACCTGAGCCAGCATATTGGGTCAGCACTGTAGAAAGTATCATAGGTCGATCAGTAAATGGCATCTTCCTGCAGATGAATGTTGAACTACAAATGATCTCATGCTACAAGCCTTGGATTATTCTTTCTACCTTTGTACTGATGCCCTGTGTGTCCTTGGCTCTCAGACTGATTCAGCTCCGCTAACTTTGGCTATCTACATTTAGTCACCTGCTTGTCCAGGCTCTACCTGTAGCAAATGGAGAGTGAAACACCTCCAGATTCATCCCTCTTAGTTTTGACGGGTATCTCACTTTGGATTAAGTTTCCCATTGGGGGTGTCTATCTCTCACCCTTCACCCCTCCTTGTCTTTACACTGGGTAGGGAAGGTGTCTGCTCACTTTGCCCTTTGAGGTCACAGTCATGTGTACTGGTTATTTCTTGTCTAGTTTCTGTCTGGCACACAAAGGACCACTTGTCCTTGGCTGGGACATCAAGGTACCATCACTGGACAAAGCAGGCAGACAGCACTGGCATGGCCAGGAGCAATGAATAAACCCAAGGCGCTGTCAACCAACAACACATACCCCCAAGAGGGGCACCAACAGACCCAGTGTGGGGAAGAGGAACACACCCAGGATCCCACAGCTGCTGTTTCTGCACACTTAAGCAATAAAACTGGAGAGCTAGCTAAAGTTTTGCTGGTAAAAGCACTCGTCTAATTCTATTTTATGTTCAATTACTTAGCTCAAAAAAAAAAAAAAGGAGTAGGAGACATTTTGGTGTTCCATGTGGAGCGGTGCTTTATCATAAATTCCCTGCACTGCACCAGAAATGTATGATCTGCACTTTGAATAAATATTTAACACCTAAAATGGAGACTCCAACTTTGATCAGGGACCACACTTGGGAATAAATTGTCATTGCTTTTTAAATTGCTGCAGTTAAGCTATAGCAGGTTATATACAGCAGTTATATAAAGTTATATACAAAGAACAGTTTCTATGCTACCTCACCAGGAGCAGAGTATGAGTTATACAACACTTAAACTGAGACACTCCATCCAAGGGAAACCATATTCCTCACTCTGAGATTTCATATTGGACATTCATATCCTGTGCAAGCAAATGAATTTTCATAGGAATACATATTTATTACTCTTATTCAAACACAGCTTTAAAAATGTGCAAAGTATTTTTAAATCCAAATTAGAATTTAATTGCCTTAACTGTTCAATGCCAGGTCTTCTCTTCCTCTGAACAAATCCATATCCAAGATATTATAGGTTTTAAAATGCTCCAATTAATCCACTGCTGTTCATTGAGAATACGCCAAAGTAGCCGTAGTGTCTGTTGTTTAAGGAGCACTGACAACTGGTAATCAAAACTGACACTGTGGTCTCTGACTCTGGGTCCTTCCACAACAGTAAACCCCCAAAAAGCTACTTTCAAACTCTGTTACATGTATGTGAAAATAATCAGTGGGAGGAAGAAAACAAAACAGCTATGATGATTTCAAGACTGTTTTGTACAGCACGCAGCATTACAGAATCATGTAACTATTTCCAAACACCTGGAAAATCCTTGTTAGGAGCACCAGTTCTTTGACCTTTTAAACATCTTACATTCTTAGAAAATAAAAATGTCTTTCCCTCTCCAGAGCCTTAAGTGATCCCAAAGTGATGTAAAAGAAATGCTGCAAAAAGCACTAACTTGTCTGTGGTAGAAAATATTTTAAATTTCCACTGGAGAACCAGCACAGCCAGTTACTATGTCCCCAGGACTGTGGTGAGACTCTCGGTGGCCTGGAGGGGGAAAATGTCACAATGTCACCTACTACTAAATCAGTGACTTAATGTTCTGCAGCAAGCAGATGCTCTCCAGCTGTCTCCATGTCGAGCTGAGATGAGTTTCCAGGGTCATCCAGCAGCCCCAGTGCATCTGCCTGCAACACACACACCAGCCCTTGGGCACGCAGCAGATCTGATGTGCTGCAGATACGGCACCACCCTGAGCATGCCCTGCACAGAGCATGGGCACACGTAGTGCAGAAATCCCAGCCACAACCTTGCAAACCCAGGACAAGACAGCTCACCAGGGTTGGCGGGGGGCCCTGCAGGAACTGGTCACACAGCCCCTCAGCAGATGTCATAGGACCTTGGCATGTCAGTTTTACATCCTACCCAGGCAGTGCTGGTCTGGCATGATATTTGGTTTTGCTTTGTTCTCCTTCTGCAGGATCAAGACACTGCTATGCGTGTTGGCAGTTCTACCTACTACTGTGCCCCAATGCCTTTTTTCCTGGAAAGCTGCTTTGCAAAGAGGAGAGAAAGTAATGAGTAAAACTGCTTCCTCTCTCTCCTAAACAGAAAACAGCTACGGGCTCGCAGTGCCATTCCAAAGTTCATTTCCCAATGAAGTGCGCACATGCAACTGCTGCCCCAGACCTTCTCATCCCCCTGCAATGCACAGTACTCCAGAGACCAAATTGGAGATCTTGTGATTCTGTCCATAATTCCCATGTCTTGAGCACAAGTGATAACTGGAATTATGGAGGATTGTTTTACCAGTTTAATCAAGACAGCAATCTCAGGCCTTTATCAGATAGGAGAACCACTTCTATTCATCCTGGCTAAGGAGGTAGGCCCAGATTCAGAAAGGTTTTTAGCTCCTACCTCTCACCAAAAGCAACAACCCGTAGGTACCTGCGTGCTCCCGTGGCCATGGCAAGGTTCACACTCTCTAAGTTATCCATGCTATAGCCCATTTGCCATTAAACCCGTAGCCTCAGTGAGTTGAAGAGCACCACACCAAAAGTCCATCAGTATGCACAGAAATACAGCTTGCATATTAAAGCTTTATCAAGCACACTTACTGTATAATGTATTTTACCTGTTGCAAGGTGAAGAATTTAAGTCTGACTTTTCCTTGAGGGTTCAAACAGCCATTTCAGTTCAATGATATCTCATTACCTAGTGCATGAAGCCAATCTGGAAAGCCCAAATCTGCTCCTTGGCTGGCACTTTCTCCAGGCTTTCAATCATACCAGCAAACCTGCAAGCATCAAAGGATTTATTCAGGCATCGCCTGCCTGCCCCATCATTCATCGCAAGCAGACTTTCACAATGCATTTTCTTTACACCAGACTCTATTTGTGTACAGCTTATTTGTAGCCATAGGCATCAGATCCATTAAGCTTTACACTTCAGTGACCAAACTTTCAGCCCCCAGGGCACAGCGCTGTTTGATGCCAAGCAGCTCTGGAGCACCAGAAATCCCACAAGCCATTCCCAGAAAGGGAGATAGAGGTGGAATTCAGTCATGCCTGCCCCCCAGGGACAGGACCCCCATGGCACCCGCCGTGACCTCACCAGGGCTGGCTGGGGGACCCTGCTCACCTCCAGGTTCTCCTCCAGCAGAGGCTTCCTGTGAGTTCCATCAGCCAGGGAGGATGGAGCCCTTTGGGGAAGCTACTGATAACATACTCCAGCTCAGGAACTACCAGTGTAAGAGGAGTTCCATGTGTCAGAGAGCTTTAGAAAAAAGTGTTGAGAGCCATCATCCCTGTGCTGAAGCTGAGAAGCACAATCAGCTCCAGGCTGAGAAGGACAGCCTGCAGGTTACCCAAACCAAGAACTAGTCAATGTTGGAGGTCAATTGCTACAAGACTGTCCTCATGGTAAAATGGGAAGCCACTGGGAAAAGGGTGATAATTTCAGCTTCATGAAGATTTACCAGAAGAGAGCATTGCCAGGAGAAAACATTAATTCAGTTTCATAAACAAATACCTTGCTCAGACAAAATCTTTTCTAGATTATTTTTTGCAGTTGGGCAGCAACAGAAAACCTTTCTGTAAATGTTGAGGAGATTCTCTCTCCTCTTCCAGCTGCCCCAAGCATCAAGGGAGATGAGATTACACCTAAGAGTGAGAAGCCAAGTATTAGCAGAAAGAAAGAAGCATTGTCTTGAGAGGATGCTGCAGCCACCTGCCAGAGCAGGGGACCGACACCAGCAGTCAACGATGTCCCCTGCAGGACAATGCTAATCTTTCAGACTGCCTCACTGACACGAGAGCCTCGAGGCACAGATGGGATTTGACAAAAGCAAGACGGCTACAGCATAAGCAACACAGAAATGAAGATCAGTTCAGCTCATAGGAAGGTAACCGAGCTTGCAGGAACTAGCGAGCACTTTCTTTGGTGCCTGCCTAGCTCCTTAATCCAGATAAGTGACCTTAGTAGAGCCAGTAAGAGATGCAGAAGGCCACCCTGGGGAACTGGTTACCTGCTGCAGGTAAGCAGGTTGGAAAGTGAGAAATTCATCCTGTGTCAGAGATAACTTGCAAATACTTCAGCCTGCCCCGAACACACACCAACCATTTGCCTGCTCTTGAAGACAAGGCAGCACAGGAGTAGGACACAGTCCTATAAAAACAAATGAAGAAATCCCACCAAGCACCATTGTGGTTCACGGCACGAGTGGGGCCTACGGGAGGAGAGGAGGCGCAAGCATCGTCTGGGATGCCACAGGCAGGCGCTGGCAGCTGGCCAGAGGTAGCTGCTGCAAAGGCAGAGCTCCATGGCTGCAGACATTGACAGAGCTCTGCAGAGTACAAAGCTCATATGAAGGCAGGAGGAGAGAAATGAGAACAGGAATCAATTACAGAAAAACAGATAGAGTTCATAGCTGCCACAAATGAAAGAAAATTGAAAAACAGTGACAGCCTTCAATAGTAATAAAAAGAAAATGGTTTGGTCTGTGGATGAGAGGCTGAGAGCAGACCCTGCAGAAGCACACAAGGAGAAGACAGGGCTGCCTGACTTTGCTTGTTGCAGAAGAATGGACGCGCTCTGGATAAAATTCACCTGCAATTTTCAATGAAACTCTTTAACCTTGTCATCATGAACACGTCCCCTCTAGAGAAATAAAAAAAAAAAATCAAATGTAGTAAACTGAAAACACAGGGAATACTTTGCCAGAGACGTCCAAAGTACTGGAGGAAATTTGGAAACATAAATCTTCATAGCAAATTGGGAGTCAGATATATAAAAGATCAGACAGCACAAAATTAGTTGTGGGATCCATCTGATGAGACGCAGATGGCTACATCAGAGCTAACCATCCCAGGCTCCTTGTGTGCTCACCAGAGGTTTTTTATGGGGACAGGTTCCTCGCATCATTCCCTCTTTCTCCCCACTGTGAGCAGTGGGAAGTACGTGAAAGGGAGATGGGATACCTGAGTTATGGAAAAAATAGTTATATTTTATAAGGTGAGAAACATGATCATAACAGAGAAGCTGCACTGTAAGATACCATGGATGGAAGAGTTAAGGTTTCCTGGTTCACCTCTACTTATCTCTGTGACCTTAATAACCTCTTCTCCAAAGAGTTTCTAGACAAGGCTGCACAAGGCACACACATGCACACATATCTGTGCTGGTGATAGGGTGACTGACAGTGAATAATTAAAGTGCTGCAACCATTCTCCAGATATTTCACTGACTGATAGATAGACAGAGGTGTGTGTATATGTGACAGAGCACAAAGTAATTATACACATCTAGGTCTTCACTCTTTCTAGTCTCGGCTGCTTGGCAGTTTCCTAAAGTTGTCTATGTCTGTAGCCAAGTTTTAATCACTGCTAAATCACACGATATGACTTGTGCTTTGGAGCACTTCATCAACATCAAAAATAAATATTATTCCCACAGGAATCCAGCTGGCCTCTAATTAGCTTTCAGAATATATCAATTAAGGTGTTAATGTGTAGTCCAATGATGAAAGCCACCATCCTATCAGCTTCTAGGAGATCAATACAACTGTGTGGTATGAAATATCCATCGATCTATTTTTCTGGCAAATGAATCAATATGGCAATTTTTATGGGACCAACTATTATATAAATGTTATTAGTCCTGAAGAAGACCCAAAGCCAAACAAAACCAGTTGTACATATTCAAGTAACATTTTTTAACAGTTGCAAACTTCTTTCTGGTACTTTCTCATTACAAAAAAATGACACATATAGAACAGCAGCAATACCACTAATGTAGGTAATCACTGCCCTGCGCTTCAAGCTTTGCATTACGCAGCAAAGCTGTCTTTATTCTTCTGAGGAGCTATCTCTTAATGTTGCCTTGGTGCCAAGGAAATGTGCATGCAACACCAAAAAAAACCCCACAATAACTAAAATTTGCATCATTTGCCCCCAATCCCTCTGCTATATCATATTTCTAATAAGAGAGTGGCTATTAATGTTCACTTCTTTAGAAGTTCAATGTATTTCATGGCCATCTGAGCAGTTTCTGGAGCTCCTTGAGGCCAGTTTTGCTGCATTTATGCTTCCTTTTGAGATTTACTTGGGTCTGTTCCACAACCAGGAACTATATGAGTTTTTCTATGCGATGCAAGGGGATGCCTCTGTCCCCGGGAAGCAGGTGTGAGCTCCAGCATAGAGGACCCTTGCTCTCAGAGTGACACCGCCCAGGGCACATGATTAGGGATCAAAGAAGAGGTTGTTGCCACATTAAAACATTTCACAGAAATGCTTCTAGACACTAAAGGAAAATCCTGAGAAAATCTCTCATCAGCCCTAAAAATGGATCACGAGTCCGCTCTGCTAAACTGACAGAGACACAAAATGCTGCAAGAGCGTCTTGACTGTGTCAGGGACTGTTATATCCTGCTATAAAGCATTTGTCAAACCAGAAGAAAAGCTGAGACAACAGCAGATTTCTCATATCACTGGTGAGAACACATTTGCATTACTGCTTGCAATAAATGATCATTAGTATGAAGTGTTTGAATATATGCTGAGAAGCAGCAGCAGGCTCGCAGGCGGGGCAGTAACACTGCAGAGCACCACAAAGCAGAGGGCTTCAAAGTACTCAAAGCCCAGCATCCACAACAGGTCGTCCCTTTCCCCATCTCCCCCTGCTCCCAGGTGATGCCCATCTGTTTTGATTTCCAGTCCCTTCATCTCCTGCGCTGAAGGTTCCAGGCTTTTGCTCACACTTCACATTCATATACTGAGCAGACAAACTCGCAGCCAGTCTAAGCCAAGACAGCTCCATGGGGTGATGCTGGTAGCCACCAGCTACACTTCTGGACAGAGAAGGGACAACATAGAAATCTCTTGGTCCAGTCAAGCAGGATTTGACCCCTTGTAAATCTTTGCAAACATTCCTCCCAGGCTACTCCTCAGAGGCTGGAAATAATCCTCTGGGGACATGGCCACTGGTGCCACCTGCTCTGCACATTTCTGCTAGATTGAGGATGGGCCGAGGAACAGCCTGCATGGATCCATGTCTTCCATTTGGCAGAGCCTCTCTTACGTTTAATAAAAAATAATTAACACCACTGCCAGTGCAGGGATTAGGATGGGTTTTCCATATTTGAGCTCAGGTCTTGCAGATGCAAAATCAGTCCCTTGCCTCCTTCCAGGAGTTTCTGCATCCTTGTCTTGCCAGCCACCAACTTCAATGACAAACTTGTTGTTTGCTTCAGGAGAGAAAGTAAAATGAACTTGGAGTGAGCTCAGGGGCTACGTTAGATGCTAATTAAATGCTGCTATTGCCTACAGTAGCTCCAAAGCAAGGTCCTGCCTTGGATATTTTCAGACCATGACCAAATCTGCTTTGTAGACAAAGAAACTTTCTGTTTTCTCTCCTGAATATAGACCACCTTTGAATAGCTTCTCAACTTTAACAATACAATGAATTATAACCCCTTCCTGACTCTGCGTAATTACTTTTGCAGTTGAATTGCATATGTATCAAGTGCAAATTCCTGAAAGAATAACAGATACAGAAACTGCTCCTAAACAAAAGGTTCAGGCTGGTAAAATTAACCAGTACCTTTGCGGTTTCACTTCCACGCATACAGTTATGGTTGAAGTTTGCCAGAAAACAGCCAGGAGCTTTTCCCTCCTTCAAAAATATTTTTTTCCACCAAATTCAGAATATGCATTTGCAAGGCCACAAATCAAGTGATGAGATAGTAATCAGTGGTGTCCCTGCTAATTTACAGATTTATTTTTGTCAGTGGCTGATTATTGCTGAATTCTTGCAAAGCTAGAAGAAGCTTCAAAGCATTTCAGCACACAGCCTGACCTGAGCACACTTACCTCCTAATGCATCAATTTACACAGCACACATTTTTCTTTCCAAGAGCTCTTGTACAGCCCATCGCCACCAGGCTGTTGCTGCTGTTGAGCTCAACATATTAAAATGAGAAGTGTTATTTATGCAAAATTTGGTTTAGAAGATAGATTATTCTTTATAAGCTATAGAGAAAAAAAATTTCAAAGTGCTCTAAAGCAAACAAAAATGCTTTACCCTGTACATCAACCACCTCATTTTCTGGGACAGCACAGGCAGCCTCCCAGAGGGCAGTAAAAGTCTGCAGCCCAATCCTGCCCAGTGCTTTACTCGTGCACAATTTGTCTCACTAAAATGGCTACAGGTCCCCTCCAGAATGGGCTTACCTATGCTGAAAGCAGCCTGACAAAACCCATCCCTACACAGCTCATGCTCTTGAAGGCCAAAAAGACAGAGGATTTGTTGTACAAGAGAATTGTCCCAAAGTGTCCCAGCTGGGCACATCATCATCAGACCAGCTTTTGCATCCCTTTTTTGAAGACACATATGCATATAGCCCCATCATCACTGGTGGGGCAGGTCTCCATGATGCAGCAGTCCTCTGTACCTCTCAGCAATGGCAGCAGAGCAGCTTTAGCACACCCTTGCAGAGCTCCACCAGAGGTTTCTCACGGCTCTTCAGCTCTGAGGTTACTTTTCTTCACAAGAAACCTGAGGTGAGAAAAAGGCACTCCCAAGGTCTACCAACCCATCCTCCCTTCTCCCATCTCATGCAGGGATTAGCTACACAGACTTTTTAAGAAACCAATGCCAATATATAAGATGACATCTGTAGCTGAAATCCTGCTGTCCCCTCCATCTGGGCCTCCTCACCATTGCTGATACAGCTGAACCTCTGCCCAGAAAACAAAAGTGATTCTCCAAAGCTTCCCCCAAGAGACCCTCTCTGGTTGTTTTTTCACAACTCTTTGGCTAAATATAGGTCCTTGAACACAGCTCCAACCAGTAAGCGCTGCTCAGTGTGAGCACAGGTGACAGGTCACAAGCTGGGGGATCATTTCTCTGCAGCTGGGCTCAAAAGTGAGGCTTTTTTCAGAAACATCATCCCTGAGGCCACCTCTGCTCTTAGAAAACCAGCAGGACTTTTATTGCTGACCTTGAGGCAAAGGAAGTGCCAAACATTTCAAAGACCTGACCCAGTGACTTCCAGATGCTTCAAGCAGTACTTAAAACACTATTATAAATACATAGAGAGGTCCTCATTCATCCTGCCATTTTCAAACGAGGGTAGTAGGCTGGTGCCAGCAGTTATTCAGCCACTGATGTGAACAAGAGGGAATTAACAGCAGACTCTCCCAAGGCACACAACAAACCTGGTGTCTCTTTTTGGAACAAAAGCCAGAGGCACCTGCAGGATTCGCACCTAAAAGACCATTGCACCAAGACCTGGACTCTATTCCCAGCTCTGCCACTGGCTCAGTGTTCACCTGGGGTCAACAACCCTGCTGCAAAACAGGATTCTTAAAACTCTCAGCAGAGGCTGTGCACTTTAATTAGCTGCAGCTGAATCCCAGACCGGCAAATCGCAGCTGAAACATTTATTTTTAATTGAAATGAGCCATGATAGACAGACTTTCATTAGTGTTCATACATAATACTAAAATTGCTCTTCATAGGGTAATCACCCATTAATCTGATCAAGATCATGGTTTTCTTAATGATGAGGAAACTCAATGCAACATTTTCAGTAAAGTGAAAAATTTCTCCTTTCTCCAAGTTGATAATTGTTCATTTCCATTCACTGTAATCTTTCTTACACTGCACATAACATTCTATTAAGAACTCACATCATTTTCTCAATGCTTGTCCAGAAGGCTCAGCATCAGCGTAGGGCACCACTGGTCCAGAGAGCACTTGTTGCACCAGGGGTGCGCTCGGTCTTGCAAAATAAAATCAGGATGTTCTCTCCACAGTTCTCACAGCGAACCAGAGACCACCCAAGGACAGTGGTCTTGCTGGATGGGACAGGAGTGCTAGGGAGTACATCTGCTCCTTCACTCATTAGCCTCTCCTCCACTGAACCTTACACACTTTTCAGATGACATACAATGGGCAACAGTGAGAGCTGGCAGTGCAGAGGTGATATGTTCCTCACTTCCAGCACACATGAACCATGATGAATCTGTTAAGTTTTATGTAGTTATAAAATAAACGCATTGATAACTAAAGACACTCACCACAGACAGCCAATTAACACTTTGCAGATGGTCCACGAATGCTGCCTGGACACAGACTCTGACCTTGAAGTATGCAAAGACTAACATGGGGGAAAGGAGAGTGCATGACCCTGACCTAGGAGTCAGCAACTCCGTCTTTCAGAAAAGATCATCCTCACACAGCCACACATACACAGGAGCATCCTCTGCCCGGTACAGCCCACTGGTCCTCAGAGGGACCTCTCAGTGAAGCTTTGACGGCTGTGCTTGGAAGAGGACATGGCAATTGCTCAGGGAACAAAACCAGACAGCCAAGAGGAGTGAAGGCAGTGGTAAACAGATGCCGGAGAGGGTGATAATCTGCCCCTTGGGCCTGACTGCCCAGTAAGCCTGAGGAGGTTTTGCCAGTGGGAGGCTGTAGCAGATCAGGCATCTTGCAGGAACAAAATGGCTGTTACAGAGACCACTGCAACACACTGGGCAGAGCAGCTGCAGCTGGACGGGCCCGACTCAAGCTTCCTGCCAGCCCTCGGACTGCCGCCAGCCCCTCGCTGGGGAGGATCACAGGCATTTTGCCAGGCTGCTCCAGAGCAGGTATTGCCTGTCACATGGGCAGTAATGCGCAATAACACACAGAAGACTGGCCAAATGGGGAGGTAGGGGCTGAGAGGTTCAGGTAGGGGCATATTTTAGATTATTTCCCATGGAGGATCAAACACTGAGCTTTGTACTTCCCTAATAAAACACTCAGCACATGAATTCATGGTGTTACTTGCTCCTGCAGAAGCTGTGGCTGCTGCAAACACATACATTAACTGAACACGGAATGGTTGCTAACATTGCTGCAGAGCTAAATAGACAAGCTCATATTGTCACTTAGTTGAGAAAACTGCCCCTCTTAATGCTCTATGACTTGACTGACAGAAAGAAAATTTCAGTGTCTGTGCAGGCAGTCAGGAGTAGATGGGGAAAATGATGAATATTTACAATATGGAGGAGAATATTTAGGTGAGATATTGAATATTACCCACCAGAAATGAGAGTGTGAATTGTTGTTAAATGTTTAAGACCTTGTATTATCACAGAGTCATATTTTGAACAGTCAAAATAATTCTGAATAGCTAATGCAATGGAAGAGCTTATCTTAAGCACACAATCTTGCAAAACGGCATAGGTGTGCAATCATACTTGTCAAATAACCAGAGAGGATTCAATCAAATTTCAGAAGAGACCAAATGACTGCGCTGGCACTGGCTGCCGTGGCAGCCCTGGGGGGCAACTGCACATGCTCCTCCCCAAGCACGGGCAGTGCACAGCTGCACCCGCAGGACAGGAACAGCCGCTGCAGAGCAGGCAACCGCTGACGGCCAGGAGAGGCCATCTCCCCACACACTTAAGCCCTGGGCAGGCAGGATGCCCCCAGCTCTACGGCAGTGACCCAGGACCAGGTTACGAGGGGTGGCAGCCAAATTGTCTCTGAGATAATCTGTCGTGAAGATGGGTGCTATAAGCCCATGTTGTGCTTCGCTTACAAAGCCAAAATAGCCTGCTCTGCCAGACCCGTCCAGTGTGGCTGTGCTTCTCTGATGTTTTTTCCTGTAGGTGTCTTTAATAAGTGAGTCTCCATGAAGGAAACAGCATTATTTCCCATGGCCTGTGTAGCTGCAGGTTTTCTTTTTTGCAGTAAGGAAAGCTCTCAAGGAAGCTGCTGGATTTCAGCGCCGTCTCCGTGTTGTGCAGTAAAACGAGCTTGTGCTGGCCCGGGGGCTGCGGGCTCCGACCTCCCCACCAGAGCTGGGCAAGGTGAGTGGCCAAACCCACCCAAGCCACCTCTGAGGAGCCTGGCCAGACTTCAGGAGGCAGGAGAAGACACCAGCCACCTCCCACTCAAATGTTTCACCCCTTCTGGCTTTACTTTCCTTGGTGTTTTCTTACTCCTTGTCCTGCCAAGAGTCTCCCAGCGCTTGTTTTTTTGTTTGTGCCATTTGTCTCTGTGCAGATCCCATACTGCTGCATTAATGCAGACACCACTGTTAGAGGCTTAGGCATCTTCCTGGTGCCCTCCTTTAGCAGAGCAATTCTACTATCCAGGTCCCACCAGGGTGGGACTGTGGCAGCTGCTCAGCCCTGGGTTTGCGGCAGGCCAAGGTGACTGAGTCCTGTACCCCAATCCTTTGCTTCCACCATATGAAGCAGAAGATAGAAACGAGAACCTCAGATGCTTAGCATGGTAAACTCAGTGAGAAAAAAAGAGATCTTAATGCAGAATTTTACCCTCCCTTGATTTTATTTAGCAAGTTCCTGGAGAAGAGCTGTTCTTTTATAGGCAGGCAATTCTGCATCATAACAGCTTGGTATTGTTTATGCTGAAATTAGGTGCTGAAGAAGCAAATCAGTTTGCAAAAAATGTATCAGCATGTACAAGAAGAGGCAGAAAGAGTAAATGGGCTTAATTAGTCACTAGACAAGGAACTAGATTAGTGCATTCTTCAATATAATTTTGAAATGCAAGCTTTTCATCCTACCCACAGCACTTGATTCCTTAGCTGGAGAACTTGCCTTGATAAAGATGACTGAACAGCTGCGTGGGTCAAGGACCATCTAGCCTAGCAGCTACAGACACAGAGCAGATGCTGGACAAAAGCATAGCCTGAGGGAAGGAAGCAGTGGAGCCTTTCCCCTGCATGCTGAGCTTCCACTGTGTGCTGATCCCTTGCAATCCCCTGCACTGGCTTTCTGCTAGGTGTAAGAATAGGAAAACAAATTTGTGGAGGTTTTTTTTTTTAGAAAAACACATTGTCAGTGAGGAGGTAGGCTTGAAAGAATGCTCCTGGCCCAGCCACTGACAGCTGACATCCTCATGTCACCTCGTCACTGCCTTACACCATAGCATGCAGGTTTGCCAAGGGGCATCAGCCAGAGTCCTGAGCCCCTGCCAAAGACTGTTTCTGTGCTGTGACAGGGGAGGAAGGGTTTTGTCAAGAGGGTTCCAAAGACAAGCTTGATAGCTCCCTACAAGGCTATCGGATGTTCTTATCTTCCTGATGTAGGATGGAGACATCTACAGATGAAAACCCCGAAAGTAGTCAGATAAAGGCAAATATAATGATATATCTCTTGGAGAAAGAAAGGGGCTCATGCACCACACAATGTTTCACAGAATCACAGGATCACAGAATGGTAGGGGTTGGAAGGGACCTGCAGAGATCATCTTGTCCAACACCCCTGCTTGAGCAGGGACACCTAGAGCAGGGGGCACATGAACACATCCAGGTGGGTTTTAAATATCTCTCCAGGGAAGGAGACTCCACAACCTCTCCAGGCAGCCTCTTCCACTGCTCTGTCACCCTCACAGGAAAGAAGTTTTTTCCCACATTTAGGTGGAACTTCCTGTGTTCCAACTTGTGCCCATTGCCCCTTGTCCTGTCACTGGGCACCACTGAAGAGCCTAGTCTCATTGTCCTGATACCCACCCTTCAGATATTTGTAAGTATTGATAAGATCCTCCCTCAGTCTTCTCTTCTCCAGGCTCAGCATACCCAAGACTTTCCTCATATGGGAGATGCTCCAGTCCCCTGATCATCTTGGTAGCTCTCCGCTGGACTTGTGCAAGCAGTTCCACGTCCTTCTTAAACTGGGGGGCCCAAAACTGGACACAGCACTCCAAATGTGGTCTCACCAGAGCAGAGTAGAGGGGGAGGATAACCTCCCTTGACCTGCTGGCCACACTCCTTTTAATGCAGCCCAGGACACCATTGGCCTTCTTGGCCACCAGGGCACAGTGCTGGCTCAGGGTCAGCTTGTTGTCCACCAGCACTCCCAGGGCCTTCTCAGCAGAGCTGCTTTCCAGTAGTTCAGCCCCCAGCCTGTACTGGTGCATAGTGTTGTTCCTCCCCAGGTGCAGGACCTTGCACTTTTGTTGTATTTTATGAGGTTCCCCTCAGCCCAGCTCTCCAGCCTGTCCAGGTCTCGTCGGATGGCAGCAGAGCCTTCTGGTGTATCAGCCACTCCTCCCAGCTTGGTATCATCAGCGAACTTGCTGAGGTTACACTCTATCCCATCATCCAGGTCACTGATGAATATGTTGAACAGGCCTGGACCCAGCACAGACCCCTGGGGAACACCACTAGAGACAGGCCTCCATCCAGACTCTGCTCCATTGGTCATGACCCTCTGAGTTCTGTTGTTGAGCCAGACTGTTTCAGACAGCGTTAGAGTGAAACAGGATGTGCCATTTACCATGACCTGGGAATTGTGAGCAGGACATCTGGTTTCCCTTCAGGAACAGGATCCTGCAAGATGACTTGCAGTCATTTGAGTGTGTGATACTGTGTTGACAGCAAATCATTTACTGAATTTCCAGCATTTCTCTGCACCCACTAATGACCATTTCAACCCAAACCAATCCTGTTAGGGTTGCACAGACACTCTATTTGATAAAAGGAAACCTAAATTATTGGGATGTTGGAAAAGGGTAACACTCACATGGGGAATGAAATCCCCCAACTAGATGATCAGATGCTTTCTGGTGGCAACAAGAGTCTCCACTACAAGGGTCCCTGTGGCACCATCTTCAGCTGAATCAGGAGAGACTTCTCAAACCACTGTTTTCCTCAGTTCTTGGCACCCAAGTTGGTCTTGGTCCTGTGACCATCCTTCCACATGCATAATTCACTGCTATCGATGTACCTTAACTACATATGAAACATCCTTTAAATATCTTAACTATACACAAGACTGTCCTGTGCGACCATTTTTTGCAGAAACAGGTTCTATCAACTATTTATAAATGTCTTAAGTGCACGCAACAGCCTAGGCAGGCCTCTGGGAATTTCACCCAAGATGTTAATGCAGGCATACAGACTGGACCGGACACAGCAGTTGTCATCTTGGGGCACTGTCCAGAATTACCACCTGCAGTTAAATACTGAATCATGAAGGTTCAGTCAATTTTCTTGTATAAGTCAGCCCATGGGCTCTAGCCACTCCATCACCTCATCGCTGCAGAGCGCAGCCTGGGGGTGCCTGAACCACCCAAGGAATGAACCACTTAATGCGCTGGCTGTGCATACCAGCACAGACCTGACACCCAACTTGATGGTCATGCTTGTCTTCTATCTTAAGCCCCATAACTCTTGTCAACTTAGGCAGAAATGGCTTTACAGAGGGTTTAAGAGACTTTTTACCACCTCACATGTTACTCATAAAAGAAGCTACCTATGAGAGAGCAGGGGTAACTGTAAGGCTTTAGCTGCTCTGTCAGTCTGCCCTGGGCGGGAAGCCAGGGCAGAGCTCACACTGGATCAGACCCAGGCCAAAGCCTACCCATGAGCAGCCCTTTTATTGACAAGTCAGGGCACCAATATGAAGCCCATCAGCAAGTTTCTGAGTGCAACTGAGTGTGTACTGGAATAGTCTCACCTCATTGCTAGGGGAAATGATTCACATTAGTCTCTGCTTTAAGAAGGGAACACATAGTTATCTTAAAACCAAAACCAAATCCCAGTGTTTTCCACAAAGGCCTGGTAACACCTCCAATTAAATAAAAACTGTACTCAGGGCAGTGGCATCAAAAACCTGTAACCCTGCTGAGATGCAATTTTTAAGACATTTGCGGTAACTAGCGAGCTTAAATTAGTTCCTAAGCTGTATTCATTAGCTTTCACTTAGCTCATGGAACAAAAACAAGTTGCATTTCAGTATAATCAAATGTAGTTGGTGGGAAGCATCACACGAATATAGCCATTAAACATACAGATTGGAAGAACCTTTTCACTACCTTATGAAGTAGAGGACAACGTATATGAGATGGACTTGCAAAAAAATGAGCCAAATTCCATTTCACCTTAAGTGTGATAAGCTCAAGCACATCAACACTGGTAACAGCAAGTTCAGTTTACAGCCTATACTTACACAAAGCTTAATCAAAACGGCTTAGGTATAGCATCAGAGGGACAAGCTCTGCATGAGACAGAGTATTTCTGTAGCCCCGGAGAGGCCATAGCCAGGAACATTATCTTCCTCCAGGATTCCATATGCGATTAGGAGAACAATGCTCATTAGCTTCCTCTTAATGGAGCTGAAATCTCAGCACGTCTACTTCTCAACTCGAAAGAATTTAAAAAACTGCTCAACAAAACTAATCTAGTTTAATTAAACTTATCTATATTTTATAGACAAAACACATCTCAGATGATGTGCAAAACTTATAGATAGGATCTACCCAAGAGATTCTACTCCTGGGTAAATCTGCTAGCTGATAGTCCAGTGTAATTTAAGCAATCATTTTTACATGACTGAAACTGATGAATAGTTTTCTTTGCGAAAAACGGCTTCTGGCCAGACATGGACAAAAATAGGCAATGCACAAAGCATTCTTGGAACAGATTGACTTCTCACTACTGATTCAATCGTAACTGTACGTCCTAACAGGCCTGAAAAGAATCTTCTTCTGCATTAGGCTTTGTAATTCATTGATGTCCTTGACTGACTTATTTGCCTTTGAAGTTTGGGGAGTACTTAATTATGAGTGTGTTCACTTGGTATACACTAAAGCCTTGATAGCAATTTTTATGATTTACAAAGACGAGGACAATGCAATTTTCTGGCATATAGTTCCACCTTTTAAAGATAAAACTTGCAGATCCTTCTGAGAATAAAAAATTAATCTGAAAGGATGAGACAAAATTCAGAGAAGCTGCAAGCACCAGAGAACAGAGTAATAAAACAAAGAAATCTAACGATGTATGGTCCAAAAGTGAAGGTAATAGTCTTTCCTTACTAGAACTATTGATTGGTAATTGTATTTCTCTTGGAGTTAAGATGTGTTCTGGATCTTCTAGCTTGAAGCATGCTGGGCGCAAGGTTTGACTATGCTCTGCTCAAGGTCCCCATCAAATTAACAGCAAAAGCAGCTGCTGCATGAGAAAGTGCAACTGTCCTTCAGCTGCCTGTTATCAGCCCTCTGCCCACTTAGCAAAAATGGATGCCATAAGGATTAATCTGTTTTGGGAAGGAATCAACTGGCTTAATTTAAACCTCAGGTTATTAGTCAGAGGAAGGTTACGCTGGGGCAGTGACCTCCAGCATAAAAGCAGCAACATCCTGAACCACAGTGGCCAATTTTGCAGCAGCAACCTACCACAGCTGAGCATCCCCGCCACAAAGCGTACTCAATCTTTCACAAGAAATAACCATCAACCAGGTCAAACTAGAGTGTACCACGATAAGGAAAAATACCCATTTGCAACCTTTACAGAGATACATTTTCTTCTTCTGTTTTATATCAATTTTATCATATGTATCCAGGATTATAGGAACCCACAGGGTCACTCCAGTGTCTTCAGATCTTGTACTATTTTTTATAGTCTGAATTGAATGTTCTCTACCACAGCGCTCTGGTTTTTAATGTTCTGCTTCAGGCATTTCTTTCTTTTTTATGAATCTGGTCAGAGAGCAGGACATACCAGTTAATGTTCTAGCTTGACTAGTTGCAGGAGGAATAAAAATTGTTTTTTATTTCTAGTCATGTAATATTTAAAGGAAAATACCCATTTAAAATGTTAAATCTTAATTTGCAACCACTTATGTTAGAGCCTAAATTTCTTATCCTCTTCACACAACTTAATGTGCTGCATCAATAAGGCCCTTATAAAGTGAACACCTAAGAGAAATTTCTATGATGCTGAGGCAGACAGTATCTTTGCAATGACATATTTGATATGCCTCATGAAAATACCGCAAGCTGTACAACTTCAGTAGCTAGCACATTTAGTGTCAGTCTACATAACTAATCTAAAGAACCCAAACTGTTCAATGCTATCATGAATTTTACCTGACTTCCAGTTTCCATCCAAAAGAGGCTTCAACAAATTGCAATAAATTATCCAGTAAACAAATGTCTTTACTATTTTGTATGCAACAAAGAGAAAATTTGACTCTGAATAAAAGCCCACTAAACTATACTGTTATACAAATGCCTAATGTACATCTACGGAATTACCTGAATGTACTAGATTTAGTCTCAATGCTATATCCAGCTATAAATCAACACACTGGAACCATTGTTGCAGCAGAAGGAAACTAACTACTATTAATATAAAGTACAAATGCAAACTAATATGAAAATTCATTATTTAAAACAAGATTTCCTGCTTGGTGATTTAAGGATGTCTCCTGGCCAAGGGCCTTGGAAAATACTCACCACCATACTCAGACCTTGCTACCCCTCCTCCTAAAGGAGTTCCCAAAGGGGATTCTCCCTCCCCTCCTCATGGAGGGCTGCAGCCTATGGGGATGAGAAGAAGCCTGAAACCCATCCCAGGGTGCTCACAGCACAAGGCACCACAGCATCTGAAGGTTAGGGTCCTACACAGAAGGCAGTTCAGACACCAAGCGAGAGGCTGCTCTTGCTAAATCACAAGCGATTTAAGAGTTGTGGATTCAGCTGCATAAAGTCAGCAATGAAGTCCTGGTTACAGGCAAGCCAAATGATTTCCACACTTCCATTTCTCCTGTGTAAAGCTGGGGTTATAACGCATGTGAAGTACAAAGTAGCAAAACCTTGGGATTTGTTCTGATGCTACAGCAGCACATGCCATACCTGGGACCAGAAGAAAGGGAGACTGTGGGTGGCGTCCCCAGCTGGCCCCACTTCACCGGCCCATTAGCCCTGGGCACACAGGCCAGGTCTTTTGGCAGCAGGTTGAGGCGTCCACTGGTGTGAAATGCAAATGAGCTTCCTGGAAAACACCCTTCAGTCAAGTCACTCCTTACATTTATGAGAATAATAATTGCTTCGTGTGCTTTGCACTTCTTTTCTTACTCCAGAAGCACAGCTAAAAGCTGGGTTGGTGATGAGCCTCTTAAACCAGATCTATAGCTGATGGGAAAGATAACTCAGAACCGTAGCCATTGCCTCGAAATGCTGAATCCTGGCCTTTTTTTTGTCTTGTTCTTTCTAGCACAAGTAGCAGTTCCCTGTTCTTAGACACACTTATCACATGGAGCATCTCCCTTAAGCCCCTTCCCTCTATTTTTTCACAAGGCTCTGTTCTTGTGGGAGTCACACTCTAGATATATGCATCCCCTCAAGGTCAGCCACATTTGAAGTTGATGGACAAACTTCGCAAGGATTCGAGAAACAATGGCTCTATATCAGACAACACAAATACATTAGAAACTCCATTATCCCCAAATACAAAAGTAAAGCACTTGAGAAATTATTTTACGCAGACAATGAAAACATCATAAGAACAGAATTGCAGCACAATCCTTCCAATATACATAATTTAATTTTTAGTCTTACTGCTCACTGGGTAAGAATACTCCTTTTGCACCCCAGCATATGAATGAGAATATTCCAGTAAGAAATGGTAAATCTTTTGGGTTTTCACTTACTTACCCCAACAAACTATGTTCAACCTTCTCAGAGCAAAGACTTGTGTTGAGACATCAGGTGATGTCCAAGACAACTGATGACCACAAAGTACACTATGAATCTACAAATACCTCTGATTAAGATATATACACCACCGTATGTATTACCATCTACATCCAGCTCATCTTTGAATGTTGGTGCTCCTTGCACTGAAGTTTACCACCTACCTCCACGACTGCAGGAGCAGGACCTCTTTTATCCCAGTGCAGAGTCACTTGTTGACACCGCTCACCACATTCACTGCGGCCCGTCACATGATGGGGCCTATGCACAGTCACAACAGCATCATATTGGATCCTTCTTTGTTAACAGGTTCAGCAGCAGCACTATTCCCAGAGCACTGTATTTTTCAAGCCCTCTGTGGCACCGTAGACTAAACAACAGTGTGCAGCAGCTGCCAAGCAGGTCCCATCTTTCATGTTTAGCTGTTTGTGAAACTCGGTCATTTCTTCTTGTTCCACATTGTCAGGATGGAGCAGATGGCAGATGTGCTCTGCCTGTAATGTTGTTTTGATGATACCCTGCCTGCTGGCAGAACAGCGGAAGCAACATTTGGCGACAAGAATTTGCAGTATATTTTCAGTTTTGGATAACTGAGCTGAAAGATAGCATGGGGTACAGGGAGGGGAAGAAAGGCTTGTACGGAATTGGTGCTGAAAGATTCCTGTAACAAAAAAATGGAAAAAATGATATTGAAAAAAAAGGAATATTTACTTTAATATCATCTTCATGTAGGTGATGGGAAGACCAAACAGATAGAACTTTTTGAGAAAATGTGTACTTTATGATTTGCTGAAGGGAAGCAAGAGGGGAAAGCCCTCAGGCAGTTGTACCTACTCGGTGTTTTACTTCCTACTTTGCCATATAAACTTCACTAAGACATGGGTCTGCCGAAAACAGACAATCATCACTTTACATGCCTCTTCGCTGTCAAGAAACTTGTGCCAGCAAACAAAACAATAGAAGTTCCCGCTCTCCTCCTTTTTCTCGCACAGCAGCCTGCCCTTTGCCTAACTCATTCCGGAGATGTGTAAAACTCAGCAGTTTTCATCATTCTCCATATTACCTGCATGGGTTTACCATGCTTTTTTCTGAACAATCTGCCAATATTCTTGAGGGGGCAGCCAAGAATGCAAGCAAGACAATAGCGAATTTGGCTCATAGCTGGCATTTGGGCGCAAGTGAGAGAAGAAAATCTGCTTAAATAACTAATAATTTGGCATTGTATTAATATTTTGTTTTGCTTCAGAGAGAATGCCCGCTTCTTCCCTTCCCCGGGAAAGGACTCGCATAACATATATCTTGTTGCTGTTCAGCAAAGTGCAGCAGTTATGGGTAAGCATGCACAAAATCTGCAATAAACAGCCATGATTCAATGGGATGAAACTTGAAAATATACGCAAAAATAAATTATTTTTCTTCATCATATTTGATCATAACAAAAAAGGAGTAGCTCACTTCCAGCTGTAAGTCTGCCACAAAAGCTACCTTGTGACCAATCTTACCAGGCAGTGTTATGCTCTACCTTTTTGTGGCATCAGAGTTCTGATTCATATAGGATTCAAATGCAAGATTCAGAGTTTTAGCTTCTAAAAGTGGTTTTCTGAATTGCCTAACATCAGTGACAGAATCAGAATAGAAATGATAAATAGTAATAAAAAGGATAAATAAATGCCTTCAAAACAAAGCTGTAAGAGCCACCAGAAGTTTACATAAAAGCTTCAGAAATCTTTATTAAAATATTTTTAATATGTGCATGATACACAGAAGAAAAAAAATGCATTTTATTTTTAAGTAATATGATTTGAGCTGCCAACAGTATTTTTTCTTTAATAATTTTAGTACACATTCGTTTTCTAACATATCAGACCTGACACAGTCAAGAAAGGAGCATCCTGTTTTTATTTAAAGCAAGATTAAAATGAAAAAAGATAACTGCTTCAAAACTTGGAGATTTTAAATTATGCATGTGTTATTGTAAAATGACATCTGGGGATTTAGGTTAGAAAGTTGGTTTAGAAAGCCTTACGAATCAAACTAAATATTGTCTATAATCTATAAGCCAATCTAAGGCAATCCCACTGCACATGGAACTCATTTATCTACATCCACTGGTACCCAGCTGTCCAGATGCCAAATTCATCTTGTTTTGACTGCTGACAAAATTGTGAAGAAGTCCCCGAGAAGAAAACCTGCAGAAAAATAATTAGCTGTGACTGTTGAGCAGATGTAGCACAAGCTCTTCATCCTCTGCCAGAGAAAGCCCAGTATCTAATGGCAAATAGGAGTCCTCCTCTTGGCTGAATTTCGCCTTCTTTCTTTTCAGTGGCATTTCTTCTGCTGCGTTACTGTTGCTATAGCTTCTTTTCTTTCTTCCACTCTTCTCCTCAAGTTCACTGCAGAAACAAATCAGTTGGTCTTTTTAACTACTGTGGTAATCAATAATATCATGTAATCAAACAATTCATTTGAAGCAAGGCAAATTTATGTCAGGATAAGACCAAACAGAATTACAATTCAGAAGGGTGAAACAATAGAAGCTGATGAACTCTGAATGTCTAAATTAGAACTCCTTTAAGGCTGAGGTGGTGGTGGATGCTCTGCTGTCTTAATTGATTACAGTATATCAAGATATTGCTATCAGCCTTATCTAATATCTGCTGCCTTGTAGAGTGACAGACAACTTGACCAAACTGATTTAGTGATGTGTCAGTGGACCTTGACAGGCTTTCAAGATCTTGCCTAAAATAAATATGCAACAAAAATAAAAAGATGAGAACTGTCATTTCATTGGCAAATCCTAAACTTAATACAGTTTTGATTTGGGTCCATCTCATTCAGGCCATTCTTTCTTCCCCTTTACTCAGAAGCTTTCCTTGGAAGCTATTAACCACCTCTTTGCCACGACAGAAAGAGAAAAACCCAAACCCCATTATTTTCCCTGGTGAATTCCTATTGCTTCTGTTGCTTTTCTCAAGACTTGAACAAATTGCCCTTTGCAGCCTTCAAAGTGGAAGCAACGGCTCTCTGTTTTAATACTTTAACTTCTATCACAAGGCCACATGACAGCAACACGAAGAAAGCCCAAGCTTTTATGTGTCTTCACATGGGTTTTGTGCATAACATAGAAAATATGCTATAAATCATCTAATATCAAAATAATCTAATCTAACAAAATATCTTCTAAGGTATAATATCCATGTGCAGGTTATAGAGAGCTGGCTGTCCTACGCTGTAGGGTAGAATGAGAATTCATACTAAAAAAGGCAAAATGCAACCCTTCGCACCCCAACCACTCTCTCCAAACAACTTAATTGAAACAAAGAGCGTTCTCAGTTTTTCATGTTTGTATTTTAAAATAATACATTAAAAAAAAGGAACTTCGAAGACAACTTTCCCACAGCATTCTCCTGGAGAAGCTGGAGGCTCATGGCTTAGACAGGTGTACTCTTTGCTGGGTAGAAAACTGGCTGGACGGCTGAGCCCAGAGAGTGGTGGTGAATGGAGTCACATCCAGCGGGCAGCCGGTCACAAGTGGTGTTGCCCAGGGCTCATTACAGTGCTCAAGACGAAGGAGTAAGTTGGGATCTGATGGCCTTGCACCGGACTGCAGTTGTGTGACATGCCTCCCTCTCTCATCCATCCCACCCTTCAAGGAATAATGGTGCCAACTCCTGCCTACTCATTACAGCACAGAGAGAGCAGGGAAATGCTATGAGAAACACCTTGCATTTCCACAATTAAAAAAAAATGAAACACCCTACCTTTATGTTGTCCTTCCCTGCCTATCCAAAAGAGTTAGTGTAAAGCAACCTGATCTAGTGAGAGATGTCCCTGTCCATGGGAGGGGGGTTGGACGAGATGATCTTTCAAGGTCCCTTCCAACCCAAACCATTCTGTGATTCTATGAACAGTTGATGACTGCGCACCAAATACTTTTCCTAAAATTGGGACATTTTAAAGGATACAGCAACTTTGCCAGCTTTGAGCTGTCATTTGCACGGGGGTGGCTTTTCAGTTCTTGCTACAGGGTTTATTTTATTTCTTTTCCTGGGAAAAGACTCTCTATTTCTCTCTGCAGTGCTTAAGATATTCCATAAATGCTGAAGCTATACTGACAGTACATGAAAATACTCCAAAGCACTAAGAATTCTTGCTTTTCCAAGTAGCCAGTGTGGGTTTGGGCTGGAGTTTCATGGTGTTCACTTTGATCAGGACAGACTATGGGGTTCACTTTAAAAGTGTAAGGCTGAAACCTCATTAAATAAAAACATTTTAGCTCATTTGTGAAAGAGCCAATTATTTCCAGTTTTCATTCATCATTGACTAATGCTTCATCTTGGACATTAGTTCAAAACATCTTAGCAATTAAAACAATACAGAAAACTCACAAGTTCTGAAATAGCAGACTTTAAATACCAAAATTATATATATATAAAAATATATATATAAATATATATATTTATATATATATAAAAATATATACTTTTTTTTCAGAGGCCCATAGGCCTAGATGTCTGTAAGGTATAATATTTAAATACAAAACACATTCAGGAGGAACTGAGAGATATCTAATTTTTTCCACAAACAAAAGCACATCAACACAATTATGACTAATTTGCATCATAAGCTTTGTGGGAAGATTATGCTAGATCAAGCTGTTTCTTATTATTACTAGGGGATCACAGTGCTTGATTAGTAGTGCATACAAAAGATGTACCTACACGTTAGCAGGTGTATTTTCACACTAATTTGACCCTGTAAGCTGGAGAGGTGAATAAGGAGGAACGTATAACACAGGAAGCAGGAGCAAAGCCACCGAGCAATGGAGAGAGCTAAAGGCTTGTGTTTTCATGATGCACAAAAAGTAGAAGCAAAACAGTATTTGATAAAGAAAACTTAGGAAGAAAAGCAGAATGTCATGTGGAATGTGCCAATAAGATGTTCATAAATTCGAGATGTAAAGAGAAGACAGACAGTGCCTGTCCATAGAATGGTTTGCGTTGGAAGGGACCTTTAAAGATCATCTAGTCCAACCCATAACCCTGTTCCTGCAGGACTGATTTTTACCAGTGGTAGTTTGGGTGGAGTGGAGAAGGGCTATACTGCTCTAGAGAAGCAGTGAGAGGTAGCTTTTACCAAGGGTGAAAGTGGCACTTTTAGAAGGAAGCTGGAAAATCACCAGGACACATGTCTGGCATCATGATGCCAAGAGGTATCCTGTACCCCATCTGGGTGCCTCTCCTTAACTGTTTGGACAAAAAGCTCTTTGGAGGAGGTGCAATAGGTATAATTCTCAGGTGCGCATGTAAAAGGGCGGCTATACCGGGATGACTTCTGCACTTATCGTGGAATGAATTCCTCCTCAGTCTCCACTGACCAAAGGCCTGTCATCCCACCCTACAGAGCCAATCTTTTTATCACTGATCACTTCCCATGGACATAAATGGTCCCTTACTCTTCACAAATACACAGACTGTTGCACTGCCAGCTGGTGTCCACAAATAGTCAAAATAAAATAAAGTTATTCTAAGGCAAACTATTTTATAACAGAACAACATAGTTAGAAAGCAACCCCACAATTCAAATCCAAACCAAAGCTCATGCATCTCTTAGTCTTCTATTTATAACACTTAAAAAGCACCATGTGCAGCTGGATTACAATTCGTTCCTTTTACCATCAGTGCAATTTAGCTTTTCAACCGCCTGAACAACCTGCGCAGTCTGAAGCTGCCTGATGGAAGGATTTACTGGGATGGGCTGTGTTTACACAGGAGAGGAGGTACTAACAGCCGACTATCAACAGGCACAGTAATTTCTGCGGTCACCATTTACACAGCTGTAACAACAAAAGAAAGTGCTATCATTTGATAGGTAATGTTTATTACTCAAACACTAAAGCACAGTTTATGAATCCTGTCCCTTATATCAGTGCCAGCATATATGAGTGGCATCTGGGCAACAGTGGATCTAGCAACGACCCTGATAGCTATAACAAAAAACTCTCTCAATTTATCTACTTAAAAAAACCAAACCCAACCAAAACACACACCCCCCAAACAAAAACCCCCAAACCCAACAAAAAACCCAAACCAACCAACCAACCAACAAAACCTCACGTGTGTTTTGAGGTGATACCTGGAAAATTTTTAAATAAAAGAAAGCTTTTAATTGTTAGTATTTAACTCACTTCTGGGGTTCAAGGTATGTCTTGACAAGCTGTAAGGTTTAGATTTTAAGTGCTTGAGAGTCAGCCATTTGAAATGTGCAGCCACACAGCCAAGTTGCTGTTGTTTAAACAACACAGTATTGTGAGATCTCTAGACAGACTCTGCTTCAGTTAACATTTATCAGAGCTTGCTTTGGAGCCTAGGTTTACCAGCACTGCTCTGGAAACAAACTGCCCTTGCCACTGAATTGCAGGCCACGAGTCAAGTTTGTAGGCTGCAATATAGCACACACGAGCTCTTTCCCAAAGAAATGTACAGGAGTAATGAATGAATCTGCTAATAAAATACAGTTCAGAAAAGTTAGGAATAATTTATCCCATAAATATTGGCATTTTGCTAATCAAACTTGCTGTGCCACAAGCCTTTTTCCATGTAATAAATTTTAATTCACCAGGCCATGGCAGCAATCCTAATGAAGATTAATTACTGCAGTCCCTTCCATAAAGCACAGTGCAGCTTCTTTCTTACTTGCTGTCAGAATGCTACAGCACATAAAAATGGTAATGAAAATATATCGTGTTGTGTTATTTCCCTTACTGGCCGTTCCGCTGATGTAAATCAAAACAGCTCTAAAACTAGATTTGTGAAAAACAATTGCAGGAAGAGGGATGAATAATCTACTTGTAATGAAATACCACTGTAATAGTACTAAAAGCAAAATGTAAGTCTGTCTTGGAGCTGAAGTACCGTAATCTGGAACAAGAAAAAGTATTTAAATGAAAACCAGACCAGCAAGACTGTATGCTTAATACTTCTTATTATTGCATGGGACGTATACAGAAGACTTGATGAGAAAAAGAGCTCAAACCAGCCATCAGCATCGTGTTTCTGCTCTGAGGGTCACTTTTACTTTCTAAAGGCTCTATTGGACAAGTGGCAGTGGACTCAAACTGTATGTCTGAAGATGTAACAGCACTTTTCTTCCCCATTCCTGTCACAAACATTGCTGACTATAAAGCAGCAGTACCTGACCCAGCCCTGGACCACTGGGGTTTCCATTCAATGTGTATGGGCTAAGTAATATTAGCTTATCTTTACACACCAGTCTGAAACCTGAAATCATTCAGGGGTTGATTCTCATACGGATCAAATATCAGTGCTCTGGGTTGAAACTGCTCCAGCTGGAGGTGACCATGGCTTCAAACAAACCATTTTGATTTGCAGTATGCCCCTCTGTCAGAGGCTTAACCTTCTCTGAAATGCACTGCTGCCTTTGGAGATGCTGCTAACAACCAACCTAACCCTCACATCCATTCACTCCTCAGCTTCACCTGACACCAATGTTCCTCAAATCTGTTCCTCTCCTTTTCTTTTTTGTCACCACTATCATCCTCCAGATGTTGACAATTAATTTCTGAAATACAGAATTTCAATAAATACTTAGCCCATTTCTCCTTCATTCATGTAGACCCTTGCTGATGACATACTTTTTCTTTTTTTTTTTTTTTTTTAATTTTATTTCTGTAGCTGACAAGTTTACAGGAAACACAGGAAGGATCTAGTCTGACCTACAGAGCATAGATTACCAAATTTCACTAGGAAATTTTACCATCAGGTCCAATTCATACAGTGAGCTAGAGCATAACTATTATAAAGACTTCCACGGCATAAGAATATCACATCTCTGTTAACTGCAATTCAACATCTCAATCTCCAGTTTTGCAGCTAAATAGCACAATTAAGTCCTTAAACAGAGACTTTTTACAATGTCTGTCTTACAGTGCTTTTCTGGCCATCACAACATTAAGTTTTGGCCTTCACAAAGACACTGATACAGCATGAATAACACACCTTTGAGGGAGTACCCTGATTTGAAGATGAACCATCTTAAAAGACAGTGTAATGTCAACTGCATCAAGAATCACATAAAACTTAGCAGGTCGACATCAGCATCCTGGTATATGAAGGAGGTATAAGAAACTACAATTTGCCCATAATTTTCATAAATAAAGCAAGGTACACAACCAAGCAGCACTGACTGCTGACTTGCACACCTGTCAGCTGGTCACTGGCCATAAAATCACAAACAAAACAGTACCAGAACTAAGGCATTTCTCCTTTCCCCTCATGTCCAAGATCTCTTCCATGCTGATCTAAGAGTTAATGCGATCAGTAGCACCTATTAAAGATTTAAAGAGGGTAACGATAAGGTCAGTCGTAACTTTGTTCTTCCTCAACACTTTTATTTAAAGAGGTTGAGGGATTAGAAATATCAGAAACTCAATTTGACTGCAAAATTAATATTTAAAAAATCCAGCTGCTTTTCTTCCACCCTATTCGATACACTTAAATTTTTCACCTCATTAATAACTTACATTGATAACCTTAAACCAAATATGATGAATGTTGCTAGATATACAAAAATTAATCTAATATTACATGCTTGGAGACATTAATTACTCTGCTTGTAGAGGTATGGCTGGAAGGGAATTTTGTTCAAAGGCAAATTTAACTCATGATTTGTATAGTTCCCCCAATTTAAAAAAAGATGCTGGGGGGAGGGAGAAAAGATTAGCAATGTTTTTGACTTCTTATACCATGGACAAATGGTCTACTTTTAAAGATTGTTGAAGTAAGATACCCGAGGTGTCACATGCTTGCTTTGAATTATCCCTTTTAGAAGCATTTTTTCTCCTTATAGGAAGTAGCAGCTAGTGTAGCCCAACATATTACTATTTTAATCCAACACTTTGAGCAAAATCTCTGAATTTTGGAAATATAAACCAGAATAGAGTTGTATTTTCTAATCTCTCAACCTAATTTCACTGTGTACTAGTCTTGGCTGATTTTTGTTAAAATCATTATGTCAATATTTCCCAGCCCCATGAGCTCATCATACTCATCATACAATGCAGTGACAGCTCTAAGAGAGGTGCATGAAGCATGAGTGCTGATTTAACAGAGACCCCTCCTTCCCAATGGCAGCAAGATTTCTTGCCTCTTCTCATATTTATTCTTCTTGACCTCCCAGATCCCCATCGTCTTCCCTCCTCCTTCCATGCATACATCCCCTCCATCTCTTTCCTCCCTCACGCAAAATCAATACCACTTCTCCATGGCCTTATGCTCACCACCAGGCTCTTCAGCTACCACTTTCCTTTACCCATATGCTTATTTGTCATTCAAATTCTCTTCCTTTTCTTGATTTCCTCATTTTCCAGCCCTAAATTAAATTCCTGCCCTGCATCTTCCTCTTTCAGTTGTGCCTCTGCTTTCACAAAAGCCTCCTAAGGGGTCTCAGAGCACCTCGCAAGTCTCCAGACATACCTGCCTTTAAGCTTACTTCAGAGCTAGAGAAGAGACCAATAAATTTTTCACACATTTACACCTGAAAGAAATGCGCCTTCATGAACATTGCCCACTGGAAACAGTCCTTGGCCTGTCCTACCACAATAAATATGCTGGGACATTGCCCAGAAGAGCTCTAGTTGGCACCATCCAAAGTCACAGCAGTTGTGGACAATACAAACAATCATGTGCCAGTACTTAAACCTGCATCCTGGCCAAATCCATTTAGCCTGTAAAGACATGACTGATGTTCCCTAGGCAGGCCCAAGCCAGGATGGGATTAACTGCCACATGCTGCACTGCACACCGGAGCCATCAAAGGCTCTTAATTTTGACACACTCCTTTCAGGCACGCCCAGAAGTGTAATTTTGTCCTGGACCCTGTCATCATCCAAATCTATCACACTGTCACCCACTGCTCTTGCCCTTGTGAGCATCCCACAGTTTTTTACTGTCCTCTTCCTTTTCCATACCTGCCCTGGCTGTTCTCACCACTCACTTCAATTTAATTACTTTCCTTAGCAATGACTGACAAATCCATTCCCAGCCTGTCCCCGGCTATAATGTAATACTGGTGTCTCTGCTATCTGCTTCTGGAAATCAGTGTTGACAATAAACTCAAAATTGTGTTTTTTATGTTGCAGGTTTATCTGTAGTACTCTTTCCATCAGAGCAGTGCCTAAACTGATGTGGCTCTTCTAGACAGCTCTGCATTTCAGGTCTAGCTAGGCTGTTTGAATCTGCTCTTTGAGTCCTTGTTAACTCCCATTCAGCTTAGATGCTGGAGAAGAACTTGAAGCAGTTTGACTCACTTTCCAAATTTCAGTCCTCTGGCCTCTTAACAAAGGCTGAATACATCTACTGTCCATTGCCCTAGTCCTCCAGCAAACACAGACAAGAGCGAAAAGCAGGAAAGTATTCAGTCTGATTGTGTAAAGATGGAAAAGATCAACAAAAACCTTTAAAAATCCCCTTGGAGGAAGTCAAGGAACTTTCCTATTATTAAAAGTGAACCAAAATTCAGGGCAAACAGCTGAGACCAGTACTGTGTCCTGAAGTTGACAGAAGCTGGTTATGAAGCTTCAAGTGATGGCAGTTGAAGTAACATGTTTGTTATCCCAAGAATGTCTTGTTCCTGGCCAGGGAAAGCTTAAACCCCTGAACTGATACCAAAAAAGTGACACAGCCAGATTATAACCCCCAGAGCACTAAATGGACATGACAGATCTACACATACATTTTACTTAAGGAAGCAAATCTAAATTGCAACTTTGCAGTCATAAAATGAATGCCAAGAAAAAAGTAACTCTAAGTCAGCAGGGTTTGCATGGCAAGAATGTGCCAATGTTGCCTGTGAAAATCATAACAAAATTATGTTTTAACAGTTTCTTTGCAAGACCACCTTTTAAAGAACTGAATAATGTTGAGTGTTTAAATGGCCATCAACTACATTTTTGAACACAGATGATCTCAAATCCATATATCATCCTAAAGAAATTATAATACGAAATGTGTTTTATTTGAAGAGGCTTGGCATCTCCTATTCAAAATCTGAAATATTATTTTTAGACAAATTAGCTTCCACACATGACTAAGTTCCAAAGACCAAATAACATCCAACCTTCCAAATAAATGATCCTTTTCCAGGCTCAAGGCAAAATTCATAATTTTTTTAAAAAATTGTAATTGGTAAAACCCTCCTAGATTTTAATGTGTATTACAAATACAGTGATACAATGTAGACAGCAGTGTACCAAGGAAAACGTTCTAACATTTCACTTTGTTCAAAAGTCACCTCCAAACATAGTCCAAACAACATATTTAAAGTACACTTAGTAAATTAAAACCTGACAAGCCTTAATATATAGCAGAAAAACATCCATATCTCAACTCCAGTTGAATAGGGGGGAGGGGAGGGAGAGAATTTTTTGCTCAAAGTTACTCTCTTCACCCAAATTACATTCAAGACTAATCTCCTTGGGATAACTGAAATACTGTAGATATTAAAGTACCAAGAAAATATTCCCTGAAAAAGTAACTCAAGTAAGGACAAGTTCACTAAAATGGAAACCTAAAAATATTTTTTAAAAATCAGTTACCACCACATGTGATTACTTGTCATTTCAAAGTGAATGCTATCTGTGTAGTGAATGGAGCACTCAGTGGGCCCTCTTGGTTCCTGAATTTTGTTCCCAGACCTGTGTCACTACCATGGTAATAGGACAAGTTACTACATGACTCAACATTCCTGCCTAGGAAAATCACACTGACCTCCTTTGTAAAATGTTTTCAGTTTTGCTGAGGAAAATACTTTGTCAGAAATTATTACTAAACTCCTGTTTTCCTTTTTTTTTTATGTTCTTTCTTTTCCAACCTGCTTCATAGAAGGGGAAATGACCAAGGACCTATGCCTTCTTAGAACCTTAGCTCTCCTTGAAAGTAGACACACTGACTCCCAGAGGCCAGATCAGCCACTGACTACCACTGCCAAACACCTGTCCATATCTGTCAACTTTATTCTTAAAGCTTAGCTAATCTTGAGTCTAGCTGACATCTTTGGGGAAAGAATCAATACAAAAAGTGATGTATGATTACATTAAAAAGACATAAGTGACCTCCCCTAGATAAAATGGTCACTTGATACTCAAAGTAAACTAAACAAAATTCCCAATTTTGAACTGACTGATCCAATAACTTTTTCAAAATACTTGTTAGTAGTTATGCTACAAAACATCGTATTCTCAAGGCAGCTAAGCCTAGCTAAGCCTACCTAAGGCTGCAAGTTGAAATAATGCAAAATCTTGTTTAAGAAATGCAGCACTAAACTGCTACCTTTTTCCTACAGGAACTATGCAACAATTTAGCAGTAATTAGGAAATGTCTGAGGTAATTAAATATTTAATAGGTAGTTTTGTGGCACTAGGTTCCCTATACTTGGTTGCTGGTAACTCCTCCCCAGCTCAGTTGTCCATCAGCTTAGTGGATTCCAGGAATCTGTCCTTCAGCAGTAACATATACACCAATAAACAAGACAAGCGCTGCTCAGTCTCTAACTACTTACCAAAGCCTTACTTCAGACTTTCTCAATAAACTCTTGGGTTTCACTACAAGCAATATACAAATATCACCAGAGGATGCATTTATCAAATATGGACAGATACATTTCAACTCTAGTAACATGTGAAAAGCAGCCTACAAATCCTCCCATACAGCGCTCCCCAATAAATACTGGATCTTAAACTTTGTTAAAAGATAACTTCTTTAACAAATTATGCTGCTTCCCCCACCAAAAGCTGATGAGCAGAGTCACGCAGTCATAAATACAGAAGAAGCTGGAAGAATCTTGTTTAAGAATGATGAGTCTCATTTTCTGCTTGTTTTTAGGAAGCTGTATTGATGTTTACACAGCTTTTTCATTCCTTTTACATGGAGTGGAGATACTGTATCAGCTTAGGGAAGTGAAAAAAACAGAAGGAACTATAATTGAATTATAGTTACCCTCTTTCTCCCCCTTCCACAAATAAGGAACAATTTACTGCTGCTCAGAAAAAGCAATGCATTTACCCTATCCTTGTCAGTTCTTTTGACCAACACACTGGTGAACAGCCTACAGGGACATGGTCGCCAGCCTCTTAACTTAGGACTATCCAGTCTTTAAATCCATCTCCCAACACCCACTCCTACATACTGCCTTCACAACGTGCAGTAACACAGGGCTAGGGACAATCTAGCCACTAGGATTTAGCTGATTCAGGCATGAAAATCCAGAGATTTATTAACCTAGACATCTAGAAGAGAGCAAAATAAAGATCTATACTCCCATTTAAGTGTCAGGATCATGTTTCTGAATCTGTTACATGATAGGCTGTTTGTCAGAAACACACAGATGGGCTTCTTGTTGTGGTTAAGCCAATGACAAAAACCACACATGATTTCATGCAGTATCCCCTAGTCTTCCTGCAGTACGTGCTGAAGAAATACAGTATGTTGCCATCAATTATGGATCCTCATCCCCACCCTGTGCTTTTCTATTAAACTACAAGAAACAAAATCTTCATGTTTATATAATTAAAAACACTGTTCTAAATTAAGAAGTTTAACATTGCTAATTTTATTATATATTTACTTCTAACTTGGATTCCACTTCATTTGTAGTGTTGAAGGCTCTGAGCAACACTGAATCATAAAATTTATCAAGTTTCACCATGCACAAATTTAATATAGCACAGGTACAGAGGGCTCATGCAAATCCTCATATGACTTCAACATTTTTCCTTTCAAACAGAACCTGTAATGGGACAGTAGAGAAATGTACTTCTGAAACACATGAAACCTCCAGGGAATCAGTCAGGATTTTTGCATGTGGAAAGAGTCTCTCCAAGATCCCTTCAAGACTGACTCAAAATTCTTTTTCATACAGCTTCACAAAAGAAAATAATAGCCTTTAGCACAGATTTCTGTTCAGCACTTACCTCGCAAACAAACTTAAATACTGAGTCCCAGGAGCAAGAGGGTGACTGTAAAGTGAGTTCCTAACATCAAAACAAAACAGTTTCCTAAAAAACATGAACATTTCAAAATGAACATGGAAGACATGTACTTACCTATAGCTGTCTTTGCTTTCTGAATCCTGCTCTTCATCAGAATCTTTGTATTTATCAGGATCTGGAAGAGTACTTGGATCAAACTCTTCTTCACTTCCACTGTGAGCCAGAAAGGCCACTGTTTCCTCTTCAGCCTGTCAGGTGGCAGATGGAGAGTTACAAGACAAGCAAACAAGTCCATGTTACTTGCCACAACTCCATTAATAGGGATACCATAACAAAAACCAATGCCCTACCACAGTCAAAGGCCCCTGCTATTATAACCAGGAAAATGGAATAATTTCTGTCATCATCAGTGCTCTACTCCAAGGCTGTTTGTTAAAGGTCGAAGAAATATTATTCAAAAAGGAAGCACAAGGATTTACGTTCAAATTCTACCTTCCCAATGTTGTCATCTTAAATCTACCAAATCTGAGATAGATTTAGGCAGCAACTAATCAACAGTCATCTGAGAGCGAGTGTTTAAGTAATAGGAAGCTTTACTGTCTCTCAGAAACATACTGGCAAAGAGGTATTGAGCTTGTGGACACATTAATCAGTGCTGCAAAGTGTATTTCATTAAATACTCTGGTTTAAAACTCATCCAGGTGTCCTTGCAGTTAAAAAATCACAATGCTACTATAGCTGAACTAACTGCTCTAAGGGATTTCAGCCATCCACCATATGTGATGCATGTTCTTCAGGCTTCCACCCAGACCCTCTCACCCTCCTTCTCTGGGGCTCAGCCTCCTTCTGTCTCTGCAGCACATCTCGGCACAGCCAGCTGGTGTTGGCAAGTTTCCCCAGGGTGCAGGAACACCTCACTAATTCCTTAACGAAGAGCGCATAGAAGATGCTGCTCCATAAAAACCTTGGATAATATAATAAAGCTGACTGCTTCTGCAGATACAGGTTCTGCTCCACATAGTCCTGAACTGATGACACCACTTTTGTAAATTTTTGCTAATAGGCATGAAGAAAGCAGACAGACTGGAAGGCGCATGCAATTGCATATGCACACAGAAATGCAAACAAAACACAGGCATTTCTAAGCAACGTGAACCCTAGATCCATGCATATTTATGCTGAAAAGCAAAACCAAACGCAAAAAAAAATATAATTAAAGACATCGCTACCTTTTGTTTATCTAATCAACATGAACACAGCTGAGTTTCCAAAACAGTACATATTTAAATGATCCTTCATTCTATGAGTAACTTCACATCACTAAATATTTAAAGCACATTTTTCAATCTAATTTTTCACCATTTCCATCTATCTCCAGGTTTTAAAAGAACACCGGCCTTATGTGCACACACCTCAGAATAAAAATAAACCAAAAATCGAACAAAAACCATACGAAAGGTCCCTTTTATACCTGCATATAGAGTGAGGGAAAAGAAATGAGCTGTTGAAGGGTAAGATTAGTCACCACTGCAAGGATCCCTTATTGCTTGTCCAGTGACACTTCCGCAGTGCACTGACAACAAACAGAAGAAAGGGATAAAGACCAGATTTTCAATCAGAAGGCAGAGGAGAAACATACTAACCACACATTTTGTTCTTTACTATTCTGAAATACTAGTACAGGTAATTGTATAGCTAGGTGTACAAAATCACTAAAAGCACTGTTGGACTCAGCAGCACTGTAAACTGCCAAAGTAACATAACCATGGATTGAAAAGCATGTTGATTACTGGGGACTTCAGGTGCTGCTTCACAACAAAGTTGTTTGTGGGTGGGGTTTTAAGTTGGTTTTTTTTTGCTTACAAAAAGTAGTTTTTAGCTCAACTTTTAGTACAATATTACAGAGCACTAGTAACTCAACAGAAAACTATTCTGAAGGTCATCTTTTTGTTAATGAATTTCCATATTTGAAAAGCATTCTGCATTAAATTATAGTTTATTTCAATTTCTTTTAAGCATTAAGTATTTGTTCTTTACTTGTCCCTCCCATTGCATCTATTCTTTGAATACAACTGGTGCATCTCAATTATATATTTTAAAAAAAGTTTTTTTTTAAAAAAGAATACAAAGCTGATGCATGGAACAAGGAATGCGTGACTGTGACACTATGCAACAGAGTTCTGTAATACTAACATTTATTGGCAGTCATACTTGGGCTGTTCATTTATATTCTCAGTTATATCAATAAAATGTTGAGGCTGCATTGCTTCCTAAATTTTGTCATTTATATATGCACACATGAGACAATTACACATACAGAGATTAAACCTTTGCTTTTGTTACACATTCATAATAATTTTTCCAGCAGAAAGTCTGCAGAGATGTGTTCAAGGTAACGCTTACTATAACAAAAGAAGTAATTGGCAAAGATGCCTCTAATTCATCAGGAGGTCATATTTCTTACGAGTATCACCTGTTACATATTCATAAAAATATTTGTAAGACCCTGAAATTTTTAAGAACTTGAACATGAACATTTATCATCCACAGCTGAACAACAGAAACTCATTATTTTCCCCCTTGCTTCAAATTTATATCAGCCAGTCAGGAAGAAGAAATCTTGTGACTGAACTTCACATTACTCACCACAACAGCTGGAGAAAAAAATATTCAAATCATAGCTCAAGATACCACTTGTAAAAATTCTTCAGATACAAATAGGATGCAATTTACAGACTCAGGATTAGATCCTTCTTAAGGCAATCACTATCAAAGAAGAGATTAACTGAAGAACGTATTTCGACCACCTGCAGTTTACGTCTAAGGTTAGCAACAAAGTGCTTTGGAGTGTGTATTTATTACAAAGTTCAGTTGCGGAAGGAAATGCATGCAGACCTCAAATCACAGTATCCCAGGTTGGAAGGGACCTCAGGGACCATCTAGTCCAACCTTTCTGGGAAGAGCAGAGTCCAAACAAGATGGCCCAGCACCCTGTCCAGACGACTCTTGAAGGTGTCCAGCGTGGCCAAGTCAACCACTTCCTGGGGGAAATTATTCCAACGGTTGACTGTCCTCACTGTGAAAAATTTTCCTCTCCAAATCCAATTAGAATCTCCCCAAGAGCTACTTGTGTCCATTCCCCCTTGTCCTCTCCATGTGACTCCTTGTAAAAAGGGAGTCTCCATCTTCTTTGTAGCTACCCCTTAAGTACTGGTACATGGTGATGAGATCCCCTCTGAGCCTCCTTTTCTCAAGGCTGAACAAACCCAGTTCTCCCAGGCTATCCTGGTATGGCAGGCTTCCCAGTCCTTGGATCATCTTGGTGGCCCTTATCTGGACCCCTTCCAGCCTGTCCACATCCTTTTTGTATAGAGGGGACCAGGACTGTACACCGTACTCCAGGTGTGGCCTGACAAGCGTTGGGTAGAGTGGGATAATGACTTCTTTATCTCTGCTGGCGATGCCCTTTTTGATGCAACCCAGTATCCTGTTGGCCTTCTTGGCCACAGCAGCACACTGTTCGCTCATGTTGAGCTTCCTGTCCTCCAGCACCCCCAGGTCCCTTTCCACAGAGCTGCTCTCCAGCCAGGTGGATCCCAGTCTGTGCTGCACTCCCGGATTATATTTTCCCAGGTGCATGATCTGACACTTCTCCTTGCTGATCTTCATAAGGTTCTTGCTGGCCCACTCTTCCAGCCTATCCAGATCTCCCTGCAGAGCAGCTCTCCCTTCTGGAGTGTCTACTTCCCACTCAACTTGGTGTCATCAGCAAACTTCATCAGGCTACACTTGATGCCGTTATCCAGATCACTTATAAAGATATTGAATAACATTGGGCCCAGTATCGATCCCTGGGGGACCCCACTAGTGACAGGTTGCCAGTTTAACAGAGCTATTTACCACCACCCTTTGGGTGCGGCCTGTCAGCCAGTTCCCCACCCACTGCACAGACCACTTGTCTAGGCCATAACACATCAATTTCTCCAGGAGGAGGCTGTGGGGGACCGTATCAAAGGCCTTGGAGAAGTCCAGGTAGACAATGTCCACTGCCTGCCCCATGTCAACCAGGCAAGTCACTGTGTCATAGAAGGCCACCAGGCTTGTCAAGCACGATCTGCCTTTAGTGAAGCCATGTTGGCTTTTCCCAATCACGTGCTTCATTTGACTTGTGATGGCCCCCAGGAGGATTCGTTCCATAACTTTCCCAGGGATTGAAGTATGGCTGATGGGTCTATAGCTGCCCAGATCCTCCCTTGAGCCCTTCTTGTAGATAGGGGTAACGTTTGCCTTCCTCCAGTCCTCTGGGACATCCCCCGTTCTCCAGGACTTCTCGAAGATTATGGAGAGCGGCCTTGCGATGATGTCAGCCAGCTCTCTCAACACCCTCAGGTGGATGGCGTCAGGGCCCATTGATTAGTGGGGGTCAAGCTCCTGTAGTAATTCATGTTCTAACTCTTCCTTCACTGATGGTGGGTCAGTGTTTGGTTCAATCGGCAATTTTGTTCCCAAAGCCTGGGACCCGACAGTGCTGGTAAAGACAGAGGTGAAGAAGGTGTTGAGGACCACTGCCTTTTCTGCATCGTTGGTGATTGATTCTCCTTTTCCGTTTAATAGTGGGCCTATGTTTTCCTTCTTTTTCTCCTTCTGGTTGACATGTGTGAAGAAATCTTTCTTGTTATTTTTCACATCTACAGCCAGTTCTGATTCGAGTTGGGCTTTTGCTTTTCTAACTGCGTCTCTGCACTCTCTGGCTATGCCTTTGTAGTTCCCAGCGGATAATCCTCCACTTCTCCATTTCTGGTATGCTTCCCTTTTGGATTTGAGTAGGCCAGTCAGAAGAACAGGATTCAGTGGCACTGATCCTGCTATTTTCATTCTGCTCAAGGGTTACAAGCTCTTTTTTTTATACCAGACAGGTTGGCCCATGTATTTTGCAATCTAATTCCACAGAAACTTTGCATAAAGACTTTCAGTTTGAACATGGTGTTGAGACGAAACATTTCTGCATTCACATAGTCTCCCACTGATGCATAAGGAGATTCTTCTTACGCAAAATCATAATTTTAGAAAAAATAAGCACAATTTCTGTGCTGGAGGTTTTGGAAACATCATTGCCTTCAACCCCCGACACTGTACCAAGTCAACAATGATCTCCCTCTACCTCACTGTAGTCATTCTGGAAACACACACCAGATGAGGCAAAGAGGGCATCCCTTTCATGATCTGACAGCATTCCAGATTTTATTAATTTTCTTCTTTTTGACAATTGTTGTTCAGAAAAAAATGGGAGTTGTTTCTGCATCATGTTTATGATGGAACGCATTCACAAACAGGTTCTGTAGCATTTCATATAAAATGTCTTAGTCTGGATTCACCTGATGCCTCACAGTTTTGTTTTTGTTTGGTTTTTGTTTGTCTGTTTTTTCCATAGCCTGTACCTCCCAACCCACAACACTCTGTCCCCAGCTGATGCATGGCTGCTCTGATATTTCATCATCTACATTGCCCCCAAGGAACACAGCTATTCTGGCAGTTCACAAATAGAAATACAGCCTTTGATGTAGCTGGGGTGTTTGATCCAACAGTTGCTTTGAAGATCAAGACCAAAGCCTTAGACGATACTGAAAACTGACTGGGAGCCAGTGGAGCGAACCAAGTGCTGATCTGACACACAAAGAGCTGCCTAAACTATACCAAAATTGGACAACTACACTCCCTACCATCTAACGCTCACCAATAGCCTTCAAATCCAAACACAGAAAGCATCATTTCCACTGAGGGGAGGATATTGCAAGCTAAGAGGGGAAAGGTCACCTTTCAACCACACTTCTAAGATGTCTGCAGTGGTATTTAAAGTTAACCTTCATGAACTGTGACCAAGTCATGAGAGCATTCTTGTTGTCATTTACCTTTTGTCATCTGCACCAACACTGAACATTAATTCTAATAGGTGACATACACACCCATTCCACAATTGGTTTTGCCACCCCTCCAAGGCTTGCTTCTTCTTACAGATAAATAGGAAGTGATACATAAAAGCATGGGAAAAGCAGCAAAGAGGTGGTTGTTTCAGGACTTGCTGTTCACTTGGTCTGAAGCACACAGATGCATTCTAGCCACACCACAGAAAGGAGATGAGTGGACACGAAAAAGGTCAGCTATTTCAGAAGGACTGACCAAGTTCTATGCACCTGGCCAGAAAAGCTGGTAACCAAAAATTGGACAAACCTAGGCTGCAGGTTAGTCAGACCAACAAGACATAATCTTTGCGCTAAGATGATCTAACTGATCTTCAGGCTCTGGAGGAGCTAGTCATAGCTCCTGGTTTTCACACGACTTTAGGGAGTATTGTTCTTGGTTTTCATTAGAAGGGACAGGTAACTCTCAGCTTCATCTTCAGAGTGTTCACCCTTACCAACACTAGCAGTCACACCAAGGTTCAATTTCATCCAGTCATTCATTATTTCTTTTTAAGCAATTTGACATCTTAAGTAATAGAGTTAGCCTAGTTTACCCAGCAGAATCTTGCTTTTACCAGTGGTCTCAAATAATATACATGAAAATACTTAATTTGCTTTCTTGGTATTCCTAAATCCCCCACATTTTATGGTCAGTAAATGGGTAAGCCTGTGTTCCAAACTAGCACACACTGATGCATATATACTGACATTCAAATCTTTGCTGTACAACTATAGCAATGCCACTTATGCTGGAAATGGCTCCTGCCACAAGCACAGTTCAGACACAAAACACAAAACCCAGAAATTTCTCACATTTGCTTCTGCCTTTTTCATACCAGTAAAGCTTCTGTCGTTTGCATAGTAGTAAGTATATGTTTTATCTGTAGACTTGATCACTGCAAAGTACTTATAGACCACACCAGAACTAATAGCAACATAATGAATGCATATAGAGAAAGATAATATAATTTAGTAAATTTACAAACTCATCTACCTCAAAATGAAATGCTGAGAACTTCTAAATCTACTAAAAAATATATTTTTAAAATGTATTTGCTCTTATCTGCATTTGAATTATATCATGGGTACATCTCACAACTAGATCTTATGCTTTTCATTTTTTTATTTGTTCTTGTAAGATGCATATTGAATATTTATTGTAAGGACAAGATTTTTCAAGTTGTTACTAGCTACAATTATGAATGTGATTTTAACAAAAGGGCAGATTAATATAATTCTGGTAGGAAAGGTCAGGATCAAACAGCTATACTGTTAACTTAAATATAATTCATGTTACAGGCATGAAAATACAACTTAAAAGATGGGTAGGACCAGAAGCAAAATGTATACAGGAATATATTTTGACAAACAGAAGAGTTCAGCCCACTACATCTATTCCTGATTTTAGAGATTGCTTGTACACAGATTTCACAGGAGTGCAAGCTAATAGTTCCAGTGTGATGAAATACAGGCATGAACACACAGTTGTTTTATTTGCCATAAAAGATCAAACCTAGAATTTTTAGTACCATAAACAAAGTCTCTGGCATTTTATTTAACAGAGTAGTAGCTTCATCTCTGGCAAAGTGTAAAGGTCCCCATGCCTGCTGTGCCAGCAGCTAGACAGAGATGCTACCATGCACACTAAATCCCTGTCTGAACAAAATTGATTCAAAGGAGGTTGTGGAGTCTCCTTCCCTGGAGACAGTCAAAACCCGCCTGGACATGGTCCTGTGCCCCCTGCTCTAGGTGTCCCTGCTGAAGCAGGGGGGTTGGACAAGATGATCTCCAGTGGTCCCTTCCAACCCCTGCCATTCTGTGATTCTGTGATTTAATAATGCAGAGGCTTCAAACCAGAAAAGTCTAAAACATTTTTATTTTGAAATCTTCCTATTGCTAGGTTTCCAGGTATCATTTTGCTTGCAAGTGAGCAAGTAGTACAGGATAAAAAAATAAAAGGGTATGTGTTTATTTGCTACGCCTTATAAAAAATATTGTAAAAAGGTCTGGGAGAATTAAACACGGCCGCAGACATGTCCAAAACTCTAATGCCCTAAAAGTCTACATCTCTAAAAAAGACAGAAAACCACAATGCAGAACACTTTTTAAACTTATATTCTCCACATGTAATCCTTGAACTGCCTCTTTACACTCCCTCTTTCTCTCCACTTTTAGGTTCACAACAGTCATGGCTGTCAGCTCAAATACAGAAAGTAATTCTCCAAAGTAGTCTCTGTGTTCAAACGTTCCAACACATCGGTGTTCTCCAGGGAACCTCAGCATATGTCCACAGAGACAGTGCCTACACAAGAGAACTTTCTCTGTATCACTTTCTGGCACTTTCGAACAAGCCTGAAGAAACGGCATCCTTTGCTGTGTGACACAACAGAGATGTCCTATTGCCACCACTACTCACAGTGGAGACTGGGAGCAAAGACCTCTGTTTCCTTACTGATGTGTATTTTTCAAGAATTAACAGATCAACAGCAGCACTGACATGAAATAATCGGAATGGAAACCTCATAAGTCACGTAATTCTGTAAACTGGTTAGTTCTGCTCTTTTTCTTGAAACAACTCATTTGCATTCAGTACACGAGAAACAGCACCATTGGCATTAAGCGCTTGTCCTATGACAAGACTTTCACGTTTTCACTGTATTGCTTAAGTCATGTACTCTGCTTGTACAAAATACATGTGTAAAACAGCACATTTACAGGGAGAAAAATAGGAATAAAACTAATTTCTCACAGTGAAAGTTTTTTTTTAACTGTTACTGGTGCTTCTACATAAAGAAGTGAGGAAAAGAAACTCAGAAGTAGCACTGCTGCTCACGCCACTGACTCAACTGCTTGCTGTGAGAATAAAACCTTGTCTATCTTCATTTAGGATCGTTTTATCAGCAGTGATACATTCACATTTTTTTAAATGTGCAAAGAAGTAACCAGTAAATCAGAAAGCGCCTGACTGATGCTGCACACTTGCAGAGTCATTTATTATTAATTTTTTAAATTGTTGTTGAATCCACCTTCCCAGGAAATTAATCCCTTTTCACAAAATTTTGCAAAGGACAACTCCTGGCCCAAAGCATGTAAGGGTTAAGCAGAAGGCATGAGAGAACAGATGAATACAGCCTGATGGAGGACAAGGCTGCCTGGGGAAGATTATGAGCAATGGGCATGACACAGCAGGAGACCTGCCCGCTCCTATTTCCACAGGCATTGCTGCAAAGGGGATCCTGGATGAAGAAACTGAAAAAGCTTCTAAGGTAGACTGGCAGACCAGCACCTTTTGTTAAGTGTGAGGACAAACTGAGGCCAAAAATAATATCACAGTGGTATTTGAAAAATAAGGAAGCGGGCAGTAACAAGTGACAACTAATCTCTTGATAACAATTGATACATGAGAGGCCATGAAGGGTGCTGAAAGTTAAGAGCCTGTGGAGACACATGAAGAAAGGTAACTTAGCAGCAGCATTTTGAATAGATACTAATGGAGCAAAATGGCATTTGTAAAGGAAGGCAGAGAAGACACTGCAGAAGTCAAGACATAAAATCGTAATATCCCTTGATAACAATTTTATCTCCGTGAACGAATAGGAAAAGCATGTCTTAGAAATGCAAAGTAGGAAGAACAAGAAAGATGTATATGAGGCAAGATCTTTTAGACCAACTAATTGAAAGAAACACATTTTTTCAGGTCTAAATAACATAAAGCAACTTCAAAGGAGAAAAAGAAAAAGGAATAATTGCTGAGAGTGTTACTCATGGAACTGAGATGAAACGTACATCATATGTGCAGGAGGGCTGGGGAACGTTAGTACAGGGAGAAGCTACAGGAGGGTTCTCTTCAGAAAAGAGCATGTAATTTGTCATCTGTGGAAAATGAAGGGACAAAACGAGGATTAAGAAGGATTTAGATAAGCACCAGAAAGTGACCATGGCAATACTAAGGTACAGGCTAAAGTGAGAGATAGTGGTGATACTCACAAGTACCATGAGAGAAGGTAGCAAAGAAGGTTGAACTTTTTTCTTGAGAATTGCCTAATCCATGAAACATCAGCTAAGATTTTAATTCGGACAGAAAGGTAGAGCTGGAGTAGAGAGACTGAGATAGGACTCATTAGTATAGACATGAATTTGTATTCATGGACAGGATTTGTCCACGGATAAGAGGAGTAAAAAAGCAAAAGGCAGAGTTTGCAAAACATTGTCACAGAAGGAGACTGAAGACTATAAGATTCCTGAAATTATGAAGGAGGAACTACTAGAGAAGACAGACACCAGAACAGAGGGTGGTCATGTCTGCAAACCGCCTAAAGACTGGAACTGACACAGAAAGGGCAACTGAAAAATCAACAAGTGAGAGGAAGGCTGATTGCCATCAGGACTCCCAGAGAAGAGGAGTTGTGTAAAAGGGAAATCAGGGAGCAGTTGCTAAAGAACAGGGTGGATGATGTCTATTGAGTAGAACTGAAACATGCTACATGCCTATTCAAATGATCAGAAGGGCATAAAGTAATGTGGCAGCTTGAAAAGCATGAAAGGCCGTTGTGGAAGTGGGAATCAAAGATGAACAGGGAAGAACCATAAGGCAAAGGTCAGAGGGCCAAAGGGAGGAACTCTAGAGAGAAGACCTGATGGAGGTGACAACAGTGATGGCAAAGGGAACCATGGAGGAGAAAAGAGCTGACTGAAGCTATTTAAAAAATGGGAAAGTAGGAAAGGGGAAGAGTAAGAAGGCATGAGAACAGCACTGGAGCTGACTGAGAAGGATTTAGAAAACCAGGGAAGAGGGAGAAGGGCTAGCAGCAGGTATAGAGGAATTAAATCAATAACAGCCAACAGAACTAGGGAATGTGTGGCTAAAGACCCGAAGGCACCTCTTCAACTGGCAATTGACAAAGCCTTGAATGTTTTGCCAAAGAATGCAGAAGGTGTTATGAGTTTATATGGGCTTAAAAAGTAGGTAGGTAGGTAACAGTAACAAAAAATCTATCAAGGCATAGTAAGTACAGGAGTGCTGTGCCTTTGCCCCTGAAAGTCCCTGAGCTGCAGATTTCTTCAGCCAGGGAATGTAACAAGATCAGAGTTTGAAAATTACTCTGCAGGTACAACTGCAGATTTTTCTGCTAAGCAACTAGGAAGAACTGCCAGATCTGACAGGGAGAAGGGAAGAAGGTCGCCCTCATTTCAATATGTAGCCATTTATGGAAGCAATTTTTTTTCCACAGCTATACTGTTTTGTATCAGGTTTTTAGGGCGACTCGTACAAACACGGCAGTTCATTAAATGGATCTGGTGAAGAAGACTATCAATTCATTCTCAGCACAGAAACAAAATGTTTGAAACAATGCAGTGAGGGCAAAACTGAAAGTTGAGACAACTTTCCATCAAAGGCCTAACCCTGTGCCTAATTATATTCATTAAATATATCAGTGGTGATCATATGCAATGGCTCATTGAGGAACCCACACTACACTACTTCATACAGTCTTTGGGTTTTGTACTGCTGCCAAAATGTTTTACCCTATTTCCAGTGACTGAGTAACAACTTTTGGTTTTAGTAATTGAAATACAAGTGCTATACAAATATTAAGAGTAGAAGATCTGGCACTCATCTGTAGCTGTAATTAGCGGATTATAGATTTCTAATTGACTTCTCACTACGCCCTGAAAGTCCGTACTTGCAGCAAATCAGTATCAAACATGCTGTAAGCATTGAAGGCATCTTTACAAATTTTAACCTAGGAAATTTTAACCTAAGAAACTGCAATTTCCAGCAAACTGCAATTTCTAAGGACATATTATACCTTACAGTTGTTCAGTCGCTTGCCTGTTCATTTCATCAACATCTGAAAAATCTTTATACTGCCTAAATAATGTATTATATCCATAACAACAGGATACAGTACACTGTATGATTGATTACCTTGGCATTTAGCCCTTGTGGGAATAGCTTTTGTGAAACATGGCTCTATTGGACTCCCAGAAAATTACATTTTGGTAAAACTGTTTGAATGATCAAACTTCAGTATGGCTAGACATAACATTATTAATATTGCACTGGCAGGTACAAACTTGAACTTTTCAGACTGTACCAAAACAATGCTATTTTATACTTGTTTCTCAAGGAATCTGAGACAGAAAGTCAGGGTAGATCAGTTTAAATCAGGGCTTTCAATCACTAATTATAATGCTGATTAAAATCAGCAAACTTTTAATTCATACAGTCGTTTACACAAGTAACCATTGCTACATTTGTTTTTGTTTCAGTATTCTGAAGTGCAGTTGTTTTACACGGGACTTTACACAAAATTTGGTACTATTTTATGCTAATTATTTAAAGTACCAATTTTTCGTTTTCCATTTTCCTTTTCCATAATGATGTTAGCAAATGATAAAAGAGCCATCACTTATTTGCCAAGTGATTACTATTTATTTTTTAATCATGGTTAGTGTCAGATTGACTCTTATTCCATCTGAAATTGAAACAGATTGCAACCAGACTTTTATTTTCTAAAATACATACCTTATGCATATTATTTGAAATGTACTAATTAATAGTGTAAGTAGAACTATCTTCAATACAGCAGATACATGGAAGAAAAAAAAAAAGTTAATCGAAGCGGGTGCTGTATTGTAAATTTAACATTTATGAAGGTATACATTCTCTGTTGCTAACAAAATTTACTACTTCTGAGCATCCTATCTTATGAGATTTTGGTATGGCTAACAGCCTCAAACCTAATTTATATTCACGGACTGAAAGAGGACAGTAAGAATAAACAAATATATCCAGTTCCTCAAATCTTAATATGTTTTTCAGCCTTTAACTGCACACTGAACTGAAGTTATCCAATATAGCTAAATGAAGAAAATATTATTTCAGAATCAGGAAAGGATACAAGCTGTTATGAAAACACTGTTAACTTTCCCAGTTAATGATTGTTCTCTAAATCCCATCACTATCTGAAACTTTATCAACAACATTATTTCCTGAATTGTTTATTTTTAGGTTATTCTAGTAAATTTTTTTCATAGATTATTGCTTAATACCTTCATTTCACCTACAATTTTTAAGTTCTCGAAAAGAACATATAAAATATGTATTTAAATAACTGGTTTGGTCTTTTTACTGAGCTGTTAGTTTTTAGCTATCATGTTCTTAATGATTCTAAGACTGTTCCTCCCCATTTCCCCAAATACTTGCAACATACATACAAAATATCAAGGAAAGGGAGGACGAGAAGGATAAATGTTAATCTCATTGATTTAAAAATTAATCAGAGCATGCTTAGAAAACTGTCAGGAAAAGTAATTTTAGCCTAACTTTACTGCTCATTATGAACTTCAGTGCAAACAGCTCATTTGCTCTGATGACTTTTTGGCATTATACAATCTGCTTGCAATTACGATTTGCCATACATTAGTAAATACTGGAAACAGACATAGCAAACTGAAAACTGGATCTACTGGCCTGGGTGTAGACATATTGCCAGTTCTCATTAATTCATTGGCCATGACCAATATAAAGACATAGACTTTTATTTTCCTAATAGACCTCCACTGGCAACAGAATTTAGTACAACTCCAGGACACGCTTTCTTTATAGGCCACATTGATGGAAAGCACTATCTCCACTGCAAACAAAAATTAATACACCAAATAAAACATAAGCATGACACTATGTAATATTCATGAGTTCATACAGTGTTATTCTGTAAAGTTTAGTTTCTTACTCTGCATTATATCATCATCCTCCAGAACCTTTGCTTGCTTTTAATTAATAAAATTAATTAATTCTGAGTTTCAGATTTGCTGTAAGAAGCTCAAAGACATGACCTCGCTGAACTGCTGTAACAATAACTTCTTGAGACTGACAGCAACTGGTTAATCTCACTCCACTGATAATTTCAATACCCACAGACAAATACTGTTAAGTGCTCTGTAACAGAGGAAAAAAAAACATGAACGGCCATGTTCCAAAAATCCAAAACCTCTCTCTTTCACCTTCTTAGCTGGGACATATCCAACCCTTACACAGAAGCCTGCCTCTCTGAAACACTGTAGTGCAGCCGTGTTAACAGAAAATATAAAAGACTTCCAGAAAAACAGGGCTGGTGACCACTGACTCCATCCACCTCCCCAGTGAATAAGGTACAATTCCATCATTCCCACCTTTGGTTTTGAAGCCTTCAGTAATGAGGAACCCACAGTCTCCTCACAAAATTATTCCAGTATTTTGATAATCTCACCACTGGAATGTATTTCTAGAGTCTATGCTGAGTTTCCCTGTTGGAAACCTGCTACTTTTTGCACCAGTCTGAGAACAGATTGCTCATTTACTGTTCAAGTATTTGACCTATTTCCTCAATTTCTCTCCTCTAGATCACATCAACTAACATACAAGCTCACCAGCCTGGATACAGGTTTGAAGAACACTTTTTTGTCCAGCTGAAAACTGAGATGCAGAGCTGTTGCTTATCCTGCTCAAGGACAAAAAGATTGTGCAAGCCTACTTTCTGAATATATTATCAGTTCAGAAAACAAACACATCTCCCAGCTGCTTTGGCTTCCAACCAGCAGACAAAGTTAGGCTGATCAGTTTGACAAGTGCTCATGTTCTCATGTGGAAAGAGAAATGTTGCAAGCGGGGAAGGGGAAAGAAGCAGAGTGTCCCAGCAGAGTGTGGGAGAGAACTGCTGCTGAGCAGTGCCCCCAGGCAGGGGGCCATCAGAGGTCCGTGTCAGCTGCCTGCTTCAGCTGGGCTCCCCTGCTTGAGGCAGCACTGTCCACTCCCTCCAGTCTTCATGGAGCACTGAGAGCTTTGACAAAGCATAAAATATATAAAACAAATATTGGAGGAAGATCCATGTTATCTGTGTTCATATTGAACAAATTTAAATCATACAGTTACATCGTTAACAAAACCTTCACAGTGAGTTTGGTTTCTGTGACATACGCTTGAATGTGAAAACTGCGAGCAGCCCTAGGATCCAGGCTACCACAAGGCTCTGGTGGTGTTGGCTACACCCCAGCACTGGAACACCAAACCCTCAGGCCTCAATGTGCTAAGCTATGCAGCCCCAGCAAGCTACTGAAGAAACCCTTTACTGCACCTCTGAGGTCCCTGTGGGATTCCAACAATAATTCATCCAATGCATCAGACTGTAGGACAACACTTCAACCTATAATTTCTATTTTTAACAAAAATCGCCACTTCAGAAAAACAAATAAAACCAACCAAACTCTGATTGGTGTGTTTTACCACTGGCAGAAAAAAAATGTGTAAAAACCTTTCCTAAACTGCTGAAGGGACATACAGGGTTTCCAGTGGCTGTATTAGTACCTCCTAGAAACTCCTCCTCAAGAATTACTTGGGTCTGAGAACCTAAAAAGCCACATGAAGGATCAATTAACAGTCACTAATGTTTACCTGGGGGTGCTGGTGGACAGGAAGCTCAACATGAGCGAACAGTGTGCTGCTGTGGCCAAGAAGGCCAAAAGGATGCTGGGTTGCATCAAAAAGGGCATCACCGGCAGAGAGAAAGAAGTCATTATCCCACTCTACCCAACGCTTGTCAGGCCACACCTGGAGTACGGTGTACAGTCCTGGTCCCCTCTATACAAAAAGGATGTGGACAGGCTGGAAGGGGTCCAGACAAGGGCCACCAAGATGATCCAAGGACTGGGAAGCCTGCCATACCAGGATAGCCTGGGAGAACTGGGTTTGTTCAGCCTTGAGAAAAGGAGGCTCAGAGGGGATCTCATCACCATGTACCAGTACTTAAGGGGTAGCTACAAAGAAGATGGAGACTCCCTTTTTACAAGGAGTCACATGGAGAGGACAAGGGGGAATGGACACAAGTAGCTCTTGGGGAGATTCTAATTGGATTCGGAGAGGAAAATTTTTCACAGTGAGGACAGTCAACCGTTGGAATAATTTCCCCCAGGAAGTGGTTGACTCGTCCACGTTGGACACCTTCAAGAGTCGTCTGGACAGGGTGCTGGGTCATCTTGTCTAGACTGTGCTCTTCCCAGAAAGGTTGGACTAGATGATCCCCGAGGTCCCTTCCAACCTGTGATTCTGCGATTCTGTGAATATTGACAAAAATCCCAAAACAGCAACCATAACACATACCATAGATAATAATTATATTCAGTTGCTACTTTCTCCACTACCAGTCATGCAATGACTTAAGATTTACATAAATCATCAATTCTTGACCTAATACTTAAAATAGTAGATGAAAACCAATCTTTTTGTTGTTCTTGGTGCTTAGAAACTTTTCTCGTTTGTTATGTTGAACAAAAACAAACAAACAAAAAGAACTGTGATTTTGAAACAACGTTAAACATTATTATACTTTTAGAGACACAGCAGTATTTCTCTATCTGAGAAATGGTGGACCCTAAGTAACTTGTCCTCTTTATTTAAGTCACATATCTTTGCAGGGGGGATACTTTATCTTAAAAATAATATTTTTGCTTTCTTCAGGACTGCTATTCTTTGCAACAGACAAGTTTACGACTTCAGTCTTAAGGAGGAACTAAAACGATAGAGAGAAGATTAGAAAGGCAAAAACCCAGCTAGAACTCAACCTGGCCACTGTTGCCAGGGATAACAAAAAATGTTTTTACAAATACATTAACAACAAAAAGAGAATCAAAGAGAATCTCCATCCTTTATTGGACATGGAGGGGAACATCACCACCAAGGATGAGGAGAGGGCTGACATACTTAATGCCTTCTTTGACTCAGTCTTTAATAGTCAGACCAGTTATCCCCAGGATATTCAGCCCCAAGTTGGAAGACAACGACAAGCAGAATTAAGCCCCCATAATCCAAGGGGAAATGATTACAAGCCTGCTATACCACCTAGACAGACACAAGTCTATGGGGCTGGATGGGATCCACCCAAGGGTACCAAAGGAGACGGTGGAGATGATCACCAAGCCACTCTCCATCTTTTATCAGCAGTCCTGGCTAACTGAGGAGGTCCCAGTTGACTGGAAGTTAGCAAATGTGATGCCTGTTTACAAGAAGGGCTGGGAAGAGGATCCAGGCAACTACAGGCCTGTCAGTCTGATCTCAGTACCAGGGAAGATTATGGAGTGGTTCATGTTGAGTGCACTCACCAGGTGTGTGCAGGACAACCAGGGGATCAGGCCCAGCCAGTATGGCTTCATGAAAGGCAGGTCCTGCCATATCAACCTCATCAACTTCTATGACAAGGTGACCTGCCTAGTGGATGAGGGAAACGCTGTGGATGTTTTCTCCCTGGACTTTAGTAAAGCCTTTGACGTGGTTTCCCAAGGCATCCTCCTGGAGAAACTGGCCGCTCATGGATTAGACGGGCACATTCTTCACTGGGTAAAAAACAGGCTGGATGGCTGAGCCCAGAGAATGGTGGTGAATGGAGTTAAATCCAGTTGGTGGCCAGTCGTGAGTGGTGTTCCCAGGGCTCAGTGTTGGGGCCAGTCTTCTTTAATATCTTTATCAACCATATGGATGAGGGGATTGAGTGCACCCTTAATAAGTTTGCAGACAACACCAAGTTGGGTGGGAGTGTTGATCTGCTCGAGGGTAGGAAGGCTCTGCAGGGGGATCTGGACAGGCTGGATCATTGGGCTGAGGCCAACTGTATGAGGTTCAAAAAGGCCAAGTGCCGGGTCCTGCACTTGGGTCACAACAACCCCATGCAATGCTGCAGGCTTGGGGAGGAGCGGCTGGAGAGCTGCCCGGTGGAGAAGGATCTGGGGGTATTGGTTGACAGCTGGTTGAACATGAGCCAGCAGTGCACCCAGGTGGCCAAGAAGGCCAACAGCATCCTGGCTGGTATCAGGAATAGAGTGGCCAGCAGGAGTAGGGAGGTGATCGTGCCCCTGTACTTGGCACTGGTGAGGCTACACCTTGAAAATTGTGTTCAGTTCTGGCCCCTTGCTACAAGACAGACATTGAGCTGCTGGAGCATGTCCAAAGAAGGGCAATGAAACTGGTGAAGGGTCAGGAGCACAAGTCTTCTGAGGAGTGGCTGAGGGAACTGTGCTTGTTTGGTCTGGAGAAAAGGAGGCTGAGGGGAGACCTTATTGTGCTCTACAGCTACCTGAAAGGATGTCGGTCTCTTTGCCCAAGTAGCAAGCGATAGGATGAGAGGAAATGCCCTGAAGATACAATGGAGGAGTTTTAGATTAGGTATTAGGGAAAATTTCTTCACTGAAAGAGTTGTCAAGGATGGGAACAGGCTGCCCAGGGAAGTAGTTTAGTCACCATCCCTGGAGGTGTTCAAAAAACATGTAGACATGGTACTTCATGACATGGTTTAGGAGGCGTCGTGGTGTTGGTTTGACAGTTGGACTTAAAGATCTTAGAGTTCTTTTCCAACTTTAATGATTCTATGATTTCTGCCACAGTAGAGCCACCTGACTGTAAAATTCAGTTGTGATTATGAAGTATAAGAACATTCTAAGTTCCTCCAGTTTCACAAAATTTTGAGGATAAAATGTAATGACCTAGTGAAAATAAATAAATAGTTATATCACATTCTACTTGGCATACATTATTAGCACAGAGAACATTTGCTAGAGGTACTGTTAAGTGAAAATCCTTGTTACATTATGCTTGACTTCCCAAAGCACTGAGTACATAATATCCATCATGAAATTCAGTATAACTAAGTTTAGAAAAAGGTACATTCAAGACCTGTGATCAGCATTCTGACATCTCCAGTTATGAGTTTTAATTAAACTTGCTTTTGTATTATGTCTATTTTTATTAAATAGGCACAGAATAATGTTTTATACATTATGCATAACTAAAAAGAGATTAAAAAGTTATTTGTAAATGCCTTTTCTTAAAAGGACTTCGTAATTCAAGTCAGTGTTCCATAACTCTTCTTCAGAGTTGTGATGAAGAGGCATCACCACTGAAGATAATCTACCTCTTGGAAGGCTTCAGCAACCTCGTTGGCAATCCATTTCAACACCCCAGATACTACTTCCTGTGACAACTGGCTGAGAAATGAGATAGTTGGATGATACAGGGCATGGATTACTTTTTTGTCAGGAAGTAAATTATGAAAAAATAACAACAAAGAGATTCTTCATAATCTCTGATGCATCAGACTAACCCTCGGATTCCACAATTCCTGCCCTTTGGTACTGAGGATCTCTCACCACTAAGCAGATGAGGTCTCCCTCTCTGTATTTTTTCATGTGATATATCACATTTAAAGAATCTTCATAACTCCCTACTGTCACAAATAAGAAACACAAAGATGCACCTAGAAGTCCTAACTGCCCTAAACGTCTCCTTTCTTTTGGAAGCTGCACCTCCCAGAGCAGAGACGGCAGAACTGCATGGCAGCAGCCCTGTAAACGATCAGTTTACTGCCGTGTGTATGAAAGCCACGTGACCTTGATTCTGGATTGTGCCATAGGTTGTGGGGTAATCCACAGCTGGTTCAGGTTCATCTCAGCCACTTCTACTGTGGAAGCAGAAACTGCCAAGAGAAACGTGGTTCCCCTCCAGTTGCAAGCAGGAGAAACCCTTTCAGCAGGCTAATCCCACTCATATTCCCAGATCCTCCCCACTGCATTTTTTCTGACAAGCAATTCACCTTGTAGCTATGGAGTCCTATCACTTAACTCATGAATACTACATGCACGAATACCATGCAGTTCTGACTGAGTGTTACACACTGTGTCAGCTTGTACACAGTCACACGTTAGAAGTGCTTATATCTTTGGTAGATAGGAGAATGCCTGTTAAACCCAGGATCTCAGCCTTGTGAGCATGAAGGACTGCTCACGCAACAAAAAACAAGCAAATTTATCAATTGTTGTTCCTCTAAATATTCCATTCACAAAATGAACAGTTTCAAATGAGTCTCAAGCAAGAAATGAAACTAGAATAACTAGCACACCAAATTACCAAAACGACTTATCAAACAACAAGGGAAGGCCTGCTCAAAGGAATTAGTATTTTGAGCTTCAGGAAACCTATGAAAATGGTATACTGGCGCTGTGACACAAAAGAGGGGTGGTTCTGCGGTTGCCTTTTTTTTTTTTTTAACAATGCTTTTCTTCAACAGTTACTCTTTCTACACTTCCTTGGAAGTAGTTTTTATTAATACAGCATCTTACTATAGCATTTACCTTTTGACCTGGATAAATACAATTTCAGAACAGTCCAAACAGAAATTCCTTGGAATCAGCATGTTTATATTTACAAATTCTACATAACTTCCTCCTTGATACCAATCAAATGCACAAACATAGATTTACTGGCTAACTAGTATTAAGTAGAAGCTGAAAGTAACTCTCTCTTGGAAAAATGGCTTTTTTTCTGAAAGACCAAAAAGCTATGTGCCTGCTGTAGAGAAACTTACTTAGTATCCAAGAGAAGAAACTAGCAACTTCTGAATTATCTGAGCACCTTCTGACTTAGCTGAGCAACTTCACTCTGTTTCCTGAGAATCGGAAAGCTAGAATGCAGCACCTCCTAATGTTTCGGTACTAATTCATCACTGATTGTGTTTTAAACCGCCTTTTTTTAATCTCTGAATTAATCTGTACTACCAGAAAATTCTGATTTTACACGTGTATTTCCTCTTGCTTTTCAGACCAGTAGGTAGCCAGAGGTTGGGCATGGCCATGTACTGGTACAAAGAATTACCAACGCTTTTTGTGTGTATTGAGTTGTGCAAACAAGCATCTTGCACATATGAAGTCATAGACAAATATACAGCCCTTGTAATAAGTTTCTGATAAGTAAAGATTTTGTGCAGAAAATAACATGAAAGATGAGTCTTTTAATAATATTTCTTGACTACACATTCTATAATGAACAGATTGTGTCCACATCCTTTCAAGATGTGTGCGGATATACTGAGAACTACCATCAAATACTCTGCATAAGAAGAAATTCAAATATTGGAAAGCTATTTTGATTTATGCTTCATTGCTAAAATGCTGTTACATTCATTTTATCACATACATGCAGTATACTGCATTTTTAAGATCAATTAATTACATTTTGAAAATGTGAAACACCTAGAATTTCAATCTAGAATTTTCCTGGAAGGATTCTGGACAACCATTTTGTCGAATTTGTTCTTAACTTTATTCTCCTATTCCTCCCCACCTTTTCAATCTATTCAGTGCTTTTGATATAGCTTCCATAATGCACGCTGCAGTCACTTTCATTTTGTTAAAGAACACTTATTTGGAAATGAAGATGCACCAAATTATATTCCATAGCATTTGGAAAGAATGGGAAGTGAACAACAACAGACTTCTTGCAAGCTAAATAGAGCCACTGACTGCAAGACATACAAGGACTACTGTGGCAAAATGTTCTTGCTGCTGCTCCACTGACATCTCTGAATTTGAAAAAATGTGGCTCATTAAGGTGAGGCAGAATAAAGACAAAACTGAAATGAAGATTTTCCAAAGTACTCCACTTGCAGGTACATTATTTATGAATTTTATTTTCCTTCCAATACAGGTAGAATGGCAAGAACCCATGTATTGCCTATGCTGTAATAAGTCTGATGTGGTTTATACACAAAATCATTAAAGTTGGAAAAGAACTCTAAGATCTTTAAGTCCAACTGTCAAACCAACACCACGACGCCTCCTAAACCATGTCATGAAGTACCATGTCTACATGTTTTTTGAACACCTCCAGGGATGGTGACTAAACTACTTCCCTGGGCAGCCTGTTCCCATCCTTGACAACTCTTTCAGTGAAGAAATTTTCCCTAATACCTAATCTAAAACTCCTCCATTGTATCTTCAGGGCATTTCCTCTCATCCTATCGCTTGCTACTTGGGCAAAGAGACCGACATCCTTTCAGGTAGCTGTAGAGCACAATAAGGTCTCCCCTCAGCCTCCTTTTCTCCAGACCAAACAAGCACAGTTCCCTCAGCCACTCCTCAGAAGACTTGTGCTCCTGACCCTTCACCAGTTTCATTGCCCTTCTTTGGACATGCTCCAGCAGCTCAATGTCTGTCTTGTAGCAAGGTGCAGCCTCACCAGTGCCAAGTACAGGGGGATGATCACCTCCTGATACAACTTCTAAAAACTAGTCAAGACAAAGCACCTCTATTTTAGCATGCGTCACACTGACCGGGTTACAGCTCACAGAGTAGCCTAGAATTTAACTCTGTGTTCTCTGTGCCTATTTAAGTAGTGTTTTGCATGTGAAATTTAAAAAAAAAAATATCTATTGTGCTCTACCTTTAATCCTAGCTTAGATGATGCTCATAAGAAGACTAGGCTCAATTGTTCTTAGTAATTACCTGAACAAGTATAGGCTTTTAAAATAAATCCTAATTATAAGTGTTAATTAGTAGAATATGCAGTTATTCACAGTTACTTAAAAAATACTAGCAGGCATATTTAGGATCAAAAAAATTTCAAGTTCAAACAAGCTGTTCAAGTTTAACACTTGTTTTCCTAAATAAGTAGGCCAGTTCCATAAAATAAAGGTGCCACTTTAATGCAAACAATATTTACATTGACTTGTTTAAAAAACCCCCAACCAGTTACATTCCTAGAAGTCAAGTTACAATCTGAAGAATGATGGACTACTTACAAACGTATTGCATTTACAAAAATCACTACGCCACTTTCTTCATTCCAGTATCCTTACTAGGAGATGAGAAGAAAACTATAAATTCAAATTACTGAACTAACGTGGAATATCTGAGATGGGCTGTGCTCCCAAGTATTGTTTTTGAAAGCACGCTGGACATGAGAGACTTGCCCCCTTTTAGTTGTTCAAATGTTTGTGGCTGCACTCTAAGTCATCCCTATTAAATGAGCTGTGATTTAAGACTAAAAATACATATTTCAAATAAAAAGATATTTACTTCCTCTCCTAAAAACAAATCTTAATTCTTAGTCAGCCACCATGTAGCCTAGTCAGTTCACTGTTCAGATGGTGTTTTGTACAAGTTTTCCTCCCTGAAAGTCCACTGTGTCTCACCCAAGAGGAGCTACATGAATCAGTTCATATATTACTTCATTTACAATAGTGCATGTCCTTAGGTATTGCAAAATCAAGTAGGTTTTTGATGAACTCCCAATTTAAGAAAAATTTGCCAGCATGCAACTCTCTTACTGTAGTCATGATTAATGTAGCTGCCATAAGGACATATGCAAAAAAGATGTTTCATTTATTCAAAAAGTATTCAGGACAACATTTGGATAGCTGGAGGCTACAGCAGCACTTCCAACTAAATACATCTGCATCAAACCGCTTGCCTTACAGTTATGCTTTCTCTTCATTCCAACGAAGTGCTACTCTGTAGTCCTGATCGTTTTGCATTCTTTTCAACGGGAGCTGATTTCAAGCAAAGGAAGTCACAACAACTGAAGAAACAAATCTTTCCTGAGCACACAGGTTTTCAACATCAACGAGAAATCACCTACCAACATGCAAAAATAATCTAGGGATTAATCATTTCATCTTTTATCTCATTTGATAATATATAGAATAGTATAAGAGATTAAAACACCTGCTTTGAGTATGGTTTCAAGCAATTGAGATTACAGAGTACAGAAAATCTGAGGGACCTGGGTATAATTTTTATTTAAACTCTGGTACCACCCAAACGGTAAGTATCACAATCCAGAGCAACAGCATTTACCAGCAGTACCATGCCAGAAGCACCACTACATTGACAAATATTTGTAAGGTATTTCAGCTTAGACAATACTACAATATTTTATATATTGACATGCTTAAATTTCCTTTTTGTTTGCCATCTTTGGTGTCATCTGGTTCACTGAACCTCTTCCCACAACAACTGCCCTTAGGTAAGTTCAGACACTAGGAATTTCCCCTAAGACAGTAACAGCTTCTGGAAATAAAACTAGAGAAAAATACTGCAACACAGCCTTTTGACATCTTTGCCATTTATTATTTAGAAATATCAATTCAGTTGCTTGAAAACAGACCTGCTCCAAAACTGGCATACCATTCACAATCTGGAAAAGATTTTGCTAGGCGTTATTGATAAGTGAACAACAGGCTACTGAGTCAGCCATTACCTTTGCTCTGACTATTGGAAACCAGATTGAAATTTTTCTGATTCCTCTTGCTAACATTAAAAGTGAAAAATAGGAAGCAGATTCTTTATCACACAAATCCATCCTTATATTCACAGATTGTAACATAAGGAAAGCCTTTAGAGGAATACAGGTCTCAGATGGTCAGAAACTGATCCTTATATTAAGTCAATACCTGGTTATTGAGACAGATCAGAGCCTTGGATTACATAATACTTTATACATACTAATATTCTTTTAATCATCTTTTAACAGATGCAATGATATTTTGTTCATACCTTCTAGGCAGTCATACAAAGGGATATCCTTCCAAAACTGTGAAATACTTTTATGCTACTGTGAGTGTTCTCAGCGACAAAAAAAAAAACCAAACCCCCAAACCAAACGCTTTCACATATGCAGGCTGTATTACTCTTTTTAATACTCTCTTGTGTTCCTGCCAAGAAGCCTCTAGGACTTTAATTCACTCAGTGTCTGACAGTCAAATGCAATTAGCAATCTGTAAAAATATGAAAAATTTCAACCAAAGACTGTTTCTGAAATGCAATGACTAATGAATTATACAGGGAATTGTCTTTCAAATGCCTATCAGAAAAAGCAATACAGCAGATTTTCTTTAGCACCTGGAAAACTATTCTCATGGATTTGAAATAATCTACTACTAGTATGTCAACTCCTTTTTAGGCAGAGCCTAAAAAAACCGAATTGGTCTTTTAGTTGGTGGATCAGAAGTCACTAATATTATCTGCACAAACCTCTCAGTCTTTGTCTACATGTAGATGTTTTCTGAATGTTTTCAGTATCACTGGCATTACCAATTATCAGAATGGAGACATTAAAAAACACTACAAGGTAAACTAGAGCAGAGCTCACAAGGACTCCTCACAGACCACCCATACACTGCTTTCATCCCATGTCAAAGTAGACCCCTCTCAGAAGAGCAATGGCTATCTAGCCTTTTTATGACTACACATTTGCACAGAGAAGCCAGCATGCAGCAAAGTATGACCCCAAGCTTATTCCTGACCTGTGTCCACATGGCAACTTCTTAAAAGAGAACTTAAATACAGAAACCTGTCTTTTCTGGCATGGTAGGGATGAACTCTGCACTCACCAGCAACAGAGGGAACTGGATGGAATTCCCCCACAAATACACTTACTAGAAAATTCTCTTTTGTAATGCAACACTATGGCATCAAAAGTCCTTTCACCAACTATTCAGTGCATCATACAGTTGCACATTTTTTATAAACTTCTAAGTAAATTATCTGTTCATAAATAATCTGTCTTCCTCTCTTGAGGCTCGAACAGTGGACCTGGCCCTTCTGCCAAGAGCCAAATCCAAATATCCTGGACATATCAACCAATTTTAAAGACATGTTTATTTTTGATAGACTTCAATAGAATTTCAAATGCATTTTTTTCAGCATGACACCTTCTTTTCTGTGAACGCTGAGCTACACTCTGACCCAATAAACAGAGCAGACCTAACTGGTAGAATTCAGCATAGATTTGTTGCTTATAAGATCATTCAGACAGCTTCCCAACCTCTATTTTTTACCTCTTCTAATTTTAGCTGTTTCTTTGCTTTACATCTGTCAACTGGGACCTTTATGTAACTTTTGTATTATTTCACTGGGGAAAAGGCAACTATTTAAAGATAGAAAATATATGTAGCAGTGTAGTCCTAAGACATGAGCTCTGTGGGAACAAGCAGGTGGCACAGTCATTTTTTCAGTGGCAGATTTAGTTACTGCCTGCTATCTGCTCACCTCCTCCTGACTGAAAACTCCAAGGTCTAACTCTGGAAGTAGAAATATTGGAGGAAGGAACCAAAACTGAGTATGTTGTTTAGGGAAGAGATGGAAAAGTAGGTGGAAGGAGGTATTTGGAGATCCCAAGGCCAATTTCTCACACAAAGTGGTACTACCACAAACACTAGACCAGGTCAGCTGAGGCTTTGTCCATCTAAGTGTCAAAAACCTCCAAGTAGGGAGGTTCAACCTCTCTGGGTAATCTATTTCACGTCAGCCATACCCTCCCTGTAAACTGTTTTTTTCCCCAGTGTCCACTCTGAAACTTTTGAGTCACAAGTTTTGGCAAGTTTACATAATTTGCCACTAGCAAAAAAAGCTTGGCTCCACCATCTCTGTAACTGCCCTTCAAACGTGCTATTAGATTGTCCCTTAGCCTCCTCTTCACCACACTGAACAAGTCCAGCTCCTTTACCCTTCCCTTACAGATCATGTGCTCTATATTCCCAACCATCTTGGCAGACTTCACTTGGACCCTAGCCACTTTCTCCACATTCACCCTAAACCATAGAACCTAAAACTGGACACAGTATTCTGGATACAGCCCTAGAGGCAGGAAAGCAAGACACTAGTTTTCCTTGTTCTGCTAACCATGCATCTTCCAATGTAACCCATTTTGCCTTATTCACACTTGGCTTATATTCAACTTAGCATTCAACATAACCCCTGGCACCTCTTCAGCAGGACCGCCAGTCAGTCCTCAGCCAGCAAGAGCACTTCTCCTGTTGGACTTCATGAGCTTCCACAAAAAGACTGCTCTTTCATTCCATTCCAAACAAGAAATCTGCAGGAGGCAGGGTCAAAAGCCTTACTAAAGTCAAGGTAAATTGCATGCACTACTCTCCACACAGACCACTTTGCAGTCACTTCATTACAGAAGGCAAACAGATTGTCAAGCATGGTTTACCTGTTTTAAGTTCATACTGACTGTTCTTGATTACCTTCTTGTCCTTTACATGCCTGGAAATGGACAAGTTTCATGATCTTCCAAGGGACTGGATGCATATAGACAGCCAATAGGTCCCTAAGTCATCTTCTTGCCTTTCCTAGGGAGGACTATAACATTAGCCTCTTTCCAGTCACCCATGACCTCTCATCAATACGTTATACTTCTCTAAGTACTCTCCAGCCTTTTGTTCTCCCACTGTTAGCTCTTTCATTCTTCGTCCCAAACCACACCTGTACACCCAGAAGTCTGGGAGAATACTTTGCTCCAATACAAAAAAAAAAAAAAAAAAAAAGGAGTTGAGTACTTCAGCTTTTCCATACTGTCTATCACTAGTCCAGTCTCCCTATCAGTCATATTTTCCTTGAACTTCCTTTCGCTACTGGCACACATACAACCTTTTAACTTTTACATCCCCCTCTAGTCTTAGCTCCAGATGGGCTTTAGTCCCTCCTTTGTCCCTACACCTCCAAGAACTGAAGCAATACTTGTGCTTCCTTCCACTTCCTGTATACTCCCTTGCTAGTTTTAGACACCGAGATGCTCCTTGCTTGTTACGATGTTTGTGTTTGGCATGATGTTTCACAGCCCTGTGCTGTCAAAAAGCTCCTAAGCATAGAGCACTACTCACCCTCTTCCTCCTGCCTACCCTCCAGGAACATCCTGTGACCACACTCAAGTCGTGTGCACTGTCTGGCCAGGGCTCCATGACTCCAGTCACACCACAGCCCTGTGACTCTGCTGGGATGTCCAATTCTTTTTGTTCCCCAAACTGTGAGCATTAAACTACAGAGCTCTGATGAAAATGAAGGCAAATCAGAACGCGGAACAAGAAAATGCTTAACCAGTAAATATGAAGACGCCCAGTAAACCTAATAGAGCAAAGGGGGAAGCACACATGAAAAATAAACAGTTCTGCTCTGATGTGTCCATCACATATGACCAACACTTAAAAGTATCCCCTGGATACTCTTCAGGAATTAACTAACAATGTCTGTTAAGAAGCAAAACAGTGACCTTAGGTCATAATCAAGAAAGAAAAAGAGCAGAGACCTCAATAACATCTTCTCCCTCTTATTTATCAGAGGGAATAAGAGTTTGTCAACAAGACAGGAACAACCATCAAAAAATTCAGTAATCTGCAAAAGAAAATGGAACAGGATGAAAGATCATTTCAGAAACCTAGCAGATAAAAGTAGTTTCTTTGGAGGAAAAGGAGAGGAAAAAAAGTAGTAAAAGATACAATCAACAAAGCATAAACTGTATGCGTATACTTATGTGAGTCATGTACACTGACAGCTAATTCAATCTACCTGTGGGGCTTTTGTTCAGCTCAAGCTCAAACCAATTGACACAAAAAAGGATTTCTGGGATCAGTGATACAGGAGTGAGAAAGGAAAGGCAGTGTACAGGTTTACTTCCACACAAAATGACTGCCTGGAAACAGGTAACCTAAGTCAAGCCAATGGCCCTGTGACAGGAACCACACCAGAAGTTTAGAGACAAATTATGCAAGAGAGGACATTCAGAAGGGTGCTTCCCCATTACACCTTCCCAGCTTCAGTGAGCAGCAAACAGGTTAGGGTTTCTTGAAGCAGAGGCTCCATTTGGGCAGCTACGGAGCACTGACATCTCCCTGAATTTCTCTGTTCTATTTTTAAACACAACTCAAACCTCAGATTTCTCATTATCCAGTCACAATATGATCTAAAATGTTACTATACTCTTTGTAAAAAATATCAGTATGTATTTATATGTTTTGTCTTCCAATTTTTAATTACCCACTTTTTCAAACCTGCTGTCTGTTCCTCCAACAGGCTGCAATAGTGCACATGTTCCTGTGGGCTAAACTGTCTGCATTCCAAGACAGAATCTTTCATGGAATTCATTCTGAACATTTCTGCATCACCTTCTGCATCTGTCCCACTCTATATCCTTTAGAGAGAGGCTGCCCAGAAATGCAGTGCTGCAGATGTGTCTTCTATTTTGTTCTGATTTCTTTTCTAATCATTCCTTTGTTGACCACAACTGAACACTGAGCTGGCGTTCTTTAAGAAAATGCCATAACTGCTTAACTCCCAGAACCATGACTCTGAGGTGCCGTATAAATTCAGACCACATCCTGGATAAGGTGACCAGCTCCCTTTCCTTCAAAATTAAGACACAGAGGAACATTTCAAAGAATATCAAACAATTTTTTATTTTAAAACTGAGAAGTCAGAAGAGGTAAAAAGCATTACTTGAAGCCACTTTCTGTCAAATTATCAGAGAATCAGTCATATCTGAATAATCAGCCAACAAGAGAAAATGAAAAGAGGATTCCATGAAACACAGTGACTCCATGCGGGGACCAAGAAGGGAGAAACAGAAATGAAATAACAGTATGTTTTCTGTAGAGCTAAAAGAAAATTTCCAACACAGAAAGACGAAACAAAGTGTACATCAAATAGCACAATCTACTGAAATATGTTGTTGAGGTATCATCACTCCGAAAGGTCTTGACAGGACAGTTTCCTCGCTCCAGATCAAGGCTCAAAACGTATGTCCTTTTACAGCACATTCTCTTCCTGCAGCAGCTTCCCAATCTCAAAAATGTGCACAAGGACTTTTACAAATTAGCAATGAAAGGGAGGATAGGCATTCCTTTTTTTTCCTCCTCCAGCTATTGGGGGGTGGGGGTGAGAATTAAAAAAAAAAAAAAAATATATATATATATAAAAATATAAAAAAATTAACCTCCACCTACTACTTCTCTTGTTCAGAAAGAAAAGTTTTTTTCTTCTGCTCCTGTGACTCTCAAAAGGCAGAAATGAATAGTGATGCTCCACAGAAGTCATCAAAAAGTTTACCAGGTCAACTTTAACATACACCTCAATCTGATCTATTTACAATCAAGAAAACTAGTCTCAAACTGTAAAGTCTTAGTTCCTCCACTATATAAAGCCTCTGAATTTCAGTTAAACTTGCTCAAATTTTGCTGTTGTGCTTTCCTAATTCCTTTGTGGACAGTTCTGCTGAAATAGGCATAACATTTAGAGTCTCTCCAAGGTCTACGAGACTGGTAATGGCTTACAGGGAGAGAGACAGAGAAGAAAAAATTACTCCCCCCACACCCCCAATGTTGGTGCCTTGCAATACACCTATAACATTATTATTGTACTTATACATGCAACTTCAATTTTGTCTAACTTTTATGATGCTTGTTATCATGGCAGCAATGTGTTCTTATAGAGCCCTTCACATCATACCCAAAAGATTTTGGTTTTAATGAGGTCCTGATGGAAGTCAAGGGAGGACACATGGGTGCCAGAATGTTTAGCGAGGCTCTTTTTTCTTTTTCCTAATTCAGTGAAGCCAGTTTCCAATACTCGTTTCACCTCCTTAATGCCACAGGACCCTTCTTTATGCTGCTCTTTATTGCTGGGTATAACAATAATATCACAGTAGTTTTGCCAGCGTACAAAGCTGTGCTGCTCAGGAAGGAACACTGCAAACAGGTACTGAAGTGAAATAGCTGTAATTATCACTAGCAAACTCCTAATAATCTTTGTAGGTCCAAGATATGGCTAGTGCCATTACATAAAGTTTATATTTGGCAACTGTTCAGTGATATGGTCAGAAGTGACAATAATAGTATTTAATATTATTGAAAACCTAATATGTAAATAGAAGTGTTCCTTAAAGCAAAGCTATACAAGAATAACCTTTTAAGATACCATTCTGGGAAACATTTTCACATTGCAAATGGATAGTTCACAAGTTCACATTTTACCATAAATAAAGAGGAAGAGCAGACTTAAGCTGGGCACCTAGCATTGTGTGTTTGTCCAAAATAGATATGATGAATACATGGTTGGCAGCCTAACTGAAACTCTAAAACAAAGTGATTTAATAAAATGTTCATACCTCAAAGGGGACAGAATCCATTTGGAAAGAACCCGAAACTTCGGTGTTTACACCTAAGAGGACATCATCTTCAGTCAGAAAAGAATAATTGAGAGTAAAGCTAAATCAGCCACTTAGGCAGCACTAAGCAACTACACCAGTACCTCTTCTTTGAAAGCACTGAGCAAGCATTAATTCTTATAATATCTTCACTTTTACACACACTGTCTTCATTGTAACTGTAACAGAGCACAACAGATATTCCAAGCCCTGAGCAGTTTTCTAGTGCTGTACAGAAGCAGGCAATAGCTCTCAAAATAAGGTACAAGTAAGACTATCCAATATCTACAGATCTGTGTTATTCACTGGATTACGTAATCATTCAATTCACCTATTTAGTTTTCCTTGCTGTTGCACAGGAAACTAAAAACACAGCTCTAGGAGTATAAAGTATGAAGTACCTTCTGACCAAAGTCTGACAAATAACACTCTAGGAAAGATGCATTCATATACAGCTTCTGCTTTGAGAAGAACCCACTTCCCAGCACTCTCTCTTACTGTGTGCTCAGACCACGATCCCTGCTTAATATGCCTAATACCTCACTGGCCAAACCAGCTCAGGGGTAATTTTTCCATTTGCCTTTCTCATCGAGATAAACTGGAACGAAGTCCAGTTTAACTTTTAGAGGTAACAGCATGACAGAAATGGTGGCAAGCCTTAACCAGGTATGAGAAAAAATAATACTAGTGAACTTGAGAGTTCTTCCAAACCAAATATGACAACAGTAGCACATTAATGATTTAAAAATTAAATCAGAATAATATAATATTAACTACAGAAGTGGGTTACCTTTTGTATTATTCACAGAATTTTGCCACACACATGCCTGGTAAGGATTAATTTATAAACTAATGCATCTCTTAAGTTGGTCAATACCTTGAACAGTTACAATGACCCTAAGCACTACTTTTGTAGATACGAGATCTGATAGAATATTAGGTGATGGGACATAAAACTTGCTAATATTTTTTGACATTTTTAACAGCATATGAATTATCAAAGAGAATGGACTGTTTGAGATTGCCATTTAATATGAAGCCTAATGATCTTTATGAGCTTTCAGCTCAAATAGTCACTCATGTTAATCATGTAAACGTAAGTTGACTGTGACTGTAATTAATCAATCACCTTCCCTTGTACACCCACAATTTCTCTTGCTGAAAATTTCAAAGCTTTGGCAGATTGTCCAACAAGAATGAACAGAGGAGAGCGATATACTTGTATAAACCAAGTCTAATCCTATTACATGCTGCTGACTGATTTTTTAAATCAATTCATCTTTATGAACATCCATTTGAAAAACTGATTTTTTATATAATACACTGAAATACCTTACCACATAAGCAGTAACCTAAAGATCATACATTAATGGAACACTTCATAAAACTGCTATGTTGCTATCCATAAAACTACACATAGAAAAATCAAAAAGCAAATAGGATTAGAAATGCTCTTTCAGCTTTTCATTGAGATTTTCCACCTTATTGACAAATATTTAACATTTGTCATCAGTAGTAACTGTTTGCTTTGCAACTGCTTACAAGGCAAGTCTACTTACTTATAAGTGTTTTCCATAAAGCAAGAGGAAGTGTCAATGTACTGTGAAAGTGCAGTACCCCATTTTTTAAAACATGAAACCATTTTTTCCCCCAAGTCACACACAAACCGGCACTTGGTGACCTCTCATTTGTTCAAAGGGTCAGTTGACTACATTTGACATCTACCACCACACGGACAATGGTTGGAAAGTTCTCCACAAGAGAAGCCCAGAACAAGTACAAAACCCTGTAACTACAAGGTCCCATTCCCAGCTGTTGCTCTAAATGTAAAACAATGTGAGAAAAGAAGTCTCAGATTATTATAGATACAGTTCACTTCTGGAGTAGTATATTTAGAAAATCTCGCGTGGGAAGACACTGATTTCCCACTTCCTCAATAAAATGGAAGTTCAACAACAAGGGCAAAATCAGGTACCAAACAAAAAACGAAGACACTGCACAAACACAGAAGAGGAAATGAGACTACAGGCAAATACCATGCAAACGGCAAGGCAGGCTGTGATTATGAAATAGAAATCACCACTAACATCTGGCCATCTAAGGAGCTACCACAACGCAAACCTATTTCCAGATATCAGGGCATTTCAGGCACCATTAAAAATCACAGAATTCCAAGTTGGAAGGGATCTCAGGGATCATCTAGTCCAACCTTTCTAGGAAGAGCAGAGTCTAGACGAGATGGCCCAGCACCCTGGCCAGCTGAATCTTGAAAGTGTCCAATGTGGCCGAGTCAACCACTTCCCTGGGGAGATTATTGCAATGGTTGACTGTCCTCACTGTGAAAAATTTCCCTCTCGTGTCCAATTGGAATCTCCCCAAGAGCAACTTGTGTCCATTCCCCCTTGTCCTCTCCATGTGACTCCTTGTAAAAAAGGGAGTCTCCCAAGGACAGGTAGAAATGCCACAACACACTTTTGCAAGACCTGTGTGTAGAGTTCAGCACGTGCATAGTTACCCAGCTGCGCGTTAACTCACACACATGTCACAGTTCTCAGCTGTTACAATACATCAAACAGCAAACTTCCCAATAATAACAGGCTAGAAATAATACTAAGGAAATTAAAGAACCAAGCTGAGACCGCCAACCTCAAATGTTTGGCAGACAAAGCATTTGCAAACCAACCCTTCATGGCCTTCGATTAGCAGGTCTTACATTTAAGCATAAGCTTTGAGAACAGCATCCTACTGCTCCATGTTCTCCAAGTCCAGCTTCATGCCAGTTTTTAATTGCATCTGCACACAGTGACAGTGTGGGGAGGAAAGGAAATTGAGCTCAATCCTTTTGTTGGGCCAAATCCACACTGTGCCATGCAGTACAGCATAAGCTTGATTTCAAAAGGAATTGTACTTGGGGGACTTTTCCTTATGAAGAATAAACAGCTGTACTTTCTTACTTCAGTCAGTTAGGAAATGTCTTCTATTAACATCAGGCTTTTTTGAGTTTTTTCTCATGTTTTCTGAACCTCTTTCTACTGCATCTTTTCTGAGCTGAGGGAGACCAGAACAGCGCATAGTTCCACAACTACACTGAGGCTCCCTGGATTTACACCTCCCAGAGAAACATTAAAAAAAAAAAAAAAGCCAAACAAAACAACAAACAAACAAACCCCCAACCACCACCTCAACGCCAACAAACAAACAAAACAAGCATCACATGAGTCCATGCTAGTTCTAGTACAGTTTAAAAGACAATTTACATATCACAATTTCTAGTCCAGAAAAGAACTCAGGTTTCCTGGATCCAGCTCCTCTTTGCAAAATAAACGTTAGCAAAGAATGAAACTTGATTATTCTGGGATATTCTGGGAAATACAGACAAAAGGCAAAAAAGTTTGGGGAGAAAAAAAAAATCATTAAATGCTAGAGATAAGGATGTTAGCAACAGTCCAGCTCACAGTTTAGATGTACTTGTTTTTTGTCAAAGGATTTTTAATCCATTTATCTACCAGATGGCACTCACACCATAAGCAATGAAAATACAGAATAGCTGGGAAATGTACAGTCTCTTGCACTTGTCACTATACACTAAGCAAACTCTGAGTTGAGGATCTGGCTCAGCTGGAAGTGCAGGCCAGACAGGGAGAAAAAGAGTCATCTCTCTTGATCTTCATCACTATATACAGCAAGAGAAAAGCACTGACAACTTTAATTCTGGCTTTTCTCAGCTTACAAGTATTTAGCTTTGAACTCTTACTAATGCTTTTTTACTAAAAGGTTTCTCATGAAAAGATAGATGTATGCAAGGAGTAATAGAGACTGAACCTCTTCCAGCTCTCCATACAATGAAAGAATGCTGGGACTGGAAAAATCAACATTTATCCACCAGCCCAGCAAAATATAACCAGTATGTATTTATTTGAAGGAATGTCAGGAAAATATGAGACAGTGCAGAAAGAAAAACAAAACTAAAACACACACACAAAACTTTTCCCTAAAAATACTAAGCACATTTCCTAAGGCTTTGCTCCCAGATGATGCTATTACCTTTCCTCCTGCTGTTCCCCACTGCTTCTGCTCTTGGTTTCCACAAGGCAGAAAGTAACCAAATAGAAGTAGTATCATCTTGAATTTAGCTCCTTCAGAAGAAACAGAAGAGGGGACGAGGAAACAGAACGAGATGAGAAACCTGGAAATCCTAAAAAAAAAAATTTCATAGAAGACCAGAGAAAAAAAACAAGAGGGAAAGGAAACATTAATTGAAGGGAAAATAGAAAATAAGAATTGTGCATTGCCTTAAGGAAAAGAAACCTTGAGGGAGACTTGGAATCTACACAGGAAGACACAGGTCCCAATGGACTCCTCCAAATAGAAGGCAGCGCTCCATTTAGGTGAAATATTGGGGCTTACCAGACTCCCCATGCAGTCTGTTAAATAACCTTACATGTCAGTTACTAGTTTGGCACTTCCTAATACCAAACTGTTTGGTTTATCAACGCAGCTGATAGTGTTAAAGAAGAGAAAACCTATTACAATTGTGGTAGAACACGATACTGCCCTACTCCTGATCCAGTGTATCTGGCAAAGGAAGATCCTGACAGAACACTAAATCTTTAAAAACTGTCTGGAAAAAAAATATATTGAGAGAGTGATTAAAAGCCCTTTTCTTTTAATGCTTATGTAAAATTCAGCATAAAGCAGCTGGAATTCTGGTGACTACATGACCCTGGACTACTCTGAAAACAACCGTCAGAAGAATTCTAAAATGTTGGCAACTGCAGCCTTATCAGACAGAATACAGATAATGGTCTTCTGATTGCACAAATCAATTTTCATCACTAGTAGCAATTACAACTGCTCAGAGTAGCGATAGCAGACTATGTACAATACTGCAAGCAGCACATTCCAAGAATATAAACAGGGGGGATGCTGAGAAAACATAGCTGCTTGATTTAAAACTAACTACGATTCCTTACTGCATGAGGATGTCAGCATCATCAAAACACATCTGAAAGATTACCCCTGCTCATCAGCCAATTAACTCACTCTTAAGAAGCTCATGTCTGAGATATGCAGCAAAGTAGAGTTCCTGCACCAGAATAAATCAAGATGCAAAATAAACAAGTTTGAACAGTCTGATCCAGCTTACTGGTGAAATGCAACGACCTTCATATTTATGCAGATAGAACTGAGGCACGTGAATACACATGCTTTTCACAGCAGAACAGAAAAAAGATCTACCAATGCAAAAAGAGTATTTACTTCCTAAATAAAAGCTTTGTGTGAAAGCTGCTGCAAGCCTGGGATCATTACTTCTGGTTTGTTTGGGGTTTCCCACATCTTCAGGATTGAGGTGGGAGGCAGAAAAGAGGGTAAAGATCTCCAAAAGGTCAAGGCTATTCTACTGTACTGTGTTGGTTAAGACATCAAAAGACTGTGGTGATGCAAAGAGAACAAGAATGCTACACTACTAAACAGTAACTTGATTTGCTGCTCAAAACATATATGGAACACAGAAAATAAGCTTGGTGTAGAAGCTTACAATTTGTGCTTTAGAGGGAGAGAAATTTCAAACATTGGTCACTAGACACTATTAACTAGTAGCATAGAGCAGATTAACAAATGAAGTATCATTATAATGAACTGCATATTGTGGGCCTGTTTACTAAGATGCAAATGCCAAAAGGATGGTTTTTAACACTTCAGAACAGATTTTTTTTTCCCTTCCCTTTTTCTCCCCCCTGCCCTTCTTTTTATACTGGTGGATGAGCTGCTCCAGCACTGTCCATTGCCTCTTATTCCTTGGCCAGAGTCAGGCAGGGGCAAAGTGACCATTTGTGTTCTGTTCAGACTGAGACTGTTGAGGAGGGTGTCAAATCAGTGAAGACACTGAACAAGATATTTTGGAAGCCAAGAAGAAAAGATACTGTAAATTTACATATAAATTCCAAGCCACATTGAAGTGGCTAGTTATGTTTAAATTGTACACTTGGCACATTTACAAGAGAGCATATTCAAAAATTAAATGCTTACATATTGATGGACAGTGATCATAAAGCAGAGTCTCAGGGCTCTTTTCTTCCTCTATTTAAGTTTACAGAACATGGTGCTATACAGTTAGCATGAAAACATTCAATCAATGCTGAAATGGAAATCTGCAGCTCAGGTGGGAAGGTCTTTGCCCTTGAATATATGTGTTTGCACTCGGCAATGCACGAGGAGTTCTTGTCTGGTTTCTTGCATACCTACTGTTTTTCTAGATACATGTATTGAACTGAAATATGTTGCCTGAATTGATGAAGTGTCTATTCAAATGGAAAAATGTATATAACCTTAACTACTGGGGTTTAATCATTAACCTCAGAAAGACATCTGTGCAAGACTAACAGAGCGCTCATACTGCTTTCCCTGTGCTCCACCATACCGCCATATGCAGGGAGGAACCTGATAGTGCAATCCTGCTTCTAATATCCACAGAGGCAGGCAAAGAGGAAAAATTAAGTGGAATGATATACACCTCCTCTGTTCAAAGGAGAGACAGAGCTGAAGCAGCGACTCAAGTAATCACTCAGTTATTTGCTGATCCCCATTCAAAAGCCTGGCTGGAACAGTGCCAAAGCACTCCTTAATTCTACAACAACCAAATGTTATTCATAACTATACAATCCAAATAAATTATAACAAAACACACAATTCAAGAGGAAGAGAGAAATGCATATATGTTGGCACATACTTATTTCAATTTGCAATCTTGCAATTTTGATAGCCTCAGCCTTTCATAAAAAAAAAAAAACACAACAGTCCCATCCCGACCCGTCCCCCCGTCCCCCGCTAAAATATGATTGATTTGGAAATAAACAAAAATGTTTAGTCTTTAACATGTTGAAAGCTCTGAAGCTCAGCAGTGGAAGTCTAAGATGGCTCCAAAGCTCCTGTTCCAATGCTATCAAACTTACGTGGCCATCCTAGAAACAAGAAGCTCCCTAAAGAATAATGAATTAAACAGTGTAATGTTCCTAGAGTTTAACTTAGCTGCTGAAGAAATCTCTTCAGTATTGCCCTAGAAATTTAAGAAAATCATCTGCGATCAAGACAATAACCTTTGTGCTCTCTAACATACCAGAAATCCTGTTCCTCTGCTCTTACAAATCCATATTACATCTTTCATCAAAAGCTCCCCTTGAAATGCAACCCCCAAATATAAGAAAACTAACAGAAGTTTAAAGAAAAGACGTTTCCTCCATTTACCATAAATCTGAATGCAAACACAAAACAAAGCATAGGCTATAGGTATGTCAGGCACTGTAATGAAGATGTATTTGTGTTGACCCACTGTGCATCCACCTCATCCCAGCAGACCTTCAGGGAATAAGAGGGCATGTGCAAGGTCCACGGCCCCCCTAATCTGTGCTTCTGCAAGGACTATGAAGGAACCACCTCAGTGACTGGTAAATCATCAGCTTACTACATGTGGAGCAGCAGACTGTCATCACATACACCACATATGATTAAAAATAACAGTTGTGAATATTATAATCACAAAATTCAACTGCTATGGCTATGGCCAATTAGTTTAAATGGTCAATCTGATAAATATATTTAAAATCCTCAGCGTGCTGGCGGCTGCAATGAAAAGGTTCACAGAAGCATACATAATTGGCAAATCAATCCATCAGAATCCTTCCTTGTTACTTGTTCAGGGTTATGACACAGAAATATTGGTTTAATCATGCACTTTCTTATTTGCAGCAGGAAAGGCAGGACTTATTAAAGCTTTACTTAAAGCAATTTAACTCGTATATTAACTGGAATCATCACGTTATTTTCAAAAAGCAAAATACAGGTAACATTTGCATACAGGCATGTAATACCCATTTTCAAATATTAACTTAAATATTGTAGAATATGCTGATTTTAAAAATACTTCAGAATACAAGTAGTTCAGAATCAGCAATTTCTTTATTTTCCATTTAACAACTTGAACTTGAAATCGTGATTCTGCCTTAAGAAACCTGTTTGAAATCAGTAAATTAGTAGGTTAAAATATCGATATTCCAAATTACTCTGTTTACCCACAGACCTTCTCAAGGAAATTCAAAACAATACAAACACAAACTTGTAATGAATAAATAAATAAAGTTACTTACAGTTTTCGGTATGCATACAGAACACAAGAGTTAACAGACCAGAGCTATTTCTAAACTAAGGTTAATTAAACTGTTTCATGTAAGAAGTTTGGCTTAATAAAAGGGATCTAATTCACATGGTAATTTCAGTTGTAAGCTCCCCACACAAGAGATACTGGAAGATTTTGTAGCTGAACAGAAGTACCATCGATTCATTTTTTGCTCTTCTTTGAGGTTGCAGAATCAAGAACAATTATTCACGAAGAACAACTATTCATGAAGAACAACTTTAAGTCCTTTGCAACTATCAAGTTGCAATGACAAGATGTAGCCTGTCCTGTGGCTGTATCAGGACTACATAACCCTCTCCTCAGGTCTTCTACAAACAAAAGAAACTCTACAATCTCTACACCTTCCAGACCACCAGAAGGATCTAGCCCTGAAACCCTGCTCTGGCTCCAGAAATTGCAGGGAGCTTAAGCAATGGCTCTTCAACACCGTCCATGAGAGGCTCAAGAGAGGTGATCAAGAACCAAAGCACCTTCACCATTAACCATCAGCATCTAGGGTATCCCATGGGACTTTACCAAGAACATTTAGTGATAAACTGATCAAAGGAATTTGGGAACATGTATTCACAGGAGGCACAGACCAAATTCCTCCTTCACTCCTGTAAACCCCTTCCCACGCTGAAAATACTGTTCACATCCACACTGAATTCAGAGCCTCCAACCTAAACACCAGGTTGTGGGCTAGATCTCACGGAAAAGGTAATTCAAGGCAGAAGCAGAGCTGCCAGGTAAATAGAAGTCAATTCCAGCAACCAGAGGAACAACACATAGTAGATGCAGAATTTTCATCATATTTTAAAGATCATAGTTCTCCCAGTGGTTTATTAGCAATAGTTACTCAAGAGATCTATCTGACTCTGTCCCTTTCTTGTCTGAATTTTGCCACATGGCACAAATATTTTTTGAGCTACATTCAGCAAGCATATTTCAAATCCCATGGAGGGTACTGGAGATTGAAAGGAAATGGTGTTTTTAAAGTATTTTTTCTGGTTAAAATCTCAACAGAGCATGGCACAAGGTGCAGAAAACAGAATGCTATATTGAGGATTACACCTTGCAGTGATACAGGCAGATATCAATGCCTGAATCTCTTGTATCTTTAAGTATGTGCCTCCTGCTCACCCAGGTGTATTTTGTACATGTGCTCACATAAACCCCTTCATGACAGAGTAGAAAGATTCCTAACTTCACTGTGACTGCGTGAAAATCTTAAATTATATATATAAAGTATATCAAGTATATATTTTGTAAAATATGTAAAATCTCATACACAAGTGCTAATTCCTCTGGGAACAACAAAATATGTTGGGGAGAGGGCATGGGAGAAAGCACACGAGAAAAGTTAAAGCATATTTCTTCTCCTATTGTTGCTGTTGATCTTTTAATGCTTTACAATTATTCAGCAAGAATTCATTCCTATTAAAAAGTGCCCTGACAACCAAGTGCTTGGATCTCTCTCAGAAAAGGTCAGTTTTCCAGACTGACAACAATCCCCATCCTCAACTTTATTCCACTGATTCGTCCTCTTCAATCTTTTCTAAAACAGAAAAAAAACCCTCACTAAGGAATATGTGTTCAAGCTGGATTTCCCTAGGTTTTCAGCACGCTACATTTTTCTTATGGACCTTGGGTGAACAGCCTCTAGTCTGCTAGTCAGCCCTTTTTCAGGTTTTTCTGTTTTGCTTTAGACAGCAGCATGGTGTACCTGCTATCGGATTGCCAGTGGCTGAATTGATGCACCAAACCAGCACGATTGAGCAAGTTTTACCTCTGGCACTGCTTATAGATGCTGTCCAAACTATTTCTAGCAGATACTTATGCCTTCTTTTTAGGGGCTAGTTATCAGTTCTTGCACGATGTTGGGAGTCGATAGCTGAGGATCACAAAGCACGTCAGTGCTGGGCAGGAAACAGCACCTTCTCCTGACTCCAGCCCTGCTCCCCTCCCTTGACCCCCAGACCTGTTCAGCTGTTCCTGGAAAATGCCTTTCCTACAAAAATAATTTTCTTTAAAAGAAACCAAATCTTTCTCACTTCGTAATTCTTAACACATCAATATTGCTCTAAGGCATCAGGATAGCAAAACACTGAACTCACTAAAGGAGAAATACAGCCCTGTTTAGCTTCATTACAGCTAACAGTTTCTTGCAGAGCATGGACCTTTTAACACTGTTTGAAACCTAAAATAAAAGTCTTTTATGTGTACTAAGAAATCAGTATGTGAAAGATTACTAGAATTAAAAGGCCAAAGTCAAGAGCAGAGCACCACATGGTGCAGGGACATCCTGTTTTGAGAGCAGGGGCTGGCTTCACCAAGTTACACCCAGCTGTCCATGTTGCTGCTGCTTCTGCACAGTGCTTTACTTCTTGGTCAAAGGACAACAAGATTGCCTAATTTCCTCTAGACCATCTTCAAGCAAACAGTATCAAAATTTGTTTGACTGCTTGAGGAATGCAATTTTATCAATACTGAGTGAGGACAAAATATTTGTTTTTTTCATCTTAAAGCACTGCATTTGTACATATCTCATCAAATTCTCTTAAACTGGGAGACAATTAAACATCTGATGATAAAAAAATCCCCCCAAAACTAACTTTCCAGTTTTTCTTCAATATGCGTATAAGAGAAAACTTCCTTTATCCGTTTTCACCACCTTTTGTACTCAAATTTATTTAATGGTCATAAATTCCAAGAAATACTTTCTCCAAAGCATCCTTTAAGAGCCCTCACTTCTTACTCAGTTTTTTTATCACATGGGGATTATTCCAAGGTGGAGTCAATAATACTGCAGCTACCTACTCATCTAATCCCCTGCTAAAGCACGTTCAGCAAAGCGTGCCAGAATTCGGTTGTTCAATTCCAGTTGGAGGGAGCCTGCCCTGTCCCAGCGACGCGAAGGTGGAGCAAAACCCTCCCTGCAATTGCTCCCGTGACACCAGAAGAAAAAGCAGGAGGCCCATCTCTCCTCTGATCTTTCCTTCTTATTGGTGTACAGACAAAAAAATGCACTCACGCAATGCATTAAAACTTTGAAATAAAAGAAAAACAAACAAACAACTTAAAATGGAGATTCTCCCGAAAACAATATGGGGTTATAAAACTGAAGGAAAGCTGTTACTAAAAAGGGTAGGCCATGAGTCAAAAAATTATAGGTAAATAAAAAATGTCAAGAAGTCAAAATTCCTGGCAGAGGAAAGGGCTGAACATGTACAGGATAGAGAAATCCTAAAACTAGAAGTATCACAATCCAAGAATCTAAGATTAAATTAAGACTAAGAATAAATCCCACAACTGTATGGTTTAAAGGGTAAAAATAAATAAACTGTAGACCATAAAGTTTTAGTTCCAAATGAATTCCCTTTTCATTTTGGAAAAAACCCAGCATACATTAAGAATAACATGCCAGGCCCTGAGCAGTCAGCAACAGGGCACAGCCAACAACAGGACAAGAATTATACTAAAGCAGAGATGCAAAAGTCATAATTGATTAATTATTATTTAATGTTTAGAATGGGAAAGTAAATTGCAATTTTGGTCATGTCAGACCCTTTGGGTTGTGTACAAGTGAAAGATAATAAGTAATACTCTGTAACCTAAGGAGTTTATAATGCAAGAGATGCAGTTACTAAAACAAACAAGGGGAATAAACTGGGCAGATGTGGAACAACAAATTATGACCACAGCTGCTTTGAAGTGACTGGCTGCTCATAAATGTTCATCTAGCCCTTTTCTCCAGCTGCCAAACTGCATTAATATAGTTAAAAATATGTTTTCCACTTTTTTGGTTCTCCTTATTGCTTTCTCTTTCAAGAAAACTCTATTAATTGCCAAAGGAGTTGTGTATGGCAGTGTAAGTGGGTCACAAGTCTTACGAGGAGTGGCTGAAGGAGCTGGGGTGGTTTAGTCTGGAGAAGAGGAGGCTGAGGGGAGACCTTCTCGCTCTTTACAACTACCTGAAAGGAGGTTGTAAGTAAGGCAGGGCTTGGACTCTTCTCCCTAGTAACAAGCGATAGGACAAGAGGAAACGGCCTCAAGCTGCGCCAGGGGAAGTTTAGGTTGGACATTAGGAAAAAATTCTTCACCGAAAGGGTTGCCAAGCATTGGAACAGGCTGCCCAGGGAAGTGGTTGAGTCTCCATCCCTGGAGGTATTTAAAAGAAGGGTAGATGTGGTGCTTGAGGATACGGTTTAGTGGTGGACTTGGCAGTGATAGGTTAGCGGCTGGACTTGATGACCTTAACAGTCTTTTCCAACCTTAACAATTCTATGATTCTGAAAGCACTAGTGAAAACGCAAATGTTTTTGAACTTCCTGATTTAAGCAGCATGTATTTTCTAAACTAGTTTCTGTTTTTTACTCTTTCCTTCTTTTTTTCCCCCTGGGTGTCTCCTAGGAGCTGCTTCAGTCATATCCCACATGGACTATGGAAAGCTTCAGCTACTGTGGCTCTAATATTCTGTAAAGCAGGGAGTGTTCTTAATTAATTCCTCACACACCCAACAGATGGAAGCTACCACCTTTATCACCGTCTACTGCTCCCTTCCACTTCCAGGCGTGAACGACCCAGCTCCAAGCTGGCAGCCTTTGCCAATGGAAGCATTTTCTTTTCAAATGAGCCCCACTGAAAAAGACAGGACTTGGCTGCACACAGTTCTGGCAAAAATAGCCACTTAACAAGTGAAAAAGCCCAACAGTTTTCATCAAGCAGACATGTCAGCTCCTGAGGCTTGCACCTTCTTGCAGAGAGTGAGTTGAGCACTTCAGGAACAAAATTAAGTCAAAGTAATAGCAGGTTTGCACAGTTGGTACTCTCACAGAAAGTATATGCCAATCTTACACTAGACCAGGACTAGTACATCAGCTTTCCAAGTGCAAGTGTTGTACAGAAGAGACTCAGAGGTGCATCAAACTGTGACTTTCTCTTACGCAGTTTTGGGTGTGAGGCTCCACATTAACCCTGTACTGCACCCACGGACAGATACACACACCCCATGGACAGATCATTCCTCAACAGAGATCAACTTCAGTCACTTTCTAACAGGACAGAGATTCATTTGCTTGGCAAAGAAAGGATAGGAGAAGCACATCAGCAAGCAGATCCTTTTGAAAGGAATGGGTTTGTTTCTCCAGCTGCTGAATAAAATGACATTGGGTATTTTTTTATTCCTTAAAAAGAGGCAAAATTAACAAGCAGCAGTTATGAATGTGATACAGCCTGATTTGATCAATGTTTTCTCCCTCTATTAAGATGTTTGTTAATCATTCATTCTGTAATCTTCCTAAAATGCTTGCTCAGTACATTAAAAAGTATGCATCTCTATACATTCAATTACATGCAGAAAATTTCAATTGCTTGATTGGGGAGTCACGATGCCAACAGCTCTCATAGCTTGCCATCTCTGAAGACAGAATTGTACTTAATACTTAGTATAACTAGGCTTTTTATCTTAAACTGTAATTACTTTCCACTTCAGAACTACAGAATGAAGCATCTTCCTATGCTTAAGCCGCCCAGCACACGTCCAGCTTGCAAAAATCAGACACAGAACATTATTGATTTTCTCAAGGGAGTAAGATATTTGCTAACTGCCAAGAATAAACCATAACTGTTCATGTGTAGCATAAGGAGATACAGTGTGAGAAATTACATACATTACTCTGTCCACATTCTCGAAAATCATTGCAGCTGAATGAAATCTCTGTTTATCACAAACCAAGCAATACGAAAAACTAGAACAGCCTCTAGGAAATTAGTAACATATAAAGAAAAGGCTAGCAAAGGTTTTATTTGTGGGTCTAACAAGGGGAAGGAATAAACTTCAATGTAAATGCTTGCTGTTTAAAGAAAAGGTTCAACTGAAGCAGGAAGGCTCCCATATTTTTTATATATTTATACACACACAGACAGATTGATGCTTTCTCAGAATTATTCCAGAGCAAGACATCATAACCACATCACAGCAAGGCAGTAAGAAAAGGCAAGCAAACAGAAAATGCCTTTAAAGAGTCATTAATCACAACATTGTTATTAAAGAAAGGAATGAAGTAATTTTAAAAAAAACCATTTCAAACCCACGATCAGTAGCTTGATGAAAACAACAAAAATCCTTACCTGCGTGCTCTTATTCCTGGCTTCTCTCCTTGCTGCTTTTTCTTTTAGCCTTTTCTCCTAAAACAAACAAGATGCACAGTTTTATAGCAAACTCCTGGGTCTTTTTTCTTTTAATATTTTAAGATGAAAGTTGAGCTACTAGATATTTTTAATGCACACACATGCTATACTGGTGCTATCTGATCTAGATTTAGATCTTATTCATTCTTCTTGCTCTTAAAGGAAATAAAATTACAAGAATGATTCAAACTCACATTTTATCTTCACAGAGACTTGTTACTTTTAAAGGAATGATGCAGTTAAGTATTTTGACAAAGTCAGTATTTGTCTCTAAAACAGGGTAGTTAAAATGGCACCAAGAGATCCAACTTCTCTTATTTCTTGGTGGCTTAATATGGAATCCAATCCATTTAACAAACTAAAATTATAATTTTCCTAACTTCAGAATTGCTAAAGCAACTGGGGAATGAAAGCTAAAACGTGTTCTCCCTAGCTTTTGTACCTCCATTAGTAACGCTTTACAATTGCATTTGTTTAGTAATTGCGTCAATTCAGAATCCATAACTAAGTTCCCTCCACCAAAGGGATTCTGCTATGGGAAAATGAGCAAAACACAATGATAAAATTCATTCAAAGCTGCTTGCCAGATTCCTGAGCATAGAAAAGTGGCCAAGATATTTAATTCAATTGACATTTATTACTGGGGGTTTTTTTTGTTGATCTTATTGGGATAGGTTTATTTTTAAATCAATTGAAGGATTATCTCTAATTCAGACTGTCAGGTCCTTGCAACTGAACATCCTTTAAATTATCTATTTTATGAGGCAGTGTGTTTGAGTACAGACTTGGGAAAAGGAGAACACAGCCACCGAGATTTTCAAAATTGGTGTCTATATTCAGTTTCTTTTGAGCCATTTGTCTGGTATGTGCCATTTTCTACTCTCCCAATCGCCCAAACTAAAAAAAGTGTTTGCTTACTTTCAAGCTTTCTGAGTAAGCCAACCTCATCTCTCTAAATCAAAACTAAACAGATAGAGTCCATCCCCCACCCACAAGACAGGGACAAAACTGCATGAAGTTTGTGTCTCTCTGCTTTATACAGTTCTCCAATGCTGTGTGCAAAGCTGTCTGGTACAAACACCTCAATACACTCGGAGCTACATGCCTGGGCATTCAATGCATGCTATGAAAGAAAACAAAAACCCCACCACCGTAGACAGATAAAACAGAGCTGCCTTCTTCAGGTTTGTAAGAAAAAACATTAAAAATAATAACTACATGTAAGGCCACAATGGCATCATATGGGGCAAAAGAAACCACCAGCCCTAAGCACTGTCTGGTACAGATGCAGGCAATCTGCTCTCCAACAAACTAGACCTAAGCATCATACCTCATAGTCATAGCATGGTCATCCATATTATGACTGCATCTCTTCCAAGTCAAATTTGTATTAATCTCTGATAATTTTTACCTTATGCTTTGCTAATGATTTTACTTAAGCTTTTCTATTTTCACCATTTCCAATGGTTTAGTTGTGCGTTCTTTACTCTTAAGGGTCAACATGGGGGTTCTCTCATTTTTCTGCTGAAACTGTGACCCTTTTCAAACTTTACCACTGAAAAAGTGAAAGAGAACAGAGCTAGGAAGTAACACACCAGATATTACAAAGCAGGATAAAGCAGCTTTTAAATTGTGTAGTCCAGAAAATTTTAGATAGAAAAATTCTATGGTATATGAAAAGACAGTGTCTTAACTACAGCCACAGGCTTAAGCCAATAAAGCAGCAGTCAAAGTTCCTGCTCAAGGGATTTACAACAGAGCACTGAAAAGACAGCTATGAAAGCAGGAGATTGACATAATGCCACAGAAGAGGAGTTTGCCAGACAGCATAATAGTCGTAAGTCTCTAAAGAACGCAAAGACACAAAAAGATTCTGAAGTTAATAGGTGCAGAGACTGAAACCAGGAGTACAAAAGAAAAACAAGACAGAGCAGCAATCAACAGGAGATGCCATCAACACTTTTTTTTTTTTTTTTTGAGGAAGAGAGGGGTTTAGTTTCTTGTCAAAGAAAAACAAAAGCAGATTTTGCACAGGGTCTATCTATGTTGGCACTGAATTGGAGGTAGGAGTACATTTCAAAAGCCAATGTCCTAATCAGACCCACTTCTGCTGTGTTTCACACTACAAGGCAGTCTTCAAGAGCACAGCTAATTACCCTCCAACCAACACTGGGCATTCACAGGGTCACAGGACTGTTTTGACTGGGAGGAACATCAGCGGGTCTCTGGTCCAACCTCCTGTCACAGCAGGGTCAGCTCAGAGGTCAGGCCAGGCAATGCAGGGCCTCATCCAGCTGGTCAAAATCCGAAGGTTGGAGACTGCACAACAACTCTGTGCAACCTGTGCAACTGCCTGACTGTCCTCACAGAAAGTCTCCCTTACACCCAGGCTGAACCTCTTGTTTTAATTTAGGGCCATCATCTCTTGCCCTCTTGGTCTGCACTGCTGTGAAGAACCTGGCTCCATCTCTGTCTCCTCCATGACCTCTCTGTAGGCATTGGGGGCTGCTGTCAGGTCCCCCAGTAGCTGTCTCTGCTCCAGGCTGAACAAGCCCAGCTTCCCCCAGCCTCTCCTCACAGGACCACCATCTCAGGGACCTCACTTGAACTCACTTGAGTTTGCAGTGCCCTCCCGTACACCTGGTGGTATGTAGGATGTCACGAATACTGAGCAGAGGAATTACTTCCCTCAAAGTGATTCAGTTCAAAGCAGTAGATACGAGCTAATACAGTGTAACCCACCACCCCACACAGCATGCAATCTGGTTCTTATCTGCAATCTTGCTCTTACTGGGCTATTTCATTGGCTAATGCAGAAATAGCCATCAGGCTTTAACTTAGGCTTCAATTCCAGAAAACAATCCTATTAAGGCACTGCTTAAATTAATACACAGCTTCAAGCACGTGTGTAAGTGCATACAGTGTGCTGAGCAAATGCTTAAATACTTCTCCCCAGTCAGGACCTCATTTCCCACCACCCAGGGGGCAATTGTACAGTCTGCTGTGCCAAGGTAATAGTAATATCCCCACATAATAAAGTCACCCTTTTATATGACTGCATGAAACCCAGAAATTAACTACCTTGCCTTAGGTTACAAAGAAATGCTACAGCACAGCCAGAAACACAGAATTCCAAAGACTCAGATGAGTATTTTAACTACAGTGTCATTCACGTTGCTACTGCTAGGAAGAAATGCGGGTCCACGCAGAACACACATGGACAACATACTGTAAGACAGCTGTAAAAAGTAATCAAATGAAGCAAAGTTGAACCAGTCAAACAGTTGGATATTGATTTATTTAATGTGAATAGATTCTGTTCATCTATGGATAAGCCTGTAACTATTTGTAACTACTAAGCCACCCCAACATTATTTTTCACACATGGGGAAAAATAACAGAAAGTCTGGATTTTCTTGGAATACCTAAAGTGTAACGCAACAAGAAGGCCAGATTTTATTACTGTTCTATGAAACTATAAATCATTAAGTGTAAAAACAGCACATAATTTAGAGATGAAAAATCCAGTGTACTAGTGCAGGAAAACAGAAGATTATGTTTCAAGGTATGAATACGTAATTATGTGTTACTGGCTGACACTGTTATAGCATAACTTCATAACACAGCACCATGAGGCTGTCAGATAAAGCTCTAAAACATCACAATCTGATTAAATACTCTTTTATCTACAATGGTGAAGTTAAGCATCCATATTTTGTTCTGCATTTTTATTGAATAGCTCTCCTTTGCACCCATATAGCATCATCTTCACAGTTGAAAGATCTAGTCATGTCCTTTCCAGACTATCAACATTAAGTATGAGGAAGAAGTTTAACTAAAAAACACTGCAATAATTCGTTGTAGCTTGAATTCTGAGGAAGTGCTTTGAGCCCCTTTAGACCTAAACCAAGCAATCTCACCTTAAAAGCAGTAGCCAGAACATTCATTTATCATCTTAGGTCAGCAACATGGTGTATGCAGGTTTTGAACAGTGGCTAAATGCAGATTGTCTACATGTCATCTGAGGACCAGTTTGGCAAGAACCACAGGTTCATGAACTTATGAAACAGGACAGGTGATGGGATCAGTGTGCCTGACTAGCGCAAGAGACTCTAGGACTGAATCACTGAATGAAGCCACTGCAGTGGTCATATCCTTGTTTAGAAGGATGTTTTATCTAGATTTTAAAACATTTCACTGAAGGACAGTACATAACAATCTTGTAAAACTAGCTGCTGTTACTAGTTACTGCTGTTACTAGTCTGAGCCTACTTATCTTTGACTTATAAACCCTGTCTAAACTGTCTAACTAGTTTCTTGACCACTATAAAAGTTTAGGTCCTTATGTAGATACATGCTGATCATGCTTCCTCTTAACTTTCCCATTTGCAAAGTGAAGAAAATCAACTCCAGGTATCCTCCAGCAGGTAAGTCTACTTCCCTAAATACTTCAGGAACAGACATATCTGAGATCTCACCGTCTCCCCAACCCTACCTGTCACTTCTGTTTGTATATTCAATAATTCTACCAGCCCTTTTGATTCTGTCAGAAAAATCCCACTGCAATAGATCACGTTGACCTGATCAACCACCACATCACCCAAATCTTTTGCAAGGTCTATCTAAGGGAAGAGCTCTCAGTCCCAAAAATCTATTTTAAATTCCTTCTTCCTAGAAGTTTGTATTTCTGCCCATATTAAAACACACCTTACTTTGTTTGAGCCCAACTTAGCAAGAAAGCTTTCCTCCATGTCACTAAAAAAAATCTTGTTATAACACACTTCCCATGGAACAAATCCCACCGGCCCACTACAAACATCTACTTAATCATAAGCCACTGGTTTGGGATATTCTGGTTACTGAGATTTTGGTCCACTTAATTTATGCCATGTTTACTTGTTAATCAAAACACTTAAGTGAAAAGCCTTGCAGAAATTTCAGTGTGTTCTATAGATGTATTTACAAACCAGATTCTACTCTGATAAAAACTACACGCCTGCTTCCCACAAAACCACACTGGTTAGCATTATATCCCTTTCATTCAGTTCTTCATTAAGAGGGTCTTGTGCCAGTCATTCTATTACTCTGGTGTGGACTAACAGCAGGCTGAGTTACCAGCTTATTTTCCTCAAAAGCATTTGCACGGTAGTTCTCAAAATCCTTCAGAACTCTCCCACTGTTTCAAAACCCTTTAAAAACCAACATTAATAGTATTATGCAGCCCTGAGACCTTCTTGATCAGCTTTTTAAAATTTCCTGCAAATCATCTTTTTTCCTCCCCAGCTACACATCTACTTAACAAGGATGTTTAATAACCTCAATTATCACAGGGACGAAAGATTTTAGTCATCATCACATAATATGGCTAAATCATTTGGCTTTCAAATAAACAAAAATTAGTTATGGTTACTGAACCTTTCTGCCTTTCCTGCACTAGAACAAACAACAGAACCAGCTCTGCCTAACAAGGAGCCAAAGCCATAGATAAAGCTGCTTCTAATATACAGAAAAGCTACTCACTGTTCTTAACTGTGAAGTTAAGAATCTGACACTGGCTTCTTTTCACACTCATATTTCCTTCTTCTTCCACTGTTCAGTTTTAAATAAAAAACTCATACCCCTTTTACTTCTCCCTCAAGATTCCAACACAATTATTAAAAAGAAATATTCTAATATTTACATTCCATGTTCTCAAGTTGAGGCAAAAAAAAAAAATAACAGTAGCATGGCAGCACTCACTAGTTGGTGAGGTTAGGAATATCTGAAAGATGCATATATAAATAGTTTAAAAGCCAAGGTTTTATTTACAGAAAAAGAAAATGCAGCAATTTTGAAAGCTGGAAGTTCTTCCCTGCTGCCCCTCCCATCCCCACCCCCACCCCTGAAATCCCCTCTTCCTTTGACTCTTTTCTTTCCACAGTGAAACGTTCATTTTACTTTGCCCAGGGGGCTAACTGCGATATTTTTTAAAAAAAAAAAAAGGTTTATCGCCATGTATTATTAATGGCTTTGTTTCATATTGTAATTTTTCTTTCAGCCTTTCAATTTGTAAACAGCTTGTACAATAAAAGCCTCCTTTCCTTCTCTTAAAGAATTCGTACATAGGTCCTAACTGCTTAGATTTAGATTAAACAAATTCCTTTAGTTGGTGATACACTGCAATTTTACCAGCCTAAAATTTCACTGACCTCTTCTATTTGCTTACCTAAAGGCAAGAAATAGTTTCACTCAATACAACCAATGCATCTTATGGCACGTTTAGCCCTGAGAACATTAAAAAAAGCCTATGGCAACCCTATTTCCTGTAAAAATTTCAGATCCATCTGAGTCATCTGAAGTCTTTTAATTTAAATGCTCAAGAACTCCTGCAGGCTTTGACCAAAGATTTTAATGCTGTGTTTTAATGCTGTGTTAATACTGATGCCATAATTTGGAGCTACCAACCTATTCTATTTAACAGCTGATGTAATGGTACCACACAACAGTTCTTAGAGGTGGCCAAGATTTGGAACAAATCACTCTCTTGCCTGGAAAAATCTGGCTGTTATTTGCAAATACATTTTAGTTGATACCAGTACCTGCTATCATTTCTCAGTATTTTACTATCTCTTGTTATTTCAGTGGGACATAGTTAGGGACTGTCAGCTGTGCTGCAGGAGATACACACCCAGCTGTTCAAAAATGCATAGCATCTCTTATATACTGGCATGGTCATATTCAAGAGCTGGGTTCCACCCAAATTTTAAAGCACAAATGTGCTCTGAAAAGCGACTTAATAAAAGGCACTGTGGTATCCCACGTTTGTCTTGTCTCAGATTTCACACCAAGTTTATGCTGCTTACACACAAAATACGTTTCTAACTGCTCAGCCTGCGAGCAACTTGGTATCTGAAAATCCACCTCTGATAAGTAACAGCACCAGCCCATAAAGCAAGATTACTAACTTCCAGCTACACAATCAGCACACGCATGAGCCAGCACAAAATTAAAATGTGCCCTTTTCCATGGTGGTTTGCTCTACACAGGTGGATGGAAGACAAACTACAAATAGGGAGAACTATTTATTAATTACTTTAAAATAAACAGAATAAGGGAGGACTGAATACACATTGAAAAAGAAAATTCTGTTTCAGCAGTCACTTTTTGGCCATTGCTACATTTTATATTGCTACATAGTTTAATATTTGTCTTGTTATAGAGATTACCAAATCATCTAAATGCAAGCAATGCTTCAACCACCGAAACAAACAAACGTTCCCAACTGAAAGATAAAATTGAATCAACTTATTAGTATTTCTTAGAATACTTTTTTTTTAAACAAAAAAAAAATCTGGAAATTACGTACAAAATTGGTTACTATTCAACAAATCTTAATCTCTTCTGGGGAAAAAAGCAAAAGCTTCTTGATTTTTTTGTGTTTGTTTTTTTTTTTTAATTTCAACATTTTAAACTAAATGTTTATATTAAATAATTTTATATTAAATAATCTCTTCAAGCAACAAACTCTATCAAGCAACAAACTATATAAAGAGCTCACGTTAGAGCAGATGTTTACTTTATAGGCAGGGGAACTGAAACACACAGGTCTAGTATGACTATTGAGCACAACAGAGGAAAACTGTGGCCAAGGCGGCCAACAGCATCCTGGCTTGTATCAGGAATAGTGTGTCCAGCAGGAGCAGGGAGGTGATCATGCCCCTGTACTTGGCCCTGGTGAGGCCACACCTCCAATATTGTGTGCAGTTTTGGGACCCTCAGTACAAAAGGGACACTGAGTTGCTGGAGTGTGTCCAGAGAAGGGCAACGAAGCTGGTGAAAGGTCTAGAGAGCAAGTGTTATGAGGAGAGGTTGAGAGAACTGGGGTTGTTTAGTCTGGAGAAGAGGACGCTGAGGGGAGACCTTATCACTCTCTACAACTACCTGAAAGGAGGTTGTAGTGAGGTGGGTGTTGGTCTCTTCTCCCAAGTTACTAGCAATAGAATGAGAGGAAACGGCTTCAAGCTGCGTCAGGGGAGGTTTAGATTGGATATTAGGGAAAATTTCTTCACTGAAAGTGGTCAGGCATTGGAACAGGCTGCCCAGAGAGGTGGTGGAGTCACCATCCCCGGTGGTATTTAAAAGATGTGTAGATGTGGCACTTCAGGGCATGGTTTAGGAGACATGGTAGTGTTGAGTTGACGGTTGGACTTCATGATCCTAGAGACCTTTTCCAACCTTAATGATTCTATGAACACAGGAAACCAGCTGACAAAACGGAAAATTATTCCTTTTTCATTTAACATCTGAACACACTAAACGTGCTTTAAGGATAGAAATTTTTAAAGAAGTTGGTAAGTAGGCCATCTGGTTTAAACATATGTATGTTAATATATATATTGTTGCCAAAATGATTTAGGATGTTTATTGACCGAAGAGGAAAGGCAGACAAGGCAGGACACATGGATATATACAGTTTGTTTCTGGGAAAGAGACTTCCCATAAGAAAGGATGTTAAATCATAGTAATTAGAATACAGAGACAGTCTAGTAACCATCTTTTTTGTGTGCAAATGGCATCTGAGCCAGATTCTGAGCTGACAGGAATCAAAAGGATTCTTTCAAATAAATTCACAGACCCTTCCATCCCACCCTGTATATACGTACACAAGCACACAGAGCGAGGTAAAGGCAACCCTAATTCAACTTAAAATACATTTTCAACAGAATTACATCAGGAATTAAGTTAGTTAACAGTGTTTAAAAGTAACATTTAAAACTGTAAAGTAAAATATTAATGGAAAAGTCAATGGGAGTTGCACTGTAAAACACTATAGTATTTTCCAGAGAAAAGCAGAGGAAAAAAGCTGATGAAGGTGCACTTGATCTTATTCTGTGGCTGCTTTTGGTTTTGAAGAGATGATACCATTTAAGAGCAGGAATTCATAATCTAGACAGGTCACAGACTCTTGAACTGCCATAATGCAGCTGCTCTTAAAGCAGCCCTCATACACCAGATCTGAGAGAATGCAGAAAACCCCCACAGCTATCTGTGCCTGTCATGCATACGCAAGCCCCCAGCAGTACCCAGGTCCTCAGCAAGAGGAGGGTTCAACTCTCCCATCAGAAGCTGCTGGGTTGCCTCAAAGACCCATGAAAGGTAGAGGTCAGCACTTTGGGCAGTTGTGCCGTTACATCCTCCAGCAGGACAAATGGCCTGGCACTAGAAGTTCTTCTCCTTACAGCCCTAAGGCTGCAACTCCACCTGAGCTGAAGTTAGATTAAGCCTATGCTACTTTTGCCACCACCCACCTTCCAGCTGCATCTTCCTGACATTCACCTGATTAGGGTGTACACAAACATCCTATTCACAGTTACTTCATCTTCTTACTTTCCACATCAATAAGATGAGACCAAGATCTCTGATTTTGCTGGAGAACTCTTAGAAAACATTCAAGGGCACTTCCAGCTTTAAGTGTAGCCCATCCAGCTGCTGAAGCGATAAAAAAGCAAACAATGAGCAAGCCCTTGCCTCTGCCAGAAGCATAGGGAGGCAGGACAGATGCTGCTGTTAAGACTGAAAAGGGATGTCTGTCAACTCACTTGTCAGTGTCCATTCCCCTTATCTTAATAGCTCTGCACTCAGAACACAACATCGGCACTGCCTGCACACAATAGCTATGAAAGGGCTCAGACAGGCTTTCTAACAAAGTAATACTCTATTGATTTATTTTACACATCTCTCCATCTCTAATACTTTTCTTCTTTGCTGTTCAGCTAAACGCTCCTCTCAGCAGCAACCTTCTTCCCTTTATATTTTGCTCCTATGCTGGCACACTCTTTACGTGAGAGAATTTTATCATCCTCACCCAGCACCACATTAAACCAACTATACAAGTACACTGAAATCTGACAAATTTCACTTCAAAGTGAAGTACTATTCAAGTGCTTTACTTAATAAAGAACATAATACTGCACCGATTTCTTTTTCCCTTTAGATTATTTCCTTTGAAATATGATGCAATCTTACTTCAGAATTAATGCATTGATTGATTTCAAACTACAAATACTATTTTTCATGGGTGCATTTATCTTCCAGCGTACTGACTGGTTTGTGCTGTATAGCATCTATTTTTCTTTTTATTAATTGCATATAATTTTTTTTAATCACAAGTAAAGATTTGATTAAAAAAAAGAAAATCCCCGGGTGGTCTTTTCTGTTTCTTGAACTGTTATACACAGTATTCAATTATCTATTACAATATGCTACAAGTACTGTTAGTATTATTTTATAAAACTATAAATCAAACACGTTTAAATCGCAACTACTCTCCCATCAACAGAAATCATTTGCAAAAGCAAGACTGTGAGCAAGACAGAGCCTAGAGCTCCAGTTGGAGGGGTGGCTGCAAAAAGGCTGCCAACGAAGGGGCAAGGTGCAGGGCATTCTCCCCCGAGAGCATTCCCATCTGGGCCATGGCTCACCCAAGGCATGGGATGAGGCTTGTGGTAGGGGCTGGAGGCAAGAGAGAGACAAAGGCTACCGTACTACAGTAGGAAGTAAACTCCAAGGAATGCAGTGTGGCACGAGATACACAAAAGAAAAATAATCCACCATAAATATCAGCTGACACATTTATTGATTTGGTCACACTGTTCTTCTACTAGTTAAAATTACCAGCATTACTGCTTTTAAAAATAAACTCAGTTTGATTCTAACCTTTGGCCAACTGAAGGTTGTAAAGGAAATTAATTCTTCCTTCATAAGTGAACCTACATCTCTTTTTCAAGTTCCTATATCAGGTGCATCTTTCATTGGATCTATTTAATTCATACAGATTTTAAGTCACCATGAGTTGACCATAGTTCTGCAAGTACTCTCTCCAAGCATGCTAGATATCCTGTATAGCTGTAGAGTACCTTTTTTTCCCCTAAATGCCCCCAGAAATCTTCGTGCTTTTTAAGCATCAGCTCTAAACTCAGTACCGGGGCTGTTACATCATCCCTAGTATTATAACTCATTTTTTCTTCCTCAGAGGAAGCATCCTTTCCAGATTCTAAAGAACTCTATATGAATTAATATAAAATGTATAAAGTTACAGTCTCCCTCCTACTCTTACCCCTATATACTGATGGAAAAATTATAGAAAATACTCATTTTGAACTCCATGTTTAAATCTACCTGGATGGTCCCTCTAGGGATACCTTGAATGTAATAACGTGAATTGTAAGGCTATCCTGTTAACAGTGAGACAAAAACAAGAAGGAGAAAATGTAACAAATATGAACATGAATATACTGACCCTAATAAGCAGTAAGGCAGACAGTAACAGAGACCTGAGCTCCTAAGTCACTGACAGAAGAACACTACAGAAACCACACAAGCAGAACCTTGAGAAGCTTCACATAGAACTTTGTAACTGATAAGAACAAAAGCAGCAAGTTTATCTATGTTTATCAGTCTCATGGGAAAGAATAAACTTATTATGGAATATTTGAAAGCCACTGTAAGACTGTGTGGAAAGACCAGCACCTGGCAAGACCCATGGCCAAGGCCAGTGACTGTGGAAGGGCCCTATGGCATGGGTATGTATACTGGACATACCTCGGGCCCACACTATTAAGGTATTGGTGAATGTGAGTGTGCTTTTGAATCAAGGAGTGAGGGCATTGGTAGTTCTGCTAGAAACTTCAACCTTGATCAGCCAGCAAGACGGAATAAGCTTGTGCTGCCCGTGCCATTCATGTTTATGTGAGTGCTGCCTGTGTTTATTTTTTCTGTGCCTCTTCTCTCTGTTGACACCCATGTGTATGTTTTGTTGTGCATCTGTGTAATACATGTGCAGTCTTGCTAGGGCCAGGTCTGTACCCTGGAACAGCAGCAGCCTCCACCTAACAGGTCTGGGCATTTCGCTTCCCTTACCAGTCTGCGATCTTCCATTTTCAAGAATGAATTTTAATCAGAAAGTTATTGAGTGAATTCACTGGGGTAAGTATACTCTTCCTGAAACTGCAAGTTTTTTATTTTACAAAAGTCTTTCCATAAAGTCTGGTATGAAGAATTTCCTCTTTTAGCCTTGGAAAGAGTTAATAAAGTAATAATATTTGGTAGAGCAAATATACAAAGGGTGAAATATCACAGCATATCCTCCTCATAAAAACTATCTGCTTTCCCATTAACAAACACATTTAGGAAACAGGAGACAAATCAAACAGAGGTACTCTGTTTCAATACAGTTTCTAAAATAGTTCTATATTTTCTACTGAATTAAGAATAGTATGAGCAAGACTAAGAGACCACTTAACTTTGGACCTCAGGTGCTACAAATCAGCACCATTTCATTAGCACAAGGGCCACAACGTATCTCCAGTTTCTCCCCAGAAACAGCAGTATCTTCTGAAAGATCCCCCTGTGACCTGAAGTCTAACTGCTGTAATACCTGTACAACCACAGTTGTTTAACTTCCTCCAGGGAGGTACGCCCTGCATTTGGCAGTATCAGGCCCCTGAAGACAGCTGTTTGCTATTAATACCACCCAAATAAAGTAAAATTCAAAAAAATTTACTTCTAACTATCTTCTCATGTTGATCGTCCCAGGTTCACAGGACATCTTAGTTACTGGGACGTGAGGTAAGAAATAAAACTCCTATTCATTTTTCCTTCAGCACCAATGGCCATTTTTCTGAGCTTGGGTTAGTATACAGAAAGAGAGGTTATTAAGAAGTGAGATTAATCCCTCTCCAACACTATTTTCATCCTAATGACAGTGCACTTTCAGTTGAAAACTTCAAAATGGAGTGAAAAAATATGTTCTGAATTCTTTATTCACTTCTCCCTTTATTGTTGTTTATAACATTTTACACATTTCAAAAGAGCTCAGATCTCTACCTCTCGCTGGGCTGTCATTAAATATCCATTAATGCAGAATTCTTTTCACATCATCTTGATCAGTGTTGCTGCCCTTTCCCTTGTGCTCAACTGCTGAAATCTACTTCAATTCCAAAACTTCAATAAGCATTAATTACACCACAATTATAATTCAGATCTTTATTTATTTTTCTCCATCTGATTTTCAATTTTTCTCCATTTGCAGAGGAAGGAGAGGATAGCAAAATGTGAGACTCATGAAGGAAACCTAATTATAGTGTAGATGCTTTGCAAGTTTCCACAAGCCTTAAGGCACTGCAAAACACATCTCATCTAATCCAAGCATCTCATGAATGCACCAAAACATATTTCTGATCATACTGAAAACTGTGCTCATTTAAATGGCATTCACAAATGGATTTAAAAGTAATGGCCTGTGGATACTTTCTGAATAGTTCTCCTCTTCATCAGAAACAGTTTTGCAAGGACAGTTCATATTAAGCTGACAGGCCATATTCACCTAAAAAAAGCTATTTTTGTGCAAGTTTTGATTTTAAGAAGTTATTTTGTTCCCAAAGATCTTTTCTCTTCAAGAGTATACTGAAGAAACCGTAAAAGGCGGATTCTCAATGGAAGATGACCTATAAAATTACAAGCTTTATAAAAACACTGTTTTTTCTACAGTGTTTTTCCTACATCCACTCACAATCTACATCAAAATCTGAACCCATGTGCAAGATATAAAAAACTCAATGAAACAACATATGCTTTCATACCCTTCCATAAATTATTTTGTTATTCTAAGCCACCATATTAAAGCCATTGTAGAGACTTCAGGGATTAGCATACATTCATCTTCAGATGACTTTTTGATTAGTGATGTACCTAATCACGCAGCAGACTGCTATATTTTGCTTATACAAAACCAAACACATTTGTCTCTATTGGTCTTCTAATCTACGTATATAATAATTTTAATAGAGTTACCATGTTTCAAGAATTGGTTTAAAGGGAAAAAGAAAAACTGTCAAAATTACAAACCAGGAAACTACACCAAGCATCAGCTGCAGTAGGAAGAAAAGGAATTAAGAGGAGGAAATATGAATCAAGATACAGATATTTGAAACTTGCTGAAGTGAAGGAACAGAAGAAAGTCAAATTGAGAAAAAAGTTAAGCAGAGATCTTGAACAAACATGAAGCACAAGCAGAGAGAAAAAAATTAACTGTGGCTTTTTCAAAAAGCTAAGACAGAAGAAGAAAGTTGTAGGAGAATTCAGTAACCAAGGTGAAAAACCAAGAAACAGAGTTGTCACATCTGGCTTGTAGACAACATGTCAAATGGACAAAGATCTACAGCAGTCTGCTTGCGGGAAGGAAATTAAAACAAATATGGGAATGAAATAATTCACATTATTGCAGAAAGGAAAGGTCAGAAGACAGAGTTCATGCTATGTCATGATGCATTTTGGCTGATAGCAAAGTATGGACAATTTTAAAGGATGCAATGACAGTCACAAGTGACGGATTTAAGACTTCGGGTAAAAGGGACTGCTGAATGCCAGTGAGGGGATGTGTAAGATGGGGTGAAAGTATGTGACTTTCCAAAGCTCCTCTTTCAATGACAGAAGAAAGGGCACTAAGACATCCATATTTACACAAAATCTGAAGTCATGAAAATAAGACAGACTGCTAGTCTTTTTGCTGCTTTCATATCCTTTGCTGGTAACACACTTGAATCTCTTTTAGGTTTCAACCTCTCCCTCCAAATGAGGCTAAGAAATACTTGTACCACTAGCCCGTCAGGCTTGCTTATACAACAAAACCTTTAACAGCAAATTCAGACAACAGTCAGGCACCTGATCAGGCTTCTGCAGTACAGTCATGACACATGGACTTGGGTATTTCTTCTTCCTTCGTATCACTGAGATGCCAGCCAAAGATTCAAACTCAGCTAAGTATCTGCTGCGGAGTGATTATGTTATCTTTTGGGAAAGGAAACCTTATGAGGTGGGAGGATTTTTAAAAACCACTGGGTAGTCACTGTGAGTGAGGCAGTTCAAGTTTTTCCCTAGCATTCTTTCGTTAATGACGGACTGATAAGGATAACTTCTTAAGCCAGCCCTACCAGAGATGTGATACTGGACCAGATGGTCACCAACACAAGTGAGCTAATCAGTGACATCAAGGTTGGAGGCAGCCTGGGCTGCAGTGATCATGCACTGGTGGAGTTCGCGGTCCTGAGGGATAGGGGACAGGCAAAGAGTAAAGTCAGGACCCTGAATTTTAGGAAAGAAAAATACCAGCTCTTCAAGGAGTTAGTCAGTAGAACTCCCTGGGAAACTGCCCTCAGGGACAAGGGAGCAGAATAGAGCTGGCAGATATTTAAGGATGCTTTCCATAGAGCTTTTGATCCCCAGAGGTAAGAAATCAGGAAAGGAAGGCAAGAGACCAGCATGGCTGAGTCAAGACCTTCTGGTCAAACTAAAGGGCAAGAAGGAAATACACAGGCAGTGGAAGCAAGGACAGGTGTCCTAGGAAGAGTACAGGAATGCTGCCCAGTTGTGTGGGATGGGGTCAGGAAGGCCAAGGCGCAGCTGGAGCTGAACTTGGCAAGGGACACAAAGAATAGTAAGGGCTTCTACAGGTATGTCAGCCAGAAAAGGAAGGTCCAAGAAAGTATACTACCACTATGAACAAGACTGGCAAACTAGTAACAATGGACTAGGAGACAGCTAAGGTCTCAATAACATTTTTGCCTCAGTTGTCACTGGCAATCTCTCTTTCCATACCTCTCAAGTGGATGGACTGCAAGGTGGGACTGGGGGAGCAAAGCCCCTCCCACTGTAAGGGAAGATCAGGTTCATGACCACCTAAGAAACCTGGACATACGTAAGTCTATGGGACCTGATGAGATGCATCCCAGAGTCCTGAGGGAACTGGCTGATGGAGCTGCTAAACCACTCTCCATGATATTTCAAAAGTCATGGCAGTCAGGTGAAGTTCCTGGGAACCGGAAAAAGGGAAATGTTGCACCCATTTTCAGAAAGGGCAGAAAGGAGGACTCTGGGAACTACCAGCCTGTCAGCCTCACCTCTGTGCCTGGGAAGATCATGGAACAGATCCTCCTAGAAGCTCTGCTAAGGCATATGGAGGACAGGGGGGTGATGAGAAGCAGCCAGTATGGCTTCACCAAGGGCAAGTACTGCCTGACCAACCTAGTGGCTTCTTCTATGACAGAGTGACTACATCAGCAGACAAGGGAAGAGCTACAGATGTCATCTATCTGGACTTCTGTAAGGCCTTTGACATTGTCCCCACAACATCCTTCTCTAAATTGAAGAGAGATGGATTTCACGGGCGGACTGTTCAGTGGATGAGGAATTGGTTGGATGGTTGCATTGCAGATGACACCAAGCTGAGTGGAGTAGTTGACATGCCCGAGGGATGGGATGCCATCCAGAGGTATGTGGGCAAGCTTGAGAAGTCGGGCCATGTGAACCTTATGAAGTTCAACAAGGCCAAGTACAAGGTCCTGCACCTGGGTCGGGGCAATGCCCAATATCAATACAGGCTGGAGGATGAAGAGACTGAGAGCAGCCCTGCAGAAAAGGACTTGGGGGTACTAGTGGATGAAAAGCTGGACATGAGCTGGCAATGCACACTTGCAGCCCAGAATGGCAAACCATATCCTGGGCTGCATCAAAAGAAGTGTGGCCAGCAGGTTGAGGGAGGTGATCCTACCACTCTACTCCACTCTCATGAGACCCCACCTGGAGCACTGTGTCCAGCTCTGGAGCCCTGAGCACAGGAAAGACATGGACCTGTTGGAGTGGGTCCAGAGGAGGGCCACAGAAATGATCAGAGGGATGGAATGCATCTCCTTTGAAGACAAGCTGAGGGAGCTGGGGTTGTTCAGCCTGGAGAAGAGAAGGCTGCAGGGAGACCTTATTGCAGCCTTTCAATACTTAAAGGCTGTTTATAAGAATGATGGGACAAACTTTTTAGTACAATCTGTTGTGCTAGCACAAGGGGTAGAGGTTTTAAACTAAAGGAGACTAGATCTAGACTAGATATAAGGAAGACATTTTTTACACTGAGGGTGGTGAAACACTGGAACAGGTTGCCCAGAGAGGTGGTAGATGCCCCATCCCTGGAAACATTCACGGTCAGGTTGGATGGGGCTCTGAGCAACCTGATCTAGTTGAAGATGTCCCTGCTTATTGCAGGGAGTTTGGACTAGATGATCTTTGGAGGTCCCTTCCAACCCAAATCATCCTATGATTCTATGACTTTCTCCACTGACAACGCAATAACTTCCCAAAAGGTATTAGTGAGAAACCAATGGCTGAAATGGGAGACAGTAAAATAATCTTTATCTATGATACTTATCTATGGTTTCTAAATTATGCCATAGAACTTCTCCCTGTAGTGTGAATTTAGCTAATTACATGTTTTCTGTTAAGAAAAAATTTAATAATATCTGCCCCACATAATAACAATGTAGCTTCTTCATGGGTCACTGAAGGAATGGATCTTCTGATCACTAGATCAGCTTAACATGAACCAAGAGAAAGGAGGTAGTGTTTGGCTCTGATCAGATGAGACAAAAGAGGAGAACTTGATACATTTTCACAACTGTTACTATTACAGCTATTTCCTAAGCAGCAAAAGCTGACTGTCAAGAATCCCAGACATAAAGGATGACTTACTAATAAGGTAGGGTAACAAAAATACATTCAATCTGTGTGGCAGCCTTACCTTATATAGCCTGTATTAATTTATACATAAAATGAATTGGTATCTCAAACTTGAATGCCTTCTGAAGTGAGGGTGGAGGATGATCTTTAACCATAAGGTTAGTGAGACTACGGGGAGGCAAATGAGGTTCTACCATAGTGAATCCTGAACTCCCACCTACTACCTTCCTGCCCCTTCTGTCCTTTAAAATTTTATCTCCTTTAAAGTTGTATAAGTGAAAAATTAGGACACTAAACAGTTTGTAAGACCATTCCAAATATTGAGTGACAATCAGGAAACTGAATACTTCATCATGTAGGGATAATTTATCGTGGAAAGCATTTTTCTACCTCAAATTGTTAAGCCACAAATAAAATCTGAATGTGCATGCAATGACTGAATGCAGTATGGCAGCCCTAATAACTAGACACGTATTTCACAGTACCTCAGTCAGAAGCCTTTTTTTGTTGGGGTTTGTTTTTTTTAATATATACCCTTCTTGTCATATTACCATTCATTTCTTTTATTTCATTTCATAAAGGAAAAGTGAAAAACACTCATGCAGTAAGGTAGGTTATAAGAAACTTGACACTTTCCATAATTACAAAAAACCTCCACCATATTGATGATGTGGTCAGTCCTGTTCTTTTTGTCCGCCTCACTTTTTGAGAGAAGGCATTCTCTTTTCATAGTATCTCCACAGTTTTCACATTTTATAGCCAGTCTTTCATTTCCCCCTCCCCCTAAACATCTTCAGCATTTGTTAGAGCATGCATGCCAAACACTTTCTTTTTGTGAAACAAACCCACCAAACACTGCTTAAAAAACCTGATGCTTCCACTAAGCTCTTACCAGATTTTAAAGCTGTAAATAGAACTCCACTGTTAACCAATAACTGGTATTGCATACGGCTTTGTGTTATCCAGCTACTTAAGTCAGAACAGTCTTCCTCTGTGCAATGTAGTCCCAGAAAAACTGATTAATTTAAATGACCTTGTACTACACTTATTTCACAATATATTTCAGTATTTTCCCTCACTGAGCAATCCATACCACAGTTTCTATTTCTGCACTTCAGTAATGGAGGTAGAAATCAACTTACCCTATGTTTTTCCTTTACTTTCTTCCTGTATTCTTCCTTGTCAAATTTGTCTTCTTCCCGCAGTATCTCTTTTGCTTTATCTAAGTTGATACCACTGGCATCATCTTCCTCATCTGCATTCGCCAAACTGGATTTCTGCACAGGTGGCCACTGCTGCACTAACTGAGTTATACATGTCAACAAGAAAAATAATGGTTAGAATCATTTTCTCCACGTGAAAGTTTTGATGCACTAAATATTCTGACACACTGTTTTTCTAGACTAAATTAAAAGGACGTTTTCAAAGGAAACAAACAAACAAAACTTTTGCACAATACAAACTGGGATACCTTATTTAACATCACATTCAGTCAAAAACGAGTGTTTGAAAATAACATCTCCATTACACTACATGACTGTTTAAGAGATTCACTTGAACTTCTTCCCCTGTTTTTCTCTCTTTGTCTAATGGAACAAATAATTCAGAATCCTGCTAGTCATTTTGGGAGAAAACTGGTATTTCCTTTCACAAAATGGCTCTCCAAAATACATGCAACAGAACAAAACACCAGTAAATCTAAACAGTGTGTTTTCATGTAAACAATCAATATTCTAACATATTAAGTGAGAGAAAAATGAGGTAAGCCTTCATCACAGTACATGAAAAACCGTATGCTGCAGGTTCATGTTTTGGGGGAAGCAAGGAGGACAGATGCAGAGGGTTTTATTGGTTATTGTACAAAAACTGCATTGGAAATGTTTGATTATTTAAGTTTGACTTGTGAATGACATGCTGAACACATCCAGCTTCCCTTAAATATATGAAATTCTAAACTGAAGACAAAGACTACCTGCATATTCACCAAAAAATATCCCCACCTATCTCATGACCTTGTGGTTTGAGCAGGTATTTTCTGGGGGTAGTCTTGCTTAAATCATTCTTGCTTACAGACTGGTAGAGTAGTAACTCTTAAAAGACACTATATGGCAGAAAATACAGTATGTCGTTCAGATACAAATGCCAAACCAAACACGTTTAGGATACTCTAATGCACACAGAGTGTTATTCACCTGGATACTGATAAACCCAACCTACTGTTTCCACTTCCTTTCATAAAATGAAGTTTGCATATATTCTAGGAAGATACATTTCTTAAAGGAGTTTTATTTTATTAGATAGAAGCATGTGGAGTAGAACAGTAAAACTTTAAAGCACAGTTTTACACAGCTCAGAAAAAATGCAGGAACAACATACATAGATGCAAACTTTATGCTTCCTTAAATATGTCACCCCTTCTCTAATGTGATACTTTTCTAACTATAACCTTTCTGCTTTTTTTTCTCTATCCTCACTCCTTTTTGCTTCATTGCATGGATACATAAAACATTTGCATATGTATTTTAAGATGACAGCTTCTGAATATCTAAAAATATCTGAAGATATAATTTCCAGTCAATGGGTCAACCTCTAAAACCTTTTAAATTTTCCCTAATGTGAGTAATTATATGGCTATACTCCCTTCACCTGCAATATGAAATGCTTTATTTTATTTGGTCACAAAAGCAAATTATATACTTGTAAAGGTGACCTCTCTTTTGGTTTATGCCTTACTGAAATTAATGTGGAGAAAAAAAAAAAAGTTACTTTTTTCTTGATGTTGGAAATGGCAAAACAATGTACACAGCATCTGAAGCTGTGAAATCAAATGCTAGAAAAGTTTGTGGAGTGTGGAAGCTTACTAGTGAGGTTATCGCCACAATGAAACCGTAGAGTGACTAGCATACACAATAGTTCCTATCTGTATAAAATCAATACATTTTTCCAAGGACTATTAAAAGACCCAGTTAAATTACTGGCAAATTTCAATGCACTGCTATATCAGCACCAGTAGGCAAAAATTTGGTGCTTCCTTGCCTTTCCTAACAATATTTTGAATAGTGAACACTGGAAAGAAAAACACAGACTTCCTCTAATTCCAGTACTTTAACTCAAGACTTGGCAGAGCTTTGGCAAATACTACAAGAAAATAATTTTACATTTCTGTAAGGAAAAAAAATAGGCTTTTTATTCCACCTGAAATTGAAGACAATAAGCAAAGAGAAGGTATGGTTCTGTACATCCACTAACAGCCCTCACACAAGTATCTTACACATACAAAGGTGGAATGAGGTTGGTGCTGAACACTGCTCTAAAAAGAGGAATTGAATTCTAAATGGAAGCATTTAGGTTTTGCAAAACTTAAACCAGTTACAAAACCCACGCATTTCTAAAAAAACTATCTTTTTATACAGATATAAACTGTAAGTATTTTTGTCTTTATAGAAACAACAAATTCAGTTCCCACCAAAATACAGTTATTTTGAATTGTTCTTACCTCTCCATCTTCAGTAAAGACTATTTTTGTGTTGACTTTAAATTTCTTCTTCAAGATTTTTTTGGCTTCTTGGGTTTTAGTAGCTTTTTTCTTCATCTTTGATTTTGTCGCATTCTGTATAAAAGAAAATGTGATTTGTTATGGGTTTTTTTTAGTCACGGACTGTATGCTTCAATTTTTCTTAAAAGCAATTAGATGTATTAAAACGTAATTCCTAACACATGAATAAGAGTAATTCCAGTAAAAATTAGCTAACAGACCTTTTCATAAAAGTGTTTTAAGCAGGCCATATCATGAGGAACTCATTTACTCTGTTAACAATTCAGCATAACTTAAATCTTATCAGCAGCAGGACACCTGACTCATTCAATTTTCGCTCACCTTTTTGGGACAAGGACACCAGATTCACCAGCTTATGCTCTTAGCAAGCCTCATCAGACAAGAAATCCAGTATAACTGACTGAAGCCATTAGCTTCACATACCACTTTCATCTCACTTGTCATCACGTTGTCCCCAGGCACCACAGCACACCAGTTTGAGTTATTTCTGTGTCAATAAGGGCACAAGTGGCCATGCAAGAACCTTTCTATTTCATAACTCTTGTCCCTTGCAGTCCCATCATGGTGCAGAACATCAGTGCTAGATGTCTACCAAACTTAGCATTAAATAACATTTAGAATCACAAAAGTTAGTAGCATCATAGGAAAAAACTTGTAGTGAAACAAGGTGGTGAAGACACCACGGAAACTAATAAATGTATTAGCAGAGATTGTGAAATCCAGACATTACTGTTTCCAACAGGTTGAGGTTTTTCCTTCCTGGCTAGCACTGAGAAAGCAACACTAACTAGAAAAAGCAAATATTATCAGCAAAACAGTATCCCTGTATAAAACACACTGATACTGAAGTTACATTTACTTTTTGTGTGTGCAACCTTCCTGTTAGAAAGTAGAGGTGAAGAGGTCACTTCTATTTTTGACAGAGACTGAGGATTTATCCAGAGTACTTTTGCATTTTGGAGGCAGTTTGCAACTCTGGGAGGACCATTTTAATTACTTCTGTAAAATGCAGTGGCAAATAAATTGTCATATCCACAGATGGCCTGCATGTTTCACAGAGCCACCCATCCAGCGGTAACATCATGGAAGCGAAGGACATGGAGATTCTCAACCTCCAGCTCTTCTTCTGAGAGCTCCCCCTTCAAGAACAAAAGCTGTATGTGTTCAGGCATCTAACAGGACACAATACACACAGATAACATCTCAAGCAGTAACTGCCATTACAGGAAGTATTTTATAGCAAAAGATATTCTGCAGGAATACATGAAGACTCCCTAGAAGATGACCTACAACTCATCATTCTGTAAAGACTGCAAAGCTCCATTACTCAGGAAAAAGTGCCGAAAAATCTGTCACTAAACTTTCTAAACTTCTGATTAGAAGTGGTCAAAGCAACTGCAGAGAAAAAGGAAAAATTGAACTTCTTTCACTTTTCTTCTTTATTTTGGTTATTTTAATCAGTTTCATGTTCTATATCAAAGCCACTATAAAAGGAAGCAAAAAAATTAACTCAGGAAGTCACTGTCATTACAGTCAGCACATTAATGCACTGAAATATGAACTATAAAGGAGAAAAATTACAGTCTTCTTAACAGGAAAAATTGTTTGTGACAGCTACTGTGCTGTGTTATCAAGTAATGACCATATCTATTATAGAAAATAGTAACTGTAGCAGCACTTATATCCTCAGTATTGTCATGCAATTTTTGTTGCACTGTGCAGCTACTACTATAACAAGTCTTACACACATCTTTAACAGCTCAGAAAGCTGTGCTATTCCCTCATTCCTGTTGCTTATCCCACAAATACAAATTGTGAGTCTGCATAGGCATAAAACCCTTACTACAAAATATGGACTACGTAGTAGAACAACAGGAATCGTCCAGAGGAAGAATTTAAAGATAGATGTACTTCAAGGTTGTAGGATGACACTTCTCACCACCACATTTTCTTTCACCAGTCCCTTTTGGTTTTGGTTTGTTTTCAAAATAATCTTTCATTTCTGCACTGCCAGTATTACTAGTACCAACATAATATGCTAATGTAAAAAAAAGGTGACAGAAAGCTTCAAATTGGTACATTAATGTTTCATAAAATTATACTTAAATGTGAATCTCAGCTGTTTACATTTCTTGGTTTTAAAAAGGTGTTCCTAGCTAAAGAGTACAAATATCCAATGGGCTGTGTTTGCATGCATACAAAGGCAATATTTCTAGTTGTACCTTGTTCCCTCTCTCCTCTATGTGATTTTAAGTAGTATTTTGATGCTGCAAAGTAGCATGGAAAAAAATGGGGTAGAATAAAATTGCCAAACAAAGAGAAGGAATAAGAGGAGGAGGAAACAAATGGGAAGCTAAATTCCCTCACTATACACCTAAAAAGCACAGTATAAGATCCCAGCATGGATTTTGTAGATTTACAATATGCAACATTAGGGAAAGCTAAGAGATCAGAATTTTTGAAAAACATACAGGAAAGAGTATTAGTATAAAACTCTACACACCCCATAGATAATTAAACTGTGGCTTTTATTAGGACATTTTCATTGCTTTATAAACTGAGCACACTTCAAAGACAATGGCTATCAAGGCTCCCTCAGCTTCAGACACCACCTCCTGACCAGCTGTCACAGTTCAAGACCAAATGGGCTCAGATACCAAAACATTTTAATCACAGATGTAGGCACGGTTTTACAAACTACATTACTTCACTCTTCAGCAGGAGGAGTGGTGCAAACCAGCAGGGAAGTTGTGTGGCTTAGTGCAGCAGTTCCTCACAAGGCCTCCCTGTCCCAAGGGGGAGGCTACATGGTCCGAAGAGTCAGGCAGGTCAGCCATAAGGTGTAGGTAGTCCTGGGGCTTCCTTGGGGTCCCATAAATGCTGCTCTGGAGTCCATATAGAGACCTGAAGTATCTCTCTTCTCCCTCTGTATGTCTCCAGTAGTGCCTTTCAGAGCACCTACTCCCTACATCTCAAGGGCCTCTCCCTTCTGCCCGTATCCCCTGCCCCAATTGCTACTGTTTTATCTTGAACATTTCTGAGCCAGGAGTTCCTCCAGCGACTGAAGTCTTGATGTAGGATGGGTCATTTACATCCATCTCGGCTCATGGCCTCCTCCCACGCATGCTACCCCTGGGACACCCTCACCCAAATACCTAATGCCCTCATCCAAATTTCTAATGCCACCACCTGTCTCTGTTTTGACCTCACATTTGAACGGCTACATTGAAACATCAATCTCCCATGAAGCAGGGATCTGATTCATCCAATGTAAGAAGGAAAACACCGATGGATAGCAGACCTCAGGCTTTCCTAATCTTCAGTGCCAACCCCCAGTTCCCTGCATTTTCAAGCCATTCTGCTTACTCAGTTCCCATTTTCATCTTTTCTACTAGAAGATACCTGACAATTTAGAAGCAGTGGGTTGGCAGCTAACCCTCATTCTCCACCGCTTCCTCTTTTTTTCTTCACAATGAGGTCACCACACCAGCAGATAACACCAGCTGCTGGAGGCTGCCAAAAGACGCCCTCCATCTGTAAGCAGCTGGTGCACGCACACTTCCCTGTCAATGAGAAAAGGCTACCACCTGCTGCTCACCAGCGTGTACATTTTGCCCTATGCACAATAAAACAGGTGCTCAAGTCTCATCTCTTCTGCTATGAAGATGTGGCAACAGTTAAACTGATCAAACAAGATCAGAATGATAATCAACCTCTTCAAAATGGTATATAACAGTTAAGCATTAGCAGTTAAGAGTCACACAAGTTTATAAAAATTTCATAAAAACATAGGCTCAGCTGCAGGGTTGGGGGATTTTCTATTGTTACTAATCAAAAGCCTAAATTTATTTTTCCTTTTGCACATGCACATGCCAGGTGGCTTGTTGGAGTATTTAAGGAGTTAGAATAAAAACTACCTCTTAGAAACACCAAAAATTCAAAATTTTTAATATATAATCAGAAAGAATACAACTAATATGCAAGTTCTTTTCCATTTTTCTCAAGAAGGAGTAGGCTTTTGTTTTCTGGCTTAAAAGATCCGATATTCTTAGCTGAATCTATAACAAAGGTTTTCTAAATGAAGATACTGACAAATTTAAGACATAAGATTTACTCTTTTTCAATCAGTTTTCTTCTGAAAAGACAGAGCCTCAGAAGCACACATCAGTAAATTTTGCTGTTCTAATGTGGAATAATTCTTCTTATTAATACAACTTTTTAAGTCAATAGTTTAGACTGAGTATGTAATCCTCAGTAACTCAGGATCAAAGCACTTAGAGTTTCTTACTGTAAACAAGACAAACATATCTGCTTTGACCTTTGGAGTGTTACAAATCATCAAATGTAAAATTTGTTTCTAACTCTAATTTCCTTTTTAATTTAATCTCCACAAGCCTGTGAAAGCAAGCACAGTATATTCACTAGAGAAGCTGTCTGAAAACAGGACTACACTGTTGTGGTGCGGTAAAATACCAGCAGAAGATAAAGTTATAATCAATTTTCCAGCTATAACAAGTATTACTGCTTTTCTAGGGGTTTTGTGGGCTTTTTTTCTTCTCCCTGCTTATACCTTACAATTCCTAGTAATTGTGCTGTACCTGGAAATATTTTTCAGTCTCTCCCAACATTCTTACATTACATTATCTAGAACTCAACAGGAACTGCATCTGAGAAACAAAAAATCAATGCGGTACTCGAATTCACACACTTGTTTTGTATTCCCTTCAAGAAACTGCCCACAATAGGAGCAAGTATTATTCACATTTGTATTATCACTAAGCACGCCAATACCCCTGTCAAGCTACCGAGTTCAGACTCGGAAGTCATTCCTCACAGAGTAAGACGCAGGCTTGCCAGATTGAAGCTACCAAACCTTAGACAAAGAGAAGGGCCACCTTCCCCTTCGTGCTGTGGAGAGCATACAGACAGGGTTTCCGTCTGGCTAGCACTATGAAACTTTCAGAAGATCGAGTGTTCTCCAACCACTAGTCTAAAGCAGCCTAACCATAAAGCATTACCTCTCACCCCATAAACTTCCTGAACTCAGACTACGAGGCTTTGATTACCTACAACGGAGATAAGGTTAGGGAAGAGAGAAATTTTCACTCCTCCTGACAAATATCTACCCATAGAAGCAACAGTGAGATAGAAACTTCACACATTACACATAATTAAAATACATAAGGAGAAGCAAAATAACCAGATTTTGAAGTCCAGTCCACATTACTTCAAGCAGCTACAAAACTCTAAACACCAAAAATCTTCCCCAGAGTAATACAATTTTACTGAACCAGCCATCTGTCTTCCCATTAAGGACCAGAGAATCAGAAATCTTAGGATGTGGCATGACCACAAGGAGATATATGGGTGCTGCTTTCCTTCATGATCTGTGGTAGCTAGGTGGTCTCTATTTTAATTTCCAGCCCACTTCTCTGCAGTGACAGCTATTTTCAGTCCTTCCTGATTTCTGCTAACTGCTCATGAGCCACAGGCTGCTTTCTGCCATCGTGAACACCAGAACAAGCCAAAGCCACAGAGAAGCAGCAAAGTTCTTCAAACCATCCCTCCACTTTCACAACACAAGTCCCGCAGCCCTTCCTAAGAAAAAGGTGGTCTTTTGTTAAGATGTGCTGGGGTTTTTTAATGTAATACAAGTGAGGCTAATTTTGCTTTGGTGAAGTATTCTAAGTATTTGTTTGGGGTGTTTGTTTGTTTTTAATTACATTTTAAAGATTAGTAACCTTAAATTCACAGAAACTATCCAACCAACTTGCATAGCGTTTATATACATCACTGAGCACAGATTTTACCATGACAGTTGTGAAGATATGGAAATAGGCAGACTGGTACTCAAAAGACAAAACCAGCATTCCTTACATTTGTTCTGTTTGCTTCTCTATTAACTTCAAGCACATCAGTCAGGTATCAAGATCAACATGACCTTGAATTTTTTTAAGTGATGGCTTAAATTAAAAGGGTGTATTGATGGCGTTCTTGTTGGTTTGGGGTGTTTTTTATTCAGGGTGTGGTTTTTTGTGTAACTTTCATTTTTTAAACTGGTATCATGCAAGATTTCAACCAAGATAGTGAAAAAGCACAACATCTAAATTATTGGTTGGTAATTCTTTATGCAATATTACCATTTAAAAAGGGAAATTCTGGACAGCTAAATTACTGGCTAGATCTGTGCATTATTTACGTATTGAAAGAATGTTGATTTTGAAAGAAACCATTTTCTAGGGTAGAACAATCTACATAAAGAACTGAATATGGCTTTTACAGTAGTAATTGTGAATATAAGGATAAATTTAGGTTGGTATTCAAAAGAAAAACAGCACTCAGCATACGTAACAGCATAGATACGAATCCTTTCAAAATGATGGCAATAGGAGAAAAATAATAGATGAAGAAAGAAAAGCTTCTAATAAGCACTGTTCAATATTGCTAACCACATTATGGACAAAGACCACAAGACCAGCAGTTTACCACACTACCATTTCCATTTAAATTGCCCTTCAGATCAAAGAAACAGCAACAGATACAAGAAACCATAGTGAAGATAGAACTGTACTATGGCAACCACACACTTAGATGATGCTTGCCTTTGTTTTTCATTACCCTTAGAACAGATTACATCTGAATCTGAATTTCGTTAGAGTTTTGTGTTTGAGTGCAAGAGTTTGGTTAGAGAGGATGTCTTAGTAAACAACACACTATTTTCTATAAAACAAATTAAGCAATGAAAGTTGAAGAGAACTAAATTTAAGATTAAAATCTCAGTATTTAACACAAAAAGCAAGAGTGAGGATTAAAAAACTTGCCAACTTACAACTTGCTAAAACAAGTGGAATTTTTCTGCAATATATTTACATGGGGAACTTGGTTCTATGTTTAGACAGGTATTTGCTACAATTCCTTGTATTTTAAAAAGGCATTTATTTAGGAGATTATTTTTACTTTTATATAGACTATGATAGCAGAAAAAAGGAGAAAAAGGCACCAGTAAATGGCTCCATCCCAGTATTCCTCTCCCATCATAAACAAGAACCAAGCTTAAGAACAGAAATCTTTATTAAATGGTTATTCAGTGATAAATCTTAAATCTTACTCCCATTGCTAACTGACCCCACATAGCAGTGTTTCTCTAGAGTACTTCTAAAACACTGAAACCAACTAAAATAATTCTGTACTGAATTATTAAGCTTTTTCTTTTCCTAGCAAGTCAGTAAAAAAAAGCAACGATTAAAAAAAATATGTATGTTGATATAGCAAAATTTCTATTAAATTACTGAACTTATTCTTTGGATTACAACTTAAAAATCATAACCATCTAAACAATGGCACGGACACCAGCATTTTCAACACAAACTATCTCTGCAGGACATTGGGTGTTCCATCAGTAGCTCTGCACTTCCAACTATGAATGCAGATGAGAGAAAGGATTTCTTTATTGCACACACCCTCCTACCCACCATTCATGTTAAGAGGTTCACTTCTGCTTTAACTGTTTCCTCTTGTTTCTTTACAGGTAATTTAGAAATGACTGGGTACCATTCCTACTCCTGAAATATCTTCTAAAATACAATTCCTATTATCCTCACTGCAGCATTTATCATCTACAAGTTTAAAAGAAATCCTGGAAAAAAAAGTGCAACTGCATCCTTCCATACCTTAAAAAAATTTCATTGCTTTAATTTTCTATCCGGGGGGGGTGGGGGGGAAGTTAATGTTTTACCCTGGTATAAAATCCCATGATACCAGAAAGAAACATGAATGGGCAGCATTGCACAATCAAATTTTCATGCTTTTTTCCCTCCCTATCTTTCCCTCTCCCTCTGCTTTCTTTCTCTCCCACACCCCTTTCTCTCCCTCTCCCCCTCCCTCCCTCTCCAACTCCTCCACAGAACAGGAAGACTTCAAAGAATGCTTTAGTGAAGAGCCAAGCTCCCCCAGCCCATAAAACAAACATTTGAGTACTATAAATTATGTAATTGTACACACAACTCTAGTGTCTCCATATGCCAAAGAGTTTTTGTCATTGATCTGCAAAATAACTGCCCCTCATTTTCCAAATCTTTACATATCTGAATATTCCATAAGAAATACGGCCAAAAAGAAACCCCTAGGGTTACCATTTTAAGTTCTAATACAGACAAAACCACTACTTAAGAAGTTTGTGAGTTATAGTAATTAGATAATACCTCACTCCGGAAGATGTCTCTATTTAACGCACTGGACCACAGAACTTTTCAGTACAGCTATTGCATTAGCCTGAAAATCTCCATTACCCATGAGCACAAGCAGCAATGACAGCCCTTTCTAAAGCATTAGGCCTTTAGCAACACAAGACCATGACTTCTCATGCAGTTTATTTAAAAGAAAGGTGTAACAGAGAATAGTGAACTAATTTACATATTTCTAGGCAAAACGTAAATTAAGTTATAATTAGGTATGTCTGACTAAATGAAGGTAAAGACATTCCAGAAGACTAATTCAAACTGAAATATATTAACATAGCTTTCGTTTTTTCTTGGGGGTAAGGCTGGTAGAAAAATATATTTCAAAGAAACACATACAAGCTAAGATATCCTAATAACTCAAAGACTGTGTCACACTGAAAATATACAAGTAGAATACAATAATTATTAATACCACTGGTAACTGCAGTTACCATAAAATGTTTACCATAAAATGTTTTCATTCCACCTGTCCCTGTCATTACAAGGTAATGCATAATTACAACACAATCTCACTCTGCTAAAATCCAACAGAAATGCACAGTAACCATCAAATTCTCCGGCACTTCTACAGCCAAGAGATGTAGATAAACTGCTTGCAGTAATCCTAAACTAAGGATTACATCTTAGTAAATGAACAAGTGTTCCTCATACAACATCAATTAACAAGCAAAAAACACTATTTTGTTGACTGCTATTCATCCTCCCTATTCCAGAGCTTCCATTCTTGTGAGCAGAAAAAGGCCATCATGAAGATGCTATTTCCAGCAAAACACAGGAAATTAGAACTAAGAGCATGAACATGTCTGATATTGAATCAAATTACAAATTACTTCAAATGTAGCCATCTTTTGTCTGTCACTTCCAAGAAAAAAACCCAAACCAAATAAAAACCAACAAAATAAAACAAAACAAATATCAACCAACCAAACCAACCGCAAGCCAAATCCTGTAACGCATTAATGTGGAGTTCAGGAGCTAGGAAAACCTGCATTTGTTTTTGCACCTTTTGTTCTATTACAGATCTCCAACAATGACAATGCTGAGATCTTTTCTCACTTTCCAGCAGGTAGAAGATCCTGACTATTCATTCCCCACCAATATTCAACATGAAACAAGGCCCACACTCAAAACGGGGGTGAGGGGAGGGCTGCCTTGTTTTGGATGAAAAGAACCCTTAAAGCCCTTCAGCTGTGTTGAGAATGTGCTACAGTCTGGAACTTGTAATTTTTCAGTCTCCAGAAGAACCAGAATTGCTCCTTCTCTCCCAGGCTGCACATAATATCTTAGTGCAAGGCGGTTAAATTGAAACATTCAGGGAATCATAATCACTGAATGATGCAGCAAGAAGGCAATGCTGAGCTAACATTCAATGACCTGAAAAATTGGGGCTTTTTTTGTTAAAGAATAAAGATCCTTTTTTAAAATGTGACAGTATTTTCCAGTAGTTAAGACACAGTTATTCTAATTAAAAAAAAAAAAAAACAACCAAAACTTTTCTGCATAATCATTAAGGCAGCCAAGGCTTAAATAAATGCCATAACACATAACATCATTAAAATTATGGCTCTGCAGTGGAATCTTAGGTCAAAAGGTGAGATGAGAATACCACACTTCCATGCTGTTTTTCTTTAAGGTTGAATATATTTTACCATCTGTAAGCAGTGTGACATTCCCTTTGTCCCTCAAAAGCAACCACACATGGCCCCAGGAACACAGCAGCAGCCAAGGCTGAAGCTTCTTAAAACATTTTGTTCACTACAATCTCCCGATCTGCCATCAGAAAGCAACAAAAAAAAAAAGCTATTTGCAAAGATAAATATATTTATCTCAGCTCTCTCTCCTCCTCCTTTTGCACATGCTAAAACCAAAAACTATGCCCATTTAATTACCACACCACAATAATATCCTTCACAGATTATGACCGCAAATAGCAGACACTGTGTATTTTTTGAAAAAATACCCAAACTGATTTTTGTTCATTTGAGCATTTTAAGTTTTTCAGCTGTATATTAGTGTGATAACCATCATTATTTTTTTAGAGAGCTTTATTTCATCTTTAGATTGACACAGATGGCGCGCACACCTTCCCCTTTAGAGGTCTCCTCACACATTTCCCTCAGTGCACAAGAGCCATCAAAAGTAAGAACTTTCATCTGGCTTCCACCTGAGCATGGCACTACCGAGGCCACTTAAAAGAGAAAGAAGAGGTAACACTAGCTGGCAATCTGTGAGACAAGGCTCATTTGAATTTAGCTCCCAAACAGGGAGTGCACAACCTATCTCAGAACCACATCAGGGCCTCTGTCACAATCCCATGCACCAAACAATCCCAACAACCCAGCATAGGAGACCCAGCTGGAGTAAAGCTGCAGCACAGCAAACATGAGGAGAACACACCACAGAAGAAGGCAAAAAAAGAGGGTCCAACTGAGGGAGTTGCTCATTGCTGGCAAGAGACCCAAAAAGAATGTAGCCAGTTTCTTCCAACCAAATGTCAATCAAGGATAACGTGGAGAGACATAATTTCCTCACAACTAAAGGTTGACAGAGAAGCCGCAATAATAACAACCATAAAACAATATTTCATGTCATATTATTTTCCTTCTTTAAAAAAAGGTTATTTTGACTCCTTTCTCCATGTATTCAATACAGACTAAAGATGCTGCCAGAAGCAGTCTTGTAGTTCCTGTGCACCGCTCCTCCAAACACTCACCGCTGCCCTTCGCTAGCACAGGTCCTTTCCCAACCCTGAGAAAAGCTGGTTCGCAAATTTAAAATTGGCAGAAAGCTAACACTAAGAAGAGTGCAAATGTATTCTGCTGTTTTTGCTCTCAGGGTCAGACAAGCACTCCTGCAGGCTCGTGGAAGGGAGAAAGAGCCAGGAAAGCAGGGACATGCAGCCCTTTCGGTAACGGTCAGCCAGCACCATAGCCGTGCTGTAAGATGGAAATGCACCTTAACTAACTTTGAGAATCCAGGTAAGAAAAGTATCAAAACTTACTCTGAGATCTTAAAGTACACAATGAGAACCTCAAGCATTGACAAACATGAGAAAAAGTGCATGTCTGCCTGGTGCCACTGCCATGGCAAGTAAACGAAGCACACAGAGCAATGCTGCTCTCCAAACCCCCTAAACTGTGGTGAGAAAAAAATACTAGAGGGTCCAACATCCATTTGAACCTGCACAGCCAACGTGACTGAATCAGTCTGCTATGGCTTTGCTTTTGTTCCACTACAGAAATGCCCTGGGAGAAATCCCTGCCGAGAAGGATGCCCACTCAAAGTTGTATGGAAGAGTTTGATAACTGTAAGCATAGTCATCTCCTTAAACAGGTACTAAATCCGAGAGCACTAACAACTACTTGTTTTAGGGCTCCAAAATTGTCTACAATTTAAATCTGCCTTCCAGTATCTTTTGAAACATTTTGCCTTTCATCTGAAAGCTTCCACACCTCATTCCTTTGCACAAGCCAACTTTTAACAAGAGGTCAAATTTATATAGAAGTTTACATAATTAATATTTTCAACTTGTTTTTAAAGTTTAAAAATCATACACATCCCTGTCGCCAGCAGAAGCAATTAAAAGTTTTCAATTGTTTCAGCAATATATATTCAGCTACTTGAAACTCTGCCTAACCTCCAGTGCTTAGTTATGAGAGAGTTAAGGATCTGTTAAGAACAAACAGGAGGGCTCAGAGCAAACTTACAAGTGAAGGACACTCCCAAACACCTCTCCTCTGAGCTTGCGCCTTCAACAGTTTCCATACAACTCAGTCTTGAATGCCTCACACACAAACAGAAGTCGCTAGAAGACAGCACTCATGAAAATGACGTTGTTTAACTTAAAATAAATATTAGTATTTTCTCAGTCCTTCTCACTCCTCTAGAATTCCATGGTGGTTAGTCAGAAGTTTTCAGTTTTACAATTTTTAGACTGATGAAAACGATAGACTGATGACAAAACCCAAAACTCTCATTATAAAATACTTTCAGTTGCCAGGATACAGTAACCAAAGTGTAGTAGGCTGATATGCTGAAGTACACTAAGATTTTTCCTGTTGCTTCTGAAGCAGCAGCAAAGGTGGAAATGTCTTTATCACTTCACACAATTGGAAGAATGTGGAGACTTCAAGAAGCCTACTCAGTTTGTTGTTATTTTCTTTCTTTCCCTTTAAAAGCAAGGCAATTAGGTGCAAAGATGGCATTAATTCAGCACAGAGGTCCTTATGGTAAAACATTCAGACAGGATTTAGACCTTTAACTATAGAGAAGAGGACCAGAAATTCTAGTCCAGATCAAAATGGGATAATCACCTCAAAATGGAGAACAGGAGTAGACAGAAGGAACGGGGGAACTCCTACCACCATCCAAGAACACATACAGACTGTGAAAAGATGAAGGTAAAAAGAGAGGGTCACAAGCCAAGACTCTGTAAGGAAGCAATAAAGAATTCCTCAGCAACATAACTAAAACGAAAACAAAGAAGTGAGACTGCTAAGCTGTATGAGTGAGGCAGATAACGAACATAAACTTGCCATGACCTCCATGTTAACTCAGCTCTCAGCGGGACTACTAAGGTACTAGATGGGCAAAGGTAACTTAGCTTCCAGGAACTGGGACATGAAAACTGTCTACTCATTTTGAAGCAAAAAAAAAAAATTAAAAAATAAATTTTTAAATTATTATTTTTTCCCAATTCAGGCATTAAATTATCAGGTAATCCCCATCATGGAATTCTGAAAATATGAGCACATGAAAACATGAAACTAGTAGAATAATTTTTAATTTTTTTAATAACTCTTTCTCACTGGAAGTGACAGGTGATGTAGAATTGGAAATACCAATACTTACAAAAAATAGTGAAGGGCAAGGAAACATGACCCAGGCCACTCCAGACTGTTACAGGCCCTCAGTCTAACCTTAACAGCACACAAAGGAGAAAGCGAGTTTTGGAGGAATGATGGATTACAAAAATGGAATGAAAATATGAATAAGGAATATATTACAGCAGAGGAGTGCCAAAGGCACATTTTTAATAAAAATTTCGACTCTTCAGACAAAGTCAATATAACAGGACTAATTCATTTAAATTTCAGCAGAACACTTACCATAGCACCACATTAAAAAGTATTTGCTAAAGTGAAACAAACAAACAAAAAAAAGTCAAGGATTAGAATAGTTACAAATGGTGACTACAATGATCTGTGCCGAAAGACAAATTACCAAGGCACTAGTGATTCTCCCGGGCCAGTCCCATGGTTCCCACTCTGCCCAGGAGAGTTAGTGACAAAATGTCCTGATGGCACAAAGCTGGGAGTTGTTGCCAGCTCAAGAGAATGAGCAACAAGTTACTCAAAACAACCAGATAGCCTTGAAAATGAGGCACATGAAAATGAGATGAAATTCAATAGCACAAAGTGCAAGGGCTATTTAGAATTTAAAATTTAAAGTGAGAGCTCAAACTGAGGAAAGAACAGGAAAAGGAATCGGGCACTTTCCATCACAGGATGACAGTGAGCTCCGCTATTCATGCAGCCACGGAAGAGACAAACACAAACCCTAAGACCTGTTGGCTAGGCCACTGCCAGTAAAAGCCAATGACGATTAACTAAACTACAGAAGGCAAGTGGTGTGAACTCGCATGGTACATTGTGCACGCCCCTACTTTCTAGACCGAGTCAAGATAAATTCAGATAGAGCATGTGCAGAGAAGAGTTACTAGGATGAAGAGACTGTCTTTTGAGAGAAAATGAAGCATCAGAGGGAATACAACAGCTTTCTTGTGAACATATGCAGGATAAACACAGGACAGGGAGAAAAAACAACATTTAGGCTTAAGAACAATCTTTGAATAGGAATAAATTAGTATAAGCTCACCAAGAAAATATATATTAGAAAATAAACCAGGATAGAGGATAACCTCAAACTTTCAAATAAGAATAATAAAAGGCAAGTCATCCTACTACTCTTCTGAAAATTAGCTGAAATAATTTTATAAAAAGAACCAGATATGTTTGATAAATCTCTTTGTCATACTCCAGGGACTGGGCTCAACCTAATCAGAGCATTAGACACTGAAAGGATCAGAGCTCAATTTGTAGTTAAGAACAACAACAAATGCTGCAACAGGATAGTAAGAAATTAAAACAAAAAAATGTTTAATCCACATTTGAACCTATTTCAAACCTTCAGTCATTTCAGTAAATGCAAGTATGCTAAAAATCAGTTTAAAATGTTTGAATATCATGTCTTTTCAGCTGTCTTCAAATTCAAATTGAACAAAAGAATGTTCCACAATGTTTTAACTGTAATATTTCTACTTCACACAGTAGCTCTATCATCATCACCTTTTAAAAATGGCTTCACAATCAAATCCTATCTTTAGCATTCCAAAAGGCGTATACAACACTCCATAGTTCCCAAACAATTTTTAAAAGACAGTGTACTAGTGATAAATAGACAACCAAGAAATACCAAAAAGCACATTAGAGAACAAAGTTTAATCTACAAGGATAAGAAACTATCCTTTTGTTTTCCACAAGAGTGTGTTTATTTCCTTATGTTATAACAAACTCCTATATTTCAGGCTTTTAGGAAATAGTTCTACGAATTATTGAAAGAAATAATTGATTTTACAGCAAGATACTAATTAATTTTTTGCTTTTAGAATTCAGTATGGCTATTATTTCATGCAGTAACTCATATTCCTCACATAACACTGCTGCACAAAATGACAGGTTGATATTGGCAGCATTAAGAAACGTAGTGGAGAAACCATTACAAATATCTGAGCTTTCACTTTGAACACAATAAAACTGAATAAAATATAGAAATGAAAAACTGGTAAAGCATGTTCCACAAATTTTAACCCTGATGTACCCCACTTTGAAGTCTGAATTCTCAGCATTCCTTGAAAGTTGTCTTCTTAAAAGACATCTGCTATCACAAACATGTTCTATATCTGGCCAAACTACTCAGAAAGAGGGTCAAAAGCAAACTTTGATGGATACTAAAATTAAAAAGACAGAAATCAGGAAAAGGACATTTCAGGTCTGCACTATCAGGTGTCAGGCATGGATCTAATGTGTCTACAGGATTTATTTATAAACCTTAGGACCAAACACAACTGATTTAACGATCAAGTTACTTCAGGAGTTCATTACCTAACCAAGCTTCTGCTTCCAGAAACATGAGGGCTTAAGAGTTACAAAAAGCAATGAACTTTTAAAGCATTGAATAGAACAGAGCAAGCCAAATTAGATGCAACACTGGGTTTCAGTACCAAACCAAAAAGGACCACCTCCCACCCCCCCCTTTTCAAATCAGTTCCACTTTCATACCAAGAAGGACTCTATCTTTCATGTCACAGTGATGTCACATGGGCAAGATGATGACTTCCACAAACCTTTAAAAAAAACAGACCTTTTTTTTCTTAAGTCTGCGTTAAGGTTTGTTTCACATATTTTTACAGAATTGTTCCATTGGCTATGCCACGAAATTATGCACATACATGAGCTTCTACATCAAGGTAGTTCTGAATCACCTATATTTTGATTCTGCTATAAACTTCTTATACCTTAATAAGCCACAAAATAGGGGTAATGCTTTCCCACCTTATCTCTAAACAATTTGAGATGGGAAACAAATCCTTAAACTGTAATCTGGCTCCATGTCTTCAAGCACTATAGTTTTCAAAAGTGTACAAAACCCCATCAAAATGTAAAAAAAGTCTAGTATAAATTCTACCTATTACAATGACTTTCTATACAAAAAGGGAGTTTAAGTCTTCAGTAAGTACAGCATGCAAAACACCTTTCATACTACTGAACTCACACTATTTTTACATATTAATTTAAAATATCAGCCACTACAAACAGCAAAACCTGTGAGCAAAGCAGATTTATTTTTCAAACCCATGCCTTACTATATTTAATACTAAGAGTACATCTTGCTGTTAGACAATAGCATTCTTCCAAGCTTATAAGAAGTCCTCTGTTCATTTATGACAGTTGTTTTGAAAGTGGAACAAACATGTCATTCACAATCATAACTGTCCTAAAATTTACAGCAGGCAATTAATTACATTCTAACACTCAAACGAATCTCTCCTCCTGAGCTACATTTACAACTCTGCTACTATCTCTGGGTTCTAGTTATCCTATCTGAGCCATAACACTCATATCTTAAAGATCCTTTGAAGAGAGTCAAGCTGAAATCAAACTAGTAATTATTTATGCAGAAATGCACTGGACTTTACAGACATCAAGGAATGAACATAACCCACTTGTTATAGTTATTTCATCATCATAAATTAACTGTTTTTATATAACATTACACACTTTTCTCATCCCTTTAAATTCAATTGTACTACTTTTGAATAAATATAGCTTTTGCATTCTGTGTAGACAGAAAAATAAGACTACAGGGATAACACATGAAACACAAACATATTTCTTGTTAGCTATTTATCAAAATACACAGCTCAGACCTGGAAGTCTCTTCTGCTTACTGAAAATCCTTAAAATTTAACAAGAAAGTTTCACAAACTGGAGTTGATGGAAATGCATCACTGATTTAGCAAAGAATGCTCTGAATCCAGGAAAGGAAAGACATACGGCACTGATCTCCACCTCTCCCCCATCCCCCTTGGCATAAGCCAAGGCCAACACTGCAGACAGGTCGCATGGAAGGCACAAGCAAGGAGTTGAGAGTGGCATTACCATTTGAGCTCCAAGTGCCAAACCATTTGCAAGAAAAAGGTTCAATATTTGGTGACAGAAGACACTTCTGCCATCTAAAGAGATGTCTCCAGTCTTCCCACGGGAGGTGCAGTGAGTTGTTGGGAATTCTGTTGCAGGACACATCGGATACAGAGGTCAATAACTGGACCATAGTAATTTAAGCAGTACAAACTAATCACATTCCTACTCCTGAAGGATTTTTATGAGTACTGACAAAAAGGCTACAAGTTGTCCATTTTCAGTCTTAATTCTCATCCTTGTAATTCAAAGAATGCGGTTTCCTGAGAAATTTCCCTAAATTAAGAAATACTCTCGACAGACATCTCTTAGCTGGACTTTACTGCACTTCTCTACCACCAAGAATTATCCCATTTGAGCCTTAGCTAAGCTCCTGGGCACACACGCAAAGTGCTACACTGCTTTAAGTGAAGAAGGAAACTGGAGCCATCAGGCACACCAAAGAAAGCATCCTGGCGCTGGTAACACAGGAGACGCAGCAGCTTGTGTTAGCACAACTGGGACACTACAATCCAGTCATGGCCACCCCCCCAGGGCCTGCCCCATGTTCATTCTCAACCCAGTGATATGGGAAAGGTCACCTAGCAGAATGTAGTGAAAAATCAGGAGTTTGAAAAAGTAATTCGAAACAAATGAGAGAAAAGGGAAAAAAAAAAAAAAAGAGGTTTATGCCTAGGAATCTCTTATCACTACTTTAAAAAAACAGATGTTTTGGTGACCGATCTATTCCTTACAGGTAGTCTCTATGGGCTGACACTGACACGTTGGTCCTATTGCCATCTCACTAGAGGTCTCTATTTTTTTAAAATAATCTCAATAGATAGCATATGAGGTAAGGGAAATACTCATCTCTCACAAAACCCAATAGTTTCTGAGGCAGTTTCAGAGAATGCATGGGTCATGTATGACAGGTGACATTTGTTCAGTTAAGAATAATCCATCTGAGAGTCAAGATCTCTAGGATGGCAAGAGATGTCTCCCATTTTGATTGCAAGTGTTGTGCCAGGAGCCACTCACTGATCACAGCTGGAAGAACCCCAAACACCTCTTACCTGGGACGTGCACGACTCCAGAATGTAAATAAAGGCAGCTGGAGAGAGTCTTAACAGCAGAGAAGTTAGGAAAAAACAAGAAAATCAGGAACAATGGCAGATCAACTGCCAATGTGGAAAATGGATTTTAAACGTGCGTTCACATCGACACATCTTATTCTAGATTAAACAAAAACATCCTCTTATTACTTTTTTAGCAGAGAAATTCCTTCCTAGAAGGATCCTAAACATGAAACACTGCTGAGTGGGAAGACGTGTTCTCCGCATTGCTAGTGATCTTTTTCTATTCAAAACAGTAATCCAAGATGGAAGCACTTCAGATAAAGAGTAATTTAAATCCCTGTTCTCCACAGTAAGTATTTTCTCAAGTTCTGTAACTGCGATAATGCAGTCAGATATGGCTGCTGCAAACAGACCAGTCTGACCTTCTGCACAAGCTGCTGAATTTAAAACCACAAAGTATATTACTTCAAGATAACGCTTACAGCATCTCATACATATATTTTTTTTCCAAGATCATGAAAGATCATATATAACAGGAAGAAAACTCAAGTAATTTTTCCTACTGCATCTGCAGAAACTGAGCGTTACGCCACTGTATTGCTGCATATTGTTTTGATTTGTCTCAAAAGAGAGAAGGTCCTGTAACTGACTCCTACTCTGGTACAGAAAACAATTCTGAAATGCTTTTACAAGCACTTTTTACAGTATTTCAATGCTTGAACAGCACAGCTTTTTACAGTGCAGTAACTTTTTATCATGCATTCGATAGATTTTATTCCTGTAGCCATTTACAGAAACGTGGGTAAGATTCTTTTTATCTATCATTTTCAGCTGCTCTGAGGAAAAACATTTTAAAAAGCATATCCAAGTTTAGGCTAACGTAGACAAGCAGAGTTTGAGAGATCATTATGGATAAAAGGTAATCTTTCATTTCAGCCTAGTGTGCAACTATTTCTTGTGCCTTGTCTAACATGAAACTTTCCTTATGAAGTAAGAAAATTTGACTGATTTGTTTTTAAATGGAAAAAGCAGCTCAGCGTATTCAGTGGTCAATAATCAGGACATGACAAGAAGCATGATATAAAGTTCACACTACACTGCACAAGCAAGCTTCTTTCAAGGACATAACCATAATACATTTTCCATCCATTTAGCAGTTCCCAGAACATAACTGCCATAATTTATTATCTTATTTATCTACTTCGCTGTTTAGAACATCAGTAGGTTTCAGTATTTAGTACAGCTACAGGAAAAATAATGAGGCAGCTACAGGCCATCAGTGCAAAAAGATCAATACTTTCGCTCCGATAAAACTGGAACGATCAGTAATCAAAACTACATATTACGCAGAGCCAGCCCACCAGTAAACATTTCCTGTTAATATATTTTATACCTACCTTTAATACAAGCTTATGCCAAACAGATTAACTTTGGAATCCATCTGCTCACTTATACTGCTTTAATAAAATTTGTCTTTTGATAAGTCCCACTCTCGCTGCTTAAAATAAAACTTATGTGAAGAAAAAGCCATACTTTTATGTAAAAAAAAAATTCCCCAGTAAAATGATTTTTTAATTTAATTATTTCAAAATGGGAGGGAAATATTTCTCTTCCTGTGGGGAAAAAAAACTGCTGAAAGTGGCAGCAGGTATTTGTAATTTAAAAAAAAAACAACACTGTTGACTTTGAATATTCAAACTGAAAATGCGAGCATACTTCCCACAGCAGACATAAATTCCTCTTCCATGAACATTTGCTCAATCAAGTTTTACTTGTTCGTAGTTTCATGGATTGCTTGTTTGCAAGGGCTGTGGTTCTGACAGACTCCATTTCTTTCTTTTTTGAGATTTGGGGCTATGAAGTCTTTCACTTGCAAAATTATAACACTTGGATTTTCAAATGAGCCACCATTAGTTTGTTTTCTGGTATGGGATTTTCAAAATCATCATAAGGACATCAAAACTGGACAGTTCACATGATTCTCAATTGCTTGGGTGGTTTGAGAAATTAATTTTAAAGGGAATTGGACACAGGACTCCTTTTGAACCTTCTGAAAATCTTATCTGGAAAATTACTACATTTCTAGAAAGATAAGAAATAGAGGGAAATAAAATGAATCTAAGAATGATATTTTTCTTTCAAAGTTCAACTGGAAAAAGAAAAACCTACTTAAAATTTTAAAATACCAAACACAAACAATTTTCATCATTCCTACGTTTTATCTTCAGGGTACTCTGCACCTCCAGCCATTAGTGATTCTCACTTATAAAACCCAAGACAAAACCATAGTGGTGAGCAGTTAACTGACCAGCAGGTACCTACACAATAATTACGGGTTGTGCCATCTAGATTATTATAAAGTCATTTTAGTCCAAAGCATTAACATGAGATTTCAGATCAGATCCCGTAAAAAACTGCAATTATGTCACTTCCACATCTAAAGGGACAATGATTAACTAACCATTTTAGCTAAATATTTTCTGTAGCAGTGTTTTAACAACTGTGCAGCAAACTGCTTCATCAGTGCGTTAGCCCATTCACTCTAAATAAGCCAGCAGCCACTGTTTGCTGTGTTATTTTTCAGATGTAGAGGAGCCATTTTTACTTAGAAGATATAAGCACAATTTGTAATGCAGTACAAAAATCAACTGTATACATGGTAAATATATTATATAGACTTTTTTTCCTTCCAAATATTCTGCAGAGCAAGGAGCAGGTATTCTGCAGAGAGCAGGACTGTATTTTACAGATTTAGTGCTTTTCTCACAGAAGCGCAGAATATGAGACACTCTCAAACAAAGCGGGGACAAAGCCAGTGGGAAGAGCAGAGAAGCACACATGGAAGCAAAGGAAAAACTCCTCTCTCCTGGCTACCTCTGCACACAAAGTAGGGTGATTCTGAGCAGGAGGTAAACTTTAGAGGCTTTGATCCAACTCCTGGAGAAGCATTACCTCCCTCCTCCACTACAGGAGTAACCTCAGATAACTCACCTAACCAGGAGAAATTTGTGATCATCCTTATGGTCACCCCCACGCACCCTTAAAGAAGTGATCTAGCAATTTTCACTTGGACCTGCCCAAAATGCACCAGCTCCTTGCTAATTATTCTCTTCCCTAGAAATCTTCATACTCTTTTCATGCCCTCTGCTACTGTAGCCCCACCACAAAAAGGTGGCACGGTACTGGACCGCAACACCAGTTGTATTTCAAATGGCACAACTTACCAGCAACAGTCCTTCCACATAAATTTCTTGATTCCTTGCTATTTTTGTTCTTTACAGATCCACCTTTCAGACTCTCCCCACATTGTATTAAGCTTGCCCTCATAAGCAGACATACCTCATTAATGTACTTCCATTCAATTCTGAGAAATTTTGTTTCAGGTTAAAGTTCACCACATAAAAACATTCATACAATGTTCTGTGTACAAAAGCTTAGAAGACAGACGTTAGACTAAGCTGCAGGAAACCAATACCGGTATTTATCATCTACCTCATCTGACTTCTACATAAAGGCTGCAGATGAAACAGATATGCTGGCAGGGATCTGATATATTTATACATCTAATGTTATGAATTCCATAAGTGATGTGGGCCCTGCCTTGCAAGTACCAGATTATCCAGGACAGGACACTGCCAGACATCCCAAAAATGTTTCAGGCATGATAAAACTTTCTTTTCATTAAGCCCTGTTAAAGCCTCTCAGATGTGCATCCTACTGCTACAATGGCCAAAAAAAAAGCCAAGGACACCACTAGGTGACACAACAGCAGTTTCAAACAATGTTTTCTACTGAAACACCTACAATGTTTCTTCACGTTTTCCACATGCAAAACCTTCACCAGTCTTTCCAAATCACATGTTAACAGTTAGTTAACTGTAGTTTCTCCACACGTGTTTCTCTTTAAATTGTATTGTATTAATAAACTTTATTAACCAACACTGCTCATTCATATAATTATATATGCACATGCAATGCTAAATTCTTAAGGTAAAATGAGAAAATAGTGCACTACAATTAAAAAAATCATTACAAAATTTCTGTCCATAGCTGGACAGATGGTACACTGGAACTACAGCTTATTACAACACTCATAATTGTCTCTATTACTTTGTGTTTCCCCATCTGTCTTTTGTGTCCACCTGTTTTCTCGCCTTAAACTGGAAACTCTGCCATAGAGTATATGCAGTATGTTAAGTGCCTAAAGCAGCAAAGTCCCAGCCTTTACTTAGAGATTTTATAAGCAAAATAAAAATAGCATTTAGTCAGGATTGTGCAAGGATTATTTAAAATGTACATAATTAACATCCACCAAGGCTGGACTAGATGATTTCTGAGGTCCCTTCCAAACTGTGATTGTGTGAAATCATGTGTCATATCTTTGTTGATTGAGTTAGCAAAGAGATAGATTTTTAGCACTCCCTTGCTCTCAAATGTAAGACTTTTTTACATTATGTTGTGGAAGAGGAACTGCTAATCTACAGAATTCAAGATAGACACTGTTTCCTTTTTATTATCTTGCCGCTCCACTTCTTCCAACTCTACTTAGTGTTCAGCTTGCCTCATTCCATAAACTTCAAGGATTAGTGTTGGTCCACAGACCAAAACTCGGGAACCAGCAACTTCGGTGCATTTTGGAGATGAAATACTTCACTACGCTTGACTGGACTTGACCAGAAGTATCCACTGACAGAAGATTCCCATTGTTCGTAAGACATACAAAAGTCTCCATTGCTACAGTAATGGAAGGTAGAGCAAAATACAAAGTGTTTATTTTTATGCTGCTGCTTCCCTGTTGTCAGTTTTGTGATTACAGTAAGTGCTCCTCGCCCCCAGTTTCTCCAGTGTTATTTGTCAGTAGTTGTAGACTGCAAAGGAAATTCTCATTTACTGTGCCACCGGGTGAGCATCACTGTGAAGCAGCACATCTCCATTGTGTCCCAGCCTTCTTTACAGTTTACAAGTCCTCATTAGGTGTGTCCTGGATGCTGTACTATATGAGAAATCGCAACATCAAATGCAGAACCTTTATGCCCTGATCAGACACTGCCCTACTGCTGAACCATTACCAAATCACTCTGCTAAAATATCACTCTACATTAGTGAAATACATGGCTAAGACAAGATGAAAATAAGCAATAAATCTGACTGAAAGCATTTGATCTGTTGTTTTAATAAGCAGTTTAAAAAGCAAACTGCACACGTTAAGGCTTTATACTGGTCTCTTTTTTCAAATGCAAAATGTTAACCTCTGACTGAAGCAAGCTTTATGCTTAAAAATGCATTACTGTCTTTACCTGTGCATCATTTAATGAAGGTAGTGATAGGGGGCTATTTATTCTAATATCTTAGATTTCTTTCAAACTATATCCATAAAGCAATTTTAATTCTGATTGCAAATCTAATATCCTACTATTCTCCTTCTCTATAAATTCTTCTTAAAGCAATGAATACTTCAGAAATATCAAAGCTTAAACACTGTAAGGATATTGTTTCTTCTGGAGCTTCCAAAGATGTATTTCCTAAATAAACAGAAATTTCAATACAGCTTTACATCAACCAAAAAATAATATATTCATGAAGACAAAGAGAGGTTACATAATGCAGTAAGTAAAAAGCACAGAAGACAAATAGCAAGCTCTCAGAAAAAAAAAACCAACTGACAAAACCAAACAAAAAGCATTAATCCAAACAGGCATTTTCTGAAATTTCTTTTTCTTCCCTAAAGATCAGTTTACCCCAAAACATTTAATGCATTTGCTTGTTTACTACTTCTACATATACTATTTACAGTGCTATGGTTTCTTCTCATACATGACTTCTTTCTTGTTTTTTTTTCAAAAAAGAGTTTAACCCAGTGAAACTGGGAAAAGATACAAAGTGAAAGGACAGATGGAGAACAAAAACGAAATTAAAAAGATTTAACAGTAAGTTCCAATCAGAAAGGGAATAAAGTTAAGATGCAGCACCACAGAGCAAGAGAGAGGTGTTTTGAATCACAGCATTAGCTCATTAGAGACTAAATCAACTTCCACGAGCAGGGAAAAAAAAAAAAAGGGGGGGGGGGGAAACAACAACAACAAAACCCACCCCACAAACACTTTTTAAAAAGAATACAGTAGTGCACAGCTGAAATGCAAAGCAATTTTTACTGAAAGATTTTCTAGTTTTAGATAGATGAAGGTTGTAAAGGAAATGCTATGCTAAAGGTAAACAAGTGAGCTCCTCCGAGGCATGCAAAAGGCTAAAGGCACATCAGCTGGTACAGGAATACACCAAGTATAAGGTGACACACCAGTGGAGATAAACAGAAAGCTAAGAATTTCTACATTTATTGGTAATCAAAAATTTGTGATCTGTTATAAGCAGATTTTAATATTTCTCTCTGTGTGTACAGCCAATGACAAAAATGCTTGCTTGTTTATAACAACTGCAATGATCACTTTTATGAGGTTTTATTTGGATAGTCTGAGAAAAGCTTCCAGTTTTGGAAAATTTTGATATAGCTGTCATGGTCATTCAGAAGTGATACAAAAAAATTAGCAAAAGAAAGAACACTAAGGTAAAAAAATAAATGGGGATTATTAAGCATAAATTTTAATAAAATGTAGTTTGCTATTGTTAAACTACTACAAAGTATTTTCAGGAGAGTAAAGTAAATTTTAAGGAAGGACAGAAATCAAGGATATGACATCGGTATGACACTGAAGCCAAAATGATTCGTAGGACTGCACATAAAGACAGAGTAAGAACAATATTGGTGGAGTTGTTATGCAGGAGGAACAAAGAATTACAGATTATCTGAACATGCTTTCAGAACGATACAGCGTAGTAACAAATAGAGCCTAAGGAAAATAGAGCAACTATCACCAGGTGACTCAATCGGATGAAAGGATCTGGAACAACATTTGGTAGAAACAGTAGCAGAAGACATAAAAATATAAAGTAGGGCAAGATTCAGCGGGGGTTGACCAAAGTTGCCAGGCTAAACCAATAATCGTCAGCTATCAAAACAAAAGGTTTTAACAAAAGAAATGCAGAAAATGCAGTTCTTCAATAAAGCTTTTGATACAGTGCCACATGGAAAATTACTGCTTAAGTCAAAGAGACTTTGGTGTAATTTAGCTATGAGTCATCTAGCAATACTGAAGATAGCACGAAGGTGTTACTGCAAGTTTAAGCGCAGGACTGCAGAGGAGGTTATACTTCCCTTAAGCACAGCCTAAACTGCCTGTAGGCAGCACAAGCAAGGGATAGCGTAAGTAGCCTATGAATGAACCTCCCAAAATAACTCCGGCAGCTGCCACTGTGTGATTTGAGAATCCCTAAGCATAACAGCAGAGAGGAAGGAAAAAGCCAAAGAAATAGCCAGTGGAAAGGCAAGGAAATATGAACAGCTGGAGGGAGGAAGGAAATCCTGAGATAAACTGAATTCCTATCAGCTTGTTTATAGTAGAAAAGAACAAAAAAAGTGGAAAATTGTAAAAGGTGGTGAGAGCAAAGGAACTGCAAACACACCTAAAGGCGCTGAATCGGCCTAGGTGGTCGACAGCCATCTCCAGGCCTTCAGCTGCTCACGGGATTATCTGCCCCAGGTTCAGGAATCCAGCTCAAGAGCTCTTACCAAGCTCCACACAGCACACAACAGCTTTTGCTGGCACAGCTGAGTACCTCTCCTGCAGCTACTCACTAAGAGGAGTCACCCTCTGCATCCTGCTTTCTTGCTGCTCAGCTGCCCACTACCCACATTTATCGCTCTGGCAACAGTCTCGGCATTGCTATTTCCAGAATTCTAATTAATTAATTCTACACAGAGACTATGCTAATGATATTTTCTGAGGACAAAGAACAGGGAGGCAGCCACAGCCTGCAAAGACCAGGAAAGAACATAAAGGATGAAATACTGCAGGATGAGAGGGCAGGCTCCCTTATGTATTGATAAAGAGTTAATTTACAGAAAAGAGCAAAGGACATTTTTCACAATGTAGGAAGGTTGTTAACTCAATCTTCCAAGGATTTAAGCTAGGAGTCTCCTCTGGAAATATTCAAAACCCACCAGGATGCAGCCCTGTGCCCCCTGCTTTAGGTGTCCCTGCTGAAGCAGCGGGGTTGGACAAGGTGATCTCCAGAGGTCCCTTCCAACCCCTACCATTCTGTGATTCTGTGATTTATAGTGTTCCACACATTCCCAAGAAATTTTGAAGAAAAAGTGAATAACTAGGTTAGAAAAATCTGTAGACAACAAACTTATTGAGAAGGATCACAGTGATACTGAGCAACTTGATAACAAAATGTACTGAATTACAGAAAACACAAAATAGCACAGAAAAATGGCTATACAGCACTATCCACACGCCTGAGTTCTACATTAGCTGTGTCACCTGCTTAAAGATCTCAAAATCACTGTGCATAATTTTTCAAACACGAGCTCACCACGTAGTGCAATCAAAGAGGCAAATACATCAAGAACAAACAGAAAATTAAACGTTATATATTCATGATACACTCTGCATTCTGATAGCTACATGTGCTCTGATCATCTTGCCTCAGAGAGATACATCCTTTGCAATAGATACAGAAAAAAGCAACACAGGTAATCAGAGGCACAGAGCAACCACAAGAAAATCCTACATGTTAAATTGACCATGGGGATGAGGGTGCATAATGCAATAAACACTCCAGAAAACTCTCCTCCACACAACATAGAATCAGATGATATGTCCCTAAAACACTGAGAATACATACAAAATGTAAGTAATTTAGTTTTAAAAATAAAGCCTGCACAGGAAGAGATAGCTATAAATTAAATCTAAAATAAGCGACTTCCCATGTTCCTAAAAAAAAATTTCCAAGGTGATACAACTCCTTCAGATCTCAACAGTTCATAAAGAAAATGCTGCAAACCCATGAACTTCAACCAAATACAGGAAGGAGTTTAAACAAAAACTGAGGCAAAGAAGAAAATTTTGAAGGACTGTATAGGGACGAATACCCTGGTGGCACTTAAGGTTCAATGTGACCTTGCAGAGTAGAAATAATAGTTACATTCACCAAGACAGATAAGGATACAGACCTGACAAACCCAGTATTGTTTCAACACAGATCTGATACTAGACTCTTCTTGCCTTCTAGTTGTATTCCAGAAATATACTTTTTTGTATAGTAAATTTCATCTGTAGAACTATTAAATTCAAACTCTACTATTTTATAAACTGCATTGGAGAGCTAATAAGACCTAAATTGTGTGTGTGTCTGTCCAGAACCAGAGATTTAATTCCTCCCTTCCCCCCAGTGACATACCTATACTTCAAGAAGGAACAGAAAAGCAACATCATCTGCCTTATCTTCCCTATAAAAGCTGTGGCAGATTTTAGTGTTAGAGAAGACCTTAAAGAATTCTCTGAATTCTTAATACTGCAGTTGCTGTGCAGTCTGGAGGCACTGGCTGCAGAAACTTTCTCTGTTTCGTCCCTAGCACCAGCACTTAACCAACAGTCCTGAGTAAAAGGCCAAACAGTTGACCCAACTTGGTAGCTTGACTTGATTCCAACAAACCCCCACATAAAATACTGAAAAACACAGAATCACAGGGGTTGGAAGGGACCTCTGCAGATCATCTTGTCCAACCCCCCTGCTTCAGCAGGGACACCTAAAGCAGGGGGCACAGGAACGCATCCAGGGGGTTTTTGAATGTCTCCAGGGAAGGAGACTCCACAACCTCTCCAGGCAGCCTCTTCCACTGCTCTGTCACCCTCACAGGAAAGAAGTTTTTTCCTCACATTTAGGTGGAACTTCCTGTGTTTCAATTTGTGCCCATGGCCCCTTGTCCTGTCATTGGGGACCACCGAAAAGAGTCTGCCCCCATCCTCTTGACACCTACCCCTTAGATACTTGTAAGCTTTGATGAAATCCCCCCTCAGTCTTCTCTTCTCCAGGCTGAACAAACCCAGGTCTCTCAGCCTTTCCTCACAAGGGAGATGCTCCAGTCCCCTGATCTTCTTCATAGCTCTCCGCTGGACTTGCTCAAGCAGTTCCACGTCCTTCCTAAATTGGGGGACCCAAAACTGGACACAGTACTCCAGATGTGTCCTCACTAGGGCAGAGTAGAGGGGGAGGATAACCTCTCTCAATTTGCTGGCCACACTCCTTTTAACGCATCCCAGGATACCATTGGCCTTCTTGGCCACAAGGACACAGTGCTGGCTCATGGTCAACTTGCTGTCCACCAGCACTCCCAGGTCCTTCCCAGCAGAGCTGCTTTCCAGTAGTTCAGCCCTGTCAGGGACTAGAAACTTGTCTCAACATTGTTGGCAGGCAAGTTTCTCTACCAAACCCTGATCGCTACGGCTGATGAGCAGAACTGTTTAATCACCAAGGTCAACCTGACAGGAATGTGTGCCCTGTTATCTCAGAGTACTCATCCTCCACGCGTACGCCCAGGCTCAAGGCCGACTGGCAATGTATGGGGGGGGGACTCGGACCCTCTAGAACTTTCAGTCACCCTCTAGTGACGGTACTGGGCACATGCCCCACTGCTGAGCAGGAGGCGTGGGTATGCAGAACAGTTATTGACTATGCAAGAGAGCAACCTTATAAAAGGGGAAACCAGAGAAGATGACAGAGGAGCGTTCCAGAACATCCTCCCCTCCACCAGCTTCAAAGATGCATTGGACGCCTGGACTTCACCCCCCTGGACCACCCAAACTGGCCCCCCACCCAGACTGGAGAGACTGCCACAGATCCGTGGTGATCGCTATCGCAACAGTCCCACTCTCTGTCCCACTCTCTCCCTCTCGTTCCCTTTTTTACCTTTTTTTTCTTCTCTTTCTTTGCTTTTCTGTCACGTATCTATTTTTGGCCAAATAAAGTGACTTAGCACTTGACTCTGCTTTGAGTCTTAATTCTGTTTCTGAGAATGTAAAAGGAACCTAGTCACGACAACACATTGGAGTTAATCAGAAGTTAAGCCCAGCTGCCTCCAACCTCCCAGAATTATCTGAGGTCGGTTGGAAAGCAAGGGGTTTTAACCTCTGCCAAACTGTTCAACCCAACAGTGGATCATGACAAGCCCCAAGCCTGGACCGGTGCATGGGGTTGTTCCTCCCCAGGTGCAGGACCCTGCACTTGCTCTCATTGAATTTCATGAGGTTCCCCTCAGCCCAGCTCTCCAGCCTGTCCAGGTCTTGCTGGATGGCAGCACAGCCTTCTGGTGTATCAGCCACTCCTCACAGTTCAGTATTATCAGCGAACTTGATGAGGTTACACTCTGTGACTTCGTCCAGGTCATTGACAAATACGTTGAACAGGACAGGACCCAGCACAGGCCCCTGGGGAACACCATTAGTTACAGGCCTCCAACCAGACTCTTCCCTGTTGATCACAACCCTCTGAGCTCTGCCATTCAGCCAGTTAGCTCTTTTGTTCAACCAAACAACTGCTTAGTTCCCAGAACCCCATTATTGGCCAGCCTTACAGATGATCCCCATTTGGCTGATACCACCAGGTAGTGTCAGCTCCACACTTGGAAAGACATACATGCATCTGGAAAGTAGTAATCTTTCATTTTGGTGTGGAGGCTTAAATTCCATTAAATACACCAGTGCAGATTGTTCAAGGTTAACTGTACATTGTAAGCCCCACTTCTGGATGCACTGATTGGGCCTGGACATACTGTTAATTCAATTTTCTCTCATGATCCCAGTCTTTTGTTTCAAGAGCTTACTATTTTTTATGTCCCCAGTTCACCTGAATATCTAATAGAAGCTTTGGGTATTCAAATTTTACATTTGAAGCTTTCATAAGCAAATTAGAGCAAACAATTATAAATCCTTGTCTCTTTTAAATTAGAAGTCACATTACAGTAACATCTCAATATCAAAAATGAGAACTGCATTATGAACTGCATAAACACACAGTGAAAAAACAATGACCTTGTAAGAGAGAACAATACATTTATAAGTCACTATGTCCCACTGTTTGAAGTAATCTTATAAGGCAAGGACTAATGAGAGTAGTAAATAATAAAAAAGGTCCCCCAATGCCTGTCCAACCACAGTATACTCCTCTATCTGCAGGGAGAGGAAGACAACTCAGTCCTGGAGAATGCAGTTACAACACTGATCTGAAGAGGGTAATGGTCACAGTTGGTTTCAGTGCAAGAAAGACATTACCAAGTATATGATGTTAATCATTACTACTGGGACATCTCTCCATCCAAAATGCCTTCCTTCATCACTACCAGGACTATATTGGGTCAGAGGAAACAAGACTGTAACACCTACTGACATACAGGCTGTTCCCCAGAAGTACCTGCATGCACATTTGCGGGTACACATGTGTGTGTATATATATATTCATCTAATTCATCTAATAACTCTGCTAAGAATGAAAGTAAATTGATATGGTAGATCACAGGCATTTTGTGCTGAATAAACATCAGTGACAATCAATAATGCGTAGAGAGGAAAGTTACTCAACAAAATTATGTACTAAAAAAGGTATAATTTAAACTAAGTCACAAAATATACTATCATCAGCATTACAGGGTGTGTCTCCAGTGATGTTTCAGTTTGCACGAAAGGATGATTATGAAATTATTCTCCTCATTATTCCTACCTACCATGTTTTGTTGGGCACACTAGAGCTGTCTCAGAGCACATGAAATGGCTTGCTTTTAGATGAAACAGGACTTGCAGACGGACCCCAGAAGTGCGCCTTACATGCTCTAACTGTTTATGGGCAGTCGGTCCACAGGAACAGACTAGATCAACTCCAAAGTAAAACCCTGTGTGTGTAGATATCTTCTCTGCAGATTCACTCTTATTGCAGTACACTACTTGCCTCTGCAGCCACAGACTCAAATAATTCTGTACTTCCACCCTATAAAGGGGAAAGAGCAGAAGCCAAGTGATGTCACAGATTGTAAGTATCTTGCCAGTTCATTCATCCCCACTTCTCCCCTCACAGTGCCAGGTTGATATATACAGTCTTCTACAGAATACAGCCTGCCTATGTGCTGTCACATATAGGAGAAAGTGTTAACATACCGATCTGTATTTTGGTGGAAACAATTATTTAAAGGCTAGAGACCACTGACAGCATCACACAGTATTTGCTAGCTAAATTCATGTGCACACCAAAAAAAGCCTTGCAACCTGCTGACAAAGACTCTTCTTCCAACTGCAACATTAGTTCCCATGAAACTAATCTATAACCACTTGGCTCATCACAAAATTCACCCTATGTACAAGAATTAGGCCTGCTGAACTCATTAATAGTGGACACTAAATAAAATAGAATCAGAGAATTTTGGAGAAACAAAGACAATACACTAGAGATGGAATTTATTCATACATAAATGAGACACATCTGTGTTACTAGAGTGCCCTGCCAGAAAGGTTGATAATGATATCTCTAAAATTAAACAATGTTAGGGCACGCCCTTATTAGATCTCAATTAAGCAGGTTCCTGACATGGTAAATAATTCCCAAGAAAATAAAGCACTCCTGGAATAGGTAAAGAACAAGCATGAATGCTCCAAAATGGTCTAAGGATTGGATGCTTAAAGGTGGCACTTCTCCCAGTACAGCGAGAGAAGAGCATTTCAGATTATTAAAACTCCTGGTGTGTTTTCTATGGGCACAGTGTGCCTTTGTCAGACTCCTACTCTTCTATTTATATTTTTTCTATTTAAAACGTGTCATATAGTCAGTCAGAAAACACAATTCAAATTAAATGTTGTAATGCCTAATCTGATTACACAAAAGCATCTTGTAATGGGCAACAGCCAGGTAAGTGCTAGCCTCTAGAATCTACTTGTACAATCAATGACTCATGATCCTATACATTAAACATACCTCTGTTAAGGTTTATAAAATGCCTGACAGAACTTTATAACCCTGCAGAGACTGAAAGATGTGTCCCTTTCAGTGAAAACGCTTGGCAATATTTCAAACAGAAGGCACTCGGTCAGACCTCTCAGCAGGCTTCTTTCCTGCTGAATGAGGCCAACAACACCTGCAACAACTGATACTTCTTGCGCAAGGGACATGCAAGAGGCCAGAGTACTTGGTGAGGACTGGGCTGGCTTCCCACCTGCTCCCACAGAGCTCTGGGGTCATACCACACTCTCTCCCCCCATCACCCACCATCCGAAGGGACTTGGCTTGTAGGAGGTGATGGGGTGACCTACAAAGTGCACAGTGCACCCCTGCAGAACGCATGCAAACTTTAGCTGCAGGGAAATATGAGGTGGAAATCAGCCAGGTAAGTCTCATTCCACGTGTAAGATGTGGGTAACTTTGACACTTCAATACTGAAGCCAATGTTCACTCCCCTTGTTAAGCTGGGTGCATGACCCCTGAATGATAGGTGTAAGGATTCAGAAAAAGAATGGCAGGTTTTCTGCTGTTGTTTCTGAGAAAGCAAAACACAAAGTATGTAGCCAAACTGCAAGCTGAGTAAAACACTTGAGCTAATCATCAGGTCTTGACCACCAAAAAGATCCCTTAGCTTTTATAAAGTATATGTCTGTATCAGTACAAATCATTTCCTCTTGACAAAAATAAACAGCAAGAGAAAGAACCTATTTTTCTTTTAAACACATTAAAAGCTCCAAGCTGAAGAGGGAAAACTAAGAACATACAGCAGAAGGTCCACTGTTTTTCGTTAAGTTTAAAATCTTCTTAAATATCAAGCTCCTATTCAAAACAATTTCCATTAAGTAATCACATTTTCATCAAATTAAGAAAGCATCATAACTAGTTTAGTTTTGTATAGTTAAACTTACTTCCCACCATTTCATTTAATATCAGCTAAATTATCAATATTTATGAGCGGAAAAGGACCCAAATTAAATATGTATTCTACTACTCAGGCAGCAACTTGTTTACAATGACACTGGCACAAGGGATGCAAACTAGTATTTGCTTTCATTTACACAAAAGGTTATTCCACTACCTCTTAAATATGTACAGCTAAAGGCAATTGAAATAAACTGTCTCATCCATATATCAAGGTTCATTACCAGGGAGGGGAGAAGGTTTAAACACCAGAATAGCATTTCAACATGGCAGTTCTTGGTCTGCAGTGAACTTGGGGGTTGGAGGATTTCTCTAACAACCAATTCTGGATCTATCATTTAAAATCTATGAAAATAAAGGCATCATTTAAAGGAACAGAGATTGTACTGGGTGCTCTGAAAATACAATCAAACCTGTGTGTTCCTATGCAGTAGCTTTAAGTATCCCTCTAAAACACTAAAGTACCACTTGAAAAACTCCTCAGAACAAGTACAGCAGCAATTATAAAGGAAAATTTGCCTTCAAAGTTAAGCACAGTATAAGGCTCTTGACCTGGTTCTTAGTTTGCTGACTCAACATGGGGACAGGTAAGTTGAGGCAAGTTAAGGTCTGAGTATTCTGCTGAATCAGCGCACCACTGACCTGGAATTCCACACTGAGCCAGGCAAGTATTTTGTTCCAATTGTTACATGGAATACAGGAAACTGAGGTGCAGTAAGTTACTCTGTTTAAGACCAACAAAGGGAAGGTTCACCATCCCTGGGTAGAATGAAAAATGTCTTCAGTCCCATATTTTAATGATAAAACATTCCTTCAAGTAGATGATTTGGCAAAATTAACTTCACAGATTTGATCACGAGTGCTTCAGGTTTTCCCAGCTACCCTTCTACAGAGCCATGTGTGACACTAGGAATTGTATATGCTGTACAGAACAAGCAAATCATTCCAGCTTGGTGCTGAAACCCATACAATCTCAGGAAATCCAAAGAAAATCCTTTTTTTTTCCCCCCTCTATTTTTTTTTTAAATTTAAACTCACTTGCACCCATATAATTCAAAGCAATATATTCAAGAAGAATAAAGTACATATAGGGATTAAGACTCTCTTTTAAAAAATGGTAAGTTACTTTAAGGATCCTTTTGCTTAACCATCTTTAACATTTTTTTAAATTTTTAACATTTTTTAAACAATATTTTTAACAACATTTTTAACATTTTTTAAACTCAACTATTCCTATCATTCCTTAGTATCTTTGAAAGAACAGAAATAAATTCTGTTGGTATTTTCATAATGAAAAGCACTCAAAGAATACAACATTTTCCACTATTCTAGGGATAGTCCAGTCATCCTGAAGATTTTTGCAAGACATTTTTAAAAAAAAAAAAAAAAAAAATTCCCCCCATCAAATTTCCTGAAGGCAGCACAGTATCAAGCCATGTGGGAAAAATTACAACCTCACGAAGCAAAACTCTGGACCCTAGCCTTTAAATCTACAATCTCAATCCCAGCATTTGCACCTGCATCTAAACCAGTATGCACAGTTGTCTGCACCAGTTTCAATTTCCACTTGAAACTGGACACAGAGACAATTAAAAAAAAAAAAAAGTAGCAAAGCAATCCTAGGATCCATGCCAGAACTCTTCTGAAATAAGGAGCAATATGTGCTTTTTGCCTGCCTCACTGCAATAGAGGAAATGAAGAATTAAGCAGCTCTAGAGCAAGCTTGGGTGTCAGGCATGCTCATGCCTTCTTATCAGACCCCTAATGACTGGGGAGAGTGGTGGCTTAGCTTGGGACAATTTAAGGTTGACTGTGCTGCCTGCCACGTTCATGCCACATTAATGTAAAAAGCTGCTCAACCATCAGCTCTGGATTTTTTTTCAGAGTATAACCACACAGTTTTTGGCTTATTGAAGTGTGTTACTTCACCCTGAAGTGCCATACCGGAAAAGGCATGTTCAGGAGCTGACTGATCACTGTGTCAGGCATCCAGCAATGCTGGCTGTGCTGAAAAAAAAAAAGGTCAAAATGCTGAACAGCTGATACTTGGGAGCCGTAATTATGCTTTGGGACACCCCCAATACTGCTCATTTTGCAGACCTGGTGTTATTGATCTGTCACATAACCACATGAAAGTCCTTTCTGTCCTGGTGGACGGAAAGCTCAACATGAGCGAACAGCGTGCTGCTGCGGCCAAGGAGGCCAACAGGATACTGGGTTGCACCAAAAAGGGCATCGCCAGCAGAGATAAAGAAGTCATTATCCCACTCTACTCAGCGCTTGTCAGGCCACACCTGGAGTACTGTGTACAGTTCTGGTCCCTGCTCTACAAAAAGGATGTGGACAGGCTGGAAGGGGTCCAGACAAGGGCCACCAAGATGATCCAAGGACTGGGAAGCCTGCCATACCAGGATAGCCTGGGAGAACTGGGTTTGTTCAGCCTTGAGAAAAGGAGGCTCAGAGGGCATCTCATCACCATGTACCAGTACTTAAGGGGTAGCTACAAAGAAGATGGAGATTCTCTTTTTACAAAGAGTCACATGGAGAGGACAAGGGGGAATGGACACAAGTAGCCCTTGGGGAGATTCCAATTGGACACCAGAGGAAAATTTTTCACAGTGAGGACAGTCAACTGTTGGAATAATCTCCCCAGGGAAGTGGTTGACTTGGCCACGCTGGACACCTTCAAGAGTCGTCTGGACAGGGTGCTGGGCCATCTTGTTTAGACTCTGCTCTTCCTAGAAAGGTTGGACTAGATGATCCCTGAGGTCCCTTCCAACCTGTGATTCTGTGAAAATCACAGAAAGACCTCAAAAGATCATCTGGTCCAACCTTTCATGGGAAACGGAGCCTAGATGAGATTAGCTAGCACCCTGTCCAGCCACGTCTTGAAAACTTCCAGCAGTGGGGATTCCATAACATCCCCAGGGAGGCTGTTCCAGTGATTAGTTGTTCTCCAAATTGATTGTCCTCAAAATACTTATTTTGAAAAACATTTTATCTTGATACTGTGCAGCTCTGAGAATTCCAGTAGAGATTAAGAAAGTACTTAAGAATAATGGCCTTTATCCTAAAGATCCTGTCATTAAGACAAAGAACAGCACCTCAAACCATAGCTATGCAGGCAAACCAGCAGAGTGTTAAGCTCCTCCTGCTGCAGGCTTTTCCACACCGAAACCAAGGCAGTCTTGCTTGACAAACTACAATCCTGTTGACTGCACCGCAACAGTTAATCAAAGCTGACTATTTTACTGGTACAGAACAGAAAACTGCTGCAACAATAACCTGTCATGTTAATTCTGGGCATATTTTCAAATCAGAAAGCATTCAACAACTATGAATTATATTTGTTAAACCATTTCTGCAACACCTATGCAAGTATTTCACAATGTGTGAAGAGACCGGAGGTAATGATAGTTTGAACCATTATCACAAACTCAATATCTACTACTAACTAGTCTGTAGTCTTTCGAAAAGGCTTTCATTAATTTAATTTTCAACAAATCACTAGAAGTCTAAGAAGTTATGCACACTTGCAGGCTGAATAAGCACACAAAAATACATCATGGAATATATCAATAAAACTATTCCCAAATGCCAAGTCCTAATTTTCCACTTGTCATTTTAATTACACAGTATTAATAAAATCATAATTTCAAACCCTAGGAACACAATCTTGTGTTGACTTTGAATAACATTTTTGCTATTCTGCGAATTAAAATCTGCTTTTTAAGCTATGACAAATATTTATTTAGAATAATGAAGGGTTTTAAAACAATCCAAATCTTTTCTCTTTTTGCCTCTAGAGCTCATTTTTGTACTGCAGTCAACACTCTTAAAAACTACTTGTACCGAAAACCCTTTTATACATTTGTGTTAAAAGACAACAAAATCCAAACATTTGCTTCTGAGACATCCTAGACAAATGTTAAAGTTCTATTTTGAGCACATATTGGCATTCCAACAATTCAAGCTAGAATAATTTTCCATCTCTGAATAAAGAGATTTCATAACTGTGAGAATTTCATAACTGTGCTTATCAACAAATGATTTTTACTTTTGGGAGACACAGTCACACACCAACTTTGGCCAATGGTACCACTGTGTCACACTCTCAAACGGTAAGGTAGCACAACAGGAGGCCTTCTGTAGGGGACATCTAAATGGGAAACTGGAAACAATGGTGTGAACACTTAAACGAAATTTACATTTGCCTTTTCATAGACTTTTACCAAGCCAAGTTAATCTACAAGCCCTGTTTTAAAGAGATGGCATATAGAAGCCTTCTCTTTAATGAGGATGATGTATTGAACTTTTTCAATCTACCACTCCAAGAAACACCGTAAAGTACAAAAGCTTTTTTCCCCACACACAAATCTGAGTGGTTCAAATAAATGCCTGTTGTGAAACAGATTTAAACAAGCCAGTGCAAATAACATATGTCCAATTTCATTGTGATTCATTTTGGCTTATTTTAGGCAGAAAACCAAACATCCACATGTAATTGGCTCACTAATCTCTTTATACCTGCATTTAATTCTTTGAAATAACCTTACTTTTCAAATTACAGTACTGGTATAACTTGTTTTTCTAAAAAATTTATGAGACAGGGAACTCACTGCTCACAGGAGGACTTAACACTTTCTGTGTTTTCCTGACGCTGCTGCGTAACAGCCACCAGCCAGTCCACCTCATCCTTTCACTGGAACCCTTTTCAATATCCAATTTGTAAATGGATCAGCTGTCAGCACTGAAAACAGCACTGGAAATTATTGCTATTCCCCTTGAGAATACCACTTAATATGCTTATGCAAATTATGTACCTTTTATTTACTGCCCTAACCAAATCTAAAGGGAACATGTTGTCAGTAACAGCTCCTTTCCTCAGCTGTATGCTCAGCCCACTCATTAGGGTGGTTGAGTGCAGCACTTAGATTGTCATTCAAGAATTAATGAAAGCATCTCTTGGGACGTATCACCAAAGCAGGTATACTCATGGAGTCTTAGTAAGCTACAAAATTACAAATTCAATTATATGATAACAACCTGCACAAGCAAGTTGCTTTTAAACTTTTGGGCTATTTGAAGTACACGGTCACATTCAAGTGAATGCAAAGAAATGCACCAACAGCAACTGCAAGCTGGCTCCTGCCACCGCCATTGAGAAGCATTTCTGAGATAAGAATCATTACACATTTGGTTACATAAATGTTTCTTACATGTTACTTCACTTTTAAACTTTCCTATTTCAGATACAGGTACTAACTCTATTTTAAAAAGCATAGGGCACAGGCCAGATGAGCTGAATAAGGTTAAGACTCAAGTACATGCAACAGAATAAACACTTTCTGAGAAAGTCCAGAGACCTGAGCTGTACTTTTGGGGGATTTGACACTGTTTAGAGAGAGAGGAGCTTCAAATTTCAAACTACCTATACATGAGCATACCTCGCTTGAGTAATGGAAACACTAGCAGAGGTGAATGCATGTGCAGCAGCCTGTCAGCCTCAGCATTTAAGTACATATATCAGATTTGTTTTCCGATTTATCAGTATTCCAGTTGCCAAGGTCAAGGTATTATTTTCATTCGCCAAATAAGTTGCAGTACTGCAGCCTGCACCACAGAGCTGATTTATGCTTAACAGAATGCAACACTTTCCTAAAACTTCCCATAAAAAGAAGCTATTCCTATGAAGTTATCAGGCTTTGCTTTTATGCAGGGAAGCGAAGGATTCCAATGGTTTGCATACATGGAGCTACTGCCAATGTAAATCATCCATTTATATTTTAAACTTCAGCTCCTCATTCTGTGCGTATCAGGTAACTTTTCTGACAGCTGTGAAGTTTGCCAGGGTTTCATGTCAAATATTATGTTCAGTAATGAGTTTGCCAGGAAAAGTTACAAGTAGCAGTGTACCAAGTCACCTTTACGTGCACTACAACTCTTCTAAGGACAAGTCTGAGTCTGCAGCCTTTAACTACTGACTTACAAAGACTTTTTGGTATTAAACCAGTTTGCTTTCAGAAGGGGTGAGAGGAACACAAAACGTTTGTTTTAAACTTTTGCTTTGAATAGAGCATTTCAAGAGGATATATTATCCATCTTTAGCAGAATTGCACAGAACAAGACTAAATTCTAGTAACTTCACTTTCCCCTTCCCTGCTTGCTCCCTCACAATGCAAAGACACTGAAGGTCCAGCTGTGACTCCATTCTTTATCATTTTAATCTACAGCTGGAAAGGAAACTTTTCTGTGAATGAAGTGAAGGAGGAGACCAGCCTCCCTACCACACTGCCGGTATCCTGAGGAGACAGATGTGTAAGAGACATGAACATGCCGACCTTAGGTCACATGTGACCTTAGCTTGGTTGCATGACTGCAGTTATTACAGCCTGGCTATATAACTTGATTTTTGTATCATTTTGTCATTGAAAAAGAAAATATTGCACCCTCTCAGACAGTATAAAAACAATGTTTTTGTTGAGCATTGTACCTCCTCTATCTTGTCTGCGAAGTAACTACTCAAAATTAACGTCCCACGGGAATACAGATGATGTGTTATCAAGTACCACGTACTAACACAAAAAACATCTCCAGCTAACATAGGATGCTGATTCCAAATTCAAACTTTTGCCAGAAAAAGTCTTTCCTTTTAAAAAGGAAAAAGCTGCTCAAAATGAAATAGGGAATAAATGTTGAACATCCAGGGTTGGAGGAAAGATGTAGCTCTAGCTAGAACATAACTATGGAGCTAAACAGATGCTAAAAAGCTGCTACTGCTCTCCATCAAGAAGAAAAACAAACAAAAATAACTTCTTCATCCTGCCTTGCTTGCAGCTGACTCGTATTAAAAATTCACAATTATTTCTAGGGCATTTACTGCAAATAAATTTTGTCATGTGAACAGTCACTTATGCAATGGAACTTTAATATTTGTACTATTGTTCTTGCTTCATGGCTCTTTGATTCAGATAAATCAGTTTCAAATTTTACTACTTATTCCCATAAACTAAGAAGCAAAGCTGAAAATTATATCTTAAGGTTGTTTTAGGAAAGCAAAACAATCACTCAACAATGAATTGTTAACTAAAATAAACTTAGAATACTTTCTTAGAAGAAAGGCTCATGTATGCCTTCTTTTCAAAGGGCAAATTCAGGCAGTAGTCCCTCTAGCATCAGACTGAAATACTTGTAGGTTTCTTCACTTAAGCAGGCCAGACTTTAAGCCTTGAGTCTTTTCTCCTGGGAAATTCTGTATACAACGTGCCAATTTACTTCCTATCTCCAACTGCTGGGAAAAATTTGTCTAGGGCTCTAGAAGATCTTTCCAATACATTTTATTCTAGGCTTTGATTTGCTAAAAGGTACAATATTAACTTTTGTGTTGTGAGTATACATGGATATATGCACAATTATAAACTGAAGGAGGTCCAGAATGTTTTAATGGAAACCCAGTAGGAAATACCTTGCAAGAATATCTACTAATGTGATGCTGAAGAACATTCTCCTTGCACAGGAGAAGTAGCATTACTAAAGACTTCAACGTGTAAAATCATAGAATGATTTAGGTTGGAAAAGACCTTTAAGATCATCAAAAGTCCACCCATTAACCTAACACTGCCACGTCCACCACTAAACCATGCCCTGAAGTGCCACGTCCATACATCTTTTAAATACTTCCAGGGATAGTGACTCCACCACCTCTCTGGGCAGCCTGTTCCAGTGCTTGATAACCCTTTCAGCGAAGAAAATTTTCATAATATCCAATCTAAACCTCCCCTGGCGCAACTCGAGGCCATTTCCTCTTGTCCTATCACTTGTTACTTAGGAGGAAAGACCAACACTCACCTTGCCACAACCTCCTTTCAGGTAGCTGTAGAGATCGATAAGGTCTCCCTTCAGCCTCCTTTTCTCCAGGCTAAACACCACCAGCAACCTCAGCCGCTCCTCGTTGCCCTTCTCTGGACACGCTCCAGCACCTCAATGTCTTTATTGTAGTGAGGGGCCCAAACATGAACACAGTATTTGAGGTGTGGCCTCACCAGTGCTGAGTACAGGGGGACAATCACTGCCCTGCTCCTGCTGGCCACACTATTTTTGATACGAGCCAGGATGCTATTTGGCCTTCTGTACTGCTATCCATTTTATGCATTTCCTTCCAGACTACCAGTACTTCATTTCTAACCATAATCCTATTCTGCAAGTCAAGCATGAGGTTTTTTCCACTCTTGTTGGTTTGCTTGGATGCCTCTGACCATACAGTTTCAGCACATGAGCACTGCTAAGGCTTTATGGTTTATACAGTAGCATGACAGTCAATGGCTTCTTTATCAAAATGAAAGAAGCATAAATACTACCAGAACAAATTATTACACTGTTGGAAGAAGTAATATCATTCTCTCACCAAGTTACAAATTTCCCAGGAATTCATGCTTTAAAGCTACTATTTTGTAAAGAACTTTATTCGGATTTCTTGATTAATTTTGTCTCTATCGATAAACAAATACAGGAAGTTCACAGAAGAGAGATTGGAAAGGAGTAGAACATTTAAAGTAACTTTTATACACAGAGAAAATAAAAACCTTAAGAATCTTTGCTCTTAAAATGAAAAAAAAATTTAAAAATGCATATAAGTGCAGAAATGCTTCCGGTTTCATAATACAAGAACAAGACATTATATAAAATTAAAAAAAGTCACAACTGAACTAGAAGGCAGGAAATTCTTTTTCATATAATACGTAATTAGATTGTGAAACTCATGCATTGGTAGTAATGGATATCAAGAATTTGGTTTGATCAAAAATGCATTACACTTTACAGAACTACAGGTTATTCGGATATAATATCTCCCAACAGAATAAAATCTGCAAAAGGCACTTGTTCAATCTCTTTCCCTCCTTGTTTATTTCTAACCAATAAAGCTAAAAATGAATGCTCTGGAATTCTTGTGGAATCAAACAGATATTTTTTAGTGAAACACTTTGCTTGAAATAAAATTTTCAGAGGCTTCCTTCATATCAGAAGTGTAGAGGGAAGGAGCCTCTAATTTAAAAATATCATCAGATTTCTTGTGTGTGTTTTTTTGTTTTTTTGTTAAACACAATTAAAAAAATATCTGTATGCTGAAGTTTTCCCAACACCCAGAAATATTAGTTTTTACCACGTCCATTGAAGCCACTCAGCTCTCAAACATGTGGTAGTTGTCACCACAGAATGCGATGCAGCGAGCACACAGGTTCTACCTGGTAAAACGTGGGGGGTTTATGCCAGAACTTCCGTGGTTTCTGCCACTGTAATCACCTGAGCACTCCAAATAACTATTATTTATCCTCTCAAAAATATACTGTCTTCTTTTCACAGACGATTAAAGACAAATAATCTAGAAATGCGCATCTGTAAATCTGTGAATGCACTTACAGGAATAGCCCTTTAAGCTTAAGCACACATGTTCAATGCTTTGCAAAAGGGCCAGAAACTTTGGGTGACCTGCCCCAGGCCACGCAGAAAGGTGTGTAAGAATTCCTGAAGCAAACTTTCTCTCTCTCTTTCTGAAGTAAGCAAGAGAAAAGTAACCTTTTCTCACCTCCTGAGTCTACTCAGAAAATTTCCTCCACCTTAACCCATGTATCTTGATGCCTTTCAAAGATTGAAAAAGAAAATATCCTATTTCATAGCTTCAAGAACCGAATAGTTCATCTGCTGAAAAAGCACATTTATTCAATGTAGCACTTCACTGCACTCAGTTTGGAACAACTGTGTGAAGAGTATGGGATGCTGCTCCTACTGCTGCCTCAGTGTTTTCTCATTCTATGCCAAGCAACCATCAAAAAAAAATAAAAATTATGTGCTTTTCCCTCCCCCCTGAGACAGTATGGCAAAAATCATCTCTCCTGTTGTCTGCCACTCGCCACTCCGCCTACAGCAGTCAGCTGTCAAATCCAGGTCTGGGACAGTTGGCACCTTACTCTGACTACATAGCTGGGATTGGCAATACTTCTCCATTTGAATCTCAAGAGGGCGTTCTTGATAGGTTTTTTTGGTTGTTAATTTTGTCTTAAGATTCTTTCAACTAACGTTTTAAGTGCTTTCATCAACAACCCATATATTAGAATAACCTAATTAGTCTAGACTCGGTATTTAGAAGTGTCGCCTGTTACGTATGCAGCTAGCCACCAAAGCTAAGGCTTCTGATACAAGCACAGCCCATTCAGATCTTAGAATTCATTTATTCATTAACAGTTTGGGGGTCTGCCAACCCAATATTAGAAGTGACAGATGTTCACAAAATTATGTCTGACAACTGCAGCAGCTTTCTGATAAAACAGAAGTAGGTTTCACTGGCTTAGCTGCCACTAACATATCCAAAACAAAATAAGGAATACAGTAAAAAGGTGAAGTATTAACAATTCATACATTATAAATTAACTCATATCCCAGAAGAACTAAAATTCTAATTGCCACTGGTAAACTCCCATATCTGTTTACATATCAGTGTGCTTCTGCCTTCTCTCCTAAAATCTACTATTCCTCCTATAGTTTTACTCATATTGTTATTGTATATGCCTTCCGGTTGGAGCAGCTCTGAAATTTGCCTAGAACAAAACAAAACCAAAAACCCAAATCCCTTCCCTCCCTGTAAGTAATTAGAGCTAACACTAAGCAATAGTTAGGTGACTTCTTCCACCGCTCCTGGTGCAGAGGGAGCATCAGCCAAAGTTCAAGCTATTAACCATAATCACATACACTGAAGAAAACCATGTAGCTTCAATAACCCAAAGGGTTACTTGGCTTTCCTCCAGTCTAGCTACTCATTAACATACACCACCATAACATAAACCCTTTCCTCCAGCATCTCAAAATCTACACCTGGAGGTGAACAGGATTGCTTACATTACAATTATTCCTGAAAAGTGTTTCAGGAACTCCTACCACTGCTCCCTGGGATGAACAGGAAATCTTTGCATCCAGCCTTGGTTACATACAAAAATGAGCTCAAGATGGTATCAACTCATTCTCTTTCCTGAAAATTCAACTAATAACATTTCAGGCTAAATACAAGGCTGGGAAAGTCGGCAGATTTTTCTTTCTGCACAAAGAAAACTGGTGAGAAATTCTTTTTCCCGAGTCAGCTAACTCCTGCATTTGTGATACAGTCAGCACTAACAAAAAAGAAAACAATGTATAGGAAGCAAGAGAGAAGGGAACACAAAGTGAGGCACAGCTCCTGCACAAAAATAAGTTTATCCTTTAACCATCATATGAAATGTCTTCAATACCAAAATTGCCTGAGAAAGGGGTATACCCTGCTTATTTGCAGCCTTTGCTAATTGCCTTCTAAAACAGGGCAACTTCCTGATGATCACAAAACAAAACCTGGAAAAATTCCTGTTAAGACCTGGTACTCCTAGCTGGGACTGTAAAAAATACCACAAAAATTTAAATGTTAATCATCAGACTCTTGCCACTTGCATTAGCAAAATTAACCCCATATAAAACGTGCTGAGTTCAGGGACTCAACAATAAGGTTTCTTAGGAAAGACACTGAAGGCCAAAGTATTTGGGCATCATCTTTTTCATATAATATATACATATATATGGCTGGTAGCATTTTAAGTCAGTAAATTAACACAAGTGAAAAGAAAACAGGGTTAATTCCAATTCATCTCTGATTTACGTGCTAACCTTATCCTTATGACAACTATAAATTTAAACTGTATCATCCTCGCAATCCTATTAAAGTAGAATAAAGCAATTTTATCAGATGGAGTTTGACATTCAGATGCCCCAGGTCTCACAGCACAAGCACTGAATTTCTATTTTGTACCAAGTCCTTTTAGGCTGTGAACACAGCGAGTGCAGTAGCTATACACTCCAGCAGGATCTCAGGAAGGACAGTTTGAAAAGGCAGATGATAGATAGCCCTGAACTGCTCTCACTGATAGATTTCAGCCCCTTGGCTGAAGGAAGGAAAATGGCAAAAGTCTATCTCGAGACTCAGTGCTAATTCATCAACCTAGGCAGGAAGCCCCACTTTCAGAGAACTCCAAAGATAAAAGCTAGAGCTTTTATTTGTGAAGATATAAGAAGAGAATAAATAAAAGAGGAAAGGATAAGTTTAAAAAGCCTGAATGCACTGTTCATACTCATATTACAGGTTATCATGAGACATAAGCTTTGACCTTCAACAGTTTTCCATCATGTTGTCAATGCCAGCAACAGGGGCTACAGACACCCAGTTCACCAACAATGGACATTAATATACACAGAACTGCCCAATGAATTTTAAGCAACCTATGTGTAACAAAAAAGAGTATATTTACCTAGCATGGAAAATGAGCTCATAGCATGTGGTCAGAGTAAACAAATCAAATACAGGAAAACCAAACAGTTACAGGTTCACAATTAAAAATAATAACCTGGGTCTCTCCCACCACCTTACATGTCCTTAACCGCTATATAATCTCTCATGACTGAAGAGCCTGTGTCACCCTATTATAATGTCATTACACTCAAACACACAGCTATACTTGTGAAAAACGTCATATCACCCATATGTAAACAACCAGTTTGTTATTATGCTGAGCCACCTCATTAAACATTCCCAAGGTAAACCCTGGTCACTGACGTCTGTAAAGATGCTTTTGAGCTTTGAGAGCTCTGCACCTCTTTGTAAATATATGCACAGCTTCCAGCAACATATGGCACTTTTTCTGTGAATCACAAATGCCCACCACATTTCAAGGAGGATGAAATTCTAAAGGAATTGATCAGAAGTGCCTGAGAATTAAGAATATGAAAGTTTGGGTTTGGTCTTGAAACAAATTTAGACGATGTGGCATTTTGAAATTAAATATTCATATTTTACCAATTTTGAACAACCTTATTAACCTAGCTTACAATTTTCCTTTCCCCTTAACACCTCCAAACTGGAACACCACTCTCCTCCCCTTTCTTTGGGCATGCATGCGCTCCGTTTGTTGAAAGCCAACTTTAGACATACTTTTTCACACACACAGTTTCCCATGGCCCTTCTGTACAGGTACTGAGCTCGAAGTTACATCCCAACACAAGCCAAGCCCTCTGAAACCCTACACAAGTATCACTGAAGACTATTTGAAATACATACAAGGAAAAGAACGCTTTGATCAATAATCCAGATTTAAAAGTTTGAATATTTAATATTAACATCAACCTACTAAATATGTAATTCTATAGAATTTCCACCTGGTTTAATCTGGTTTTGATAAAAATACTTCAATGTAAACTTCAGCTCTCCTGCTGCAAAAATGAGAAATAATTTAGTTGGGAATATGTCTTTCAGAAGCACTTCTTTTCTCAGATTATTAAGTTCAGGGAAAAGCTAGTAATTCTTTAGCTGTAAATGATTTATTTAGACATAGTTATACATGCATGAGAATTGCTTTTGCTAATTTTTGTGGATTTGACCTAGCTTCCTCCTTACATTCGGATTGGAGAGCTAGAAGCAATAGTATAACTACCTATTCCTCCAGTTTGAACGCTGAACTCCTTGCCATTAATTCCGATTTATCTAACTGCATGAGGATCTTCAGAGTTCCCATGTAACCCACCACAAACCACGCAACTTATTCAGGAAAGGGGGAATGCTGCAGCATTCTCTTCCTGAAAAAAACCTAAAGCAGCACACAGAGGTGAGACACAAGCAAGCACAGGTGCCTACTATCAGGGTAGCTCAACCCCTTTAGTGGCAGAGGCCAAGAGTCAGTTTCAGTGCTTCCACCCTGGGTCCTGTGGAAGCAGCTGTGACTTACTCGACAAAGACCCAGCCCTGCTGCAGGAGCCTCTCACAGCAGTGGCAGCCTGCAGCCACAGCCTGGATCCCCGCAGCCTGTCCTGCTCCTGTCCTCCCACCAGGGCACGGCCACAGCCACAACCCCATCCAGGCAAAGACAAGCAACTAGAAAAAACTGATTTCCAGTCTCTCACCTGCCTCGCCATGGCAAAACAAAAGGAGCCTCCTCCCTGAGTCCCTTCTCCTTCACCATAAGAAGAATATCTAAGAACATACTATCTCCTTATCTAACTGATATATCAGTTGCCATATTAACTTGGTAGCCAATGGCACAGAACATGCCCTTTTCTAGATTCCCTCCTAATGTTCAGACAGGCAAAAAAATCATAATGTAAAATAAGATCTGCTCTGATTTTCTTGGGAAAAAAAAAAGTAAAGTAAACATCTGAGGAATTCCCTGGCTCTGCAGATATTACGGCCAAGAAGTTCCAGTACAAGAGTATATGCCAATAGGATGATCCAGCCACACGGGCAAGAAATTCATCTAGCTGAAGACCCGTAGAAAAAGGAAAAGTGAGATCAGTTTTCAACGGCATCAGTTACCACCTACCCCAACACTAGCTCAGCGAGGATACCAAGACAGCCCTATCCTTTTGAAAGGTCACAGCGCTTATGCCACATGAAGTACGTAAGAACAGTGTCATTTGAAATCCCTTTTAACTGTTCTTTCAGCAACTAAAGCAAAAATTGAAAACAGCATGCCAAGACTTGTGTTTCATTGAGATGCTCACACTTGACAAACACTCAACCTAAAGTTACATTTCAATTCGCCAATGTTTTTTCACTAGAAGAAATCAACATTTCTCATACCACCATTTATACGTTAGTCTTTTCTCAGTTTACCCAGTAAATATTCCATTATAGCTATCTTAGTTTTAATCTTTGGCACCTGTTCTACATGAAATGTTTTAGAAGACTATTATTGCTCGTAAGTGCTTAAAAAGTCTCCAAAGGTAAAATAAAATATGAAGATGTTATTTTTTCCAACCATATAATAAGATTAGCAGTAACAGAAATATCAAGATAGATTAGCTTCGATGACACACTGAAAAATTCAGTTACACTAAAAAGAATAGAATACTTCTTAAAAATGGAGAGAAGTCAAAGTGACTTAAGCTTTAAAACTCCCACATTAGAAACTGATCAGGAAAGTACAGTCACAAGAACAAAAATGACTATTGAAAACATAACATTACCTTGGCTTAGAGTAAAAGCTGATCTTGAAACCAAAGACAGAAAAATTATCTGCAGATGTGGTACATAAAACTTTTATTTTAAGACTTGCCTTGTTTAGCTAATTATATTTGAACCATCAAGGAGCAGAAATTTGACTTAAGTTCAGTCAGTCAAGATATTCAACCTTCAACTCCCGCACCATCTTTTCCATACCTAAGGAACTATGGGATGCCTTCCAAATTACTTGCAACATTTGATAACATTCAGTAACAAAGTGTCCTTAAGCTAAACGCTGCCTTAATTTGCATTTGCGCATTGCATTTTCAATTTATATCATCTCATTCACCTCCTCCATAACAGTATCACATTTTCTTCTCACATTCTTCTGTGTGCTAAAGTCAAGTCTCTCTTGCAGGCCAAAGGATTATTTGCTGGAATACCTTTATTTTCAGCTGTTGCCCTCTTAGGGCCTCTGCTGCCTTTATTCTTCAGCCCCGTACTCATCTCTTTGTGCAACATGAAGAAATTAGTTAAAACCACTTACTATTAGTGATGGATTTTGAATCTCTTCATGTCTTCAGATCCAGACAGGACACCTTTTAAAAGATGCACTTAAGCAAAATTCAATCTTTTAATGCAATACATGAGGTTTTTTGCATTCAACACAGGAGTGACAGAATAAAATATCAGGGTTAAGATATCCAGGGAAGTTGGATGTCATAGGATATCCTGGATATCCAGGTTGGGGTTCACCTGTTGCAACGGGGGGAAAGGATTCTGGCTCAGGAGTTAGCAGGCCTCATTGCGAGAGCTTTCAACTAGATGCGAAGGGGGAAGGGGATAAAACCAGGCTTGCTAGGGATAGGCCTAGGGGTGCATGCCTGTGTTGGAAAAGAGAACTCAGTAGCTCAACTAAGGTGCATTTACACCAATGCACGCAGCATGGGCAACAAACAGGAGGAGCTGGAAGCCACAGGGCACCAGGGAAACTGTGATGTGGTCGCCATCACGGAAACATGGGGGGATGACTCACACAACTGGAGCGCTGCAATGGATGGCTACAAGCTCTTTAGAAGGGACAGGCAAGGAAGGAGAGGTGGAGGGGTAGCCTTGTATGTTAGAGAGTGTTTTGACTGTCTAGAACTCAGTGACGGTAATCATAAGGTTGAGTGCTTATGGGTAAGGATCGGGGGAAGGCTAATAAGGCAGATATCCTGGTGGGAGTCTGTTATAGACCACCCAACCAGGATGAGGAGACAGATGAAGTACTCTACAAGCGGTTGGCTGAAGTCTCACAATCTCTAGCCCTAGTTCTCGTGGGAGACTTCAACTTACCAGGTATCTGCTAGAAATACAACACAGCAGAGAGAAAGCAGTCTTGGAGGTTCCTGGAGAGTGTGGGAGATAACTTCCTGACGCAGCTGGTAAGCGAGCCAACCAGGGGAGGTGCCCCGCTGGACCTGCTGTTTACGAACAGAGAAGGCCTGGTGGGTGATGTGGTGGTCGGAGGCTGTCTTGGGCTCAGTGACCATTACATGATAGAGTTTTCAATTCTTGGAGAAGTAAGAAGGGGGGTCAGCAAAACCAATACCCTGAACTTCAGAAGGGCAGAATTTGGATTGTTAAGGAGTCTGGTTAACAGAGTCCCTTGCGAGGCAGTCCTGAAGGGCAAGAGAGTCCAGGAAAGCTGGATGTTATTAAAGAAGGAAGCCTCAAAGGCGCAGGAGCAGGCCGTCCCCGTGTGCCATAAGTCAAGCAGGCGGGGGAGAAGACCAGCTTGGCTGAATAAGGAGCTTTGGCTGGAACACAAGAGAAAAAGGACAGCTTACCGCCTTTGGAAGAAGGGGCAGGTGACTCAAGAACTACAAGGGTGTTGTGAGATTATGCAGGGGAAAGATTAGAAAGGAGAAGGCCCAGCTGGAACTTAAACTGGCTGCCACCATTAAAGGTAACAAAAAATGTTACAAAAGGAAGGCCAGGGAGAATCTCCCTCCTTTGCTGGATGTGGAAGAGGAGAAGGCTGAGGTACTTAATGCTTTCTTTGGCTCAGTCTTTAAGAGTCAGACTGATCATCCTCAGGGTTGTCAGGCCCCTGTGCTGGGAAATGGAGCTAGTATGGAGAATGAAGTCCCAGTTGTTGAAGAGGTGGCAGTCACCGACCTGCTCCTTCACCTGGATGTTCACAAGTCCACAGGGCCAGATGGGATCCACCCAAGGATACTGAGGGAGCTGGCAGAGGAGCTCACCAAGCCACTCTCCATCATTTATCAGCAGTCCTGGTCAACCGGGCAGGTCCCAGATGACTGGAAACTAGCGACTGTGATGCCCATCTAAAAGAAGGGTCGAAAGGAGGATCCGGGGAACTACAGGCCTGTCAGCCTGACCTCAGTGCTAGGGAAGATTATGGAGCAGATCATCTTGAATGCTATTACGCGGCACATGTGGGACAACCAGGGGATCGGGCTCAGCCAGCATGGGTTTATGAAAGGGGGGTCCTGCCTCACTAACCTGGTCTCCTTCTATGATAAGGTGACTCGCTTAGTAGATGAGGGGAAGGCTGTGGATGTTGTCTACCTGGACTTTAGTAAAGCCTTTGCTACTGTCTCCCACAGCATTCTCCTGGAGAAGTTGGCTGCTCACGGCTTGGACAAGTGCACTCTGTGCTGGGTAAAAAAACTGGCTGGACGGCCGAGCACAGAGCGCAGTGGTGAATGGAATCAAATCCAGGTGGCGGCCAGTCACGAGTGGTGGTTCCCGGGGCTCAGTGTTGGGGCCGGTCCTGTTCAATATCTTCACTGATGATCTGGATGAGGGGATTGAGTGCACCCTCAGTAAGTTTGCAGATGACACCAAGCTGGGTGGAAGTGTCGATCTGCTGGAGGGCAGGAAGGCCCTACAGAGGGAGCTGGACAGGCTGGATCATTGGGCCGGAGCCAACGGTATGAGATTCAACAAGGCCAAGTGCCGGGTCCCGCACTTGGGTCACAACAACCCCATGCAACGCTACAGGCTTGGGGAGGAGTGGCTGGAGAGCTGCCTGGAGGAAAAGGACCTGGGGGTGTTGGTTGACAGCCGGCTGAACATGAGCCAGCAGTGTGCTCAGGTGGCCAAGAAGACCAATGGCATCCTGGCTTGTAGCAGAAATAGTGTGGCCAGCAGGAGTAAGGAAGTGATCATGCCCCTGTACTCAGCACTGGTGAGGCCACACCTCGAGTACTGTGTTCATTTTTGGGCCCCTCACTACAAGAAGGACATCAGGTGCTGGAGTGTGTCCGAAGAAGGGCAATGAAGCTGGTGAAGGGTCTAGAGAACAAGTCTTATGAGGAGAGGTTGAGGGAACTGGGGTTGTTTAGTGTGGAGAAGAGGAGGCTGATGGGAGACCTTATCGCTCTCTACAACTACCTGAAAGGTTGTAGCAAGGCGGGGGTCGGTCTCTTCTCCCTAATAACAAGCAATAGGATGAGAGGAAATGGCCTCAAGCTGCGCCAGGGGAAGTTTCGGTTGGACATTAGAAAAAACTTGTTTCATGGAAAGGGTTGTCAAACATTGGAACAGGCTGCCCAGGGAGGAGGTTGAGTCTCCATCCCTGGAAGCTATTTAAAAGAAGGGTAGACGTGGTGCTTGAGGATATGGTTTAGTCGGGGACTGGGCAGTGATAGGTTAGTGTTTGGACTCGATGATCTTAAGGGTCTTTTCCAACCTTAATGATTCTATGACTGCTTCCCTTTACATCTATAGATGTAAATGTATAAATGTAACTACTGTAGCCCTAAAGGTCTGTGAGGAAGTGGGGGCATCACATACCAGACAAGTAGTCAATATTCTGAACTGTGGTAGTGAGCAACACACTAACACATTTTTTAGAAATCAGTGCAAAAGAGATAGTATACGTTTTCATGATACATGATGTTAAGAGAGACAGGAACCTGCTGACAGTATTCTACGGGCTTCCCAAGCATCAGTTTGGAAAGATGCCTCATGTATTTGTCATCCCTGTACAAAACTATAGCCTTTCAGCTCTGGTCTCTCACCTTATCCCTCCTTTCTCCAATCTCCTCTTGACATCAGTCCCAATAGCTTCTCTCACAGCTATTTACAGAGCTTTCTTTTACAGTATGCCTCCTTCTTCCAGCGCTGTTTCTAAACTTGCCTATAAGCTGTACATACTATAAGTGCTTATTCAAAATTTGTGTCCTAAAGCTGGAAATAAAGTATTTCCTTTCAGTCCACTAATCAAAACACACTTTGCGTCAACACTCACTGACCTACCACAGACTCTCATTGATAGCACCTCTTGATTTCTGCTACTGGTCGTTATTTTTTGTTACCATGTCATAGCATACATATTTATATCCCAGATGGTATACATATTTTTACAAAGCTTCAGCTTTTTGTGACCACCGTGGAAATGAACAGATAAACAAGAACTTATTTATACTTTAGAGACAACAATGTTGGGGAAGCTATTGGATCAAAAGCTAAAGAAAGTAACAAATTACTACAACCCAGAGCTGTTAAATAAATAAAAACGCCACCCTAGTTTTTCATCTGAGACCCTAAGATTGCTCCACAAATAGCAGTGAAAACACCATGAAAACAAAGACTCAGAATTTTAACTTCATTCTGCAAATATACTTCCCATTTCCAATTCAAATGAGTATCAACTTTCAACCTGAAGTATGTCATGGTTTTAGCTGGGATAGAGTTAATTTTTTCACTATAGCTGGTATAGTGCTGTGTTTCGGACTTCGTATGAAAATAATATTGATAACACACTGATGTTTTTAGTTGTTGCCAAGTAGGGCTTACACTAGTCAAGGACTATTCCAGCCTCCCATGCTCTGCCAGGGGCACAAGAATCACAGAATGGTAGGGGTTGGAAGGAACCTCTGGAGATCATCTTGTCCAACCCCCCTGCTTCAGCAGGGACACCTAGAGCAGGGGGCACATGAACATGTCCAGGCAGGTTTTGAATGTCTCCAGGGAAGGAGACTCCACAACCTCCCTGGGCAGCCTGTTCCACTGCTCTGGCACCCGCACAGGAAAGAAGTTTTTTCTCAGGTTTGGCTGGAACTTCCTGTGTTCCAGGTTGTGCCTGTTGCCCCTTGTCCTGTCATTGGGCACCACTGAAAAGAGCCTAGTCCCATCATCCTGACACCCAACCTTTAGATATTTATAGGTATTTATGAAATCTGCCCTCAGTCTTCTCCAGGCTAAGAAGCAGGATGGGAGGGGGCAGAGCCAAGACAGCTGATCCAAAGAGGCCCAAGGGATACTCCATCCCGTGTGACATCATGCCCAATATATTTACTGGGGAGAGTTGGCTGGGGGAAGCAGCAATCATAGCTCGGGGACAGGAAGCACCGATCAGTGGGTGGTGAGTGGTTGCATCACTTGTTGTTTTTGTGTGTGTCCCCACTTCAAGGTTTCACACCTCTCTATTTTCTTTTTCATCATTATTACCGATGTTGTTATCATTATTACCGATGTTGTTATCATTATTACCGATGTTGTTATCATTATTACCGATGTTGTTATCATTATTACCGATGTTGTTATCATTATTACCGATGTTGTTATCATTATTACCGATGTTATCTCAACCCATGAGTTTTCTTGCTTTGGCCCTTCCGATTCTCTCCCCCATCCCACTGGGGTGGGAGGAGTGAGCGAGGAGCTAGCTGAGCGGCACTTAGTGGCTGACTGGGGCTAAACCACAAGTGAAAACCTCAAGAAACAGGACATTAGAAAACAGAGTGAACACCTGTCTTGCAAATACAGTACTCATCCGTGAGCCAGGGCAGAACTTCTTAGTAGTTGCTCTCTTCCCATGCCCAATCTCACATTAACTAGACACCACAGGAAATAACAGCAGCAGTTTACAGATATTTATTCTTTAGCAGAAACAACATAGTTCTAGGTCAGCAAGCAATTCCCAAAATACATGAGCAAACTGAGGAGTTGCCTATTTCTGCAAGCCCAAATCAGTGAATTCCTGTGGACAGAATATAACAGAATCCAGCAGGACATGTGCCTACTGCATTACAAGTCTGTAAACAGCTGTGGCTGAAGCACGTTTTAGCTTTCAGCGTATCTTAATGTAAACAAGCCTCATATGGAAAGGCTTAACGCAGCTCTTAATATGCATTTTAGTAATATCAGCTTGTTCTTCTATTTCTCTTTCTTAAAATAAAAAGTTTGGGAGTGACACTGGGATTTGCAACCTCACCAGAAAGACCCTCTGCCCTACATTAATGATATAAAGAAGCCAAATGCAAGAACATCACCCAGAAGTACAGACCTACAAACCTCAAACTAGTAGTCTGTATATGGGGAAGAGTGTATTATTTCCCCCAATTTCTGAGGTATATGCAGCATTTCTCCACCAAGTCAGAAAGAGACCTATGGAGACAGAAATACATACTGCCCTTTTACGCTCTGCAAGACCCAGCCCTTCTGTTGTGAACCTGGTAGAAAGCTGCCATCACAAACCTCATGTTTTGAGGACTCTTACCACTCTGACTCGGAGACCAGAAAGTGCCAATGTAAACAAAACATCAACTACTATTAATTTCACTCAATGCAGAGATCGTGGAAACGAGGAAGGCACTTTCAGCAACTCCAGTTTAAAATGAACAGTGCCAGTACTAGTCATTATTTCAAATAGATATTGGTTTGTATTCCCTTCCCAGCATGCCCATAGCAAGGTTGGCATGGCACAAGTATTTCAAACACACTCCTCTTCCATGCTGCTAGTTGATAAACCTAGCTTTAATCACAACCTTAGTGATATTGGCTTATCTTCGCCAGCTGCCTGGCAACTGAAGTCTTTCTACAAGAAACATGGTCAACATTACCAAAGAAAGCTACCATGACACACAGCATTTTAAATAATACTTTGTGGTCTTGGTCATGTAGGGGACACATTTGAGAGAAATTACAGCTATTTACCTCCTCAAAAAGTTACCTTGGCCATTTTGGTCTCCCATAGTTCCCCCCTCCCCCGTCAACTAAAGGAAACCACCGCTTCTTCCCATCTGTATGCCTTTTTTTTTAAAAAAAAGATTTACTAACACACCCCCATTTTCTTCAGACATGTTTCCCAGGCACATCACTTCTCAAGCACAACTATTACTTCACAGGAGTCTATTCAGAACATACTATGAGGAGCAGGCAAAGCTGTCCATCTTGATCCAGTGAGAGTCAGCTAGATCAAGAATTCCTTCTGGAGGAATAAACAGACACACAACTCGGGCAAAGGAGAGGAACAACCGTGCACTGAAATAAGCAGAGAGCTACCACAGAAACAGTGTGGTATAGATAGTGAAGGATGGGAAGACCTCTAAGACTTCAGTGACAGGCTGGCCCAAAGCAATTTATATTTCATTTACTTTTGACTCAAATAAGGCTAGCAGTTGTGCCTTAATTTTTTACTTTCCTTTCACTTATTCAAAGCAAAGCTCTTAAAGAGAGATTTTTATCCCCAGAGGCAGAGTAGGTGTTTCTTTACCCAAGATGGAGAGCAGAGAGCCCACTCTGAAGGTCAGAGACTCCCTCCCAGTTCTTGCTAACATTTCAACTCTTCACAGCAGGGACAAATCAAAGCCTGATGAAAATGATGAGCATCAGTTCAACATGACCAAGCAGATATTCTGCCTCCACTGGCCTAGCTCCTGGTCAGTCTGCAGGTCACTATCTGGAAACAGTGTACTAAACACATTTTTCCTTTTTAACATAGTCATTAAATTACAATTTGCATGTTAGGGATACTGTAATGAATTACCCGGGGACTCATTTTGGCTAACAGCTGATGAATCATCACCAAAACTACAAATTTTTTTTTTCCCCATAATTATCAAATTATTCCAGCTGAAAAAAAAAAAAAAATTATACAGCTCAGAAATCTGCCCCAAAATACTGTTTAAGTAGTTTGCTAAGCAATTCTTACACAAGACATTCACAAATACAATAAAGACTAATTCTCATAATTTTAACTACACACTGTGCTGACAGTAGTCAGGAGACTCTGGATATGTATCTGTTAGTAGGTCTGCTTTATTACTATTTCAGGAAGCAGCATTTCCTTTAAAAATTAGTGCTGTATAATTTCTAGTAGCATTTCACAATTTTAGCACTCAACTTCTGGAAAATCACTTCTCCAAAAACTATGTCATAGTTATAAATACTTCCAACACCATCACTCAGCAAGCATTCAGGCACTAATGACTTTAAAGGAAATTGTGGCATTTCAGAATTTACAAATCCTATGGATTCAGAGAACATTGATTACAACTAGGCAGTTTGAATGCAGAGTACTTGGCTCACCCTCATCTATGAAACTACTGCAATATATTATACAAGGCCATAAATCCGTGATTAAGCACGATTAAAACTGAGGGTATTACTGCAGGCTTGAGTAACCTACTAGAAGTATTTAACAAATGATATTTTAGTAAATTATTTTAAATCATACATCACCCTAATACTTCTTGAGAGACAAGACCACACATTTCTGCTATTTTGAGTCTATTCAGTCACAAAACAAAGCATGCCTCATTGCAGCCTGAATTTTCACCAGATGCTGAAACCTGAGCATGTAATAGTCTAGCCTGCTCACATCACTCTGCACTGCATGAACCATCAATCCACCAGCAAGATCTTCGCCAAAGAACAGGTTCACAACTTATGTTGTTAAACGCGAGTTTCTAAGTACTTCAGTACACTTTAGCCACAGAAACACTTTGCAAAATAGCTTCCTCTCATTAGGACAGCAGACGAAGTGATACTTCAGTAGGTTCAGCAGAGTGAAAATGATGTGAGGCTGCTTCAAATGGCATATGGGATTAAGGATTTTTTTAAACCAACATCTTCAGCAACTGAAATAAAAAGGTGGCACTGCCTAGTTCAGGAGTGTGCTACAGTGGTTGCTAACTTGTGAACGCCCCTTGCTCTAGCACACAAGCAGCACATTGCAGCCAGCTGGAAAAGCCACTGGCTTGTGAACAACTCCCATCAGACCTGGGGAGGCCTTTCCTGGCTCAAAGGAGACGTACTTTTCAAATAGCTGCAACAAAAATGTTCAAAGTCAGTCCTCTAACACATGGCATCTCTCTCCATCAGATTCTTATTTGACCCAGAAGATGGACTGTGGACATCGAAAATACCACAATTCACAATGGTTCAAAAGCACTTTTAAGTGTAAGACTTTTCCCAGAAGTTAAGCCCAGCAGCACATCAGAATTAGGTACTCCATAGGTTCTGATATGGAAAGCTAAGATCTGTGATAAGGGCAGGTTTTAAAATAGAATTCCTAAATTATACTTTCTGTACAGATTTTAAATGTGATTAAAAGTATTTAGGATGACCACTTTATGCTGCACACATACCTTAAGAGATACACAGCAGCCATTTATTTGAAATATATAGCTTACTAGTAACTCAGAGAGAATTTTGATCCTACAGATTTTCCAGTTTTCCTAAACATCACAGGTATTGCCACAAATATCTGGAACACTACCTTAAAGGTACAATAAACTCAAATATTTACAGTGATTTTTTTCCTTACACTCCAGAAGTTCTTAGTAAGTTGCTAAAAATAATTGAAACAGAAATCATTAGAGAGAAATCTGAAGATGGATGTGGAGCAGACAGAAAGGTACACTAAAGCAGCTAACCTGAAAGAGCAAAGAAGAAAGATTAAAACAGTAAGTGATCTATGGATCTAGGGTTTAACGTGGCTCATGGGTTTTTACAAAGGACTGTCTGAAAAGCCCGTTACACAGTTTAACATAGCAAGTCCATCATGAACGTTCTACTTAAAAATAATAAAGCCAGGGAATGAATAACCCTGCAAAAGTTGTCCAAGAGCACAAAGAAATGTTTTTGCTCTGTCCTTTGTGTTCAGAAGGACTCCTGAACAACAAGACTTTTTAAAATTACACAGAATATCATATAACTGGACATCAGAGACATTCTTAGAAAGCAAGGTTTGGTTGTACTTAAGGTACTAAAATTGCACAGAAAGAAAATGTGATTTTTAAAAAAATTTTCTATGCGCTCCATGGAACACGTTCTGTGTTGTCTGCTGTGCATAAAGAGGCTTGAGGTACCGTCAGCAGGCTTCATTTCCATTCATAGCTGATAAAAGATACTTTTCATAACACCATCTTCTTGAAGTACGTTGGCTAATATCCAAATGTAGGCCTACTTCACTTGTATGCAAGTATGTTGTACTTCATATAAATCATGACTTGTTATAATTCAACTAGAAATACACAAGCACGCTGTTACTAGGCTGAGAACCTAAGGGACTTTGGTTCTGTAGGAAGGCAAATTTATAGTATGTAATGCATCATACTATTGACTTTTATTTAACTTAAAAATAAATAACTTCTATATTTACTCTGCCGGAATGCTAGCTTTGAAACATGTCTCCAAGGAATAATGTTCTTTTTATAGCTAGAGGGATGCCTGGAGCAGCTTTCTTCTCTTGGACACAACACACTGCTACAGCAAAAGCGAAGAGGGTTATCTGTAAGGAGAACAACGCCGCTACCAGAGTCAGCCAGCCCACTCCATTGCTTCTTCCTTCCTTTGGGTATTTTCTCGCTCGCCATCCCCATGAAAAGCACCGCAGAGAGAAAGTCACATATTTAATATAAATTAATATGAAAGCATAACAATAAGAGCTAGTAAGAGCTGGTAAAAGGAATGAGAAGACACTTCACACAGAAAAAGTAGTATATTAACACAAGACTGGTGAAAATCTATCTCATAACGTGCAACAGAAGAAGACAGATCCCATTCAGAAGGAAAAGCCAATGTAAGAGAAGCAACCAAGATGAATCACAGCTCTGAAAATTAATTTTGATTTCTCTGGGTGGTAACAAGCTTTCTTCTCAACATCACAGAAGAAAATTTTAGAAGACGATGTCCTCACTTTGGAGTACATTGAATTATATTTCCTTGATCCGTTTTCTGTGCACAGTCCACATTACAAATAGCTATCACTCTGTTTCTTGGCATAGAGCCCCCCATCATCTCCAATTAGGGTGATTTACCCTTGTCTGTCCTCTCCTGCTTTTATAAACATGTACATATCCAGGACATAATATTTCCGTTTATAGTGTTCTGAGAAGTGTAAGAAAGTGCCATTGTGTATAATACTATTGGATTACAAGGCAAGCCAGCTAGCTGAGACATATAAAATAATTTCCCTCCATAGTCACATTATTCAAACAGCAGGCTCTTCCAGATTCCAGACTAACTCCAAAGAATCTGCAAGTACTATTTAAGGCAGCCATCTGCAAGCTTATGCCTACTACAGTGTTCCAAGCAGCCTGTAAATACTCCATTTGAAATTTTATGGGTCCATAAATCAAGAGATGGGGGAGCAGGGAAGGAGTCACAACAATCTTAAGAACTCAGTAGTTTAACATTCTCTATCCAAAACCAGAAAAATTGACAGCAGAAGACAAGTCTGACAGTATGTAATATGTCTGACAAGATGACTAAAATTAAAGTATAAACTAAACCAAGAAAAAAAAAAATACTGTAGCCTTAATCTTAGTTCTCAAAATAAATAATGATTGAAGTTTAAGTAGTATAGCCTTTGCATTTCCAAATGCAACAGCCATTTCATAAAATTAGCATTAAAAACAAAGTTTGTAACCAGGGAGTACTTTCAGTCTTTGCAACATCAATACTGTTAATATTGTTAAACGTACTTTAAACAAATAATTTCCATAATGTTAACACAACAGCTAAATACTACATATCTGCTAAAGGCCCTATGCATATAGCTGACCTTCTTTTATGCATAAGAACACTGTACTTCTAAATAAGTCCCATGAGTTATATTACCAGGAAAAATCCTGACATACTTAAGTAAAATTCATAAATAGGGTAGCTAGTAAGTATCTGTTAAAAAATGAGCTCAGAAGCTCATTACAAAATTTTAATATCTGCCAAGGTCTTTCACCTCATCCAAGGTTTCTTCTTTCATATGGCAGTGCAGAGAGAACAGATTTTTCTTTCTATCTGCAGTCACAAAATGACAAAGTATGCACACAACCAAGGGCCACACTGAGAAAGGGAAAGAGGCAAGAGCGGAATTAAGCTGCAGGTCATGCTATCAGAGGAACTAGCATTGGATGTGTCCCACTTCACACCATGACCTACCTTTCACTAACAGTGAGTGTTAGATTGGGTACCACGCACATTCAACAAAAACTAAATGTTTTAAGAACGTCACACAAACCCCCTTCTACTCCACCACAAGTTTAAATAACCACTGCTCCTTTTGCCTAGTTCCTTTCCTGTGTTACAAAGACAGATGAGCCCACCCCACCTGCGACCAAAGATCAGGGCACTACACCACCACACAGGACACTTGGAGGCAGCCTCACACCTCCTCTTGCTCCTTCTTCCACTGGAGGTGCTAGGGAAGACACAAGGATAAGGAAGCAAGGGTGTCTCTAAGAACAATTATTCAAAAATTGAAGCTAAATGCAATGTTTCAATTTACAAAAACATCCTGAAGCTCAATGATCACAGCGGGACTGCGTTGCTAACAACAAGCATAATAAAAGAATAGTGAAATTGCAAAGTCAATCATAGACATTAAAAGCATAAATGCAAACTGAATTTGACGTTTGTGGGCATACTCAATCTCCCAATTAGATGATCACACACTAGTATTTCCACAGGACTCCTACCTTATTTAGCACACAGAATAGATGTAAAAAAACCCTCCTAACTGATCTAGCCAAGGATATACTCTATGCTTATACTCCTAGACTCTCTGCAGCATTTGATACTATTAATTAATGCACTGCCTCATCCTAGAAATGCAGCAATGATCCAGCAAACTGAAGTCAAACAGGTTCCTGAGTCCTCCCTAGAAGGACACCCCAACACACAGCAACAGGAAAACTACACTCGCGCTGCTCAGTGCTTCTCACACTGATTCCCAGAGGAATCAGTTCTTTCTGATACTTTTGATAGGTACTGATCTACCTTAATGCAGTAATAATCATGTCAAAAAATTTATCCAGAAAATAAACAAATGGGAAGAAAATATAAAAAATGTTGCAAGTTACCCATTTGTTTTTAACATCCGCAAAATGTGGTGCTGAGGTATACACATTAAAGAAAAGATGCACGGTGCCTGAATCTTTATAGGTAATTTCTATTATGTGCATTTGTATACCAAAACATTAAGATAATACATGGTTAGTGAAGAAACCTATTTTCAGTAGGAGTAAGAGCATAAAGAACACTTACATTTAAAGCATTCCACAATTTATCAACAATTTTCACAGTAACATAAGTTAATAAATACCACACTACCACATGCATCGATCAAGACTAGTTCCCACAGTTAGGCACAGTATGGTCTGCATTTCTGCTTTCTAAAAATTACATAGTGTACTGCCATAGGCATTTGTGTAGGATATTATTTAAATTATATTGAAGTTCTTAATGATACAAATCTTGAAACTTTAGGGTTTTTTTGTTCACACCTGCTTAGAAGAATAACTGAATATCTCATTATTATGCCCCCATGTACAAAAGGTTTCAGGTGATACGAGGTCTTCCACACTTGCACACGAAGTACAAACCACTAACCCTTACTGCAGTTTAGCAATGCTGAATCACAGAAAACAATGTCCGATTTGCCTGAGCATAAACTAACCTATAAATGTTTAATGCTGGAAAACTGTTAGAAGGTTACCCAGTGAGGTTCCAAATTACTTTCTAAATCACTGGCATTTTTCATAAAATTTTCTTTGCTTATGCTTTTACGTCAAAGTTTCTCCTTTTACCATTTCCCAAACAAAACCTCCCAGTTCACTTTCCAACATCCAAAAGCAATGTTAAATTGTCTGTGTATTTCAGCATGGAAAATTGTGGGAGCAATATAAGAAGTTGTGAGAACATCATTCTTTAAGTAAGGCATAAATCTTTTACTCCACATCATTTTTTAAACAGCAGTCTCTTTTCTACATGAAACTAAAATTTATTCATAAATATAAGCTACTGCCAGGCAGCAGCTGCGTCGGGGCAGGACATCTCAGGCTTAGAACAACAGGAACAGAAAGGTAATCCTAGGAGCATCCTCCTCCCATCCTCTTGTTCTGGGACAAGATGGCAACCTGCAGCAGCCTCCCCACCAGAGAGACAAAAGTGCAGGCGGTGGTTAGGTTACTGTGCAACTGCTCATCTTCGACAAAGTTAGCTGATAAAACTAGTGTATAACACTTCACTAGGTGTGAAGGGTTAAAGGAAAGATGCTGCTTATAAATGCAGCTAGTGGGCTGATGAGCAGAAGTTCATGACATGTGCCCCGTGCTGCTAAATAACAGCCCAGAAAAAGAAAGATTTAAAATACCAGATGGAAAAATAAATACTTTGCTTAACAGGAGGCTTCCCTTGCATGCATGTAAGTTCAGAAAAGCATCTTGCTAAAGTAGATGGCTATTTCACTTGGATCTCTTTACTACAGAAATACAGTTGCTAGATAGGAAACGATACACAAAAAATTCACAGTATGCCCATACCAAATCTGCTTTATAGAAATAATTTTTAAAAGCCCAAAACCACCCTTACCATAACATTGTATTTAAAGATTAAATTAAAGCAACATTTCTCAGAACACCAAGCACAGACAAATCCTGAATTATAAAGCTACTCACCAAGGAAATGAAAGATCTACATGAATACTTTCAATAAGCCCTTGTAACCATGCTTTACAAGAACTGCATGCACTCTCTCTCTGATACTAACTCAATTCCTAATAGCAAACGTCCTGTTGAAAGTAAAAATCATGGTTTGAAGGTTACATTATTGTAAAGATCATTCATTACAATTTGTATCGGGAAGTGGCTCATCATGTCTTCCCAGTGCCATAAACTGTGGTACAGCATCAAAATTATGACTGAAAGTGTCAGCCCTTTTAGAGAGGTCCAAGCAAATTAGTAACTGATAAGAATTAATACTGTCAAAATTTCCCAGATATTCAAATCATGTTATTCATAAATTAAAGCAACTACAAGGATATTCATTATGGAAAAAAAAAAAAAAAAAAGTACTTTCTGCTAATAATGTAAAATTATAAAAGTGTAAGTCACACCACTTATCTTTTGGAAACGATTCTGACTGACATACGGACAATGTACCTGACTTCAATTGAGTCTTCTGCTAAGAGCAGAATTTTCTCTTCTCTCTTTCTCCTTACTTGCAGTATGTCCAATACAAAATCATTAAAATTTAAAAGCCTTACTATAAAGTGAACTTACCAGTTCTGGATTATCTTTAGCTTCCACACCAAAAACATTCCGCCGTTTCACTGTCAGCAAATCAAGATCTTTAGTATCATCATCATCATCAGCGTCATCTTCAAAGAACCGCATGGCATCTGAGTTTGGGACTCTGCTTGGTACTGGAACTTCTTTTCCCTCCTCCTCCTCGGATACCTCTTTTGATTCATCCTCAGACTCACCGCTCTCCTCAGCACCTTCACTGGAGGTAGAACGTTCCTCAGTTCCCTTCCTTCTCTCTTTTTCCCTTGTTTTGTTAACAGACACCTTTCCACTGACATTAGTTCCACATTTCTCCATTCCTTCCTTGTTTATCGAGGAGATGGTATTTTTACTTTGCTCTGTCTCCTTCAAGTGATTCGTCCCATCAGCTGCCTCATTTGCACACAGTTGTTTCCGAACTTTTTGAAGAAATCTCACACGCGGCGCCATTGCAAGACCAAGTGATCTAAAGCATGGAATTAAACACATAAATTAATCTGAAAGGTAGATACACAAAAGTTGACTAAATTGGAAGCACTCCTCAATGGCTCGAGTAATTCCAGTTTGATTATGGTAATTCAGATTGATAAATTTTGACCAATATATTTACAAAAAAATATTTATCCTACAACAGGACAATCTAGTTTGGAAAATGCAAATGAACACTGGGAAAGGAAGAACTCTCAAGAACAGTTACAAATCCTCCCAGGAAAGAAAGCAAACAAAAAATCCTGAAAAGCTGTAGACAAGAGCAAATTATCTATGATTCACAGCAAAATATGGTGGAAGAAACAGGAATGTAATTTGGTATTGGAGATACACAGATGTCTTGTCAAGGACTGATACAGCACTGATCTCTGTCAGTGTCCTTCACTGCTAGTAGTGCACCTAGAACGTTATCCCCACTATCTCGTGGGGATGGAAAGATTAGAGGAACAAATACAGTACAGATAAATTACTAACTGCAGAAAAAGCTAAGGGGGAGATGTTTCTCCCTTAAAGGAAATATCCCCTGCCTGCATCCCTCTACAGCAAGGCTTTACCTTCATGGCATATGTAACTAGCGGTGCCAACAATACTATTATTTTACCCAGTTATTCATGACAATTCAAAGTTATACTAATATTCTATATATGAAGGGACAAAAATTAGCCGAAAAGGAAAAATACTGTATAGCAACAATACTGGAGAGTATTGCATGGGAACAGATACTCTGTCACCAACAGACCATATGACTTCAGTAGACTTTGTAACTGCCCATTATTTAAGTCTCCTTCAAACTTCATGAGCCTTCTCATTAGGTGAATAAAAAATGTGGAGGGAAACCAGTACTGTAGAAGGAACACGTGGAGACCACAGCTACATTTAAAAAACACACAATACAGTATTGATAGTGTTTATAACACCCAGGGCTTGCGCGTAACACACTTTACTTTGGCATAAGTGTTTAACCAACTAAAATGGCTACATATATACACTTATATAAAAGATCACTCTCTTTTGACTCAGATTACGCACAGTAATACACTATGTCTCCCCTTAATGATGCTTGTTTCAAGTAGACCGCATTATGTCTATTCAGAGCTGTATGGTGAAGAGAAAAGAAACCTGCGTTATGTCACAGAGAAAAATCGGATTTATGGTCCCTGGTGAAAATGTCATTACAAACAGTCCATGAAGCATCCAAACAGTACTGCAAAGCAGCAACAGTGGGCTGTAGGCCTCAGAGTGCCTTGAACTGTTAATAGTAGCTAATGGGACAGAGTATTCAACAGAAGAGACACCCCGCTTAAATATCAAACAAACAAACAAAAAAATCCCAAAAGCAACCACACCTGTGGTTAAATAGGGCAGTTTTGGTACTGGCCACAGGTTAAAACACTGAAAAGTGGACACTCACCCAAAAAGCAGCCCAGACTGTTAGGATGAGGAACAAGTTTTTCAGTAAATAAAGCCTTAATCTTAACATAAAGTTATTTTTGTTTAAGTATTTCTGATAACCCACTACTGTTGTTCTACAAGCAATTAACAGCAATAGTAAAGCAAATGGGGGGGGGGGGGGAATATCAAAGTAAGTTTTTATCCAGCGTATTTTGCACATTTACTGACAGCGCACTGGTGAGAGGATAACACGTTTGGGAACAGAAATTGGAACAACCAGCAATTTTAAACTTATTTTAGTGCTTGACAGCTAACACTAATGACCTTGGCAATGAAATTATGCGTTGAAGTTTGGCCTATTGACTCAATGAGACAAAATTAACCAAAAAAAGCAGATGTAATGCTTCACTGCAGTGGCTGGAGGAGATTCAAACCTGGAATTGGGCCTCAACACCAGGCACAGTAAAACACATATAAAGAGACTGCTGCAGCATCAATGGATGTGTTATCTCTTTGGCAAGGGGATCAAAGTAGCAAAAAAAAATCCGTTGCAAAAGAAACACTTTTTTGCTTCTCCAGATTTCACAACATTACTCTACATAAAGTATTGCTGTCAACCGTTGACAAAGTACTCCAAGTAATAGTACTGTAGAGCAGCTATACAATCTGTGTTCATTTCTCTTTCTTATGCAGACAGGCATAGACACAATGTACACAGGGTTGCAAACTCCGATTTTTCACAGCTTCTCTTCTATGTCTCCAAAGCTAGTATCAAAGATCAGGATCATGGCTGCAAAGAAAGGTTTGTCAACATGAAGAAACTACTCTCTCCACAGGAAAAGTTTAAAAAGACAAGTTAAAAAGAGCAGCCCATGATGTGGAGGAGACTTCAGCACCACTTTTCTCATTCAAACATGAAATCCCACCTATCAGATTGCTGTTTCTGCACTGACGTCTTTAACAGTTGCATAAAATTAATTATCAGTTAGTGCTGGCCAATTCTTGTACACTGCTTAGTAACCCTACCAAAAAAGACTACTGCTATCAGGATTCAAATGACATCTGAACCAAAAGAATACAGCCCTTGGACTCAGGGGAGAGGGGAGGTGTTACAGTTGAATTTGGTAAGAAAGTAATAGTAGATAAGCTTAAACAAAGTTGTGTACAAACAATGCCCAAACACGTCTAATTACATAACTTCCCAAAGAAACGTCAGCATTTTGGCTCATTACTGCCTCTTTTCTATAGTATATTCCAAACAGAGGACAATTTGGGACAAACATTCTACTACTGCTAAAAGTCTTCTCACGTTGTAAGATTCAACAGTTTCTTTAGAACTTATTAATCATTTGACAAATCTAGAGTTCAGTTAAACTAACAAACCCAAATATATGAACCCCTTTTTCTTTCCATAAATTAGAAAGGGCAATATTAGTTTTCATTAATTCATTACATGCCACTCAGACCACAATCCTCCTCCAACTGAAGTTACATCTGTTCTTTTATTTTAGTGCTAGCATTCACACACTCTTCTGGAATAAGAAGTGTACAAGGTTTTCTCATAAAGACAGACAAAAAGCAGGTAAGTTATTTAATGAGATTTCAAAAATCCTAACAGAACAGTAAAAACACGCTAACACCACAATGTAGTCCTCAGACTATGGCAGCCTTAAAATGGTGACACAAACTCAGCTGACAAACCAAAAAACAGTCCTGTTTTATATCGTGGTGTGAAATGCAATGACTTCTTGGGAGCAAGCATTTATAGAAAGACATTTTAAACCAACTTCTAAAAGCAATACTGAAACCAATGGATTATTTTGCTACTATAAATGGAAGTACAGCTGACAGTTCTATTCATCAACAGAAACTGAATTGGCCAGACATCATCATTCCTTAACAATGATCAGGAGTGCACAGAAGTAACTGAACAGAACACCTACAACGCTCAGATATTTCCTTCAAGACAAGGCAAGTTGACAATTATTTTCAGTAAGTAAGAGTAAAACTCCAAAGAAAGAACATCATCTGGCTTTAAGAGGAATACCACTTTTGTTTGCTATTAAATAAGGAAAATCAAGCATTAGTAAACATTTTTTTAATTAATTGAAATGAATGGTGTCTCAGACTTAAAATACTGCCCTTTCTGAAGTTTGTTAATTATGCTTACACAGAGATCTTGAGTATTTTTACATTAACGCAGTAACTTCACTATGCCTCTATTTGGATTGGGTGAAAAGCTGGGCATCTCTCAACTCTTTAAAAAGATGGAGTCTTAGACCCTCAGAGCAAAATCTGTCCTTGCACAAAACAAATTAAGCAGGAAATTTAAGACCAGCAGAATCTTTTAATTTTTAAGTGTCACAAGATTTCCTAATCTGCACCTAGAAGATTTCCTGTCCTTTTTGAATTATGAGCCAATTTTTTAAAAATCTGAGGTCACTACTACAGTACTGCTGCACAACAATTTTACACAGCTTAGTGCTTCATTCTAATACTAAGTTACTACATTTCCAAAATACAGGACATATTCCATCAGTGAACTTCTTCAGAACGATTTGAACACATGAAAACTCAGCATGGTCATTTCTTTTACTGTAGAACAGGTTCAGACAAAGATTTAAAATAGCCTGAAAAAGGTTAAATACTCCCAGAAGCTATTTCAAGAGAACAAATGTGTATTACTTGCCTTGCAATATATGCTGCATCTACAATTAACATTTGAATTATTTTCAGAAGACAAGATGAGCAACCATTTGAAAAAAAGGAGAAATCAAATCATCAGAAGTCACACAAATCTGAATTAACAGATGGTCTGATTAATAACCAAAAACAAACAGAGAAATTGCTTTTGCTGTATTATTTGACTAGCCAGCTTTAGCCCTCTACATTAAGGAGCTCAAATGCATGGCACTCGACTAATAAGGAAAGCCAAGCTAATCAAGACTTTATGAGTCAGGATCAAACAAAAGGCCAAAGAGGATTGTCATGGTTGGAATCCAATCACTTAGAAGACCAAGATGTATCCTTCTTCACAAAAGTAAAAGAAGCCTCCACATTGCAGTTGCAGGCCCTGGTGTCCTTGGTATCTGAGCCACCCTGACTCCTGCTCAAAGGGCAGCACAGCAGAGCACAAGCAACTGAGATTTCTAGAGTGCATTAAAGACTAAGTTTCTACAAGTCAGCTGGATTAGCCAACTCTGAGATGCACTCTACTGGAACTGCTACTCATGCATATGCAAGTATATTTACTTCTGAGGTGAGTGAAGGTCAATAGCAGGCTTGGCTGCACAATGAGAAAAGGTAGTTCAAGATCCTAGAAGAAACAAGGATGATGACTAAGAGAACAACAACCCTGGATTTTGAGGGAGAAGACTGCAGCTTGTTAAGAGATCTGCATGGCAGGATCAGAAAGCTCAGAGGCTTATAGAAGCAGTTACAGAAAGCTCAGAAAGGGATGGCTGGATCTCACAGGTGGTTGAGGGGGAGTTGCGTGAGAAATACCCAAGCTCTACAGATCTCTTGAGGGAATATTGAGGTCCATATGAGCAATATCATATGATGCTGAGATTAACTAGGTAACAGCATGAGAAATACAAAGTCTGGTTACAGGTGTAAGAAGACTGGAAAAAACTGGGAAAAAGTAATTAGGGGCAGGCTTTTTAGTTGGAAGGAGACTGGGGACTAGAAACGGAAGTTAAACGGCAGAGAGAAGGAAGGCTAAGAACTAGCAAAGGGATTACGAGATGTGCAAAGCCTGTGATGGGTGCTGTCTGGGGGATGTGTCGGGCAGCTGGAGCAAGTCAACAAACCAAACCCTCTGCCCTGACCATGCAGTAAGGGTCACCTCTACATCTACAGCCAGGGGACTGGGGTAACAGTGCAGTGCTTTCCCTGGTCAGTGAAAGGACAGACGGCTCATGTATCCTGGTATCACCCATTTCAGACCCGACAGCACCTGCAGCTACCTACTGCTTTCTAACACTGATCTGTAAGCAATAATTGCAAAATTTTCTGGGTCCTAAGTTGTGTGTACCAGACATCTCCCAGATAACTTGGCTTCAACCTGATTTATTCTCTATGTATCAATACAGGGATAAACAGAGAAAAATATGCTGCATTCCTCCTGGAAGACATGATGAAAACCACAGAGGAAATTACTTTCCTTGCCAGCCCCTTAGAGCTGTGACTAACCTGTCCATCCAGCACACTCGCCTGTTAAGATCTGCCTCTGGAAACTGATATATTTATACATGTTAGCATTTTAAAAAGTGAAGTGCCTGAGAAGTAAAATATTTCAAATCCCTGCCTCCTCTTTACCTTGTCTCCTATCCAGGAGGCCAGACTAACTAATTAATTCCTTTCTCACCCTGTTGTTTGTTTACATTTTCTTATGTTTTCAAAGCTGTCCTTTGCAATGAAAAGACAAATTGCCCTCTTATACAAGCATCGAGGTTCTCCTTCACCAAATGTAAAGGCTGCCTACGTTAACACAAGGCCTGTGCAAGTCTTCCTCCAGCAAATTATTCTTGATAGCAGTCTGTAATGAGAGGATACTGGAGAGAATACTAATGTACCATAGCTTAAAGGTGATCAATCTCTAGAATACATATGTGCATATGTGTATAGACATGCACACACAAACACTTCTTTATATATATATACACATACTGTTTCATAGATATTTTAATACATAAATAATTTTATAAAATATATAAAAATCGAAAAGACTACTGCTTTTCTGCAGACTAATCAACAGAGCTTAAGAGAATTTCAGTGCACAGACATGGCCAGGCAAGAGAGCAATGGAGAAAGCGGGCAACAGCCTGACAGACTGAAATGCAAACCTGACAGGAGAATTAAGCAGCCTGTTTTCTTCGCAGGATTTTTAGTGGCTTAACATCTATCAGGCTAGCAGTAAATCTCCACAGAAAGGCTGAAATACCTTTTGGAAAATACACAAAGAAGGTAAAGGGAAGAAAAGATTCTCATTCCAGGTTTTGTCATGAGTTTGTGCACAGAACACAAACCAAGGTTGCTTCTGAATGCAGAATTCAAACATACCAGACTTTGAGGGCCTTTCAGATAAATTAAGCTGACTGATCTACTGTATCAGTGGATGTGAACTCAACTGAAAGCCAGGGGGCTGCAGGGTGTATGTAGGTAGACCAGCAGTCTGGAGAGTGGGGAAGAAGAGTACCAACAAACTGTTCATTTAGAGCAGAATCCCCAAATTATCTCCCAGATTTATTATCTTCTGACTTTTTGGTTATGCTTCCATATATTTCACAGTCTCAACTAAACCTCTCTGTCATGCTTTTGCTCTTCCGATTCTCTCCCCCATCCCACAGGGGTGGGGGGAGTGACTGAACAGCCGTGTGGTGCTTGGTTGCTGACTGGGGCTGAACCACAACACACTCCTACTCTCTTCAAACAACTGTCTGGTTTCTTTCATTTCAATACAGGAACGACTTATTAGTAACTTTGCAAAGCTGGGATCAGAATTGACTTTGATGAAGGACCAAATCCTGGCGCAGAGGCCTGAGAAGAACAGAAATGGACTACTCTGTCCACATCAGTATCAGAAACTAGATGGCACACCATGCTGAAATCCAGAAAGAGGCACTGAGATTCTGAAAAATCAGCATTACCACCATCTTTGAGTTGGTTTCTTAACACACTGGTTAAATTTGTGCAGTCATCCCTCTTAGTCCTAATCTTCTGCCACTACTCCCTACATTCAGCATAGTAAGACCTACAGTACAGCTTTAATGATGCTGACAAATCATACAGGTGAAGGGGCAGGCAATGCACATAGCGAAAGTTTTCAAGTTTTTGCTAGTCCTCCTTTTTAAAAATTTCTCAGTCCATAAAGTAAGAAAGCATCTTTTGTAACAGGCTTATGCTCCTTTACAAAACCTAATCATGTTAATTGCAACACAGCACAGGAAGACCAGGTGTTCTACAGTCTAGTAATTTGTCACATTTTTGTTCATTATGCCACGTGCTGACAAGTCTGAAGACTTAAGTCTTCTCTGTATGAAATTCCAGAGACATAAAATGAATTTATCATGCATCTTTGAGCACCTTCCTGCTCCCCTCTGACTACCCTGTGTCCCATGAGATTACTGAAAAACTTCACATCTTAAAACAATCTTGGATGGTTGTCATCTGTAAAGTCAACCTGTCAAAATTGATTTCCTTCTCATACAAAGTGTGGAATGGTTCATATATATGTACAAAAACACACATAGTAAAACAGACGCTATTCAGTCCAGTGCAGATGTTTCATCTTTACCAGGTGCACTGAATCTTCAGAAAAAGTAATTTATGTCCAAGAGCAATGTCCCAATCACACTCAAAATGAGACTGCAATGAATCATCTTTAGATACACCAATTGCTTTTTAAATAATACACTTTACAGGTTGGCATGTAGCTATGAGGCTGAAGGGGCAAGTCTTGACAGAAAAAAAAACCCAAAACCTATTGTTCTCTATCCTTTTACTTCACAAGTTTTGTCTTTTATTGTATATAGCAAATGTACCTTCTGGGGTAAGAGGTATTTCTTTTTGTAGAGATATATTGCTTTTACACATAATTTCTATTTATAATGTCTTTGAAAACATGCAAAAGCACAGCATTAATGTGACACTGTAAATACATTACAAGACTGTCCAATTCTGTTTGTTAACATTGTCAAAACAGCTATTTAAACTACCATACACTGCGAAACTTCTCAATACAGTTTCCACTTTCCAAGTTGATCATACTTACAGGGCATATTCTGCTAGAGGCAATTTGAAAACATCGAATACTTCCTTATTCTTCATTAAGTAAACTGAACGCAAGTAGGATACGAAACACTGAAAGAAAAATAAAAGTTTTTAACAAAAATGAAACATTTCAATTGCCAACACATGAAACTAACATTATACTGTTGCTCTAAACACAAAATAGAATTCCACTATTAAGTAGGGTAACATCACTCTCAGAATAAATTCTTTTACCCAATACACATAAGACAAAATTTATCAGTACTACAGAAGTGATGCAACTTCCAAGTATTCAAGTATTTCATTAGATGAACATTAATTGGCTTAACTTCCCAATAGTATGTCATGTTATTTTCACTAGAAAGAAAACAGGTCAAATTAGTCAGGAGGAAACATCACTGATCCAGTTTTTTTTCTTCCCCCAGTTTTTCTGAATGTTGCCATGTTATTCTGACGTGAATTACGTGGAAGAAAGAACAGACTGTGTTGCTATCAGTCTGAGGTGTCCTGACAATCTTAGCCACTAACAGAAAGTGATTCAACGCAATGTAGCTGCCTTTTATTGTGGCCTAGGATAATTCATTACCTTGCATCTGCCATCAGCTCATCACATGCATGCAGTCACTGTATGCAACTCAGCTGACCAACAGAAATTCACTATACAATTTTTACTAAGACCAGTCCAAGGTTGAAGTTTCAATTGATTCCAGACTTTCACCCAGAAAACTAGAAGCACTCTATAACAGAGTAACTCAATCTCTCCATCGTTCCCGAAAGGAAATATTCTTATTCTCATGTTTCTTTTATACAGTCTATTTCTGCCTACCAGCAGCAGCATAAAAACCAGAATATTTTAAGTATCAGAAAAGATCCTTGGGTTTCTGTTTTAGTAACCTAATTTCTAACACACGCCAAAACTTCTATCATGAGGCTTAAACCAGCAAATACTAGTAACAATAGCAAATTAAGCTCATGGGGTTATATTCAAGCATACTACAATCACATCCTTGTTCTGCTATGTACAGGCACCTGTCAGAGAAAATTATTGTATTAATAATTCATGTGGAATTTAAAAAATAATTCTATTTCTTGTTAACCTGAGATAGAAGAGGAAAAGACCCAACAGTAAGGAGCATCAATCTCTTATGGAGGTCTTTTAAACACATATAAGAAAAAAAACATTTCCAAAGGCAAAAAGAAAGACGAGACAGTAAACGAGGCAATGTCATGAAGTCTTACTTTTCCCCTTGGCAAACTGAAATTATAACTATTAATTGTAAGATAAGTAGAGCTAAGAGAGATACTTTTCAAGTTGTCTAACACCTCATTACAGAAGTAAGTTTTCATTTGCTTATTTTTCCAAATGCTGAGTTTTTGAGTAAAGTTTCCTGTCCAGATTAGGTCTTTCAATTAATTTTAGCAGTGGAAGGTGCTAGCACAATCCTTTCAGCTGCTACCAAGAATGAGGTATGGAATAAATCACTTGTTTGCTCACATTAAATTATTAATCATTTTACAAAGATATCTAGAACCTTTAGGAAAAGGCTTCAAATTTGACAAATCTCATTAACCTATTGCTGTCTAGCAAGCAGTGACACAAATGACAGTCTCTTCTTTCTCTATAGCGGCAGATGGAAAAAAGCAGGTTAAACAAGAAGTATCTTTCCTGTGAATCTGACAGCTGCAACATCTACAGATCTGAAGATCTACATGAGTCACATGCCACAGGGTAGAAATCTCATTCTATCTTTTGGATAACCAGTAAAGCCATCCACCTACTTTACTGTTATTTCTTTGGTACACATGGCCTAGAAGTTAATAAAATATAAGGGGCAGAAAGAACACACCATTTACACCTGTATCAAACCCTACAATAACTAAGAATGAACAACCAAACAAATGCCAGATGTTCTAACTCACATCTATCAGCTGTCAACAGGGTTCAGCCCACTGAGACCCAAAACAATTTTTCAAGTTTGTCATGGATTATATGCAGGATGGTATTGCTCTGTGCTCAAAGAAATTGGCATCTAATTAAGGCACAAGGTTTCAGAGATCATTCAAAAGTAATATAGTGATGATTAAAGTCTTCAGCTGGCCACATTCTCTATTATTTTAGGCATTGCAAAAGATCTTACACCCAAAGTGGAAAATTAGATACAGCATAGAAGAGTTGTTCTACTTTACAAGATGAGAAATGAAATACAAAAACAGCAAACAACCTCTTGAGTTTTGACTTGATTTCCGTACCTTCACTTCAACCTCCTTCCAAAACACTGTCATCTCTCTTGGATTTTATTCAGGTCTCCTAAGACTTGGTCGCTCTGTGCACACACACACACTGGACAGCTAAGGGAGAACACGTTTAGACAGTCTGAACTTTTTTCCTGCTCTTTTATCAATTGCTGTTGTCCACTGCTATTTTTTCTGTTTTGATATCACTTTCAAGGTTTTTTAAAATAACTGAACATTACGAAAATATTATATGAATTACCTTACACTATTATAAAAAATGTTAAGGTTGGGCATCAGAAACATATTACAGCTCTATTACAACAGTAGTAAAGGCCCCAAAACCCCCTGAGATTATTGTAAAAATACATAAGGCAACACGTATCATGCTTTACTAATTCACTACATTTAAATTTTGATTTATTGATGTATCAAGAAATACATCCAAGAAGACAATCATTTTAAATATTAAAACACACACAATTCAACCTGTGTGCTGCTTTGACAGAATTCAAAGTAACAAGACATGACTGGAATGTCAGGCTGTAACACCCTGCACGTCCCTCGGGATGTGATGAAGAATTTAACGGATAGCCATCCCTTCAGTGTCCCAGTACTCCCTACACAGTAACATTAAAACTAGCAAGAAAAACACATTCTTTTTTAAACTGTTTTTCAGGACTGAATTGATATATTAAATATTAAAATTACAAGAACTGCAGAAAGGCAGCATCAGTCTGTGAAAGAAACAGCAAAGGTTTCAAAGCAGCCGCAATCTGATTCACCCTCTCTTTCCAAGCAACAGCAGAGAAACCATGTCCTACGAAGTGAACCATGAAGCTTGTTAAAGCAATTAGTAATTAAAAACTTTCTTTTTGATTTTTTCTTTTCTTTTTTGAAACAAAATAAGAGCATCTTCAAGTAAATCAACAAGCTTAGAAGACAATCACTTAGACCTCATGCCCTCAACACAGTAAACTTCATCCTACCTGAATTTCTGTGCACAACTATGCTGTTTCACTGCTATCTGATCCATTCAGATAGGGAATTTATTTCTTACAAATGTCAACAATTTGGCAGCTTGCAACAGACAGGCTAGACAGCACAACGCCTGTGCCTTTGAGAAATCCAGCATTCCAGATCAGGATCCAAGGTCAGGATTTCATTTGCATTATTTTTATTGTTTTATTCACATTCATATGTAAGACTACTGGGGCACATTTGCGTAGTATGTCTGAACACTCATACTTGATTCTTATTAAGGAGGGACACTGCTATAAGCCACTTGTCTGTACTTCAAGCGGAGAACGAGGCCCCCATGACTCAACCATGACCTCCTGGGTCTACTCAAATCCAAACGGGAAGCATACCAGAAATGGAGAAGTGGAGGATTATCTGCCGAGAACTACAAGGGCATTGCCAGAGAGTACAGAGATGCAGTTAGAAAAGCAAAAGTCCAACTCGAATTGAAACTGGCTGTAGATGTGAAAAATAACAAGAAAGATTTCTTCACACATGTCAACCAGAAGGAGAAAAAGAAGGAAAACATAGGCCCACTATTAAACGGAAAAGGAGAATCAATCACCAACGATGCAGAAAAGGCAGTGGTCCTCAACACCTTCTTCACCTCTGTCTTTACCAGCACTGTCGGGTCCCAGGCTTTGGGAACAAAATTGCCGATTGAACCAAACACCGACCCACCATCAGTGAAGGAAGAGTTAGAACATGAATTACTACAGGAGCTTGACCCCCACTAATCAATGGGCCCTGACGCCATCCACCTGAGGGTGTTGAGAGAGCTGGCTGACATCATCGCAAGGCCGCTCTCCATAATCTTCGAGAAGTCCTGGAGAACGGGGGATGTCCCAGAGGACTGGAGGAAGGCAAACGTTACCCCTATCTACAAGAAGGGCTCAAGGGAGGATCTGGGCAGCTATAGACCCATCAGCCATACTTCAATCCCTGGGAAAGTTATGGAACGAATCCTCCTGGGGGCCATCACAAGTCAAATGAAGCACGTGATTGGGAAAAGCCAACATGGCTTCACTAAAGGCAGATCGTGCTTGACAAGCCTGGTGGCCTTCTATGACACAGTGACTTGCCTGGTTGACATGGGGCGGGCAGTGGATGTTGTCTACCTGGACTTCTCCAAGGCCTTTGATACGGTCCCCCACAGCCTCCTCCTGGAGAAATTGATGTGTTATGGCCTAGACAAGTGGTCTGTGCAGTGGGTGGGGAACTGGCTGGCAGGCCGCACCCAAAGGGTGGTGGTAAATAGCTCTGTTAAACTGGCAACCTGTCACTAGTGGAGTCCCCCAGGGATCGATACTGGGCCCAGTGTTATTCAATATCTTTATAAGTGATCTGGATAACGGCATCAAGTGTAGCCTGATGAAGTTTGCTGATGACACCAAATTGAGTGGGGAAGTAGACACTCCAGAAGGGAGAGCTGCTCTGCAGGGAGATCTGGATAGGCTGGAAGAGTGGGCCAGCAAGAACCTTATGAAGATCAGCAAGGAGAAGTGTCAGATCATGCACCTGGGAAAATATAATCCGGGAGTGCAGCACAGACTGGGATCCACCTGGCTGGAGAGCAGCTCTGTGGAAAGGGACCTGGGGGTGCTGGAGGACAGAAAGCTCAACATGAGCGAATATGTGCTGCTGCGGCCAAGGAGGCCAACAGGATACTGGGTTGCATCAAAAAGGGCATCACCAGCAGAGATAAAGAAGTCATTATCCCACTCTACTCAGCGCTTGTCAGGCCACACCTGGAGTACGGTGTACAGTCCTGGTCCCCTCTATACAAAAAGGATGTGGACAGGCTGGAAGGGGTCCAGACAAGGGCCACCAAGATGATCCAAGGACTGGGAAGCCTGCCATTCCAGGATAGCCTGGGAGAACTGGGTTTGTTCAGCCTTGAGAAAAGGAGGCTCAGAGGGCATCTCATCACCATGTACCAGTACTTAAGGGGTAGCTACAAAGAAGATGGAGATTCTCTTTTTACAAAGAGTCACATGGAGAGGACAAGGGGGAATGGACACAAGTAGCTCTTGGGGAGATTCCAATTGGACACCAGAGGAAAATTTTTCACAGTGAGGACAACCATTGGAATAATCTCCCCAGGGAAGTGGTTGACTCGGCCACGTTGGACACCTTCAAGAGTCGTCTGGACAGGGTGCTGGGCCATCTTGTTTAGACGCTGCTCTTCCTAGAAAGGTTGGACTAGATGGTCCCTGAGGTCCCTTCCAACCTGTGATTCTGTTTTCAAAAGCTGAATGTATATAGAGTTTGTCTGCAAGATGACACTGCACTGCTACCCATAAATGAAAAATTGCAACAAAAATGCTTTGAGAAGGTAATTAAATGGCAATTTAAAAATTTTCAAAATTAATTTATGTTTTTATCTGTAACACTGACAGATTTCCCATGTTTGACTTTATTCTTGTGCTGTTTGGAAACTTTGATTTTCTTTTGTCCAATTCTGAATGATCTTTTTCTGCCTTTTAAGATATCTTAAAGAGCCAAAGCCAGAAAACAGAGGTTTGTTAGTATTTTCATTCCAAGTAAGATGATGCTGGCTTCCTCGTACTCTTGTCCTCCCTCAACCAGCTGCTCTGTCAATTCTGATACAAATTGGTGTAACTGCAACTTCCTGTGGCAGTTGTACTGGTGACATACTACCATCATCTGCATCTGGCCTGTGCAAAGTTAGGATGAAGCTTACGCTAACATTCCACATGCTACAAGTAATACTTTGTGCACTACAAAAAAGCTGGTATACCTAAACGCCAAAAGCAGTTTTAAAAGCAGTCCCTTGAACATTGCCTTAGACATTTTATTCACAAAGCTCCCACTGACTTCCTCAGGCACTTTGATTTAAGATTCCTTGTTTAGGAAAGTAAGAATGGCATTCCTCTGACCCAGGAAGTGTCTCTACTGCAGGCATCCAAGCTAGGTCACATCAGACAGGCTACCTGTATAGTGCAAAGAAGCCGCTATTCATCTATCCCGAAGGGTTTTTAAGGCATCTGTGTCAGGATACATCCTAGAAGTGCCTATTCCTCTCTATCAGTGATCAATGAAAGCTCAGGCAGACTAGCTCACATAGGACATGTAAAGTGAACATCAATTTAAGAGTTTTAAGTATTGCAACTTGCCTCACTTTACAGCCCAGTTCAACAGAAAGGCTACAACTCTTATTGTCTCTTTAAGCTTTTATGATCCCCTTTTCATTTTACCCTACCACTCAGGTTTACCAGAATATCTTCAGGTGTCATCAATCCACATGCTAGCTCTGACAAATAAAAAGTTGTTTACACTAATCCAGAATTTCTGTAATCTTGTATTTCTTAGGCTTTGGCATTTCAAGATTTCTGATCATTTGGCCTTAGGTAGTGCTTTTTAAATTTGATCTACATGTGCAACAGTGACCTGAAAGATTTTCTTAGTTTTCTTCTAATCACCTTTTTTCCCTGCATCTAAATTTGAACTCCTGATTTTGCATAGTTTGGAAGACACTTGGTACAACTACAGAATTCATAGGCTCATGATAAAATTTAAAAACAAACTCAATTTAAAAACAAACAAACAAACCAACCAACCTCAGAAAACCAACACATTGCAGCGCTTCAATAACACAAGTAGTAAGCTCTATCCCAAAGAGTCACAGCCTAAAAATTTTATAAAACCAGGGAAAGGTCAGCAAACATGCCTAGTGATGGCAAGAAGAGGCAGAGTAATGCCCAGAAATGTTTCACAGGACATCTTCCATGGAAAGTGTCTTTTACAACCAGCTTGTTCTAGTGCAGGAGCTTACCTACTTATATTAAGTCTTCCTACATGAATGAAATTCACGTACTGTGCTGATTAATGTTAGGAGACTCCCCGAACAACAAAGAGATCCCATTCATAGTCCTATTCACATGCTTCTCCACCTAACCTGGAAGAGCTATTCTAGCTATTTTGCTTCTCATTTAAATTTAAATGAAAGTTAAAACACTTTATTCAATGCATTGTATTTAATCACTCAGAAAGGACAAACTGTTGTATATTATCAGGAGATGCAACAATAAAGATTTATTAAGAAAGTGGGCATGTGAAGCCTACATGGTTTCATATTTCTAACTTTTTAAGCCAAGGAATGATACCTGCTACTTTTCAATAACATTATCATTATTGGTGGTGGTGGTGTTATTATTTCAAAATGTTTTATATCAGCTCCCCAAGAAAAGTCCTCTCAGGAGGAACTACCAATATACCTGTACCCTTCAATCAAAAGGGTTACTGAACTGAAAAGTTTACACAGTCCTATTCTCTATCATGCTACCAAGGATAAATGTTGAAAAAGATATATTTGTACTTATTTAACAGGTTTATGCTTTACAGAATGACAGAAACATTGAAGTTGAAAGGAACCTCTGGAGATCATCTAGTCCAAACCCCTACTCAAAGCAAGGTCAGCTAGAGCAGGCTGCTCAGGAACACACACAGTTTTTAATATCCAACAATGGTGGCTGCATAGCCTCTCTGTGCAACCTGTTCTTGTGTTCAACCACCATCACCAAAAAAAGGGTTTTTTTTTTCCCTCAGGTTTAAATGGAGTTTTTTGTACACAACTTTGTGCCCATCACCTCCTCTCTTCGTTGGTTCTTCATTGATCTTGTCTCCAGTATGTCCATGTCCTTGTACTGGAAGCCCAGAATCAAGCTTTGCACTGCAGACGTGTCTCACCAGGGCTGAGTAGAGGGGAAGGGAATGATCACCTCCCTTAACGTGCCAGCAACACTCTGCCTAATGCTGCCTAGAATGCGGTTGGCTGCCTTTGCTGCAAAGGCATGTGGCTGGCTCATGTTCAGCCTGTTGTCCACTAGGACAACCTACTGCCCCAGGTCTTTTTCTGAAAAATTGCTTTCCAGACATTTGGTCTCAGCCTATACTGGCGTATGGGGTTAATTCACCCCAGGACTCAGACTGCTGGGAAAGACTCAAACAAAACAGTAAAAACCCTCAAACAGCTGAGAAGCAGTGATTACTAAATCAAAAATTACTTGCACACCCAAGACTCTGAAATAAATTATGTCCTCACCTATGCCTTAGTTTTGGCACACCAGCAGTAGGTCAGGCAGCTCTTCAGGCATCAGGATCATGGCCCATATTGAGCCCGTGTCAACTCACACAGGCTACAGCAAGCATACTTACTACCAACTGCTAATATATGATCATCGTTTCTAATGATGCCATGTTCTAAAGCTTAAAAATCAGAACAATTTAGGAGTTCCAAATAGTGCTGCTAGGGCACATATGAGCAGGTCAGTTACTCCAACAGCAGTTTTATTTGACTATCATGCCTCAAGAACTATAGGGCAATGGATGACTTACCCTTTGAGCTTTTTCTTTTAACTCCTGATCTTGAGCTAAGAAAGCTTGCATCCTCTTTTGGATGTCTGTAAGTTTTTCAGGATTAATTCTAATTGAAAAAAAAAAAAAAAAAAAAAAAAGAAGTTAGCTTTAATTATTAGAACATGCAAAAATAAGCATCTTCATGTCTTTTGCATTGCTTTCATATGCATAAAGCTATTACAACTCTGAACAAGCTTAGAATGGAACCATGTTAAGGATGAAGCATACACTCCTCAAACAAATAATCAAAAGATGACAAATGGGAGCTCAGACTTTCTATCTAGAGACAGTTTTCAGTGAAGGTGGTGAAACTTCTTCCAAAGCAAAGCCAAAATCAGCAGTAAAGAACTTCTTGAATTTATAAAAATGCTGAGAAAAAATACAGAAGAAGCAAAATGAATTACAGTACCACTTTATACTGAGATAGCAGTCTTCTAAAGAAATTCTCAGCATTTTTGAAAGCTTAAATAAGATCCATTGCCCTGGGAATACTAAAATTTAAGTACTTCTTTCTTACAGCCAGGTGAGCAAAAATAAAGGACACTGAGATTAAACAGATTTAAGAGCTCCTCAAAATATTGATCAGATTAATAAAGAACACTGACTGTATTACAGAAAATGCCATTAAACCTAGTAATAAGTTATACAAGTCCCCTCCCAGACTCTGGATTTTTTTATACTTATTCCAGTGATACCTATACTGTTCCAGGCTTATTTGCCCAGATCTTTTCTTATCTACTTCTGGTTTTGATCTGCTAGTGCCACCCAGGTGTATCATACAACCTATCAAACATGGTAGAAGGGTACCCCTCAAGTAGAGGTCAAAAGAGATGCACAACTAGCAGTTTTCTTAATTTGATTCTTGCTGCTGTGTGCCACGTCATCCCATACTGTACAATAAAACATAGCCTTTCCTGAAGGAGGTCAAGAAAAATATAACAATAAAAATTATGCTCTTTACATAGCACTAAGTCAGCCTAGAAAACTTGACTGGTTAAAAAACATTGTCATTTTTCATAAGATAAGCCATTATGATCATCAGTTATTCTTAATAAATATGAAAACAGCAATTAAGCAAGGGGTTGGAGGGTATTACCAAAGAATACTTTAATTTATAAAGGCATCACGCTTTATTCCCTCACCATTTCATTTTCTTATCTCTGCCAGATACAGCCAGTGGGAGACTGTAGTGCACACAAGAGCTATTTAGCTACATTTTTAGTGAAAGATCAAAAAGCTGAGTTTCAGTTTCAATCCAGCAAATAATTTACTCTGAAAGCATAAAGACATAAGAGAGAAAAGAAGAGGCATGAAAAATCCAGTGGGACACAAACTGACCAACAAGTCTTTGAAATGCAATGCAGGATGGAATACACACAAGATAAAGATAGATGGAGTAACTAGAGAAGGCTCTTCTAGATTTTACTCTGTAAAACAAGATTGAGAAGGTGATGGTGAAAATATTTACAACCCTAACAAAGGAAAAATGGTAGAATAGCAAAATAAAAGCAGTGGTTTGCTTAATACTGAATTGTATTAGAAGGTACAAACAAAGAGTATACTCCCTCACTGCAGAGGAAAGACAGAAGGAAGAGTAAAAAGGCTGTCTAGATGAAATCAACATGTTTACAGTGACCTGAAACTCAAGAAGAAAGCTTAAAGTAGAACTGAAGACAAGTATAAAACCAGCACAAATACACTGGGATAAAGTAAGAAATATAAGACAAAATGAGATACAAAAAGTAGACAAGGGATAGCATGAATAGCAAACCAAAAAAAAAAATGCAACAACAACAACAAAAAAAACCAAACATGAACCCCAGTAGTCTAACTGCCCCGAGAAGTGTTGGATTGCTGTTAAGTTATGGGAAAGCTATTAGGAGATGACCTGAAGGCACTTGAATTAGTCTTTGCCATTTTTCCCTTGTCTTCACTCAAACTTGTATCCTAGCTGAATCTATCCTTGAGAACTCAGATGAGATAGATAAAAATCTATAGGACAAGGCAGGTAAATATACTCCTCATCTTCAAAAGGGGCAAAAAAAAAAGTTAATTGTTTAACTTTTCTTGATACCAAAAAAAAAAAAAGAACCATTCATAAGCACCTAAAGAAAAAAAAGCTGCCACAAAATTGCCGACATAGCTTAAGTCAGAAGCAAAACATGACTAATCAGTTCTATTATCCTTCAAGGCAGCATCAGCAGGCTTTAACAATAGGAAAGAAACAGCAGATGTCATATTTGATGTCAGCAAAACATCTGGCCATTACACATTCTCACGAGCTAGAGAAACATGGTCTACATTAAATCTTTAAGTAAATGCAAAACCAGCCTTGGAGCTGTAATCAAAGAGTAGGTGGGAGTGTCAGCTACTCACTGCTGTCACTGTCAAACCCAGAATGCATAATACGTTCCAATTCTTACCCGGGCCCACTATTCATTATTTTCTATGACTTGATTATTGTAGGAATATGATCCACTATTTACAGGAGACAATACATTGAGCTCCAAGCACAATGGACAACAATCTTAGACAAGATGTAACAACGTTTTGTTGACTCCATATAAATTTTAGTGTAAGTAATTTGGCTAAAATTTGCAAGAAAAGGGCTTGAAAAAGACACAAAACACAAGATGCTTTAGAGTTAAAAGCGAGGCAAGATACTGTGGTGTAAATCGAGGCAATGTCAACCAAGAATATGGTGCCCCAAGCACATTTTCAGGTTATGTGTTTGTTAATGAATGAGTAAATTTGTAACACTATTAAAAAGGGAGTAATAATACTGGATTCTCTCCTCTTCAATGCTGTTATCATGACGACCACCCACTGTCGTCTTCATCTCATGCTGGGATTCCAAAAATAAGAAAGCTGGTCACTGCTAAATTCGATTTTGATTTTAATGGGATTTCTTTCTGAACAAATAAAACTCTTGAAATAATTATATACATGTGACTCTTTGGAGAGTCAAATCTAAAATCTAAACATTTACATGAATTACCGTAATTTATAAGCTTGCCTTAACAGCTAGGACACTTTTAAGATTCAGCTGGCCAGGGTGCCGGGCCATCTTGTCTAGAATGCGCTCTTCCTAGAAGGGTTGGACTAGATGATCCCTGAGGTCCCTTCCAACCTGTGATTATGTGATTCAGTGAGCTAGGACCAACTATGCAAAAACTAGAAGGGGATTTTATGACATTGTCTGTCATTTTAACTAGACTTTTTCGTTCTTCTCTTACCTGTGAGTACAAATCCTGCATTTAAGGAGCAGTATAACTTTTTTAAACTGTTGTTTTGCCTAGCAGTTGCATAAATGGCCACACCTGACTGTGCCATAATATAAATATGAAACTCAGTTTGCTTGGTCTTATGAACAGATCAGACAGCACTCTCCAAATTTCCTGGTCAATACACACCCGGCTTTCCACTCACTTCCCCTGTTTTAACACCAGGGTATACAAGCACTACTTTAACCAGATACTCTCTTCCCCATCCTCTCTAAAGCGGAATTTAAACAAAAAAGTTCAACAACCACCAAAAAGACCATGATGCTATGATGTCGCAAAAGTTTCCATGTTCCACCCAGCTTCCAAGCAGCAGCAGGTTTTACTCTGTGCTCTCAGCCTGGAACGTAGCTCCTTACGGTTACACTAGACATCCTGGAAGGCTAGAGAAAGGAGGAAAAGCTGGGAGCTAAGGAAATCTGCGTACCCTTGCCAGCCTCACGCCAGCAGATAACATACAGCCACATAACCACACTGGTTAGTAATACCAATGGATTGTCCTACAGTAATGACGGTAACTCGGAGGAAATAAGTTTTAACAGATTCCCCAGTATTAATATTACTATCATGTGCAATACATATCCAAGTATTTTCCACTGTCAGGAAAAAAAAGGTGTTTTGTTGTTGTTATTGCTGTTTTCTTCAAGAACCACATTTTTGGTATAATATTAAAACAAGCAATGTTATATCATGGGTATTAACATACTTGCACTTCCTTTGGTAAAATTTTCTCAACGCAAAATTTGTTACAATAACCCCTTTGGAAGCAACTCTTACCTTGTTACTCAACAAAATGGATGTGATTAAATAGTCTCAAGGTATTATAAAAAATAATTTCATTTTAGTTTGTATCTAAAACTTTAAAATTATGGACTCCTTATTAATATGTCCATAATAATTAAAACTTTCAGAGTAGCTTTTTGCCATATTTGAATGCTCTAAAATACAATATTCATTATTGCATCTTATGCATTTTCCCTTGCTCTGTTTGAACAATGAAAGAGAGATGTATTTTTAAAACCACTACCTGTAAATTGGCATCTTGTGCTGATTAGAAAGGTATGGTATACTAACAGGCGCTACAGGGAGCTTAGATTTAAAACTGAAAATCAATAAAACAGCCCAAACGCTAGCCTTTTGAATAGGTATTCAGGAAAAAAAGAAAAGGTTATTCCCCTCTCTCCTTTCAAATTACAGAACTGTATTAAAAGCTGTGTCTAAATGAAATAAAGAAATGTTAACACCTGTTTTTAAGTCAGAAAATAAAAAGCAAGGAAAGGAAGAGAAAACTGGTTCTTGCAATCCCTATGCAAGGTAACATGTTAACAAGAACAGCAAAACAAATGTTTTAATTGACAGTGATGTTTTAGAAACAAAAAGCTTTCAGAATGAATTTCCGAAGTTTGAAGAGTTAAACTCTGTTGGCAGTGAGCAACGCTCCTTACATTCTAACTCATAAGTTAAATCATTTAGTGAGAATCTATAATCAGGTTAATATGCACAAACAACACCAGCAGACTTCAACAGAAGACCTGGAACATGATCCATTTGTTGACAGAACTTCTTCAACAATTTATCAATTGACAAAACTCACCAGGGTTGTATGGGAAACCAGCTAGAAGTAGACAACCTAAGAAAATTTGTAGTTAAAACCTCTCCAGATGAAACTGATTTGCAATCCACAAGTAGTTACACAAATTTTTCTTAAAGATTTTAGTTAGCAACTTAGAAATACAATGCTAAACCATTTAGCCTTAACCTCACTAGGTAGGCAATTCTAAGTAAAAGCATTCCCCTTCATTACAACGTTACAAATACTAATAAAGCATGTTTTGCATATCTCGGGGCAGGCTGTTAAAATATATTACCAATCAAAAGCCCTGAATTTCCTTATAATGATGCCAGTTAAGAATGTTACTTAAATGTATTTATTATACACATGCCCTAGTGGCTTGTTAGAAGAATGAATTTTTGGGTGGTGTTTAAAAAAAATAGCAGTTTTCCATTGATGTAACATCAGATTAGCAAGAATGTGTCGAGATATGCAGCCACTGATGTCTCTCTAGAGGCACATATAACTTGGATTATAAATAGAAGACACATGGGGGGGATGAAATATTTGCCTTCTTAAAATTGAATTGTTGTTCTGGTACAAAAATAACGATTTGGATTTGCATGAATAAACAGAGGCTAAAGGGCTTTTTACCACATTCTACGATAAGCTGTTCAAACAACTGCATTATTGAAGAAGTTAAAAGCTTAGCTATCAAAGAAAGGTGAAATATTTATAATATCCATGTGATCAGACATTTATTTAATGAACATCAAAGTAAGATAAATCGTTTGAATCACTGTCATTTTAACAAGGAAAAAGAGACAATTTGCTTAAGCTGTGGTGGTTATAAAACAGATCCTTTTAAAGCTCTACGATGCTTAAAGGAAAAGAAAATATCAGACTTTAATTCAGTTTCCTTACTAATGTCGTCCACATTCAGTTGGAGTTTTTTTGTGGTTTTTTTTGTTGTTGTTGTTGTTATGTGGAATTTTTTGAACAGCAACATCAAAGGAAAGCTTTAAGCACAATTAGACTTTTGGTAGTTGACTCCATTCTAGTCCTTATATTTGCTGTTTTAGCAAAATTTGTCTTACATTTGAAGTTCACATATATTCTACACAGAATTGATACCATGTTTGACCAGAAAAATGTGTATTTACTTCACTGTATTCAGTTTGTTACACAGAAGCAGCATTCACAACTGCCTCTGAAATGGCATATCCCATACATCAAAAATACTTTGAAAAAAATGAAAATAAACCTTAAATCTGGATAGTGCTATATGCATGTCTGTTCTCTATAGAAATGACAACTTGGGTCCAGGTGTGGCATGTCTGGAGTGATGACATCCAACTATGGTATCAAAAATGGCAATTCTCTAGGAAACCAAACATAAAAATCAGCCTAATGAGGCTGAATATCGGAGCACTCATAAAGGAGTAAGATGCAGTAGGAACTGACAGTATTTTGTGGTTATCATTCCAAGCTCTTGCTTCTTTCCCCTTCACTATAGCTGATCACACAAGCCTTCTTTTTCATTTGTAAAAACAAAATAAGAAGTTTACCAGAAGTCACCATCATATCAAGTTGTAATTGATCAGGCTATCCTGACTTACTTTAATGCATCTTATTACTGAATTTACAATAGAAAAAGCTAATGAAGTGCAAAAGATTCTCATTTAGAGGATTTTAATAACGACAAGTCCCAAAGTATGTGTTCACTTTCTTCCTTAACTCAAGTTTTGACATAAATGTATATGAAAGTGTTAACCAAACACAGATAACAGTACAAGTAGTGGCACTTTCTTACCATCCTGTGTTACACTAGAATTCAAAGAATACAGTATAGTTAATTTTGAGCAGACCTGAAGTTTTAAGCAACGAGGTAATAATAACCACTTAAAGTTGCATCCTACTTTGACTTCTTCCCAAAATAATTATTTCACAAACGCTTTCTGCATACAGTTAATTATCATACAGTTAATGCATACAGTTAATTATCTTCTTTGCGTAGTCATCCTTCTCTGGATTTCTTCTAGCTCCAACCTACAATTTTTGGCATGGTGTAACCTATACTAAGTATTCAACAAGGAGTCAGGCCCATACCACATTTTCTGGCTTGCTTTCAATGCTTCCTCCATATTTCCTTCACATTCTGTTTCCTCTTTTGATTAGACTCACAGGCTCAAAGAACAATGAACTCCTTCCTACCTATAGCTGCTAATTAAGAAATTACCACCAATGCTTTTTAGTGGTGTGGGGTTTTTCCATTATTTTTACAGTTAGGGTTTTTGTCTTTGCTACAAATCCATTACCCTGCATTTAATAGGAAAATGAAATATAAGTGCTTTTTTACAAAGTACCATTATATGCTTCTGCAACTCTTTCAAAGTCAGTTCCCTTTTGTACAGATAGCATAGGTCCATACAAGTCTTCATCAGAATACTCTCTCTGGTATGTAAAATGGCCACTTAGCCACATCTTTTACTTCCTGTTCTTCAACTATCTGATTCAGAAAGATCATGACAAATTGGAGAAACATTCGAGAACTAAAGAAAAGACAGGTAAGCGAAACAAGAATGATGAAAGGTATAAAACCATATAAGAACAGATTAAAGAAATTTTGTTTAATCTGAAAAAGAAAAGAAGCGAAAGAGATAGCATGATAATGTTCAATTACATAAAAAGTAGCTGCAAAGAGTAAGAGTACATAATTTTCTATGTATTCTTGGCACAGGACAAAAGAAATATTTCACTTAAATTACTTGCAAGGTTTATCAGATATTTTAAGAAAAAAACTTAATGGCAGGAACTGTTGAGTATAGATGAGATCACTTTGGGAAATTGTGAAGACATTCATTGGCAAGTTAGACAAGCATCTGATAAGAATGATTTGTGCAGCTGATCCTGCCTTTGTGAAAGGGGGTGGAATAGGTAACTTCTCAAGGTCTTTTCCTTCTACAATACTATCAAAATCAAATTATCTCCCTTCTTTGTCCAGCTCCAGGCAAATCAAGCACTTAACTGCATCAGGATTGTCATAAACTCATCACACTTTATTCCTGTAGAAAGAAGGCTGAATAAAAGACAAGCCATTAGTCACTTACTTGATTTCACTGACAGGTACTTTCCTCTGTGCCAGCTGTTCCACCATACCTTTTTCTTCTGAGGGAAGCAATACTAACAAAGCTTCACCACCTTCTTTGTATCTGATTGGGGGGGAAACACATAAGAAACCTAAAGCAAAAATTACTTATTTTTTTTCAATAACCAATGAGAATTTACATTTGCTTCCTTATAATCAGCCCAAAGAGCAGATAAAAATCCTCACTTCCCAAAGGAAAAAGAAAAGGCACACCAGTTACGTGACTTGCCAATATTTCCACTTGAGCTGATTTCAAAACTACTCCTAGAGCCCTGAACATCTGGAACTAAGACACAGATTCAAATCCGTGGATCTTTTCTTCACTTCATTAGAAATATATCTGTAGTAGTCAAAAAGCACTTGATCAAAACTTAAGATACTAGAAGATCTAGCTACCTGTATTCATCTTTTACCAACAGGCAAGTCTTAACACCTGGTAATAACTGATTCTCCTTTGCACATCCTGCAAGTGTAAAGGCTAGAAAAGGTTATGCGCCTTATAGAATCATTAAGGTTGGAAAAGACCTCTAGGATCATCAAGACCAACTGTCAACCCAACACTACCATGTCTGCTAAACCATGCCCTGAAGTGCCACGTCTACATGTCTTTTAAATGCCTGCAGGGATGGAGGCTCAACCACGTCTCTGGGCAGCCTGTTCCAATGCCTGACCACTCTTTCAGTGAAGATTTTTTTCATAATATCCAATCTAATCCTCCCTTGATGCAGCTTGAAGCTGTTTCCTCTGGTTCTACCACTAGTGACCTGGGAGAAGAGACCAACACCCACCTCACTACAACCTCCTTTCAGGTAGTTGTAGAGAGCAATAAGGTCTCCCCTCAGCCTCCTCTTCTCCAGGCTAAACAACCCCAGTTCCCTCAGCTGCTCCTCATAAGACTTGCTCTGCAGACCCTTCACTAGCTTCGTTGCCCTTCTTTCCCAAACAACAGCTCCTACTTGCATCTTCAATAAAGGCTAATTTTCTAACAGGTCACAGAGGCATCACTGAAAGAAAAGCATAAAAACAGGACTTCTTTCATTTATAAAAGTGGTTTTTAGGTACAAAAGAAAAAATACAGCCAGACTGATCCCATAAGATCATATCTGGTATTCACTCTTCAGTGCATTTAAAGCTGTATCAAGTGTAGCTCAAGTGTTGCTCAAGATACATGGTTGGCAAAGAAATAAAATTTCTTCTATTTTATTCTTAAAGCAACTTCTTGTTTACTTTCTTTTTGCGAAAGAAAACGTCAGTTCCTTGTTTTGGCAAATTTAGTGACTTGAGGACATTCGTGGAGAAAAAAAAAATGCCCAACAGCATTAATAACCAAAAAAGGCTATGGGTTTAAGCCCTACCAAAAACATAGTAATGATGAGTTAGCTTATCCACATTATGTAAGTCCATATCTATTGTTAACACATATATTATTTCTTCATTTACATTTACAGTACAGATTAATAGGAAAATATTGCATAGAGTCTTCTATTATATAAAAACAACAATCCAGCTAAATTGAAGAAATATGCCAAAATTGGACAGAATCCAACTCACAACCAATTGATGCGAGGAATGTGTGGGACAAAGCAAGATAAGAGAGTGGTAAGTTACTATGTAGAGCAGCTCTAAACTGCCAAGAGCTGTTCACAGGGAAGTCCCTAGGCAGCAGCAGGTTGCAAGCCTATATATAAACCGCTGTGACTACAAGTATTCCATTTAGGTGAAACAGAAAATTCTCATCGTATTATTTTTCAAGTGTCAATTTATATCAAATTATTTTCTACCTTAACAGGCCTTTGGTTTGGTTCCCACTCCAGTCACATTTGTCTTTTTTTCGTATGCTAGTAAAACTTTTCATCCATCTTAAGCATATCTGGTCTGTCCTTTCGGTACAGAAAATTAACTGTTTCCTCTATCTTTATTCCACTCAAGTCTGTTGCCACTTCATAAATCTTCAGCTTTTGTTACCCCATCATACATTCTTCTGCTGAGTCTTTACTCTAAATGCATTCACCCTTCTCCATCAAAAAAAACATCAAGGAAAGGATACTATACAAAAGATATAAAGTGTCAGCAGAAGGCTGGGAGATGTTATTCATTTGTCTTTGGGTCAGACATCACAGAGAACAAGACTATGCTAGGGTAGGTCACATATCTTTCCAATAAAAGTTCAGCAGTGACAGAAGAAAATACCAGTGCAGTCTATGTGGATAGAAAAGGGGACATAAGTGATATTTAAGGAAGTATTAGGGTCAAGACCCCTCGGCATAAGAAAGCTTTTAAGTTGGAGGCCAGAGAGCACTGAAGGATGTTCTCAGGCACACCAAACAAGAATCATACTATTAACTAATAAAAGTTATTTCAGATGGAATATGGAGAGCCCACATCTCTCCAAGTATAAACAGTTGTCACTTGGCAAAAACCATACTGCAGAACTGTTTGAAAACTATAAACACTATCTGTCACAGCATAGTAAGCAATGCAAGTAGCAACAAAATCTGCAGTTAAAACAGTCTCACAGCTTTTATTACAGCTCTCTGCTTTCATTTGATGGATTTGAAAAAATCACAACAAAATGCTCTCAGATGCCTTTTTTTTTTTTCCCAATGTTATACATGATGGGTTTAGGGATTGACTTTTAAAGACAACTGTAAAACGTTTAATAAACATTTTCATCGTGAGATTTTAACCCTTACATTATGGATTTAAAAATTTTAGACGGAAATCAAACCAATACAAGAAGAAAGTCTCTGCCACATACCAACATGTAAATTTACTGGTTTTATATGGTTTGGTAAGAGTACCAAAAGAAATTATAAGACATTTGGACTTTGTTTCAAAAAATACCACTTCAGGGTTGTGGGTGAGGGAAAGATACTGTACAAAACCTATACTAACTTTATTTTAATCTATTTAATTAGTAGACCTAAAATGTTCTTAATGCAGAACTATCAGCTTGCAGAATCTTTCTAAAGAGTTCTAAAGCAATCCATATGCTTGGTTTAAGGCAAGTTATTACCTTTACCAAGAGCACAGGGAAACGTAAGTTACTGCTGATCAAACATGCCATGAATGTTTGGGCCTTTGATATAACAAGGTTTGGAATGACTTGCTTGCATAGACCAAGTGCACCTTCTAAGAAAGCTCTATATACTTTAACCCAGCCAAATTCCAAAGGATATTTCCACAATGTATGTGCATGTCAGACACTGCCACTGCTTGAACAAGCAATGAAAACCTGGAAAGCCACTGAACCTTAGAGGACTTTGCACTTTATGGCAAAAATTGATGATTGCAGTTCCAAGGCTGCTAATTATTCATCAAAAGAACCTGAGCTCTCAGAGCACTGTTGGAATGAAAATATGCTCTTTTATCTACTCATGACTTGTATCAGACAGGAAGACAGAGATAATACTGCTGCCAATACTCGTCTCACCAACTTAAGAGCAGAGCTGTGCATTATTCTGTACTCTCAATTCAAAACAGATGCTACAAAAGGAAAGGATTCCAAAAAAAGCTATGACAGTGATCCGATATCTGGAAAGAGTGTCCATTTAGTCTCTTAACAAGAATCTTCTTAAATAGTCAGGAAAACAAAAAAAACCTCTTGATCACACTATATAAACACCTACAAATGATGATTTTTGCAGATTCTTTAAATTTAGTCAAAGGCATGAAGTGATTTATGTAGTTTTGGTGCTTCTGGCGTTTCTTATCCTGGAATGCCTAGCTTGGCATTCTTAAATTGTTGCTTTATTATTTTTATTTTATTCAGTACAACACGCTATGAGAGACCAGTACCATAAAAATCATGGAAGAAATACCCATCAAGAGTCAGAGAGTGCATATATTCTCTCTGCAAGTCACAAACCCAAACTCTGAAATGATACAGTACAGGTAATATCATTCTACATTAGTTTTGCTTTTATAGCTTTTCCTCAGTAACAACGAGGTCTCTCTCAGAAGAGGATGCAGGGTCAGATGAACTTTCAGCGTAACCCTTGAAAGGTGTTCCTGTGTTATTAGCACTAAACACATTATATGCTGAGTCAGTTATCTTTACAGAAAGTACAAATTCTAAAGGCACATCCCATAGATAATTTACGAAAAGAAAACAAGCACTAAATCAGGTATCCATGGACAACAACTAATTCAATGTTTACATTAAGTCTTGCAAAGCCTTTATCCAGAGAAAATAGTACTACAGCTAAGTAAAGAAACAATCACATAAAAATAGACAAAGAAGAGACAGGGGTTCCCAAACACCTATACTTTCTCATCTTTTGGCAACTACTAAGAAAAAAAAAAAAGACAACATTAGAAATACTTCTCAGTGATGACGCTTTCAGAAATACAAAGGGACTGAAAGAGATCTGGTAAATATTGATGCAGTGTAATCTTCTTCCTTACCTATTTTGGAAACATTCACTCTTTTAAATGCCAATATTTTAAATGCACTTGAAGTTAAGGAGGAACAGTCTTTGAAAGTCTTTGTCCATTTTTACACTGCAAATGTGATTTAATTAAAAGTTTAATATTAATGCTGTTCTTCAGAGCTAAACATGAAAAATAAATCATTACAGAATTGAGAAAGCTGAAAATCAAACAGTCTTAAGTAGCATCTGGGAAGGTTTGTATCTGTTCAGTGTCTAAACTAATTTTTAGTTCAAGAAAGCAAAATGCAACCCTATTTAAAAAAGGAGTTTTACTTGGGCAGAGTATTATCTTATTTCTCAGGAAAGAAAACAACTTATTAATGTGCTAATAAGAAAATTATGGTCTTAAAGATAACCTCAAAAAGAGAGGTAGTAATGGAAAGTTCTTCAAAAGTGTTTTCTCTGTGTCTTTCATACAAAAAGCTTCTATATAGCCAAATGTATGAAAACACAAGCTCCTAAAAACTGGGATAAACAACAAAGAAAGAACACTTCGATCTTCTGCTCAAAATTGGTTTCCATTACAATGCCTAAAACATGGGAGAAAAGAACATCCTTCAGCACCCTAAGGGAATAAAGTTCTCTCTAAAGCCAACAAAAGAACATTTCTTTATTTTCAGTAGACAGTAAAACCTTTAAACCTTTATAGAAGATGAAGCAGCAAAACGTCAGCCTCAGCTACTGAATTTTTTCAGCAGGAAGACTCCTTCTGCAGATGAGAATACATTAGGAGAAGTTCTCCCCATTTTTGCTGACTGCAGACTTCAAGTTGTTTGGTTTTGTTGATGATGGACATCTGTCCTAGAAGGCTAATTCACACTGGTGATTCACTAAGTATGTACCTCATCTATGCTGGAGAAATGTAAATTAAAAACCTCAAAGTAATCAAACTTTCTTGAACTGTATAGTAATTGATTATTCATCTTGTCATCTCCTCAAGGTGATCAAGAAACCAGAGCAGGGACTCATCTTTGCATTACAATTTAAACAGTCTCTTCGTATACCAGATACAATTCATTCTAATTCTATGGAAAATTGCATCTTACCTGCAGAAAGTCTTTGAAAAAAAAAAAAAATCACATACTTCTAGTTCAAATCTGTCTTATTTTCTAGAGTCTATTGGCTTCAATATTTATCCAAAAGGCAAGTAACTTCTCTGCAACTCAATTTTGACTTACAGTCAAGGAAGCTGTGACAAATTATCGTTAGCACTATAAAGCAAAGGGTAGGAATGATATATTCACACTGACTGCAGATGAGAAAAGGGATGCCTACAATCAAGGGCAAGTGCCAAAGGCTGGACAAGAAGGAAACGGGATAAATTATTTAGGACAATGTGGTACTGGCTAATTAGAAGTAGAGAAAAATGGTTTTAAATGTCAAGAGCCCCATTTCCCTAGCAAAGAAACACAAAGAGCTGCCAAATAGTTTCATTTCATGCCAAAAAATAAATAAAATAAAACACTAAAATCAAGAGGATAGTTTATTCACCATGACAGAATCTATCTTAAACTTCTGCTAAAAAATCACCCTGAGCCAACAGCGGGTATGAAGCATGAAGGAAATATTAGTGTGGCAACAATTCAATGAGGACAGAATGAGAAAAAATGCTTTTTTTGCAGACCAGACATTCAATTTTTGCTAATCTTAACCTATCTTAACCCACCCTTGATCAGATCGAGCCAAAGGCTGCATATACCCCTAGCCAATACTACGAAAGCAAACAATACTACCATTATCACAAAGGCAACAGATGAAAGCGTACCACGGCTATTAATCACTTCCACCTTGCCATGCAGCTAGAGTTGAGCTTGTTCCAACCATATTCAAAGTAATTTCACGTCCTTGCCATGACCATCGTAACATACAGTTCAGTCACATGCACCATATTTTAATTGTCAGGGACTAACAAGTCACAGTGACAACACAATAAAATAGGAATGGGAACCGGCTGATCGTGAGGCACCAGTGTTCTGCTCTAGGGCAGACATCCAGTAGGAAAATGAAACAATGGGACAGCAACAGAAAGGGAACTGTAAGGATGGCCTGCATGGAAATAGGAAATGTTATACAGGTTTGTCTTGAACAGATGTATTGCAACATGTTTCCCTAACATTTGTATTTCAGAAGATATAAGTTGATGCCAAATTTCAAGAAAGTTAAAGGCAGTATATTTCTGCTTTGCTTTGGCAAGAAAAAAATAATCTCTTAAAAACTGGCAAAGGAGAAAATGGAGATGAGGAGGCAATTGTAAAATTTGGGAGACGAGGGTAAAGATACTTGCATTACAGTTTCCTGAATTGGAATACTTCCCATTACAGAAAACTCAATATAAAAGAGGTGTTAATGTTTTTGGAGATCTTTACCGCACACAAAAATGCAAGGAACCATAAGTACAAAATGTTTATGCTTTGGAGGTCACACATCTACCACCATATCAAAAAATACCCTGTGTTTTGTGGTAGTTTCTAACCTCTAACTTAAATGGGACTTTACCAAGTTGAATTGATTAAAGACCTAATTTTAGACTAACTGGGCCAAGGTGGATAGTATCAACATATGCTGTCATCTCATCTGTCAAAAGGCATAGAAGTAAGGTATCACTGCAAAACTTGTGAGCTTAAGTCAAAGCCATTCCCAAAAAGCCTTGCATCCCATGCCAACAAACCACCTTTGGAAACATTAGTATTGCAGAAACTCTCCACAGTAGATCCCATCAGGGAAAGGAAATCAGGCATCAAGGAAGCCAAATCAACTTCTCAACTTGCCTTTTTCCCATCCAGGTCAAATTTGCTAAAGACTTACATGAAGTAAGCAAAAGACTGCTGTCCTTAAAACGTTAAGGTCAGTAAGTTAAGCATGTGGAATAACATCCAAACTAAACCACTAATTTGCCTATTTTGCATGCACATTGTGATACACTCAAATCACATATTTTCACTCTTCTTCCACTGGACCCTTTGTTCATCAGACATGGTTGCCAAACTATTAGCACAAAACTATTTAATAGTTGCTTCACCATGTAAGGCAATTGTTTATTCACAGCACACCATTCACACTCTTCTCAGAACATAAATATTCTGGACCACTTGGTTTGTCAACAATAATGTTCTTTAAACATTTGCATACAATTTTAGTTTCCATAAAGATTCCAGAACAAGATAATTCCATCACGTGGAATAACTGAAAAGCAAAATTCAAAAAGCAGCACAGATCCCTGCTTCTAGAGCACAGATTTACCCCTGTAAAGACACAAAGAATATGCCAGTGAAATTATATAGGTATTTGTTAATGTACACAGTATTGCAATTGAGACTACAGGATGATAAAGAAAAACCTGGTATAGTACAGTTCATCTGTGGTTAGAAGTAGTGGAAAAAAGAGAATCACCATCTGAGTATGCAACTATACATCTAAATTTTAGAAGCTAGGTTACAGCTTCTACATTTCTAGCTAAAAACCTAGCAATCATGCTTAATATAGAAAAAAATTAGTGTGAGTCAAGTTCTATTATTTCTACTATGCAATTTACATTTTATTTTTAAATTATTTTCAGTTCCTTGATAAAATAACTGCAGTAGTGAAGGAAAAAAGCATTGTATTGATGCAGACGTTTGTAAAGCAACAACATAAGACATCTATAAAAATATATCCAAAACATATAACCAAAAAATATCAAAATGGACAGTTTTATTCTGAGAAGACCTATTTCAATCTGATATGCATATGAATAAATCTGTTCACCCACACACTATCCTTCAAAGAGGAACTAATATCCATATCTACTCCTAAGGCCTTCCACAGAAATACAATAATTCATTGTTTTGTTTTAAAATTCAACTATTAAATCTGATTATTTAAGATACTTTGTTTAAGAAATATGTTTAAAAATTGTAACAGCTTTAGGTCTCTCATAGCAGGCTCAATACAGGCAAAACTTTGTTTCCAATTATACTACAGTCTAGGCCTTCTGACACAATGAGGACTGTTGCAAGCTTCAAAACAAGAAAACATCATTTCCCAAAGCCCAGGAGCAAGAAGAGTTTTATCTACTGTTTATTATACCTTCTACACCGGAGTTTCTTCTCTAATGTGGTAATTTGTTATTCTATTTTTTAAGTGACAAGTGAGCACAGGAATAAAAACCACACTGCATGAATATCAGAATTTCCATCCTTTGCACATGATCAATTGTCTCTTTTTGTAATAGATGGTTTTCTTTAAAACAACAAATCTTTAACAAGAGATCTGTGTGCACTGCTAACTGAAATTGGGCCATATCACCTACAGCAAGTCCTACTAAAGCAGCCTTACAACAGACGAGAAAGGGTGCTTGCTATTCACAGCTGAACAAATGCTGCAGACAGCCCGCGTTCGCTGCTGGTTCCTCGATTTGGCCAGGGAGAAGAGCTCTTTCCCATGGGTTGTGAACAGTCCAACATCCCACAGGGGATTTAAAATAAACAACAGAACATGGGCAGGCTTCATTTTTGGTTTTGCTTTAGCTCACTTCTAATGCTTTGTTCACTCTTATTTCTCCATTGCATGGACCTTAGTTCAGTATCCCAAAAAAAAAAAAAGTCAGTAAATATTGCTATGAAGTTAGAGATCGCTTCAGGGTTTTTTTATTTTGGGGTTTGGTTTGGTTTCCTCTGATCACTTAATATTCTTTTCCTTCTCCTGCCAAGTTCTGAGAACCACACAAATAGCTTTTATTCACACCACAAAACCACAGTCCCCTTGCCTCAGCTGTACTGGCTAGGTGTCCTTGTTTGCCACGCAGACTTAGTCACATAAAATAATGGGCAAGAATAGGCAGTGGCTCACCAACCTTATGTTTGTCTCAGAACAAAATGAATTCAAAAGGCCTTGGGAGGTTGTTGGGTACTCCAGCCTAGACTGTAAACAATCCATTTTCCACAGCACCTGTGTCCATTCTACTGCATTAAAATATTTGTGCTAATTTATTTTTTATAACAGCTTACAGGATAACTTCATGTCAGCAGGTAATAACCGTAGCCACTTAATATGTCAGTGCATTGGAACATTCATATCATACCATTATGAAGAGAATTCTAATGGATAACACAGTGCCAGCCAGTACAACTGCAGCATTGCAGGCCACTGTCAGAAATGTAGCTAGGGTACAGTGTTTAATTTTAGAGAATTTAACAATGTGAATTGCAAGTTAAATACGTGGTGTCAACAATTTCTTGTGACCTCCAATAGCAGCTATTTTTACTTAACTTGAGTTAGGCTAATGACTTGACTGGAACATAATAGGAGAGGGTCTATATACTGCATTTATTTTTAAAGAAACATCAGTAGAAGTGCTTCAGTGGGTTTTAAACATTAAACAAAAAAAATAAAAATAGGAGCTGCCATCTTGACTGTACTTTTTATTCAGGACCCAAAACATGTATCCCTGGGATATATTTCCCAATTAAAAAAAGTCACACTTCCACCATTGATAAATAGTTCCATTAAGTCACTCACATTTTTTAATGCTTTAGTGCCACTTGCAAGGATTACTCTAAAGGCTTTTTCTCACTTTCACACATGGAATTACTTAAGGAGAGCCCAATGAGCATGCTTCAAAGCATTTTACTTCATAACAGAATAAGGTCATTGTATGACCTGCCCCTTTCACTTTTCCAAAACTTCATGTGTGTGTATTCTTCAGTACTCACAAGGCATCAAAAAGAAATTTAAGTCTTTATTCAGACTTCTTGGCTCTAATCATCATACCAGCCAGTACAAAGATAGTAGGCAACAGACTATCCTGCTTTGGGAAGACAGACTTATTATTCAATTCGTTTTCAGAATATAATCTACCAAAAGGAAAAAAGCATATATAGAGCTAGACAGAACATGCATGCCTGTATGCACACTACATTTAATGACAACAACAAAACTACAGTGACTTTCATAAGACAGTTTAAGCACCTAAGAAACCTAACCAACGAGCCTGGATTAAATACCATCGGAAGTCTGAGTCAGAGTCAGACCTAAAGCCAATATAAAGTTCTGAAAAATACCATAGATAAAAACTGCAGAGCAAAACAATGTATTCTGTTTAACATCCCACTGTCAGTGTCTTTAGAAAAAGGCTCCTCACAGAAAAATCACTAAACTCAAGTAACAGTTTTTAATAGTGTCCTCAGAAGGGGCAGGAGGGAAGGAGTAGAGGAAGGAATGTAATGCTAGGAAAGAAAGAAATGAATTACCAAGGCATGCGAGGATACAACCACATCCAAAATAGAAGTTGTTTACACATGAATAGAAAGATAAAAGACTTTTCCACTTATCAATGCAATCACGACCGAAAGAAAAACATCCCTATATATGTTTCTTCCATGCCATACAACTTACAAATTATATTTGGAAAACAGTTGTGGGGAAAAAGGTGAGTACCGGTGTGCTTCAGAAATTATTATCTTCTGCTGTCCCCTAGTGGCACTGTAACTTATTTCACAAAATAGATCAAAGAATATTTTCAACTGTAGGTTTCACAGGCTACAGAACAGAAGGCAACAATAGAAATTAAAAGCCACCAGAAATAAGTCTTGCAGACGATTGCTGCAAGTAGCTCTTACTTATTTAGAATTTTGGAAAACAAAACCCAGAGGAAAATACTGTTATCTAGTATTTTAAATTACAGACTTTGCTAAGAGATTGTGTGACAAAAATATAACCAAAAATATTTATGGGCATAGCCATGGTATTGTCAGTATTTTAGAAATTCTGTTACTGAACTAGTTAAGACTTTAAATAAATACTTTAAAATACAGCTGGAAGAAATAGCTTCCAATCACTCCAACCATAGCACACCTTTCAAGTTTAAAAAATAAAAAAAAAAAAAATCAAGATATGCCAATTCTACTAAAAAGTAAAAGCATTACTGGACAACAGCCAGATTTTCTTGATCTTCCTTTCCCATATATCAAAAATGCAGGAGTTGCAATTTATGTTCTTCAGTAGGATGAAACACAAGTGAAATTCTACTTAGGGAACACGGTGGTCTTATTCACTTAAAAATCAAAAACCTTTCATCTTAGATAAGGTTTTGCAAAACTGTAAAACAGATATGGGAATACGTCCCTGATTGTTAGTCAAAGGTTTCTCAGCCCCATCCCCAAAATAATTTCTCTCTTGACTTTCATATTTGCTTTTGTATCACAAAATAATTTGATTTCAAAAGTAAACAGTATTTGGCATCCCAGTTTTAATTACAGTTTAACACAGTCTCTTAATTAGCTGAGATATTTAATGTAGCTTTCATTCCATGCAATTATATACTCTTGTAACCCATGAAAATTTGTAATTATCTCTAACCTCATTAATGAGGACTACTAAACTGCAGTTCAGTTCACTTTTGTCAAGTTTCCAGAAGTAACACAAGCTTCTCATACTAACTGTAGCTATCGAAAACAAGTGAAGCTTCCTACTCAACATTAAGAGTTCACTGAGAAGTACATTCTCAATTATCCACGTCTAAAACTGTGTTAGCATATTTACTTAGTGCACAGTGTTTACTTAAAACGATTAGACCTTTCCCTTGCTTTATTTTCAAATATTTACTTCATGCTGTTAAGTTCAATAAACAAATCACTTTCCAGGACTGCTTTACTTTAAGGACAGAGAGACCCTTTTTGTTTCTCCAAAGTGAAAGCCCAGCACAGACAGAACCTTCCTTGATCTTTGCACCAGATTAAGAGACAAAAAATACATATAAAGTTTTTCCTGCAGGAGAAACTCGCTTTCAGTAAGTCACCACCCTGCCAGCTCAAGCAACTTCTCAGACATACTCCCAATTTCAGTAAGGTCCGGCTACTGAAAAATACACATAAAGGGAAATGTAAATGACAGCCTGGTGAAGCAAGGGGCAGGCATCTGGCACCCCCCATGGCCACAGCACAGACTCTCTGCCTAATCTGCCCCTGAAGCAATCACAGAAGGTTGTATTTAAGAGGCTGCTGAAGACAGACCCAATAAGGTTGCAAGGCTAACATCCTCATCAGAGTGACATTTTATTAAAAGCATTGTGGAAAAAGGGGATTATTTGTCTCTCTGTAGCTGCTTCCCCTCTCTAAATCTAATTACAATCTTTCTTGTCAGCACTGAATGAGAACTGGGACAAGTCTGAGGATTAACTCCAGGGAGGTGCTTTAACTCAGTGACACAGCCCGGGAAGAGCTCAACAAGCCTCCCAGAAACTGCCAATTAAGTAGTGTCAAATATTTGTTTTCCCTTCCACAATGACAGTATGCCATAAAGACAAAATTACAAGCCTTTTGTGGAAGCTGCAAAGGATTAAAAAAGGGAACACACCAACACACCACCCCCACCCCCAAAAAAAACCCACACCAAACATACAAGAGTTCTAACTAAGCCTATATGCTTTTCTCTCAATTGGGATGCGTAGGATTACATCTAGATTTACATTTAGCCAAATAGCTACATGTTTTATCTAATTATATGTAACATTGGCTGATTTTGTTCATAAACAGCATTTTTTCTAAAAGCATTTAGAAATTTATTATTCCCTTCTATTATAAGACGTAGATAGGAAAATGGAGAACACTGGACAGAACGGGGCAGAAGCACTACCAATTACAATGAAAACACGGCTAGAACTTCCGCATTCTGAAGGGGGACTGGAAGTACACACTCCTGTTACAGTCACCAAAATGTAATGCCATCTGATCCAGAAAGACATATTTCGAACTCCTAGAGTGCAAAGTGCTGAAGTCCTATTCTAAGAACCTGTTCTGTCATTAGGTTTGACTTCTGTCTATATTGCAACAAAGATAATAAAACCCTACTAAAAATAAATTAAATTATATACAAGATATGATGCCAGGTCTTGCATTTCATCCTTCAGATAACTGCATAAAGTTTTTGATCTACTGAATTACATGCAATAACAACTCCTGTTTCTCTTAAAAATCTACTTCAGAGATCAAGGACAAGGTTTGCTATAGTGTATCTGAGTAACTCCTGTCATAAAAGGCTTAGCCACAAATACTGTAAATAAAGCTACCCCTAAGAATATAATTCTACAAAAGACTACAAAATTAAAAGTTTAACCTGTAATTAACATTATTTGATTCCTTCCTCCCTAAACTAAAATAAGGAAGAAATATTTGCATTCTTCTGAAGAGTCTTCAATGACACAAAGAAATTGGATTCACAATCTAAAGCCTTATTTTTCTATAAATGGCAGTGGCAAAGCAAGCTTTTCTACCCACAAACATACTCAACTCAGCCTTTGAGGTAATCCTGCCAAGTGCAAAAGATCTTTGCTTCCTCACTATTAATCTTCCCTGATCAGATTAAACAGCTGGGCATATTTTTTCTGTCTGCTGTAAGGAGTCTCTGAAGCTCATTAAGAAATTAAGTCAAACCATTATTCTTATGGGATCAAAAGGGTCTTTTGGTGCTAACAGCCCTTCTTTCTTTCCAATTTATATCTCTACTTTTTTCAAGTGAGTCTTTAGCCAATTATCAGTTCCTATAATGATCTAAGCATTAAAATATTTTAGAAAAATGAAAAACAAACCTGGCTGTTCTTCCCACTCTGTGGATGTATGTGTTTGCATCTTCTGGACAATCAAACTGAATTACCCAGTTCACTGCTGGAAAATCTGTATCAAGAAAAAAACATGTCATTAATTCTTTTAAGAACCATCATTTAGACGAATTTACAGACACTGGGTGCAACCTCTGAAATAAAAATAAAATTAATTGCATGTATTAGCATATCATAAACAATCATCCTCTTCATCAAGGAAAGCAAAAATTAATGGTGTCTTCAATTCCTAAATTATGACAGTACACTGAATGGAACATAATTTCACACTTGACAAGAACTGACATGCTTTGTGTCACACAGATGATAAAACACCACTATATTTAATAACTAAATACCCACTTTTCACCTACAGTATCAATAATATCCTACACCACCAGGGTTTGAACTTCACTGTGGCAAGACAGCACTACTTCAGCTGTCCACATACAGAAATATCACAGTCCCTCTCAAAGACAGGAGGGGGATGACCAAGCCTGACAAAGAAGTCAACAGTGAATGTGAATGATATTGTTAATAAGCATTTTCTAACTGCTGCACTTCATCCGGCAGCAGCATGCTTTGCATTTGAGTAAGTTCATATTACTTCCTGACCAAGTCTGTAGCTACGCTGTGTTACACAATTATACCTACACTCTAAACCTGGTAAACAACCATACCCGCATTAGATCCTCACTAGTGAGATTTCAGCAGTGTAGCGGGTATGATAAACAGGTTTCATTTCTGCCTTTGGTTTTTTGAGCACCTTCCTTCCTTTTGTAGCACACTGACAAAACATTACATTTTGGCCAATGGAGTTTGCTGTCTGAAAGAAGAACGAACAGACTCCTGAAAACAGACTTGTGTCATACCTAAATGCCTCCAAGTACTAAAAAAAAAAAAAAAAGTCCAAAGTGTCCACTGAAAATATAAAGAAGTAAATCATAATTCAGCAGGTATAAAAGGAAGAAAGAAAATCAAGCAAAAACAGGTCCCATAAATATTCTTGCTTCTCCCCTCATCTATTTTTCTGCTTCTTTAAGAATACAGTCCTATAATGCCATTCATAGTTCAGACATTAAAATTTCTTCAGGTTTTCATTTCTACATCTTAGTAAGTTAGTAATTTTTCATATCCTGCAGAATAACCCACAGGATAGAGGCACATCATAAATACTTTTAAATTGCTGAAATTTTGCCTTAAGGCATGTAGTAAGCAAATACATCGCTCCTTCCACTTTCCCTCATTCCAGCTATTTGTCACAGAACACGGCTGGGAAAACTAGTTTGTCTACAGACTTTAATAAATAAATAAATAAAAGAGTGCTTCCACCAACTACCTCACTAACAAATGACATTATAAAACTAGTGACAACATAGGTCTTTCTGGAATAAAACGAAAAAATAAGCACAAATTAAGTAGGCCTCTTCAGTAAAGAAACAGCAGAACTCTAGGAAGCATATCTCTTCTGAGATACTCCAATGAGCTCTTAAGCAAACCACAGCTTTATTTCTTATAAATCAAGTTGGTCTTCAGAGCATACTATCACTGATAAAGTCTCAATAGGGTTAAATCATCACTTCATGATTAACTATTGCTTCTGTGGGTACATACCCAGGCCACGAGCTGCAATATCTGTAGCAAAAAGTACTGCTGCCTTTTTCCGAACAAAGCAAGTATAGACTTCCATTCTCTTCATCTGATGCTGCTTGCCATGGAGCGCCAGTACAGGAAGACCAGGCTGAAGCTTACAGAACACTCTGAATAGATACTGGACCTACCAACAAATTGAGGGGGGGAGTAGAATTTACCATGCAATGATAAACTTGTTAAGATCATATCCAGTATATAGCAACTGACTTAGCATATCAAATAAAACACACTTTTCTCCACATCAGAGACAAGAGATGCTATTTTGAGACTTTGTCACACACCCAGGTACTAAAGAGGGAATGAACTGCGGAACAAGACTGGCATGCCTTCTGATGGCATTTCCTGAAAGGAAACAGAGTAGGTAACAGCAAGAATGACTTGAGACATGACTAGTTAGATTGTATGCAAGGGACTGAAGTATCAAAAGTCCACCAGAAGAACTGCTTTTAGGCAATACTGGAGGGGTGTAGTGTCTTACGCTTGCACACAAAGCACTCCACACAGCCTTGGTTTACTATTTCAAGCTTCAACAACAACTCTTATAAAAGCAGTCTGTTTACTCTTACATACAATACCATGATGCAGCATTATTTTATAGCAGGTAGCTACCTAATACTTTAAGAAAACAGTTACAGAAACTTTGTATATTGCAGTACAGCTGCAGCTCAGAGAATTTCTGTACAACTAAGCCAACCACCTCACCGACCTCACCAGCCAACTGCAGAACAACAAAAATACTGTAACCTCTTGTACAAGTGGAAGAATTGCAATGAATATTTACTACACCCTTGTATATTGTAAAACATCCAATGCATGCAGTAGTTATAGGAATAAATACCTGTGCCACACAAACACATACAAAAGACTTCAACAGAATAGTCCCAGGACATTTATACAAGTAGATATTTGAAGGACTGCTTCCTATATAACCATAAGAAAAACCTTTCCCTGCACTATTTCACAATTACAATTTCTTATACAGGCAAATTTAAAAGCATGCAAAGAAAGTAGGCACTACTATTAAAATACTCTGTAAACTAATTATGAAATGTGTCACGAGACAAAAGTGAAACAGCTGGCCCTTAGTGACATAATTTTTAGCATTCATTTTTAACAGCAGAGTACAAAAAAGGCTGCGTACACTGAGATCTCTGGGACCTTCCTGCATCGAGCCTGGGTCATTGAAGTGCTGGGCAGCCAGGCCCTGCATGACATGCCTACAGGAGTAGGTGATGTTTGGTTCCTCCCCCAATCTCCTCTTGCAAACTAGCCCAGAATATCACCTCTCCGGTGCCTTGACATCTACATGAATATCTTAACAGTTTTAAAACGGTACAGGGCTGGAAGGGGAGCAGGGGGAATAGCCATACCTCTTTACAGCTTGCAAAAAACACAATGGTCTTCTTTTTCAAGTGACTTCTCAGGAAAGAGTATAACATGTTTACTTTTTGCTGAAGCTCACAAACAACATAATTCTGATCCAAAGTTGCCGGAGTACTAAAAAAAACCAAAAAGCACATTCAGATACCATTACTTCCCATAACCTTGAAATGAGAAAGAAAAGAAGAAAGAGAATATACAGCCATACAATATCTACAGAGCTGCCTGTCCTCTCCTTAAGTCAAGAGTGTCTGACAAATACCCAGAATAACTAGAAAGGATAAAAAAAAAAATCAAGCTGAAAAGTTCTCCCACTTTGAAGGACAATCTTTAACAACCCCACTAGAAAGCTATTCTTGAAAGATTAAACTGTTTCCTTACTGAAAGCCAGTGGGGAGGAGGGGACAACTTTTGAGATTACATCTAAATTTACTTACTACTAGCAAGCCAAACTCTTTCCATGTCTAAGCAGCGACACTCAAATTGCCTTGACTTAAAATGCAATTTTGTCTATTAGTCCTATTAAAGCATCATTCGTGCTTAAGGCAATGTCAAAGCACAGTCTAATCACACACAAAAAATGAGCACTGATGTACTTCTACTGATGACAACCTGACATGCAAAGTGACTTTGTGAAGCTCTGAACTGTCATCTTAACTCACTTTTCCTTTCTTCACAAAATAAACTAAACAAAAAAAAAAAATTCATAGGCATATTTGTCCTTGAAATACATTAAATGCTTGTCTTCACAGTTCCTCTGCTCCACCCTAAACAGACAAAGGGTATGCAAAATTATTTTATTAAAGGTGCCACTTGGGAGGATGAAATTACAAGAGACTGCTCCAGTCTTTATTCTGCTAATCAATTTGAATTATGCCACAGTACATTTTCATTGTAAGTCTTTCAGAGGAAACTGTTTTCATAAGGCAATAACCTATTGTATAATAAGGCAGTAAGTTCTAAAACAAATTAATACTTTCCTTTTTTTTATTTAGGTTATTATCTAATTGCACTCTCCCAGATATTTAAAAAAATACAAATGTAATTTAAAATAGACTTCACAAAAAATGCAAGACCTGTAAAACAGACGTAGAGTCAGTCCACCAAATGAAGACTACATACTAGGATTGTACATCCTCTTCTGCTAACAGGATATTAACCACACAATTTTTTCTGGCAATCATGCTTATCTAAGATGCCTTTGCTAATACTACTGATTAAAAAAAAACCTGTATCTGCAGTACAATACACAGATAATCAAATCAAATAGTTAAAACTGCCCCAAGATTCAAGCTGGTTCTGTTGTTCATTTTGCTCATGATTTCTCATTTGCTCTTGGGAAAGCCATTTTTACCATTGTGCTTCACCTTACATATGGAAATATATGCAGAACAAAAATCATACATGTTCATAAGCAATTTGACACTTAGATGACAGAACCCACAGAAATGCAATATATTAAATAACATTCTTCACTTTTTCACTGTTTTCAAACATTTTTCACTGTTTTCAAAAGAAAAACAGTTCCAAAAAAGTGCATATTTGTTCCATTTAGTGACACGGTACATTTTTTGAGCTTGGCAGACCACATATTTCAGTCCTTACAAGGCCTTCTCATTCTGATCCAAACTGTATGGCATGACAAATTTATTTTGTGTGCACAGTAAACCCAGCATGCCCGGAAGCCACAAGACTGCACATGGACTAATTGGTGAAACACTGGCACAGGTTGCCCAGAGAGGTGGTTGATGCCCCTTCCCTGGAAACATTCAAGGTCAGGTTGGAGGGGCTCTGAGCAACCTGATCTAGTTGAAGATGTCCCTGCTCACTGCAGGGGGGTTGGACTAGATGACCTCTAAAGGTCCCTTCCAACCTAAACCGTTCTATGATTCTAACGCCACATGCTTTCCTTTGGGCACCTAATACTGAATGCACTAACAAGACTGTCATTCTGCACTTTCCCAACAGAGTAGCATTTCTTTGGAAAGCCAAATTTATCAACTGCACACAGAATTGTATATGTGCAACACCTCTGGTGGTTCTGTGCAGTAAGTATGCACACACAGGAGGTAAGGAAGCCAAACAACAAAAAAGTAGCACTTCACAAGCGAGTGCTACAGGCAGGACACTACTCCATCCAGGCTATAACCCACTCTGGGGCTTGCTCCTGAGGAAGAAAACGTCCATTCTGCAGAGCTGCCTGAGGACCCACAAGGAAAGTGCAGCTTCAGCCTCCCTGTAATGAATCAGTCAGAACTAGTAGTCTCTTATCTGGAAATTACTCACTTTCAGGAAGGCACATAACAGGATCAGACACTGCAGGAAGGAGGATGCACAACTGAATAACTTCTGAATCAGGAGTTATTCTGATTCAGGGAACCGACAGTCAGGGAAGCAGTTAAGTAGGATCACTATCTGTTTAACCCCCCAAAAAAAAAAAAAAATCCCAACATACCTGAATTTGGCTTTCTCATGAACCCAAACATATTCTGGATCTTTCAGACTCAACCGTGCAAGATCCTTCACTGATTTTGTTTGTGTTGCAGAAAAAAGCAAGGTCTGGCGTTTCTTAGGTAGATTTTCTATGATTGCATTCATTGTATCAGCAAATCCCATGTCTAGAATTCTATCAGCTTCATCAAGAACTGAATTGAGAGACAGATTTGAGAAAATCTGGATTTAGCTTTATTTTTACTTTTAAAAAAAAAAACCACACATACCTCAAATTCATATAATACAAAAATCCATGCCTACTTAAACTGCAGAGATTAGCTTAAATACTGTATACGACAGGATTCTCTTTAGATATTCATATACTCCATGAAACATGTTTTTAAAAGAACTGCCGTAGAAGTCATAGCATTTCCCATAATCTAAGCACTACAGCCCTCAGTCTCACATGTTGAAGCACAGAAGATCAGCATTTCAAGTAAACAGTTCAACAGTTTGCAGACAGACTGCAAATTACAAACTTCCTATTACTGAAACAAAAGCATGGAATATAAAACAGTGCTGTACTATTCATGACAAAGCAAAACAGACTCTCCTGTACCCAAGCTGAATTTAGCATTGAAACAAAGGCAATAAACGAGTAGCACATAGAAAAAGCTTTAAGAAAGGGCCTATGTTTAACGCAATTCTTGTCTAACTGCCATGAACTGTACTAAGCGTAGCAAGCATATTTTCACATTTTATCAGCTTCATTAGCTTCTTAATTGCTTCTAAGTTCTTCAAGCTATGCTAAAGATTATGCTATTCCAAGTGGCAGGCAATCCTTTTCATTACACTGAAATTTTTATTCATGTTGGAAAGATGAAAAGAAACAACGTTTTAACAATGCTAACAAAACAATGAAAGGAGCAGCAATCTGTCTTAAAATTCAGAGAAAAGTGTTTTCTGGAACTGCCCCAAAATACACACACTGCAATGGATATTCCATATAGTTAATTATCATGTCAGGAAAAACACAAGAGCCATACCCAGAAAGGAAAGGCCAGAGTAGAGCCAAGGCAGATCTAAAGGATTATATGGGATGCTACATTTGGGTTTGGGTTCCTTACTAATTCACCTAATTGTTCTTACCATCCTAAAGAAGGCATGCTCAGCAACTGTTTGAGAGAAAGTACACACAAGAAAGAGGTTTTCTTGTTTTCTATTTTAATTTGTACATGTGTGAATTTAAATGCCATTTCATCTACATACCATGACTAGGACAAACTTTTTACCCAAGGAAGTGCTCCACACCATTATGAACTGTTACAAAATATTTCTGAGCACTTTCAAGTACTTAAAAAACTTACTCAACATTTGCAGATCAGATGCATAGAAATATGAAGTTTCATCCATGTGCTGTAAAAGCCGCCCTGGAGTGCAAATTAGCATATTTATGTGGTGGATTCTTTCAGACTCTTCTTTCAGATCCTGAAAGGGAGTTAAAGCAGCTTAGCTCTAGTTGTTCACACTAGAAGCCCAGTACCAGAGATGACCAGGCCAGATGATCAGTGGTTTTTAGAAAACTGGTGGTTTTTAGAAAGAATAGTCAAGGATCAGCCTTTCCTTTTTCTACAGAGATATCACAATATCTTCAGCATGCTCACACTTGTGGCTTGAGCAAAAAGTATTTAAGAATAATCTAAATTAACAGGATAGTCCTGGAAGGCTTGGCAGGAAGGTCCGTCCAGTAATGTAACCTGGAAACGCTGCTAATAAGCAAAAGCTTTAAAAGACACAGAGTACACAGACAGGAAAACAAGTGAGTCATTGATAGGTTCCCATTAACTGCTCTCTTCCCTCACTTTTCATTTCCATGGTTTCCTTCCTAAACTAGCACTTAATATAGCACTCAATTATACTTCCATACAGCAAACTCCAAGAGAAGGCACACCTTTCCTCCAATGACAAGGCCAGCTGAGAACTCATGATTCCTTCCCACTTTACGCAGAACCTTGAAGGTTTGATATGCCAGTTCCCGGGTAGGTGATATTATCAAAACTCCCAGTCCATCAGCTGAAGTCCACTGATGGCGATACAGGAGTTCCAAAGCCTGAAAAAAATTACCATATTCTCATTATAAAAATCTCAGAAAGGAAAATATGTAACAGCAACAAATTTGTAGCAAAAAGCTTCATAAAAAAAGATAAAGCCACACTAGTCAAAATAATGACTTGAAAAAACATCAGCACACATTTCACATAGTTCGATTATATATCAATTCCAACTGCTGGTAATGGTACTTGCTGTTGCAAAGTTCCCCAGTACCAATTTGTGACAGAGAGTAATGGAGGGTAAATGGTAAACATTTTATAGCACAATTAATGCTACTCTGCTAAATTCTGGAAATTAAGCCTTAATCATTTATATGAGAATAGAAATCAGGTGTAGAAAAACACAAGAAGATTCCCTGATCACAGGGTTTTGTGGGAACCAGAAACAGAATGAGCAACCAGAAGAATGTCAATTATTGCAGCTTTAGTTCTGGTTGTAGACTTGAAGCAGTACTATCCACACATGCTACATACAGAGCATTCCAACTGAAGTTGCCATAAACCTCAGGCCAGCATTATTCCTCTTCGTATGAATTCACGCTGCAGCAACACTCAGTCAGCTAATCCTAACACAGAGGCTTCCTAGGTACGTATACCTGATGCATTCTGAAATACTGAAGGCTGTTAAGCACTCTTGTACAATTAATTTTTTTCCACTCTTCATCTCTCCAGCTCCTCTCTTATCCCTGTTCTCCCCTAAACCTGTTTTAAAATAAGGTCTGTAAAACAAAGTACTTTTACTCCTAGATTAACTGAGCAACCTCACTTTTGTTTCCTCAAGTTCACAAGACCATCTTTTGAAGCCACCCACTTTTTTTTATTCTTTACTAATAAAAAATAAATAAATAAAAAAACCCCAGCATACAGCATAAATCATCTCAACTAGAGAGGGTATTCAAAACACCTACTACTGTTCCCACGGTTACTAACAGAATAGCCTCCAAAGAAATTTATGCTCACAAAAATGCAAGTAAAGTTTAAACCAAAAAACCCTCCATAATCAAAATTACATTTCTTCTTCCCTTTATGTAATCATAACATCATGGGGTTTGTATCCACTTATATGAGCACTTTAAGCAAACGTCTCAATTATGCTTTCAACTTGAAGAAATTAAATGTAGAGCATGGTGTTTGGAGTAAAACAGTCAAAAATGCATTATCCATGACAGGGGTTTTCATCCTGTTTTCCTGCTTGCACCTGGAAGTGATTTCTAAGGAGTCCACAAAAGACACCAAGAAAATGGAAGTCCACAATCAGTAAGCTTAAGATCGCTATTTAAGGTCCAAATCCTAAAATTTTAAAGGGGTGAAAACTACTTATCTAAAAAAAGTCTAGGGAACTGAAGAAATTCCACCATTCTACTCCATACACTTGGTTTTTAAATTTTAAAAGAATTGGATAACCAGAGTTGCACCAGGAAAACAGATTCCTGAGAGAAAAACAAAGCACTTCCTAAATCCCACAGAGTCTACTAATGCAAGGATCAAAATGGAATTTCTAAGTGTCAGAATATTCCAAGGGCCAAAAATATACTTCTCTCAGAACCTCAAGCAGCTTTATTAAATTAGTGTCTTGGCCTTCTTCGAACATTTAGATCAGCTGAATTATAACTTTTCTCCCATGATCTATTAACCTAAGCCATTTCACATCCAATACTTCCTGGATAACTTGGTTTAAGTACAAATGGAAGGATGTAAATTACTTACTGGGACAATAAAAGCCAAGGTTTTGCCTGATCCAGTCTTTGCAGCTCCAAGCACATCTTTACCTTGTAAGGCCAAACCTATGGTTTGCCTCTGTATCTCCGTTACCACACGATACTGAGCTTCCTGCAATCCTAGTATTCGCAGTGTGGGAAGAGAAGAGAGTGTGGGAGGGGAAGGACAAAGAAAAAAAAAAAGAAAAAAAAAAAATCTTTATTTTTGTCTTGCCCAGAGCTGTATTCCTCCATTTAGAAAACACTGTACATGGCAATACCTGTCTAAAACTTAGTTTAAAGCAAAAAAATATTCAGATGCAGATAAATAATACATTCATTTTTACTTAAATCACTTTCCAAAGTAAACTTTTGTACTCACCTTTTAGGGTTTTCTTTGACAATGGAAAATCTGAAAATCTTTGAATTTCACTTGCATTTATCTGAAATAAAATAAGTTTAATCAGTGCTTAGAATCTAAGTGTAACAGAGGAATTAAGTAGCATTTTTTAAGTTGCTGTTAAGATAAATACATAGTATTTCAGTATGACCTGATCCAAGTTAGCTGGTCAGGCAATCTCTACTAGTTTTACCTAAGCCAAACCACTCTTCTGCCACAAACCATTCAGTAAGTAATAAGATATACTTTAATCATGCAGGCTAATAGTGCAATTTAAAGCTCAGATCATCATGAAATCACAGAACAATTCAGGCTGAAAGGGACCTCAGGAGGCCTCTGGTCCAACCTCCAGCTCACAGCAGGTTGTCTCTGAGGTCAGATCAGGCTGCTCAGGGCTTCATCTAGTCCAGTCTCAAAATCGTTCAAGGACAGAGACCAGACAGCCTCTCCGGGCAACCTGTGTCTCTGGCTGACTGTCCCCATGGGAAAAAAGCTTTCAGAAGAGAAGCCTCTCTTCTGCCAACTTACACCCATTGTCTCTCATTCTTCCACCCCGCACCATCTCCTCAATGATCTCCCGAAGGTCACTGGGGGCTTCTGTAAGGCCCCCATCCCAACCCCAAAGCCATCTCTGCTACAGACTGACAAGCCCATCTTCCCCAGCCTCTTCTCACAGGGCCAGTGTTCCAGTGCCACCATTTCAATGGCCCTCCACTGAACTGGATCCACTTTACTGATGTCTTTTTCTTATTAGGGGGTCCAAGACCAGATGCAGTACTAGTCAGAAAAAAAAAAGGAATATTTTTGAAAAATCACATTTTAAAAAGATACTGCATTATGCAAGCAAGGTCTAAATTTTCTACAACACAGCGTGCCACAAGCCCCAGGTATAACTTGCAATTAAACCTCATGCTAAGCATTTCACATACATACAGTATCTCCAGAAAACAGGGCCTGAGGCCAGCTCTGGGGCAGAATGAGTAGCTAATGCCAGCTACTGGAGGGAGCCATTTTCCATGTGTGGGTACGTATTTCGCTAGTGGACGTTAATCCTGATCAGACAGAGAGGAACAGTGTATGCCACCCATGCTGTTCACGTGTGTGCAAGCACACATGTGTGTGTGCATCTGTCTGTCTGTGGAGGTGCTGATAAAGGCACTGCTCTGTGTTCTTCTGTGGCTGGACATGAGTCCATGAGTGCACACACATGTGTACTGACCAGGAATATACGCTCACCCTCGCTGCAGGCTGCACTTGGGGACCCAGAACTGCAGCAATCTTCATCTAACCGACTGGGACAAGAAAAGTCCATCTATGTCCTGAAGCTCACCAGATTCACCAGCCACTTGGTATACTTAATTTTTTAGAGCTGTCCTACAGGGTATAAATCATACTAAAAAAAGTAGTTCATTGTCCTGACACCTTAATTTACATTGCTGCATCCACCTCTACAGCATCCTTGAGCTGTTAATTGCACACACGCATGCACACACAAAACCCCCAAGAGCATGTATGTGAGGCCATGAGTTGGCTGAATGATTTACAAAAATGCTGAGATGTCAAGTAGACATCTTAAGAATATTTTAATACCTTCAAGTCTGTTCAAGCTGATAGAAGATCATCAAAAGATGTGGGCAGCTTCCACTGGCAAAGTTCACAATAATTAACAGCAGCAGGACAGAAAAAAACCCACAGAACTCAAGAAAAAAATATATAAAATGACCACTGTATCTGTAAAGCCTGAGCAGATGAAGAGCAAAGTAGACTACACAGCTTTGAACTGATACTGACTAGCATCCATAAACTGAGAATTCCAAATGTCAAACTCAGAGCTTACACAACTTGTGCATTTCTAATACGTATCACTTATCTCTAACACACTGCTGAATAGAAACCTCCCAAAGCAGGGACCAAGCAAAATGGTCCTCCAACAGTCCTGAAACCTGTGGTAAAAATTCCAGAGAAGGCCTCAAATGAAGAGCTCCCGAGCTGTCAGATCAGCTTTATATCTCCTTGAAAGTACCAGCATTCTGCAGGCTCTGCCTATTATAGGAAACTATTTTTTTACTAAGGGTTTATACCTGTTTAAAGCACCTAGATCACAACACTACTCTTTTCAGCCTAGTTGTCTCTAGTAAAATCAAGAAAAGTAATTTAATGCAAGAATTCGATCTCTAGCTAAAAGGTAGTAACACCCTTACTAAAACCCATTTTTGACATATTTCAAGACAAAGCAAGGTAGATTTCAAACTTTCACTGTGTCCTACCAGAACAATTAAACTTTTGCCAAACATTACTTAGAAATCTTAAAGGTGAATTATTCTTATAAAACCCACTTGTGCTGAGAAGCACGTATTTTATGCTAGTACATTTGGGGGGGCGGGGGGGACAGATGACGATGACGACACGGGACCAGACGACACCTATCAGAAATGACCATTAAAAAGTATTTTCTTGACTTTCACAAATTGGAATTTCTGGCAAATATTTCCAAGTTCAGTTGATAATTTTGAAGATATTATGTATCACATGCAATATTGCATATTGGGCTCATTCCCAGCCTTATTATGCTAAAAGATCACAACTCAGTGATGTATACAGGTTCAGCTTAATTTCAATGAAGAGACTGCCCACACAGGAAAACAGCATGCCTATAGGAGCTAAAACTATCTTCCTAACATCAAAAAAGATTTCAAGCAATTCATTATGTGCAACTAGAGACATAGATTTTAACAGATTTGTGACACATGAAATGGGCTGTTGAAGCAGTGTGAAACTGTTCTAAATAATTAAGGCTGCTTTACATATTTCAGTGGTCAACTTTTTAACTCTAGATGACCCAGTAAGAACTGATGTATTAATCACAAAGGAGACAAATAGTGTTCTGCTCTTCTACCTTAAACACCCCTATATCGATTTTAAAATCATTACATGCATAAGCCTAGCTCTTTTAAATACGCCCAAGGAGGAAAAAAGTGAGAACAGTACTAAAAGAGCAAGGCACAGGAATGTTAGGGAAGGCCATGTCACAAAGCCTGCTACATTATTTCTCTGCCCTACAAACTTCCAGGAGCACAGGAACATGATCTGTTGCAGTACTCTTAAACTCCAAAGGTACAGGTTTATTTAAAAATAAAGTCCAAATGGCCAGAGTAAGAAGGACTGGTGTTAGAGGTAGATCTTCTGATAGATCTATTCCATATCTACACATACCAGTGGAAAACAATACCAACTTCTACTCGGTTTGTTTCACTGTCAGAAATTATTACCTCCTCTAATCTGCTGGGAATCTGTGCTTGTGAGCTCTCTCTAATCTGCTCTAGGTGAGAGCAGCCAGCTCATTTCAAACACTTCAAATGGTATTCTCATCTAACTTGACTTATCTGACATACAGCAGGCTAGAAGGAGTTTACACAAACAGCTCCCCAGCACATCAGTTAGCTGTTAATGCTTTTCATGAGCACAACTGGATGTCGAAGACAACGTTCATCAACAGCCTTACAGTTAGGCAACAAAATCATTGGATCAACAGATAACTGATCGCCTATGAACACACAGCACAGAAAACGGTCCGAAGATTTGGACACACTGAAACTAAATGTCACGCTTTCCATTTACACTGCCACACATTTGCCATCACATGTCAACAAATCCCATCCCTCACCCCCCACCCCCCCAAAAAAAAAATTTCCAGTAACAAAGTATCTTGGTTATCTCTTAATTATTGTTTAATTTTGTCTTGGTTATCCATTGCAGTCATTCTCACACTGGAAATTATAGACAATATTTTCTAGGAGGGGGGACATCCAACAGCCATACTACCATGCCACATGCAAGATGACAAAGGCACATAAAGTCCTAACCCATGCACAGCCTGCGTGTCAGAGACCCCATCCAGTGCTCCTCACAGAGAGGAGCTTACCAAAGAGCTTTATAATTCCCTTGTCCCTAAGAACGAATCTATGCATTACTCACTGGAGACCCCTGACGATTCAAGTACGTGGCAATTCTTCATAATCCCCACCCTCACTATAACCAGGTCCAGGGTAATAGGGAAAAAAATGCAGGAGATAAAATGGAAAACCTTATCAGGGACCAGAAAAGGAGATATGAAGGACTGAAGACAGGTAGCTAGATAGACATCCACCTGTATGCTCACAGGCAGGAGACTCCTGGCGCAAGATGACAGCAAAACCCCAGAAGAGTTGAGAACAGGAGTCCCCAAAACTATCCTAATACAAACATCTGTTTGCCCTGTCTTCATGCCTGAGTACTACCAGCCTCTCTTCTTCAACCTCTCTACATATGCACACAAGCACAACCTCCCACCACCCACTCCTTACCTATGCTGCCGTGCTGCCCCAAGCTCCACAGAGATGCAGAATTATCATCCATGTCCCAGAAACAGATGGATGTGCAGACATGCACAGAAGCATTGATACATATTCACACAGCCATATATAGGGCAAATAAATGCTAGTATCTATGGAAGTACTTGACAGAGGTGACTATAAAGCCAGTATAAACAGAAATCTATGTAGAATAAGTGGAAATTAAATGCAAGTATCAAATGTATAGGATGTGTTTCAGGCAAAAGTGACTGCCATTAAATACTATGGAAAACATCTAAGGCTAGGAGTAGAGGACCAGACCACTGCAGAAAATCAGAATGAGGACTACTCAAACCAAAAAGTCTGAGAATTACACATCTACCCACCACAATCCAGATACACCACCCTAAAATTTATGAGGATAAAAAAGGAATACTGACCTCACTATGGAAACGCAGGGGTTACATCATTCCATTAGAGAATGTAGTTTCATTAACTCATTGCTTCTGTGTGTTCTTTTTAAATCTCTCTCCTGCTTACACACATCTGTGAGCAACACAGTCATACCCCACTATCTGCCAAGGATGCACTTCTGTAGAGTGGTATGACAGACAGCAAAGCAATTTCTCCCTATAAGAACTAATGCAACAGATAGGGATGCAAGTAGGGATTTAATACATGCATACAGCATAAATATGGCAAAACTGTTTGGAGAATATATACACTGTGTATGGGGAGAACAAAGAGGCAAAGGCAGCATCATGTGGAGGAGATGCTGGCTTCCCAGAGATCGTTTTTCAAAGTATTTCTGCCACTACATCGCTGAGACCAAATGCCCGAGATAAATCTTTTACTTCAAGCGTTCTTGCTGCCTCCGTCTAAAGAATTAGGGTGGTTTTTTTTTCATTGTCATAATCTTCGTCAAATGAATCCAGATCAACTAAGGGCAAATGACAGATGAATGGGGGTCACATTTGGCCATTCAGTCTGGCAGATGAAGAGGCTGTAATCCACTCCAAAAAGCCAGCATTTCCTCCAGTTGATGATTCTAGTGATCCTGCTCCTGCCTCTCAATATGGCCACACCATACACATATAATTTCAGTACACAAGAGCAACATTCTACTTAAGCTTCTGCAAACATGTGTCTACTACATTAGAAGAAACACTATCCCCTAAACTCAACCACTTTGTCAATGATATTACTGCTCAGAGTATTAAATAACCTGTGATGGGACTCCAAAACAAGAGACAGAGAAGAAAGGATAGCTAGATATTGCCAGAGAGCCCTAAGGTAACACAGCAGCCTAATTTGCATACAGCATTATCAAGTAAATGCAAGCTATTATCAAATGTAGAAACTATTAGGTCCTGACAACATGCAACATTAATTTCATTATGCATCTCCCTGTCTGTGTTCAAATACACCTAAATACAAAGCAATCTGTTGGATATATAATGCAATTTGGTATATAAACAATAAGACCAACACCCTGGGATGTGTGCAGAGAGTTCACAAACTCTGTACACAGCCTTTGCCAAGTTGCTTTAACTCAGTTTCTCTCTGTTGCTCAGACACACACCCTCTAGAGACCATACAGAGGCAACCATCTAAATCTAGGTTGTAACTACAGTACTGTTGAACTGCTTGTTATGTAGGAGGTTTTTCAGTCCACAATGAAAGACATATACCTACCAGTGGTCATCCCATTCAGAAAAATACAAGCTTCTAACAATTTGAGTAGTCTGTTTTCACACTCAGCATCTAAATCCTCTATTTCTACAGTGAGTAGAAACATATTGCCAAAACAAGTTAACTCAAAATTTACCCACAACAAAATACATTCATCATTTATATAGTTACCATCTTTAATTTTTGTCATAAAAACAATGAAGGATAAGTCCATTTTCCCCCTGAGAAATAATCTGTGATTCAAAACAGTAATTTGACCGTCTTTGGAAGCACACCATTTGCCTTCAAACCAGTAAAGCCAATGACTGCATGAAGCCTCAGAATACTAACTTGCTGAAACTTAACCAAAGGACCTGTCATTTTGCTTCTCAGTAACAGAGATGTTTCTCCTATACCTCATCATTACTTTCTGCTCAAATTACAACCGCCAGAAAGTCTCTACTATCAGCTGTGCTGAGTGCCACGTAACCAAGAAAGCAGCGCCGTGCTCCTCCTCAGCAGTAGCTGCAAATTCTGCAAAAGTTGGCAGGAGATAGAGCAACGCTGCAGGCGGAGCACATCTACCCGTTATTCACAATTACGGTACTTTCCGCTTATCAGTATGGCTTAAAAGCTGGCCATCTCCCGGAGGAATTCAAGGGAATCTGGGTGACAAAATCAACACCACCGACCCTGGCTTAAATATTCAAATACTTATTTCCCGACTTGAGGTTAAACAACGTACTCTTTTAGCCGATGTTTGCCTGTAGGGCACCTTCTATGGAGACAAACGTGTCCCACCTCCAACAGCGAGACAGCCATGCTGCCTGCTCAGAAGGGCCAAGTGCCACTGGTTACAACCATTCCCACCACCTGTTCCACCCTCCTCCTCCTCACGGCTCTCTCAACCACTCGGTCCCCTCCTGAGGGTCTCATTACCCCTGGCTCCACAGCCCGCCCGCAGTCACCTCCACCAGAACCGCCGGGACTGTGGTTACTGCCCTCTCCTCTGCCTGGAGGAGGAAGGGAAGGGAAAAGCATCCCTGCCTCATGGGGGTGAAAGCCCTTCTGCCTGCCTCTGAGCAGTGTCACCCAACAAACCTGTTACCTCCAAGGCACCGCCAACAGCCAGAGGAACAGCTCTGCCAACGAGGGGTACTCCCCACCCCCGCCCCACAGCCCGCCCCCTCCTCCCCCAGCCCCACCCCACACACACCACACGAGAGGGGCCGCTTCCCGCCCCGCCATGACCACCCGGCGGGTGCCCTCTCGTCCCCTCCCCGTCCCGCGAAGCCCCTCACTCCCCGCCCGGCCCGTCCTGTCCCTTCAGCACCGGCCGGCCGCCCGCCCCTGCCGCACCTCGGGGTAGCGCTGCACCAGGCGGGCGATGCCCTCCCGCTCCACCTGCCACTCGGGCCGCTTCCGCTCCTTGCGCTGCAGCCGCAGCCTCTTCGTCCGCCGCGTGTATTTCTTTTTCCAGCGCTCGAAGCTGCGCACCGGGTCCATCGCCGTCGGCTCCTGACCGCCGCCGGCGCCGCCATGGCTGCCTGCCCGGCCCATGCCGTCCCCGCCGCTCCGCTTGAGATGCGCACTGCCGCCGGGGCGGGGCTGGGCTCAGGCAGAGCGCGTCAGCAGGCCGCGACGCCGGGGGCGGGCCTGGCCCAGCCCGGCTTAGCTAGGATCGGATCGGATCGGATCGGCTCGGCTCGGCTCGGCTGGACTCGGCTCGGCTCGGCCCGGCCCGGCCCGGCCGCCAGGGAGCGCGTGCGGGGCTTCGGGCCTTCCCCGGCCGGTGGAAAGGTAAAGAGGTTGCACAAGAGTTGAAATAAAATCACGCTTCATGTAATACAACCCAAAAAATGAGCTTTTGGTGCAGCATGGAAAATGCGGCATGCAAAATGTGCTCTATGATAGAGGTTGTAAAATGAAAAAAAAACAAAAACATTTTTTAAAAAAGCCTTAATTGGAAAGGAGTGTGTGCTTAGTCCTGTCATACGTTTTGTCCTTGGCAATATGGCGTTGGTGAGGGATCAGGGAAAGAGTTCTATGACAAGTCTGTTGATGCTTTATTTGCTAATTCATTACAGTGAAAAACTGACATTTAGAAAAATCAAAAAGTAGCTGAAAGATGCTTGGTGGGCCGGGTGTTTAAGATGCTGGATTTAAGCTCTGTTTGATGTGTGTTTTGACCCCTCATAATACAGCTGTGGTCAATCGTAATGGCCTTGGCTCAGAGCCTTGAACCGTGCAGAACACGGGTTGGCAGAACATCACAGGGAAAACTACAAACATGCAGAGTTGTTTTACACTGGGTGGTATAAGGGTGGTCTCTGTCAGAAGCACATATCTCTCAAAGTAATTAGGTTTAATCAACCTGCAGATTTATATTACGCTATCTTTACGTGCACCGATTCTTAACCCCTCCCTACGGGGAAGGTCTGCATCGTCAGAAATTATTTGCTGAGTCAGTTTTAGCACTTCATCAGCACACAGAATTAAAAACAAAATCAGGCTGCAGAGTTACTGTGCCACATCAAGAAGAGAAAATTACAAGCATTTATGCAATGTCATGAGAAGGAAGTAAACACATTGATAAGGGGAACAGTGAAAGGCTCCCAAAATAATTACTGTCTCTGATGAGGGTTTGGAATTCTGGAAAGCCAAGGGAAAGAGGGAGTGTCTCCTAATTAGCTCCGCTTTTGCCATACATGTGTTGAGTGTATCACTGAAGATGTTTTCCCTCCTCTCTGACATCAGGGAATCCTGTGATCATAGAAATGTTTGTTTTCCCTTTAAAATGCGTTACATTCCTAATTTCAGGAAGGGCTGGAAAAATCTCCATTAAATATGCCCCAGCGGGATCTCTCCTCCCAGGTGCAGCCTGGAATGCAATAGTTTTCTCTAGGGGTTTATTTGCTGTTAAGATTAATAAGGATACTGAAGGTTTAACTCTTGAAACAAATGTTTTTTTTCCAGAAGTACCTGGTGAAAAACTATTTGCAGGAGGTGCTCTTCCACCCCAAAGGATGTGCTTCTGGGGGGTGCTACATCTTTCCCACAATTACAGTACATTAACTTGACATGCAAAACAAGGTCCCAGTCTAACACAATCAGACCATCCAAGGGCTCAGCTGCCATTTTAAGCATTTCTGTCTGTCCACCTGCAATACAAACAAAAACCCTCCTGTGTCGAATTTCTGCTGTTGCAGCACTGTAGTGAGATTAACCTTTTTGTAAGTAAATGTGCAGGTATAAGTGTTGTGTTTGAACATGCTGTCTTTGCTCACCTGGTCTATGTTTTGCCTACAGGCTGATCTCTCATAGCAGAACAGCAGCAGTGGTCTGTGAGTCACTACAGACATAAATCCTCAATGAGAAAAGTTATATAGAAAAATCCCATCCTATTTCTAAAACATTTTTTGCTGCTATCATGAGGAATACTGTTAATTATGTCTATATGTTTCTGATGCTTTTTAATTATTTATTTGATCATTAGCCAAAAGATCCATATACCAGGAAAGGAAAAACAGAAAGTCAAAAGCAGCCTGTCCTGTGTCCCACAGGAGAAGGTAAAACGCCAGAGAGCCTCTCAGCCTAATGCTGGGGGTCTGGGAGCCTGCAAAGGGCCAGAAGCTGCCCTTCAGTTTATTCTGCTGTCCTCTCACCCTGAGGGGCTTGCCTGAGAAATGGACAGTGGTTTGTAAAAGTTTCCCTTATATTCATGAAGAAATGTTAACATGTTAAATTTTATTTGTTTACAATGTGCAAGACTACTTCAGTTGTCTTGTAATAGTACTATCCCTAAAACTGTTGCAAAACCAGGGATCCTTCTGAGTAATAAAACGCTTGAGAGAGGGAGAAGAAAAATTTGCTTTTACAAGCTAACAAAAGATTCAAGCACGGTTGTTTACTTGCAATTTGGAGAAATGAAGAGAGTGTGGCTGTAGCAATAAATGTAACAAGGCTCCATCCAAGACCACATAGAAGAAGGGGGCAATTTTTAATTTTAAACAAGACTGATTCCAGTAGCAGTCATTCTCACATAGATTTCACTCTCATGCTTACTGAGGCTTTCCCTCTCATAAGCACAAACATATATGTGTCTGGGCAGGGTTGTTTATGGTGACAACGAGGCAAAGGGTCACCAAGTATAAAGGTCTGGGCCCTGAGGGCACTCATAGGCCTTAATGGCCCTGACCAGCCTTACCTGCGGCCTCCCCCTACACCCCGCCCTTGGGCCCAGGAGCCCCATTTCAGCTGCTCCCTGGGTCATCTGTCATGTTGGTCCCCAGCTCAGCCACAGCTCTGCTTGTCCTTGGCCATAGACCCCACTGATTGGGACTCTGAGCTGCAGACTGAGTTCCTGGCTTGACCTGGGACCTGCTTCATCACTGTGGACCTGCCCAGTCATCAACAGCTGTATCTGACCCTGGTTATGGTCATCAGGCCTGATCCTCATACTGATCCTGATCCCGATCCCAATCCTGACCCTAACCCTGAACAGAGAATTGATTTCCCAGTTTGACTTTGGACTGCCTCATCACCACAAACCTGTCTGATGAGCTGGACTCTTGGTTGACCCTGGCTGCCACCCATGAATGTGCCCTGCTCCCTCGCTCAGGGGCTGTGTTATCATACCTAGCTCCTGGCTCTTAGCAAGCAGTCAGCCCTTGCCATGCCCTGACAATCAAGCCCTTATCATTTTTTCTGTGTTCATCCTGAGTGGTGACAATGGTGCACAGTCTTTGGTATCCTTTGTATTTTCTCTTGACAAAACCTCAGGGTCAAGTTGAGTTGTATCATACTACTGTTGCTCCAGATCTGTGCTATGGGACTTTCTGTATGGCGTGGACTTAGTACATTTGGGCCTACACCCAAATCCTGCCAATTCCCCATTCTTACCTGTATTCTTTCTTGCACTTCATGGTTGGTCTTAATCTGTGACTTGCTGCACATGCATCATTCCCTGCTGTCCCATTTACTTCCGGTGCTTCATGCTGCTGCATAGACTCTTGTTCACATGCCATACACCCCAGTTAAATTCCTGTAGAGATTTGCAAAGAAAATGTTTAAGATAACTGGGGTTGATTTTATTTAAGTAAAAAAAAAAGGAACATTGTATGTGCTTAAGTTAAACTTCGGGGTTTCCATTAAATCTTTGATTGTTTTGCACTAACCCATTTTTCTACGTAATCTTGATCACCTGTCTAAAGGAGTCATCAGCAAACCAGAGGAGGTGACCCTGGAAGTACAAGATGTCAATGAAATACCACTGAAACCTTTCTCAATGAAACGGTCACGTGCTAGGAGAATTTCCTCAACTGAGAGGCTTTCGACACTCTTCCACTTATCTTCCAAGGCTTACTTGCTGTGCCTCAGGAGATTTGAGAGAAAAATCTGGAAAAATTTACATCTGAAGATTGTCCTTGAGTTTCTGTGAATGAGACATGGAAGCTTGAAAACACACACAGTGAAAGGATGGATCTTCAATGTAATATTTGCAGTACTAAGATGTAACTTCAGACTGGAAAAAAATACGGAAATGCCAGGCAGATTTATGAATGTTATTTTTAATAGAAGTAATGTTCCTACAGGAAATCATTATGAAGATTTTTTTCCTCTCTAGAGGATGTACAGTATGGCACAGAAAAATGGTAGCCCTACTTGGAAAAAGAAAAATCACTTCAAACAAGCATTATTAGGTGTGGTGGCCAGAACTGTTCAGAGAAGAGGTGGGTGTCAGGGCCCTGAGAACACTATTGGACCTTACTCAGCCAGCCAGCCTGCCCACCCTGGGGCCTCTCCCAACCCCTGCCCATGGGCTCAGGAACCCCTTTCACCTTAGCCTAAATATATTACTCTGAGCACCACAGCTGAAAAAAATCAGTGGTGCTGTCAGTTTAAAAGAGACAGCACTCTTATGCAGACCCAGGGTAAACAACTCTAAAAAGGAGGCACATTAGGTGTCTGTAATAACAAACAAACAAACAAACAAACAAACAAACAAACAAACAAACAAACAAACAAACAAACAAACAAACAAACAAACAAACAAACAAACAAACAAACAAACAAACAAACAAACAAACGTACAGAGGAAAAAAAAAACATAGAATTGGGTTTTCCTATATTGGGTAGCCCTATAATAAAAGGGCTATCACCCAAGAAATTAAATTTTAGAAGTTAAACTGGATTTTCAAAAACACAGTAGAAACACTGTTTCAGTAATTCCTCGTATGAGCAAATGGGTAAGTTGTGATGAAAAAGTATTATCAGTTATGACCAAGAATTTTGTGTGGTGTAATTGGGGGTTTGTACTTTCCTCTTAGTAACGAGCTACTGTTTCCCAGCAATAAAATAAATATGATTTTGCAGTTGACATTATGAGCTCTTCTTGTGGAACTAATAAAGTGAAAATGCTTTTATCAAGTATATCAATTACAGGAATTTGGTTTTACGTAGACACTGCAAAATGTATTCTGCTCTGGAAGAAAAGTAGTCACACTATTACTCTAAATATAAATGCATGGTCCAGCTTAAAAACTCTTGGAACAAATAACCAATTGCAAGTTTGTCATTACACACATACACAGGCAACATAGAGTTAATTCTGAAAGATTTCTTACAGGTATCTGGATTTAAACGTTCCTACCACAGAAAATTTTAGAATTAAGTCTTTTCTGTCCACGTAGGTAAATAGTTTTATATTTTGAAAAAGCCAACTGTCACATATAAAATAATATTAGAAAGTAGCTGCTTGTTTTTCAAGCCTGAGACTACCAGAGGACAAATGATGTCTTCATGGAGAGAAATATGTCCTTCTCCAATCCAGTCCTTCACTCATTTTCTTTGGCCATGGAAAATCCAGTAGACACCACTATGGAAACAGCGCTCAGTTCTTAAAACTGTCCTTCAAAAAGTTTCCAAATTGGGATTCTTTTAGGAGACACAGGTTATAAGCCTATTATCCTCTTAAAACCTGGGGTGAAACAGACTGGGAAAAGTGGGGGAAGAGAGAGGACTTATGCTTCTCTGTTGTCTTGATTACCAGAATTTTAACCAAATGCCGATTATATGGATTGGAATGACAGCAACCAACTTACCAAATGTTTAAATGAAAGCCACCCTCCAAAGGACAGATTTAAGTTTACACAATAAAATTAATCTTTGTGCCATGATGCTTCAAAAACACTCAATGTATGTGAAAAACAGCGATGGGGAAAAATTAACAATGTTTCTTCAAAATCAGAAGCAAAACCAGCTTGTCAAGTCTCTAGAAATGCTGAAGAATATTGACACTGTTGGTCAGGAAGCTTTGAATTATATTGTATGATACAACAATGTTTTAGGAAAAAAGCTGAAGAGCTCTTTAATAAGATAGCATAAACCATTTCTTCTGGAATGACAAAGGATTTTTTGTGTTCTAGGGGACTACTGTTGGTGATTCTAATATTCATTATTTATTCTGCAGGGCCTCAAAATGAACTTTTTGCCAGTGAAAGTGCACCTGAATGTTGGGAAAGTTGTGATGAAAGCCCTGGTCAAAGAGGACACTTCCATAGTCAAGGAAAAAGCTTTCGCTCAGATTGTAAGACAACAATGTGACCACCTGTAAAATGGAAACTAATTTTAAAAATTAATGACTTACTGTGTCATACTTTTAGTCTTTAAATAAAACTCTTTAAAATGTTATATGTAAAAGCTTCTGTTTTAAAAACACACGGGATGGAGGTTAAAACAAATAAAAAATTGAAACATTTTTCCTTTAAGCCAGCAAAGGTGTTTTTATTCAATGTTATAAGCATGACAAATCTTGCAAGAAATATATGATGGGGTTTGCTGAAACTTGTTTTCCCTCACAGAACTGTCAAACACACCCAGACTTTGCAGGCCCTGTCACTTCACTGCTTCCTACAGCTTGCCCTGCAGCACTTTGCACTTCTCAGAGCTTTTGGTGCCAGGACCAGGATGAAGTTTAGGTATATCTAAGCCACTAGAGGCCGTACCAGACCTGTAGAAATAAAAATTACTAATAAACCATGATGACAATAGCTACATACTAAAAAGAACCACTAAATAATCAAGCCTGCCTTTTTTTGATGGCCAGGATCTGTGTGCAGTCCTGGAGCACAGGGTGTTATTCCAGTTCAGGGGACTCCATAAGTATGTGTTTAATTTTGAACACATTTGACAGTTCTTTCGCAAACTGAGCTGATTTTCTGTCTCAGATGCAGAGTTGACAAATCAAATTACGAAAGATCAGTTAACCTTTCAGATGATCACACATTTTGGAAGAATGCCATTTCTGAAACAGAATAGTATATACCATGGTGCTACTGAGGCTTAATATAAAAATGACACACTTAAATGCTGTCATTTAATTACAAAAAAACTTTATGGATAAAACGACTTGCATTTAGCACAGTTCTTAGGCTCTTTGTATTTCAGAATCATTTCAGGAGACAGTTAATGTATTGTTTTTCCCAGCCCATTAGCATAGTACAATATATTTAGTTTGTAAGATATGTAAAAAATGGCACTGTGCCTTTATGCAGCAGGCACTTATGCCTTATTATCTGTGGTTTCGTGTGCTTGATTATTCTTGCATTTGGAGAGTCATAGTTTATTATTTTGATTCTGTAGTTTATTCACTAGGTGTATTGCTCAACTCTGAGGTGCACATTTCTCTCCTACTTACTATGACTTAATAACACCTCTTTGTGTGGCTGTGAAGTGTAATCCACCCAGCCTGCCCTATGTATCTGCATAATTCTGGCTGTAGAAGTTAACTTTGGTTTAAATGTTTATACTCATTAGACCTGTATTTGACAGCAATAGGTCATGAGACCAATTTTAATGAAGAGACATGGGCTGGGAGTCAGTCACAGAAAGGCAATGTGGGAAGGCAAAAGGAAGCTGAAGATAAACTACCTCAATAGTACCTGTTTACGCCGACAGAGGTGAGGGTGGACTCATGTCCATGTCTACACCACTCAACTGACAATCCCTATACTTGTGCTCTGGTAGGAATCCAGTGTGGGTCCATATGGACATTAGCCACATGAACTGTGAAGTTGTCAAACCAAATTCATTGCATATATAACTGCAAAGTCACATCAAAAATAAATTTAACTTCATGCTTTATTACTTCAGTTGTACTAGATTTCTCAAGCAGAAGGCGTTCTCAAGACTCAGGTGAAAAGGATACTGTCACGATAGCGTGAGTAGCCACATGTGACCTCCAAAAACCAGAGCAATCGCAGCATTCTAAAAAATGGAGACAGAAAAGCTGCAGCGCTAAATCCCCTCATCTACACACTCGCTAATGCAAGGAAAGGGTACAAGATTTTCTTTCTGCAGATTTGTCTACAGTTCCATACTGACGGTCCATTCACGATCGATGGAGTACAGCCATGTGCCTGAATACTTGGATTTCTGAATCTAACAATAACATTTCTGTACTACTGCTGGTTGTAAGAACGCAGAAAAAGCAAAACCAAAAACATTGTTAAGAAAAACAATGGTTTTTATGGGAGATTCTGGATACTTTTTTTAGACAAACCAGCATAATGATTTCACATTTCTTAGCAATCAAATCCCAGGGGTTGGATTCAGCTCCAGACTGTAGATAGATACGTATAGGCATCTAAATGGAAGAGCTTGGTTCGGTTGCTCTGTTGCCATCTGAGATGCTGTAAGGCATCCTGTCCAAGCCTCAGCTGCTTCTCCAGAAGGGCACAGATCTCCCATATGCCCCATGTCATATCTGCCAGCCTTGTGCAGATGCTTCTATATCCCAGGCACTTATGTTTAATCCCACTGGAAACTGTAGAGCTATTTGGCTTATTTTGAAAGAGGCATCTCATTTAATCATCTGAATCCCTCTCTAGGCTCCATTAGCTGTATTGGCTAGATCTCCACTCACTATAATGGGAGCATGACATGTAGATGCAACATGTAAGTGCCTGCAAGCTGGAAATGACTGTCCCACATCCCTCCCCAAAGAGTTTAATGTTCACCACATGTAAAGACTCAGTAAGATGCATGTGAAAACATGGACCTAAAATGCTTCACTGAGCCTCAGCAGATTAGTGTTCCAGTTTCACTTCATTTAGCAATCCTTCAAATCATTTTAGCATCAACCGTAACACTGAGGAAACAGGTTATTTCAGCAGCTGTGGTTGATTCACAGGCAAAGTTAAAGCCTAAACAAATATTTCAGTGGGTTTTTTTTTTAATCTGGTTCACAAAATGTTCAGTATTCTTTAATTAAATTAGCATCTCTATTTCAGATTTAATTTATACAGGTTTAGCAACTGATAAAAACAAACAAAAAACCCATAAGAGCTTTACACAGCTCTACAAAACACTGGTTCCTACCAAATTCAAGAGCTTGACAGCTGCAGCCGCTCAGTCTAAGCTAACAGGCTCTGCTGCTCAGTGGTGTTAGGCAGCATAAACTTCCTACCACAAAGCTCAGGTTCATGGCTTCCAGGGGAGACATGGATAACCATGCAACCATTGACGCTCATCTATGCAGGTGTTACTTGGCAGTCTCCTATTTTGCTCACAAAGGAACAAATCAAATACGCCTGAACAGTAAGCTATAAGTACCTCTTGCATAAATAAATATTTTGAAGAGTAAAGGGAAAGCACCACTGGCAATCTATGGGGTCTCTTCTGGCACATGATTTTCAACTATTTGGAAGTGATCTGAAAATGGAGTTAGGAGTGAGGAGGCAAAGTTCAGTCTTTGTCTGAGCTACATTGCAAGAATGCCTTTGCATGGCCATGCACCTCACTGAGCTGGACACAGACCATGATGCACTGAGTTGACTCCCTGGCTTGACCTTGGACCTCAGATCACCATAGACCTGTGTCTGCTGGTCACTGGCATGTGGCTGAGCTAGGTGACCACCACCGGACCTGCCCTGCTCACCCTGCTCAGGCACCATGGGACCATGACTTGTCAGTGAGGAGGACACTGTTCCTGCCTGCCTTGCTGTCACTCTACACTCCCCGTTCACCTTTCCTTGCAGAGCAGCCTTGCTGCTGCCAACAGTATGTTATCTAGTGTGACAAAGGATTTCCTGTGAAGACAGTAGAATAACTGGCTAGGTAATAAAACAACAATTAAAATTCAGTGTAAATAAAGGTGAGATTATGTAGATGGGGAACAACCATCCCAACTTTGTATGTACCAAAGATGGGCTCTGAGTTGATTTTACAACCCTTAAAATCTGAGTGATTTGAAGAGCCAGTTTCTATTATAAGTTTCTTATTCAGGCATTCACTGTCTAGCTATCTAGCCAGAAATTATCCCATGATGGACAAATAAGACCAACTAAAAGCAAAAGTAACAAAAGCCCCAGTGTTATTGCTGTATACCATTAAGTTGTATATGTGTATGTTGTCCAGCTGGATGGTGGCATGTAGAGCTTTAATAGCAACAGCACTCAGCTTTCTACCCCAAGACTGTAGACAGTCTGTGAAGAATTTATACTGCACATCAGTCAGTGAAGTCCAAGGCAAATATTCTGTGCTCTGCTTTTCCTTGTCTGACACGGAAGAAAACTGCATGCATTCATTCACATTGACCTGTATTGGTCAGTTTGGGTTTTCTATACTGTCTGGCCCCTCAACAGCCTCATGATGTCAGGAAATAGTAGCATCTTCACTGCACAGAAAGGCTGAATAAAGGAGAGAACATCTGCGTGGCTTACTTTCTCTTAGAAGACCCAGAACACTCACATCCCTTTAAACACAGCAACTCAAATACTGCTAGAACTTTAAATCCAGTCCTTGCTGGCGTTTTGCTGTAGCTGTACATGAGGCTTAGGTTTCACTCTGCAATACTTCAGATGTGGAAAGAAGGTAGCTCCTTTTAGGGATGAATAAAACTGTAAGAAGCACATCTAATCACACCGAGTGTTCACAGAAGCACACCATGGCAAGAATGTGCTTGGGCATTGCCTCTCTGCTCAGGATAGTATCAATGGATTCAGAAACATGAATATGAATTCAAATTGGAGTGGCAAAAAGCTTCCGTTCTTCCTACCATTTATTGTTACTGCCTTTCATTTTAAATCTGTGCTTACTGTTTTTTGTGCCGTAAAAATTGGCATAATACATATCAGCATAATATAGCATATTATGCTATTGAATGAGTTACAAAGATAACAAAAAAGACAGGTCTTACTTAAAAAACACATGCTTGAAAAGGAACTAAAAAACAGAGGAGAAAACCCAGGATACACAGTGAGATTCAGTTTAACTTTAGGAAGAAGGAAGAGGCATTTGAGTTGCTACTTATGTTCCTGTAGAGGAGAAGAAAAAGATTTATTTTCCTTAATGGGGAATTGTTTTAAGCAGTGCAGAATGACTGAACTTGGTGGACTGAGAATCCAGACTAATAGCTTTAACTTACAGCAATTTGTGTGTGTGTGTGTGTTTTGCTTTGTTTTCCCTTCAGTTGTCTTTCAAAAGCAATAGCAACCAAAACTGTGCATTCATCACCTCCTCTTTGATCCACGCTCTTGATAGCAGCTATTTTGCATCTTTGTTCTAATCACTCCACCCATTCCTTGCAGTAATATTAACAAGAAACTTCCTGTGCGTGGATGCCTTTCTGCAATGAATCCAATTACTGCGGCTCCAGGGAGGGGTTCAATGGGCCACAGATGCAACAGGGAAGACAGATTGGTGTGACAGATATATTTTTAAAAGCAGTTCACAGTCCTCAAGGTTGTGAGGCAACTGCCTTTCACTGTGGAGAACTTCTCTGATCAACACGTGGCTCAGAGGCTAGTGCCATCGGTGAAATTTTGGGTTTTTTGATCATGGGGAGGTTTATACAGCACCGGGCCTGCTGGCAGTGCTTGGAGTTCACCTGTCTCAAAGGGGGAAAAGGATTCTTGCAAATGAGTCAGCAGGGCTCATCAAGAGGGCTTCAAACTACGTTCGAAGGGGGAAGAGGATGTAGCCAGGCCCACCAGAGAAGAGCCTAGGGGTGGCATGCCAGGGTTGGTGGTGAAACCAATAGCCCAGCTCAAGTGCATCTACACCAATGCACGCAGCATGGGCAACAAACAGGAGGAGCTGGAAGCCATTGCGCAGCAGGATAGCTACGACTTAGTTGCCATCACAGAGACATGGTGGGATGACTCTTATGACTGGAGTGCTGCAATGGATGGCTATAAGCTCTTCAGAAGGGATAGGCAAGGAAGGAGACGTGGTGGGTGGCTCTGTATGTTAGGGAGTGCTTTGATTGTGTAGAGCTTAGCAACTTTGATGATAAGGTTGAGTGCTTATGGGTAAGGATGAGGGGGAAGATCAACAAGGCAGATATCCTGCTCGGGGTCTGTCATAGACCACCCAAGCAGGATGAAGAGGTAGATGAAGTGTTCTACAAGCAGCTGAAGGAAGTATCACAATCAGTTGCCCTTATTCTAGCGGGGGACTTCAATTCACCAGACGTCTGCTGGAAATACAACACACAAGTGGAGAAAAGCAGTCTAGGAGGTTCCTGAAGTGTGTGGAAGAGAAATTCTTCACACAGCTGGTAAGTGAACCTGCCAGGGGAGGTGCCTCACTTGACCTCCTGTCCACAAACAGAGAAGGCCTTGTCGGTGATGTGGTAGTCAGAGGCCATCTTGGGCTTAGTGACCATGATATGATTGAGTTCTCGATTCTGGGCAAAGTAAGAAGAAGGGTCAGCAGAACCACTACCATGGACTTCCGGAGGGCACACTTTGGCCTGTTTAGGGCACTGGCTGGGAGAGTCCCTTGGGAGGCAGTCTTAAAGGGCAAAGGAGTCCAGGAAGGCTGGGCTTTCTTCAAGAAGGAAGTCTTGCAGGCACAGGAGCAGGCTGTCCCCAAGTGCCACAAGACGAACTGGTGGGTAAGACGACTGGCCTGGCTGAGCAGGGAGCTTCTGCTGACACTCAGGGAAAAAAGGAGAGTCTGCCACTTTTGGACGAAGGGACAGGCAACACAAGAAGAGTACAGAGACCTCGTTAGGTCTCGCAGGGAGAAAATTAGGCAAGCAAAAGACCAGCTAGAACTCAACCTGGCCACTGCTGTAACAGATAACAAAAAATGTTTTTACAAATATGTTAACAAAAAAAAAAGAGAATCAAAGAGAATCTGCATCCTCTATTGGATGTGGAGGGGAACACTGCAACTGAGGATGAGGAAAAGGCTGAGGTACTAAATGCCTTCTTCGCCTCAGTCTTTAACAGCCAGACCAGTTATCCCCAGCATATTCAGCCCCTGAAGCAGGAAAGCAGGGACGGGTCACAGAATAAACCCCCCCATAGTCCAGGAGGAAGCAGTTTACAACCTGCTGCGCCACCTGGACACTCACAAGTCTATGGGGCTGGATGGGATCCACCCGAGAGCACTGAGGGAGCTGCCAGAGGAGCTTGCCAAGCTACTCTCCATCATTTCCCAGCAGTCCTGGTTCACAAGGGAGGTCCCAGATGACTGGATGCTTGCTGATGTGATGCCCATCTACAAGAAGGGCCGGAAGGAGGATCCAGGGAACTACAGGCCTGTCAGCCTGACCTTGGTACCAGGGAAGGTTATGGAGCGGTTTATCATGAGTGAGCTCACCAAGCATGTGCAGGACAACCAGGAGATCAGGCCCAGTCAGCATGGCTTCATGAAAGGGATGTCCTGCCTGACCAACCTGATCTCCTTCTATGACAGGGTGACCTGCCTACTGGATGAGGGAAAGGCTGTGGATGTTGTCTACCTGGACTTTAGTAAAGCCTTTGCTACTGTCTCCCACAGCATTCTCCTGGAGAAGTTGGCTGCTCACGGCTTGGACAAGTGCAGTCTGTGCTGGGTTAAAAATTGGCTGGACGGCTGAGCACAGAGCACAGTGGTGAATGGAGTCAAATCCAGTTGGCGGCCAGTCACGAGTGGTGGTTCCCAGGGCTCAGTGCTGGGGCTGGTCCTGTTCAATATCTTCACTGATGATCTGGATGAGGGGATTGAGTGCACCCTCAGTAAGTTTGCAGATGACACCAAGCTGGGTGGAAGTGTCGATCTGCTGGAGGGCAGGAAGGCCCTACAGAGGGAGCTGGACAGGCTGGATTGTTGAGCTGGAGCCAACGGTATGAGATTCAACAAGGCCAAGTGCCGGGTCCCGCACTTGGGTCACAACAACCCCATGCAACGCTACAGGCTTGGGGAGGAGTGGCTGGAGAGGTGCCTGGAGGAAAAGGACCTGGGGGTGTTGGTTGACAGCCGGCTGAACATGAGCCGGCAGTGTGCCCAGGTGGCCAAGAAGGCCAATGGCATCCTGGCTTGTAGCAGAAATAGTGTGGCCGGCAGGAGTAAGGAAGTGATCATGCCCCTGTACTCGGCACTGGTGAGGCTGCACCTTTAATATTGTGTTCAGTTTTGGGCCCCTCACTACAAGAAAGACATTGAGTCGCTGGAGCATGTCCAAAGAAGGGCAACGAAGCTGGTGAAGGGTCTAGAGAACAAGTCTTATGAGGAGAGGTTGAGGGAGCTGGGGTTGTTTAGCCTGGAGAAGAGGACGCTGAGGGGAGAACTTATCGCTCTCTACAACTACCTGAAAGGTTGTAGTGAGGTGGGTGTTGGTCTCTTCTCCCAGGTCACTAGTGCTAGAATGGCCTCAAACAGCTTCAAGCTGCATCAGGGGAGGTTTAGATTGAATATTATGAAAAAAATCTTCACTGAAAGAGTGGTCAGGCATTGGAACAGGCTGCCCAGAGAGGTGGTGGAGTCACCATCCCTGGAGGTATTTAAAAGACGTGTAGACGAGGCAGTTCAGGGCATGGTTTAGGAGACATGGTAGTGTTGGGTTGACAGTTGGTCTTGATGATCCTAGAGGTCTTTTCCAACCTTTATGATTCTATGATTCTACAGGTTGAAATAGGTAACTGCATTTTGTTAGGCCCCCAAAAAAACCTTGTACAGGATGAATAGATTCTGTGTCAGTTCTTGGCCAGTATGGGCTGGAAAAATGTGCTTTGCCAAATAATGACCTTGAAGATATACTGTAATTCATGAAGGACATAAGCATCAATCGAAATTTCAAAAAATGAAGTGAAAAATAAACCATTGAAAAACATGTTCTTTCTAGAAAGACAGAAAAGCCATTTTAAATCCTGTGAAAGACATAGTTAATAGTATCTTTTAAAGGAATTACAGACTATCCATATTATGAACTATCAAATCATCTCTCAACGTGCTGATTTGGTGTGCAAGGCATTTATCTGAAGAGTTCAGGTGAATGGTTCCTTGCACTTCCTGGCCTCAAACCTGCTTGCCAACATCATGATGGGATGCTTAACTTCAGTGCATTTCCCTGACCCTTCAACAGCTGGACACCATGCTGTGGGGGCGGTAGGGAGCTGGGTTCACAGCCAGTCTTCTGCAGTTCCTACACCTTCCAGGACAAGGCTGTACTCAGAGTATTAAAACTCCTATGAACAGGCCAGTTTCTGATGAGCTACAGATTTTTAAGGGTCCTTGCTGTAAATTTATCACCATTTCTGTTGTCTTTAGCAGCTTAAGTGTGTGAAAAGCATTTGCAGTATATTAATTTTGAAGTATCTCAGTGGTCTTAGTTGACATTCCTGTGTTGGATTAACTTTTTACTGGATAGATGGAAGCTGCCCCTGAAGCCTTGAAGCATAGTTTTCTTTCATATTCTGTGATCTAGAGTCAACATTAACATAGTGTAAATTTTGCTCCAATAATGGCTTAAATGTACTTAAAAATAAATGTCTCTGATTTATTTAATGACTTTCTTTAGCAATAGGAGACAGTTGTCTGAACATAAGCTCACAGTTTATTACCCTGATCACTTAACCACACTATTTTACCTCTGCAGCATGTAAATATAGAAACAATAAAAGGAGGAGCTGCAGATTATGACAAGAGAGGAACAAAACCCAGAAGAATTTGAGACTTTCATTTTCCTACCATAATGCAGCCTTTAAAAGCAAGTTGGGGAATTACTTTACAGGCTGGATAGTCTCCAAAAGGTAAAAGACTTTTACAAGCAGTTATCAGGATATAGGTATTAAAGTAGTTTCTCATATAGAGTTCAACATTAACAATTTTTCAGTGAACAGTGCAGACAGAGAAGCTGTGTTTGTTTATATCATATGCATTTGCATGCCTTTAGAGACCTTTCTTCTGACTCAAGGCCTGATTTTGCTGAGGAGATGAGAACTGGTGACATATGAGTTCCCCGCTTCTCCTGAGTTTCAAAATAAACCAATTTTTGCTTTTTTAGAAAACAGATCCTTCAAAACCAGTGGTATATGCTAGTTTGTTTTTAACTAGTTTTACAAGTGTTTATGCACTTATTTAGTAATAAGTCAGTTTGGTTTTTCAAGAGCTTCAAACTAGAGCAATAAAGTTGCACTGTCATTTCTAAGATACCACTGTATTTTTTTGCCTCATTGCCACTTATAATATCCATAGCATAGCTACATACTGGGATATATAGTTATATAGAAGCTTTACAGCTGTTGAAGTAACATCATTCACAAATGTTTAAATGGATACCTGCATTGATATCACATTTAGTGAGATGAATTGATATCATTAGTCTTCTGCAAAGTCACACGTCACATCTACATGTGTTGGCGACAGACAAACTTTTCCCAGAGATACACATAAATAGTACTGAAAAAAACCCACCAGCAATTTGACTCAAAGAACACTCCATAAAGAGATTCAAATCATCTATAAATCCAGCATTACAGAAAAATCATATGCAGATGCACTGGAAATATGAGGTTTTATCTGTTTATCAGGAAGACAACTTAGGATTGGGTGGAAAACAACAGTACTATTCAGAGGACTGAAGAACAGCGAAGATAAGAAAAATCCTCAGTGGCTCCATTGCCTTGAACTTTGAACAATAGTTTACATTATCATCACATGAACAAAATATGCTAGTATTGTTATTAACAATGCCTCCAATTTATAGTCACTTTGCACTGGAACAAGGTCTTTTTTTCATAAAGTTACTAAGGAATTATTGATATTAAGTATATTGGTAAGTGGGTCCCCATTTAACAAAGTTACTCAGCCGGTTTGCAAATACCTCAGTATATATAAACTGTGTTTACCCTTAACCCAAGCAGCTAGACAGTATTTAGGACTATATTGTTGGGTCATTTTCACTGGAAGAAAAATACCTCTTCTCTCTCTGCATATCCTGGTTGTGCAAATCATCTCTCCAAATTCCTGTTTGCTAAGTACAGTAACAAAACACAAAAGCAGGAGGCTAACTTCCACATTCAGAAGCCTAGCTCAGATAAGTCTGAACTCACAATTTCTGATCCATGTAGAATTACAGGTACTGGATTTCACTGTTTGTTTTCTTCCTGTAGTAGAATACAGGCATGAACATGAATTTTATGTTTACTATTTTCTGTTAAATGATAATTATATAATTCCATGTCAGTGATAACAAAGAATTATATGTCATTAAGTAATGTGGATTAAAAACCCAGTAGATTTGAAGAAGACTGTAAGCCAGTGACTACGACTTGCTCCTTCTGGGTTCCCCTTCAGGCTACAGTACTAGTGGTCTCCAATGCTCTTTTTAACGTCCTGGTTGCTTTCATACACTCACATGGTCTGATGCAACAAAATCAACATTCTTCCTTTTCCCCATTCTAGGAGTCACTCTGGTTTGATCATCCAGTAGAGTGGAGCTGAAGCCTCCTACAACTAGGTCAATAATATTTTGCCTTCATGACACAAACAAATGACCTACTCAGAAGTATTCTCCCAGCTCAAAGTTATTCCAAATATGTTGCTGGGTTAACCACACACTAGTAGGCTTTGTCAGATTAGGCATTGCCTTTCTGTGCAAGTGATCTGTGAGACCCTCCACAGCTGTCTCACCATCCTCTTCACCAGTTTCTCCTACTTTCCCTCCCAGTCATCGATGCTGGTGATTGTTGGGTCTGGATGCCGCAGGTTCCAATTTAACACTTTGCTTTAACTTTAGACTCTTACCTCAGACTTTTCCTAATCTTTCACTCAGTCTCTCCACTGGACACTTGCCTTCCTCAGAGCCTGTTTTGTTCCACCCTCAGCCCATGCTGTTGCTTCCATCATCTTGTGCACCAACAACATATCACCACAGCCCATGCTGGACCCAAAATTATGTTTCCCAGCTAAGAAGGTCATTTGGTAAATCCTTTCCAATTTTATCTTTTTCTGGCACAGAGCCAGGTTATGGGCATATTGCCAGCACACATACTGCTCTCCTACCCCACCCTGGGCCTCATGTCTTTGTGCCTACCTCACTTCTGGAGCCATGCCTGGGGCCGCACCCCTTGCTACACCCCCGCAGTGGAGCCACTCCTGGTCCTGGCCTGAACACCTCTGCGTCAGCCCCACCTGTGAAGCTGTGCCCCAGGCTGGGCTTCTCCCCACACCCTTAGCCTTGTGCTTCCCTGCCGGCTTCCTCCATGTGTTTACCAGCAGTGGAACCCAGCCTGGGTCCAGCAGGCTGTAGTGCCTGATGGCTTGAGTTTTGAATGCAGACAAAACATATACATAGGTACAATTATAATTTATTCAGCTTGAGAAAAGGAGAGAACATGGGCTGTAACCGTATGCTCCTCTCCCAGGTAAACATCAATCAGACATCTAATATCTTGTGGATTTTTAATTGATTTGTAGGTTGACATAGTTATATGCCATCCCCAGACAGATCAGGCTCCTCTATAGGTACATCTTCCAGCACAGGTGTTCTTCTTCTCTTGTGATGACTTTTGCTGCAGCAGCAGTTGTGCTGGGTCTGGCTGGGATGGAGTTAACTTTCTTCATAGCAGCCCATACCCTGCTGTGTTTTGCATTTGTGACTAAAACAGTGTTGATAACATACCAGTGTTTTGGATGTTGCTGAGGAGTGTTGGCACAGCATCGAGGGTTGGGTTTTTTTTCTGTTCCCCACTCTGCCCCACCAGCAAGTAGGCTAGGGGTGCACAAGAAGCTGGGAGGTGACACAACTGGGACAGCTGACCCAGGCTGACAGAACAGGTGTTCCATGCCACATGACATTGTGCTCAGCAATAAAATCTCAGGGAAAGGAGGAGGAAAGGGGATGATTATGGTTAAAGCATTTGTCTTCCCAAGTAAGTGTTACGTGTGCTGAGGTCCTGTTTCCCAGGAAGTGGCTGGACACCTGCCTGTCAATACGAAGTAGTAAGTTAATTCCTTATTTTGCTTTTATTGTGTATGCAGCTTTGCTTCACCTATTAAACTGTCTTTATCTCAACCCATGAGTTCTCAGCTTTTGCTATTCCAAGTCTCTCCCCCACCCCTCCTTGGGGGAAGTGCGCAAGAGACCGGGTAGGGGCTCAGCTGCTGGCCAAGGTCAGCCCACCACAGCACTCAAACTACCTTGGCTTTGGCTGACAAAGTCTTTTCAGTGTCCTGAATTAATACAGATCTATTCTTTGTCACCAGGGCTGATGGAAAACAGATACAAGTGTCACCATCAGGGCATGGAGGAAGAAATGGTTTTGCTCCTGATCTTCAATGAGGACGAGTTTGAATGAAAAAGTATTTTTGCTACTCAGACCTAATCATCCGTAACAAGGGTTAATTGCAAAGGCACAGAATTATTTCTGCCTCCTTTTGAACATCTTCTGCCAAGCATCACAGTGCCAAGGAAATTAAGGAGAGAGAGAAAAGTTTTGCTGTTCTGGGTAGCAGGATTCAGCTCCTCCTTAAAAACATTGACTGTTTTTTCATTACTATTCTTCCCGTCCCCAGCCCAGGACAGCATGTTCCAGCTACTCACAACACCATGATTTTTAAGACCATACAAAAAGTAACTACCATCACCAGAGGCTGCCTATACAGGAGAGAGAAGTTAAGGTGTGATAAGAAGCTCCTACCTGCCTCCAGATTAGTTATTTGTCCAGCTGGGAGCCATACTACTGCTTCCACTGCTGCTGGCAGCTGCTGCTATTGCTGAGTAATAGTGTGTCACCCAGGTAATGCAACATGTTGCTTTTCAATGTGCTAAATCACTTAGGTAGTCAGTCCTACCAGTGCTATTTTCTATTTCCTGAGGCAGCAACTGATCTCAAAAACAGGCTGTCAGGTATACCAGCACCACTATGTAAGGCTCCCTATAATGAAGTAAGGGCTGGTATCAAAGGACCTGCAGGGTAAGCAAGTCCTTGCAAATTAGCCTACTAGATAGAGTATCCATGCTACATGTGGCCCAACATCATTATTGTGTAATTTTACTAATTTGGTAATGACTGTTGCCATGCTGATCATGTGGCAACATTTCCACCATCAAATCCAGCAGAGTAGATGAACACATTTGTTTACTGAACATACAAATCTCAGATAAATCCCAGCTGTTACTAAGGGTTTGCTATCTTGGTTCTGTATTTTTCATTTGCTCTTAAGAAAGAGGCTTTTATGTAGTTTGTGTGAGCTGGTAAATAAAACAAGAAGCTAAAACTGAATAAGATATTTTGATGGCTCTTCTGCCATCAAAATGCTTTTACTAGGATTTTTGTGCTAGTAAATCAGAAAGTGAAACTCATCCTGTCTTTATAGTGTTATAAAACTTGTGTGGAATTTTTTTGTCTGATGAAATAGGCTTGTATAAGACAAAATTTATGGATGGTATTACAGGAAGATGAGATATATAAATTATTCTGCATGTCACCGTACAAAAAGTTACCAGAAAATGCTGCAGTTATATCAATATATATATATGCAGCCTCTAACACCTTCCCTGTGGATCATTGATACAATTTCTCTGTTTTTCGTTATTCCCTGTAAAACCCCTAAGTAACATATTACATATCACTGTCACTTTTAATGCACACAAACTTAATGTTTCTTTCAGTATGAAATATAAAGTCTGCAAGGATAATTAACAAAGTGATAATTTGCAGGAAAACTACTGATGTAGTTAATTCAATTGGAACACGAAAGACTTTTTAATTCTGCATCCCTTGAGGACCCAGAGTTTCTGTTAGTCTGCACCAAATTTTCTTAAATACAAGTTGACACAATTAGAGCAATTCAAGAGCAGATTCACCCGGGAGGAGAGCACCAAAGGTGCTGAAGTTACCCTACTAGCATTATGTGCTATAATCTTCAGTAGTCCCCATTAAAAAGCTCTGCAGAGCACACATTTCTCCCCTAGAGGCTTACATAGGCTGACTATTCACAAGTGGCTGGATTTGATGCTGTAATCAAAGTTACTCAGAATGTTGAGTCAATGAAAGCTAGGAATGGCACAGCAGAGCTAGTTTATAGGAAAACTGCTTGTTTAGCAAAAATCTCATGCCACAAGAATGGGGTAGGGAGAATAAAAGTAAAAGCATTTGATTTTGCATCATTGTTTGTTTCTAACCTCTCGAAGCTGCTTATATTTCTCCATCTAGTTAAATCCTCTTCCTTTACTACCAGGTGGACCAGAAGTCCTTCGCCTTCATCCACTCCCATACTGATCCAGTTCTTTTAATTTAATCCTGCTTTTAATATGCAGAGTTGCTACTCAGTTTTTTCGTATGTCTAAAAGAATCCTTCCAAGCTGACCTCTTTTGCCTTTGCACCAGGGTTGTCAAACATGGGTTGGCTGGGGAACCTGTAATGCACAGCTCTCAGTGGACAGCCAAGGAAAGACGGCCTTCTCTCTCTGCTCACACAGCTCCTGGTAATGTTCAGGATTCAGGATCTCAAGCCTGTATTAATCTGAAGCAAATTTTCAGATAGAAATAGAAACTGATTTAGAGAATAGAGGTTTAGAGTTTAACTCCAGAGTTTGTTAATCTCACTCGGATGCTAACTCCTTCAACAGAATTTCCTCTCTCCCCTTCTTCAAGACCTCTGTACTAGTTGCACATGCAAATCAATGAACTGTGAAGCCAGTTAGGTACTGAGCATGAATTCAGCAAGGATGAAAGAGAACACAAGTGATTTGGCTTCATCTCTCCCATTAGTGCCAGCAGAGGCTCCTGGTTACGTGTCATAGTCATAGTTATGTTAAGTGCATGCCCACTGTTTCCTCAATTCCCCACATTGAGATTATGACTGGATTACACCCAGGCTACGTAGTAAATGTTCAATGACTTAATTTAGATAGCTGTTCATTATCATCACCTATACAAGGCTCGTACAGTTTTTATCAGACTTTCCAACTACAACTTTGTTGTACTCTGTTTTATAAATAGTACTATATGCCTATTGTTATCTGGGGTGCAGCTCTAAGGAGCTCTGCAAAACTGACAGTGCTAAGCAAGTTTCCAAGTCATCACTTCAAAAGAGCAATAACATCCCACTGGACTTTATTTAATATATTACATATATGAATTAAAGGGCTAATCATCCTGGGGAATGAAACAACATCTGTACTTTCTGGTGTTACTTGAATGAGAATTTTTAACTAGATTCATCACTAAGGATGTATCTGTACTGCTCTCATATTTAATTTAAAAGATGGAAGGAACAAAACTAATTTACAAAAAAATCCTGTTCAAAGTATAACCTGTATTTATAGAATATCCTTCCCCATTAAGCATTGGTATCCATTTCTCACTGAATCTAGTTAAGCATCCCTGATGAGAGAGTAAACAAAAATAATTGACAAGCTTCATTAAATTCCTCTTAAAACATACAGCTATTGACTTCAATGGAAGATGAATCAAACCCTAAATTAAGAGCTGGATTGCTCAAGATTAAAACAACTTGTTTTAAAGCCTGGGGACAGTTTGTTCATTTTTTACTGTATTGGTATTCTTTTATTAAGTGTACAAACAGGTGGGATGGGATTCCTCTCATCTAACTTTAGACAAATAGAGTGTACACTTCCGAGCTAATCATGCCAGAGTCCCTTTATATTCAGTGAAGAGAAAGAGGCTCTTTTAAGGCCTGATTCATCTGACCTATTTTAGATGTCTACTTTAGAATGAGACAAATTGTGTATTATAAGCATTTGGTTTTCTTCATTGAAAATATAGGTAATTAGGCAAACTCATTTAAAAGGAGCTGTCTACACTACAAGAGTTTACATTTAGTAAAATGAATACTTTCTCTGGCAGCTGAAGGTATTTAGACTTGTTGTCAGTGTATGTAGAAGAGGATTAGCTAGTAAGTTGAACTGAATCACAAATGTGTCTTTTACCTGATCTTCCAGGTGGAACTTTCTCGCTATAAACAAAGCAAGGGTAAAATATTTTTTAGTCAATAACACTCTTCATGTTTGTTCTTCTGACATAATTATATTCATAGCTGACCAAAATCAATTGCCACTGATATTTAAAAGAAGGATATGAATGGGCTACACCTCCAACTTCCACTGTTAGGGGAATTTATGCAAACCAGGTAGAGTAAGGATTTTGCCTTATCCTAATGATCCTCCTGCAATAAAAGTACTCTTGCAGTTAAGTGCTAAAAAGATCACAGAATTATCTGTGATACAATTAAGTTCCAGACAATCTGCTTCTTAGCTGGAATGGAAGGCATTTTCACTCCACAATATATATTCATTTCCCCCAGTATATTCACAGAGGCATTTCGATTTTGCTATATCATAGTTGCTGTACTTTGTCCTCCAAAACAGAGCTTGTAAATCAAACCATAGTTTTTCCTGGGGCATTAATAACTGTACTTCCTTCAGGGTTTTAAAAAAGTATGATATGCTTTTAGCTTAAATAAATTAGCTAAAGATATCATTAAGTTTTTTCTGTTATGCAACTGTCCTGGTTTTGGCTGGTATAATTTTCTTCATATTAGCTAGTATGCCTATGTTTTGGATTTGTGCTACAAACAGTGGTGATAATGTGGAGATGTTTTAGTTGTTGCTAAGTAGTGCTCACACTAGTCAAGGACTTTTTCAGCTTTCCATGCTCTGCCGGGTGCACAAGGAGTTGGGAGGGGGCACAGCGAGGACAGCTGACCCAAACTCACCAAAGGGATATTCCATACCATATGACACCAGGCTCAGCACATAAAGCTGGGGGAAGAAGAAGGGGGGCAGGGGGGATGTTCACAGTGATGGCGTTTGTCTTCCCAGGTAACTGTTATGCGAGATGGAGCCCTGCTTTCCTGGAGATGGCTGAACATCTGCCTGCCCATGGGAAGGAGTGAATGAATTCCTTGTTTTGCTTTGCTTGTGTGTGTGGCTTTTGCTTTTCCTATTAAACTGTCTTTATCTCAACCCAAGAATTTTCTCACTTTCACTCTTCTGATTCTCTCCCCCATCCCAGCAGCAGGGGAGTGAGCAAGTGGCTGTGTGGGGATTAGTTGCTGACTGGGTCTAAATACAACAGAAAGTTAAAATAAATTAAACACAATAAAAATCTTGCAATCTAAAATAAAGCTGCTGCCCCTTCAATTTTTTTTTCATAATGTTGAATAAGAATTTTTTAATGCAGTTTATGTCCATTACTCCTTGTCCTTTTGTGGTGGGCTGCCAAGAATCTCTCTCTGTAACCACCCACTAGAAAGTTGTACACAATTAGATCCCCTTAACATTTTCTTCAGACTGAACAAACTCATTTCTCTCAGCCTCTACTCATGGGCTGCAGCCTCCCAGTTAGCTTTGTGCTCCTCCAATGGGCTTTCTTGAGTATGATAATGTTTCTTGTATTTAGGAGTCCAAAACTCGACACAATATTCCAGATGCAGCTTCTTAAGTTCACAGGGAATAGCCATTTTCCCCAGCCTGCTAGCTACATTCTTACTAATGCAGCCCAATATGCAGTTAGCCTTTGTTGACGCAAGGGCACATTGCTGGCTCATGTTCGGGTTGCTCACCATGACCCCCAGGTCCTTTCCTGAAAGGCTGCCTTCTAGCCTGCCAGTCCCCGAATGGTACAGTGGCATAGTATTTTTCATGCCAAGATAGAGCTTTAGATGAGCTTTACTTGCCTTTTTTTACTTGCCTATTTTTTTTACTTGTCTTTTTGAACTTCAAGAAGTTTCTGTCAGGCTATAGCTGCCCTGCCCTCCAGCACATCCTCTTCTCCCCATAATTTAATGTCACCTGCTAATGTAGTGAGGATGCATTCCATCTCATCATTCAGATCATTAGTAAAGAAGTTAAATAGTAGCAGGTTCAGTATCTAACTCAGAGGAATACCACTCCTAACTGTCTGCTATTTAGATTTGCAGCTGCTAACCAGAACTCTTTGAGCCTGATGGTCCAGTCATTTTTTCATCAACCTTGTAGTCCACTCCCACATACATCTCTCTCAAGTGTGGTTAGAAGGATACAAGCAAAGAGGGTTTTGTTAGTCTTCCTAAAGTCAAAATAACCTGTATCCATTGCTTGCCTTTCATCCCCAAAGCAGTCAACTCATCATTGAAGGCAGCCAGGGATCTGTGGTAAAGCCATGCTGACTGCTTTCAAATTGTATTACTTTTTTGTGAAGAAAGAACAGATATATCACTCAACACGGCTATAGCAATTCCAGGGGCTGTATGTGGCTTTATGATGGAGCAGTCAGATTTGGGCTAGTTTTAATATAACACACGCAGGGGGAAGCCAAGGGACACTTGAGCTTTGCCTATACTGTCATGTGAGCTTGGACCTGAACTCATATGCCTTGCCTATATTCACAGAATCATAGAATGTCCTGAGTTGGAAGGGGTCCACAAGGATCAAGTCCAGCTCCTGTCCCTGCACAGGACAACCCCAAATTTACACCGTATCTCTGAGGGCGATTTCCAAGTGCTTCTTGAACAGCATCAGGCTTGGTGCCATGACTGCCTCCCTGGGGAGCCTGTTCCAGTGCTCCACAACTCTCTGGGTGAAGAATGTTTTCCTGATACGCCAACCTAAACCCCCCCGGCACATCTTCCTGCCATTCCCTCAGGTCCTGTCATTGGTCACCAGAGAGAAGAGATCAGCACCTGCCCCTCCTCCTCCCCTTGTGAGGAAGCTGTAGACTGCAATGAGGTCTGCCCTCAGTCTCCTCTTCTCCAGGCTGAACAAACCAAGTGGCTTCAGCCGCTCATCAAACAGCTGCCCCTCTAAACCCTTCACCAACTTCATGGCCATTCTCTGGACACTCCTAGTAGCTTTAATGTACAGTGGCACCCAAAACTGCACACAGCACTCGAGGTGAGGCTGCACCAGCACAGAGTAGACCGGCTGCAATACAGCACTTGATGCACCCCAGGACACAGTTGACCCTCTTGGCTGCCAGGGCACACTATCGGCTCATGTCCACTTGCCATGGACCAGAACCCCCAGGTCTGTCTCTGCAGAGCTGCTCTCTAGCCTCTCGTTCCCCAGTCTGTATGTACATCCAGGGTTGCCGTGCCCCAGGTGTAAAATCTGGCACTTGCTCTTGTTAAACTTCATACAGTTGGTGACTGCCCAGCTCTCCAGCCTGTCCAGATCCCTCTGCAGAGCTTCTCTGCCCTCAGAGTGTCAACAGCTCCTCCCAATTTTGTGTCATCAGCAAACTTAGTATTCCTTCCAGTCCTGCATCCAAGTCATTAATAAAGAGATTAAAGAGTACCAGCCCCAAGATGGATCCCTGCGGAACCCTGCTACTGACCAGCCGCCAGCTCGATGTAACCGCCTTTACTCTAACCCTTTGAGCCCGACCCATCAGCCAAGTCTCACCCACTGCATTGCATGTTTATCCATCTGTATGCTGGACATCTTGTCCAGGAGGATACTGTGAGAGACACTATGGAAAGCTTTACTGAAATCCAAACAGATCACATCAACTGATTTTCCTTGGTCAACTAGGTGGGTGACCTTGTCGTAGAAGGAAGTCAAGTTTGTTAGGCAGGACTTTCCCCTCGTGAAACCATGCTGGCTGGGACAAACGACTGTGTTGTCTTTCGGGTGTTTTTCAATAACTCCCAGAATAATCTTCCCCATAATTTTACCAGGCACAGAAGTGAGACTGATGGGCCTGTAGTTACTGGGTCACCCCTGTTGCCCTTCTTGAAGACTGGGACAACATTTGCCAGCTTCCAGTCAACTGGGACCTCTCCACATTCCCAAGAGCATTGAAAAATCATTGAAAGAGGTCTCACTATGACTTCAGCCAGCTCTTTAAGTACCCTTGGATGAATCCCATCAGGCCCCATTGACTTATAGGGACCTAGCTGGAGCAGCAAGTCCTGCACAAGTTCAGGGTTGATCAGGAGTTCATCATTCCCACAGTCATGGTTCTCTAGCCCAGGGCTCTGGGGGTCCCTGAGCCCACCATCGGTGTTGAAGATCAAGATGAAGAAAGCATTAAATATCTCTGCTTTATCTATGTCTTCGCTTGTGAGGTGACCATTCTCATCAAGCAATGGGCCAGTGTTATTTCTGGCCTGCCTTTTACCATTAATGTATTAAAAAAAGCCCTTCTTATTGTCCCTCATGGTACTGGCCAGCTTCAACTCTAATTAGAGTTTTGGCCACACATATTTCCTCCCTGTAGTGGCAAACAGGATCCCTATAGTCCTCCCATGTTGCCTGACCTTGCTTCCACTGGCCATATACTTTCTTTATTTTCCTTATTTCTAGAATATCTCTGGTCAGCCAAGCCGGCCTTTTGCCTCACCTGCTTGACTTCCTACACTTAGGGATTGCCTGCTCCTGTGCTTTTAGGAGGTGGTACTTGAAAAGCGACCAGCACTGATGGACCCCAGCACCTTCAAAAGCTTTTTCCCACGGGACCTTACTAAGTAGTTCCATCAGCAACCTGAAGTCTGCTCTCCTCATGTGCAGAGTTGAGGTCTTGCTCACGGATTTCCTTCTGTCACCACAGATTTTAAACTTGACTGCTTCTTCATGTGCTGTTTCACGTAAGCTTGAGTCTAGCATAAGCAAGAAAGCCGGCCTGATATGGAGTTAAGGTACAACTAGAGGAGTCCTGAGTTTGAACTTAAATCCTGTAAGCAGCTTGGATGTAAAAACTGCACAAGTCATTTGAATTGGCCTACTCCCATAAAACACATATTCATGACTGCAGTTATGGATCTAGCTGTGTGGCAGGTACGATCCAAGAGACAGACCTCTAACACTGAGGCATTATTGTTCTCAAAGAATGTCCAGGTAAGGCTCCACAGCTAGTCCAATTCACAGCCCATCCAGAGGCGATGGTACCCTGCCATGAGTTTCCCATACGTGTTTCATCTCCCCAGGTTTCACATACATGTTCTCCAGGTATGTTGATTAGAACACGCAAATGCTCATACTGGTTCAGTTGATGTGTCCATCTAGCTCAGCATCCTGTTGCCACGAGCAGCCATAAGAAAATGGCTAACAAAGAACAAGAACAGGGCAAGTGTACATGAAGGTCTCTCAAAATGTGTCTGTTCTCAGCTGAGGGGTTTTCCTGAGTGGTTTCTTTATTAAATAATCTTGAATGAATCTTTTAACTAACTACTTCTACAGTCTCCCCTTGATGCCTTTTGCATCCATAAAATCCTTTGGCAAGGAGCTGCACAAGTTCATTTCCTTTTGTTTGCACTGAAATAAGCTTCTATTAGCTCCATTTGATGGCCCCTCCTTCCTGTATCTGAAGAAATGCCAAAGCCAATTCCTTTCCACCCTTCCTATTCCATATAGAAATATAGAAGATATAGAATTCCGTACCTAATTCCATCATCTGTATCGAGAATATATGTGAACTTACATTCAGAATATATATTCATAATACAAAAATAGATGAATATATGTTCATATTGTTTATGAATAAGTAATATAGCCTATATTCCATAGAGAATTCTATATTCATACACAAGCAGTAAGGAAACCATGGATTTATTTTCCTTTCATAATAAATTCTAATATTTGGTTTGCTCTTCTGATGTTTTCACAAGCTATGCATATCATAAAGACTTCCCTTCCAAATGGTAATAGTCAGCTCAGAATCCATTGCTTACATGTGAATGGTAGCTTATATGTGAAGCTAGGATTTTTTTGCCACACATATTTCTTAGCCACTCTGTCTTACAGAGGCCTCTTGTGGCTCCTCACAGTTTGCCTTTGTCCTTGCTATCCTGAATATCTTCATGTCACAAACTTTCATACCACACCAGCAAACTTCCTCACCTCACTGCTCACTTCTTTTCCAGGTCATTTCAGAGAGTAATGAGCAACACAGATCCCAGCACAGAGCTCTGGGAAACTCCAGTGGTGACCTTCCTCCACTGTAATAAATAACTAGTCCTCTTACCCTCTGTTCCCTAACTTGTAACCTGTTATTTAGCCATAAAAGGACCTTTTATTTAATCTCATGACTACTGAGTTTCCTTGGAAACTGTTGATGATGGTACTGTCAAAATTCTTCAAATGTCTAAGCCGATTGGATCAACTTGGCTGTCTTTGTTCAAATATTTGCTGACACCCTTCAAAAAGAGGATTGAAAAGCGGGACCTCCCTCTTTAGAAGCCACACTGGCTCTTCCAGGGTAACTTGTATAAACCCAGGTAACCACTCATTCTGCCCTTTGTTACAGTTTCCACAAATTTGCTCAGGCATCTGATGCATAATCCTATAGTTCCCCGGATTCTCTCTGAAAACTATTTTACAGCTGATATCTATTTGCCACACTCCAGTCCTCAGGCATCAAGAACTACAGTGAACAGTTACAGACTACATAAGTCTTCTTAAAATCATTGGATGAAATAACTTATAGTATTGATGATTTGTTAAAATTCATGTTGCAAATCTGTCGTGTAATCTTTTTTACAGTCATTTCAGTTTCAATCAGATCCTCTTCTGGAAAAGTATTCTGGCATGTGAGTTTTCCTAGCTTCTTCCACAGTGAACATGAATTTATTCTCTGAAAAGGTCTTCTTTTATACCCTGATCATTGATCAGCCCTACATACCCTCTGATTAGCTTCTTGATGTGTTTCAAGAAGGGTTTAGTGCTGGTTTAGAGACCTTTAGCAAGTTGCTCCTCCCAGCTTTTTCTTTTTTTATTGTCTGTTTAGTTTTATTTTTGTATGCTATCAGCCAGGATTTATGAATTTTTCTATTTTCTTCATTTGGATATGACTTCAGTGTTTTGAAGGTTGCCTTCTTGCTTCTAACAATATCTCTTCCTTATTGTTTAGTCATGCCTAGTTCTTTTTACCTTTACTCAAGCCTGTCTTAATACATTGCATGCACTAGCATATAATCTTAATATATTGAATGCATAATTCTGCCATGTCCCATGTATTGGCCTCTGGTAATTATGTTTATCCACATATTAGTTAAGGAGGAAAGGAAGGCTACATAGTTTCTGACAAGACAGCAGACGTTATACGCACTACTAGCCGATCCATGGCTTTGACAGTCAAGACACAAGACCTACAATAAAGCAGAAATCCTGTGTCATTTCAGCAAAACATGTTCCACCTCCCATTCCAAGCAGTGCTTTTACACGCCAGAGGTATGCTGGTAACCACCTTCTTCATATGCCTCTCCAGGCCACAGCCCTCTGCAGCAATCCCCAGTGCTGAAGGAGCTGGCAGATGTTCTTACCAAGCCACTCTCCAGCATCTTTGAAAGGCCATGGAGGACAGGAGACGGGTCTGAGGGCTGGAGGAAAGCAAATGTCACTCCAATCTTCTAAAAGGGCAAGAAGGAAGACCCAGGTAACTATACGCCAGTCAGCGTCACCTCCATCCCCGGAAAGGTGATGGAGCAGTTCATCCTGGAGGTCATCTCCAGGCATGTAGAGGACAAGAAGGTTATCAGAAGTAGTCAACATGGATTCACCAAGGGACGATCATGCTTGACCAACCTGATAGCCTTCTATGATGGCGTGACTGGCTGGGTAGATGAAGGGACAGCAGTGGATGTTGTCTATCTTGACTTCAGTAAGGCATTCGACACTGTCTCCCATAGCATCCTCATAGACAAGCTAAGGAAGTGTGGGTTGGATGAGTGGACAGTGAGGTGGACAGAGAACTGGCTCAACAACAGAGCTCAGAGGGTCGTGATCCATGGAGCAGAGTCTGGATGGAGGCCTGTCACTAGTGGTGTTCCCCAAGGAGTCTGTGCTGGGTCCAGTCCTGTTCAACATAGTCATCAGTGACCTGGACAAAGGGATAGAGTGTAACCTCAGCAAGTTCGCTGATGATACCGAACTGTGAGGAGTGGCTGATACACCGAAAGGCTGTGCTGCCATCCAGTGAGACCTGGACAGGCTGGAGAGCTGGGCTGAGGGGAACCTCATGGTATTCAACAAGAGCAAGTGTAGGGCCCTGCACCTGGGGAGAAACAACCCCATGCACCAGTACAGGCTGGGGGCTGAACTACTGGAAAGCGGCTCTGCTGACAAGGACCTGGGAGTGCTGGTGGACAACAAGGTGACCCTGAGCCAGCACTGTGCCCTTGTGGCCAAGAAGGACAAAAATATTCTGGGGTTTGTTAAAAGGAGTGTGGCCAGCAGGTCAAGGGAGGTTATCCTCCCCCTCTACTCTGCCCTAGTGAGACCACATTTGGAGTACTGTGTCCAGTTTTGGGTGCCCCAGTACAAGAAGGACAGGGAACTGCTTGAGCAAGTCCAGCAGAGAGCTACCAAGATGATCAGGGGACTGGAGCATCTCCCTCATGAGGAAAGGCTGAAAGACTTGGGTTTGTTCAGCCTGGAGAAGAGAAGACTGAGGGGGGATTTCATCAATACCTATAAATATCTAAAGGGAGGGTGTCAGGATGATGGGACTAGGCTCTTTTCAATAGTGCCCAATGACAGGACAAGGGGCAATGGGCACAAGTTGAAACACAGGAAGTTCCAGCCAAACCTGAGAAAAAACTTCTTTCCTGTGAGGGTGCCAGAGCAGTGGAACAGGCTGCCCAGGGAGGTTGTGGAGTCTCCTTCCCTGGAGACATTCAAAACCCACCTGGACGTGGTCCTGTGCCCCCTGCTCTAGGTGTCCCTGCTCAAGCAGGGGGGGTGGACAAGATGATCTCCAGAGGTTCCTTCCAACCCCAACCATTTTGTGATTTGGTGATTCTGTGAAAATCCTAACCTGTCTTGCCCTGTGAGGAATCCTGCTCACAATCTTCTCGTCTCTCCACTCTGGAGAAAGTGCAGTCTCAATGTGTATTCAAAATTAAATTAGTGATTAACTGAATCCTAAAAGTAAGGGAGGGAGAAGGACAGCCAGCCAGTCATAAGCAAAAAGCAAAACAAAGGGGTGTCATGGAGTCATTGTCCAAAGTGGCACCAAATACACCGAGAGAAGCATTGTGAAGTGCAAGGGTCAGACTGCAGCCACTATTTCAGAGATCTCTGCCATGACCACCTTTCCTTGCTGCCATGCAGTGCTAATTTGCTTTTGGGATATCACTCTTACCCTTCTTCTGGTATGCAAAAAACAGATTATATTTTGCCATGACACCCTTTTGCCATTCTAAGGGATCAACAAGTCTATTTTAGCACAAACAACCTATACTGGAAAAAATTAAGGAATTCATAGACAACAAACGAGGTAGGAGGGCGTTAGGATGAGAGGCAGTAGCAGCAGCAAGCAAGCAGTACTTGTAAGGCAAGGAAATCTGTCATGTTGGTAGGCCACAGACTAAAAGTGGGGGAAGGGAGCAGCCCACACTCAAGGGATTGGGAGGAAAAGAAAAGCAGGTGAATAAAAGACTCAGTTAGAGGAAGTGCTTGAGGAAATTGTGAAAAGGTGCAGTCTGCAGCCACACAGCCTGCAAGATGTGACTTGTGAATGTGGTGAACCTTGAAGTTTGGGTTTCCCTGTGGGAGCAGGCCTATGCCTGCGGCGGTTTCAGGGTGGACAACAATGACCTACACTCTGCAACCTGCTCAGCCCAGTCCTGGCTCCCTCTTTCCCTACAAGAGGCTGCATAGCATGCAAACGGCTATAATAACACCAGCAGCATTTGGATGTTGATGTCCAGGCAATCTTCAAAGTTTACCACTTCACAGTTAAAACACCTAAATGAAAGTCCAAAGCTCTTTTGAAGTGGGAGGTGAGGGCCTGGTGACAGATCCTGGAGGACACTCACTACTCAGTGGAAATGTGTACTTCTGGCAGTGGGAGCCATGCAGTGCAAGCCACCATGTCCCCCGAAACACAGCTGGACCTCTAGTTGTTAATTTAATACACATAGATCAATAATGACTATTAGAGTTAACTGAGATAAAAATGATGGGCTTGTTAAACAGAGTGAGGGGCACTGCTTTTGTTGTTAAGAGTAGTATGATCAAACTATTTTTGTCCTAGGTTAGTGTTAGAAATATTTATTTCAAACACAATAAGCAGATTTAATACATTTTAAATGAAAGACGCTCCATATTTATTCTTTGCCAGCCATGAAGCCTTTTTCACTTAATGCAGGGAGTTAATTAAACTAGCCTTCACTAATCGGGGTGACAATTTACACAGTAATTACTTCAAAAGGAATAGACAAGACCTCACAGTTCTTCCAAGCCTCAAGGCTGATACGAGCCTCAAGGCCAATTGCTGCAAGATTCAACCAACCCTCCTGCACGCTCCCCTCGATTCCCTAGCTACAGATCAACTTTTAGAAACAGCCCTTCTGGCTTTCTAGAGTTCTACACTTTTAAATCCTCCACTGAGAGTAAGTGGAGTTAACACCACCCATTAATACAACAGTATTTGTGAAATGTAGTTTTTGAAGAATTTGCCCTATAATTAAGGTATGTGTGTCAGCATCCTCTTTAGTGGCATTGGCAATTAACATTACTAATAGACGTCTCATGTCTGCAGCCTGTCATATGCCATTTTGGCCCTCTGTTTCAGGTTGCCGAACAGAAGAAGTGTTACTTACAATAAAACACTTCTGCATCTTCCTGGAACCATGGAAAATAATTCAGAGTGAGTATCCTCTCTTAGGTTTATGCAACAGAAATTAAAGCACATAAGGTGCCAGGGACTCTAAATACCAGAATACAGGCAGTGTTTCCTTGCCATCATGATCCATATATGAAAAAAACATAAACTTTAAAGTGAGGTGGAGTAATGAAGAGCCATATGGAAAAGTGGCTGTTTTTCACAAAATAAACTCCTGGTAGAAGACTCCACAGACAACAGATCCAACACACATTTTGTAATGCTGATATGACATACCAAAGATGCTGTGTAAAATGAAGGTCATCTTAGCACACAAGATGGCTATGCCCAAATCTCCAAATATTCTGGATGAAAGCCAATGAAATAACCACCGTGATTTCTGGCAGCATCTCTCTAAATCCACTAGTGTATGTACTTGTCACTCTTCTAAATAATTCCATCACTTTGTACAGAATGAAAAACACATTTCTTTGTTATTACCTGAAAGACTATACATTGCTCATATATTAAATGAACATCTTGTCCCTGGTCCCGTCAGCACTGAAAATATGCTAACACACATTTTGGTGATGAAAGAAACTCCAATTAATGAGATTGCTAGAAACGAAGAAAAAGGATGACAGAAATATGATTCCACTCTTGACTTACATGCAGAATAAATACTATTATAGATAGTCACCAAATTGATGGGGGAATGTCACCCTTTCTTTGTAAGGCCTCAAATTCATGAGAACATGCACATCCTTCCTGTGTATTCTGTATGTATGTATTTATTTTTTTTCATAGAATCATAGAATGGTTTGGGTTGTACAGGACCTTTAACAGTCATCTAGTTCAACTCCCTCTGCAATGAGCAGGGACATCCCCAACTAGACCAGGTTGCTCAGAGCCCCGTCCAACCTGACCTTAGATGTTTGCATAAGAAGTTAAAACACCACAACTTCACTAATAAGATAAAGCATTGTTTTTAAGGCAAAAGTGGACACTGATGAGGCATTGTGGTGCTTTTTAGGGCAAAAGTGGGCATTGATGAGGTTCATTGCAATGGAGGTACAGAAAAAAAAAAAAAGTTGTTACATTCCCCCTCAGCTCTGGGAGCAGGTCCAGTGTGAGGCAGAAGAACCATGAGCAAATGCTTCCATATCCTGCAGGTGCCAGGCAGAAAGGCAGAACGATGTCTAATCCACTGCCTGGAAGACTCCTGGGGTCAGCTTCTGCTGGTAAAAGTCACTCGACTATGCTCAATGCAACAGAATGGGGAAGACAAGACTTTTAACCTTAGAGAGAAGTTCTGTAAACTCCTAATGCACCAGTGATGGCTGTGGCTCTTGCACTTCTAGAAACAATTTGTGTGGACTTTACCCAGAAGCATCTACTATACCCTAGTAAAAAATCACTTTGTCTTTTCACTGTGGGAGACACCTCCTCTCGACATCCTCTAAACATCATAATTCTTCACAGCTTTAATTACATTTTCATCAGTTGTCTCATAGCCTTGTGTTTGTTGTTTGGTCACCAGGAATCAGGTAAGTTCCTCTTCGGGCCAGACTAGTGATGCCAGAAGCTGCACCAAAAAGAGGAGCCTTCTGCAACCTGTTGTTCCTGCTGTGGTCTAAGGTCCTTATCTCCACTTGCACCACACCACTTCTTAGTGGGGAAGCATTCTTCTGCAGCCCCAAGTCAGCCTGCTGTGGTGTGGGAAGGTGGCTGCGCACAGCTCAGCCCCACTCCCGCTGCACACTGCTGTGCTGACGTTTCCACCGACTTGCTTTTCCGTAACAAAACTTGTGTTTAATTTTCTTTCACCATACAGCTGCGCTCACATCTGCAGTGCAGTCCTGAATAAAGTCCTTCTTTGATGGAAAATTTTCAAAGGACATTTTACTAACTGTTCAACCAGCACAGTGTACTAGTTAGGTGCATACTTTGGAGAGACACACCTGTTTGTGCCGCCCCCACCAGCACCGGTACACAGCTGAGTTGCATTAGAGCCGTTAGAATGAAATCGGGATGAAATTTCATCTGAGAGGTGGTTATAACGCCCAGGACAAGGACTTTTGTTCTCGACGGTTTCTTCGGGAAAACCTTAAAGGAGAATAAAGATGAAAAACACTGCCCCGTTCTTCCCCCGTGGGAAAGTTGTCGCTTTGCACCCACCCCGCCAGGCTACAAGACATGTCTTCCCGCGGCGGCGCGGCGCTGCGGGCCCGGCGGGGCCGCGCTTCTCTCCGGTGCCGCGGGCAGCCCCTGGCGGGGAGCCCCCGGCCGGCGGCCCCGCCTCACGGCCCGAGGCAGAGGCGGGGTGAGGCTGCCCGGCGGCAACCGCGCTGTGAGGGCCGCCGGCCGACCCGCGGACGGCCCCGCACCGCCGCCCGGCAGCGCCCCGCCGAGCGCCCAGCGCAAACACCTGACTCAGGCGCTGGCGGGGCGCAGGCACGGGGCGGGCGGCAGCTCCGGCCCCAGCCCCGGCCCCGGCGGCGGGGCAGCCTCCCCTCCCCGCCACGCCCCGCCGGGCCGCGGCTCCGGTTCCCGCCGCCCAGAGGGAAGCGCGTCCCGCGGGTGCCGGCGTGCGCGGCCTGTCCCGGCGCTCGGCCATGCCGGTGTCGCTCCAAGCTCCAAGGGGGCCAGCGCTGCCCGTCCCCCTGCGCCCGCTCGCCCGCCGATAAGCAAAGCCATGACCGCAGCGCCTCCGGGGCCAGATCTCAGTTTTTTAAACGAGGAGGAAGCCAGGGCGATTTTTCACGTGCTGCAGAGGGACTCGGAGCTCCGGCGGGCAGAGAAGGACAGAGTCAGGTAGCAGGCTTAATCCCCTCGCTGCCCACCGCGGAGGCGGCAGGCGCGGAGCCGGGCGGCGGGGCTGGCGGCGGGGGAGCGGAGGGCGCAGGGCCCCGGCCCGGGCGGCGGCTGAGCCCGGCTGAATCGAGCGGGGAGAGGGGCGGCGGTGCCGGCGGCTCCGCGGGAAAGGGTCTGCGGGGCCGGCGGGCTGGGCGGGGGAGCGCCGGTGCCAGTCGCTGCGGGGCCGGGCCGTCCGCCTCCCGGGTACCTACTGCGCCGGGGTGTTTGGGACACGCGTGTGGTCGGAGAGACGGCTGTGAGCCGCGGCTGCTGCTCCCGTGGCTCCGCTCCTTCCCCGAGGAGGAGGAGGAGGCCACCTCTGCCTTCCGCCGTCCCGCTGGCAGGGAGTGAAGGCTAAACACGGGTACCCGGGGACACGGCGGCGGGGAAGTTTGGCGGGGAAATGTGGCGGCTCTCGGGCACATCCCGGAGCCGATCCTGCAAGTGTTTGGAAACCAAGCCAGGCAGTCGCCTGACTAAAGGGTTGTTCACAAGACCCTTTCCAGTGACTTAACTGAATTCCTTCCGCGTTCAGGTACGCAAGTCACAACATCTTACATGAGCCATACGAAGAAATAGAGCAGCTTCAACCTTGTTTCTAGCTCATACCCTCCCCTGTGGGCAATTGCCAAATCTGTTTTTGTCGAGAGTGAAAGCAAAGGTCAAGGAGTTAGTAAAAATTTTGCTGGAAAGTGATCTGTTTATTATTAAGGTTATAATTTCTTCCTCCAGATGAGCCTTCAGGTACCTTGTGGGCAGTTTGCAAGTGGAAAGCTGCGTCCTCTCAGATTCACAAGTGGGCACATTACTTTTCACAAGTAATGCTTTCATGTAAAATGTAGAAGGAATGTTAATGAGTAACATTTCTGGCAAGTGGTTTTTTGTACTGTGTATTTTTCATTTCAGCCAAGTGGATTTTATCATGGGCATGGTTAAACATTATGTGTCAACACTGATTGCATCCAAAGCTTTTCTTAGTTTTCTGCAGCATGCGATCTCAGGCTGAGTTAAGTTTGGCAGTTTCTTTCTTTTCTTTGATTAATTTCTGTTCCATGTGTCCTATTATGACCCAAAAAAAAAAAAAAGAATGTTTTGCAGGATATGGAGAATTATATGGCCAGAGAGTTGTAAGTATAAAACTCTGGATAAGACTTTAAACCTGGAGCAAATTCAGTGAGGCTTCCCATGCTGTAGAGAGGCTTGTGAAGCAATAGCCTGCTCCTGAACTTAAGGCTTTCACCTGCCCCCAAATTCGTATTTGTTTCTCCATCTGTGTACTTACGACTTTATCACGAGAAACTGCTCTCTTTATGCAAAAGCTGTCAAAATAAACATGGTGTAAGAGGGCGTTTCTGGTGATGCTTTACTGAGATGGAGTCTAGTTTAAATCTCAGTTGAAGAGGCTTTCAGGAGCTGAGCAAAAGGTAGGTGAAGTGTTTATGATCATGGTGCCATACTGAAATCTAGGTTAAACCGTGAATCTATCACAGGCTTTGTATGTCTCCTCGGGCAGGTCTCTTGGGCCTAACAAAAGTACTTTCCTTGTCACTCCACTTGTCTACCTGGTCTTATTTAGGCTGGAAGCTCCTCAGGCCAGGGGACTTGCATCAGGAGCAGGCGGGTTCCAGTCTGTGTGGTGTTGCCCTGTGCTACTATAATCTAAGTAATAACAGTGATCACCCTGGAGGGTCAAATCCTGCAGTTCATATACGACCAGAGTGAGCTTCAGAGGCTCTAAACAAAATTACATTTGCTCCTCTTGGTCACACATGCCTGCCCCCTTGGCTCCATGTCATTCTTATTACAATTATTTTGATAATTAACTTTGTACAATTTTTTTTTTTCATTTCAATGGTTTTAAAATAATGCCTGAGCGCTGTGGCAGCCAATTCCTGGGATGCTTTCGAAGTATGATTTTGAAGCTATTTTCCCATCAATCAAATGAGCCATGTAGGAGGTGCTGTGGAATGGAAGGGGCAGTTTCATCAATACTACTTTTTTGAATGACATCACTGAAGTGAGTTGTCCCCTGACTTGCTCTGGAGTGTGGTTTTGGAAGAAGCTGGTTGGAGCTCGGCAGGGCCAGGGAACAAGTCAGTAATAACCAGTGGGCTCACTGGTCAAGTTTGTTGAGTGACCATCTTTATTTACAATATAGCATGTCCCTGTATAGATAGACCTGGACTGGATTGACAGAGGGAATGAGTGTTTGCTGGCAGACCACAAGTCAGGTTCTAATGACTGCGCTGATCTTGAGCATGCTGTTTGATGTCCTCAAGCAAGCACATAGCTCTCTGCAAATCTCTTAAAAGAGCAATGGAACATTGAAATCCATTCCCAGATACAACTCTGGGATCAAAAAAGCAGGAATGGGCTTTTCTCTTTTTACAAGCTGCATTTGTTATACAAGCAAATGTTAACACCAGTTAATTTTGAAAGGCCAAATCAGAAATAAGATCTAAAGATGAATCCTGACATTCTGCATGGCTTATCTTGTCCAACGAATTACAATCATGGTTCAGGGGAGTTGTTCTTCACATAAACACAAATGTATTGCAGTGCAGCATGAAATACTGACCAGTTTCTCCTCACATGCATTGAGCTCTCAGCTAAGTAACCATGATGTCTCCAGGCAAATATATTTTTTTTCTTTTTTTAGTGCTTACCTACACTGGAAGCTTGATAGAACCACTGGATGTTTCTTCACCCAGACAGCCAATACCTTTGTGAAATTAAATGCGTATTGGGGCCATTATTTGGGGAAAGGCTAGTTGCTTTATACAGTCCCTCTCCACCTCCCTTTCTCTTCTTTTTGTAGCCTTTGTGTGGAGCGGGACCATGTGGCCTTTGTGGACACTTGTGCACATTTGTGTAACTGTGGGCCCCACTTTGTGCTGTCCTTCCCTGTTTCTCCTGATGCCCCAGCACACCCTCCAGGTACCATCAGCCCTTCCTTGGCTCCCTTGGCAGGCTTCAGACCTCTGTGCCTGGCTTGGAAGACTTCTCAAGTTTTGCTTTTCCTCTTATGCAGGAATGAACTGTGTGACCTGTTGGACCTTTATTTGTTCTTGTTACTGACAGGGAGGTGAGCTCCTGATGTGCCCTGTGCCCTGCTGATTCCTAGGACTGCATTTTTTTGCCTGTTTTCTCCTTTCCAGTGCCCTCTCGTGGCTCCTCTCAGCAGTACCTTTGACTAGCAACAGCAAACCAACTGTACCTGACCCCTTCTTACACGAAACAGGTTAACACAAGCTGCAACAGTCAGTTTTGGTATAACTGTTCACTGCCATATACACTGAAAATAATATGGAAACTTAATAATTAGTGATCATGTATTTAACAGTATAAAGGAGAAAAATATGTGTTAGTTTTGGACTTGGGTAACACCCAGCTTCAATATTCTTCGTTGTTCATCAAATCCAGTCTCGTTCATTATACCGACTTGGAGAAAACCTCATTTATCCTAAGTGTTATTATGGGAGAAAAAATGGAGTATACAGTATACATGCATTGTTCTGTACTACTTATTGCAATATTAAGACAGAAGTACAATTCAGTCACAAAATACTATTTTAGTAAGCCTGGTTAACGAAACTGATGATTTTGCAGATGCTTGTGGAAGAAGGTTCCTTCTCCCAGTTATTTCAATATCACAGTTAGGTGCTCGGGCAGAGTCAGGGAGGAATCCAGCATGTTCAGAGGACACTATCATGTTCAGATGGCTCCCTAACAATTCAGTTTCCATAAGGACTCAGTGAATGCTTGCTGTAGGCACAGGTATTAATACCAGAGGTCAGCTTTCCACACGTAATGAAATAGGCCTGGAAATAATGACATAAAAACATTCCAGGTCTTAGTCGACTTCTGGTTTCAAGGCTTCAGGGTGCACCCAGCTCATCTTCTCAAGCTTTGTTCTGCAGCTGCTGGGGACAGAAATTAAAAAAGAATTGGCAGCTGATATTTGCATGCAGAGCCCCAGGTCCCAAAGGCTTAACAAAACCTGTAGGTGCTTCTCTTTTCTGTCCTTTCTCCAAGAGGTCGATGGGCAGGGTGACAAGTGAGGCTGGCTGCTTCCAGTCTCCTCAAGACAGCACTTCAATGCCTGGCAGGTAGCAGGGGGACTGGCACTCCCTGTAGGAAGGCTCAGCAGCAACAGCGCAAGAAGCTATGGGATACAGAGGTGGAGCTGCAGCCTTTTATCTCTGAGGCAGCTCCTCCCTCTGCAGAGCGTGGAGAGGCAGACAGTGCCCGAGCTGGTGTCTTTCCAGTCAGCTTTGGGGCTCTGGTGCCTCTGACTGTCTGAGCACTGGGTGCAGAAGTGCACCTCCACTGCTGAAACAGGACCAGGGCCCAGAGAAGGCAGCTGAGATGACAGGAGCCAGGAGACATGGAGCCAACTACTTAAAAGAGGCAGCAGGTAGGGGGTTGTGGCATGGGAGCAGGTGGCTGGTACATATGTGTGTTGTCCAAAAAATGAACAGTTGGGAGACAAAGCAGAAGAGCTATGGATAAGTAGGGAATGTATTTAAAGGGGCAGAAGAGCTCTGAATTGTTTAATTAACTTTTATTTAGGACATTTGTCTGCTTTATGTAATGCCTCTATTATGGCTACATACAACAGCCTTGTGCTGTTTTAGTTTATTAATCCTTGAGAAAAAGGGAAGTACTGTTATCTTCACTTTCAAACGAGACACTGAAAATAACTGAGAGACTGAACCACTGAACAGGGAAATGAACCTGCCTTCCTGAATAGCAGGTTACCTGATAGATCACATTTCGAGAAGTAACTATACCTGTATTGTGTGAGGAATATTTTATTTTTCGGTGGGAAGAATGGAAAAAAATATTACCAGCTCCAGAACAGACCTTGGCCATCAGCCACTCTTTATGAGTAGGAACTGAAAAATAAAGAGGAAAGGTAAATGGAGCTTTTGGGAGAGAAGAGTGCTCATTCCCTTTGCTTTATTTATTTATTGTTTTGCTTATTTTCAGGTTGGTTTATGCTTTTTTTCTTTTTAATTTAGTAGATTCATTCTCACAGATCTATGACAATGAGAATAGATCGCAGAAAAGCAGAGGTTAGTTTTAATTTTATTCTCAAATTTAAAGATGGAAAGCAAAAGAAGTTAGTTGGGAGGTACACTTTACACATTTGTTGCAGAGGTGCAGCCTCAGTGCCCTCTTGGTGCTTCAATTACTTTGTCTTGCTTATCATTTGAGGGGTCTGACATTGCAGCCTTTATTTTGGCTTATTTGCAGGAGTAGTCCTGTTGACCCTATCGCAGCTTCTCAAAGACTAATTTCTTGAGTGTTAGAGATCTAGATTAGGGGCCCAGCTCCTTATTATCTGAAATAATTTTTAGAATCAATCCCCAAACACCCATAAGCTGCATGGGTAAGAAGGTCGGGATATCAGGAGAACACCACTTCAGTATATTGTTGTTCTAGTGGAGCTCCCTCCCTGAACAAAGCATTAGTAAAGAAATCCTTTCATAAGAAGTACTCCGCCTGGGATGTTTCAGGGCACAAGTGCTCTGTTGTGTCTTGTTTGTGGAGGAGATACTATTAGTATTTACTACTGATACTGCACCACTGGCATGTTTAATGGTTTGTCAACACTTATGAAAACAGGTCCTTGAAGCCCTGAAGCGCTGCTATGCTAAAGAAGTGTAAAAAGAAGCAAAAACGGCAGGGAAGACTGTGATTTAAAAACCTTTACTCGGTTTGGTAAACAATTACTGTCAAAAATAATCCCACTTTGGGACTCCCCTTGGTCGAGTGGGAGTACTGTAATCAAAGGTGATTAGTTAAGTTGCATATCAAATTTTTTCCTCATCCCTGTTTTTTAATAATCCTGTCTTGTGGTGGGGCCTGGAGTCAAGGACTGGAGCTCCACGTGAGCTGAGGAGCATGTGGTCACAGCTGGGGGCCGGTGGGTGCAGCGCATGCCATTTTCCGTTTAAGCTTTAGCCCTGTGCATCCGGACTAACTAAACCGCAGTCTATGGGGTAACTCCAGTTTTAAATCCACAGACCAGGGTCCAGACCAACGTTGCTGCCAGGTCTTTGGTATGTCTTTTCCTAGTAAACTTATTTCAGTGTTAATGAAAGATCAATCCTTTCCTCCAAAGCTTTGCGCTTCTTTGTATTTAATAGCAGGTTGTTTTCTACAGCGTGGGGGGAGACAGAAGGAGACCCAGGAGCATCTTTGCAGTGTGTTATGTTTGGAAGAGCCTGTCTGGTAGCGCACTGAATGTAATTCTTCTTCACATTACTAGGGCTGGCAGGGCAGGGTCTCACTGCCAGGGCCCATCCCACCGCCCCAGCGAGATGGCCAGGGGCAGCCCCAGCCCCATCACCATGGTGGCAGGGCAGGGCCAAGGGCAGGCCGTGGGGCTGAGTCAGGGTCAGGATCAGGCCTGGTGAGGGTAACCAGGTCTGCCACAGCCTGGTGATCACGGGGTGGGGCCATGGCGATGGTGCAAGGCCAAGGTCAACCCATGAAGTGCATCAGGGTCAGGCCTAGCAATGGTGACCAGGGTCAGCCATGGCCCCACGTTGGCCAGGCAGGCCAGAGGCGGGGTGGCTAGGCTGAGGCCAGGGTGGGATGTCAGCCCTGCTGAAGGCCTGGTGAGCACAGCCATGCATAGACACAGCAGGGGTGCAACTGGAGCTGTAGCCGGGGCCAGGCCCAGTAAAACAGCCTCTGTTTCAAAGCAGCTCCCAGGGGAAGGAGGGATGTCCCTCACTGAGGCCTCTGGCCATCTTCATGACAGCTTTCTCCAAGGCAACCAGCTCTGCTTGTTCCAAGCCGGCCCTGGGCGGCCAGACCCGCAGGAGTGGGAAGGACATGCTCAGGGCATTTTCACCCATGCTCATTCAAACACAGGCCTTGTGCCAGGGTTCAAACTAAAGTTTGCATTTTCAAGTGACAAAATACTGTAAAAACGAAAATCATTATGATTATTATTATCTAGCCCACTTTCTGATGTCACTAGGGCTGCCAAAAAGAAGATATTTGATGAAACTGATGAGATTTAAGCCAAGGCTTACATGGGTAGACATTTTCTAAGCCCAAGCTTAATGGTGAAAGGAGAATTAATGGGGCTTTATCTGTGTGGATAGATTGACAAGGCTTCAAGAATAAGTAGGTCAGGCACAGCAGTGCAAGATAGCATTAACTACTGAGTAGTCAGTCAATATGGGGAGATACTCTGGAATACCTACTGCAGAATAGTCCAACTTTTTCTATGGAGTCGTGACCTGGTTAAGGACTCGTGCACGATGCAGGAAGTCTGTGCGCTTCCCAGGTTTGACCTTTCCAATAGTAATGTTTGTGTGTTCTCAACACCTGCTGTCTCCTCCACAATTCAAATGCAGAAGTTAAAGTGATAATTGACATTAGTGGGAATTGGAACTGACCGTCAGGTGGAAGAAGACAGCTTCCTGCACTAAGCAAGCAAATTGTCGTGGAGGTACATGGAGAAGAGGACTGTCTGAAATGCTGAAAACATCAGTGAAGTATGATCACTCTCACTTTAGCGCAGCTTTCTTATATAAGAAATACCTATTAAAAGTTCTTCGTAATGACAGTGTCATGTGCAGTAGAGTCCCTGGGCCTGTCATTGCTGTAAGGAAAGGAATGAGTATCAGCCAGCTATAAGCAGTCTTGGAAGGACCTCAGAAATGTTTTCAGGTGCTGACAGCTTCTGCACACTGTCTGTGTCCCAAAACCTTCAAATCCTTGCTCTTATTTCAGAAATATTAAAGTGGTTATGCCAGGAAGTCCAGAGTGTTGCACAGGAACGTGTCTGATCCATGTTCAGAGTGGCTGAATAACTCCCCTGTTACTGACACAGCTGTGCTCTGGTGGCGTTTTCAGGTTACGTGTGTCTTGTAATCCTGTCAAAGACTGCAGCACATGCTTTCCATGGTGAAGCCTGAGGTGCTGGAGTCTTTCTGGGTTTGGTCCCTAAGGTATTTCAGATTCTTGGGTCTGTCTAGATATACAGCACTTGTACCTCCTGTAGACATAGCTCTTGGAGAGGCCTGGCTAATGGCTGAGAGCAAAGCTTGTTGGGCTGTATGTCAAGACCTTAGCTGATGTTCACTGATTTATATCAGATATTGTTTTGGCAGCATTTGAAAAATGTTGAATGTGTCTGTCTCCTTCTTTAAAATTTATGTTTTGTCAGTGGTTGTATTGGGTTTGCATGACAAGGTTTTGGTAGCGGGGGGATGCAGGTGTAGCTTATGTAGAGCAGATATCCACCTGCAGCCCATGGAGGACTCCATGCTGGAGCAGGTGGATGCCCGAAGGAGGCTGTGACCCCGTGGGAAACCTGCGCTGGAGCAGGTTTGCTGGCAGGACTTGTGACCCCATGGGGGACTTACACTGCAGCAGCTTGTTTCTAGGATGGCACCCTGTGGAAGGGACCCACTTTGGAGACGTTGTGGAGGACTGTCTCCCATGGGAGGGATCCCACGCTTGGGCTGGGGAAGAGTGTTGAGGAGTCCTCCCCCTGAGGAGGAAGGAGCAGCAGAGACAACGTGCGATGAACTGACCACAACCCCCATTCCCCGTCCCCCTGTGCTGCTGGAGGGAAGGAGGTAGAGAAAATCGGGAGTGAAGTTAAGCCTGGGAAGAAGGGAGGGGTAGGGGAAAGGTGTTTTAAGATTTAGTTTTTATTTCTCATTACCCTACTCATTATTTGATTGGCAATAACTTAAATTAATTTTTCCCCAAGTCGAGTCTGTTTTGCATGTGATGGTCATTGCTGAGTGATATCCCAGTCCTTATCTTGATCCACGAGCCTTTCATTACATTTTCTCCCCCTGTCCAGCAGAGGAGGGGGAGTGATAGAGTGGCTTTGGTAGGCATGTGGCATCCAGCCAGAGTCAACCTACCGTAGTGGTTTATGTATACTGAATTTAATCATCCTTCATCTTTTTGCTCTCTGAATCTAGTTTTCAAATCAAGTGGAGTTTGGCCCAGTGAAGTTTTTAGCTTTGGGCACAGACACCCCATTTTCTTCTGTGTTCCATAACTTTAACACAGGACTGTATAGACTAAGGACTGACCTCAGTTTGGCCTTTACTGTACTGGTTTTAAATTTTAAAATTGCTTCATTGTCTGGACCTGACAGTCTGAAAAGTTTCACAACTTACAGATTTCATGGAGAAATGCATTGAAGTAAGTAGGGAAAAATTAAGAATTTTCCTGAGGATTTGAGCATCTAAATGTTCACATGAAGCGTATTTCTAATCCTCCTTTGCAGCTAGATTAGGTATTAACACTGTTAAATGTAACAAGCGGTATTTAAATGCCTGCATTTTAAACTACCAGAAACTATATTCGTCTTATCAGTCTTACCTCAAAAAGAAATAGGTATCCTACTAACTGGGACCAAACACATGAAAACCACAAAAAATAAAGCTAAGAGTAAATGATGAAAAGTGAAGTCTGTTTGCACTTTATTGCATATAAATTACACACAGTTTAATTTGTGTTGGAATAATCAAGGAGCTGCAATACTGCTTGCCATATCTGTGGATTTCTAGATACAGGGGCCTGAGTTCAGAGAGCTGCAGTTAAGCAAAGGTGCAGCAGTGTTACTGGGGGCCTCTGCAGTCTGTTTCTTCCTGCATTATAGACTTGGGTGTTTGTATATATTTACAAGTATATAAGTATATGTATAAAATTATATACATATAAATATTATATTTTAAAGTATTATTATACTACAATATTTCTATTTCCAGTGGAAGAGTTGTTATAAATTATAAGATTCTAAGCTGCTATAGCAGAGGATCTGTGTAAGTATGTATTATAAACATGTATATAAGCATTATATTTGCAGATGAAAAACATCCACTGCATCAACTTTTAGAGTTTACAATCATTCTTAAGACTGCTTTCCGTAACTTAAAGCAATGTAAGCCAGGCTTTTGTAGTATTATAGTAACACATAAACTGTGCAGGTACAGTCAGACCTTCTGCCTTACTTCTGTTGACCAGAATCTTGCTTCAGCTCTGTATAAGACTCTGCACAATTATCTGAGATTGCAAAGGTATATTTTGAGACCCCTGGGCTTCAAGCTTAGCTGTCTACAAATGACTAAGCTTGTCTGGAGCATCGCAGGTTTAGAGCTCTGATGCCCATGGGCTATCATACACAAACGTGCTTGCAGAGGTGGGACCTTGGTCTTTTGAAACCAATTCCCCTTATTGAGGGTTCTCCTGGCCTGTGTCTGTCGTCTTGTTTTTTCCTCTTATATTGTTACTTAGGAAAGGTTTTCCCTAAAGAAAGTCATACAATAACATGAGGAATACTGTTTGCATTGTATGTCTTTGCAAGGCAGTTAAATTTGTAATACATGGCTGAGCTGTAAATTACTTGCATAGATCACTGTCTCTTTGCATGCTATCAATATGTATAAAAGGTCTCCCAGTCAACTAGCAGCTCTACCCTAGAAGAGTAAACATGTCTGCTGTTAATCATTAGCTTCAGATGTACTGGGAGACCTGAGAAGACCCATCATGTGGCACACACAGTACACATCTATATTTCCGTGTAAGATTTCCGGGACAGAAGTTTGGGAGCCCAAAACTTACGCCTGTCATGCAGTGCTTTTGGATTGAGACTACATCTATCCCTGCAAACAAATCAGAATCTTTGCATGGAGAATTATATCCATTGCACCTATTAACATGTATTAATGCTAATGGGAATTCCTATTAATGAGGTCATCTCATTAGAGATATTAATTACTACCATTGAGAAGCTATGTGACACACTTTAAAAATGATAGGTAGCCTTCCTTTCCATTGCATCATGGATTTGTTTTGTTATTACCATATAATATTGGTAGGTAGCTTGTGAGCATTGACAGCATAATAAAGTAACATCCTTTTTTTTGACCCGTCATTTGCAGCCTGTACAGAGAGATTGGAAATCATCTGTAAAACATTCTCAGAGTGGACCTTTCCCCTGTTTCACACTCACTGTAGAGGAAATGGTAGAGTCAGCCTGAGCTGGAGAGTCACTGACAGTTGTGACATTACTAGTAGTATTTCACCTCATTCACTCTTGTTGACCAGCCACCGAAAGGATTAAGAGCTTTCATATTCTAAGTAGGTATAAACTGAATTAAAAGATACATACTTACAGCCTTTTCTGCTTGTTCCAGCAGGGCTGAAATGTTTTCACTGTAAACCCAGGGTAGCTGCTAAAGAAATAGTTTTATATTAAAAGTAATGTTTTGAGGCATTGTTACAGCTTGAGATAGGTGATTAATCACTCTCAGCTCCTGTGATCTCAGTTTGCAATGCTCTGTGCTTTAAAAACTTGATGTTATGAAGACAGTCATTGAACTCCAGATTTCTGACCTTTAACTGGGAACTTCTGATTCCTGAGCTGCCGGAGCACAGAGGAGTTATGTGGTCAGCATGAGAATGAAACTCATCCTTGCCCTTACAATATTTCCTAGTTTTCTGTTTCGAAGGAAAGCGTCAGTCCGTGCTCTTGCCTAGGGGAACAGACAAAAGCTTCAAGGAGAAATGGAGTGTTGGACTCAGTGACAGAAAACAGCAGCTAGAGTAAGTTGTCTGCAGTATATTAATTTCATATAGTTTAATATGAGAAGTTAATGCTTTGGGGAAAACAGGTAACTTTTAGCCACTGTACAGAGGGGGATTAAGTTTAAAAAGTCACAAAAGACATTGTGAGTTATAGACTGGAAAGAAGTATTCAATGCACAGTGGGAGTCCAATGAGAGTGTTTCGTGTATACTGAGAGTCTCGCTGTCTTTGTGGATCGAGTATAATGAATCTACACATTGCCATCTGAAAGCAGGGCATCAGCTTTAATTAAAAAGAATAAATCTGCCAAAGAGGGGTAGCGTAATAATGTCAGATTTTGTGATTTTTATACTTTTTAATTAAAAAGAAGAGAGGTGGAAATGGAAGGGTTGTCCCCATGAGCAGACAAGTTGGAATTTCAGTAAGGGCAGAAAAGGTGTTCTGCCTTTAACTCGCATATTCCCTGCCTGTATCGCTGGCACACAGGACAGGACTAATGTGTGAATCTGATGTCTATATTGTCAAAAGAGTGTTCTGGGGACAAAATGACATTTATTGTCTGCAGCTAACTGCTTAAGTAGCCCTGCTTGTTGCATGAAAGGGTGCTACAGGCTACAGGGTGGGTATCAAAATCGTGCAGGAGTGGTATGCTTGTGTTTAAAGTACTTCTGCCTATTAAATGTACAGCATGGGAGGAGAAACTAGAGAATAATAATTCCTTTCTCACTTTCTCCCCATTTCCATCTCCTGGTTTTGCACATTTCCAGAATCTAAGTATTTAGGGATAAGTGTGAGCTGGCAACTTGATGCGCCTGTCAAAGTGGGATTGAAAACATATCCCGTAGTGTTCAATGCTGCATTCTGAAATGTTTCCCCTGTCCTTCAGGTGAACCTTTCTTGGCAATGAACCTTCCTTTCCATCCAGGGGTGTCACCACTAGGTGACTCTCCAGCACCTGACCTGATGCCTCTTCAGGACAGTGAAAGTTCCTCCATTACATTTATGGGTATTTGGGTCATGGTCAGGGAGAAACACTGAACCAACATACTCTTTGGTCTTGCTGTTGTGGCACATCCTTTTTGCCAATACACATCTTTAGTTTTATTGGTCACTTACACAAATACATCTTCTGAAGGCAACTTAGTGGATTAATGGGTGTTTTAAAATCAACACATAGTAACAAAAATGACAGCAGCAGTAATACTAATGAAAAGGATGAAGACTTAGATAGAAAACTAGTCTTTTGGGGGAAGAGAAAATTAAATCTGAGTGGTTGGTTAGCAACCACCTAGCAGGTTAGATTCAAGCATTATTGCCAACACATTTTGTTCATCCAAGTAGAGGAAGCCTTGATTTTTCAGAGAATTGCTGCAGAAATGCTTAATTTTACAAATACAAAAGCCAAACAGAAGTGCATTATCAGTTAGATCCTTTTACATTGTCTTGTAGTGTGTAGAAGCAAAACATGGGAGTCAGTTTTCCTCTCTGATTCACCTACTCCTGCATAATGTTTTACATGTAATAATGAAGCTGACTTGGTTTATTGACATTAGCCAAAGAGAAAACAGTAAGAAAGAAAAATAAACAAAAGATTCCTTTAATGTGAGTAAAAATGTATCGACTACTCAGAATAAAGCCTGCCTCAGAAAATAGACCTATTGCATGACCGACGTCCTAGGAAGGAGCATCTTGGCTCTGCATATTGTTATTTTTCTTCCTGGTAGGATTAACCTGCCACAGGAGCTTCTCTGGCACCTTGGAAAGCAGAATGTTGTTATTGCTGTTACGTGTTTAGATGAAATGGCAGATAATGATTTTTTCAAATTACTTCAGCTGTGGCAGTCTTTGCTATTGTCAGTAATCCCCCTTTTTTTTTTTTTTTTCCAATAAGATGACAACTTGAAAGTATGTCTTTAAATTATTTTTATTAAATTAAAAGGAAATATAAATACAAAGATATTCTTGCATATGCATTTTAGAGCTACCTGTGGCTGTGCTAACAGGCATAGTTTTGTAGAAGATTAACTGGCCATAGACATGACAGAGGTGCACAGTTCACCAGTGCACCATAATGTATAAAGCAGTGGGAAGGTGCTAAGTTGAAGCAAAAAAATTAGGAAAGAACTGGTTCTTCAGGCACTAATTTTTCAACATCTCTAGCCTTTTCTCATGGACAAAGTAAGGAATATAAACAAAGTGAAGGCATAAGCTTGTTTTAGGTAACTGTTTTTGCAAATTAGCTGCCCTGCTGTAGTTTTTATCTAATGCTTTTGGCACTGTTTTTATATTAAATCCTTTCAGCCTTCTCTTCTCAGATACTGAGAGCTTTGATCCTATGAGCAATACTGGTCTGCTTATCCTTCATCCGGTGCAATTCCTCGTCCTTGGTGGTTGCTGTGTATCTGTTCTCTCGTGAGGTATATGGTAAGAGTCCTTTAGGGCCAAATCGTGCTTCTGCTGAAATCAGTAAGAATCATAATTTCTGCTTTGGCCAAAGTGGGATTGAACCCTCTGTCCCCTGCAAACAGGAGAGATGTCCCCAGACGTCCTGTGTGGCAACCCAGGTTCTACTGCCTTACACATTTGTCTTCTGCTTTATATTCAGGATGAAGATGGTAGAGAAAATACCTTTCCTCTTACAGTAGTAATTAAGGCTCCTTATTATCCTAACAGGAAGTGTCAGGGGAGGCTACAGCTCTTTTCACAATATTTATGATAACCCACATAAAAAACATTTAGGTTAACTTCTCCCTGGAGACGTCTGTATAAGAAATACTGGGCCATGCTTATGCCAACAAGCAAGAGATGTTTTTAAAAACAGTGCAGAGGAATTGCTTCCGTGTGATTCATTAGTTTAGATGCTGTGTATGATAATAGATGGGAAAAGGTAACAAGGGGTAGCCTGTGAGGTCATTTGGGATTGCTGCCCGCTCCAGATTGCGGAGCAGTCTCCTGTCGATTATCCTGGGAATGGAGTTGCCTTTAATCCTGCAATAGCGTACAGGTACTTTTCCCAATCACAATGACATTGTCACCTCTCAGGAGGAAGTGGCTCCCAGTGTGCAAAGTGGCAGTAGAGAAACGAGGAGGAAGGCTGGACAGAGCAGACAGGGAAGCAGAATTAGTGCTTCTGGTTTAGAGGGCATTAGGTGTTTTGACACTCCTACTGAGCAGTGTCTCAATATATAATTTGCAATCCAAGTAACCATAGCGCTGCCTCAAAGGCAAGTTCACTGCAATACTGACTGCAGATACCATCTTCTGCTGTAATTGTTTCTTGAGACAAGCTTTCCTTTACACAACTGCCATTCATTGATGTCATGAGGGGGCATGCAGACTTGGCAGAGCGGGTACATAGGGAAATGAAGTGGTTTGGCTAGGAGTCATCACAAATGAGAAATATTTAACAGTCATGTGATATTGCAACTACATATTATGTATAGTATTAATGTTATGCAGTACTCACATAATATATAAAGGGTTCAATATATGGGCCTGCACGTGCGTATAAATGTAAGTATGCACAAGCAATTTAAAGGGTTTATTTCGTGAGTTGGGGATGACAGCACAATTCAAAAGTAGCACATTCACACCTAATGACTGCAGATAAGCCAACCATGTACCAGTAAAGACTTTACAGTGTTTAATTATTAACGTCAGCATCTGTGCAAGATTTTTAATACATTTTTCGGTGAAAGGTGCGTTCATGCAATGTCCGGTACAGTCAGCGTTAGGGTAAGTGTGTTTTTTCGTCTTTTTTATTCTCTCTGGAATGCATAAATATAAAGCAAGTAGATATTTATGTATCAGTAATGTCAGCTTGCCTGTAGTGGGTGAGAAGGTGGAAGAGCTTCCCTGGGTCGAGGCGGGCGGCGCTCGGCTGTGGGTCGGGCCGCCGCCGCCAGGGGGTGCCCGGGTCTCGGCCCCGCCGCCTCCCGCGGGAAGGGGAGGGGGAAAAGGGAAAGGGGAGGGGGAAGGAAGGGCAAAGGGAAAGGGAAGGAGCCGCCACGCTCACCCGCAGCTCCCTGCCTGCCTGCCTCACGCTGAGGAGAAAAACCAGCCCAACCTGCTTGGGTTTTAAGAGACCCCAGGGATGGGTTACAAGAGATGGTCTTAACTTTTGGGACCTCAGCAAAATTGCTGTGGGCTTGTTTTCCGGGCAATCGCTGTGACTGCAGCCACTCCCAAAATACCTCACGCCTGGCTGTGGCTGCTTTTACGCCTCCTGGTATCTTGGATCCCCTTTGCTAAGGCCACAGGAGTGAGGTCATGAAGTTGGCGCTCGGGAGCGCTTTGTTCATCGCCTCCTCCTCTTTCACATTACTGCTAGGCTGTTTTCCATGCTGCAGATGGCGTTTACGGTGTTTAGTCACTACCATGGTGCAGTGATATCTGTGATGATTAACGTTTTTGCATTTGTAATAAGGTTATTTCAAATGGCTGGTACTTGTGCATGTGTCTCTGTAATCTTCTTCAAGGGAAATATTCACTCATTTACCAAAAATGTCTGTCTTCTGCCCTCCCATTCATCAGATGCCACCAGATGAAGAGTAGGTGCTAGTATGGGCAATATACCCTGTATCAATTCCAGTTGGGAATACGTCCATTTCCAGATATTTAAGTTTGTTTTGTGAACTAATGTTGTCTCAGAAAATATGAGGTTTTATTTCAATTGATAACTGAAATAATTTATGTTTTGTGAGAGCATCTGTATTCCTAGTCATGGGTTTTGCCACTGATTAAGGTGGAAGATTTACATGGAAGCCTTGCTAAAACATTGTTATTACCTCTCCAAGCTGTGCACGAAGTCTTGTTCTGTTGCCATTAGAATCAGTTGGGGCGTAGATTTGCTGGGTTTGCATCTGTACTTTAGGCACTTGTGTAATGTAATTTGAAAACCAGTAACTTTGCCTGTCCATTGCCCTGTGCTGACTCCTTTGCAACTGTACCTTGTTCTTTTATGTCCAGATAAACAATTAATTCCTGTGGCCTCTTGGTCTAAAATCTGAACTTGCTACTAAACAGCTTCTTCAATTGCAGCCACGTTTGTAGCTTGTTCAGGCTTTGCCTCTGCGTGGCAGAATGTTCATACTCATTATTTGTTGCTTCCATACATATTAAGCACGGGCAGAATCACTATGCAGCAAGGAAAGAGAAAATGTGATAAACTTGTTGAACATGTTGCATGAATACCTATTAGCTGAACTCACAATATATTATTCTCCTTTACATTGAAAATGTGTGGTGGGCACCTCACTGTCATGGCCTCAGCGAGCTTCCTCTTGAAAATCAGAATAATCTTATTGCTTCTGCTTAAATGAGTGAATAAATATTTCAAAACTTCTTTGTTAGAGTATTATCTATTCTGATTTGATTATTGGCTGAACTTAATCTTAATTTCAATTAGTTTTATAATGCTTATGAATTATTACCTCATTTTTACAAGGAAGAAGGATGCACTTCTTCAAGGCAGAGCATAATGCAAGCGTATGAGTTGTCCACTTAACCTCGTTAAGCTGGAGAATTCTGCTGTCACTAAAACTTTTATGTGATTACTGTGAATGTATCATGTCCCACTGTATCTTTTAAAAGTCATTGTATGTAGAAATATCCTGTAAATACTTCAATGAACATCAGGGAGAGTTCCTAATGATTTGGCTGTAATATCCAAAATGGCTTAAAAATAAATTGCGGTTTTTTTTTTCCTTTCAAGCAAACTTCTGAAGAGAAAGACATCTGAAACAGGGCTGCAGGGAGTGACTGGAGAATGGTTTGAAGAAATACAAAGAAAAAAATTTCAGAATTACACTGATGTCAATAGAATGCTGAAACCACCATTAGAGCATCAGCTGAGGAAGAGCAAAAACACCAGTGAGTTGCATTTTTCTATTTCCTTATCTATATGATAATGGTCACCAAAACCAGTGTCTTAAAGCATTTCAGAGTGTAATAGCTAAGGAGTTTCTGAAATTGCACTGAGTTCCTTCTCATGTCAAAGTTTTCCAAAGATATATTTTCAAAATGACTATGTTTCTTTAAGATTCCGTTAAAAGCACAGCTGGGAGTCACAACAGAAAATCCCTGATATTCTTATCCCATAGTTAAAGTCACAAAATAGCCCAGGCTGGACTGACACTGGAAGATCATCTGGTCCAGCCTTTCATGGGAAAGGGAGCCTGAATGAGATTATTTAGCACCCTGTCCAGTGACATCTTGAAAATCTCAAATGAAGGTGACTCCACCATGTCCCCGAGGAGGTTGTGCCAGTGGTTGATTGTCCTCACTGTAAAAAATTTCTTCCTTAACCGAGATGAAGTTGCTGTAATTATAGTAAATAGAGTGATAGTTTCCCAATCAAAGCAGTAATGCTCACTTTGTACAAAAACTGTTTCAGGTTCACCTAGTTTTCTTAAAGAATCCAGAGGCACCTGACATTTGGAATAAGTAGGTAATTTGGGTTTGAGTGAAAGAGGTTTGACTGTACCAGTGAAAAACTTTTCCTGGTAGCACTGGGCTAAAGGCATGCCAGTGCTGATTATCAGGGGGGGTGATATGGGTTGGAAAGTTGGGCTGACCAGGAAGCAACTTCTGCAGATCTCATTTCATAGGTTCTGTTGCCCATCCAAAATGAACATGCACAAGGAACATGGTGTCTCTATAGCAAGCACGGCATTCTGTTCTGTCTTTTTCATCTTCAGTCCAGATAGTTTTAATGCATAACATACACTTTTATTCCATTCACATTTCTGCATGTTTTTCATTGAGCTCTTCCTGTTTGTGCTTCATAGCAACTGGAATCAGAGTCAAAAGAAAAGTAAAACCCTAAAAACCGTCCTGCAACTACAGATCTACACAGAACAGATGTCTGTCTTTCCTGACTACTTTTCCCCAACAACCCCTCTAGTCCACAGCTATCTCTTTCAGAGGTGGTCTAATTGATGTGTTAGCTAATTAATCCGTGTAATTGTTCTCTGGTATTTAACTTTGAAAGCTGCTCTTTCTATTTCAGATCTGAAGAAGGGGCTGTGTGCCTCAGAGGCTTGTCTGATATTTCCAGCTGTATGACTTAGTTTAATAAAAGGTATTACTTCTACCCACAAGCCTTGCTCTGTCTACATCCCTAGACCATGCTGGCTACAGCAGAGTGCTGTCAGGACTTTCCTGATGTCACTTTCATTGTCAAGTCAAACAATGCCACCAAGAGGTTAGAGTAAAAGGAGTAAAGGATGCAGCATTTTGTAATACCCAGAGATTGTCACTGAAGTGAAAGCCATGTATTACACACAGGATTTAAACCGCATGACATGAAGTATTCACTTCATTTTGGACTAGGTCCAAATCACAGCCGCTTGCTGTTGTTATCAGTGACACTGTCCTCTCATTTCTGGTTATGCTTTCTCCTACAGTCATTGGATAAGCCATTTTCAGGCTGTTGTATTGTTTCAGGCATGTGATGTTTTAAACTGGAAGAAAAAAAGATGCAGTGCCTTATTCCTAAGGGAAGTCTTGTTTCCTTATCTTCTCCAGTTTCCTGTGGCATGTTTTAATAGCAGACCCAGCAGTTTCTTTCCCTAATCTGTGAGCAATATTCATCCTCTCCTTCACCCCAAATGCCAGCTGCTTTTACAGACAGACTGGGTTTATGTTCCATTTGAAGAAATCAGATCATAACCTTCCCAAAGAAATCATTCATGACATCTTGCATTTAAAATATAGTTCTGATATGCAATTTGTAGCAGAAAGAAATGTGTTCCAGTGTCCATGGGAATCCCATCATAAAGAACTGTATGATACAGAAGACACCTTAGTCTGAATTACTGTTATGCAGTTACATTATAGTCTATTAAACCACTGTATATTCAGGGTTGTCATATTTATATTTCTTAAAAGGTGAAAATAAAGTGACTAATGATTGTGGGTGCCTCAATTTTCAAATGTCTAATTTGCCTATATTTTAAAGTGGTTCTGGTTTTCAAATGGTTGAGTGCTGATTACTTTCTGAAAGTCAGCCTCATTTATCTCATGCGCATCACCCAAACCCAATAATATGTTTTGAAACTTCAGACCTGTTTACCTTTCTCTTAGTCTTCTAATTAGTCATTGCAAACCAGCATGTCACGTAGTCTGTCCAAAAATGTCAGTAAAACTGGATTTTCCTGGCAAGAAAAGGTAAGCAAAAGAAAATTGTTTATGAAGACACAACTTTTAATGTATATTTTAATACCGTATTTAGTAAGAACTTGAAATAAATAAATTTTTATTCTATTTTTAGATCATAAAGAATTAAAAATGCCATCCCGCACAACTACTCAAGCACAAAAGAACACTTCAGCTTCCTTTCTGGGGTTCAGATCACCTTTTGCTTGGCTTTTCTCCTTTAGAAAATCAAGGAAAAACCAGACTCAGAAGCAACCACGGTGAGCTGTAATGAGAACATACATTATTTCCAGCTTTAAAAAAGTCTATGAATTGTTCTGTGTTTTGCTTAGAAAACTTTGTTAAAATTATTTTACTAGTCTCTTGCCTGTCACCTCACTGGGAAGACTGGGATTTTACTTGGTCATGTAATGAGATATTATCTGCTTTGTGTCAGAATGAGGACTAAGTGGCAAGTAGTAGGTAAAGTCTCTTGGCTAAATCTATTTTGCTCACGTTTTGCGTAAAGGCTTTAAGTGTATGAAAGCCCCTAGACTTAACAGTGGCTGCATCCTATTTAATCCCCTCTCAAGAGGACAAGGTATAAGGTGCATGGGGATCTGGTGCCCTATGGCTGTGATATAACAGGCAAGTGTAGCTTTCCCAGGCCATGGCAGAGAGTACTGGCCCCAGGCAGCTCCGCTGCATCAGTTCCCACCATTTCTAGCCCAGAGGCAGCTTAGAGGCAGGCCTGCAGCTTTAGCTCTAGTCAGGCAAACATCGTGGCTCTCCAGTGCTTTTGTCTTCTGTGCTTCAGCAGGGCTTTGGTTTCAGCTGGATCTGAACCAACAATGGTCTCATACACAGTGCTGGAGCTGCTGTTTGAAGAGCACCCTTCTCCCTTGCCATCCACAGGGTTAGAGCTGCTGTTCAGAGGGAATGGGGGCAGGGGCTACACTGGGGCTAGTTAGGCTGACTCTTCTCTCCTAACTTTTGTCCTGTATGGTCCTGTATGACAGCAACACCTGAATGAAATATTGTTATTTTTGTGTACATCTTAGGGTAATGCTTGGACTGGCAATCATAGGTAAAGGTGCATTGTGCAGTGCTGTGAAATCTTAAGTATGAAGCTGCAAGATCTGTGGCACAGAGCTGATTTTCACTCTGATTGTGAGTCTCAGGCTGGTATTCTGGTCTATGCCTGGGGCTTCTCGGTGGCATGATGCTAAGACGAGGAACAGCTGTAATAAACAATGACGGGGAATGCAATCCTCTAAAGAAACGATGATTAGTCTGATACGTAGGTTTTGAGCACAGCAGCTTGCCATTGTGGAGTGTTTGTATCAAAGCAGAAGATTTGAGGAGAGGTTTGAATAGAGGCATGAGGTTAGCTTTGTGCATGTTTACTGGTAACAATTGTCCTACATAGCAACACGGCATAGAAAAAAAATTCACGAAGTTCTAACACTGCTCTGTACATGTCATCCACTCCCTCCTCTTTCCTGTGACATAACAGCCCTTATGCTGGGACACACCAACAGCGGACCACAGCCCCCCCTGCAGAATAAAGAGGCACTTGTGTAAAAGAGAATCAGACTTAAAGGGTGCTTCATCCTGGTGCACAATAAGACAGCCAATGCACAAGCAAAAGTCTAGGCTTTGCTGCAGAATCTAAGCATTGAAATGATTTCTTAATTTAAGAAGGAAAAAAAATAAACCGTGCCTACTCATTGCATCAGCTTTTATAATATGTGTTTATCTGGCTTTTCCACAGAAAATCTAGCGTATCTCAGGCTCAGATGCCTTTGATTTCTCACCGAGCACAGCTTGAAAAATAAACAAGTCAATCCTGACGTGTAACTGAGCTGATTGCTACATTTTCTAGTCACGCCTCTCTGTCCAAAACTTCCCCCACCCTCTTCTAGGTGTTGCCGTGGCATGTGGTTTGTTTTATGCATAGGCAAAGCAGTAAAATAATCTGCCTCTCACCAGGTAGAGTTATTCTGGAGAGCTAGTGAAATACAATAGGAGGCAGCACTGTAAATCCTGTAAGTAAGCCTAACTGGCAGAAGCTTTTAAATAGCTAAATGTTAATGGCTGTTTAGAGGGTCCTTTCTGAACGGGAGAGACGGTTTCATCAGTTGTGGTGGTGTTTTGCTGTGAGAATAAATTATGGATGCTGCAAAACAGAATATGCTTATGTGGAGATACAGAAGATGCTAATAAAAGGTTTGTAACTGTAGTCTGAAGCTAGTGAAATGTTCGATCACTTTTGGTTCAAAGGTGTTTGGTGTTCTTGAATTCATCCTTACTCTTTTCTAATATGTAAGTGTGATTCACACTGGAAGAGAAATGCTGTTTAATTGTGTTTTCGTTGATTTCATTTTCATTGATTTATGTATTTCTTGCTTAGCTGCCTTCTTATGTAGTGCTGATAAGAACAGTATAGAATAAAACAGATTACGGTCTGACATTAGACAACTTGGAGATGGCCTGGGGAAGTCAGGTGCCTCGGTGAAAATACTAATTCACAGCAGATTTTAATTCATGGATTTATATTATTGTTACCAGTAGTGATAGTAGTAAGTAGAGTCATCTTTTACATTTAATCTTACATTGGGTTGTCATAAAGAAGATACATATGTGTATAAGTGAAAAAGTATAAAATATAACTTCTTGTTTTCCGTAGCGAATAGTATTTTTGTGATGGCAAATATTTCTGAACTTGAGCAGTATTTTAACTTCTTTTCTGTTTATGAACAATAGATAGTGTTTACAAGTGTGTGTGTATGTGCGTGTGCAGATGTGTGCGAAATAATGTAAACATTGCTCAATATCCTTAGCCAAAAAAGAAACTGAATTACTTTTTCCTAAAATTAAGCAGTAGTTCTGTGGAAGTAAGCAAAACTTTAATTCTGAAATGCTGAAAAACATAAAAGTGTTCAGAAAAAATAATGAGGCAGTTTGAGAAGTGGAGGGATTGGCATAGGGAAAAGATTAAAATAACCTTGTCTGTATAAGTTGGCAGGGAGAAAAATAAAGCAGGATGCACTGGCCAGTTACTTGTGAAAGAACAGTGACAACAAAGACATGGAGGAATTTAGAATAGTGCCAGAGGTGCAAATAAAAATTTAATTTTTGCCTAGACTATCAGAAGACATTTCTAACATGTCTACTACATGCAGCTTCGTTGCAAGGAGCAATTAATGCAACACCAAGCTCTCCCCACAGCACCAAGTGGGGAGAACTGTAGAACGTCTTTGCACAGTAAAGCTGAAGAAGAGAGCTTCTGACAAAGCTTTTACATTTTTCTTATGCGTATAATTAAAATTAAGGTAACTTGCTTAGCCACAGGATTTAATTGAATTCAGTTTGCAGGAGATCATTGTAAAACTCTGAAACATAAGTTTCATTCTTAATTTGTTGTAGAAGCATTAAACCCTATTCAACATTATATTAGTTTCAGGGAAGAGCTATGTAAATCTCTGAGTCCTGGTTCTGTAAACCTCATTCACAGGGAGCGGTAACCCACTGAATTAATGGCTGTTCATATTCAGTGCTACAAGGAAAATTAGGAATTTTGGATTCAGATTGTCTGGCCAGATCCTAAGCCCACTGAGGTCAACAGGCTTGTTTCCTTTGGTTTCAGTTGGACCCCATGTCAGAGAGGAATCCTGGTTTTACAGTTCACAATTACAGAAGAGAAAAACAAATTGCACCTTTCAACTGTTCTTCCCTGCCTGCAAGCACATTGCAAACAAATGACAAAGCACTTCAGGAGGAAAGGCTGGGCCACAAGGAACCTGCCAACAAGCCAGTTTATACTTGCTGTTGAAGCACAATAAAGTAGCCTACCTGAGCACAACAAGGTTTTAAGAGCCTAAGAACAAGGTCATTCAAAAAGAGTTTGAGGCAAACAGGACTGAGCAGAACTGTCTTTCCCTACCTGAATTTCTTTCAAGAATTAATGTCCTGGGAAAAAAAAAGGTTTCTGAGACAAAGAAGAGCTGGCAATAAGCACAAGCTGAGTAACATGTCCTTCAGGGCTGTTGAAGGGACTGGGTTTGCTTAGTTGTAAAATAAGAATCTGCAGACTCGAATAGACTCAGTGAAATCAAGTCCTGTTCTTGTTTCTGTAGTTTATTTTGTATTTGTGCATCTGCAAGTCACCCTGTAGAACAGGATACCTTTTATATTCAGGGCTGAGACTTGTTCTAACCACTGCATTACTCACAGATGTTCTAGCCAGTTCTCTGCCAAATCCTTGCAGTCCTATATAGTTTAGGAAAGCAGATGAGCCTTCTACCATGTATTAAAAATTGGTAAATAAAGACTGTTTTGGGTGAGTAGCAGCAAGTTCAAAGTTCACACCAAAACCAGTCTGCTGTCTGTCTCTCCTCCTTTGCAGGGGCAGAGCTCCGCTCTGTGTCCAAGCAGGGTGAAATGGAAGAGTAAAACAATAGAACTGCAGATGCAAACCACTTACAGATTTACAAGTAGTTAACTTCAGCTATTCCTAGGACCTGCTAGATTATTGTCGTTTGAAAAAAGAAGTAATACCATCTTATCCTAATGCTGGTTTGAAACAATTACTTTATGGCTGTTGCAGACATTGAGGTATCAGTAGGTTGAGTTCATTCGTGGCTGTGCAGCTATGACATTTGCAAGCTGACAAGGCCAAACCGAATGGTACATTTACCCAGCATTTTTTTGTTAGCAAGATTTTTTTGGTGGAAGGATGGATTCTTCATAGAGCAGTCTTTTTTCGGATTCTTCTCAACAGTTGTTAAAGAGAAACTTCTAGATATTTACTACCTGGTAAAATTACATCATGTTCCTTTTCAAAGCCAACATTTAAATCCTTCTGCCTACAGATATGACAGTTCTGCTAGCCCATCTTCAAAAGTGGCTGAAATGGCAACGGTAAGTAGCTTATCAACTTTATTGTCTTCAATGTTTAAACCACAGTTTTTTCAAAAACTAGTTCCCTTTGCTTAGGCTGCTGATGTAACACCTGTTTAAATAGTGTTCTTGCAGTTCTTGTTTTTAACACTGAGTAAAACATCTCTGTTGTGAACCTGTTGAATGCAATAGAATGAGCTTGCCCTGTTACCTGTACAAGTCCAAAGCTTTCCTAGGTTAGTCCTAAGTCTAGGTCTGATCAGGTTTCAGTTCTCTCTTTATGATGGAATAATTGGATGGGTAATTTCCTAGGCCAAAACTCTCACATATTTTGGCAACTGAAACCAACCTGCAATAGGTCAAAACTCACACTGAATAAATAATCTAGTGTATTTACTTTGTTTCTTTCCATTTGTACAAGGATGAAAAAGAGTAGCTGACTTGGGCAGACAGTAAGCTAGAGCTTGTCCTGCAACATTTCCATGCACAGAATTACCGTGTAAATGTAAATTTTGACAGCGGGAAATTATTTTTTGGCGAATGTTCCATTTTATAAGCATGAGCTCAATTTAAGGATGAAACAACACATTTATTTCTGATGTAATTTAAGTGCATGCTGTTGAAATAAACAGACTTCCTCCAGGAATGATACTTGCTATTTTAATTACTTTATTGCCCTGTATTACTAACATGTCTTTCCTCCTCTTCAATCATATGGTATAACCACAGAGGGGACTAAGAAGGTATAGGGTATGTAATCAAAGGTGTAGAGGAGGTAAATTGGCCACCTCCCTTCTCTCATATTTCAAAAACAAAGGGTTAATCCATATTAATATAGGACCGAACAAAGATCCTATCCAAGAATCATGCCTATTATATAAATAGACTATTATAGCTAGATGAGTAAAATATTACAAATATTTTGAGATTAATAATTATTACTTTATAATTATTAATAATTACAAATTATTGAGAACTAAAAAGTAGTAAGGGTTTTTATTTAAAAAAGGAGGAAGAGTCTCAGCTAAAATGAATCAGAAGTTCAGCAGTTGTCTGCACTTCTACCATCTGAGACTCAGAGTCAAGAGAAATATGGATGGGATCAAACTTCTCCAGCATGGAAACTAAAGGGGACATGTAAACATGTAAAATGGAGGGGGAATAGGATGACATTTTCCCCACTGCTAAGGTAATTTATCATGGCCCCCTAAAGTGCAATCTGTCTTGCAATATGAAAATTGACTATGGTGTTAAATTATTAAATCTCTGTTGGGATGTCAGTGTGTGAATCTTAAATGTGCTGGTCAAGGAAGAAGGGATTAGGAAAAAGTAAATTAAGAGATACAATGCAATAAGGATGCATATGGAGAAAACAAGTAAACTATGCCCCTTGTTACAAGGTCATTATAACTCATGTCCAAAACATGCTACTGCATGAGGACAAGATGAGCAAATCTCCCTGTTATGTATGTAAAAGTCTCTAAACTGCATGCAACTTTACAATCCTCAGTTGTATATTTTGATAATACAGTATTTAATGGGCGCACAAAGAGTCTACTGACCTCTGTGACTTGTGACACGATTTGTGATGTGACATGTGAAATGTGATTTGAACCCACATGTAGAACTAAAATCATGTTGCCTTACAATTTTTAACAGGCTGAAATGTGTAATTCCCCAATGTCAACTGAAAAAAGTGGTCATTCTTTTGATGCAAACCAAAATGAAATGATGGAGAACAGTACACAGGAATGGAATGAACAGCTAGAGAAGGAGATTTTCAGTGGTAAGTGTGTATTTACTTTGTTCTGATATTATTGTTACCAGAAGTGACTGTGGTGACTAGTTTAGTAGAATTTTCTGCTGAAGCGTAGGCTGTAAAGATGCAGCTCATTACTTTCTAGCATAGTGTCTGCATTTTGCTGGCTTTGTCTGACAGCAGAGTGTCTGCTCTGGCAGTGACCCCAAGATGTGTCACTGGTCACTCTTAAGAGTGCATTTCATCTCATACTGATCCAGTTCAGAAGGATCACACCTTAAAAGTGTACATTCCTCTCTGCTGATTCTTAGAGAAGCCCATATTGTGTCCTTTAGATGCAGACATACAGTTATCTGAGAAGAATTTCATCCCAATTTCCTGCATACATAATTTTGATAATGATGAATTACTGGGCCTGGTTTTATGAATTGTAAAGCCTCAAACCACAGAAGGAAGAGGTGTTATGGCATTCAGTTAGCTTTCTGGGAGCCTTATGCACCAGTCAAAAGTTGCTGGTTCTTTTTTTTTCCTTCTTTTTTTCTTCTTTTTTTCTCTCTCACTGCTGGGAAGCGAGGCAAGATCAGAGCCAGCCTATGGGAGTAGAGAGGTGTTCTTCCATAAACTTCCTCAGAGCTATGCAAAGCAATGTCCATAAATATTTCTTTCTACCACCCAAAATTGCAAGAGATCACAGACTGAAAGCATGATCGGGAAGCAGTGCATGAGTCAGCAGTGCTGGAAGAGGAGAGCACTGCGTGTTGGACAGTGGTTCTTCTGAAACTCACGTGCCTGTCACTGCTTTTGGGTGTCAGCCATAACTGTGCATACTTGCCCACTGACAGAGAAAAACTGTACATAGCTTGGCTGATGTCTTCCAAATGGAAGACTCAGAAAAACTAATCTTTTCTCTTGTTCTAAACTGACTGTCTCAGGACTCTCCTCTCTTCTGTGCTTCAAGAGAAACTTAGAAAAAAATGGAAAATTTTAGTGCCTTTGTATCGCCTGTTATTCCAACTGTTCATACCTAGCAGTGCTTTCCTAATGACTCTGTACCATTTGCACAGATCTGTAATGACTTATCAGTCATTTTTATTTAAATGGATTAGGAAATGCTGTAACAAAACAGCCATATCCATTTGTGTTTATATCTTGTGTGCGTTAGCAAGGCATAATTGTTTTTGCCAGTAAAATACTTCAAATACATTGCTGTAACTTAGTCTTATGACTGAATATCTTGGTTAACTGAGCTGTATAGTATCTAATTCCAGTTCATGAGACTTTCTGTATATATAAATACAGCTTTGTTGCTAGAATGAATCACAGGTTCCTGACGATTTCATTACCCTTTTTTATCCAGAAAATGTCTGGATTCACTGCTCATTTTGAAGTAATAAGCTACAATTTAGTGGAGAACTTCTTTTCTGAACAAAACAAACGGTGGACATGCCAAACTACTTAATATGCTTGTTTGATGGTTTGCAGGATTCTGTGTTTTGTTACAGTTACATCATAACTCTGCTTTGTGAACACACAGAAAGGTTCATGTTTGCCTAGTGAATTCTTCTCAGGGATTTTTTGTTTACAAACTAGATTTGGAAAGTTTACACACACACAGAGACATAAATAGCATGTGAGTAAGAATTCAGACTTCAAATTGTTTTGTGTTTTGTTTGAATAGCATAAAGACTAACATTTACATAAAGAGCAGTTTTAAGATCAGTCACGGAGCAGCACATTTTTCTTCCTTGTAGTCATAATGGGTGACCGCTGAAAGGTCCTGTGGAGGAAGAATGTGTGATCTGGGAAGGGTTTTGAATGCCAAGGAGCTGGCTCCTTTTAAAACCAGTTCTGATTATTAATGTCATACATGAAACTTTTTAACATAAATAGCCAGAAGATTATTTAAGAAAACAAAACCAAATATATTTTTTTTTTCTCCTGTGCAGTTCTAAATGATCTGGATGACCAGCTGGCCCAGGAACAAGCCCAAGACCCACTGGACAGGACAGTTTCTACTAGCAGTGTATCAAATGTCCAATACAGCAGTGCATTTCCTACTTCAAAGAGGCAGACTGCTAGTAGAGGGCAACACAGAAATGACTGGAGTGACATGCCTAGCACATTTTTCCCAGCTGGACTAAGAACAATAAGAGCCAAAGATGAACACAAGATTTTAATCAGACCAAGGAAATTGCACAGTGCATATATAAATTGGCACCAGACAGCCTTTCCAGAAGATTACAAATATGCTGATCCAGTCGATGGAAATCCTCATCTGCTAAGCAGCAGGCTGTCTTCTGTTTCTTTCGGACGGTCTTCAGAAGGTAGCTTATATCCTCCTTCCATAACACAGAACAGTGGATTTAGGCATAAGAGTTGTATGAACAGGGATTCAGCTGGCAGAAGTTACTCTGTATGTTCCCTCCGAAGACGTCCATCATCAGTATCTTCTGACCAGCTGTCAGCATCTAGCTCACAACATCCGTTGGCAAGGGAGAGCAACAATGGTTTTGTACCAAGGTTTGGTCGACAGAACCCAAAGAGAATTCCTCTGTCTTCTATTGTATGGAACAACACACCAGACTCTCCTGGACAAACAACAACTCAAGAAAAAATGTTTAGAACCCAGTCACTGATGGAGTTTCATGCTACAGACCATGGTAGACATCCTAGCCCTTTGCAAGAAACCAAGAAATACGCATGTTACCACTCAAAACACCGCTACAGAAGATCTATTTCAAGCAGTAATTGCTTTAGTAGAGTCAGTTGCCCTGACAAAGCTACTTCTCCATTGCCCTTTGATAACTGGGAAAATTATCCATTGTACCAATCAGAAAATAATCTCTCTAGATCCTACTATAGAGATACTTCTTCTCATGGCAAGTTGTATGCAAACCAAAAAAATCCTTCTTATGGAAGAAAAGACAGCTATCCTTCTTGGGCTGATATTCCTCTGTACTACAGTGATGAAGCATTTATTTCCCCTGATGCCAGCTTTGAAGTGATTATGGCTAATTTAAATGACCAGCAGTGGGCACATACAAAGAATGCCCAGTTTGGTTCACAGTGCCTGCAGAACAATTTTCATGTGTATTCTCCAGAAAATATGAATACCAAAAGGACAACAAGAAGTGCAAGCAGAACTTTTTCAGAATTCACTGAAGGCTGCCAGCCTTGGCTAAGTTGTAACTCTTCAGTTTCTTCATCTAGTATCAGAACTGATGAGTCAGTCTTGCCTAATTTGAAGGACCAAACAAAACCTACAGGACTGAACAGGAATTCAGTTGTCGTTACCCGAAGAAGTATTAAGGCTGACTTTACACAACTAGAAAAGGTTGAAGGTATGAAGCTCCCAGATGAAGACATGCCATTGCAATCAGTTTCTCAACAAGCAGATACAAACTACATCAACACTCAGAGTTTTCCCTCTAACAGCCCTGCTCATGCTGTTTTGCAAAGCGATGCATCTGTCTTTAACACAATGAGAGCAAAGAGACAAACGCAAGTCACTGCCAGAGGAGATACTGCAAAAATGTATACATCAAACAGTGATAAAAGAAATGTACCAATGAAGGAAGATTATTGCCCACTCAACGGTGTGTTCAGTCAGCCTCCCTGTATTTTGCCAGCCGATGACAGCAGGAAGGAACCTTTTTGTCCAAGTCAGAAAGAATGGGAATATAATCTGCATGATGCAGCAAAAAGAGAGAGCATCAAACAGGATAATCGAAGTGCAGAAGCTGTTAACCAAGCTACTCCAAAGAGACAGTCCTCACTGGTGAATGTTGCTTCTGCTCCATACACTGAAAAATTAGCAAAATGTCACAGCATGTTGCCCTGTCCTCCTGATTGTTCATCTAGCTCCTCACAAAGCTCTCCACAAGCACTTTCTCATAAAGACAATTCTAAATGTTTAGGAACACTAACTAGCTCTTCAGTAAACTGCACAGTTACTGAGTCTCAAGTAGAAGGTGGAAAAACAGCTCAAGTGAGCAGAACAGGTGTTACCAAAAAGATTTCACAGAAAGCACTGCAAAATACAAGCACTTTAGTTCCTAAGGACTGTAATGGACAATTCACTACTAGTTCTCCACAAAATGGAAATTCTGGACATATTTATATGCATAGCTTTGATGGAGACCCCAAGACCTCTGAACGTAGTTTAAGTTATTTTTGCCTAGAAAAAGAAAGCGGAAAAATAAGGAGTCATTCACCTTGTATTGAAAGGCTTCACAAGCAAGACAGCTTGCTGAGACATACCAGTAGCTGCAGCATTGCCGGCTCCCCTAGCAGAAACAGCTTTAAGTCTTCTGACCCACTTGTTATTTATTACACTTTGCCTAGAAAATCAGCTAGCATTGCTGGTAGTATTATGTCAGATACGCCCATCTCTTTACCTAGAGAAAGGAGAACAACATACGATTGTTTAAGGTCTGAAACTTCACATAGAGCTGATGCCTTTTGTTCAAAACAAAGAGATGTGTCTTATTTAGACTCAAAACTTTCCTTTTTAACATCAGCGTCATTAAGTGCTGCTACAAGAAACAAAGAAAAAGACTACCCCAGTCCTTTTACCAAAAGTCCTAATGATTCAGTAAGTAAAAGTACATCAGCTGAACTGACAAACAGATGTAAACGTCTAAGCAGAAGAGAATCCTCTGTGGTTTCAGATTGTAAGGAGAGGGGAAATTTTTTGCAGAAATATAAAACTACAAGCACATTTACAGTTTGTGTTGATGAAGATCATGTCAAGTATCATGAACTAGTTTCAATTTACTACACATTACCACGGAGGCATTCAAGAACATTTTGTAACCTCTTCAGAGATAATCCAGAGGACGTAGATCTACCTTGTCCCGAAGAAAATGCTCAGTCACCAAGAATACAAAACAAGGAAACCAAAGGTCATGTGAGTTTAGCAAATTTTTTTCCCCACAGTACTGTGGAAAAAGAGGTGCCTTCATATTCTTCTGACCTAGTATCTTCAGCTCTGGTCACACCTCAGAACTTAGGGACTGCTGTTGATAGTGAAGAAGAGGATTCCCACTTATTTCCTAGTTCTGAGAAGATGTGTGCTTCAAAGTCAGTGAGTGTGGTACGTAACAGGAAAGATAGTTTAGCAGATCTTTCATTAGCAGAAAATGTGCTTTCTGACATGGTGACAAAAGAAATTTCTTATTGCGGTCCACAATCCACCGCAATAGTGGTTAAGTCAGGTAAGGCCATTTCTGATGCTTCAAGCAGCCAAAATAGAGAAATATGTCTAAAAGAAAAGAAGGAAAGTTTACAAACAGCCACACCACTAACATCCTCTTTATCAACCCCTCCCAAGCCAGGCAGACGTTTAGAGAATCCTTTGTATTCTATTTCAGCAAATAAAAATACGATACAGAAGGGCAAATCTGAAAACTGCTGTCAGACCCCTAAAGTGAACAATAAAAATCTGAACCATTTACTCCTCAGCCCAGGAGAGAGGAGTTCACTTGGAAGGAACGGTGACACAGAGCATGCTGATGTGCCACATCTTCCTGCGGAAGACACGTACAGAGATAGTACTGAAGTCAAACAGAGAGTAAATTTCCTGCATCAAACCCCGCCTCTGTATAATAAGAAATGTTGTGGACTGCAATTAAGGGCTGACCATTCAAGAAAAAATGCAAATGATTTAAACTGTTGTAGCAAAGTGCTTTCTGAGTCTCAGAACAAAGCATCTGAGATAAGCACAGCTTCCAGTGCTGATCTATTACTTCGGCTAAACGAAGTGGTTAGCACAGATACAGATGAATTAAAGAATTCAAAAACTGAAAAAGAGCAGAACTCTCAGAGGGCTCGGATGGGTAAAGATTATAGTGGTTTGCAGGAATCAGAGAGGCACAGTGAAGGCAGCCTGAACATTAACTGTAAAGATAAAGTCCTCAGGGTTACACAAGATCAGACGATAACACAGAGTGCAGAAGATGAGAACAAGCTTCTCTCTGACTGCACGAGAGACAAAGTCAAAGATATAGAAAAAAGGAAAAACAGACCTTCAATTAAAAATAAACTGGCAGCTGTTTACAGAACAAGTCGAAAATTTTCAAGTAAAAATTTACCCCCCAAACCGCATATAAGTAACATTTTTTCACAGAATGATGGAAGTGCCACTTCTTTAGAGGTCAACATGTCCCTTGACTCATTGGTTTCAACAGATTCCTATCAGCCATTCCTGCAGTCTGACAATGAAAATCAGAATCACAGTCTGGACCCTGGTAAGAATACACCAAGACCAAGAACAGCTGAGAATAAGACGACTGAAAATCAGAATGATCCTTCTTTGCTTGTTAATAACACCAATTGGAGGTCTTTTACAAGCTCATATACCCAGAAGGAAGCCATCACTCCCCAAAAAACTACAATGAAAATGCAAAACAGGCCAAGTCTTACATCCCTATTTCCAGATAAAGCAGTAACTACAAGAAATAAGAATTGCCAAACACTTGATCTGAGGTTAGAAAGCAAAAGCCAGCCCACCTCTCACAGCGCTACTACATCAGACCCACTGGAGGATGAGAAAAGAGCTGGCAGTCATGCTGGCAGTCCTCCCTTGCCACTTTTAATTGACAAAAACTCAAACACTTATGTCAATAGCCGCTTGCAGGCAGAGATATGTCCAGAGCAAAACTTGACTTCCCAGACAGTGCTTGGTCAGTGTCAAAATACCTCTCAGTCTGCTAGCTTAAAAAATGCTAACTTGCATGGCTATCAGTTGCGCAAGAGTCATGTCAAAAATCAGCGTGAACGTCACCTTTCTGAGGGTATTTGTGCTCGAGATTCCCGTGAATCTGCCTTGGGAGGCAGTATTCTACCAGAAGATGGTATACGTGGGAAGAGGTTTAAATCTTACTCAGAGCTGTTGTCTTGTGATGAAAATGAAAACTGGGCATCGGACAATGAAAAATGCTACAGCACTAGAAATCTGATGTATCCATCTGTTGAATTTGGTATATTTGGTAAAGAACAACAGTTGGCTTTCCTGGAAAATATCAAGCGGTCACTCACAGAAGGGCGACTGTGGAGACCTTGTCTTCTTAATAACCCTGGTGCTCTCAGAGATGGAGACACCTCTTCTATAAACAGGGCTGAGCTTTTGAGCTCAAGTTCTGCTGGGAGCAAAATATCATCGGCTGCTTCATCCCCCCGAGAGCCGACTGATATCTATCAGGTAGACCCAGCAGCTTATTCAGACTCTGACAGTGATACCACCACTGATGATGAATACTACCTAGATGAGATAGATAAAGAATCAGAGCTATGAAGGGCCAGTGGTACTAAGATGGCATGATAGCTCGGTGGTTTCTGGGCAGGCAAAAATACGTAAAATACTTTGAGCCAGTTTTCATGCTGCTATAAGTTGGTACAACTTCATTAGTTTTAAAGAAGTTAGTACCTTATATTAGCTGAGCATTTGACTTTTGTATTAAATATGAGGTTTTACCATTGTTGTATCTCCTAGCAGGAAAAAAGATTGTTAAAAAATCCCTTCCCAAAACAATAGAAGGTAAACAACTGTGGAGCTTTGGGCAGTGTAACTCCAGAGATGGCTTTCCTCTGAGTCAGCAAGCAGTGGCTTAGGCTTCTGCCAGCTATGCAGTGCTCGACTGGATAAACTCTAGCTTGAGCAACTTTTTCTTACAAGACTTAACAGAAAACCAAGAGGTTACTTTGCTGATAAATTGCTGTTTCTCCAATTTTGCTCCTTTACCAGCATGATAATGCCAATCCATCCCACCCTACAAACACCCCCCAAAACAAAGCCTGTTCAATTTTTTCAGCATATTCTGTACGAATGTTCTTTTTTTGCATTCCTGGGAAGCGTAGCAGCAACGTCCCTAGTGGCGTTTGTTCTGGCGTGCAGTTGAGGCAGCTTCTGCTCTGGGATTTTTTTCTCCTCAGCGTTGCAAGAGCAGTGAGGAATGTGAGTTACAGAAGTGCTGCTAGCATATCGGAAACAGGTCAGCAAAGGGCACAGCACCGGAAAACTCAGCTAAATCCCTGATGATGTTAAGAAACACAGCTGAGTGTGGAAATCTGCTTTTCAGACATGGGAGATTGATAACTGGCACAGCTTTGGTTACTGTTGAGCTAAACAGTCAGATTTCTGCCTGTGGCTTAGGAACAGTTTTATTTGGATTAATAGTCTGACACTTTAAACCATGCACAATGTAAAGAGATTTACCCTATTTATTTGCCACATAAACCTCATAGGTTGAATCCCAAGTTGTCCTAACAATGGGGAGACAACCATAACCAAAACAACTTGTTATGTCCCCAAGTTCTCCCGCTGCCTCTGTGCTTGGCCGGTCTTGGGGTGAGGCACCTGCAGCCGCTGGGCCCCCTCGGGGCAGCACCACCCGAAGCGGCCCGAGAGGGCACTTGGCTGGGCTGTAGCTGCGCCATACGGCCTGGTAGGTTTTTACGTATGAAGTAAATAAAACCAGTAAGAAACGCTCTTTGCATTTGGCTACATTTCTATCCCTTCTTGGTATTTTTCAACCATTCCTGCTGTCACCACAGTACTTTTTATCCTTCAAACTGAGTGGCTGTAAACATTTTCCAGTGGCTTTTCTTCGGCCTCACTAATAATGTAGTATTATTACTCAGTAGCCAAAACTTGTCCCTGGACATGAAATTTCTAACTAAGCTTTGATCTCTTTTTATGCAAAATCAGAAGCAGCTCACTGAGCAAGAAGATAGTATTTTTAAATAAATACACATTTACTTCTGCTTGATTTCTAAATTCACCGATGGTCTAAAATGTTGATCCTTATTTTTGATACACTACTTAATTCAGTAAATTTCTGTAGGACATAATTATATTTTTGTAACTGGAAGGACAGTATACTGGTATTTTTAAATAATACATTTTACACAAAACAAGCAATGCTTGTATTACTGACTACTCCAAAGAACGTGGAAGATGAAAATATTATAGTAGGGAACTGGTATCCTTATTTTTTTGTACTGTAAACTTCGTTAAAGAAGTGGGTCTGTAGTTCAAATCTGTACTGATATATAAGTGTAATTACTTTATACTGGGGTAATTTGTCTTTTGTTGTACATAGAAGGACTAATATAAACTATATTTATAATCAGAATTGATCTCTATGACATGCCTGTTTTGGAAGGATATGAGTGTATGCTGACATAAGCAATGCTGGAAGGAAATTACTACCGTATAATTGCAATGTTGTAAAATGTGGTATTCTAAGGGGAAACTATGCTTTTCTGTAAATGGCTCTGTTCTGTACGTACACGATTCTGTAGAGCAAGACAGTAAAACCAGCTGAGTTTCAGTGAGGAACTGCTGCTGCTGTACATTTCTGCAAAATATATTCATCCAAAAATCGGGAATACCAGCCTACATAAGGTAAAGAATAATAAAATAAATGTTTACAAGGGAAGTAAATGGTTATACAGTTTTTCATGACTAGAAGTGGATGGCTTAGAACATCTTTATTTGTAAATATTTTCTACCTGTTCAACAGAAGTTGGATTAAGTTCTCACCTTGTGGCATAAATTTTTTTCATTTGCTATGCTACATATGTACAGGAAATCAGGTGGCTTGCTTTAATGTACGCAGGTAAAAATTGCGTTTGGTCATAAATTGGTTGTGGAAGACTGCAGCTTACTGAGGATCTGTAAACTAATATTTACACTCAATGGTATTCTGTAAAACAGGCAACTGCATGAAAACATGGGGAGAAATACCCTTTGAATAGCAGTCAGCTCCGTTCAGTTTAGCAGAGCCAGATTTTGACACCTTTACTTTTGCAAGCTTTTTCTTTGGCAAAAGTATATTCTATAAATGTTCATAATTTATAGGATTTTCATATTTAAAATTATGTTGAAATAAATTCTGCATTCAAATGAAAAAAAGGTGTACTGTGTTCATTTTTCACTTACTGTGAATGCCACAGACAGTTTATTTAAAAAAAAAAAAATCCAGTAATCCAGTATCTTAGCACTGTTGCCAGGGTTCTGATGGCAAATGATGCCATAGATTTAAAACGGGGCATCCAGCCTCGCTCCATCATGCAGCTCTAGGCAGGGGACACGCTGGCGGCTGCGTGGCTCAGGCCTGCCTCTCCTGTGGAGGAAGGATGTGCTGCCTTAGCGATGCACATATTGCTGCCTTCTTTCGGCCAGGTGATGAGTCTCCAGTACACAAATACTACTTCAGTGGTAGTATCTTTACAGTAGAGTCATGTTAAGCCCTCAGCAAGCCATATGCCTGCCACTTGCCTTGAGGAGCCAATACGCCATGTAGGGGCCAAGGGTAGTATTTGATGAGTAGTTTTACAAGGTGATGAGCTCCACGTGAGAATCATTTCAGCTGGAATTAGGCCTGAGTGGAGCCTGGCTGCCGCGTGCAGTGTGACCGTGTGTGAGACTCACCACCAACTTTCAAACTTAATTACTACAGCCAATATATGTGGTACCTGAGTTCAGTGACGCAGTCCCTCAGCCTGGTTTCAGAAGGAAACAGTTTATGAGCTAAGGTGGTGTTTCTGTCTAGATGTCTGTCCAACCATTAGGTCACTCGTGTCCCCAGATGACCTTTGACCTTTCTAACATCTCAGTGACATTTGAAAGAAGGAACAGCAATCTCATGGTTTCATCACAGGGTATTGCAGGCTGGGAGGGACCTCAGGAGGTCTCTGGTCCAAGTAGGTTGGCCCTGAGGTCAGGCCAGGCTGCTCAGGTCTTCATCCAGTTGGGACTTGAAAATCTCTGAGGACTGAGATCGGACAGCCTCTCTGGGCAACCTGTGGCTCTGCCTGACTGTCGTCATGGGGGGGCCCGTATTCCAGGCTGAGCCTCTCTTCTGTCAGCTTATGCCAGTTGGCTCTCATCCTTCCTCCCTGAGCACCATCTCCTTAACAATCTCCCCAGCGGCCCTGGGGGCTTCTGTAAGGTCCATTCCCTCCCTGAAGCCATCTCTGCTCCAGGCTGAGCAAGCCCATGTCCCCCAGCCTCTCTTCACAGGGCCAGTGCTCCAGCCCCACCATCTCAGGGGGCCTCCCTGAATTTGATCCAGTTTACTGATGCCTTGTATTGGGGAGCCCAAAGCTGGATGCAGCATCTAGATGTGGTCTAACTAGTATCTGAGTGGAGGGAGATAATGACTCCCCTCAACCTCTGGCTCTGCCCCGGTGATACAGACCAGGCTGCCTTTGGCTGTCGTTGCTGCCAGGCCTCACTGATGGCCCATGACCCTCTCACTGCCCCACTGGGAGCCCCCCCCCAGGGCCGTTCCCTCAGAGCTGCTCCTGGCAGCCGATCCCAGCCTGTACTGGCTCCTTCCCAGAAGGCCCTCACCCACCTCTCCCCTGGGCTTCCCCCATCCTGTCCATGGCCCAGGACACCATTTCAGTCCAGCCTAGAGCCATCAGTCCCTGCCCCAGTGATGCGTTAGGATGTTGGTCTCCGCTCCCCATAGCCCTGCCTGGCCGTCCATGGGCCTTGCCAAGCTCAGCCCCACTTGCAGGCTGATGTCCGCAGGGCCCTGCAGCCATCCCCGAGCTGTGTCTGACCCCGGTTCCCCTCACAGGGCCTGATCCTGATCTGCAGATTGACGTCCCTGCCTGACCTCCACCCTGCCCTGTCCCCACAAGCCTGCTTCTGGGTGATGCGGCCTCTCAGCTGCCCCAGATATTGTTTGCTACATGCAGGCCCTGCCCACATGTGAAGCCCTGCTGCCAGCCATGGTGCTGCCCTCCTCGACCCCATTCCCCAGGGAGCTGCCTGCTCTCTCAGCGCTCTGGCACCCAAGTGCAGGACTTTTTGTTGGATGTCATGGCCCATTCCTCCACCCTGTCCAGGTCCCTCAGGATGACAGCCCTTCCCTCAAGCACACCGACTAGTCCCCCTGCTTGGCATCATCTGCAAACCCTGTGATAGAGCTCTCCATTGGCTCATCCCAGACCAGGTCCCTGAGGTGCTCCCCTTGTTAGCAGCTGCCAGGTAGAGACCACCCATTAACCAGCCCCCTCTAAGCCCAACCAAACATCCTGATGGTTTTTGGCCCATTTGGTTGTTCCCCACCCAGACCATAATATCCTAACTTGGATACAAGAGTGTTGTGGGAGGCAGCCGCATCTTTGCTAAACTCAAGGCAAATGACATTCCCTGCTCTCCCCTCGTCTGCAGAGCCAGTTTATCACCAAAGGCGACTGGGTCGGCCAGGCATGCTTGGCCCTTGGTCAATCCACTCTGCTCCCAGCCACCTTCTTCTCCAAATGTGGTCCCAACTGGTGCAGGGGGAGAGGAAAGCCGCCCTCCCTGATCCCTGCACTGAGAGCAGCAGCCATGGCTGTACTACCTGGCCAAGCAGCACAGGCGTAACTCTACATTAACACTATACATGTTTTCTCTTGCCTGTTGGGAGTATCACACATGGTATGTTGGTGGAGATTTGTGGTTATCTGAGGTGAGGGAGTTTAGGAGACTGAAGACAAAAGCAAGGAGGAAACCAGACTTGGTAATTCCACTTTCAAGGAACCTGTTTTTCGTGGTCTGTATGCACAGAGACTTGAAATTCATGTTATTCAAAACCACACAGCATTCATTCGTTGTTTTGCATGTGAAAATCCAGGCTTGCATGGAAGCCTGATTTAATTCTCCTACAGCCTTGTACGACCATCTACCAGCACCCTGAAATACATCCTAGCATCAGCAAACACTTCCGATTAAAATTATACAGCCACCTTAGGAGACAAATCATTGAGGATTTCCCGTTTACTTGTATTCCATCATTTAAAAACCATTAAATTACTTTGTTGTTACATTTTTTAGAGAATAATACCACGATCCCTCTTTCCCCGACCCCAAGCGTAATGGCACTGCTGAGGGCCACCTGTAGCACCTCACCCGTGGGCTCCAAGGGCACTCGGCAGCTCTGGAACATGGGTGGGTGCCTGAGCCATGCTGGGACAGGGCGCGGGGCTGAGGGGCGTGAGCTCGGCCTCCTCCTCCCCGGGACACGAGGGAACACTGTGCCAGTGCAGGGTCCCTGCTCTGACCTGCACTTTAAATACAGTCACTGTGGGAAATCCTAGAAACAGTGAGGAAGAATTTTAAATTATGTAGTTTTTTTCTTGTACAGCACTCTCTATCTGTCCGTAAGCTGATACAGCACTTACAATTAATAAGACTTAGAGAAATATGATTTTTTTTCTTCTTTAAGTTCCAGACCAGCTGTTCAGCTGCCGGCTGAATTGTGTCCTAAAACACAAGTAAGGTGATGTTTGAGGGGCAGGGCGGGAACCCGCAGATCATCTGCTCTTCACTTCGGCCTGCACGGCGCCCACGGCCAAGGGAAGGAAAACCCCTCAGGACATGGAAGCGCTGGGTGGGCGCAGCCTGCCCGCAGGCAAGTGGGTCCGGGGTTCATTCCCGAGGCCGCTGCAGCCCCCCTCTGCCTCCCGCCCCGGCCCGGCGTGTGGGACACCGCGGACCCTCAGTGGGCGGCACCGGCAGCCTCAGCTCCGTGGGCAGGGCCCAGCGCACACGGGTTCTGCGGGGGCAGGTTCTCGCTCCCCGACCCCTCTCCGGGGGCTCCCAGGCGGGGTGGCCGGTGCCCGCGCCCTGCGGCTGGCCCCGGGCCCAGGAAGCCAGCGCCGGCTTCAGCCGCCCGGGAGCGGCCCGGCCCTTCCCGCGCCTCCCTCCGGTACAGCACAGCCCGGCCCCCGCCCCGACCCCGGCCCCGGCGGGCCGCCCCGCGGGGCGGGAAGCGGGCGCGGGGCCGCGCAGGCCCGGAGGAGGCCCCGGCCCCCCGCTCCCGGCGGGCGCGGCCAGCGCGGCTCGGGGCGATGGGGAGCCGCAGGCTGCTGCCGCTGCTGCCGCTGCTGCTGCCGCTGCTGCGGCCGGCGGAGTCGGCGGAGGCCGTGAGCGCCGAGCGGAGCCTGGCGTGGGGCCCCGGGCTGGAGGCGGGGCTCACCCTGCCCGTGCGGTACTTCTACATCCAGGCGGTCAGCGCGGCCGGGCGCAACTTCTCCCGCTCCCCGCCAGGTACCGGGATGTGCTGTTGGGCGGGCGGGCGGGGACCCTGCCTGGGGCTGCGGCTTCCTCGGAGGAACTGGTGGAGCTGCCCACCCCTTCCCCTCTCCCCTCCTTCTTTACTTCCTCCCTCCCTTCCTTCCTCGTCCCGAGCGCTCACCGAGCCGCCGCCGATTCCGGCTGACCCCCCGCCCCTCAGCATCCCGCCCGGTCCCGCATCGCAGGGCCGGTGCCGAGCGGAGCGCAAGGTCAAACCCCTCTTCCTTCTGGTACCGCCGAGCGCCGCCTTCCGCAGAGCTCTGCTCCTCACCCGTAGCCTCCTCTAAACGGTATAGGATTTACGGCAAGAATCCAGCGAGCTGAGAATGAACTAGTGCTCCTGGAGCCAGTGGGTGTAAAGAAGTCCCATCACCCTGCTCGGAAGTGCTAACGTAACTCGTGCTGCACACACACCAGTTGCTTAACGTCCCTGCCTCGGTAAGCGCAGCCCTCTGGGCTCCGTTATCCCACTGCCGCTCTGGGAAGAAGGAATAAGTTTCATCTCCTTTTTACTCAGCACAAGCCCAAACCATCCATGACACCTCCTGAGAGTGGGAATTGGGGTTTGTTCTCGCAGCCCAGCGGTGTGCTGCCAGCCAGCTGTTTTCTGCTGCAAGTTAATGTCACGTGCTCTGTAGTAACGGTTTTAATTTAGAACAAGAGTAACATCTGCCTTATGGATTTCATAATGAAGGTAACCCTGAGATAGCCACCCAGTGGGAATCCTGTGTCGCTAATTTATTTAGGGTAGAACTAGTCATTTTGCTCTGTATCATTTACTATTCTTATAGACACTACTGAGCGGATATCTACCAGGTATGCACGGGCTCTTCGTGTCTTTTAGTTGCAAGGCTGCTGCTTGTGACATTAAAGAATAGACATATATTATACAGGTTACATCTTCAGTCTGACGGAACCCCCGATACTTCAGGTCTGGACTTTCTCCAGCTGCTGTTGCAACTTGGTGCTGGATTGCAGCGCAGCTTTGTAATTGCAGAGAACGATGCAACTGCGCACTCGCTGCCAGTGAAGGGGAGGCTGATTTCAGCCACCCAGGGAGAGCCTGGGGTTCAAACAACAGGTCACTAAAGGTAAAAAGGTGTGAAGCTCACCTGGGTTCTTATGCTAGTTTCAGTCCTCCAAGATAAACTGATAGGACATGGGTACTGAGAACCTCGTTCTGACCTCAGTGTGGGCGTGTGTGTTAGTGTTTCTATTAATAAATCCAATGTCTCTGGAATGTTTCCAGGTCCTGATGCCACCTGGCATGGAGTGGTCTCCATTCATACCATAACATTCTGTAGCCTCCAATCCAAGGCGGTGTGTGTGTGCTGCCGACAGGCAAGAGCTGTTGGCTTGGCCCGTGCTAACTGCTGAGCCATGCCAAGAACTATTTAGGAGAGTGCCAAGGATCCTTTAACAATTTAATGGTACAGTTGATCGTATTCAGTGCACGAGCGCTCTTTAATGTACTCATATAAGCATGGGCTATAAATTTCAGTTCTCAAATTATTTTAAATGTTCAAATTCTATTTGTAAAATGTCAGTGTCACGATCCACTGCTGGGTTGAACAGTTTGGCAGAGGTTAAACCCCCTTGCTTTCCAACTGACCTCAGATGATTCTGGGAGATTGGGGGCAGCTGGGCTTAACTTCTGATTAACTCCAATGTGTTATCGTGACTAGGTTCCTTTTACATTCTCAGAAACAGAATTAAGACTCAAAACGGAGTCAAGTGCCAAGTCACTTTATTTGGCCAGAAATAGATACAGGAGAGAAAAACAAAGAGAGAAAAAAAGAAAAGGTGAAAAAGGGAACGCGCAGGAGGGAGGGAGTGGGACTGTTGCGATAGCTGTCACCACAGATCTGCAGCAGTCCGTCCAGTCTGGGTGGGGGGAAGTCCGAGCGTCTGATGCATCTTTGAAGCCAGTGGAGGGGGGGGATGTTCCAGAACGCGCCCCCATTGTCTCTGCTGGTTTCCCCTTTTATAAGGTTGCTCTCCTGCATAGTCAGTAACTGTTCTGCATACCCACACCTCCCACTCGGTGGTGGGGCGTGTGCCCAGTACCGTCACTAGAGGGTGATTGAAAGTTCTAGAGGGTCCGAGTCCCCCCCCATACATTGCTAGTCGGCCTTGAGCCTGGGCGTACGTGCGGAGGATGAGTACTCTGAGACAACAGGCACACATTCCTGTCAGGTTGACCTTGGTGATTAAACAGTTCTGCTCAGCAGCCGTAGCGATCAGGGTTTGGTAGAGAAACTTGCCTGCCAACAATGTTGAGACAAGTTTCTAGTCCCTGACAGTAAGAATTGCAATTAATAATATTTTTTAAGGCACTGCTTCCCAATATAAACTAAATACATCTCAAAATACTCTGATTGGGGTAGCTAAATAAATCTGCATTATCACTTCAATAGCACAAACAAGAATACTGCGATCAGAGCAGGGGAGCTACAGTTAAGGCTTCCCATTTGTGAAATTTGTCCGAATCTGTTAAATTGTGGATTAGAATTTCAGTCAAGTAGGTCAGTTCTTACTGGTATCCAGTATGAAGCATATGGGATAATTAACAGATTGATATCCAGATGAGTTTTCTGTCAAGTCTAACCACCAGAATCATTGTGCATCACACACTAATTTTGACCTATAGGCTGTAGTCTTCGACCTGTCCTTTTAGGAAGACGACAAGTGATGCAGAATTCTCTCTTGCCCTAGAAAAATTATTCCAAAGATTTAAGAATTCACTGCTGAAAATATAGAACTTACTTTTAATATAAACTGCATACATTTTTTTCTTTGGATACTTGGATCTCCATATCCTCCTTTTCTGCCGGGTTTTCCCCTAGGTTTAACAACTGCCCACCATGTCTTTATGTACGATTGACCATGACAAAGGCAGCTGTTAACTCTTCTTCAGATGATCAATGTACTCTGCTAACGAATATTTTCAAGGCCTCCCAGGTATTCTTGCAGGTTTTACCACATACTTTCAAGGAGAGGTGGCACACTTCTTCCCGCACTCATTTCAGTGTAGTTAAACTGAGTGCATCTCGGTTACAGTTACCTTCATAGCTGCAGCACTGTAGGACCTCTCTTCAGGTCTTTTGTTGACCACAATGCCTGGCTTTTTTGGTGGTCACACACAACTTCCTACCACGACCTGTACTTCTTTGTTCCTGGATATAGGCCCTCACACCCAATGTTGTTAAAGTACATGCTATTCAACAGAGCCCATTTGGCTGAGTTAACCTGTTTTGTTCAGCTGCCTCTTTATTGACTCTATGGATTTCACAATTTCCATCTTCAAAAGTAGCCAGCAATGATTTCAGTAAAACAGTTGAGGAAAAAACCTTCTTTTCAGATCTTTTAATTTCTCTTCTGCATACATGTCAGAAGTCGGGTGGCTGGGTTTTTTGTTCTTCTCTAGCAATTTGCATAAACCAAGACCTTATTACCTTTTATAGAATCATAGAATCGTTAAGGTTGGAAAAGACCCTTAAGGTCATTGAGTCTAACTGCTAACCTATCACTGCCAAGTCCACCACTAAACCATATCCTCAAGCACCACATCTACCCTTCTTTTAAATGCCTCCAGGGATGGAGACTCAACCATCTCCCTGGGCAGCCTGTTCCAATGTTTGACAACCCTTTCCATGAAACAAGTTTTTCCTAATGTCCAACCAAAACTTCCCCTGGCGCAGCTTGAGGCCATTTCCTCCCATCCTATCGCTTGTTACTAGGAAGAAGAGACTGACCCTCGCCTCGCTACAACCTTTCAGGTAGTTGTAGAGAGCGATAAGGTCTCCCGTCAGCCTCCTCTTCTCCAGGCTAAACAACCCCAGCTCCCTCAACCTCTCCTCATAAGACTTGTTCTCTAGACCCTTCACCAGCTTCATTGCCCTTCTCTGGACACGCTCCAGCACCTCGATGTCCTTCTTGTAGTGAGGGGCCCAAAACTGAACACAGTACTCGAGGTGCGGCCTCACCAGTGCCGAGTACAGGGGCACGATCACCTCCCTGCTCCTGCTGGCCACGCTATTCCTGATACACGCCAGGATGCCATTGGCCTTCTTGGCTGCCTGGGCACACTGCTGGCTCATGTTCAGCCGGCTGTCAACCAACACCGCCAGGTCCTTTTCCTCCAGGCAGCTCTCCAGCCACTCCTCCCCAAGCCTGTAGCGCTGCAGGGGGTTGTTGTGACCCAAGTGCAGGACCTGGCACTTGGCCTTGTTGAATCTCATACCGTTGGCTCCGGCTCAACGATCCAGCCTGTCCAGCTCCCTCTGTAGGGCCTTCCTGCCCTCCAGCAATCGACACTTCCACCCAGCTTGGTGTCACCTGCAAACTTACTGAGGGTGCACTCAATCCCCTCATCCAGATCATCAGTGAAGATATTGAACAGGACCAGGCCTTTCTTCACTTGATCATCCATGCATGGAATACCTCTCTTGTAAGCTACACAAGCAAAAAAAAAAAAAAAAAAAAAGCAAGTGTCATCATTTGGATGTCTTAAAAGTATCCCATTTTGACTGTGTCTGTACTTTAGTCTCTCTTCAGGACTGGAAAATTATTTTGTACTTAAAATGTTGTCTCAGACAGGTTTTCAGGGTAACACAGAAGTACTAATGGTGACGATTCAACAAGGACAGATTTTGTACTTTATCCTTTGTTTGGATTGAGAAAAACAGAAAAATGTGAGTGAAAGTACCAGGGTAATCTTCTTCCAATTTTAAAAAAAGAAATCAGCAAAAAGCTGTTATTATTAAATACTGCAGTAGCACTTGGAGGCCTTGGCCCCATTATGCAATGAACGTTGTAAATCGTAGACAAAAATCCTATTGCCTCTGGTGAATAATTTGTACTCACATTAAATATTCAACCTCCCTTTTCTTCCTCCTCCCTTTCAGGGATTAGCTTTTTCCCTTTTTCCCAGAGAGCTTTGTTAATAGGTCACTCTTCCTTTATAAAATACATCCTGCATCTAAACTGCCACCAACTAAAACTACCGTGTCCTTTGGGTAGATCGGGAGCTCCTCATGTCTCTGCAGCAGTAAGTTCAGAACCAGCTGGGAACAGCTGGAGGGGGTGGAGGTTAATGAGGTTGTATTGGATAGTGTGGAACCTGAGCATGATGTAAATGGTATGGAATAAGGGGTGGATACTGCCATGGTTTCAGCTGGGATAGAGTTAAATTTCTTTGTAGTAGCTAGTATGGGGCTATGTTTTGGATTTTTGCTGGAAACAGCGGTGATAACGTGGAGATGTTTTAGTTGTTGCTAAGTAGCGCTTACACTGGTCAAGGACTTTTTTAGCTCCCCGTGCTCTGCCGGGTGCACAAGAAGCTGGGAGGGGGCACAGCCGGGACAGCTGACCCAAACTGGCTAACGGGATATTCCATACCATATGACGTCATGCTCAGTATATAAAGCTGGGGCAGAAGAAGGAAGGGGGGACATTTTGGAGTAATGGCATTTATCTTCCCAAGTAACCGTTACGCGTGATGGAGCCCTGCTTTCCTGGAGATGGCTGAACACCTGCCTGCCCATGGGAAGTGGTGAATTAATTCCTTGTTTTGCTTTGCTTCCGTGCGCAGTTTCTGCTTTACCTATTACACTGCCTTTATCTCAAACCATGAGTTGCCTCACTTTTACTCTTCCGATTCTCTCCCCTGTCCCACCAGGGGGGAGTGAGCGAGCAGCTGCGTGGTGCTTGGTTGCTGACTGGGGCTAAACCACGACAATGGCCCTCCTCTGGACTTGCACCAACAGGTCCGTGTCCTTCTTATGTTGGGGGCCCCAGAGCTGAATGCAGTACTGCAGGTGGGGTCTCATGAGAGCGGAGTAGAGGGCCAGGATCACCTTCCTTGACCTGCTGGCCGTGCTTCTGTTGAGGCAGCCCAGGATGTGGTTGGCCTTCTGGGCTGCAAGTGCTCCCTGCTGGGTCTTGCAGAGTTTCTCATCAACCAACACCCCCAGGTCCTTCTACTCAGGGCTGCTCTCAATCCATTGTCTGCACAGCCTGTATCTATGCTTGGGTTTGCCCTGACCCATGTGCAGGACCTTGCATGTGGGCTTGTTGAACTTCATGAGGTTCATATGGGCCCACCTCTCAAGCCTGTCAAGGTCCCTCTGGATGGCATCATTTCCCTCCAGCGTGTCAACGACACCACACAGCTTGGTGTCATCGGCAGACTTGCTGAGGGTGCGCTCAGTCCCGCTGTCCATGTCGCTGGCAAAGATGTTAAACACCAGTCCCAATACTGACCCTGAGGAACACCATTTGTCACTGGTCTCCACTTGGACATCGAGCTGTTGACCCCAACTCTTTGAGTGGCCCATCCATCAAATCCATGTTTTTCCAATTTAGAGACAAGGACGTTGTGCAGGACAGTGCCAAATGCTTTGCACAAGTCCAGGTAAATGACGTCAGTTGCTCTTCCCTTATCCACCAGTGCTGTAACCCCATTGTAGAAGGCCACCAAATTCGTCAGGCGTGATTTGCCCCTAGTGAAGCCATGTTGGCTGTCACCAGTCACCTCCTTATTTTCCATGTGCCTTAGCATAGTTTCCAGGAGGATCTGCTCCATGATCTTGCTGGGCATAGAGGTGAGACTGACTGGCCTGTAGTTCCTCAGGTCCTCCTTTTTTCCATTTCTAAAAATGTGGGTTATGTTTCCCATTTTCCAGTCAGCAGGAGCTTCAGTGGACTGCCACAACTTCTCAAATATGATGGATAGAGGCTTAGCCACTTCATGTGCCAGTTCCCTCAGAACCCACAGATGCATCTTATCAGGTTCCATGGACTTGTGCACCTCCAGGTTCCTTGGATGGTCTCAGACCTGATCTTCTCCTACAGTGGGCAGTTCTTCAGTCTCCCAGTCCCCGCCTTTGCTTTCTGCAACTTGCACAGTGTGGCTTGAGCACTTGCCTGTGAAGACTGAGGCAAAAAAAAGTCATTGAGTACCTCAGCCTTCTCCATATTCCAGGTAATGAGGTCTCCTGTTTCCTTCAGGATAGGGCCCACATTTTCCCTAGTCTTCCTTTTATTACCAATGTACCTACAGAAGCTTTTCTTGTTGCCCTTGACATCCCCAGCCAGATTTCATTCTATCAGGGCCTCAGCTTTCCTAACCCGATCCCTGGCTTCTCAGACAATTTCTCTGTATTGCTCCCAGGCTACCTGTCCTTGCTTCCACCCTCTGTAGGCTTCCTTTTTGTGTCTGAGTTTGTCCAGGAGCTCTTTGTTCATCCATGCAGGCCTCCTGGCATTTTTGCCTGACTACTTCTTTGTTGGGATGCACCACTCCTGAGCGTGGAGGAGGTGATCCTTGAATATTAACCAGCTTTCTTGGGCCCCTCTTCCCATGGGCTTTATACCATGGTACTCTACCAAGCAGATCCCTGAAGAGGACAGTCGGCTCTCCTGAAGTCCAGGGTAGTGAGCTTGCTGTGCGCCCTCCTCAGTGCCTTAAGGATCTTGAACTCCACCATTTAATGGTCACTGATGCCAAGGCTGCTCTGGAGCTCACTTCCCCACCAGCCCTCGATGGTGAGAACAAGGTCCAGCGTAGCACCTCTCCTTGTTTGCTCCTCTGTCACTTGGAGAAGCAAGTTATCATCAATGCATTCCAGGAACCTCTGGGATTGCTTATTCCCTGCTGTGTTATCCCTCCAACAGATATCGGGGTGGTTGAAGTCTCCCATGAGGACCAGGGCTTGTGAGTGTGAGGCTGCTCCTGTCTGTCTATAGAGGGCCTCGTGCACTTGGTGTTCCTGGTCGGGTGGCCTGTAGCAGCAGACCCTCACTATAACATCACCTGTCCCTGCCCGTCTTTTAGTCCTGACCCATAAGCTCTCCTCAGCCACCCCCAAGTAGAGCTCCGTGCACTTCAGCTGGTCAGTGACATAGAGGGCAACACCCCCTCATCATCTCCCCTGCCTGTCCTTCCTAAAGAGCCTGTATCCTTCCATTCCAACACTCCAGTCATAGGAGCCATTGCACCATATCTCCGTGATGCCAATAAGATCATAGCCCTGCAGGTGCGCGCATGTCTCTAACGCCTCCTGTTTATTCCCCATGCTACATGCGTTTGCATAGTAGCATTTAAGTTGGGCCCCGATGAAGCTGACTTACTGGCTGGAGTGGCTGGAACTCCTTTGTGCTGCTCCTCAGGTGCTCTCCTGCTGACCTGTGGTCCTTCCCCAGGCTCTCGGCCTCTCTTGCTGGCACTGGCATCAAGCTGCTAGGAGTGGGATGGATTGAGATTTCCCCTTCCCTGGCAACAATGGCAGAGATGTCCATTCCTTCAGGAGAGTCATTCATGGAATCCGTTGCCAAATTCAAAAGGAGGAGACTCCTGCATTAAGACCTCTGGCAGTATTTAGCTGAATGAGGAACCGAAATTGTTACACACCTTTGGAGAAATGTGTCTTTCCTCTTATTTGGACTACAGCTCCACACTGTCCTCATGCAGAAGACCATTCATGGGGAAACCAACTCCCTGATGTTTTCTTCTCATGCCTTTCAGAAGACTTACCACAGTCTTAGTGTCTGTGCTGACACTAGATTCAGAGTCTTTAGAGTCTCTGAAGTCTCTTCACTCTGGTAGAGTGAAAAGCAGATACTTTGGTCATAAAAAAATATGGACCACACAAGAGGAAAATAATAAAATGCTGTCCCAACTGTGTTAGACCTGGGTACGTTGCCCTCATTTAATAAAACTGGTCCCAAGTCTTAACCTCAAGCATTTGCAGTGTCATCCCAGTTGGCATTTATTAATTTTCTCTGTAATCCAAATCCTAGAGAAGTCTAATTACATCATAATCATTGTGAAGAATGAAAATTAAAATAGTCTCTTTCTTCTGAAGAGAAGGTCTTTCCCTGTTGCCTTCTCAGCTGCCTGATATGTGCCTCTCCTAGTTCAAGAATGGTTCATCCCTACCAGCAGGAAATCAAACAAAGACAGCAGGAGGCCTGGAAGGATCATCAAGGAGCTTCTGACTAAACACAGACAGAAGAAGCAAGTGTACAAGAAGTGGAAGCAGGGGCAGATGACCCAGGAGGAATACAGAGATGCTGTCTGATTGTACAGGGATAGGGTTAGGAAAGCCAAAGCTGATCTGGAGTTGAATCCAGTGAGGGATGTGAAGGGCAACAAGAAAGGATTCTACATCAACAGCAAGAGAAGTCTAGGGAAAGCATAAGCCTGCTGCTGAATGGGGCAGGGACCTGATGACAAATGACACAGAAAAGGTCAAGGTACTGAAATGCCGCCTTTGGCTTAGTCTTTACTGGTCGGACCAGCCTTCAGGAATCCCAGGCCCCTGAGACCAGAGGGAAAGTCTGGCACAAAGACTTACCCTTCGTGGAGGAGGATTGGGTTAGGGAACACTTAAAAATCTGGGCACACCTACGTCTGTGGTGCCTGATGGCATGTGCTGACAAGTGTTCTGGGAGCTGGCTGACATCATTGTGAGGCTACTTTTGATCATCTTTGAAAGATCATGACAAACAGGAGACATTCCCGAAGACTGGAAGAAGTCACGTGAAATTCAGTCTGAACACAAAAAACCATTTTTTTACTGTGAAGGTGGTCAAACACTGGAGCAGATTACCCAGAGAAACTGTGGAGTCTCCATTTGTGGAGGTACTCAACACTCAACAGAACACGGTCCTGGACAGTCTGCTCTGGCTCTCCCAAGCAGTGGGGGTTGGACTAGATGATCTCAAGGTCACTTCCAAACACAACAGTTCTGCGATTCTCGTTATTCTGTGTTTCTCCATTATATTTCTATTATCAGGTGTTGCATGGTACATCATAATCTTGCCAGAGCAAAGAAGAGCTGAAGGATAGATTGCAAAAGAACCTGACTAGTCTCTGAATAGTTCTGGATATCTGACTCACGGACAGTTTTGAAACTGGCTACAGGATTCAGGCTAATTCAAGGAGAAAACAAATGGGGAACTAAAACTGTTTCCCAGAACTTTTTTTTATGCCTATAATTCTTGTGTTATTAGAAGTTTCAAAACAAACTAATATATAATCACATTTTGGAAAAAGAACTGCCTTAGGATGCTTTTGATGCAACAAATACCAGCATGTTTAAATGGGGATTAATCAGTTATCCCTTCTGGGGCCCTTCACTGAATGCTATTGAAATTATGTGTATATAAGTTGTGATTTTTCAAGTCCTTTCGTTGCAGATTTCTAGAAACAGTAATTTAAAGGTTATTCTTCTGTAATTTCCTTGTTCTTACTATCATCTTGCATACCTCTGCTAGTGAGACTAAGGTCCAAGATACTGAGTGGAACTTTGGTTTAAAGGTCAATTTATGGCCTATGATCATACAGCCATTCTTACATTATCATTTTGTTTCTACTTTATGCCATCTTGAAAAGTAATCAGTAGCTAGATGCCAAAAACATATGAAGGGGACAAAACTATACTTTTCTGCCTTTTCTCTGATGACGACTCTGCTTGCAGATACACAAAAACAAGTTGAAGAGCTCCCAAATTGGGAACCAATCTGAATCAATTCTACTCACATAGATCCTAGCTGTAGAGATCCCAAGCTGTGGCAATGTTAGATCTAAACTAACACATTTGACACAGTCTCCCACAGCATTCTCCTGGAGAAGCTGGCTGCTCACGGCTTGGACAAGTGAACTCTGCGCTGGGTTAAAAACTGGCTGGACAGCTGAGCCAAGAGAGTTGTGGTGAATGGAGTCAAATCCGGTTGGCGGCCAGTCACGAGTGGTGGTTCCCGGGGCTCAGTGTTGGGGCCGGTCCTGTTCAATATCTTCACTGATGATCTGGATGAGGGGATTGAGTGCACCCTCAGTAAGTTTGCAGGTGACACCAAGCTGGGTGGAAGTGTCGATCTGCTGGAGGGCAGGAAGGCCCTACAGAGGGAGCTGGACAGGCTGGATCGTTGGGCCGGAGCCAAAGGTATGAGATTCAACAAGGCCAAGTGCTGGGCCCTGCACTGGGGTCACAACAACCCCGTGCAACGCTACAGGCTTGGGGAGGAGTGGCTGGAGAGCTGCCTGGAGGAAAAGGACCTGGGGGTGTTGATTGACAGCCGGCTGAACATGAGCCAGCAGTGTGCCCAGGTGGCCAAGAAGGCCAATGGCATCCTGGCTTGTATCAGGAATAGCGTGGCCAGCAGGAGCAGGGAGGTGATCGTGCCCCTGTACTCGGCACTGGTGAGGCCGCACCTCGAGTACTGTGTTCAGTTTTGGGCCCCTCACTACAAGAAGGACATCGAGGTGCTGGAGCGTGTCCAGAGAAGGGCAATGAAGCTGGTGAAGGGTCTAGAGAACAAGTCTTATGAGGAGAGGTTGAGGGAGCTGGGGTTGTTTAGCCTGGAGAAGAGGAGGCTGACGGGAGACCTTATCGCTCTCTACAACTACCTGAAAGGTTGTAGCGAGGCGAGGGTCAGTCTCTTCTTCCTAGTAACAAGCGATAGGATGGGAGGAAATGGCCTCAAGCTGCGCCAGGGGAAGTTTTGGTTGGACATTAGAAAAAACTTGTTTCATGGAAAGGGTTGTCAAACATTGGAACAGGCTGCCCAGGGAGATGGTTGAGTCTCCATCCCTGGAAGCATTTAAAAGAAGGGTAGACGTGGTGCTTGAGGATATGGTTTAGTGGTGGACTTGGCAGTGACAGGTTAGTGGTTGGACTCAATGACCTTAAGGGTCTTTCCCAACCTTAACGATTCTATGATTCTATGATTCTACCATTCAGAGAAATAGTTCTGGAGTTCAAGTCTATTAGCATTGCCTGAGCTATATTTACACTTGTCCAAGGAAATGTCACACTGCATAACTGTACTGCCAATGTGTCTTCAGTCTACTGCCTAAGCAACCAGGGAGGTGTCCACTCGTTCCTCTGAAAAGGAAGTACCACATTTCTTGAGCAACCTTAACATTCCTCAACTCAGAAGTCAGAAGTGCACTCTGGAAATCATTCTGGACTGATACTTAATCAAATGAGGGCTCCTTATGATAGATCTGCTAGCTACTGAAGGCAATATTCTGCATGTGGGAATGCTGCTTGCCACACTGGCATTGCAAGAAAGAATGAATGCTTGCTTCATTTTATTTCTTCAATATGTTGTCAAATGAAGGTATTCTGACTTGCTTCTTGGCATCTTTAGCTGGCATGGACTTTGAATAGTAAGAAAACTGTGGGCTGATTACAAATAATCCATACTTTACATTCTTACATTGGAACACAAATGAGAAGAGGGGGTGTGTTCAGCTGTGAGAGATTCTTCTGCTCACAGACACTGACCATATGCTTATTGATTGAGGAGTCGACTCTGACAACAGTATCTGGAAGAATCTGAGTTACTCAGGGTAACTATTCTCTCTGTGAAAAGGCATGACATGTCAGGAAATGCATGTCTGAAGTCATAAGGATTTTGCCTGATATAATCAGGAGACTCCTGCAGAGTAGTTGACTTGAATCCAATTTCAAGATCCAGTGCTCTAAGGAAGACATGATTGATCGCTGAATGACTGTTGTACTTACCACATCAGTGTGTTTATTTGTGGATGCAATATATGTTAAAATATGGATTGTATAGCATTAACTAACTGTAACATCTCAATCTTTTAGTGCTGTTGGGACAGATTCAAACTTTAGTAACGCCTTGATTTTATCTGGATTTTTCAGTTTGATTTCTTTCTGTATACTACTTTGTGGTAACATTCATTACATTTGTTTGGGCTGCAATGCTTAGACTATAACATTTTGTGAATAATCCATCCCCCTCTTTTTTGAAGTATAAAGTTGACGATGACCTTTAGTGACAGAAAGGGAGTATAACAGATTATGTTTATGCATACTCGTGTTGTCCACAAAATATTCCATGCCCAGTTAAAAAGTCACAGTGCATTAATGCTGAAATGCTGGTGATCTTTAAGGTCTGACACATGTCCAGGAAACACCTCTACTATCATTCTCTTATCCCTGCTTTTCAGTAGCTGGGACTTTAAATTTGCAAGACAGTCAGCTGCAGCCCAAAGGCGAACAATTTGTATCTGACTCCTGCATGCAGCCTCTGCCTTTCCACAAGCTGGCAAGTATTCTTTTCTCCTGTTATTTTTAACTTGGTTTCCTTTCTTTCTTAGTCTAGAGGAAATTATTGTTCCTCAGAGCACTAACTTGAAAGCTTAGTATTAAGCCTAATCTTTGCTTCAAAATACTGTTAGCCTTTCCTTCTATCTTGTAATCATTATTTAACTTTTTATCTCCATCTACAGGTTTTCCATTTATTAGGTATGTGGGGATCAAAAAAAATTGGTAGGATGATCTTCCATCACTGGAAATGAATTTTACCAACTTGGTATAATTAAAAAAAAAGTCTAGTGCAAAGTTAAATTCCATGGACTTAATCCAGTAGAGTTTGCTCTCACGTTTATTTCATATATGTGATTCTAATAGCTTAAAGTGCTTTTATCTGTTTTCATTTTCCTCTTTGCAGGAAAAGCACAGTTTAAAGTGGCAATTAAAGCACTTTCTCCAAAAGAAGTCACCAGAATTTACACCCCTCGCCCTTTGGATAGAAATGATGGCACATTTCTTATGCGGTATCGGATGTATGGGAGTGTCAGAAAAGGGTTAAAAATTGAAATATTTTATGGTGATCAGCATGTAGCTCAATCTCCTTATATTTTGAAAGGTAAGAGTATTTTTTTTTATTTCATGTAATCTACAGAAATGCTATGGACTAATTTACTGCTAGAGGAAGAGATGGGAAATGAGAGGTTTGTTTGCCTGTGTCCATGCAATCTCCTCACAAACATTCTCCTTACACAGAGAAGTAAGGAGTGACAGTCTGTATACATTGCCAAGTTACAAGACCTAGATGCATAAGCCTGTAGATTATGGCCTTTGACATTAAGGTGATGTGTCCGGACATCTCACTTTCCCTCCTGCATAAGGAAATCCCTTAGATTTGTTAGGGAATAAGAGAACAATGCTTGCATTTTTACTGTTTTCAAGGAGGTATTAAACATTGTGTTACTTTTATCTAATGTAGAAAATATTACCTGCAAAAGCAAGGAGTTAGTATTGTTCCCAACACTTTATAATTCAAGTGTCTGTGATTTCTAAAAAGTGTGATCTTTCATAACAACAAAGACAGTATTTCTTTAACCGGACAATATTTAACTTTCTTTCCATTAGCCCAGTCTAATTCAGTGCAGGTCCATACTATGGAAGAACTATTTAAAAGCATAGAAAACAAGGCAAAATATTCTCTCATTCTAGATCTGCTTCAGCTTCTTTCTCTTGCTCTCAAATGGACAGCTGTTTAGCAAAGAAAAAGATAATACAAGTTACTTCTCTGGAGAGCCTTGTTTCAATTCACCACTACTTCTTCTAACCAGAATTCAGTCTTTTTTTTTTTTAAATAAAATTTCCTAAATACAAACTCATAAATGTCTTCAAACTAAAATGAAACTGTCCTGAGTCCTCAAGGTAGTAGTATGCCTTCTTTCTGCTGGTGCACATTTGCCAGCAGCCATGAAACTATGACACAGGAAAGAACCTGTTTTGATTAGAAGTCCATGAAGTAAGGGCTTTTTTTCACACCTGTGAGGCCTTTGCTTATACCTCAGCTCTCTGCTTCAAAAGGACAGAAAGAATATTTGATTATACATAAAAGAGAATGCCTTATGCCAGAGGTAAAGACTGCCGTATCAAACTTCTAAATTAGGCTAAAATTGAAACTCTAATACCTGAGCTTTGGTAGTTACAGACAGCTAGAACAATTCCAAATACCCTATGCAGTTGGCAGGTAGCACAATAATGGAGCTTCATTTTGCAGATGAATTTTACCCTGTTAACAAAAAATCTAGTATTTTGATTTCTGAAAAGAGAAGAATGTTGCTGTTTTCTGAAATACACAGCTAAACCCCACAAATGTTATAGAGAGGATGATTGCCCAGGAAAACGTTAGAAAACCTGGAACAAAAAATTCCAAGCCACTGTAATGTCTATATTTATATGCCCATGTGTTTGGGGAATTACAACTGATGCAGAATCACAAACATAGACTCTCAGTGTTTTGTTTTCTGCAGGACCAGTTTATCATGAATATTGTGACTGTCCTGAAGAAGACCCTGTGATCTGGCAGAACATTATGTCTTGTCCATCCCAAGAACCTCAGATTACAAAGGACTTCATTTCTTTTCCCACCATTGACCTCCAGCGAATGCTTAAGGAAATCCCAACAAAGTTCAGTCAAACAAGAGGTGCTATTGTTCATTACACTGTTCTCAATAATCACATCTACCGTCGCTCCTTAGGGAAGTATACAGACTTCAAAATGTTCTCTGACGAAATGTTCCTGTCACTAGCAAGAAAGGTATCAGTTTTGATTGTTTAAGACTATTGAGTCATGTTCTAATACGGCAATACTGAATTTGTTGGTGTATCTTCAGATTTAGAATTCCTGAAGTAAGATTTGTTTTTTCATCAAGATGACTTCGTATCTTAGGGATAATGTGTGGAGGCTGAGCTTGAAAGTAATGAAATTGCTAGGAAGGCTGCAGGGACTAAGGCCCAGCTCTGCAAGCTGTTTCCTGCCCTCTGTGAGTGTTCCTTTCAAACTTGCTTTTGGGGCAGAAACTTGAAATTCATACCTTAAGCTCAGCTAAATCTATTAATGATCTAGTAGGTTTATTGATTCTGCATGACATAAAAGAATTGAGGAATATATGTAAGAGTGACAAACGGCTTCTCTCTTTGTGTTGTTATTGGGTATAAATTTAGGTTCATCTTCCTGATGTGGAGTTTTATCTTAATGTTGGAGATTGGCCAGTTGAGTATCGGAAAGCTAATGATACACCTGGTCCTATACCTGTCATTTCATGGTGTGGCTCTGTGGATTCAAGGGATATAGTCCTTCCAACCTATGATGTAACCCACTCAACTCTTGAAACACTACGTGGAGTCACAAATGATCTCCTTTCTATTCAAGGAAATACAGGTAAATTAGAGATCGTGGATTTAAGAAAATAATTTGTAAATTCCATCAAAGAAGCAAGCTGCATTCAAATAACCTGTTAGTCTTCAGTTCACAAGTGCTGTAGGAGGTCTGCTAATACAAGCAGGTTAGTCTTTACATATTGTAAACACTTTCAAACTGCTACTGAGAAGGTGTTTAATACGGATTTAGAGCCAAAATTTAAGCAGTCCAGTTTGCAATAATGGTGAATTTTAACTTAAAGGTATCCAGAAGATCGTTACTGTGACCCATCAAAAGAAGAGTAAATATCATTAAAAGGCCATTCTCCTCAGTGAAGGACTTGAATATGTTCCTCCTAATCAAATAGTAATCCTTTTCCTGACAGTGATGTGGCCCAATGTTCTGTTTACATAAAAATGAATTTGAATCCTGAAAGAAGTAAACTAGTACTATGCTGCAGCCTCTTTCAAATAAGATAATATTGTCTGTATTAAAAAATACCTGAGTGGGATCTAAATTGTTTTTCTAGCTTTTAAAGAGTCAGTTTTACTAACAGGTGTCTTCCTTGTCCCCCACCCCCAGAAATACTTAGGGATCAGGCAAATGGCATGAACAATACCTAAGGAGTAAAACTTAAGTGAGGAGGTATTTAATTTCTTTTTATTAGTTCACAGTTTATCTTTATTAGTTTTTATATTAAATCTTTTAATTAACTTACCAGTTTGAAGCACTCTGTGTTTACTGATTTAGTACAGCTGCTCTTCCAATTAGATAAAAGCCTACTCCACTTAAGTAGGTCCTTTAAGGAAACTCCTAGCAGAAAGATAAGGAAGGACAAATTTAATGTTTTTTGAAAGCCAGCCATAAGCAGAGATGAAGTCTTTCAGGCTCTTGGTAAGAATCTTGAGAACAGGGTATGAGAAGGACCTGGGAGTGCTGGTGGACAAGCTGACCCTGAGCCAGCACTGTGCCCTTGTGGCCAAGAAGGCCAATGGTATTCTGGGGTGCATTAAAAGGAGTGTGGCCAGCAGGTCAAGGGAGGTTATCCTCCCCCTCTACTCTGCCCTAGGGAGACCACATCTGGAGTACTGTGTCCAGTTTTGGGCCCCCCAGTTTAAGAAGGACATGGAACTCCTTGAGCAAGTCCAGTGGAGAGCTACCAAGATGATCAGGGGACTGGAGCACCTCCCCCATGAGGAAAGGCTGAGAGACCTGGGTTTGTTCAGCCTGGCAAAGGCTGAGGGGGGAATTTCATCAATACCTATAAATATCTAAAGGGTGGGTGTCAGGATGATGGGACTAGGCTCTTTTCAATAGTACCCAATGACAGGACAAGGGGCAACAGGCACAACCTGGAACACAGGAAGTTCCATCTGAATATGAGAAAAAACTTCTTTCCTGTGAGGGTGCCAGACCAGTGGAACAGGCTGCCCAGGGAGGCTGTGGAGTCTCCTTCCCTGGAGACATTCAAAACCTGCCTGGACACGTTCCTGTGCCCCCTGCTCTGGGTGTCCCTGCTCAAGCAGGGGGGTGGACAAGATGATCTCCAGAGGTCCCCTCCAACCCCAACCATTCTGTGATTCTGTACAGCCGTTTTTTTTCTTCTTGAAGTCATCATTAAGTGATTCCTCAGAGACCTAACTAAATTGCTGGGTAACTGAAGTGGATTTTACTAAAGAAATTCTGGTTATGGTGGCAAGCTTTATGGATGGAGAATTACTCTTATTAGTAGAATTTTACTTACATAATTTGATTATAATCCCATATGTAGGTTTCAAGATATTTCAAGTTATTTAAATATAAAATTGTTAGTAGAAAAGCAATTTTCTGATTTTCCTTTTTGTAAGTGGCTCCGTTTCTCATCCCAAAATCCAAGCCAGAACTGGGAGTTTAAATCCTTTGATTAATAAGTGATTATGGATTCACTACGAGAAATCATGCCTGTCTTACCACGTCCCTGAGTGTAATGCCATTGTCACAGCAAGTTGCTTATTTGCACTAAACATATCATGAACATTTCAGTACTGTTTGCTTTTACCTTATCACTCAATGCTCGTAGGCCCGTTCTGGGAAAACAAAACTGAGCGAGCGTTGTTTAGAGGTCGAGACAGCCGAGAAGAACGTCTCCATCTTGTCAAGTTATCCAAGGAAAATCCAGAACTACTAGATGCTGGAATAACAGGATATTTCTTCTTCAGAGACAAAGAAAAAGAGCTGGGAAAGGTTCAGCTGATGGGCTTCTTTGACTTCTTTAAGGTAGCAAGCAAATTACAGTCTTGGATTAATTTTGCTGTCAAGTTCTTACCAACTGAAAAGACAAGGCATACTTTTGCTAATTCCATTCAGTAAACAAAACAATTATGCTACGCTGGGAACACTAGTCCATGTGGGGTAGATAGACCACCTGTAATCAAAGTCATAGTGTGACACACTTCTAAAGAATAGAGAGAGTTCTTGGGAGATTTTTTTTTTAAAATAGATTGAGAAATTTGATTTCTCACCATCAGGCTTTCTTTTGTTTGGGTTAAATATGAAAACAATGGGCGCAACTTGTGTCCCTTGCAAGTATGTTGTGGATATCAGAAAAAGTCCTTGTAGTAACAAGTTAGAAAAATAGATGGGTGTTTTTATTGCACTTTAACACACAAATTCCACCGCAACAGAGGTATAAAAAGTAAATGGGACAGAGTCCTGTAAAAAACAATTATAATACATGGCACTTGAAGTTCTGTTCCAGAGAATAATACATCAGAAATGCTGTAACAACCAAGAGCATGTGCATGAGGCAGTTCACGTGACACAAAGGTTCCTGACTGTCAGTCTTGGGTTGAAAACAAATCTTCTTACCATTATGTTATCCAGAACACCATGAAACTACACCTGCCTCAAATAAAACAGGTTTGAAGATGAGAATTAATAAACACAATTACATCTTGCCTGTGAAAATAATCTTTTATACAGTCAGTGTTCCTATTCTGATTCAAAATGTTTCACCTTTCTTTCCTCTATCTTCATATTGTAGTACAAATACCAAGTGAATGTGGATGGCACCGTAGCAGCTTACAGGTTTCCATACCTCTTGCTGGGAGATAGCCTAGTATTGAAGCAGGATTCCCAGTACTATGAACACTTCTATATTGGATTAAAACCTTGGAAACATTATGTTCCAGTTAAGAGAAACTTACAGGACTTGCTAGAGAAAATAAGATGGGCTAAGGTAAGTTCCATTATTAATTCAAGTTCAAAGTGATAAACATATAAACAATTTATCTTAACACTCTCTTCTTTCTGTATTTCCACATACATATTTTAATGAACTCTCTTGATAAAGGAAGTACATTTTGCTGTTAGCATAAAATGGGAAGGCCTTAATTCAAGTAACCACCTCTTTTCAGGGAAATACTTAAGAATTCATTTTAGGTATGTGCAGAAGTGTTTCATGAGTCAGAGCCTTAGTATAATGACTAACACAGGTAATTTTCAAATAAATGTCCAGAATCCTAGATACTACTTAAGTCTATCGCTTTTTTTTAGGTCCTGATGAGAACAAAATTCATTGCTTGTACTTTGAATGTACAAAAATCACTGCTCTGTAAAATGCTTTGGAAGGAGAGGCTGGGATTCTGGAACCAAACAAACCAATATAACTGTGTGATTGAACACACCATTTGTGCTTTAAGTTTAGCTATTAGGTTAAAAAACATAGTGATAGTTTCTGTTCTGAGAGTACTGTAGTTCTTCATGAATAATCAGATGAGAATACTAAAAGCTTTGAAATATAGACCTAAAACACTTGAAAGTAAGTACATTAATTCAAGCAGAGTTATTTTCAAAAGGAAGACACTGAATTGCATTGCATAGGAGAGGACGAGAGCTGTAGCTTTGTCTTCTGTAAAACTAAGGATGTCTGGGAGATGTCAGACCTGATTTTGAAAAGGTTTGTGGCTTGGACAAAACAGTAGAGCATTAACCATTTGTGTTTTCAAAATTGTACAGTTACCCATGAAAGTTGTTATTGATAGCCCTAAGGTACCAGTTGTGACCATAAAAGCAATCCAGTATTTTTTTAAAAATCTGCAGTTTGAAACATGCCTTTGCAGTCTGCCAGTAATTGCACATAAAGATGCAGATTTCAATAGCCCCTTTAATAAAACTTCTAATGCCAGTGAGTAACTCACTGATTGCTCTGTTATTCATTAATTTCGTCTCAATTTTCCAGGAAAATGATGAAGAAGCAAGAAAAATTGCTAAAGAAGGACAATTAATGGCAAGAGAATTACTTCAGCCTCACAGGCTTTACTGCTACTATTATAAAGTGCTCCAGGTTAGTACAATAGATCACTTTATTACTTTCCCCCAACTGCTACTAATAGTAAAAATTCCATATTCAGTCCTTACTTATACCAATAGCAGACATGGTTCATATTCACAGGAGATCAGCGTGAAGAGCTTTGCTAAAACTTGCTTCATCATTAAAGAGGCAACCTGACTTAACAGTTGTTTTAGAGTCAGAGATTTTTTTTTCCCCTCATCCCTCCCCAGTCAGACCTGTGTCACCTGTTATGTAGTTTCTAATATACATAGGAGATAATCGGTACACAATTTTCTTCCGTTTTCCCTTCATGCTTACCCCCTCATGAGCTACTCCACTGTACTACAAAACAATGAATACATGGAAAAGAAATTCCTGAAGTATGGCTAGTAGAGTGGCAAGGGGTGAAGTCATTGCCTCCCTAGGAGATGCAAATCTCTAGTGAAAGAAGTTTCTGTTCTCCGAAAGTACTAATTTATTTTTCCAGTTTTGCTGTGCAGAGTTAGATCTCAGCTTCAGCAGCCACAGGTTGACACGAAATTGGAACTGTTCAGTGTACAAAAATAACAGCATTATCTGCATAAAGTGGTTAGGGGCACAAATAATGACAATATTCAAACTACCGTTAATAATAGGGCAGGGAAAACATTAAAGGAGGTTTTCAGAAGCAATGTAGCCTATTTGTAGGTGTGTTATAAAGAGAGCTTCTAAACAGGCTATAAACAATGACATAAGAAGCCTGGATAAAGGCAAGCTTGTGAGTGGAAGGGAGGAGGAAAAATCTGTTTCATGAATTATACGTTGGTGTTTATAGCATTCTTAAATGTTGTTTACGTATTTCAGAAATATGCCAAACGCCAAGCCAGCAAACCTGAAATACGGGATGGAATGGAACTTGTACCACAGCCTGATGACAGAGACTCAGTATGCAGTTGCCACAGGAAAAAACCTTTAAGGGAAGATCTATAACTGTACCGGATGGAGAAAATCACCCACTTACAATGCAAGAATTTAAATAGGAATTAAGCTGTGAAATTCAAGACACTTATGCACTAGCAAACATTCTTAGTTATGTATTCTTCTTGTATTTACATACCCTTTTTCACACTGGCTTTGATCTACAACGTTGGTTCCCACAATTTCATCTCCATGACCACCACCAGACAGATACTGAGCCTGTAATGGGGAGCGTCTAGGGGATTTGTTTGATGTACTGCATCATCAGGAAGAAGAGCATAGTGCTGCTCGTGTTTCAGCTGGGACCTAGTTACCACAGTTTTATGAGGAATCAGTCATCCACAAAAGATCTTCCATGAGTCAGTGCAAGTTATTCTGAAGGAGCATTTGCAACATACTAAAAGAGTGTTATGATTTCTTCATAAAGTTTACCTCATTGTTAGATTATTTCTTGTACACAAAACAATTTTCTTACTAGACAAAGAAAATTAATATTTGAGATTTACAGATATCAAATCTGGTGTTGCTCTGAGATTATTTTGTGGTCTATGACAGATAACAGAATAAAGAACGTGATATAATATTTACCAATTTCAGAGGAAAACGAAGAGGGGGAGAGACCAGAATAATATTGTTATGAGCACCATGGCCGTGAATCACCAAAATTAAATGCTGCTTTAAAGCAGACTGTGTAGCTATCATGACCGCGGTGCTTTGAGTGCCAAGACACCACTCTGAACACTGTTCCGTGCCAATCACTGTGTCTGTGAATATAGGCACAGATCCACAAAAGGACTTAGGAACTTCAGGTGAGGCCAGGTGAAATACTGGTGTCTTAGTTCAACAATACAGTCCACAGTATTCTAGGTTACTTGAGTATTCACACATCTGAAATTTGTTAGTAGAGCTAAGGATGCCACCATCTTTTTCACTTGGGTTCATGGACTACTTTTTCCCGTGCCTAAGTCCCCAGAGAGATTTTATCCATTTTCTGAATTAAGATCATACCTAACCTTATACTGAGATCAGACCGCAGATTAGACTTCACTGTTTTGGTTCAAATACGACAGAAAAACCAGTGCTGCACTTTCTATGTAATAGTCTAGTGGTTAGAGATCATTCTAAACAACTGGGAAGCCAGCTGTCCTCCTTGGTTTGATTCAAAGCCATTTTTCCAGAGAGTGCCTTAGCTCCAGACTGGAGAAGAGGTCTTCAGGTCTTCCACTGAAGTTGTGCAGCCATGAAGCTAACAATACAAAATTCACAGGGCCAGAAGAAGCTGGTCATACCACTGCAATAAAGTGTGCCTTTGGGTGAGGTGGAGGAAAATCCTAGTCCTGGATGTGGCTTCCAATACCTCTGTTAATTTTTGCCCAAGTTTGTCTACTTCAAAAATGCATAAACAGTCACAGGAGGAGACACCAAGACCAAGACCAAGACCAATGCCCAGAAGCACCCATTTCTGACCTCTGCCTTTTCGTCTTGGCTAATATAGCCTGCCTGAGTGGCTTCCTACTCAGCTACACTCAGATAATATCTTTCATGGATACCAAATTCTTCCTATGCAAAAAGGAATGGAAACATCTTAAGAGCGTGGACTCATTTAGTTGCTTAGGTGCCCAAAGTTTAGTGCTCTACCCCTCATGCAGGCTTCATTCTTGGTTCTACACCGCAAGTTACTGTCATAAATTGCATAAAACAGAATTAGAACAGGAAGAAAGACTAGATTTTTTCAGTATGCTAAATGTGGAAAGAACTTCAGATTTCTAAAGAGGTTAATGCAACTGTCTGCCAATTAACAAAAAAACTGGAACATGTTGCTCTACCCATCATCCTCTTTGTTCTGGTTCTAACACTAATATATATAGTGGTTGTATTTTTATTTAGCATGACAATCAGTCCTAGAACTTCAGACTATAAATATATGTTCAGCTCATCTGGCATAAAATTATGTACATCAAAATTCAGGAACAGGGTTCCAATGCTGAACCTGACACTTAAAACTGAGTGTGTGCTCCTCTTTCCTTCTCTCTGTACAGTCATTTTAATTGTATGATATGATCTTATTTTGTGATATTATCCATTACACCATGTGCATTTTATATTCACCAATATTTATGGAAGTGGTGTGCTTATCAAAGGCAATTAATCAACAAAGTCAAAGCAACAAAGTTTTCCAGCTCTCACACATATACTTCAAACCAAAAGTCCAAAAATGATCTGTTTATATTAAAAAAAAAAAGGGAGGGAACAGGAGGAGTCATGATACATACTTTGTGGTTTTTTGGAAATATCTATGTAGGAAAACTTGCCTGTCTCGAAACAGAAGTCTTTCAAACTGGAAGAAGAATCAGATAAAACTTAAATGGTCATTAATATAAATAAATGGGAATATTTCATCCCTCCTTTCTTCCCTCATAAAAAGGGAAAAAAAACTAATCTAAATTCTTCTCTGCCAAAAAAAAAAAATATCTCCTGGCTTTTGTAATAAGCATCTGTTCAAAGCAAAGACTGGTTTGTCACAGAATGCCTTACAAATGCTTTTATAGCTTAGAGGCAAGGAATGTCAAAAAAAATATTAATACATTCATCTTCCTGCCAAAATTAGAAAACAGTAGACACATGGTAGAACTTTCATTAAAAATGCTTAGTCATTTGAGAAAATCTGGTTCAATTTTGTAACTACAGATCTTCCAAAGATAAAAGAAAGAAAGGCAAAGCCTCTCTTCTTTCCATTGGTGGAACTATATGCAATTGAAATGGTAATGAAGAGCAACTGTAACAATTGCCCCTCCAGGCCAGAAAAGATGTCAGATCTATTTTAGTTTGATGACAGAATGATACTCATTGGCCTGGTGTATTACAGGAATTGCTAAATATTCAGTAAAACCTGTTTGTACAAGTAAAGTGTAATACATATATTACACGGTATTTTTAAGCAGGGTACATGTACTAGTTTCTATTATTCTATAGCAGTTCTTGAACAGCAACTGAGTAAATCTCTTGTACACCTAAAAGTTGGTGGTAATTTTAAAAAATAGTTGACACTACTTAATTTTCCTACAGTAATTTCAGCTTTTAATGCACAACATAGGATTTAATATAGACAATAAAATCTGTCCTGTTTTCATCAACGGTAGTAATCTTTACACACTGTAGAACTTATCACTGATGATGGAGACAGGTTTATTTGTTTGAAATAGTATGTCCTAAAGTCCAGGGCCAGTATTTTCAAATACAAGAATCTACAAAGAAGTGGCCTGACTTCAAAAATGTTTGTCATGCAGAGCCTTAAGTTTCCTTATTTTCAGATCCCTTTAACAGTAGTTTCATACAATGAACACTCCAGAAAATTAGTCTTTTTATGTTATGTCATATATATGTCCTAATATATGTAGGGACCCACATTTGGAAATACCCAACCTCAATTTCATCTTGAAATGAGAACTAGTAAATCCTGATCTGTTGAACATAAAGATATAAATTCAGTACATTTTTAGACTGTATTTTTTGAAATTTACCTCCAGATAACTCCTATACTAGTTTCATGACAGTATTGTGCCAGTTCCGCCTTGTAGATTTGTAATTAAAAAGCCTTATAATCAAATCTTGCCCGATGGAATGTTAGATTCAAGCTTCCATCCTGGGAAGCATACGCCCGACATTTATTACATTAGAAAGTGAATTATTTAGTTAGGGAGGAGAGCTGACAGGGAAAATATACACCACCTGTTTGAGCACGTTTGAGAAGCTTGTAAAGAAATGATAATAATGACAAGAAGCATTACATAAACCTTTGATATTATCAGCTCCTATACCGCTTCAGTTTCTCAAAAGTGTTCTCTGTAAGGGTAGTGAGGAAGTGCAGGATTTTATATAAATATATTATTAAGTCACAAGATTTAACCGCTAGAATCTTGTTGCCTGTGAATACTTTTATAGCATTTTAATGAGGCTACATGAGTACTAATCTTGGATTTTGTTTTGAGTTGCTAATAATGTAAGAAAATCTATCCTATAGAGATAGATTTTGCACTAATTTTGTGTTTTGCTGTAAGAATAAGGGAAAAAGGGTGTTTTGCATGTCTGTTTGAAGACATTTGAGACATCTGTAGCACATACCTTAATCAAGTCCCATCACATGAGTGGTGATAAGCAAGAGGTATATTAGCAAAAGTGTGGCCAGCAGGTCGAGACGTTTCTCCCCTTCTATTTGGCAGTTGTGAGACTGCAACTGGAGTACTGTATTCAGCTTTGGACTCCCCTGTACAAGAAATACATTGATAGCGGAGCAGATCCAGCCAAGGACCACCAAGGTGATAAAGGGGCTGGGGCACATGAAGTACGAGGATGAGGAATAGCTGAGTGAGCTGAGTTCGGTCAGCCTTAAAAAGAGAAGGCAAGGGAAAGATTACCTTGCTGAACTCTAAAAGGAGGGTGTGGAAAAGATGAAGCCAGACTTCTGAGAGGCATACAGCAGAAAGCCTACAAACAACAGACACAAGCTGCAACATGGGAAATTCCAATTAGATAAGGGAAAAAAAATCTTCACACTGATATCTCCAAGGAGATGAAGCTTGGCTTACATGACCAGCAGATGTTCATTACTCTATGAACTACATTTCAGTCATACAACAAGCATTTATCTAGTCACACAGCAGGAGGATAAACACATCCAGCTCTTGAGTGTCTGCAAGAGGCAACATAGCCTTTCTGTGCTGACACTTTCAACACTATTCATGTTTACATCTCCCTTGTTAATATTGACTAAGTTTTGCAGATATTTTAATGTTGGCTTACCAGGCTATAAAATTATATATTAATATGTTATATATTATTACTATATATAATAGGAGGAAGAGGGGCAGGCGCTGATCTCTTCTCTCTGGTGACCAATGACAGGACCTGAGGGAGTGGCAGGAAGTTGTGCCAGGGGAGGTTTAGGTTGGATATTAGGAAAAGGTTCTTCACCCAGAGGGTGGTGGAACACTGGAACAGGCTCCCCAGGGAGGCAGCCACGGCGCCGAGCCTGACGCTATCCAAGAAGCACTTGGACAACACCCTCAGAGGTATGGTGTAAATTTGGGGTTGTCCTGTGCAGGGACAGGAGTTGAACTTGATGACCCTTATGGACCCCTTCCAACTCAGGGCATTCTATGATTCTGTGACTCTATATATTATCACAACATACCATAGTCATGAAGTACACAGAGGTTTCAACAGAAACAGAATATGTTAATTTGGCATTACATGCTTGGACTGATTGAAAGTGCAGGACCTCTTTCAAGAAGCTGAATATATACTTCACATGTATGAGACTATTACAAAAGATTTTGAGCACAGTTATGAACCAAAGTAATTAATTTTAAGCAGTCAGTGGGAATATTAATGTACTTTATAAGTTATACATATACTTAAATGCCAGCATACTCTGTAGGGCACCGGGGAGTGAGCGTGACATATTCCCATCCCACTCCCAACACCAAAAAACAAAAAAAATCAGCCAGGATCCATCTGTACTACAGATTTACAACGTAGCATGGAGATACTCAAGACAGCTCAGCAGAATACCAGAAGGGCCTACCTGAAATAGGACAGAAATTCACATGGCTAACTTCCTGCTGAAAACCTGTGGAACACATTATTCTGGATGGAACCTGTCTAAAAGCCAATCCACTCAAGCTATAATTGTAAGACTGTAATTTCCATTATAGCTTATGTGACTCAGGGAGGTTGTTTAGCATTAGCAGATATTGTTGCTCACCTTTGCATCAACAGTAACCACACTTTCCAGCTACTCTTTTTCTCCCAAAATGTCCAGCCAAGCTGTTATACCACTCCAACTGTAAAGATATGCCACCTTATGACTGATAGCCAGGATAAACCAAAACGGTTGCTAACAAGTTAGCATCCTGCAGGTCCGACACCTGATTTCATCTTGCATGTTACTCTAACCAAATTTTTCACTGTTGCAACAGAAAGAGATTTGAGTATTTTATTAATTTTAACAGGGAAATCTGCTGACAGAGTGAAAATGGTTTAGAGCAAAAATTTCCTTCCAAGTTTGAAGTTTGAATGATGGTTTTGCTCTTATGGTCAAAACCATCAGTTGTTACCTCAGGAAGGTAATTTTGTCAGTACAGTTCATTTCATTTAATGAATTTAAAAATCAAACAAACAAACATACCCCAAACCAAATCAAAAAACACTCTGCTGGTAAAAGTTGTTACTCTGTTAAAGAAAGGTAGCTGTTACACATACTTTGGTATATTCTTTGTAGTGAAGGCAAAGCATGAAGTGAACTTTATGAACAAAATAAGTTTAGATTAATACTTCAGGAATAGTCTATACTGTATTACTGTATATTAATAGTGAACTCCAAGATTAGACTGAATTAAGAGTCATGGTTATACAATAAGATTTTATCTGCTAAAATACAGGATACAGAAGAATGAATAATACATTGTATCTCTGACATAACCACACAAGCAAAATCCCATAGAGAGATTCAACTCATTCTGGCAGGTGTCCTTAAGATAATTTACTTATGCTGTTTGGTAGGGTGAGTTATTTTAAAAAATGTCAGCAATGGATGTTGCTGATAGAAGCTGTATCTCTGCCAGTAAATTCTGCTTTCTTCCGCCCTATGAACAAAGCTACCTTAATGCGGACTAACCCCCACTGACCAACTCCAGCATGCCTTTTCACACTACAACAATTCCATCTTACTTACAGATTTCGGCATTTCCTATATTCACTGGAAGATTCACTTGTGTCTGTAGCTAGTCAACAGTCACACTGACCCAAAACTTCCTGTAACTGAACCTGAAAAGGTGTAAATCTGAAACACCTGATTTGTACTTAATGATAATTATATTTTCACACTTTAAAAAAAAACAGGTGTTTAAAGGTAGTACAGATCATGTAGATAGGACTTCATAACATATTGTAAATATATGGCTATACTTAAATGCTAGTACATATATAAGATGCAGAATAATTATAAGCATTTCTTATGAAATAGTTTCTAAATTCTGATTACCTGCAGGAAACGAAATTTTCCTGTGATAAAATGTTGTATCAAATAAAAAATATTCCCAAGGATTCAGAAAAAACTGCAACTTTTTCCTGACTATTCATAATACTGTATTTATAGTGAATCATTCCCTGGAATTAAGACCATGGCTATTGCTATTTATTCTTTTGCAAGATAACATATTTCACTCTTCACAGTTCCACTCCAGTCACGGAAACACACACTAGTGATTGCATCTTCTATTTCAAAATGACCAGAGACACAGGAAAATTGGCTTTTCTCTGTAGAACTTGAACTGCTCAACTCAAAACAGGCAATCTGTGCACTGGAAGATGCCAAATTGAGTGAGCCCTCCACTAGGGACAGTTACTACCATATTCCTGTTCATGAACCAAATGAAATGAAATCTTGGGGAAGTCCTTCATGAACACACAGCTCTAAGTACCATTAGCAAACAAACTCAAGCATTTACTTGAATCTGATGATCGAACTACCCTCATAAGCAGTAGGTGTTTTCTCCATTCCAGTCACAAGACAGTATTACTCCAAAGCCAAATGATTCTTCTGCTCAAAGTTATCACCTTCAACCTTCTCAAGCAACTATGGTCCACTATCAAATGTGTTTGCTATATTAATTTAATGTTAAGTTACACCCTGCTTTGATGACATGCACTAATGTGTAATAGTTGTCCAACTGGATCTGTTAGGTAGGTTAGTAGGTGCAGTTGTCATCAGTTCCTTGATGGATTACCTTGTTAAGGAAGCCATTATAAAATCACTTCTAATGGGGAATACAAATTATATTTACACAGAAAGGCCAAATTCTGGTCTCATTAGAGTAAATGGCATAGGATTTTTGCTATTCATATTTGTAATAAAAAGTAAGTTCCAGAAGGTTACCTGATCCAATTAAAAAAATAAGTGAGGCAAAAGCACCTAGTGTTCATAGGCAAATGAAAAATTAGCTTGAATATCTTTGGGTTTGAGATACTGGACACCTTCTAAGCAGTCTCCTACTTCTAGGGACTTAATACCTTGAGAAATTGTCCCCTGAATCAACTCCCTTGAATCACTCCGTTTGTCAAGACTAGCCAAAAACCTAAAGCAAGTAAGAAATTATATGGAAAACTGGCAAAGTTACGGAGAAGAAACTTTTATTGCTTGCCAACTAGATTGATTTCTTATTGTTACACTGTCAAGCACAATTTTAACATGCCCAGATATGAAGAGCCTAATGAATGTGTCTGATAAAACTATGCCATTTTCAGGGCAACAGGAGCAACATCGACTCCCACTGAACTCAAAAAATTGGCCCTTGAAAATTACGTCATATCAGATTGCAGTCTCCTATACGTTTCTGAGAACAATATGGCCTATTCCTAAGGAATTCTCAGTTCTACAGAAAAAGAGAATATATGTCATGATACTGGTCACTTAAGTAACCCAATTTAATAAGTGAGTGAATAAATTCAGGCATTTTCTGGGGCTTCTCACTTAAAATGGTTTGGCTGTAACTGCAAAATTGAGCTAATTAATGATTTTATTAATTTTGGACTTTTTGAAGTGCTATGTTGTCCCACATTAATAAATGGTTAAAAACCCTCTCCTGCAGATCAGTGATTTCATGGGAAATAAATATTTTCTGATTAAATAAATATATTCTGATATTGCCCAAAGACTTGAAGTGGGTTGCCTGAAAAAGAAGATAGAAAGAACTATCACACAGGAAATACTGTATATTGGATTAAGTCAAAACCTATGAAGTTTCTCCTCTTTCCCGTCTTGAAAAATCATCAATTCATGAAGAATCAATTGTTCATTGACTGCTGAGACAGACTTTCCTTTGGGAAAGAAAACAAATCCTGAGTGGCAAAATTAGCACTCTGACTTCACAGGAATACTTGCTCCTGGCATGGAGCTGGTAGATACTCCCTTAGCTAGCATCTCAAGATCTAAGAGCCATGACACCCCTCCTGGCATTTCCCTGTTACTAAGCAGAAATCACTCACAGTAGAGAAACTAGCCCCTGTATTTTCAGTTAGGTTAGCACTTATTACAGGGTTCTCTCCATTCTTCCAATGAACAATGTCATGTATTTATCTTACATAGCTACCTATTTGTATAATAACGTACATACATTTGTATTCTTCCTGTATTGTCAAACTAATACTTGTCTGGATTTAGCTTTGCATTTTAATTTAATATGAAATTACTTGTAATTACTTTCTGTAATAAATTTTAATTTGGAGTACTGATAAAGATGAAGGCCTCTGGCAAGATATGGCTCTTAAAACTGGCCTGAGCACCTTCCAAAAGCTATTTTGTGAGTTAGCATAGTTGGGCCTACTTTCAAACAGAATTCATATTACTTACAGAGCTTTTTAATCGCTCTTTCAAAGTCTTTGTCTTTGAAACCACGTTGCAATGTCGTAAGAAAATCTAGGGTGGGTTTCTTCTTGTGCTGTATGTCCTCTTATTCATTCAAGGATTTTGAATCTCGTTGTTACATACAAGGCAAAAGTTTTGGTGAAACAGCGTCTCCTGGCTTAATCAGTACAGCCATTCTTTCCTTCTATCTATCTGATTTTATCTAGCTAGCTGATCTAACAGCATTAACCATATTTAAAAGATTTATTTTAAAATATTTGTTATTTTTTGCACTTGATGAAATAAACAATACAGGATAATATGCTACATGATAAGGATTAATTAATCAAAATGTAATAAAGTCTCTTCTTTCTCTGATTGATTTAAAAATTCCCATTACCAGGGACTGGATCTACAGTGCAAATATGAAAGTCATCTATCAGGTCCTCACATTATTGACAAAGGAAGTCAAAGTAGTACCCATTCTGCCACAATCTCTAACTGATCACAGGACCATTTAGGCTATCCAGAAACAAAGGGATTGATTCGGTTATTCAGTAATCTCTGATTTAAGAAACAGATTCCTCTTACTTACCAAAGTGATGGACATTGCATAAAAATACAAAGGGGCATACAGATCCTTTTAAAAGGGATTGATCAAGACATTCAATTGCATGTCTTCAACTGTCATTGAAATCAGTGACAGAACTTACCTTGTTGACAGTGGGTATTATTTCCTTCTTATATTATTCTTGAATAAATGAGATATTCTGACAGGGAGGATACTCACCAGTGTTTTCCTTCCTGAATGTTCATATGTCAATGATAATTTAAACTCTTAAACTATTCAGTAATAAAATTATCAAATATCAAATTAAAAAAAAAACCCCAAGCGCCACTTTTTTGCCTCTTCTGCTGACAGAAGTGAGAGTAATCAAAAGCTCTAAATACTGTCATCTCACTTTGGTAAGTGCTTAAAAACTAGCAAGGGAGGGGGAATTGTCTGGCTTGCCCCCTGTGGGACCCAGCAGTGTTCAGCAGTACACCGATTTCTTTGCAGTCTGTTCTTTCACGAGCTATGAACACAGAGCAGTTGCATTTCTCAGTGATTCATCTTCTGAAATAGTTGTCTTGACTCCTCGTAGCTCTCTTTGGTGAAGAAATTTGTCGAGTGTCTCTTCAGTTTCCTCCTCAGGAGTCTGCCGCGGCCCCGATGTCAGGGTGCTACAGCCTGGGAGGGCCCGGCCCTCTCCAACAACGCCGGCAACCCCTGGAAGGAGCGTGTTGCTGCAGGACGCGGCCCTCTCTGCCATCCCCACCAAGAGTCTCCCACCCCGCCAGCATTAAACCCTTTCCCGCCCGGAGCAGGCTGGGTTTGCGGCGGGAGCGCCAGCTCCCCGTGAGTCACTCTCCTCCCCTGTCCTGCACCTCGAGGGAAAAACCAGATCACTCTTCTCGCTGCCTCAGCGCTGCTCCCGGGACACGCCCCCACCGGTGCTTTCTCGCCCCGGGCTCGGCCTCAAACGGGGAGCAGGCTAACACAGCTCTTACCTCCGCTGCTGGAAACCGCTGTTCCTACAGGCTGCCCGTCGCGGGCGGGAGCAGCGGCACGAACACGCCGTGTTTACCGCGGGTTTGAACACTTAAACCAGCCATCCCTCTCCCCAGCGGAGGGCCGCCACGGCGGCCGGGAGCCTGCTGGCCCGGGGGCGGCGGGCCCTCGGGGAGCGCTCCCCCGCCGGAGGAGAAGGCACAGCGCGGCCCGGGCCGGACCGCCGTGCTAGGCGGCGGCCAGAGGCCCCTCCGCCTGCCGGGAGCTCTTACCCCCTCTCCCGCTGCCCAGCCTTGCCCTGGCGGCCATCTTCCCCCTGAGGCGGGCAGGGGCCGCCGACCGCCCCAGCTGGCGGGAGGCACGTTTGTCCGCCTGAGTGAGCGGGGAAATAAGCGCGGTGGAAAGATAAATTAATCCAGAAGTGTGAAATGGGGGTTGTGTCATTGTTCAGGCGTTGGGACAGCTTTCTGTGGTCTTCGTGAAAAGATGTTAAGATTTCTGAAGGAAGTACTATGTTTGGTAAACAAGGGCAAATGAGTGAGTCGGCAACCCTGGGATTTTGCAGTAAATTTTGCGCTTTTAATACAGTACAAACATTTTAAAAAGCACCACTTTCGGTATACTCAGAACTACAGACCAAAACTAGGTGGGAGCCATGGATCTTAAATAATCAGTTTTCTCCTTATGGCTTTCTTAAACCAATATGTTTTTGAAAATAAGCTATTTATTTTTGTATATTGTAGAGTGCCGATCACATTTTAACCATGGAAGAAAAAAAATTAGTATGACGGTGAAAGGAATTCGTTGGGTAGAAATATTCCCCAAAGTCGGATAGTTGGGTGGTTGGTGACAGGCAATGCCTTTAGCCAGAAGGTCTAAACATTGGTAATTAGCACCAAGAAATACTGACTTAGCATGCACACCATCTCATTGGTATTTTGGATAATTTTCTACATTTAATGTTCTGATGTTTTGTTGTGGAGATGTTTACACATAGAAAACCTTGTGTCTTTCCTCACAGAAACCCTTGTTCTCTTTTTTCCCTCTGATAATGAGGTTTGTGTAGTTATCATCACTGACAGGCTGTTCTCTGCTCTCTGAAAATGTGTGCTCTCATTAGCAATAATGGAAATTGAATTTATGCATCAAAAAGAAAAGATCAATACTGATTTAATCGCTGCCTGTGATTAATCCTGCTGAAGCAGGAACATTGATAGCTTTTTCTTTTAACCAGAGGGAGTATCTTTTGTATTGCTCCAGAGATAATGTAACCAGAGCGATAGAATTAACCAACCATGAATGTTGCTATACTCCTTGTACAGCCCTATCCAACTGGACGTTAAGTCTGGGGACATGGACTATACCAATCAGTGTATTCTTTGATCTGTATTTTAGTCCCTAGGTAATCATTAATGTGAACGAAACAACAGACAATGTGCTTCTGTCAGAAAAGGATGACAAAATGTGGCTTCTTGTAGTGGACTGAGAAAACTGGCCAGGACTGCCAAGATTAAAAGCCAAGTAGGTAAAAGGTAATTCTGACAGGGGGAGATCGTGACCACCGACTCACGGACCACCGACCCAAGTAATACCACCTACTCAAAAGAGAACAATAGAAGAGGACAACCAAGCCTGCGCAGTAATTTACATATGGAACAAGCAAGTTTGTACCAATCAGTAGAAAGGACAATAATGAATATGTATGAATAGATAAATTTTTGATCTGTAAATTGTATGGGAAAGGTGTATAAGGTATGCATGTTAGGAGGAGCAATCCCCCGTGCATCCGGCGCCGTGAATAAAGAATGCCTGCTCTTTAATACTAAATTAAATTAAAGAGTTGTTTCTGATTTTACCGCGTTTTTCGGTAACAATAACAGAAAGCATGGTCTATTTTATGAGGAACAGAATCATAGTATTTGGACATCTAAAAGTCCCTTTAGCTCATGCTTTTTGTGCCACTGATAATGCTGATTTGTTCATTACTAGACACGTTTTCCAGTTTAGTGCTTAAGCCTTCCAGGAACTGTTCTTGATTTTCTGTTTAAGCAGTTTTCTTCTTGCTTCTTAGCTTTATTGCTGGTTTTAGCAATATTTTTAAGTTGTCTTAAGTAGTTCTTTTCCCCTCTGTGCTAAGAAATATGTATCCCATTTATCTTTTCAGGAAATGAAGATTTTATTCCGCAAATCTTTCTGTCAGTTTGAATCCTTTCTGCTGCTTTTTGGAAAAGATGCAGTCCTGCTCTGATTAGTTTCTGTGATTCGAGCTTCAGACACCGAACGTGGCCACAAGCATGAAGAGCACTATGACCAGCCCTGTTTGTTCCAAGTCAGATTTGGTGAAAATGTGTTGTAGGATTTTGTATTCCTTTAGCCATGTTGTTTTCCTTAGTTTTTACTTGTGGGTTTCTTCGATGCCAGCTTGATCTGTGAAAAAAAGGTTCATAGGAGTGGTTTGAAATGACATGACTGCAAGTCATATGCGCAGCCAAACTACTTCTCTACAGGATGTGTATATATTTCAATACAACAAAGAACTTACAGGTTTTAGAGGAACAGATCCTCCTTTTCTGGTGAAGAGCGTTTACCCTCAGGAGATAAGGGCTGTACAAGTTACACAGCACAGTGCAAAGTCAGATAGTTACGTTCTACTAGTGGCTTGTCTCACTGTATTCTATTTGTGGCATAGTGTTGTAAAACAAGGCTCATTACAGTAATGTAAATCAAATGCTATTTTTGATTGCCCCCGGTCTTTTCTGGGTCCAACAGTTACGGATGTGCTGTGAGGTTGAAAACAACTGAAACTATGATCCAAGGGAAAACAGAGCTGAAGATCAAAGTAAAGGCAAACACAACATTGAAGAAAGAAAGGAAGAAACTAAGCACACAGAAGGCAGCTGTCTTTTAGAATTAATTATAATGGACTGGAACTAATTTCTTAAAGCCACTTGAAAGCTGTTTGATAATTATAAAAATATTTATAGGCCAAGTTGACTTCCTTTGTTTATTCCTGGAAGACTGTAGCTGATGTATTCTTTAAACAGCTTTGCTTGCTAGAAACCTCATTATATTTTGCATGTTTTCTAGTTTCTCTAGTAAAAGGACCTAAACCTGATCAAGAGCTTGTTTCTGCAAGTACTGCAGAGTAACTGAAACAGAGTATTCACAGAAATATACTGTTTCTGACTTACTTTCTCAGTAGGATGGAAGCATTGTATATTATTATTTTTCTACTTGCAGGCAGAGTTGCTAGGTGTTGCAGCAGGTGCTTTCATCAAATTCAGACTAGATGCTGTAAGCATAATTTTACAATGTGTGATATTCACTGTGGTATTCATTCTGGATGTACAAAATTGCTACTGCATGAAAGTGTTAAGTATATTTACATACATTAAATTTTTTTAACTAAGCAAGTTAAGATGAATAAAACTGGATTCCTAAATCCACAGTTTCTGCAGTCCTAAGCACTTGTCAGTCTTACTGACTTGGAGATTTGTGGGTGGTCTGTTTCTACTATTTTTTATCTCAACCTTAGTTTTCCTGTTCGTTTCAATTGCACCTGTTTTTTATGGCAGACTCTTAGTAGCCAGGCTTATTCCACCTGTCTCTGGTTACTTAGCAGAGATACATCAGCAAGGAGCATAGTTGTTCAATGTTCCTGTGTAGTCCACAGGAAGAAATTGTTATTGCTTCATGGCAATTAATATCTCAGCTGTTATAAAATTGCTCCGTGGAAGTACCTTTCTAGCTCTGTTAGCTACAGAGCGAGCCTGTGGTGTGTAGGCTTCTGACTTAGATACTATGGTGAGATTTGAAGAATGGTATGAAATGCTTAAACATTATTTTACTCGAAATGTCTTGGTACATGCATCTGCTTTGATTTAGGCATAAAATACTTGCCTCTTGATTTTTGATATTTAAATAACTTGAAATATCATAGTCCTGTGTAAATCATTGAATCATTAAGGTTGGAAAAGACCTCTAGGATCATAAAGTCCAGCCATCAGCCCAACACTACCATGTCTCCTAAACCATGCCCTGAAGTGCCACGTCTACACATCTTTTACATACCACCAGGGATGGTGACTCAACTACCTCTCTGAGCAGCCTGTTCCAATGTCTGACCACTCTTTCAGGAAAGAATTTTTTCCTAATATCCAATCTAAACCTCCTCTAATGCAGCTTGAAGCTGTTTCCCCCCATTCTATCACTAGTGACCTGGGAGGAGAGACTGACACCCACAACACTACAACCTCCTTTCAGGTAGTTGTAGAGAGCGATAAGGTCTCCCCTCAGCCTCCTCTTCTCCAGGCTAAACAACCCCAGCTCCCTCAACCTCTCCTCATAAGACTTGTTCTCTAGACCCTTCACCAGCTTCATTGCCCTTCTCTGGACACACTCCAGCACCTCGATGTCCTTCTTGTAGTGAGGGGCCCAAAACTGAACACAGTACTTGAGGTGCGGCCTCACCAGTGCCGAGTGCAGAGGCACGATCACTTCCCTACTTCTGCTGGACACATTATTCTCATGCTTTTAAGGTATTTAATTAAGAACTAGGAGTTATGGGTACAACACCTGAAATTGCTTGAAGGAAGCTAATATATTGCCAAAATTATTGCCCAGCTGTCTGGCATTTTTACAAAATTTCTGCTTTTCTTCCATAATTATTTGGTTTCTGTTCCAAATCTCCTCCTCCTTATTCAACTTTGCCTTATGAACAAAACATCATTTGTATACCTCACATCAATTATACATGTGGCTAATGAAGCATTAAACACTACGTAGACTTCTGTTCAAGTTGTAGTGTAGAGGCCAGGGTGAAAAGTTTATTTTTTACAAGATTATTCCCTTCAGTAAGAGTTAGCATGAAGTAAGGAAATAGTATGTAGGTAGGAATTACAGAACAGTTTCATAACTTTCTAGAGAAAAATATACACGTACCATCTGTGCAGTGAGTTAGAACTCTAGATGAAAGTACTTATGAAAGGCAAATATTTTGTGCCAGACTCATCATTGCCAATTCAGCGTTTATTTCTAAAGTTCAGTGGCTGTCGCTCTAGACATGGGTAGTGTTCATCTTTGAGAAAATAGGCAAATGCTAGTCACTCTTATCATGTAGGTTGACGCTACCTAAGAAAATTGTCTTTCCACAGTGAGGTATCATATGCAATTATTGCCATGAACCGTCCTTTATAGCAATGTGTAGCAAGGCGGTCGGTCAGCTGAATCCCAAAGCCTTAACAGTCCATTAAAGCATGGGCTGAAATATGCAGCTGCTGCAGTCATCAAGATTTTTGTGCACTTCATCTATACTTTTGAATTACTCTAAGGACTAACTAGTTTTGTCTTTTATTGTTGGCATACGGTTTTGTTAATCAAGGTTGTAATACAACTGCATGTGTACTTAATGTGTTTTAGAATTACATTTATTTTGTTCTCGATGGTACTTTTTGAAGGGAAACAGACAATCTCATAAAGGCAATTGTGATTCTTTGCAGCACTTTCTTTCTCTCTATATTTAGCACTTCCAGTATTAAGAAATGTGTGTCTTGCATATAACAAAAAATGTCACAAAGGCCAGGCATCAATATGTGGGAGCAATCTCATGAATCTTTCAGGAAAAAGAGCCAGTATGTATTATTCCACAAGGATAAATAACCCTCAGAACATAAAAAAAAATTGAGCGTTCTACAAAAGGAAGCCCTAGTTTTCCTCTTAGTGGATGATACAGCATTTTTCAGTAAATTCTAATTAGTTCACAGAGAAACTTGGAAGACCAATATCAAAATAATGAGTTATTCATCATTTGGATATGTTAAATGCATTGTGACAGCCAGCATTTAAAGTAAATGATTTATCCTATATACAGAACATGTTGTAACAGCCGCCTTCTCCGGCTAATAAATCCATTATACCCTCAGTATGTAGGCAGTTGGATCACTTGCTTACTGAGACATTCATATTTCTAATGAAGAGTGACTGGAAAAATGCAATAGGATAGAAATGTAAAAAGAAATGTTACACCATCAGATCAATTTATTAAAATGATTCTACAGACATGCAATTTCTTAAAGCATTATTTAACTTTAAAAGCTTCAAGCATGCCTCTAACTAAGCAATGACTAGTGCTTTCACAGCAGCAAACTGTAAGAAGACCCCTCAGGTACATCTGTAATGCAGATGCTGTAACGTAAACAGAAAACAATGAGTGGAGTACTGGAGAGACAGGCTGAAAGCTGCATCCAGTGGGGGCTTTTGGAATCAAATAAAAAAGGATACTTCGAAATCATTAGAACCAAGACCCAAAAACTAGTGTAGGAGTGAGAAGGAAAGTGGTTGAGGAGGGCAGTGGGAACAGTGCAAACAGGGAGCCCTCAAGCTTACTCCTCTGTTTTTACATAAAGTAAAGCTAGTAATTCAGAACTGAATGATGACAGAACACTTTTGCTTTAAGTAATCGTTGTATATCCTGAGGATAACCACAGTCTCAAAGGTCTGTGTTTATCTTTCCGTATATAATGTCTACCTTAAAACAATACCCCATGTATTGTCATTGCTTTATGAGACCTTTGCATGTAAATGACAGAATTAAGATAAACAGATAAGAGAAAATTATAAACAGATGTGTGTCATGGAGGTTTCACCCACAGTGGTTTTCACAGACCTAAATATATTGATTTAAAACTGGTTTTAATTACACCAGTAGGACTGCTTTGTGCTGATAGGGCATCAGTTAGGCCTCACTGTCTGTGTTTTGACATAGCCAAGGGGCTTTTAGTGTGTATGATCTACTTACATGTTATGCAATGTATAGGCGTGTTAACATACATTATCAACTGATTAAGGTAGTGAGGCAAGTCAAAAAACCAAATCAAAATCATATAAGGAGCCAGATTCACTTCTCATTTAGGGAGCGTGAGAGGAAGATGGACTACTGGCATTGCACCCTACCTTCTCTGAGACAGGCCCAACAGGCAGACAGGACACATGCTGTGGAGCATTCCCTGTCCTCTCTGCCTGGCTGAACGCAGGGGGCAATGGTGACCTGGCGCGACAGGCACGTCTCCTCCATGACTACCCCACCTTCCCGGGTGCCTTTGCATAATAGATACGAGGCTCTGCAAATGGAACCGAACAATAGCCAGGGCAGTGGTTCATCTAGCTTGGAGGTGTCACCGAGGTTATGTTGGCCTACGATGCCCTGTGTCAAAGCTGCTTCCATAAAGAAAAAAAGGGCAGGTCATTGTCATAGGAGACCCCCCTTCTGAAGATAAAAGAAGGCCCACTATGCAGATCGGACCCACTTCTTAGGGAAGTCAGCTGCATCTCTGGGCCCGGGTTTAAGATATGAAGAGAAAACTTCCTACCGTGGTATGGCCCTCATTATTACCCATTATTGATTTTTCAGGTAGGCAGCAATGAAGTTGCAACTAGAAGTCTGAGGGCAATCAAGAGAGACTTCAGGGCTTTGGCATGACTGGTTAAGGCATCGGGAGCACAGGTAGTGCTCTCCTCTGTCCTACCAGTTGCAGGGAATGATGAGGGAAGAAACAGGAAGAGTCAGCAGATCAATACCTGGCCCCAAGCCTGGTGTCACCAGCAGAATTCTGGGGTTTTTTTCATCATAGGGTCATTTACATGACACCAGGCCTGCTGGCAGCAGAGAGGTACACCTGTCTCAAAGGGGGTTAAGGATCTTTGCACAGGAGGTAGCAGGGCTCATTGAAAGAGCTTTCAGCTAGATTGGAAGGGGGAAGGGCATAAAACCAGGCTCACTAGAGATAAGCCTGGGGGCAGCATGCCAATATTTGAGGGATGGTGTGCTAGCAAGGCCCTTTGGTCTGCCATCTCAGTGGAGGTAGGGGATGGAGACACATGTGGCAGCAAAGACACAAGGGTTATTGATGTATTAGAAACCACGGAGGCACCCGAGAGTGGTCACATAGGAATTAGGGCTTCTCATCCCAAAAATGTGGCAGGATCAACAGCCCAGCTGAAGTGCATCTACACCAATGCATGCTGCATGGGCAACAAACAGGAGGAGCTGGAAGCCATTGTGCAGCAGGAAAGATATGATACAGTTGCCATCACAGAGGCATGGCGGGATGCTTTACACAACTGGAGTGCTGCAATGGCTGCTGTCTGGAAAAAAATTGGCCAACACACTGATTCTGTGAGAAATTATACATTTTTTTAACAGTAGAACATTATTAAGTAGAAATTATTAAGTAAAAAAAACCACAGCATTGATATCAGACTGTGTCTCATAATTACAGAAACTAGCTTGTTACCAATCTTAGGGAACGTTAATTCTCTCTCTATTTCTGTAACACAAATAGCACTGTCTCTAGCTTTGATTTTTGTTTGTTTGTTTTAAGTTAGTGGTACAAGGATTTGTAGCAGGTATAGGTAAATCTAGTGTAATTTTAAAGATCTAAATTGTATCTTTACTTGCATTTCCACTCGTTTGTTTCTGGTTTCTTAAGTCACAGCATGATCCATATGAATTGTCTCAGATTCTACATCACAGCTTAGAAAGAACAGAAACTTTAACTCCTTTCATGTAAGAGAAGCAGACTTTGTATCAAGACCAGATGTAAGACCAGCGAGTTCACCTTTTCTCTGAGGAAGACATTTTTCCAATGGATACAAATCCTAAATGGTAATTTTGCTAATATTTGTTTATATCTTGCTCTACTCCATTGTGATATGAAGTAGAGTTGTAATTTCAGCAACGGAATCTCACTAAACAAGCACTGCCTGACTGAAAAAGCAAATGGCAGTTGCTTTATAGTGGACTCTGCTGTTTTTAAACATAAATGGCAATGTAATCCAGTTCTGCTCTAAATCGCATTTGCAACAGTTTCCCTTCTCAGAATGCATTTATTCAGAGCACAGCCTAAGGCTTCTGCACAGTAGATTGCTGAATTAATGCACAAACTTTATACTGAAAGTTGAAAAAGTTATTACAAACTGGTACTTATTTTTAGCACTTATCACCAGGTATTTTAATCTTTAACCTGTTTCAAAAACATTCACTTAAATACCTTCTGCAGTCCACCTGTAAACTGTGATTATTCTCTTTCTCTGTCCGAAGCCATTTGCTTTACTTTTGGCAGTTGACTGAACACAGAAGCACTGCTCGGGAAAGAATGTTGCAAGGGGGTATTTTGTTGCAGTCAGTATCGCTTTTAGGGAAGATGAAGCCTGACCACTGGGCCTGTCTGAAGCATTAGCTGTAAGCCCTGAAGAACCATGTAATTCATCTCGGATTTTGCATAACTAAAGTCTTTGTCTATACTGCTAAATAACAAAGGGGCTAGGAGGCGTGCTCAAGGGCCATGGGTCAAGCAAGCTGGATCCCTGATTGTCCCCACCACTTAATAGTAATTTCTGGGCTCTGTTCTGGACAGCAGCAGGTGGCTCTCCCGAGCGACACTTAGCCTTAGTTTGGGAGATAGTGCATTCCAGGAACAGGGTCCTAAAGGGACAGTAGATAGCACTGCATGAGGTTTGGCTCCTTCCAACTACACACTGTCCCAACAGGCTTTATAGCCTCAAACACCCCCAGATAACCTCAGATACCCCATTCACGTAACACAGAATTCAGCATCATCCTAAAACAACAACTGCAGATTGGTCTGCAACAGAGAGGTATTACAGAAACTGACCAAAAGCCTCCTACAAAGCAACTGTGACCTTAGGTGATAAATGTCCGTGGTACCCAGAAGAGCCTCAGACATGGATCCACCCTTGGACTTGATCTGTAAGCGTAGTCTGATAGTCTGGTAGACAAAAAGGATGTATAGACCAATGTGAAGACAAACAGAATGACAGATACTAATGAGGTTGGTTAGGTAGTACTTCATTTTTATGTCTGATTAGAGTAACTGACTTATTTTTAAAATATTAATTGGATAAGCTGATGTTATTCTCACATTAAAGATCTGCATAATGCAGGAGCCATTTCAGCTATCTTGGCAAACATAATGGAATGAAAATGTTAAAAGAGGAGTGCTGGTCTAGTCCTGAAGTGCCAAACACTTGAACACAGGTCAGGAGCACTCCAAGTCTTTCCTCCATGAAAATATTTGGTTTGGATATTGCCCGTACGAAGTACACATTTGAGCAAAGACTCTCCTGTGGACATGTGTTATTTACTGCTTCCATGGCATGCTGGTGGGGCTGGAGACGTGAGGACTGAAACTGTAACTCTCTGTCGAACAATTATTGTGTTGATAAAATATATGGTGTACTACCTTGCTGGTAAGAAGTTAAATTCCCGCAAAGAACAGGACAGTGAGGGTGGAAGATACTTTGTGGAATGTGCATACTGTGAACTTCAGCTACTGTACAACTATGTAGGTCCTTTGGCTGACTAACTATGTGCACATTTAATTACTGATGGGCCAAAATCCAACAGTAGTGTTCAAAGGTAAGCTCAGGGGTACAGTGACTGCAAGGCTTCTGGAAATTCCATGCAAGACGTGAGAGATGAAATACAACTTCCTTTACTGTAGCGTGAACTCTGTGTGGAGCACTTCTGGATAGAATTTCTAAAGCCATCATTCTCTCTCCAGTGGCCATAGAGACCTGAGAACACCTACAACTACGTGTTTTGTCTTCTAGAAATAAAACTCAATCTCTGTGGGAAATCTGAAGAACCCTATCACAGATGCAGGTTGTTTAGGGAAAGTACATGTGGAGGCAAAGCTGTTTTTCGTGTGGAAGTCTTAATTAACATCTTCGGTGACAATCTAACAGAACCTTATCTAGATGGGAAAAAAAAATCACATAAAAGCAGGAATGTACTTTCCCTATATCGAGGTTATATAGTGTACAAAAATAATTTAATCATTAATAAAAAGTGGACAGCAAAATGCTGTGGGTTCATGAGGGACCATTGAGAACTGAAAAGATTTCTTGGTGGAATTAGATCTTTTCAGATGGAAGTATTTTAAGTAGGTACTTCAATAACATATATATATGCGCTTATATAACGGATGTGAGAAAACTACTTAACTGTCCCTTATGAAAGGACGCACCAAATTCACAACTCTACGGACTTCACTCAGCGTAAGGAACTGCCATTTTGGCACATCAGGTGCTGACATCTCACACAGCATGAAGGAATTTTTCCAAATACTAAGAAATTAATCCTGACCAGCAGAAGAATCTATTCCATAATGCTGATCAAGGCATCACAGGCTGAAGAACTTTAGATGCGTGATAGCTATCTAACTTCCTATAAAACAAGTTCTAGCCGTGATGCAGAAGCAGAACTACATTTTAGGAAATGGCTTCATTCTTGCTATGCCATTTGTTTAGTTTCCAGAGCACAAAACTGCCAGTCCGTAAGCTGAATTTTCTCTGCTTTTGTGAAAGCAAACGTGGTGCGTGGGGGCACAAAACAGGGGCTTTGGGTGAAGGGATGAAGATACTAAAAAACTCCTCCAAGTCAAACACATGTTCTCTATGGGAAGATTTTTCTGCACTTGTAGAACAAGTCATGCTCTGGGAACAGCGAGGTGAGTTAGCAATAACTAGCATTAAGGGCACTAGTTATAAACCAGAGACACAGTCAAACTGCATATGCCCTGTGACTGGAGGCTGGAAAACTTTGTTTTGCAGTAGTCAGAAAAGCATGCAGGCTGTTTCCCTCCTCTCCTCCCACACCTTCCTTCTCCCATTCTCCATGTGCACGAGGAATATGCCCAGCACTGTTTCAGTTCCATTTTAATCACAGAAAAACCACCTTGTCTGTGAAGAAAAATAGTACTTGGTCAAATTCTGCTAGTTAACAGATGATCTTGGAGGAGCAGCCAGTCACCACTGAACACCCGCATTGTAAGGCTGCCTCATCCTAGAAGCCGCAGGGAAGGCTCGGTGCGACATGGCCATGAAAGGAGTGGAGCGCTTCTTCACAACTCAATCCAAGAAGAGAAGTTCCTTCAGAAGGGGGATCTTCAAATGGTACCTTCAAATGCAACTACCTTCAAAAGGTAGTTGCATTTTGTTATAATCCTTTCTGCTTTGCATCCAGCATAGGTGGTATACAGCAACCGAGGCAACTAAATCACTGTGTGTTTGGCAAAATGGGTGCGGAGGGAAGGAGAAACAGCTATGGATGCTGTGGCGGGAACTCTCCAGGGCCAGCAAGGGTGTCGTTGCTTTGCACCACATTTTTTGTGGACACATGTACAGTAGTGAGGAAAGAATGAGGGAGTGGGGAAAGCAGAAGCTGTGTGCGCCCTTAAAGGTATTGCTGACATTACTCACAATGCAGCTCTGAAAACTAAAGTACAGGTGTACTTAGAGTGCTAATGTGCAGGACAGATGAGAGCATGCATTACATGAGCAACACATTCATCTTCTCATATCATCAGGATACAGGTAAGCCTTTGAAATGTGGTGGGAAGAGAACCTAAACCATTCCTTGCACGCTTCCCAGCCTTCTTACTGTGGTTTCACTCTTCAACCCACCTGCTGAAATGAACCATTTTATTTAATGCTAATATTTAAGTGTCATCACTAAGTGCTAGTATGAGGCAATCTCTCCCTGAGAGCTGTTTCAGGCTACCTGCAGGTTCCACAAGACAACACCACTGCCCTACTTTAGCTTCAAATTCACAGGCATGGAAGTAGCAGTAAAAACCTACAGTGTCGTCCCTTAACAACCATGCAACCAAATTCCCCAGGCAGATTCTGGGATCACCTGTTTACAAAGGTGTCTTTACTGGCCCTTTGTCACCGAAGCATTTCCACTTGTGGAGGTATGGAATAACAATATTCATAAAGACTACAGTTAGTAACAATGAATTGTATAATATTCATGTTAGAATATGATAATATATATGTAAACATGCATAGTATCGAATAGAGTGCATTGTCCCCTGAAAATCAGAAGCATAACATTTTAGTACATTCAAAAACATTTAGTAGTACTGAATACTTTTTATAAACTCAAGAGTTTCATAGTAACATGGAATAGCGACCTAATTAATTCATAGTTACTGAGAAAATTATTTTTGGGTGGTTTTATCTGTAAGAACAGAAGTTTTTAGATCTGCACTGAAGACGACTCACATCCTTGTTTTATTTAAATTGAATACACCTCACCAGGTGGCTAGTTTAATCTGATTCCTATTCACGGGACAGACTTCTTTGCTGATGGAAAAGTTCAGTCAGGGTATATAATTAAAACTGGTTTATCTGCTAACAATTTTTTAACAATTCATACACCTGAGGCCATTTCTCCAACAGTTGTTTCACCAGAAAAGGCTAACTTCAAATAACATGTTGCTGTTTAAAAACTCTTCCTACTAGATCACAGGCTTATTTTTCTTAGAAATTGTCTTTTCTAAATGTAAATGTTTAAAATTACTAAGATGCATTCCAAGAAAAAAATGCTAAAGAGGCAACTTGACTTGTCTCAGATATTTCCAGCTTACTAACACAGTAAATATGTTTGAGACTCAAATACTAGTCCACCCTACCATCAGTAGTAGCATTTGTGACAAAATCATTGTTCAGAATTAAACAGCATTTCCACCCAGGTTTTATTTTTCTGTTCTTATACAAGGAAAGTATTGACACATTTTTGCAAACTATTCACCTTCTAATTTTGATTTTTAAAAATTAAGGCATTACTGGAACAAAAAGAAAGAACCGTCTCTGACAGTTACTATTGGGCTATGTGAGGCTTTGCACCGATGACAATTATCTCAGGAATGTTAGATTAGCTGAACTCATAGTAACAGGATTGTATCACGCTGATTTTGACAGTGTTTTGGAGATTCTAAGGTTTGTTACAAATTCAAACTGTTTGTTCAGATGTTTGTCGGCTAACTGGTGTTTCGCTGCTACACAAGCTTACAAACAATGTAAGCAGTTTTCAATCACAATTTCTACATGCATTTTTATTTGCATTTTATTCAGCTTGAACAATGAAAAGGTGTGGACATTCGAAATCTAGGCACTAAACACCAAGTTAACAGCATTGCAGAGGAATAATTACATTATCTCCTCTGAAGTTAGACTTTCCTGAGACAATCATATTAATGTTTCACTGTAAGTAAAAACCTAAATTGCCCAGCATAATGAAAATATTCCTTTTCCAGTAGAGCATCAGTAACTCATGAAGGAAGGACAGGATATACCAAGTGCTTTTACGCAATCTTCATTTATGAGATAGCTAGGGTTCTAGTATTAAATGACCTAAAAAATGCCTAAAGAAATTCCTCTATAAGAAGCATGAGAAAAAATTCCAGAAATACTACCAGATTTTTGAAGTCTGTGCTTAAAAATTCTTTAAGTGCTTTTTATTTAGTCCTTTCCTACCTGCCATTCTGTAATTGCTTGGCAGGACTTTTCCCCTTTCCTAAGCGTCATTTAAAATTCACCACAGAGTATGTGCTCTGTCAGTTAAGTTTCATTTTCAGAGAACAAATCACTGTGTCCCTGGATGAGAGTTCTTCCCCACAGAAAAGCCAGGATGTGTTTTTGGTTCCAAGAATCAACAGGCATTTATGCCACCTTCATGAAAACATAATGCAAAAGACTCATTTTGCCATGTTGACATTAACTTATAAAAAAAGATACAGCATAAAAATAGTGCAAAAAATAATCAGTGAAATGCTAATTAGAACAGAAATGCTTCAGTTATACTGCTGTAAAAATGCAGAAAGTGTAAACTAAGATAATGTGAGAGTATGCCAAATTTTATTCATATTTTTAAACATAAAGATGAAGATTAAATATACCAGTGAAACTGTCATTTGAGTGGACTCTCCTGTTATCCGTATTCATTGACTATCCAGTTGCAGTAGATCTTTTTATCAAAGAAAGAGCAATGTCTTCTGTAAAACTGTGTTCAATCAGAATGATATTTTTGTGCTCAAAATACAACTTCAGGGTTTCCGACAGATGTTTATTCCAGATACAGAATGACCATTTGCTTTAGAGGCATATCTCATATGCTAAGCTTCACTGTATAGTCAGTCTATTTTATCAAGGAAGTCTGAGCTACAAAAGTTAAATATTTGTTACTGTTTTATGCTAATGAAGTAATGTTATAAAAATAAAGTACCAATATAATTTCATTTACAACCGGAAAAAAAAGCAGCTGTATTATACTTGGCTCAAAGTCCCTTATCTATATAAAGAAGTGTCCATTTAACAAAAGGACAAAAGAACCCAACCCCAAGAACCCTCAGTTCTTTTTTTTCTTTTATATTCACTGTAACACTATCTTTAAAGTATACCCACCCACCCCCCCCCCCCCCCGCTTTTGAAATGCACTTTATCTAGTTATTTCATGACTCCTGGTTTTTAGATCATCTATTCTACATGGTCATGTTACCATACAGAATTATTACATACAAGATTCCAGCTATTTAGCGTGTACACAAAAGTGATGAATCTCAGGCTTTAAGAATATAACACACCCAGTATGCCCAAGCAGGTCACAAGGAACATCAAAGCACTAGTGAGTGTTTTATACTATATGGTGAACATAAATGGACAAAAAATGTTTTCTTAGTAATAGGTTATTGAAAAAATACCCCAAAACATCCACCAAATACTAATAAGTAGAAGCTTTCACGGTTGCTCCTGATATAAATTTTAATTGTGAAATACCAATTTGAAATGTTAAGACACTTGCTGTATAAAAATAGGTTTCTTCTAAAACCGTGCTGCACCCTTCCAAGTCACACCCAGGGTTTCCATCCAGGAAAGAGTCGGCTTAGGTTTTTAGGGTCCATGGCCTGCTGTATGAGGAGATTCACCTGCCCCCCCACGCTGAGCACTGTTCCCTCCTCAACACCTTTCAGCTTCTCCTGAAGTCTCATCAGAACACGCTCAGCCACTTTGTTAAAACTCTGGTCGTCACTGCTGGCAGAATAAAAAACAAAGAAAAGCAGGAGCACTAGATATGGATCCTGAACAACATGAGAAACGTTCAGTAAGAAAACTGTAAAGCAAGGCAACAGTACAGTAGGCAGACAATAAGAAAAAAATCTTGCACCTGGCTTTTCTTTTACATTCTTGTGGATCCGTATTGAGTGTAGAGCTCATGTCAGCCTCATCCTCCAGTCTCTGCTGCAAATACAAAGCTTTCAAGGGGTTCATGGTCCAGTCGAAAAGAGGATCATAGAGCAGCACCTACACAGTAAAAAAAGCTCTATTTAATTTAAACTGTTAATCACAGCTAGTGCGGTGACCTAGCAGGAAAAGAAACGCTCAGTTGGTTACACTCACGATAACCACAATATTAGGACCCTTTTTTAAATCCAGTGGAGTTGGGCTAAATTGCTTAGTTGACAATCCAACAATAAAACTGCATCTGATCATTTGCAGGTATTTGTGTTGTTCATACTTGACTCAGTTTTGCCACTCAGCACCATCTCAGCAATGAAAAGGTAATTTTTTAATACACTTCTAAGCACTTCATTATTTTTTAATGCACAGTATAAGCTCTTTCTAAAAGTCAGTTTAATCCTCACCTTTGTGACTCACGCAGAGGATTTAATTCCATCGGCACTACTCATGCTAGGAATGTTGCACTATGGCTGGAAGCGTTCATATACTGAAGAGGGAAAACTGCATATGCCTGAATCGAATAGTTCCCATTAAAAATGCAAACTGGTCTTAATTTTATTGAAGATTGCATGAATTAACAAATTTGACCAACACCACTAAATTAAAATTGAACAAAAAACCCGTCCACGAATATTTGGTATAGTAATAAATCCAAAGACAAAGACAAGGAACTGAAGATGTTCTGGCAGGTTACTATCAGAAAGAATGACAAAATGCTTACCTCTACAATAGTCAGCAAAGCTTCTTGAGAATTTCTCATAACGGCCATTGTTTTCTCACAGCATCTAGAAAATATTTTACTGTATTTTTAGGTTCTTTTCAGTAAAATGGAATGGTATTTTCATCATTTAAATAATGGATATTTGTACCCTTCTTAAAAGTTAATTTCTAACAAATGAGTAACCTCTCTGATGTTTCTATTTTGCCAAAAAAACAAAGAGGAGAAATTTAGAAATGTAAGACCAGAAGGAGACCGGGTAGTTCACTGATTATATTCCCAGAGGGAAAGAGATTATCCATTTCACTGTCTGAAATGTTTCTATACAAAGAATTAACCACTGAGTTAACACTGATCATTGAGGCATGCCAGGACGGCAGAATTGCTTGGCTGGATGAAAACGTGTGTGCCAGAGGCGCTTGGCAACACCTTGGAGAATCTCGGTATGGCTCCTTAACATGAAACGAGCAGATGCAGTAGCCAGAGACATTAAGCTATTTCTGAAATCTCTCCAGTGAGTTTAGAAGCAGAAATGGCTACGTACATTCACTCCCAAGTAAACTAAGCTTGTGGAAGGGACATGAAATTTTCCTTATAGGACAAGTACTGCAGTGAAAGAGGGATCAGGCCTCCTGCCTATGTCAGGATGAGAACACACATAACAAAGTTAACTACATTCACACCCAACCCTGAGATGACTTGTTTAGGCACTCACACCTATACTGTTAACTACAAGTCAGTCTGGCTGAGGCAGAAACAGAATCTGCACCAGGGCTTTTATACTGTATTTACTTCAGCTGGAGCCAAACAATTCATGTTTTTCTGTATCATGGGACAAAACTTTCCAAAGTAACACAAAACTGTGAGTTTGACAGCATCATGTTTAGAATGAAGCGGCAGTTCCTTCACAGGACAAAGGTGTATTAGCTTATTATAACTTATTAACGTTAATCGCTACCTTACAAAGGCCTTACACTTACACAGTAAGTATGTACTTACACTACATACTTTTTTAAAGACATGAAATTTGGGGTTTGCAAGCACTGTGTTCATGAACATCATGAAAGTCTTGAATGAGAGAAACATCCTGCTTTTTAGGGCCCTCTTGAGTCATTCACAGGAGACAGGATGGAGGTTGATAGAAACTCAGCCCTTTGGGGATTTTTCAGTTTTGCAGCTCAAATCTATTGTGGGATTTGTATTTTGCACTTACAAAGTGATACCAAATGTATGATCCAAAAGAGGAAAAAAAGTGCAAATTACTTACGTAAAACTGAACAGAAATAAGAGACAGAACAAAACGGTCCAAAGAAACTTAATAGCTCTGAATATGCAGTGTAGGTCTGAAAGAAATACATAGCTCTGAAGGAAAAAAAATCCAGCAGTCTAAATCAAGGGATGAAATTTAGCTGTGGAGCCTTTGGAAGCACTGAGCCATGCCTGGATTCCACAAGAGGGTGATAATAAACCATTGTGAAGAATATGAAGAGCTGAGCAACAATACTGAACTTGTAATTGGTTATATAAATAAAAGCATACGAGTTAAAGGACAGGATTTAGGTTTGGATATTATCAGCAGAAATCTGAGTCTCTTCTCAAGCATCTGAACTATTTAACATGTAACAATCAAAATGCCAAAAGTACTCTGCTGCCTCCTTAGCCCCATGCAATATAGGAGCACTTACCTTCTGAAGACTCCTTCCACGCCAGTAATACCCATGCCGTCCACAATGTCCCTGGTTAATCTAAACGGAACAGTCTCTGGTGTGGGAAGGATTTTACCTTGCTCAAAAGCAACCCCTGAATGAAAAGATAATAATGTTTTTAAAAATGTTAAAGAAAAGAAAAATTAAGGTTCTCTTGCCTATCCCACTTACCCAGATCTATATGCACTAGTTCCGCTGTTTGTTCATCTATCAAGATATTCTGAACATGTCTGTCTCCAAGTCCAAGAATGTAGCCAACTAAAAGAAAAAGGCGAGTGCTGAAACCATAATTACATGCCATAAAAACCAGGGAGTTTAACAAAGAGAAGATTATTAGAATCAGTGTAACACATGCAAACAAATTAGAAGTGAGAATATTTCTTCCCCCATGTATACATATCACTCCAGTAAAGAGCAAATGCCATTCCACAAATCTGAAAAGGTTAACTGAATGCAACTGCAGAAAGGTTATTCTCATACAGATGTGTATTGGTTTATCTACTCCACAGACTTCTTGCCCATTTCTCTCTGTAGATAGGTTAACCAATTTCACAGCTTTCAAAAAGAAAAAAAAAGATAAAAAGCAAGTGCACAATAAAATTAAGGTTTGTTATTATTTCTATTTTAAAGAAAACCTTTAACTCACAGTATCATATAATCCAGAAAACAGGACTGGCCATTATTCAGTCCATAATTCAGCTGGGGCAGCTCAAGTATACCTAAGTACCTGAGTGATTCTTGTCTAAGTCAGTTTTAAAAATATCCAGTGGTAAGATCTTTCAGGTAACCCTACTTCAGGGCTTTACTGTCCTTAAATATAGAAACCCTCCAAACTAAATCTCCCTTGCCACAATTTATGCTAGTTACTGTTCTTCCGTTGGCTGATGGACATGGATAGCAGTAGTATTTCCTACAAAAACTTTCCTCTGAATTCTGCTGAACTGTAGATTTACATCTTTTTTTTCTTTCAGCAAAAAGAGGGTGTATAAACAACATCATAACACCTAAAATAGGATCTACTGCAATATATACAATCTACTATCAAATGTCTTCCAGAAACTCAATATATAACTGAGTCATCCAAAGGAAATCCACTATCCAAGTACACATATTTCCTTATTAAGACAGAAAAATCAAAGGAAAAATGCAAAAAAACCACCCCATTTCAGCAATGGCTAATGATGCCAATAAAAAGAAAGTAAAAGATTAACGATTTCAACTGTTAAAACATTTGCGGCTACAGATTAAATGAATGTTACATCAAAACAACAGAATTAGTCAGGTAGAAACTTTAAAAAACCCTACCAGAACCTAAAAATACAAACCACTTTATAAAATAAAGAAACACAGAATTTCATTCTGCCTTTCTACTGCAGAAAGAGGCAGGGGCTGGGGGGGTGAATCGGAAATTACAAAAATAATGCTGGTGTTCTTGCTAGCTTTTTTTGCCCCTTACTCCCCCCTTTTCCGACATGTGACAAAAGCAGAATAGCCATTACCTCTGAAATGGTATAAACTCTGTTTCCAGAATCTAAAAAGTCAATGTTAATAATTCAATATAATACCTATAGAAGATGTAGCCACACTACGAGTGTACGTCAATCGTTTTTCAAACCACACAGCTGGATCCAGGAATTTTTCCATGCAGAAATAACGAAACACAGGCTGAAAGTTCTCGCAGACTTTCATGAAGATGTTGTATTTCTCTTCAGAATGTTTATTTTGTGCATCCTTTAAACAAATAAGAAATGTTTGCTCCGTGACTGACTACTCTGAAAGGAAATGACCCCTTCCTTTGAAAGAAATACATTCCTCCTTTCTACCCTTCTCCCCTCCACCAAATACTGTTCTCCCTTCTGTCTCCGAGCTATGAACTGATGTCTTTTTTAGGGCAATCATTAATGCACCCATCTACCTGTTTTACTAAACAATTGTATTTTCACACACAACTCACGGGCTACACATAAAAAATACACTCCCATTTCTTTGGTTTGGCCAGTGTATCTACTTTATATGCATGTACAGCTATATGCATCTTGTTGGGCGATGCTTCCCCTTGCATTCTGTTCTGGTGCCTTTGCTTATCTGATGTGGCTCATGTCACCACAAGAGTCATTCTCACTCATTCACATGCAAAAGCTGCACAAAGCCAAAATTAAATATATTTTCATCCTTCTCGTACGATAAAGATTTAAAATGAAATAATTTCTTGCAGAATCATGGTGATATAAGGTAAAATTTGCAATTTTCTAAACATATGGTGAGGTGGTTTGCGGAACTGAACTAAACCAGCTGAACCCACCTAGCAGCTACCATCAGAAGAAAGAAGCTTCCCCTACTTGTACCTACTGAACCAGATATTTTTCTGCCAGCTTACGTAAAGTTAGTTGTCTTTTGGCTTAGGTCCCTGAACTGATCACTGCAGGGAGCAGGGGGTACATGGCTGTCATGGTGACAGAGAAGCCAGACCCCTTCACACTGTAACAACAGTTAAGACATTACATTAATCTCATCTGCATTCTAAAGCCATATCTTTATTTTCAAGAACTAGTATTTAGAATATTGGTTCATTCATGGAAATTATTTTCAATGCAATGAGAAACATGACAAATATAAAATTAAATCTGTAAGAAAACTTTATACTGACTCAGCTGGGTCTCTGTAATGATCATTTTGGAATTCCAATAGATTTGTACTCTAGAAAAGAGTTCACAGACGTCTTGGAGATTCAGCTGTGTTCAAATCTTTCCTGCAACAGTAATTCGTGAAGCAATTTTTGATCTTCTAAAAACTCTTCCAAGGCTGCATTCAGATCAGTGTGAAGAACTACTAATTCCATGCTACTGGTCATATTCATTATTATATACTAAAAGCATAGTATATAAATCTCTGTAAATACATAAAAACCCCCAGTTCTCTGTGTAAAAGAATATAAGCGAGATATTTTTCTTCAACTATTTTGACTCACCGTCATTAGTTTCTGACACTGATAATTGGAGTAATCATTTGGCCTGTACCTCTTGTGAGCTCCCTCTTCAGCATTCACAAGAAACTCCCCAATGGGACTTGTTCCCGAGCACCACTCAAGAACACCACTTCTCTGAGAAAGGGGAACCACCTGTAAAACCAAAACGGCTGCTGCATGGGTGGGAGGTTATACACACACAACTATAAATATGCATGCTGCAAAGCATGGGTGCATATTTGTGTTTGTTTAAAAAGACCAAACCATGCAGCTGATCACAGTATATGTTCTAAATACACGTGTATACATATATAAAATACATTCAAGGTTCTTCGATCAAATACTTGCAAATTTCTTCCACTAGGTACTTTGCAACAACTTCACAATTATACTCAATTTGCATGTTTGCACTGGTGTTCTGGATGACCTGTGACTGCCAACAGCTTGCGATGCTTGAACAGGATAACACAAGCATTGTGCAAATTTTTTACGTAAGTGAAAAGTCCAAGCTGTAACAAACACATGGCAGCTGCACGAACGTATTAGGCTTGCTTACTCTGCTTCCCATCCTAGGGAACAGTTTCTCACATCATAACTGGCTGTAATAGATACCTCAATTGCTGTAGGAGACAGAACTGCCCAGAATCGTCGATCTCCTGTCCTCAGAGAAATAGCTACTGCCTGTTTCCTTCAATTTTATTTTCTTACAGAAGTCTCCTTACCTCATAATGCAACCCCGGTTCTTTTTCCCCTACTCTCACTCATTTTTACACACATGAAAACCTGAGTCTTCACTGAAAACTATTCAAAAAATGTGACTCTAACTCCACATGTCAATTCTTGAAACTACGCTAGCAATTCAGATGTTTAGAGATTCTGGAGTGCACATTTCTCATTTGTCAAAGACAAGAACTTTCACGTAGAGAGTACTTAATCAGAGGTCACCTTCATAGCTATTATTGTAAACCCAAGCACATAAAAGGAAGGAGAAGGGGAAAGTTCCTGTTCAAATACATTTTCTGTGATCACAATAAGAATTTATGCCTGTATTCCCAATTCCAACAAAAACAGTTCTGCAATTCAAATTCTGCATGAACAGACCCTAGATGGCACTTCTGGATTCAACTGTAATGAATACTGCAAGACTAAAATTAATTATTAATTACTTAAGCAATATCGCAAGACTAAAATTAATGAGAATTCATAAACAAACTCATATGCTCAAGTTTAATGACTAGCAACTTACAATTCAAGGACAGTGCATGATTTTCTTCAATTTTAAGTTCATATGAAGAAAGCTTTGAAGAGTATTTAAATATATATTTGGCATCAGAACTTTTTTTTAAGGATTTGGAAAAAAATAAATTGTAATAACTGTTGTAATTCCAGTAATTAAATTGTATTAATTGTTTATTCCATACCTTAAGGAGCACTGACTACTTTAATAACACATAAATAAATACACTTTTATATTGTCTTTGGGTTAAAAAGAGGAGAGTGGGGAAATATGCTTTATCAGTAGCATTTATTCCTCTGCTGCAGCAGCTGTTCAGGGTTACCTTGTATCTTCGGATACTTAATTTTCTCTTTCGTGTTTCGGTGTTTTGCTGGAGCAATGTATTGCACATCTGGAAAACCTGTTGCATAACAGCATCTTGTCTCAGGTCATCACGCCCCTTTAGCATAAACAGAAAGCAATTAAAGACCACTTTTCAGCATCCAACTTCTTGTTCAGCAACTTAAAAAAACTATTTTAAAAAATTCCACAAAACCTGTAACAAAATGTAATTAACAATTGTTTTTTCTCTGTATTTAAGTAGTGCTCAGCTGGTTAAGCAGACCCATCATTAACCTAAATCATCACCTTTTTCTTCTTTTTCTTGACAAATGTTATTTGATTAAGGTTTCAATCAACTTATGTGCCTTATGTACCCTTTTAAAGAACAGATGTTTCATTCACCATATTTGGCAATCCAGCACACACCTGAAGCAGCATCAGCTGGTACTGCAGTTCTGATTATTGGATGCAGATCTAGTGATTCATGCTTCTCTTTAAAACTTTAAAAACTACCCCATACTTAACAGTAAAACAGAATTCTTCCAGTAGCTGCTGAATGTTTACATTCAAAGACAGAATGAAATCAATTGAGTTTAAAGAGAAAGAAATTGTTTTTAGAGATTTGTTTCTATGTGCATGTTTTTGATTGTCTCTTAATCATAATTCTTTTTATGTGGGGAATAAAGAAAAAAGGAGGTATTTAACAGAAAATGTTGATGACTTCCATTTGCTGTACACTCCAGGCCACTAGTTGAGACACGACCATACAAGTTGCAGCTCTGGTAGTTGTCAGGTAAGCTAGAACGTCCTGAGTTGGAAGGGACATACAAGGATCATCAAGTTCAACTCCAGTCCTCCTGCACAGGACAACCCCAAAATTCACACCATGTCTCTGAGGGTGTTGACCAAGTGCTTCTTGAACAGCATCAGGCTCAGCACCGTGCCTGCCTCCCTGGGAGCCTGTTCCAGTGCTCCACCACCCTCTGGGTGAAGAATGTTTTCCTGATATGCCAAGCTAAACCTCCCCTGGCACATCTTCCTGCCGCTCCCTCAGGTCCTGTCATTGGTCACCAGAGAGAAGAGATCAGCACCTGCCCCTCCTCCTCCCCTTGTGAGAAAGCTGTAGACCACGATGAGGTCTGCCCTCAGTCTCCTCTTCTCCAGGCTGAATAAACCAAGTGACATTAGCCACTCGTCCCACAGCTGCCCCTCTAAACCCTTCACCAACTTCATGGCCCTCCTCTGGACACTCTCTAGTAGCTTTATATCCTTAATGTACTGTGGCGCCCAAAACTACACACAGCACTCGAGGTGAGGCCGCACCAGCGCAGAGCAGAGTGGGACAATCCCCTCCCTCGACCGGCTGCAATGCAGTGCTTTGATGCACCCCAGGGCACAGCTGGCCCTCTTGGCTGCCAGGGCACTCTGTTGGCTCATGTTCACTTGCCATGGACCAGAACCCCCAGGTCCGTCTCTGCAGAGCTGCTCTCCAGCCTCTCGTTCCCCAGTCTGTATGTACACCCAGGGTTGCCGTGCCCCAGGTGTAAAATCTGGCACTTGGTCTTGTTAAACTTCATACAGTTGGTGACTGCCCAGCTCTCCAGCCTGCCCAGATCCATCTGCAGAGCTTCTCTGCCCTCAGAGTGTCAACAGCTCCTCCCAATTTTGTGTCATCAGCAAACTTAATTAGTGTTCTTTCAAGTCCTGCATCCAAGTCATTAATGAAGAGATTAAAGAGTACCGGCCCCAAGATGGATCCCTGCGGAACCCCGCTAGTGACTGGCCACCAGCCCAATGTAACCCCATTTACTATAACCCTTTGAGCCCGACCCATCAGCCAATTGCTCACCCACTGCATTACGTGTTTATCCAGCTTTTCACTGAACTGTGAAAAGCCTGCTCATGGCACAGAAGTGATACACGAGAAAACATGAGAACTTAAAAAAAATTTCAGTGTGCCCAGTCTCTGAGAGGTCATTACAACTGACAGAACCTACCTTAACAAGCTGCCTCCTTTCTTTACCATCTGATCCCACACAATCTATTATTTTAGGCAGATTCACGCCTCCTGCTAACCGAAATTCTGGCTTAAAGGACCTTATTGTCACCAAATTTTCATATTGTCCTGTTGGATCCACCTGAAATTATAAATTAGTTTAAAATTAATACAAATATTACCCTCATTTCACTCAAAGAAAGTGGCAATGAGTTGTCTGCAAGCCTCAAGAGCAGACTATATGCTAAATATTAATATGAGCATTCCATCATCTGTAAGGATAATACGCACCAAGGCTAAAAGATATGCTTAGCAAAGGAGTCAATTTATTCCTCCTTGTTCACCTCGCTGGTAGAGGGGACCTGGTGCTGCAGACTTCTAGTTAAGAAGCTCTGACATAACTTCAGCCTGTCCCAACTAGCATTCTCTCAAGAAAATGTTCACGTGCAGTTGGGGAGCATTAGGCTTACATTAGGCTGCAAATAGACCCAATCTCCAATCCTAAAACTCTTGCAATCTACAGAATCTATATCTTCAGGTATCCTCCATATCCTCATGCCACAAAGCAATCCTACTCAGTCAGTTATAGGGAAATATCGCTCCAGCTGTTTATATCACAGGCCTCCAACTATTTCAGATAGTTTGTACTAGAGAAGAAGAACAGCAAAGAAAAGGAAATCAAGTTATACAAAGGAGCAACACCTGGGGCCAAGAGGAGCCCTACAAACATGCTATTTAGCATGGGTGGCATTTTCTGGCCTCTGAAATCAAACAGCATAATGCCCCTTGACTTGTTTTATTTAGTTTTATAAACATAGCCTGAGGGATTTCAACATAGGGAAGTTCAGCTTTATAACATGTAAATTTTAGGTGGCTGGACCAAAAAGCAACTCTACATTTTTGAAACTGCTAAGTTTCCTAGGTAGAGTGTGTGGCACCTAAGAATGAGTGCCTATGCACCCATCTAATCAACCACTTATGCTAATGGGAATGGATTGTTCACCATCACTGAATGGTAAAAACATATAAGCTTGCCATTTAGTAACAGCTAAAAAGGCATATCTATTAATTCTGCCAACTTTCTGGACGTTAAGTGCTTCCCTGATACTCTGAGCTAGCACCTACAAAATAAGATCTTCTCTGTGATTTACGTAGCTCACCACCGCTTTTGATAACAAAAGACTAATCAGTGGTAACAGTGGCAAAGCCATCTTCATACAATATGCTACTATACAGCAAATGTAAGACTTGGGGTCAAGGTCTTCTAAAGCCTAAGGAAACCATCTCACGCTGCATCTCCCACCTGACAGAAAAGTACCTGGTAGGCTGACCTGTAAAGAACATGGGAAATTGATGAAGAGATACATGTCTTGACTGCCATTAAAAAAATATTGAAGTTGACTCTAAGATTTGATATTATAGAGTACATTTATTTCAACTTCAGTCACCTTAATTTCCATGGTAGGAACAACAACCTCCTCCAAGTTCTTCAGTTTAGTAATTGGCTGGTCAGCTGGAATTCTTATTCCTTCTGTAATTAAAAGGAATTAATGTTTTTAAATTGAGAATTATAAACATACATCAAAGTTCACAAGAAACGGCCTACATTGCTTTTGGGACCCAAAACCTCACTGCACGCTTCTGTCAAGCTGATGGAGATGACCACAGGCCAACTGGAGTATTCTGGAGTTTCATACTCAGAAAGTCTGAACCTTACGATGAAAGTAATTACTATGACTTCTAATCCAGACTAGGTTCTACATTTATCAAAAAGAGGACACAGGATACTGCTAGCACAGTATCTCTTTTAACTAAATATCAATATCTAGAAATGTACTTTTTAATCCAACAAAATAAAATATATCTTCGCTATTAAAATAATTTTTCCAAGACTTACTTCTTTGAGTTTTCCATGGAGTAACATCTACATTTGCTAATGTGATGTACGCATCACAAAGTACTTCAACATTTCTAACCATATGAGCTCTCCTTTTTCTTATGATATTGATTATCCTGCCAGCAGCCTCCATTCTGTCCTAAAAAAACCCAACAGAATACAAATATCAGATCTTGCAAACTACACCTTGTAAGATTAAAGATGCATCGTAACATACAGTCAAATAAATACAATTAAGATACACCCGATGAAACCAGAGAAAATGGCAGTAATGGACAGTCCTTTGTGATATGAAGAGAAATAATTTGAAGAGAAGTTCTGTGTTGTCTGAGATAATGAATAAATTAAAATATTATTGGGATGGAGAGGGAGGATATCTGTCCAGGCAAATCGCAAAAACCACCTGCAAAAATTCTTCAGAAAAAGGGACAGGCAGTTTTGGATGGTCTTCCACCACCTTCCTGCTTCTGTTATTTCCTCCCAACTGAAGAAAAAGCCTGTACGCAAAAGGCAAAAATCTGACCATGTGCCCCTTCTGTGCCTAACTCTGAGAGACTTACTGGAGTTTAGCATAATCCTACTCCTAAGGATGGGACCACAAAAGACCTACAAATCTGAGAGAAAGGCAAAAAAAGCCACATAAAAATGTGAAAAATTTTATCAGGGGTGGGGGTGGGGTAAGAGGGTAATGACAACCAACCATGCCAGGCCTATAGTGATGGGGGAAAGGAGGGACATTAATGTAGATATGAGACGATTGCAAAGACAGGTTCCAATAAAAATTAAGCAATAACAACATTAACATGAAGCCACAGTTCAGTATTACCCATCATCATGGCTTTTAACATATAAAGGTCATATAAACTAACCAAAGATATACTGCACAAGGCTAAATACTTAGATAGAACAGATGTTATCACTGAAAGCAGAAAAATTACTCAATTCAGTATGTACTTTTAACAATAAACCCACTCGTCTTTGTTGCATTTAAAATGCCTTTTACAGAATTACACATCAAGGACATTTATCACAAAACTCTTTGGAATAGTTGAGGCTATTTGTTGCAGAAAATATTAACCGTGTTTTGTTCAACCCCATAATTACTTCTTTCAATAATAATTACCAATGTATGCACAAACAGAGGTTTTTTCTATTACTCTTTCTTAACAAAAGTCAGCTGATGAGCTGTACACTAAAATACCCTCTGACAATTTTTTTTTCTTTTTTTAACAAAATGAAAGGACTGAATGTAATTAATAGAATAGAATTATTTGTAGTCACCACATCAAGCTGGGAGATTTCTTTCGGTGCATTTTTAATTAACTTATTTCTTCTTATTGTGTCTGGTTTTGTGAGGAGTTCATCTTTGCTAGCATTTGCCAAAGCTAATATTATAAACAAAGTATGATGTGGATGATCCAGTGAAATTCTAGATATTAGCTGTCAAGAAAAACAAAAAGACCCAATTACTGAAAACCATACAGAGGAAAAAAAATTACTTAACATTATGAATTCTTTTGAACTTTTAAGGTTTGTAGTAAGAAACAAAAAGTAATACTTAGATGGTATTTCCATTACTAAAATATATACAGAGTATATTCCTACCTGCATAAGACTATTCTTATACCACAAGAAAATCAATTAAGTAGCAAGGAAAAAAGTCCCCAAACCTCTCCCCCTACTACGCTGATTTTGCACCACTCATTTTTAATACACCTTTATCACCTACATAACTCATTTAGCTATAACTGCACAAAGGAAGATACACATTGTTTAGAAGTATGCACTATTAAGCCAATCAAGATATCTTTAGGTACGAAAAGTATAAATTACATTATTCAGAACTTCATGAAATCCTAAACCACCCATCATCTTGGTTCCCATCCGAGCAGCCAGCTGGTACATCAGAGGCAAAAACTTGTATGAAGGGATCTTCTCTGCATTTTTCTGTAGTAGAGAAAATTTCGTTAGAAAGCTGTACTAAAAACCACAAAAATTGTAATCATAAAATACGAGGCAAGGGCTAGCAATTTGGTTTTGTATTTTTTTTTAAACTGAGAGTAATCATTGCTGTGTGATCAAATGGCAATCCAGTGAGTATCACATCATCTTGGTCCATGTCTCCTGAATGCTACAAGTCCTTCACAAGAAAACTACTATTTTCTATTCTGTTAGAGCAGAGCTTAGATATATTGATTCAGAATTCATTTCTAGATTTTGTGGCAAGAGACAATCCTAATTAAAAAAACCCACAACCTAGTTTAAGACAAGAAATAATGTGTGTTAAAAATATGAGCAAAGAACCACTTCCTATTTTTCTAATTATAACACAAAGCAAAGAATTAAATTATACATATCTCTGTTATAAAGAGATCATTCAGGTAAGAATTAACAGATTTCCTACATAAACCTAAAAATGACAGAACCAGCCTGAGAATGAAAACTTTACTGGTCCACGGCTACTGTGCTGTAAAGACAATCTAAAAGCACATCCTTTCACCTAAAAGAATATATTATATAAATGAGAATAACATACTAAAGGACACTGATGATGGGTAGTATCCAAGGTATGTGAAGAACAAGGTGACGACAGTGAAAGATCATGAGATACGCTTAATCATACAGACTTGTCAAATTAAAATGCTAAATTAAATTAAGTTAAATTAAAATGCATTGAGGATTACAGCTGTCTGACAAAAAACTGATGAGCAACGATTACTGAAAAAAGCAAGTTTTGAGGGAAAAGTTAAGGAGATACATAGTAAAGCATACTACACAGCACTGTAATTCATCTTCTAGAAACATGGAAGGAGATGGCAGAGAAAGATGGATAATTTAACGTCAAAAAGTAATAAGGAAAAGCAACAGCAGACATATACCTTCATCATTTCATTGACTCTATCAACTCCAGAATTTTCAAGCCACAGGGAACAGAGTCGGAAGATCCACATATCATGTTCTTCTCCACTTAGTAAACAGCTGATGTAGTTCTCCACTGCTTTACACAAGAAACTTTCACGATCCCCGGTTAGGGCACGTATGGCACATTCATCCAGTTCAACTTCTCGCTGAACCTTCACTGTGTATCTATGGGAACAGAGATTTTTAAACAACAAATTATCTCTTAACGAACTTACAAGCAAGGCTGTCCCCACTTCTCTTGCTTACTAATTTAACATTTTTTAACTTGTTTTGTATGTACAAGCCCAGTAAAATAAACAACTAAGAAACCAAATTGTGCGACCTATTTCTTTGGTGTATGTCCACAGAGACCCTCCACTCTAAGTACATTTTCAGTCAGTGTCTTTTTTCTTTTTTTATGATCTAACCTCAGCACTGGTGTAAATGAGAATATCCAGTACAGATCATTGTGTAAGGACTTCAGTTTCCAACTGCTGATGTCCAAATTCTTTAGCTCACTTGGCAATTGCTCTTACTAAATCTTTAAGAGTTCTGTATTAAGATGAATGCCACACTTACACCAAACGTGTCATGAAGAAAAATCTCAAACATTTATTTTTTTACTCTGTAACGTTTTCTCTGTCAAACAAACTAAACAGCTTCAAGGAATAAATGTAAATTCTGGCCCATGATCATCCATACTGTTTAACTGCTGTAACACTCCTCGGCTTAGTTTTGGCTCATACTATCTAGGCACTCTCCTAGACCACATTCAGGCACAGTTCCGAAACTATATGCAACAAGCGCTACAGATTTGGCCACTATTTTGTGAAGAGAAGGGAAAACTCAGCTATAGAGATGTGACCCATGCTGTACCAGTTGCCCAGAGAGACAGAGAATTAGTAAAGACAGAGCCTTTGATGGCTTCGTAGTCACCACCTCTCCATTTGAATGCTCACCTATTAGTCTGAACTCTGCGCTCCCTTAGGAGGCCAACCTCCTCCTTGGCCTTCTTCAGTAATGCCTGCTTATTTTCAAACTCTGAGGATTTCATGTAATTCTCAATTCGCTGGTACTGATTATCTGAGAAACGAGCTAAAGACAGGAAAGCTTTCATCTTTCCTTTCTTCAGCTCATCGCTGCCTTCTCCACTGTGGCTTGCAGCAATTTCCACAGCCTAAAATGGAAGTTACAATGATGATAAGATTGATAATCAGATTAACAGTGCTGCATAATACTTGACTAAACTCTATTATCGCAGAGAAACAGAATGGTTGAGGTTGGAAGGGACTTCTGGAAGTCGTCTTGTCCAACCTCCCCTGCTCAGGCAGGGTTATCTGCTCTAACAGGTTATTTAATGTTGCCTATAGAATATATATGCATACAAAATAGAACATAGGCTGAATATTTTATCCTAAATTAATTTAATCTTTGAGGAGTGTTTCAGTGCAAACAGGCAAAAATATCTTGTAAGAAACAGCTTTAATAACCATACAGGAGTCTCCTACAGTTATCTATCTTTTAGAATAACAAAGCATGAAGTTTTAAAATAGTTTTACAACCTTCTATCATAAATTGGTGAGAAGAAAAAATAAAAAGCAGTTCAAAAAGTGCCAAAAAGAGAAGGAAATAATATGTGAAAGTTTAATCATCAGAGTGAAGAAACCATGTAAAGAGTAACAGAGAAAAACAACTACATAGGGTTTCACAAATTAGCATGAAATAAAGAAATGCAGAGTAGGCAAATATTAATAAAAATGTTTCTACTACTGATTAAGAGTTTAAAAAAAATTACAGCACTTTGAAACACTAGTACAAGACTTTCCAGCAACCGGAAAGAGACTGTTGCAAATACAATTCCCATACTGAAAACATATTAAGTGAATGATCTGTCCTGAGAAGGAGAGGATGGGGTGGCATAGGAAAGGGAGACAGGACTAGCCGTCATTATCACTGAACCTTTAAGCCAGTATTACAGAGAAGTTTCACTAGGAATTCTGTAAAGCCATATCCTGAATATTTTATAAGATTACAATGTTATACAGTACTACGTGAAACGATAATATTTTTATAAGAATCCGTATTTTTAATCCAGAAAAATAAAGGCTGCATTGTAAAATTTACTTGACATTTTAACAACATATTTAAGCATAGTGTTATCTCAAAGACTGCACATTTGAAAGACTGGATGCACCTTTTCTAAGTATTTCTGCATGATGACTGTAGGGTTTTCCAAGCATGTTTCTGCTAACCAGGTTCCACATAGCCTCAGACACTCTGTATACATCAATTTCAAGTGAGGATCATTCTCAACCTTTGAGAAAGCAAGTTTTGGAAAAAAAAAAAAAGAAAAAAGAGCAAGGCATCAAATAAAAATACTTTTTACATAGCAGGTACGTAATATATAAAGCTTTTAAACCTTAAATATAATTCAATCACTCAGACCTATTATGTGTAATGTATCTACAGAGTAGTTCACCATCCACATCTACAGTAGTCAATACCTTAAATCACATTCACATTCTATGTTTGACTAAAGGAAGGCACATATTTTTAAATACCTGACAGTTTGAAAAATGAAAAACAGAATAAAACAATGACAAAATGTACTAAAAATGAAATAAATTCACAGCATGGTTCCAGAACTGTATTTTCTAATATCCCCATTTAGTCTGAAATACCATAGTACACTGCGCAGGAAACATTCAAGAATTGCCATAACTATGTGTGATCATTAAATTTTTTCGGACAGACCTCTACATATAAACTTGATTAAAAGCTCTCTGAGAAGATGATGCAGCAGGTAACCAAAGGACTTGCCTCCAGATTGGAAGGTCAGCTTTAACTGTATAGTAAGACAAGTTTCCAAAGCACTTTTAGCATAGGGTATATATTAAAGACCACCTGATCAAGATGGCAACGCTGACTGTGAAGTACTGAAGGATATCATAGGCTGCAAAAATACAAAACCTCCTTATGTGGACATGGTAAATGTAACACTGGAAGGTGAGAGAAGGACGAAATTTTTGTGGACAAGGTAAATGTAACACTGGAAGGTGAGAGAAGGACGAAATTTTTGTGGACATGGTAAATGTAACACTGGAAGGTGAGAGAAGGACGAAATTTTTGGAGGCCCTCATCAACTGATTCATGGAGCAATCATGAAAATCAGAAGAGGAACAGCAACTCTTGATTTTGCCCTGGCACGTATGGAAAACTTGGCCCAAAATTCTCCAGCTTTTCTGAAGTGCTATATTTCTTAATGTTGTATATGGATTCAAAGCAAATGTTTATTACCCTCCAAAAAATACCTTAAGCAAGCCATCATAGCTGAACACAGAGGTAAAGATGGTGAAGAGATTTTTACCACATCAGTAGACAAAATGAAGTTTTGCCCAAGTGAAGAAGAAAATATATTTTAAAAAATCATAACATATCCTGTCAGATAAAAAAATAAAACCCCACCCTCAGGCTGTCCAAAAAACCAAAACAACTTGAAGACAACTCAACAAATAATAAAAAAGCAGTTTTTAAACATATTAGGAGCAGTTAGCCACCAGACAGTGCACTTGATAAAAAGACAATAGAGTTATAAAACAAATAGCACTCTGAGAAGATAAAGCAGAAAAAAATCTAAATAATTTGCATTTGTGTTCACTGTGGAGGAGCTTGAAGAGTCCCACTGCAAAGCTTTTCTTTATGAGGGATTCAAAGGTCTGTCTGCTATTGAATTGCCAAAAACAAAGGCTACTCAACAAATAGACAAAATGAAAACCATTAACTCAGCAGGATCAGAATGTATTTTTCAAAAAGGTCTACACCAATTCACAGATGAAATACCTGAACTACTAAAAGAGGTATAAAAGCTTTTGCTTAAAACTGCATTAATATAAGAGGAGTGGCAGGTGGCAGACGTGACACCGATATTTTAACAAGTTCCAGGGAAGCACAGGTCAGCAAGACTCTTATCAGAAGTGGGCAAATTACGGGAAAAAAAGCCAAACCAAAAACAAAACCCACAAATAGAACAGATGTATTAATATGACAAAAAGCCAGAATAGTTTTTGTAAAAGGACATAGAATAACAGAAAAGTCAAGGCTGGAAGGAACCTCTGGAGACTGTCTAGCCCAACCTTCTGCTGAAAGCAGGGCTTTAGATTAAGTTTTCCAGTACTCTCCTAAACTGAGTCTTGACTAGTCATTTCCAGCAAGGGAGTTTCCATCACTTTTTTGGGCACACTGTTCACAGTGTTTAGTGGTGAAGTGTTTTCTTTCTGTATCCAGATGGCATTTCCCTTGAAACAATATGTGCCATGTCTTTTGCCCTTTCACTGTGCATCTCTGTGAGCAGAGTTACCTCCATCTTCACTATAACAACCTTTCAGGTATTGAAAGACTATGACTAGATCCCCCCACGCCTTCACTTCTTAAGGATGATAAAACCCAATCCCTACAACCTTTATTCCTTAGCCAAGTTCTCCAACCTTCTAATTATTGTGGTGGCCCTCTGCTGGACCCTCTCCAATTTTTGAGTGTCTCTTGAATGGTGGAGCAAAACTTCACACATTTTTTCAGGTTTGGGCCAAGAAGTGCCAAACAGAGTAGAATATCTTAATCTACTGGCTACACTCTTGGTGACACAGCCCAGGACATGGTTCACCTTCATTCCTACAAGGGTACACACTGTGAAATCATTTTAGCATGCTGTTCACTGGGACCCCCAGGACCTTTTTGTCAACGCTACACCCTGGCCACTGAGACCCCTCCCTGTAATGCTGCCTGAGTTTACTCTATCCCACGTGAAGGACTTCCAACTGATCCCATGCAATTCCTATTGGCACAATCTTCCAAACTATTGATGCCTCTGTGGCTGGTGGCTCTTCCTTCCAGAATATCTATCTCCTTCCCGTTTGCTGTTATCTGCAAATTTGGTGAGGAAATTCAGTCCTGTCATACAGATCTCAGTCATAGAAGCAGCATCATACGCCGTAATAAACTCCAAGGAACTCTACTTCTGCCTGGCTACCAGGCTGCCTTTGAATCATCAACAACTACCCTTTGAACTCAGCAGTTACAGCTAGTTTTTCACCTACCTTGTGGCTTATCTATCCAGTCTCTATCTTACCAGCTTCTCAGGAGGGATATTGTAGGAGACTGTGTCAAATGCCTTGCTAAAATCAAGGTAGATGACATCCACAGCTTGTCCGACGTCTACTGGGGAAACGGTTTCATCACAGAAGACAATCAGGTTGGTCAGGCATGATAGTGTATTTCTGTTGGCTTCTACCAACCACCTTCTTTTCCTTCATGTGCATGGCAATAGCTTCCCTAAAGACCTGTTCTGTAATTTTCCCAGGGACTCAATTGAGTCTGACTGCTCTGTAGTTTCTGATCTTGCTTTTCGACCTTTTTGTAAACGGGTGTGACTGCCCTCTTCCAGCCATCAGGACTTCCCCTCATCTCCACAACCTTTCCGAGATCATACAGAAGTGGCTTTGATATGTCAGCCAACTGTTTTAGCATCCTCAAATGTATCCCATTTCCCAATTGAACTGAACTTCTTGAAGAATTCAACAAGCAAATGAAGATCTGTATGATTCAGCCTACTCCAACAGATTTCAAACAGTCATGAGACGTGGTTCTTCTACAAAAGGCTCTTGAAGAAACTAAGTTGCAAGAAATAAAATACCTGATTCTTGGAAGGATAAAGAACTAAGGCAACAGAAAGAGAAATAAATGGGCCACTTTTTACAGTGGAGTTAGGTCACCAGTGAAAAGCCTCCAAAGATCCAGTCATCTGTGCTGTTCAAAAGATATTAATCTTGAGAAAGCAATGAGCAGTGAACATAAAATCTAGTGATATTGAGTTATTCAATGTGCTAAAAAGGAGGACAGACTGAAGAACTGCAGACAAACAATACATGGAACAAAAAAACCCTGATTAAATTACCAGGAAAATATAGATGTTAGGTGATCCATGAGAGGGGGAAAAAGACTTCTTGTATACAACAATGGACTATGAAACAGCTATTTCTGTTTGGAAATATAACTATAAAACATCACCTCACTATGGAGAATGGGGGCAGGGAACATGTGATCAGTGGTTTTTCCAAGATCAGAACTAACAACAAATGAAGATAGGGGGTTAGAATGGTTTGTTCAAAATGAACAAAAGGAAGTGGCTCTTAAAACAGCAGGAATTAAGCTGTGAAACTCCTTGTTGTAGGGTTTTCTTAGATAGTAAAAGCTTACAGACTCAAAAAGGGAATTGGACAAATTCATGGTATAAAAAAAATTGGAAGGAATTACCTACAAAAAGACCACCTCTGGTTCAGGAAGTTCTTGTGCTACAAATCAGGCTGGGGGAGTACTCTGGCTACACAGCCCAACTATTCTTTACACTCTTAGGAACTTCGTATTGCCCTTACTGAATTGGGAGAGAGATATTTTTGTTTCAGTTCTTGTATTCTGAACTGGAGACAGGAATTTGCTTCACATCAAGTGACATAATTTTTCAGAAAGCTTACAAAAAGATCTAAGATAACTAAGATTCAGAGGTACTTGCTGAAGTCAAATTTGATGAGAAAACATTCCCCCGTTTGAGGTAAGATTCCATTTTCAAACGTACAACAAAAATTTCACAGTTCATTGTGCTTGTAAACGGGGGAGAATTCAAAGATGTGGAATGGCCCTCCAAGTTATATGTATGTTCCTTGATAACGGATTAGAGTTCAAGGGACAAAGAAGTCTGAGGTACAGTAGTGAATGTTTATCAGTCAAAAACCTGCCTGGAATTTCTGTACACTTTGTGACACAGCTTCAGGCCCACTGAAATAGAAGTCTCAACTCATACTCCCACCTTTGCACAAAGACTCCCTACAGACATCACGGACATGCCTTCAACAGAGATATGCTTCTTTAGCATAAAATATATTATTAGTGTCTCCCTGTATTAGTCTTTTTTTACACAATAAGGACCAGAGATAAAATCTTTATTATTATTCTTCTCCTAACAAAAACATGTACACTATTACAGTTCCCAATACAATATGTATCAGAAATAGAGTGGCCAGCAGGAGTAAGGAAGTGATTGGTCCCAGCACTGGCAAGTCTGCACCTCCAATACTGTGTTCAGTTTTGGGTCCCTCACTACAAGAAAGACATTGATGTGCCAGAGCATGTCCAAAGATGGGCAATGAAACTGGTGAAGTGTCTGAAGAACACAAGTTTTATGAGTAGCAGCTGAGGAAACTGGGGTTGTTTAGCCTGCTGAAAAGGAGGCTGAGGGGAGACCTTATCGCTCTCTACAACTACCTGAAAGGAGGCTGGAGTGAGGTGGGTGTTGGTCTCTTCTCCTAAGTAACAAGTGATAGGACAAGAGGAAATGGCCTCAAGTTGCACCAGGGGAGATTTAGATTGGATATTAGGAAAAAATTTCTTCACCAGAAGGTTGTCAAGCATTGGAACAGGCTGCCCAGGGAAGCAGCTGAGTCAGCATCCCTGGAGGTATTTAAAAGATGTGTTACATGTGGCACTTAGGGACACGGGTCAGTGGCAGAGTTGGCAGTGTTAGGTTAACAGTTGGACTCAATGATCTTAAAAGTCTTTTCCAACCTATAACAATTCTATGATTCTGTGCCTAAACAATCCTGCTTGGCCATTAGTTTCTTTAACTATTGGCACTGAACAAGATGATACACCTCTGTGTAACAGTTTTGTTTAAAACAAGTTAATTTTTTGTCACGAGAAATCATCTCTGATTTTAAAAAGCTGTATATTTTACAGTGGTGGCACTGGAGGCAAAATAATGAATAATGAATCCTAACATCTGCCACTCTAACAGACTGGCTTTGAAAACCCCTGATAAGATTTGCTAATACATTTTTTTTTTTGCTTTCAGACATTTTGATAGTACAAAACAGATTTAGTAATACTGCAGACAGCCTTTTAATTTGCTTCCAAGGGAAAACTTCAGAAAGTGGAAATAGGATCTTAAATAATTTAATTCCCATAAGTTTATACATTATATAACACATACCTGAAACCAATCTGCATCTAATTTTTTAATCATCTTTTTAAGAATATTCAGTGCAAGACTCTCTTCCTTTTTAGCCCAGAAAACCTGAGCTTCTTCTAGTTGCCATTCAGAAACTCCATATCCCGTTGGATTGTGTTGCTTGATCTGAAACATAGCTCTTTCTGGAAGCTGAAATCAAAAAAACCGATAAAGAATTCTTTAAGTCAAACACATGTATCTCACAGTAAGTTTTGTTTTTAAACTCCATATTCATTTGCTCTACTTGTGCAGCATATTCTGTCTATCCAATGCTAAGAATTTATTTGCAGCAGAGAGATTAAGTTTTTTCCTATGTACTTGCAGAAAATCCTGATTTGCAACAAAAATAGGACTGTGGAATTAAACTTCACAAACCCCAAAATAAAGTATCAATGTTGAATGCTTTAAGTTACTTGGAGGTATAAAGCATAGAAATGATACAATCAGTACCTACTGAAATAATGGATTTATAATTTTAGCTTGATGATTATTCTTGCATCCTAAGAGACTGAAGAAAAATAATAAGAAAAATGGCACCACCATACACTAATTCTTTTGTACGCCTACCTCTTCACTTGTATCACTGGTGAAGTAATATCCTCATAATTTAGTCATCTAGTATCACTATGATAGTACAAAGAGCAAACTATCTTTTTAATAATGTCAAAGATCGAGACTAAAGTGTATTTGTGCAAGTTGTCCAATCAATAACCAGATCAATCAAACTCCTAAATAAGCAAGGTAAACAATTAAAATGTAAGAATGCCTATAAATGACCATGTAAGTTTGGGTACTTCAGTTAGCGGCTAGTGATGATTCTGTATGGCACTCTCTTCCTTCCCCTGACAGATGGTAGTGGCACCAAAGAGCAGTAAAAGCCATTAGTTGCAAAGAGCGCTTCCTCAAAAACTTTTTGACATCCAGACACTTACTGTTGTGAACTACTAGTATGCCAAAAGGAAAGGGTTATCATCCCATGGCTTGAAAGACTGATAAGACCCAGAAGTATGCCACAGAGGTTACACATGACCTACAACGCTCAAGAGACTGGAACTATACTGTTTTCAGAAACACACTGGCTCAATTTTTCAGAACCTTCTAATCCTCCCAAAATATGGTACCCCAATTTTTATCCTTTTCTGTAAATAAAAACCAAAGTGGAAAAAAAAAATTCTTCTGTTGAGGCTCATACAGGACGCTCGTCACCACAGTGTTAGTGGCTGGGCAGGCATGAGATAAAAAATTCTGAAGTAGTAATTTTTCCAAACAATTCCAGAGGCACTGAGGAAACCTTGCAAATTTATGAAACCCAAGACAGCTGTTGTATTGATTTCATCATTATTCACAAAAAGAGTTGGAACCTTCCTGAAATCAAAGTTTAATGTAGTTTCATATATGTGAAGTGTTAAACATCTTTCCAGGTCATGTATTTAGCTGGACCTATTTTATTCAGAGATTCTTGGAGGATATTGTTGCTCTGTAAATTCTGGTTGAGTTACTCCTCCAGATGTACTACCTAGAACAAGCCAAGGTTGACTCTGGACCTTAAATGAATTAGCAGCTGCAGAAACCACTGACACTGCAAATCCCATTAAGTCATCTACTGAGAGATTAACCACAGTGCAATGGTGTTTTGAGAATATAAAACCTTGAGGACAACACTAAATATACAGTTGCAATGGAGTTCTTTCTGCAGCTTTATTCTGGAACACTATGACAGTATGATGCAAGTGAAAGCTGGATATATAAAACTGCACCAAAATAAAGTAACAGACCTATTAAGAACATTCTTCATTAAAAATTTCATTTTTATATTATCTACGCCATAGAGTAGCTTACAGGTATGAACAAAATTCAGGAAACATGCCCATAAATACCATTTATGAATAAGTTCTACATAGTTTAAGTCTCCAACTAATTGATTCATTGAATTAGCATACACTTCACCTTTAGTATTGTTAAAAAAGGAAGTTCCTTAACAAACTAAAAACCTGAACACCTGTCACTGATCTTTCCTGGAATGTTACCTGTGTATTTTTAGCAGTTCTTGCCAATCTAGAGAGCTCCACTAGATGTTTGGTCAGGATGTCTTTAATACATTCTCTTTTGGTATTTTCATTCTCCTTTTCAAGCAAGATCTCCAAAATTACAGTGCGCAGAGCCATGATAGGTTCCTGGAAACGGAAGTCACTGTCCTTGAGAAGCTGGGACTGTCTCTGCCATTTCAAGTAAGTATCATTCAGTTGTTGAGTAGTAACAGATCTGTAATTGTTACAAAAAAAAAAGACCTGTAAGTAGTTCTCACTAAATATCAGTGAAATGCAAGGTGAGTAACAAAAGCAAACTACCGAGGTAGTTCACAATCTACAGTCCAAAACCAAGAAACAATCCATAAAACCCTACAATGATTAATATGCAGAATAAACTGGCAGGCTTCCAGTTTTAACAAAAATGAAGATCAAGAGATCAACATTAGTGAGGTGGATAACTCCACTGTAAACATTCTTGATTAAGCATCAAAAACTGTTGTGTAAAGGTCCATCAGCAAAGGGAATCACATTCAAACATAGGGCTACTTCAAAGATAAAAGACCAAGATTCCTATATAGTCGTATATGGATTAATATAAGAACAAATTCCAAACTGTGAAGCTGCAGCTGTGTAGGTTGCCATTATATGTATTATTTTCTTAAGCAATTCATTAACTGCAAATAGCAATGGTTCATAAGGTCCTGGACATGCTAAATGACTGTAGGATGACTAAGCAACCAAACTGATAAAACTGTAGCAAAAAAAATTCAATGTCAATAGCACTACAGAGATAAATATCTTCCTGTGATTAACAAGGAATGTTAAGAATTCAGGTAGAATACTGATGGTAATATCAGTCCATGAAGAAAGTGATTCAAACTGAAACAACTTTCAGTAGATCTGCAGGTATCATCAAGAAAATGGAAAACGTTTTTAGAAAGGAAACTGGGATGGAATGACTCAGTCACTTTAGTAAACCAAAGGCTAGGAGATATGACTGCCACCTTAGAGTATGCCAGAACTCAAAGGAAAGAAAACAATTCTTTAAAATGCAATATTGGCATAATATAAAATAATTAAAACTAGACCACAAATAAATATGTCTGGAAATAAAGAGAATCTAGATTTGTCTTCACATAGGAAAGCTAAAATCCATATAATTTTTAAGATTAAGTTTGAGATGTTCATGAATAAAATTTGTGAGGTTGTTTCATTGCTGTGCTAGACTTGATCTACCAAAAATCCTGAAAACTGAGAAAGAAGTATGAGACAAGCTTAAAAAAATACCTGGAGAACAGCAGACCTATATTTTCCAACTCTCCAATTAGCTGTAGTCTGCAGAGAGTTGGATATAATGAATAAACAGATTCAAGACTGCCTTTGCACAGCTCTTCTACTTCATTCACTCTATGGATTTAACAGAGAAATAGTAAATTAATTTTTTTAATATCCACATGTAAGTCCAAATATCCATAACATAATTTCCATACAGTGAACAGAATTTAAACAGCAAAACTATTCAGTTCAGAATTATTTTGTATTACCAATAGAGTTCAAAAACTTAGGTTTGTCAACAAATGAAAACATGGTAAGCATATATAAACTCCGGAGCCTATGTGACAGCTCAGCTAAAGAAGAGTAATCAGGTTCAAATCCACTTAAGAGGACTGGAAAGTAAGGGATGTATACTACAGGAAATGTATCTTCAATTAGCACACAAATTGTATATGCACATAAGACAAATTTAAGTTTAAAAAAAAAAACTTAGAAATTAAGTTGCAGTTCAGAAGTACCGATTTTATTTTATGCATAAGTCTTTATTCAAGCCCATAAAACCCCATAATAGTCTTTCATACATGACTTGTTACTACACACACACACTCTCTCTAACAGCAGAATATTTGCATACAGTTACCTGGCATCTTTAAGACCGTCATAGAAAGCAGAGAATTCCTTATCTTGTAAAGACTGAAGAGCATCATACAATGATTCATGGTACCCTGGTCTTCCTGTCTCATCTCTTAAAAATCAAATAAAAGTAACATAAAATAAAAGGAAAATTACATTTCTCTACAAAGAAGTCAGTTTTATCTTTATGACAAATATTTTTAGTGGTACATTTTCTGCAGTTGGATGGATTGCTGTTTTGCATGATAAAAATAATTATTAAATCCTTTAAATTTAAAATTAATTTAGTATTTTATACATCCAAGCTGTTCTGTTAAAATGAAGAAAAAACAGTAATTGTCAAAACATTTGGAATACAGAGAATATATTCAAGGTTGTATCAAAAATACAACACAAAACCAGGTGCACAAGTAAAATTTAATCATAACACGTTTCTCACAGTATTATGCTGGAAGATACATACTATGGTATGGACGCAACTTCTGTTCAGAATCAAAAATATTTTACATTTAACTTCAAAAATATTTTTAAAAAGAAACAAATAAAGAAAATTGGAAGGCTTAAAAACCCATAGTGATCAATTTAATGTTCTCTTTGCCCTTTTCACTTTTCTTTCTTCTTCTCCTTGACCCTCCTCTTTCCTGCCATCTCATTCTCTCTCTTTTCATCTTACATGTTCTTTTTCTTCTCCTGTGTTAAAGCTGAATATTCTATTTACCTAAGAGGTTTATAACCAAACAGGTTTATACAGACCCTAACCCAGGGACAAAAAGAGCCCACCTATATGAAGTTTGTTCTGATTGTGGCATGGCATATGCCCTTCAACAGCATATGTCTGTGAAGTCCTCCAGGTGCTTCTAAACAATGATCTTAAGACATACCAAGAGTATGTTCCCCAGAGCCATCTCTCTGTAAGAGTCTTAGGAGAAAAATCCTCCATTCTCCTGACTACTAGAAGTTAATGTAGAAGCAGTTACTGAAGACCCCATCACGTAACTTCTGCTTTTGCCAAAATCTAGTCAATCTATTCTGTATTCCTCTAAAATATGCGATGATGTAGCTGTATTAGTACACCCTATATCCTGGCCAGTCATATGAAATAACTAACACCAGGCATTACACAAGAGAGATTACTCCTTATGAGGGAGCAGCCATGAATCAACACTGGCGTTTGCTTAACCAGGTCTTCATAACATCTTGTGACTTATCAAGTAGTATTTTCCCCATTTGCTTATAAATTAAACATTAAAAACTATCTGTCCCTCATATGTACTTCAGACATCTCTGTGAGTCAAAAATGGAAAATTTCAGTTTACTGTTATGAACAAAAAGAAGAATCAACTGTGTATAGATTCCCAGGAAAACAAAAAGTGATGTGCATACAAAACAGCCAGGTCTAAGTGAAGACGACTGTTTTTCAATTCAGTGATTAAGATAAATTAGGTGACCTGCTTCAAAGAAATTATATTCTAATGTTGTCTTTTTGCTTGGAACTGAAACTATTGCCTTTCACTTAAAGAGCTAGCAAAAAGGTAAATCAGTTTACTTGACAGAAGAGATGTGGCCCCACTGCATATTCCTCCATGCTGCCTGGTAGCGTATTTCCTGTAGTTCCGCACACCACTCAGTGTTTTCATGTTCCAGTCCTTTTAAATACATGGAAAGAGTGTGGCAAAGCCCAAAATTCTGCAAAGCCTGGAATTAACAAAATTACTGAAAGTTGGTTTTCCTTATTTCATAAACTGAACTGTTTTTTTAAAAGGCTTGGTTTTACCTCTGGAAACAAAGAAGCCTTTGCAGGTATAAGGCAGAACCATAAACTCAGCACTGTGTAAGGTGAAAACTTTTTCATAAGACTACTAATCACACACACTATTGATACCTGCAACCCCAGAAAAATGGTTTCAGCACTCCTGTGGCTTGCATTCTTTGAAATCAATTTCTATGTTGTGTTTCAAATGAACTATCTGCTCATGTTTCTCCATAACTCCTGGGTAGTAAGCCAAAACTGGTTTTACTTCTTAATGAACTGTTTTTCCTGGTGGGGTTTGAAAAAGTTTCCCACAACTCCTAAACTCCTATCTGTTTGAAGATTATAATGACTTTATAATTGTGACCACTTACCCAGGTTATGTGCGCAGCCACTATGAAGGAGAAACACAATGGAATTTTAACAATGATACTAAATAATTTGGGGTAGGAAAAGTAAAGTACCATAGGAAAATGAAATGAGGGGAAACACAGATATACCTGTGCTATGTTACTACAGAACTGGTGCAAACTTTTTTAGGCTAAAAAAAGCAACATACTTTTAAGGGATCTAAACCAAGACAATATCAATTATATTTACTTATTTATTTTATCAGAAATACCACCGTTTCAGTGAGATAGCTGCCATAATGGATAGGTTTAAAGAATAAGATGGCAAAAATAACCCAATTATATTACTTTTTATAACCTGTCATTTTAGGAGCTGGCCAAATTCTGCATAAAATTACATTTATTTTGAAATATTTCACAAAATCCATTACCCAAAACAGGGATTTCGGGTGAGTGACAAGAGGACTATTAGCCGTAATGTCTTCAGGACAAACACTGCGTTGTCTTATACAGTTTGGAAGCCTATGACAGTGGGCTGGACTTGATGACTAAAGACATCTGTTTTAGTCCTAAAATAATTTTGCATTTACTACAAATGACTCTCAGTACAATGGATATCAATTCCTACACTAATTCCCTGTTATAAAATAAAATTACCTCTATTATTCCTGCCTGGCGAGTAGATGGAGAGAGGCTCGTCTCAAGGTCATACGTTACAAGGGCTTTCTCCCATACTGCTTCATGCTCATATGTTCTAATCCTGTTTTAAGTTAACAAGAAGTTTTCAATTTAAGTTCCTTACTAAAAAATGAAAGCAATGACTTTAAAAAACATAAGAACATTAATAAATTATACCGTGCTAATGGCTGTAACATTCTTCCTCCACCACAGCCATAGAGACTGTCAGGTTCTCCAATGCTTCTATATATGTCCATGAGAAGGTCCTGGAACATGCACCATAAAACAAAGAATTATCTCTTCTGGGGGCAGTTCAAGTGAGTTTTATACATATCATGTAAGCTTATAAACAAAAGTATTTCCATGTAACATGTTGTTATCATTGCTTAATTTTCCTTTATGCAGTATCTGAGTACCACAGGATGAAAAGTTTTGTAGTCTAGCAAAACTCTTCAGGACTACCTAACTTCACTGCTAAGTTACTAAAAAAACAGCACTGCGCCTTAGGTGGACTGGTTGAAAAGCAAAAGGCAGTAGTACTGAATGAGCGTCAGACATAACCAGCTGAGCAATGCATTTTAAAGGTATACAAGCACAGTTCTGGAATAATGAACTATGGGAAGAAGTAAATTAGACGAGGCTACTGAATCAGATTTTATGTATCAAAAAAACTTGTAAGAGACTATACTACTTTGGTTTTGATTATTACAACTTGCTATACCACTTGCTAATCTGCAATGAACATATCTCTGACAAAACAAACTGAAAAATACTTGGCTGGTTACCACCATGAGGTCAGTTCTTTCGGGCAATGAAGTCTGCTTTGCTGCCATTTAAAATTTGCCAGTTAATTAGTTTTTTAGGTGAATGAACACTCAATTTAACTCGCCCAGCAAGGCCATTGAGTTCACTTTGAATTAGAGAATGAGAATTTTCAAATACAGTTTTTGAAGTTCAACTAGATCTGCCTTCAGCTCAGATGGAACCTACTCTTAATTTTAATTATATGGGAAGGTTTGCTTTCAGATTATGAAGCACACACATGTACCTGTAAACTTATGCCAGTTTCTTCTTTACTTTTTTCATTCAAAACAGTAATAGTTGTTCTTTGACTTTCTTCTTCAAATGTCAAACTTCTGGCTGCTTTCAAAGACGACCTAAAAAAATGTTTCAACCAGTAAAATTAAATGACATTTCATACAAAGAACTAAGAAATTCTGAAACAACATTTAAGAAGTAAGAAGCACAAACACCAAATGCAAGATCAGGCCTGTCATATCCCCAGGTTATTCAAAATGGCTCTCCACCAGAATGACACGGCGATCAGCTAAACTGGGAATATCAACATCAAGGGATTTCAACATCAAGGTGGCTTTTCAGAGAAAAAAAAAATCCCACCTTGTAATGTCTAATCTTTTATTAAATCAAAGTGCATTTGTGAATGCCTGAAGCAAGAATGCTCTCTTCTGGGAAAGAATAAAAGCAGCTACATAATATATATGCTTACAACCATACTTTTGTTATACATTCACTGCCTTAGAGTTAGTTGTCGCCAAAAAGAAGCTAGTAAACTAGTTCCATATTTTGATCTTGCTAGACCAGAACACAAAAATAACTCCCTCTACAAGGATCATTCAGCTCTACCCATCCTTCTGTGGTTTCTTTCTCCCCTTGATACACTTCTGGCCATAATTTAACCACTAGTACACTATTAACTATGAGGAATAGAATCAGAGAAGTGTTCAAATTAGAAAGTGAGATTCAATACATTTTAGTATTTGGAAGCATTAGCTTTAGTGAAGTTCCTCTAGAACGCACACTACTAAAGAAAACTTTCTGGTTAGAAGTCAAAATGACACTAATTTGAGTGTGTCAGAACTAGGAAACTACCAAGGTTGCGATCACATTCAAGGACTGCTATAAATATTTTCCAGGTCAATACACACACCTGATGAGTTTTTTTTAAAGTTGCCTTGACTTTTCACATAACAAACACTACTGGGACACACAAAATATGATCCATTTTACCAGAAATGTCAAGAAACTGCATTCCTCAAACCTTGTACCTTTCTCGCTGTTTGTCTATATTTATCTTGTCTGCGTAGATTTCTGCGTAGAGCAAGGCTGTGAAGTGAGCAGCGCAAGACTGCGCTGCTATAGCAACCTCAAGATAATTCAGATCTAGCCAGAAGCTGTCATCAAAAACTGTACCTGAAAGAGATCTGATTAAATAAAGACTTTAATATTGCTGTAACAGACCTTCTCTCTAACATTAAACAAAATAAATCCAACCTAACTATAAAACCTTCCAAAGGCTAACTGTATCTTAGCCCCCCAAAACCCATACCACAAAAAGTTTATCAGGCAAAAAGTTTTTAGAAAACTCCTTCAGTATATTTAGAACCCTTTAAGGCTAGTCATATCACTTCTGTAACACATGCAAGGTCACTACTGTATCTTCATTCTTTCAACTGACATGTTCTCTACCACATCCTTCTTCCTTAATCCAGAGCGTCAACAGATCTTAGAACAGTCATAATTTAATTAAAGCAACATTTTGGAGAGCTGTAATTCACCTCTTTTGTCTTCTTAAGTAGTCGACAACAGCAAGCATGGCTCTTCGAGATACTTTATCCAAACTTCTAAAATTATGGGTTTCTTGCTCTGGGATGTGTATTTCAAAAGAAAGAATACAATGAACTTTTGTTATGACATATCCATTTATAAAATAAAAAGGCATATTTTGTACTCAAGAAAATAATTAAAAGCTTCCATGGATGGCACTTCCAAAATTAAATTAATAGTTTTTCACAGAATATATTTCCCCTCCTTATATGATGGTAGTGGCATTACAGTCATTTAATACTGCAATTTCCTTTATCAAACTATCTTTGCATTAATAATTTGATTCTATTTCTTCTTATAGAATTCAGAGATGATCCAACATCATTGCACAAAGCTGTGTAGCATACCTCTTCCTTGAGGCTTGAGCCATATAAAGTTATTCCAGAGCCACAGAAGTACTTATCAGTAGCTTTACTGTAGATTTTATAGAGTGTGTATGCTTATACAAAAAACACTACCTCCCACACACAGACACATATTTTTAAAGAATTCATATTTCCATGCCTTGCTTCTGGATTAAAAAAAAATCAGATAACTACAGGTTGTGTTCTGGTCATTGGGTTAATAACTTTTTCATTTTTCTGAACATTTTAAATTTATAAACTACAAGAAGCAAGAAACAGCAAAAGAGTAAGCAAAGGATTGATTATTTGATTACTACTACACTGAAGTAAGATGCAGAGCTAGAAATTTCCCCTAAATAAAGCAAAAGCCACAGAAAAAAAAAAAGCATCTGGGCATTTTGTGTGTTCCACCAAACAGAAATGAACAACACTTACTTTCCATTCTAAATTCTAAGGAGAAATAACTCAACAGGTATTCTGAAAGATTCATTCAACAAAAAAATTACCTCTCTTCTGCAAAGTAATGGATCCAACTGACATGATTCTGGCCAGACTGACATACAATAAGTCCAAAATACTGTTCATTTTTAGTTTGGTGGGTCTGACCCTTGTCAGTCAGTTGGCAATTTATGATTAGGTTTGGTTTCTCAGGCAGAGCAGTGATTGGCATGATGTTCACACTGTTTACGCTTTGAACTGCCAAGATGAACAGCCAATTCCTAGAACTTGCACATGAAAATAGATCAACAGGAAGTCCCTTGTCCAGAAGCACTCAGCTCTCTCATGTCTAACTGCTTGGTCTTTGCCTCAGTTTGGATCCTGGTGGATTGGAATGAAATTTATCCAGGTTTTCTAGGGATATTTTTCTCCTTGTTTTGATACAGTAAGAGTTTCTCCTTGACGAGAATTTTTATTTTGAATACTGCTGACGTTCTGTCATTCCAACTTTGGAATTTACATATCTTTGCTCTGTTGGCTAATGAACCTCCAGTTTATCTCTAACAACTCCCCAGCAATGAGCTTTGTACTACTTCATGAATGGGTGTTTTTGGTACCAGGACAGTTTTTCACCTGAAGAATTCCATTTAAAGCTTTTACATGTCCTTTATTTTGCTCTTATTGCCTCAGTAAGATTCCACCCATAGAATCACAATGTTTGAAGAGGCCTCTATCATTTGCTCATCAGTGTGACTGAACTAACTGCAAGTTTATAAAATTTAGAACAATCCGTTCATACATTTCATAGCACATTTTGGGTGAGTCTGTACATCCATGATAAATTTGTGCAGCAGTTTCCCTGGCTGCTTACAGTAAGGAAATAGGAAATTGTTAATCCTTTTCTGTCTTACAAAGTAGGACAATAACAAAAATATCTGGATTGTGGGAACCGCTTGTTATCTGACTTAAAAAAGATCAAAGAATACTGCTCTAGTCTTTCTGGCCAGGCTAGTCAGCATCTACAAGACGTACCTTAAAATACACCTACTATCATTAGGCTTATTTACACCACTCTTACTACAAAATGCAATACTAAGGGTTCCTTTACCAATCTGGCAACCTGAAGTTTGCATGACTTGCCTGCAAAGAGGTTGCAAGACATTGTACAGACTCTTTCCTTTGGTGAAACACCAGCCAGCTTGATTAGAAGGTGCTTTGTTTTTAATGGAATTTACTGCATTACTCACACTCGGCTGCAGTTCTTTTTGTTACAACTTCCTTTCGTTCCGCTGCAATGGAACAGGTCTTTTGAATGTACAGGGAGACCATTATCAACATTAGTCAGAAGTTAAAGCAAGGGTTAATCGATGGGGAAAATCCAGGTGAAAACTGCCTTTAATCTCTCTTATTTGAGTAAGAGAAGTATTTAACTGACGACTAGTCATTTGAGAGACAGTCCAAGACTCAGTCTTGCAGCACACAATATTGGATCACATCTAAATTCAGGAGGTAATAAACATTATCCAGTTGTGAATAAGGAAAGAAGCTATGCAGAAGAAACTACTTGGGTGCTGTCAATGAACAGCTTCAAAATTACTGGTATCTCCACTGAAAAGATCAAACAATTGGACAGAAGCTTCTGAAACTCTGTGTGCCTACAAGCGTGCATCATATGTTTCATGTCAGAAGATAATTTTTTCATAGCCAGAATCTCTCTTTCAGCTGAAACAAAAATTTTATGCCATTACCTGAATCAGAATTTGGAGGTGTAGTAGATCTACTAGATGCGGCACATCTGCAACAGGCTGTAAAAAACTTCTGGATATGAACTGACAAAAGATTTCTCCAAGATTCATCTGAGTCATGAAGAAGGATATCATGAATCAGGTATGGCAGCAATGTTTGACACAAGTCTGTTTTCACCTAGAAAACAATCATGCACAGCAGCTGCTAAGAAAAACATGTGATTCTTGAGAAAGAACATGTAATGTGAAAAATGTAAACCACTCAATAGGGCTACGCTGGCATTCAGTTGAAGTAGTTATATAATGTTCATCTATGTTTACAATTTTGTCTGAAATCTTGTATTTCAAGAGTGTATTTTGTGGGTATCTGCAATATCTGACTACAAAGGATCTAAATTACTGTTAAGAAAAAGTAGTAACTTAATAGCAGAAATTACTATTTGCTATCAAGATGAGTAATCATATATTTTTGTGCATCACAACACACATACCTACACATATATACATGCATAAAATTTAGCTCACCTCACATAGCGGCTTCATTAACTGGAGAACTTCGTTTTGCACACCTCCACTGTCCAGTATTGAACTAGTCAGGCGCTTGATCCAGGTCTCATGATTTTCTCCCAAAGGAATCCACAGGTTTGTGTCATCCAAAGTTTCTACAGAAGCTTCCCTGTCATTAGCAGGTACTACAAAAAACTAGAAGGAAAAAAAAATATATTGCAAATATAAACAAATTCTGTGGCATTTAAAAAACCATACTGTAATCTGCACAGATTAAAACATATTAAATATTAACTGTGCTTTAAGTGATTGACAATACCAATTTTGTTCATGTAAATGTAAAGTTTTCCAAGGAAATGTGAAAGTATTAAAAATAAAATTTCACTGATAACATCAACGAGGCCACTCTAGACATCAAATTTAGGATATAAAACAAAAGTTTGAAAATTAGGAAATATCTGATTTATTGTTAATTATGCACCCTTTTTTATGACCTATTTTTCACTAAGTTTTTGCATCAAATTATACTGGGATCCTGAGAAAGAATGTATTAGGTTACCAAGTAGAAATAAAAAATTGTCTGTCTAATAATAATCAGAGTAGACAGCTTTCTAATGTCAAATTGGTAATTTCCTATGTGAAGAAGCTGCAAATGCTGAAACAGAAAGGAAAAACAGATGTACAAAAGCAATCACATTTGCAGATGAATGAGAAGTCCAAATGTTGCATTCATCAGCCTATCTCAAAAATATTTTAAAATTTACTTATTTTTAAAATATATATTTTTATGTTTTCTCTACCCCATATGCCACATAAATAAGGTATATCAGAAGAAGTACCTTTTTCCTAGGCATTCTGAAAGGCTGTAGATAGATTAACAGGGGATCAGCTTTATTTTTATAATCTTCCCAAAATTCACTGCCAGATTTGGTGGCTAGTATGTTTTTCAAACAGGAAACAGCAGCAGCTCTAACATCAATACTGAAAGAATAACATATACAATGCCCTAATTATTAATTTCATTCAGATATTTTATTTTCAAAATCACCTTTATAAACATAAAAGACAAATAATTCCACAGTCTAACATGTCCATTAAATCAGAAAATTTTGGACTAAGATACGCCATTGCATATTGTGTCATAAAGCACAGCCTCAGTATTTACTCCACAGCACTCCCGCTATCCTCTACAGCACAGAAGACACTCTCTGGCTCGAGTCCGACTATAGAATTTCTAGGAAACATCTAAGCTTGACTGGATAAGTAACCTGAGCCTCGAAGAAGGACATGGTTGGACATTAACAGGTGTTAATTACACTTTCAGAGTGTTACTCTGAGGTGATTTGAACAAGGAACAACTTAATGGCTCCCATTAAGCTTTGAACTAAATACATTAAATAAATAAGTATACTTACCAATTATCTGTTAAAGCAATATTTATTTGAGTTAACATTATGAAGACCCACTGAAGTTCTTTATTTTCAAGAAAGTCAGCTGCTTTAGAATCCAGTACATTTTCAGCACGCTGAAGAGCTATGGTGGAGAAATCCATGGGACCAATTTCTCCCAAGCAACTTCCAACAGCCTCTGCAAATGCAGGTAATTTTATAGTCTCATGCACACTAAAACAAGGACTCACCCTAAAAAGTTGCAATTAATATAAACTACTTTTATAGCTGAGATTATTATGGGGTAAAAAGCTGCAAACATTTCTAAATACTTGAGGAGCCTTTCAATTAAAATGACACGTATACAAATTTTTCAGCTTAAGACTCATAAATAATACAGTTATGTTTTCTAATTCAATTTTCTAGAAGTGCCTACGGCTCTGGATTTTGCAGTTTAAATCAGATATGGATTTTACATTTGCTTGTGTCAGAAACAGACAAGTGCAAAAGGTCTGAATCACAGACATTGAGACACTCATGTTACTTCCATAAGGGTATGATAAATGCAAACAGTAGCCTGTGAACACACACAGTAGCCTGTAATCTGAGAGAATTCAAAGAATTAACCTATATTTTACATAAAATGATGTATCCATGTGTTCCTCATTTGCTTTCCAGACAAAATGTTTTATAAAAACACATGACTACATACAAGAAAAAACAAAACAAAATAGATCTTGAAGATAGTTTTACAAAAGGGATGTTAATGTTCATCAGAAAGAAACCAAAATCTATTTCCCTGCTCTTTCCTTCATACTCAGCGTGTGTCTTGAAAATGCTTCTGTTTTCTACAGTGTTGTTTTAACTACCAGAGCAAGGAAAGAACAGACTGAAGATATGCAGGTTGTGTTTTGAACTAAATTTAACAAACCATCTAAGAACGCACAATGCAGAAAAGGCTGAAACCTAGAGCTTGCAGAGGTGGTGAAGAACATATCCTACTAAAGTCAATGTGAGCTTCAATTGCTCAGCATTTGTAATTATCAGTTATTAGTCTTTTAGACAAAAAAAAAAGGCAAATGTTCTCATTACTTGTGTTTCTGTCTAGTTTAGACATCTAATTTCAGTGAACATCACCTTCATGGAGATACTCCCCACTTAGGGAAGAGAGGATTTGGATTTTAGGTTTGATGCTTTGGATCAAACATTAATCAGGTGCTCCATGTAAACAGTAAGAATAATTTTAATAATACAGAAAAGGCTTTAAGATGGAGTACAACTGTTTTAATTTCCACAAAGACATGCCTTTCAAATTTTCAGGTAAGTTCTCTTCAATTTTTCTTACTATTTTTCAACCTAATAAAGGGGCCCACATAACAGCAGATGACTCTTTATCGAGTATAGAAGAGACCAAGGTCTAAACTGATGACAGTTTAAGTTATTAGTCAAGCTGTAAAATACAGTGACTAAAAAGAACATGTCACCCATTTTAACATTTCTGGTGGCCACCTCTGGCAGCAAATGCAAAATAGCAGTGGGAAGTAGCATTGAGAACAGCCAGTTTCAACCTGGGGTTTGCAATGACAGCCCTAGGATGCGTGTGGGACTAATTAACTTACCCAGCACTGCTTTTTCACCTGTATGGTTAACTGCCTTCTTGGACAGCTGCAGTAAGCTCACCACCAATTTCACTACTACAGAATCTTCTGGCTTTTCTATCATTTAGAAAGGAAAATAAACCCCAAAAATGTCATTATGTATTTGTAATGTGAACACATTAGAAGAAAACACTGCTTTAGTATCTTTTACCTGCAAATGTCAACGTGCATTATTAATGTTGAAGCAAATTGGTATTAAAGAGTACATTAAAATAATATTAATTTTTGTTACTCATCATGTCTAGGAAATATTTCTGTGCATTTGACTATGCCAAAGGATCCCCAAAACTAGAATACACAAATACTATTCTTTTCAGTGTTTTGATGCAGAAGTGATAATATGTGAAATATTAGCATGAGTTAGTGTTATTTGAAACAGTGAAATCATACTATGTGACTCCACTGACAGCACTTATGCTAATATCATCATTCTGTTCTAAATCTGAATCCAAGGAATATCCCGAAATATGGCTTTATCCCAGGAATTTCACAGAATTTGACTAGCTTTCAGTTGCCTAATTAAGTTTACTAAATTATAAACTCTCGAGACAGATATTTCCTTATAAATTTGCTGCCTGCCTGAGGTCTTATTTTTAAATATGCATTCCAGACAAAATCGTTTTGCTGTTTCCAGGAACAAGGTCTAGGAAAAAAAGTGATGATTTGCCAACGTAAAAAAAAAGTGAAAGCAGTATTTTCTTTAAAGAAAATCCTGCTGCCCTGTTCATTGGAATGGAAACCTAGAACTGGGCTTTATGCTTGTTTACATTTTTATAAAAATGATACATATGTGGCCAAACTGTAGCAGTTATTTCTTAAATGTTATCTTTCAGCATACAGTTTTATAACCTTTACCAATAACTGCTTTTTTACTTCTTTTTAACATCTAAAATAATAATAATACCAATAAAGTTATTGTAAGTGCTTAATAGACTTCTATTATAAAGCAAAATCAAGGAAACATGCTCATCAAGCCTGCTAGCCTGCCTAGCAGGCTACAGAGCAACAGTATTTCTTAGGTTTTGCCAGACAGCAGACTCGGAATTTCTGAGCAGACCTTCATACCTAATAATCTCTACGAGATATGTCTAACTCCCTTTAAGGTCCATTATGCTTCTGATCGCCACAATAAGTGGCAGAGAGTTCCATGCTGTATGTATTTTGTTTGAAAAAAATATGTGTTTCTCTTGTATAACTGCTGCCAGGTAATTTAATCTGTTCTTGTACTGTGATAGAAGTGGTTAGTGCTCCCTACTCAGCTTCGTCATACCATTCGCTACTTCATACACCTCTCTGTATTCCTATTCAATCTCTTTTCCAAGCTCACAAGGCCTTCCTCTGATGGAAGTTGTTCCACACAAGCTTGTTGCGCTTTTACTAACTCTCTTTTCAAACAGGATTTTGAGACTAAAATTGTAAATTATATTCATGATGTGGGGGGCATTAATGCACTTACACCATGGCCTTATGACAAACTACTGTTCTTTCCCAAATTTTATTTTGCACTTCTTTACAACAAATTACATCAGCTCTTGTTATCTTCCCATCATGCACACAAGCTGATGAAGACTTGATGTAGAGAAGGAAAGTGAAATGGTCTGGCACAAGAAAACCTGAATAGGAAAACCAGAAGAGGAAGGAACTGCGTCTGGACTGAGGGCTGAAACAGAACACTAGGATAAGGCAAGGTTCAACTAAACTAAATCCTACCATTTTAAAACTTATGTGAGCTTTACTTTCTAGCTTACTATGCCTTTAATAAAATCTAGCTGCATTACATTTAAAAGAGTACGGAGATAATGGTATGGGGTAATGGTTTTAAGCTAAAGGAGGGTAGACTTAGACTGGATATAAGGAAAAAATTTTTTACAGTGAGTGGTGAAACACTGGCACAGGTTTCCCAGAGAGGTGGTAGATGCCCCATCCCTGGATACATTCAAGGTCAGGTTGGACAGAGCTCTGAGCAACCTGATCTAGCTGAAGATGTCCCTGCTCAGTGCAGGGACGCTGGACTAGATGACCTCAAAAAGTCCCTTCCAAGTTAAACCATTCTATGATTCTATGATTCACATACAAGAAAACTCACTAAGCCACCATAAGGCAATACACTCGTATGCTATGTTGGTCATTGACAACCATAAGAGCCCCATGCCAAAAGCTAGAAGGGCATTTTATCCTCTCTGCCATATAACACCTCATATAATATTCATAATATACTCTGTTAAAGAAAGTTCAGATTTTGCACAAATACTGAATGTTGTTGTTAAACATAGAAAAAACAAGACACAAAATGAAACCTTCCATGTCAAATTAGAATAGGGTTACATTGCTACCCACCTAAAATAAGATACAAAAGAAATAAAATACATAATCAGATGTCAGTACCCTGGAAATTTTTCAGGAGATCCTTCATCTGATCTTTATATTGTTCCAATTGTTTGCGTAAATCATACAGTCCTTCAAGTCGTGTTAAGGGCAGTGAATCACAAACACCAACTGAGAGAAAGTGATTAATTTCCTGAAAAACAACATTTTGTATTAAGCACATACAGCATACAAATAAAGGCTTCAAGTAAAAAAGTGGCTCTCAGCAGCCCACTATGATTTTTGCAATAGATGCAAAATAAGAATGGAGGTGTACAAATATCTCCATGTCTGAAACTGGCCATAAAAAGAATCCACGTGTCTAATTTAAATCTTCCTCAACTATACCTAGAAAACTGTTTTTCTTTTGAAAGTTTGCGTTACAAAAAACTTTATGCCATGAGATATATTTTAAAGTGTAATTACCTCCAAAAGAGAATATGGTCCTTTACTGTATTTTATCTCCTGTTGAGTTGCTCGCAAATCTTTAAAAGCAGGATATTCAGGAAAAGGATCTAAGCATTTGATTGCTTGGTACAGATTTTCATTATCCTTATTATCTATGACCAGATACTTCAACAAGCCTAGGATCTGAACATAAAAAGTAAATGAAAAACAAAATAGACAGCAAAACATTTTTGAGCCATATGTGTTATTCAAGGTTATAAAGTTTGTATTTCTCCAAGTTCCATTAAACTGAGAACTCTATAAAAACTGAACATAATTTATTTACTGTTAAAAACTATAACATGTTTAGATGCTCAGGGAAATCACAGATATATTCTAAAACAGTGATGCAATTTTGCTACTCCCTCTCCCAAACAGACACCAAAGCTTTTATTATTACTGCCTGCAGTTTTATTCTTTTTCATGAAGCTGATTTCAAATACTGACCAATACAATCATTACAATATTGGCAATGACTTAGCAAAACACAGCACCCAAGCAGTCCTTCTGATGTTATTAGGACTTCATTATTCCTACCAACTAAAGTGCTGGTAATTTGAAATATGGCAAAATGCCTAAATATCGTAATTTACTGCCCAAATCATTAAACATTAAAAGAATTTGTTTTATAGCAGATTTACAACTTGAATAAATCCTTGCTAAGGGAATGCCATGGGTTTTTTTGCAAAAACACTGCTTTTATACTTTACTTAAAAATCAATGCAATTGGATATTCAATCCAGACAGCTTTGAGGAGTCCACAAATCTAAATGATGAAGTTTTTATTTGGGGACCTGTATTTACCTGAAAATGAATAACTAGCTTCCATTCAATGCTAGAAGAAAAATAAAGAGAAGGAACTGAAAAGTGATCACTAGGGGAAGGACTTCCTTGCAGGAGTATGAGATGAGAAGGTTTCATATTTGGTATCAGTTCCAATTCAGAGGAATTTCTGCCCTCACCACTTCATTCCTGCCCAGGGATGCCGACATGTTGCTTTCCCAGTCGTGCATGAACAACTGGTTGTACAGACATACTATAAACCTGATCATGATCATTAAGCTGGGAAAAGGATTGCCTGGTTATTTTCAGCTGGATCAGCATAGCTCTCCAGCTGAACTGGAAGTACAAGGAGGAGGACAATGTAGGGAGGGCTACACTGCAGCCACGAAGGTGCATATGGTACCACGGGATGAGATTAAGTCAGAAGGCAACCACAAGGACTGAAGTGCAACAGGAATACTCTTCTCACCTTCAGCTACTAATTATAAGGGTCTGAATCTAAGTATATTTCCACCCTCAGCAGAATGCACATACAGATCACCAGAAGTAAAACAAGGCTTGTAACACAACAGAAACTACTACTTCATTCCCCTTTTAAGGGAAAATGTGCTACATTTATTTTTAATGATAATTTGTTAAATAAATAGCCCAACTACTGAAATCTGTTCTTTGCACATATTTCCTCTTTGTCCTCTGGACGCCTTCCCCTTCGAAAAGTCTTCACCATATTTGCTGTGAAATCATCCACAGAGCTCTGTAGGTAACTGGTTGGCTACTCGACGTGCTTGTACTGATTAGCTTGCCACCACCAGCAGTTTAGCAATGCCTATGTCAGCTTTATCTTTTCCTTAGTGGTGCCACTGATTTGCTGTCTCCACTCAACTAAGGTAACAATTTTTCTGATGCTTACCCTGAAGATTTTAAATCCCTTTCAGATTTGGCTGAAAAAAGCACACAGATTCAAAGCAGACATAAAAGACATTACAATACTGTTAAAGCTCTTTAAGAAATCCTATTCTTTGTAGACCTAGCAAATAGAGAATTAGAAGGTAAGTGATACAGTAATCTCAGCAATTATGATACAAATACATCTCAGTCACTGTTTAAAGCCACAGGAATTAAATATGGTACACAATATTTGTCAAAATAGAAGTACCAAAAATACACTTTTTAAAATAAAAAATAAATTTAGATAATTATATATATTTCTATGATGAAATAATAATTATTTTAAATATATACACAATATATAATATAATAAAATTGAATTATAGTGTTAATTCCCAAATAATATTTTCATATAAATCTACAAAGCATAGAAAAAATGGATTAAAATTGAACATGAGTATAGACATAGCTTTTACGACAGTGAACATGAACTAAAAAGCTGACAGATAAGGAATAAGCAGCAACTCAAAACTACCTGTTCCTGAATCTCAGGCTGGTCCATGGCAAGAGGTGTTAGGGTTCCTACAATAACATGAAGGTGGCTCTCTAGAGCATCACTGCAACACGTAACCGCTGTGTGGCAAACATGATGAAGAAGGTCACAACAGAGTGAAAAGCTGCGCATGGATATATCTCTGAGAACAACAGGTCTGTCACAAGAAACACAAAAGTGAAATTAAAGAAATACAAATTGTCATTGTCTCGAGTATTAACCTATTACACATCAGGGAAGAATAGGGGAAAAGGGAAAATATAAATCAACTTTACAGGAGGAACTGATTCAAAACTTTAAAATTATCAACTCAATCAGCTCTAAGGATTTACCTCAGGAGACATCGGAGACATCACTTCAAAAAATGGAGTAAAAAACTTAAAAGTATATTCCAAAAAGCAAAAAAAACCAAAACCAACCCGAAAAGGCTTTTTGATTATTTGCCAGAACAAAGCAGAAAACATGCTCTCTGAACCCCCCCTCCCTCACATAACCATTAATTAAAAAAAAAAAATTTAGGTTACAAAGGTAACCCGGGGATTATCTAGTCCAGCTTCCTGCCTGAAGCAGGGTCAGCTTCCAAGTCAGATCAGGTTCTCAAGGTTTTGTTGAACTGAATTCTGAGACATTCCTTAGATGGAGAATCAATAGCCTCTCTGAGCAACCTGCTCCAGTATTTGACTATTCTCACTGTGAAAACCTTTTCCCTTATGTCCAACCAGAATTTCCGATATTGCAACTTGGTGAGAGCTACCTCCTGTCCTTTCACTGTGCACCTCTAGGAAAAGCCTGGCTCTACCTTCTCTTCAAGATATCTTCCACTCCAGAAAGTGGAGAACAGAAATGAGATCAACTCCACTCACCCCCTTGGGGGTCTTCCACTTAACCCATCCCAGTTTCTCATTGTATCTCATCTTCTGGCCAGAGTGGGCCCACACTGGACACACTGGTCCTACTGCAGCTTCATAAGACTCGGTGGGGAATGGCTACTTCCTTCAACTTGCGGGCTACACTCTTGCCAGCACAATCCAATACAGGGTCAGCCTTCAGTGATGAAAGGTACCCTGTTGATTCATTCAGCTTGTCCTCCAAGAATCCTGGTTCCTCTTCTGCAAAGCTACTTTCTAGACAGTCAGCTCCCAAGCCTGCACTCATGCATGGGATGATTCCATCCCAGGTAAAAGATTATAAACACATCAGTGACAAAAGGAGGGCCAGGGAGAATCTCTCTCCTTTGTTGGATGCAGAAGGTAACTTTGCCAGGAAAGATGAGGAGAAGGCTGAGGTACTTAATGCTTTCTTTGGCTCAGTCTTTAAGAGTCAGACTGATCATCCTCAGGGTTGTCAGGCCCCTTTGCTGGGAAAAGGAGATAGTATGGAGACTGAAGTCCCAGTTTTGAAGAGGTGGCAGTCACCAACCTGCTCCTTCACCTGGATGTTCACAAGTCAACGGGGCCAGATGGGATCCACCCAAGGATACTGAGGGAGCTGGCAGAGGAGCTCGCTAAGCCACTCTCCATCATTTATCAGCAAGTCCTGGTCAACTGGGGAGGTCCCAGATGACTGGAAACTAGTGACTGTGATGCCCATCTAAAAGAAGGGTCAGAAGGAGGATCCTGGGAACTACAGGCCTGTCAGCCTGACCTCGGTACTGAGAAAGGTCATGGAGCAGATCATCTTGAATGCCATTACACAGTACATGTGGGACAACCAGGGGATCGGGCTCAGCCAGCGTGGGTTTATGAAAGGGAGGTCCTGCCTCACTAACCTGGTCTCCTTCTATGATAAGGTGACCTGCTTCGTGGATGAGGGAAAGGCTGTGGGCGTTGTCTACTTGGACATTAGTAAGGCCTTTGACATCGTCTCCCACAGCATTCTCCTGGAGAAGCTGGCTGCTCACGGCTTGGACAAGTGTGCTCTGCGCTGGGTTAAAAACTGGCTGGATGGCCGAGCACAGAGCACAGTGGTAGTAAATGGAGTCAAATCCAGTTGACAGCCGGTCATGAGTGGTGTTCCCCAAGGCTCAGTGTTGGGGCCAGTCCTGTTCAATATCTTCACTGATGATCTGGATGAGGGGATTGAGTGCACCCTCAGTAAGTTTGCAGGCGACACCAAGCTGGGTGGAAGTGTCGATCTGCTGGAGGGCAGGAAGGCCCTACAGAGGGAGCTGGACAGGCTGGGTCGTTGGGCCGGAGCCAAAGGTATGAGATTCAACAAGGCCAAGTGCCAGGTCCTGCACTTGGGTCACAACAACCCCATCCAATGCTACAGGCTTGGGGAGGAGTGGCTGGAGAGGTGCCTGGAGGAAAAGGACCTGGGGGTGTTGCCTGACAGCCAGCTGAACATGAGCTGGCAGCGTGCTCAGGCGGCCAAGAAGGCCAATGGCATCCTGGCTTATATCAGGAATAGTGCAGCCAGCAGGAGCAGGGAGGTGATCGTGTCCCTGTGCTCGGCACTGGTGAGGCCGCACCTCGAGTACTGTGTTCAGTTTTGGGCCTCTCACTACAAGGAGGACATCGAGGTGCTGGAGCATGTCCAAAGAAAGGCAATGAAGCTGGTGAAGGGTCTAGAGAACAAGTCTTATGAGGAGAGGTTGAGGGAGATGGTGGTGTTTAGCCTGTAGAAGAGGAGGCTGAGGGGAGACCTTATCGCTCTCTACAACTACCTGAAAGGTTGCAGCGAGGCGAGGGTCAGTCTCTTCTCCCTAGTAACAAGCGATAGGATGAGAGGAAATGGCCTCAAGCTGCACCAGGGGAAGTTAAGGTTGGATATTAGGAAAAAGTTCTTCACCAAAAGAGTTGTCAAACATAGGAACAGGCTGCCCAGGGAGGTGGTTGAGTCTCCATCCCTGGAGGTATTTAAAAGAAGGGCAGACGTGGTGCTTGAGGATATGGCTTAGTGGTGGACTTGGCAGTGCTAGGTAGTGGTTGGACTCGATGATCTTACGGGTCTTTTCCAACCTTAATGATTCTGTGATTCTATGATTTAGGGGTTGTCTTTGTTCCAACTTCACAATTTACTTGTCATCCCACTCCTACAGGTAGATGAAGTTGTTCTGAATGGCAGCCTTGCCCTCCAGTGCATCAGCTGCCCCCGCCTCCATTTGGTGTTGACTGCAATAATAAGTCTCATAACAATGGTGTTTACCATAGAAGCCACACCTCTCTCCAATATTTCAGGGGATGAAATGCTTCCAACAAGCAAAGCAATCAACTTGCACTGAAACTTGATGACATTTAGGTCTTGGAAATCCAAAGCTAAACCTTAAGTAAGAAAATATCTCAAGTCCTTATGAAAGGTAAGAATCTTTATTTAAATCTTAAGGCTGATGAAGTACCGGTTTTCTCAATTTGAAGACAGGCTAAGATAACACATACCAATTCTCACTCATTTTGATAGCTACTTATTGGTGAGAATGAAAACGTCAATACTCTTTATTAACTCAATAAGCACTTTTTATTTGACATGTGCTTACTTCGCACTTAACTCCACAATCTGAATTTTTCTCCCATATCCTTTAAATTCCCAAACATACTTTGTCATCAAAACCTCCGAACACTTATTTCTACAATTTGATAGCCTATTATAGACACAAAATTCTGCAGAATACCGAACATTTAAACACAACGATAGCACACAACATTCCATTTTAGTAAGTTGTAAGTTTAAGTTCCAAACTTATTGAATAAAGGCAATTAAACTTTTTCTTTCAGCAAATTTCAATTATTTCTACAAATGAATTAACATCTACTATCAATACTGAAATGTAAGGTTACAAGATCAAGGGAGCACAGACAGGAAGAACAAGACATAATTACCATATTTACCTGCTATTGATGTGGTGAATCAGGGTGTAAATTACATCTCGGAGGACAAAAGCCCATGCTCCTCCTAAACCATCTTTTATCTCTTTAAGTAACAGACTAACAAACAAGTGATAAATTGTAAGAACTCTGTGCTTCTTGTAAATGTTGTTTGTATCTGATGCATGCTTACAAAGGGCTAGAAGGATTTTCTGGAATGAATCCTAAAAATGAATAAACTATGAGTAAATAAATAATTAATAATGTCAACACAGATATAATTTATATCAAGAAAAAAATTAAGCACTAGAGATATTTTTTAAAAGGATATGGACAAAAATATCTAATTAAACCAAAACGTACCCAAAAAAGAAATTTCATATTCTACAGAAGAAGAAAATCATCATTTCATACTTACAGGGCTTTTAGAAAGAACTGCTACAAGGCTTTTTAATTTGCTTTTATGACAGTTGCTAATATAGTCCAAGGTTGCCTTAATCACATAAGATGGAAAATGAGGAGGATTAGGAGCAGGATCCAGTTCCCTAAATGAATAAAAAGAGATCTTTTTTTTCTTCCCAAAATCAAACCCCATGTAGTAAACAAAGTAAGTCTCATTGAATAAACATGTAAATCCTAGAAAACCTCTTCTGCTTGCAGTAAGAAAGAAACACTAAAAGCATCCAGCAGGGTGACATACATCTTGTTTTTAGCTGTTTGTTCTCCCTTTATGGCAGCTAAGTTGTACTTTAACATTCCTTAATTATTTTTGAAAGCTCATATTGCTACAAATCCACACATTTGTCTCATCTAAGATACTTTGTCAGAAAATCTAATTGCAAGTCATGGAGGTAATCAACTTTTTTGGGACCTCAAAAATAAATGAAATGTATCATGATATTAACAGGCCAGCAAAATCTAAGTTTCATCACTCTTATTCTTAGCAATCCCTTCTTAGAAAGAAAAACTTTGGTTACAAGCAGACACTACAGTCTGTTAATAAACTCACTGAAACAAATTTCTTTTAGAAAGTTCTGAAATCCTCAGCCATTTAACTTTTGGCAGATTTTCATATAAATGCTTTGGTTTCTTTCAACTTTATATTTCTATAATAAAAATAACTTCTTCAGTAACTTCAGAAAGTGTAATGATTTTCCAAATAGTTTCTATCTAAAGACAAAAATCTGGAAAATTATTTCCAGATACAATTACACAAATAGTGATATTTTTAGGACAACAACAAAGACTGAAAAGCTCATAAAAATGAAGATATTTATGGCATTAGAATATTTCTATTAATTTGGAATTAATTTATTTGGCATTGCTTAAGCAATCTTCTTACCAAAGGCAAGAGCTGCCACTACTAGAACTGTTAAGAAACAGTTCACTTCACTTCTCAGTGGCTTCTAAGTATTTACAGACCTTTAAAAGAATCACTTTAATTTAGACATTATAACCTGACCAATTTTACAGAGAGGGCAGTCCATCCAAATCTGAACCAATCTAAACTGGCGCTGTCAGAGTCCAGCTCATCAACTGTCTCTTGCACACCCATTCATTCTTTCCATTAACTGGAGTTAATGGAAATTTATCTCCTCACTGATACTGGGGAATAACTATGCGAGAAAGTGTGCCTATGATACATCATTACTAATGACAATAAAGTCCTTTAATTCTCAACTTCAAGGCCACCTCTTCTTAAGCCCGAAGGGCACATTTTAATGCACAATGTTATACAAACACACTCAGTATTTAGAAAATCTACAAAAATGCACCTTATATATTTACTTAGATGAGCTCCTTCTACTGTGGTATCAGGTGGTTCATGTAAGGTCATCAGCAGTTCAACCACAACCTCTGGTAAGTTATTATGAGATAAATTGTCAATTTGCTAGAAGGAGAAAAATAGTGTTTTAATAAGAAAAAAAATTTTAGCTAAAAGAATTTAACATTTCTTTTCCTCTGACAAAACCCATTTTTCTCCTGTCTGGATTTTCTATTTGTTCAATTATCCATGACATACAATTCATTCAGAAATTAAGCCTGGTTAATTTCTATGGCAGTCAAAGGTAGAACAATTTGCTTTCCTACAGTATCTGGGAAAAAAAAATATGTTCACTACTAGTTCTGAATATAGAGTCTGCCTCTGGGGAAGATGGCTCCTCATGAAGCATTAACAAAATATTGTAGGAGGAAAACATGACCTACTTAAACAGATGTATGACAGGTAAACTCAGGGTTGTATAATGAATGGTAAAAAAAAAAATCTATTATATTCTGAAAAAAAATTACACTTCAAGTCAACTGTCTGCCTGAAAGTTTCTATTGAATAGTTACTTGAAAACCTTGGGATAAAAATTTGGCAAGTTTGGCTTCACTAAAACAATAATTTTGTAGTATTATTATAAACTTGAACCATTTACATTTTTACATAATATATAAAAGTTTATTTCAGGTCTGTTAAATGCTATAGAAGTCATTTTACACATATAAAACAGATACCTGTTTTCCTAGGCAGTTTTCATCCTTAAGCATGTCGTAGACTTTAGAAGCTATATCTCTTTGCTCTGCTACTTCACTCTTTCCATGGCTTTGATAGGCAAAATAAGGGAGGATATTCACAAGTATCTTTGGAAAACAGTCTGCTAGAACCTGCCTCCAGTCTTTTTCAATCTTGCTGGCAAGTGATTTCACATCTTCAAATTGACTTCTAATCACCAGGTGTGGAACCAGAACTTTATAACAAGACCTACACGTAAGTAAATACATTTCCAGAATGTCCTTGAATTGGATTTTTAAAAAAATCTCAAGCATAATATAGCAAATACCATTCCTCTTCTGTATAACTAAACTTGTAATTATTTTTTAGCAACTGCTATATAAAAAAAAAAATCTTACTAGCATAAATATAATATAAAAGATACTGGGAATACATTTTAAAAGGTCTCAATATGTTATCTTACAACAAACCCTGTGTCATAACCGTAAATAAATCTAAATAAACTGCTTTCATATAGCAAACTTACCTGTAGAATTCCTCAAGGCTAGTATAGTTCAGCAGAACATATGGAAAAGCAGACAGGCTATATCCACTGTCATTTATTTTCAGCCACTCCATCACCAAATAGTCTAAATGTGATGTCATGAAGTCTTCTATACTTTTATAGCCAAAAATGTCAGACACTTTTTTCAAAACCTGTGCATGAAATAGGATTGCAGAAATAGCATGCAGAGTACATGATACCATGGCAAACTGACAGTAATACACCTCCATGCCTGCCCCCAGCCTTTTAATGAATATTTGTCTATTTAGCATAAGCATTTTCATTATTTGTATTGCCATATTTCAAAACAGTGCAATCTTAGAACTACAACTACCCCATATGAGGTGGTATGCAAAGAAAGGACAGCCAGTAAACATTTTGTGGGGTAGAGACTGTATGTAAAAACAAGAAGCAACGAAGAGAAAGAAAGGATTAAAAGGAGAGAACACACACACTAAAAAAATGACAAGTGTGAAAGGCTGCAGTATAAACAGCAATTACTTCAATACACTTCTGTGAACTTCAGAATAAAAGTGCACAAGACGCATACCATCTTCCAGTACTCTGCATTTATTTCACATATTTTCCACATTTGAAAACTCGCTTTACTTCCACTGGGTAGAAACACTTTTTTAAAATGAGATCTGCAATCTTCAATGTATAAAAATCTATTTGTATTCCACATCTGTGCTTTAACATACAGGATTTACCACTAAAATTGCCTTATATGTTGTAATTATTTTTATATAGGTCATGAAATAGAATTAGAAATTCATCCAGACATTTAAGTCACACATTAGTCATACTTTTACAAAATTTAACAACTTACAGTATTGACAAAAGCATTTTGTACCGTTCCAGTTTTAATGTAACCTTAATTTATAACCTACATATAAAATGGAATTTTATACTTGCCTTTTTCACAAGGTGAGGTTCTAATCCATTCTCTTTCACAGACTGGCAAATAGCAAACAAAGCTTGCTTTTCACAGACTGGACTGCAGCACAAAACCATGGTTATAAGCATCAGCAAAACAGCTTTTCCATTACACTGTTTGTCCAAAAGATCTTCAGAACTTGCATCACCTCTGACCTTCAATAAGAGATAATGAAAAACTCATACAAATATTCTGTTAAAGCAATCTCCTAATTAATAAATGAGCATAAATCATTTAAAATTAAGGTCACTGACATAAATACTGCTGAAAATCTTGGTTTGGTTGCTTAAAAATTACTTCCCCAGCTGTCTGCTCTGCTCCTCAACCAGAAGTTACTGCCTCCAGCATGCCAGCACACATGCCAATACCTCATACACTCCAGTTCATGTTATAGTATCAGCAGTTTAAACAAAGGCAACACACTTAGCAGAGCAATGGTGGACGCATTGACAAGTCTTGTTGCTCCTCCCTGATGCATACAGGAAAGAACTGCCTTGTAATTCTAATGCAGTTCTTCCCCTGTTAAGGCACGGTGTTGATGAGTGATGAACATTGAACCTAAGTAACAAGAAACTGCAATGAAAGGGCAGAAGCTAATAGACAACAGCAAGCTGAGGTGACAGAACAGGGAGCCAAGGCAACAGAGAAACGAGACGAGACGACAAAGAGCTGGAGGTGACAGTACAGAGAGATGAAATGAGGCGACAGAGAGATGAGGCCTCAGCAGTGAGGACAAGCTACAAGACAGCAGGCAAACAGAATCCAGATAAAATGCAGCAGAAGGATGACAGCGTGACAGAAAAAAAGGAGAACGTAGACGACGTAGATGACTTCACATGGTAGCAAGGAAGGAGGAAAAGTGAAAGACACTAACAGAAAAATTAATAGTTAAAGAAATTCCACAGTAGTACACACATTGCACTTCCAGTCACTGCACTGCAGTAAAACTTTTCTTTCACTTGAAGTTTCTTCTGAATAGTTTAATTTTTCAAGCAAATTTTGGTTTTGTGAAAACCACTGCTCTAATACCACTGGAAACATGATCTTACTGAAATTTACAGATCTGTTTTTATACTATGTAAACACATAATTTGAATTTACATTGCTTCTTACATTTTCTAAAATACTGAGGCTCTGTTTTTCTTTGATCCTTGAGTGTTATGGTACTGAAAACTGTAACAACAAATAGCATGATACAGAAGAGCAGTCTGGAACATACAGTGAAAAAGTTTACAGACTACTACTGGGGGCAAACCAGTGACTGGATGTGCAAGGAATTTCCTGACTATCACCTTCTTCCACTACCTCAGATTATCAGAAGTCCAGGAGAACTACCATTCTTGCAAAACTAAACATGATCATTTTAAAAGTCATCTTATTCATAAAATGAAAACTAGGCAAAACGAATGACTAGATATTTGTACCAGATTTCTCATTCCTTCCTGAACTCTGAGATATGCATTCTCAAAAGCCTTTTGCTGGAGCTTCAAGGGAAGAGGTTTTGACATTCCAGAAGAATCTCTCTGTTTCACATCTTGAAACAAGCTTCAAAAAAAGAACAATAATTATTAGCATAACATTTAGACTACAGAATTACTGCTTATTGTGTGTATCAAACAAGATGTTTCTGATTTCCTGAATATCATTATTTTCTTCTTACCTTTCTGGTACAGCTGTCTTTCCTTCCTCTCCCTCAAACATTATCAATAACACTAAGAATATCTGTCAGGGTGAAATGGCAGAGAATATGAAATGGCCTGAAAATATATAAAGGTTTCCCAATCTCTGCCAGTGCAGGAAGGCAAACTCCAGTTGTCCATCACAATGGAACATTTCATGTCATGAAGTACTTTGGGAACGTATTTATTGAACACATGTATATGTAAAAAGAGTTTCTCAAATAATTTATTTTTTGTAGACAGAGGTCCAACCCACTTTGCTCTTTTTAACAAAAATGGGAACACCACAGTGGATCAGACCTCTACTACCTTTTTGAACCCCTGTAAGCACCCAGACAGTTGAAGTAGGTGGATAACACTCAGGATAACTGGATATTGTAAAAAGAATTAAACCATATTTTCTTAGAATCTTGAACCTGTTAGCTTCACTTGATGTCCCCTTGTCTTTAAACTGGAAAAGACTGCAATTCCACTCCAGATTTGGTAGAGTTATATTATGCCTCCTGCAATTCAACTCTCTTTGTGCTCAAGGGCTCCAGTTTGTGCAACCAGTAGCTGTTCATAAAGTGATTCATACTTTTGAACATCCCTCCTCTACTCCTATTCCAGTTCAATTACATCCTTATAATGTATGGAGACAGAACTATATAAAGTATTCAAAACACAAGATCCTTTGAAAAAGTTTTGATGATACACAATGTACCTAATCTATTTCTAGAGGATAAACAACTATTTCCTGTGCAAGTTTTACATAACAGATTTAGTGCAAAATTTGCTATCGTATATAATTTTTTATATATATATATAGTTTATCTATCTCTCTCTCTCTCTCTCTATATATATATATATATCTGACATCACCGAATAACTGAAATGTGGGCAAGGTTTGAACACCTTAACCAAAGTAACTTGGTGGGCTTTTATGTTCTGTCAAGATTAAGCCCCAAAAGTACTGAAAAGAGCAGCTATATAGTAGCAGAAGTAGTGAAATCAAGCTTTCTTCTTATAAACAGAAAAAAAGATCTACATTATCACCTGGTAATCGACTTTGCAGCAAGAATGCGAACTTGATGGTGACTATCTGCAAGAAAATGTGGGAAAGCATCACTCACAGGAACATCTTCGTTTTTCACACGAAGGATCGCCCACTTGCAATGAGGATCAGCCTGAAGAAAATCAATATTGTGGTTTAAAATATACAGAGACCTACAATGGAATATGCACTGATGTACGCAAAAGATCTTTAGATACTGTTTTCAAGTCCACCTTAAGTATATCCTTAGCATGCTAATAAATGTCAGAAAATCTGGGATTACCTCAAGCAGGGCTTTCATGCAGTTTAAAAGGGCCACTCTTACTGGTGCTGTGCATTTCCCTCCTTGAGCTAAATGCCTAAAATAAGGAAGATCTGAATAAACAAAAAAGTTGCCAACGATTTTGAGAAGTCATCTAACAAGTTAGTTTCTGCTGCTCACGGTTCATTCTCTTGTGCTCAACAGGCATGTTTGGGAGGATTTGATGTTTTTATTGACAGTCTACAATTGTAAACAATATTAATTTTTGGTTGCTGAAGTTATCACTTGTTATAATTACTGCTGAAATTCAGAGTACAGTCAGCCTTTGTTAATATAGAACCGTGTAGCATATATTGTTCTAATACTATCTTAAGTATGATGTGATTCTTTGCTACAAAAATAACATGACACAGAAAATCTGGAAAGTCAAATGCTGGATAAAGATATCATAGAATACCAACAGCAAGACATACAACAGCACTACAGCTTCCACACTGACAGCAGTGTTCAAAATTTTACAGCCAACAGACTTCGACATTAAATAGATAAAACGTACCAAAAGGCTTCAACAACTGTCAAGAACTGTCCTTGGGCTTGCCTTGTCTCTTCAGCATTTGCATTGGCATGGGCCAACCCTACTGCTATAGGAAGCAAATTATTTAGAATTACTTTACAAGTTTCTTGATCTCGACGGTACAAAGAACACACAGCACTGTGAAAGAAAAAGAAAAAATATCTTGAAACTCTAAACAGCCCCCAAATCCTCCAGCTGTTGAGCTAAAATAGCTCTAATACATGCTGAATAGCTTCTCTCTTACGAAAGAGGCCCAAGAAGCAGAACAACATCATCTTCAGGCAAGAGGTGTTCACTAGGGAGCTCCTTCAAAAGGACCAAGTACTGAGGAATAAAAAGAAAAGAACCAAAATGGAAAATACTACTTTAAAAAATAAGTAAAGGAAAAGAAAAACTATAAAACATTTTCAGTAACTCTTACATGAAATCGCACAGCAAGGATACTTATTGTCAGCTCTTACGTGTTAGGCCCTCACCATCTTTTCATGCAAAGACTGTAACACAGTTATATGGTTCATGAAATTTTTAGTTTTGCCAGTCAAAACGATTTCATTTTTGAAGTAAAACACAGATCCTATTCTACTACAGAGCCCATTTCTAGCTATTTAACAACTAATTAATGATAAAGGCAAGACATTTATACTTCTCAACTCTATTTTCTGGCTTACAGGTTCTAACTGCTCTTTCCCCAACCACAGCACACTTCAAAACACTAAAAGCAGCTACTGTAATGGCTTCTAGGGGACCAATGACAAGAGAAAGACAAAAATATACAATTGACAAGAATATACAAATTTAAAACAGTACAAATATAGAGATGGATCTGCTGTAAAAAAAGCTCACACTCACCACATGCAGATGCAATGGCTTAGCACTATCAAAGACACTGCCATCAGTAAGCATTAGCAGCTTCCTCCGTATATCAGAGGCTCGGAAGCTCACTGTCTGAATTTGGACTGTAGTTACACAAATACACAAGAACTTCAGAATTTCAAGGAGAAGTAAATCCTGCTTTGTCAACTGTTCTTCAGCTAATGGGCTCAAAGCACCTGCAAGTAAGATTTTCATGTAAAAAATGCTTCTCCAAGGACAATTAAAAAGTTGATAATATTTTAGGTCCTTACAAAACCAATTTAGGTTCTTAGAATACATAGAGTACTAGCAACCTTTATTTGTTATTGAGCAGTTACTGCATCAGTAACAGCTTCTTGAGTGAGTTTCCCACTTCTACAAAGTCCCTCTCTAAAACAGAAGCTTTTAATTTTCTGTGCTCATAAATATGGCTGATTCCTCCATCAAGATTACAATGAACTCAGCAGAACCATCTACAGCTGTGTTCTTCTGTGTTAACTATAACTTAGGATATATTTTGAACTACAAAGTTTCCCCAAAATTGAAATTATGACAATTACTAGTATGTTAATATCCTTATTGAACTTTCGGTTATAACCCAAATGGAATAGTTACAAATGTAATTTTCCTGTCACATTTAGAACTCTTGCAACTTTCTGCAACTGCAAACTTTATTTATTAGGATTATTTATTGGATGGTTGGAGACGATACTTCTGAAGACACTTATTCAACATGATGTGAAAAACAGACCAACTGCTGTTTGTGGCATTACTATAACACCCTGATTTCCTTCTCATTCAGTAGTAAACAGAACACATAGACCTGATCAAAAACTAAAGATACATACCATTTTAAGAAAGAATTTAAAACAAAAGAGAACATCAATACTTGTAGCTCCTAACAAGAATAAACAGACAGATTCATTCCCCTGCCCCTCTGGAGGTCCAGAGACATAAGAAAGCTGACCTTGTCAATAATTACTAATCACGAAAAGAAGAAAAGTTAAATAGGACTGTTTTTAAGAAAATGAAGCACAGTCTTAATGACAGAAACAGGTATCATGCAGACACACTTTCTATCATCTTTGCCAAAATTTCTCCTGACTTTGAACAAGTTAGCTAGCTTCTCTGCTTGCATTTTACTATTTATAAAACAAAAAATAAAATTCTCCTTTCCTAATCAGCTAGAACACTTCATTAACATCTTTAAAACACTAATGAGGTACCAAAGAATGACTATCATTCACAAAGTATCTGGTTCAACTGTTACCTGCTTCAATTACTAATAAAGCAGGATAATTTTGTATCTCATTGTCATTCAAGCAAGGAACAATCTGTAAAAACAAGCTTTTGAAAATAGTTTTGGAAGCAGAAAAGACTTACCTGTTGCATTTTGCATCTCACCGGATTCATTTGTATCACTGACGTCAGTCACTGAATGATCATCGAACAGGTCATCAGATACCTGGTTATCTACTTCCATTATACTCTCCTCAGGATCATTCCCTGTTAGATCCACTTCTCCCAGTTCACTTGGTTTTCCAGTAAATGTCATCTGACAAAAACACCACATCCTATTAAAGTTGGCTTTTAAGGACAGGAGAAACACCACAGGCATAACACAAGGAAGACACTACAGTTTCGCAGTGATCTAGAATGGGTGAAGACAATAAGGGCAACACTGAATTGATGAATTTCATCCTCTGTGATAAACCTGTCTTCTACACATGTGAATTGTTTGATTTGAACTATTCCCTTCAGGGCACAAGCTTCCTAAGACAGATGCTAGTGTCTGTGTTTTAGATGGTGCCAAGGGCATTGTTAGTATTTGGAAAACAATTATCTCTACAAGACTCACAACTTCTCACTGTACTTCATAATTACAGAGAAATTAAAAGAAGGCATATGACCTTTTCAGGTCATTACTGCTTCCTCTACCAGATAACAAGTTAACAGAAGGTAAGACTCTCAGCTTCTCCTCACCTGAAAAAACAAAGGATTAGACCTGACTATAGGACAATGTGCCAAAAAAAGAGGTTTTAAGAGTTGTGCTAAACACAGTGATGTGCCACTGCATTACTTTTCTCAGTGAGAATGGAGAGCCATTTACAGTTACAAGATTTAATATCTATATAATAAACAGCTTTAAAGTTTTTTAATGCACGTAATTCCATCAAACTACAAAATAAAAAGAAGCTTTTAAAACTTCACAAGGGCATGAATCACAGAATCACAGGTTAAATGCAATGCAATGTGTTATAGAAATTCTTGCTGTGGCATGAAATCTGTGTACACTTCTACTCTAATACAGTATTAAAAAATTTCCAAAAGTAAGATAATGTTTCTGAATTTGAGCTGGCATGCTAACCTTGACCAAATGTTATTCATCTGCTCTCATTTTGCCCCTACACCTCATAGAATCATAGAATGTCCTGAGTTGGAAGGGACATACAAGGATCACCAAGTCCAACTCCAGTCCTCCTGCACAGGACAACCCCAAATTCACACCATGTCTCTGAGGGCGTTGTCCAATTGCTTCTTGAATATCGCCAGGCTCAGCGCCGTGCCTGCCTCCCTGGGGAGCCTGTTCCAGTGCTCCACCACCCTCTGGGTGAAGAACCTTTTCCTAATATCCAACCTAAAACAACCCTGGATTCACCTCTGTTCAAATTCTAAATATAAATGTTTTCAGTTAGGAATCCTCTATAAAACTCAATGTATTTTGATTTTTTTTTTCAGTACTAAGTATCTTATTTGGTTTGCCTTCAAATTATTATACTGTGAAACAATCCTCTCATAGAAGAGCACTGCATTTAGAAACAGACAGAACATGCTTACCAGATTTTTGCAAATATCTACAAGATCACTCATAAATTTTGATGTTAGCAAACGCAGGAATATATTAGACACCATCTTATTAGTGCTGTTCTGTAAGAAAGCAAGATGTACAGATAGGTTAATTCATTTTTTCAGGTACCATATGTATTATATTCAACTTTGTGATCTCACTAACAAAGAAAGAAGTATAAAATCCTTTAAAAACTTCACCTTGGTACAATTGCATAAACATTTTGTACATTGTGTTATCAAAGTCCTCAGTGAGTTGATCTGGGCATCTTCGTTCAGTTTGGTTTTAGACTGAGAAAGGCTTTCCCCAGCATAATGAACGAGAGACTAGTAAAAATAGAACACAGTTAAAATACCTTGGTTAAATTCCTTTATACATTGGCACGTACACAGTACACAGAGACGAAAGGACATGATTCTCATTCAAACAGCTTTGATATTTACAGTGTGCATCAGGGAGTTTGGATGACTTTTTTCTTGTATTTTTGTTGCATTTATTCTGCTCCAGAAGTGACAAAAAGATGGCCTAGACCTGCCTGAAACACTGATATTTTCATGACAAAAGAAAAATACAGCATCTGTCTATAATGTGTAAGTTTTGGATTTCCAAATTTAAGCAAGAAAACACCTCAGCTAGTAGTAGTAATAGTAGTAGTAGTAGTAGTAGTAGTAATAATAATAATAATAATAATAATAATAATAATAATAATAATAATAATAGCTGTCTTCCTACTGCTTTAAACCATCGAATGACCTTAAATTCCTACATAAAAGGGCTATAAATGAAAGGCCTTGTTATCCTCTAAGTAGTTCTTTGTCCACATGACCACGATTATTCTTTTAAAAGGAGTGACTCAGAAATGTATCAATATTTAGAATACTCTCCACTGCAAAACTGATGCATTGGTGTTCTGACAGAATTTCAGTGATTCCTCTTTCAGCAGCAGTAACATACTTAAACTGCTCTCAACAGCCTTTTTTTAAGCAGAAACCAGTGGAAATAATCATGCTCTGAAAATGTGTCAGTTTGAACAGAATTTTTTAAATTATTGTATATTTAATGGTTTATTAATTTTTTAATAGCTCCCAAACACACTGCTGCTTACCTTGGCGTTCTGGAACAACTTTGATTTACAGGCATCCTCTTCTTTAAATATACCAGCATAGCAATAGCAACCAAGAACACCAATCAAGAGACTGGCACATCGGACAAGGTGTTCTGCAGCAATAACCTTGCACTAAATCAAATACACAGTATAAATATGAGTGGATTATAATTAAACTTTTTTACCAAAATACAGAATCCTGTAGTCTTTATTTAAACACTTTTATATACAGATTTCATCAAAATAAACACAGATTTGCATCCTCGTGTTTCGCACTGCTGTTGCCTCAGCTCCCTAACATGTCTTTTTGGCTGTCAATGTTACAATATTCTCTGTATGTCCCATGGCCCTTACTCTTCCTTCCTTCACAATACTTTAAATTCTCCCTTTCCTTTAGATTCCACCATAGCAATACTTTCAGCTCTTTCCACATGCTCTGTTTATCCATTTTACCTCCTGCCAGGGCAAGAGACAGCTGAACTAGTCAGGAACTATATCACATTCCTACTGCTGCCTCTTCTGATCTTAGTAAATTAATAAGTTTCTTCTTAGCAGCTATTGTGTCAACAAACAAATGGCACAGATGGCTGTAAATGCATGCAAGTTTACAGCAGGAGTATTCTAGAGATCCCTTTCTACCTGTCTAAATTATCAGGATCAAAGGAGGAGGAAGAGCAGACAAATAACTATTTGTCATACTTTCTCAGGAAGGGAGACATAAAACAAGATTGCTATCACATTCCTGAAAAGCAGGTATCTATAAAAAAGATGGGAAAACTTATGCATACATGCCATTGTTACACATGTAAAACCAGGGATAAGTTTTATAGCTCCTAGTTGCCAGTACCTTGTTTCAGACTTTGGTACCACTTCTTTTAGCTCACCAAATATTACAGGACTTTAGCAGTGAATTGCAAGGAAGGCACACCACTATACTAAAACCAAAGCTAGCCTGTCAAAGGAACTGAAGTTTAAAAAGACTGCTGCTTTTGTTTTCACAAACTTTTTACCATTATGTGATGGCTCTTCTTCTACAAGTCAAGACTTTTCTCCAAAGGAGAGATTCTGTGGTATTTCAACAAGCTGAGGATACAAATAGGATCACAGGATAATTCGGACTGGAAGGAACGTCAGCAGGTCTCTGGTCCAACCTCCTGCTCACAGTAGGGTCAGCTCTGAGGTCAGAACAGGTTACTCAAGGCTTAATCCAGTCAGGGCAACCTGTGCCACTGCCTTCCTGTCTTCACGTAGATAAAATTGCCCTTGTATCCAGCGTGAACTTCTCTTGACTCTGCCTGCTATCTCTCACCTTCCACAATACACCACTGTAAAGAGCCTGACTCTGTCTTCTAGACAACCTTATAGGCACTGGCAGGCTCCCCCAAAGCCTATTAGGTCCCCCCAAAGCCACCTCTGCTCCAGGTGCAACAAGCCCTGTTTCTCTATGTCTCCTCACAGGTCAACTGCAGGAGCCCCTGCCATCTCAGTGGCCTCCACTGACTGCACTGAATGTCTGCCTTGTACTGGGAAGCCCAAAACTGGATGCAGTATTTCAGATGTTGTCTAAAGGCACTGACTACAGGGGGATAATCAGTTCCCTTGAGCACTGGCTGTGCTTTTGTTAATAGAGCACGTATTTGTAGCTTTCTTTACAATTACTCCTTTACAGAGCTGCCTCTTCTTACAAAACATAACTATTTGAGACCTCTGTGACTCAAGCTATCTTGGCTGAAAACTGGCAAGAGCTTGAAGTGTTACCGGGGCACAGAAGTTGAAACCAACATCACAAAAAGCAATAACAGTGGCTTATGTAGCAACTTTGCACAGACTTTCACTTCTATACAGCTTCTACATATTCCCACATACTTATGAAAACTATGGATATTTTGCAAATGTTGTAAAGAAATACAGACTTCTCTATTTTGTATTATTGGATATAGTTTTAAAAATGCTTGTGGCTCATTTTTTTCAGCAAAAGGAATGAAAATCTATATACTTTCCCCTGAAAATATATTGTTTGGAGCATAAATACAAGATGTGCAGTAGTTTCTAACTTACCTTAGGAGCATAGCTGCTTAAAAGCTTTTCTGACATTGCTAAAAGACAGTACTCCAGTGTTTCCCTAAGATTTTGGTCAACTGCAAGTCTTGAACGAGTCACATTTTTATCTGCAACATTTACTGCGAAGTTAGTGAAAATACCCATTTCGTCAAATGTTGTCTGCAGATACAGCTCTTCAACTTCAGAAAAACTGTTTTCTTCTTTCCCTTGTGAGTGTTGCACACTTGAAGAAGAGACACGATTTTTACTTCAGCAGTCAGTATACAAATTACAAGTCTTTACAACTATTATTTATATGCAAGAAATAAACAAAAGCAAAATAAAATATTTTATCCGTTTGTGCTTCTGAACTCTGGTTGACCTTTAATTTCTGAGGTGACTTCCATTGTGGAATGGATACAATCATTTTAGCTCTGTCTGAAGAAATTGCAAGGAAAATGAAGCCTGCACACAGATCACACGTTCTATGTGAAGAGAGATGACACACATATTCCTTATCAGGTATTCTGTTCAGTACCTGAACCTTTGACTCTGTCAGTAAGAGACTATTTTAATGTCTACTTAACACATCTTAACAAATCACAAAAGCACTATTATTTTTATAGGGTCTGAAAGGTGTTGTACAGAAAGATGCCAAAGAGCTTGAGGAATTATGCATTTCATTATCTCTGCTTGCTCAAATGACAAATATAAGAAGTTTAAGTATCTATCATGACCGATTTAAAAACATACCATGTAGCATCATTTTGGAAAAAAATCATGGCAGCTCTACAGTTCTTCATTGTCAGGCTCACAAGAATTTTTTGTAATGTAAGATGAGGAAAATCACTGCAAAAAAGAAAGTTGGTTTGTATTTTCATGCAATCACACAAGCTCTTGGGATTCCTGAAGGGCACCCAAACATTAACCAGATTAACAGCGTATCTTCAAAGACGATTAAGTTTTCACTTAAGATTTCTAACACAGTTCATGTATCTGCTATGCTATGGACAGATAACTATATTACGTCTCCAGAACGACATTCTACAGTAAGCTTAAAAAACCTATAAACTCTGCCAAAGCATTAACATAATACAGTTCTGTAAACCCACTTTTCCCTGCTCAATTTTATGTGTTACAGGGTGAGCTTGCATATAATATTATGCCACAGAAACCTTACCTGCAGAGCACAGGAAGCAACTCTACACATTCTTCCATTTCTTCCTCCAAATAGCAGGACAGTACCCATTTCATTATTGCCTCCTTTAACACAGAACCCAGATTTTTTTCACAATTATTCTGTTCCATTCCTACATCCAAATTTTCTGGCACTGAATAGGCAGACATCACTAATGATAAACAACATACAGCAGAACTGTAACAAAAATGGAACACGGGGCATTTGTGAGAAATAATGTGGTATTCGTTCATCAGCACTCTAAAGCCAAGTCAATATTTCTGCATGTTCAGGGAGTATCAAGTGCGTAAGCAAGTTAATAAGCACGCATACTGGAAAACTCCTTTATTAGAATCTTTGCATTTTCAAAAGCCACATTTTGGCTATTATAGACATTTCATGTCTATTTAAAGACTGTTTCAGCATACCTGTTTCAGAATCAAAATATACTTAGAAGAAAGCATATTTTTTAAGATCAAAAAAATCAACACCTTTCAGTCAGATTTTAAATTTTTAGTCCATTTTACATTTTTAGTCAATTTTAAATTTGAAGATGCTTGTCTCTCGTCTTCTGCCTCTGCTTTCAGACTTACGTATGTATTTATTCCCATTTCAAATGCTTAAAACACAAATGTGGGCGGTTCTTAACCACAATACACAACAATATTATTATTTTGAATAATGCAGTGGTTTGTGTTGCACAAAGAGCAATGTGAATCAGACACAAAATATTATCCTTGCTTCCCATTTTACCTTGAAGGCTTGCACGCAGGTCCTGAAAAGATCTTCCAGATTTCTTTATCTGTTACAACAAGGTTTCCCTGAATCATAGCTCCAAGTAGCCCAAAGCTCTCCACTTCAATTTGCTGGAAACTTATGCTACGAATGGTAAGAGACCAAATCTTTGCCCAGGTTCTCTGGAGCTCCTGCTTGTGGGTGCTTTTCAAATCAGTTTTCTGGTTTTGGCACAAAGCTACCTCTGTAAGACACTTCAGCACGTATGGGGTCCTTTCTCCTCGGCGCTGCTGAGGCAGTAACTGGTGAAGTACGTTGAGTAAGGGAGGTAGCTCACTGTTAGGAAGACTCATGGGATACTTTGACATTAATTGAGCTGTAACCTGTAACCTTGAAAACAAAGCGAAGCAATTAATATCAAACATACATAAATTTGCATCTTCAAAAGTAAATGAACAAACAAGGTGTTCTTCAATTGTCATTTCACACGTATGCTTTCCAGGATTGAGCTGATTTACTCACTATCAGAGGTTAAACATTCAGTATTTCTACTGTTTTTACTTGTAAAGCCTGCTCATCTAGCCTCACTAAGAATTTCCTACCAGCTGATTTCACCGACTTATTTCTTACAAGCTGAGTTCACTGATTTCTGATCACAAGAGAAGAAAATTTCAGGAAAAAAAAAAATCATTTTTCTCCTTCTTCCAGCTAGCCTGTTATACACTCTGACCCAGGGAATGACCTCAAGATTGAAATTACATTAACAGGAAACATTACAGCAACATCTCTGCAGATAAGAAAAATAAAGTTTATCAAATGAGCACAATGTTAAGCTGGGGATTGTAAATTGGAAGGGTTTTGCTCATAGCAATGGTTGCAACTCTATTCAAATTAGTAAATTACAGTATTCACAGTATTTCTTGGAGATTGCCACCTCCACACACAATGGCACGTTAACTTCTGAGCTGGACCCTGAACAGCCACTTTGCCTCAGTACTGCAAGCAGTAAATATATACACATGTACACACGCAAACCTGCTGCTCTAGCTCAGGACCCAATTCACAATGAGCTACACTGTTCTGGTATCTTGTACAGCAGTTTCCAAGAAAAGTCAGAAAGACAGGGAGGAAGAGTAACAGCAAAGAACATCCACTGTAATCTATTTTCACTAAAAAGTCAACATTCTTGGGCTTAGGACTACAACTGGTATGTTCTGGAAAAGCCTAGCTCTGGTCTTTTAACAACAACTTGACTCCCTGCTATGCTCTCTGCCACACAGTCTTCCTCCTGCAGCAGACAGTGGAAGAAGACACATAGCTATACCTCCAGTTCAGAAATGCCTCATGTCAAACAAAATACTCTTCAATCAAGGTCTAAGCTAAGATGCCAGGCCTTGCACTTCAACGGTTTTCAGGTCAGGTATTACAGTGAACTGTGTGAATTAGTCCGAAATGGTCCGAACTGTTAATGGTTGCTGTTTTATGACACAGCCAGCTTAAGACAGCAGTAAATCTCATACTAATTTCCTAATACTCATAAGCTGGATCACACACACAACACTTACACAAAGACTGGTAATATCTAGCACAAAAGACAGTTAAAAAATCAGAGGCAGTAATATCCTTACATACTACAACACAGTTTACCCAACCTCATCTATTATTTTGTAGGGAACCAAAGATAGAAAGTTTTTTAAAGCAAGAGTGCCAAGAACACTACTCACTGCTTTCTAAATGCTGTGAGAATCTAAGCTTAGTGCTTAGATATCTAATTACAGCATGTGCTGTCACCTAATTTGAAAGCACAACATATTCAGGAGAACTCTTGAATGTAAAAAGATGTCTGTAGTGATATTTGTTTCATGTAAAGATGTTATTACCAAGGTATGACATCAAAATCCTTCTGGGATCTTTGCAGGTTGTCTCGAATTACCTCCCAGCCTAGTTCAATCCTCCTGCGCTTTCCTGGTACTGTTTCATCACTGGACTCTCTTTGTGAAATGGCATATGAGTGGGTAATTTCCAGAACTTTGGTATCATCTGTAAAAACCTGTTTATAAAGAGAAATATAAAAGCATGCAAATTTTAAAAAGTAGTATTTACAGGAAAACCGAAATGTCAAACTAAACTGGTCCATTTTTTACTGCGTATAAAGTCTCTCAAGAGGCAATGAGAATTACTATTTATTATTCTTTACTATAACAGAACCTCTGCTTATAGTCTAATAAGCAACACTAGCGAAACCTAGTATAATTTAGGAGTCCACACATTTCTAAACTGCACAAAAATTAACAACTAAACACAACAGAACACAAACAAAAGGCACTAATACTTCAGTTAAATGGTTTTGAGGAAATGCTAAAGCCATATTACTTCAAAAAGCAAAATGTCCAATACAGTAAATATATAGTCAACTTTATATTCAAATAAAAATGTTACCTGATGACAAATATCTGCCATTAACTCAATCAAATTTTCCTTTACAGCAATATTACGTGAGCCTGAAGAATACTTTCCTCTGCTACTGATGAGGTTTATTTCATTCACCAGCAGATCATATAGGTTATGTAAGATACCCTGCCATTTTGTTGAGTCATATGCACCTGTACATGCAAAAAAATTTAAAAGATAACATGTACCACCCACTTGATACAATATCTTAACCTACCTAGACAACACAAAATATAGCCAAAATCAGAGTAAAGCATGCAAAGCTTAACAAATGCAGTCCTGCAAAACAAGTCTTATAATGGAGAATTAATAAAGTAAAAAAGTGAAAAAAAAAGTTAAGAGAGAATTTAATCAGCATATACAAGTAATCAGGGTAGGAACGAAGTTTCTAATAAGCAATTCTTTATCTAATTGGAAAGCCTATAATGAAAAGCAATGGATAAACTTGGACTAATTATAAACTCTGCCATTTGTAGACAAAGTAACAAAGACAAAAAAAACTTTTTTAAAAAAGATGCTATAACTGAAATAGGTCATGACAGACAATGACAATTACTGACTGATGATCTCTGACCAGTTTTATACACTAAGTCAGACTTAGACCACAGCAGTAATTTCTGGGCTTAAATAAACTTGGTAAGATATTAACTAATACATATGACAATCTAAATTCAATCTAAACTATTATTTCCCTTCCCCAAAGGCTTTGTGTTTTGATTTAGTAATCAAAATCACCTTTTGATTAAAAAAAAAACCACCCTTTACATGACTTAATCAATTAATATTCTTTTAGTGCATGCAATTTGAAAACTTATTTTCACTTTCAGTCAATATTAACCTATACCATAAAAGCACTGACAAGTAATCATCACTCCCATTAATCTTTCCAAGGCTCAGTATTGAAATTCAGGAATTTGGCACAATAATTCAAACAATCACATACAATGACAGAAAAAAAAACAGGGAGCTTTTTATTGTACCTTTTCCCTGAGTTTTTGCACCCTTTGGATGATGAATATGAACTTGGAGGCGAAATAGCTCAATTATTGATTCCTTCAGGGAATCCTTTGGTCTATACTGGATCCATATATAAAGCACAGTAGGCAAAATTTCTTCCCCTAATTTACAAATCCGTATGCGACAGTTGACAGCAAACTTATTGCAGAAGATATTAATTGCTCCAACAATATGATCCAGGCCTGCAGTATTCTTCTCCTGCCTGCAACATAAACCAAACGCTCAAACTTCCAGAAGAAATAACCTTACTCTTTTTACAGGAATTGTTTAAGTGTAAATCCTAGCAAGTAACTATATTCAGAATATTATTTGCCTAACAAATGCAGAAGTTATTAATATTTTAAAGAATTTATTAAATTGGCGTTCAAAGACAGAACAAAATATGTTTAAAGTAGTATTACCTGCTATTACTCAAGTCTAATCCCAAATACCTAAAATGAGTTCTTCTCTAAAAGTAGGTATTTGCATACAAAAGGAGCACTTGCAACATACCTTGCACACTGCATTGCTTTGGAAAAGAAGGTAAGCATATCAGAACTCAACCCATCAGTCTGGAAGCAGTAGCCCCTCGTAAGTGTGTGAATTATCCTAGCCACCAAGACTCTATTAATCTTCCCAGAAGGTCTGAGGTATAATTGTCCATACAGAATCAGCAACTCTGCAAATGTATTAAAAAAAAGGTATATATGACATATATATTACAAAGGATTACACAAAAAAATGATTGAAGCAAAACATTGCATTAAATATACAGAAACCACCATTGCGAATTCAGCTGCATGTCCTTATTCACAGAAGTTAACTGAGGAAAAAACCACAACACAACGTGGTTTTGTCTACACTGTAGTGAAGTTATATTCCTTTATATATCTGACAGAGATAGCCTGACAACCGTCAACTCTACTGGTCAGTAGCTCATCAGTTTGGAGTAAGTTCTCCACAGACAGCCAGGATCAAAGCTTCTGAGGCACTCTCTCAGAACCTCTTCTTTTGAATACCCTGCATGGGTGACATTGATGACACCACCCAGGGCCCTGAGCTCTGGATTCCTGTATTGCAGAAAAGCCAGCTTGGGACAACTATAAATGAAAAAATTGCAAAGCTACTGCTTCATTGTTTTGCAGGCCTTCGTAGATTTATGGACATCTTGGACTCCAGCAGGACTCATAATGCCACATTCACTAAGCCCTTCCTAACCCTGGCCTCAGATTCAATAGAGATATCAGCACCTTCTTTCCAAGCAGGCATAGGGTCATTTGCAGAACTCAGGTGACTCTCTGAATCATGGGAATCAGAAACAGCCCATATCTCTGTATTACTGCACCACATAGCTTTAACCTGGTGACAACAGTGCCCAAGCCTCGTTTAACGGTGTCCCTTCTGCATAAAGTGTGGAAGTGGAATGTGCATCAAAGACCCCCAGAACAGGGGTCCTACGCAACTACAAGAGCACTGCAGCCCATGGTCACAACAGCCCACACCGATGCTGCTCCCTGTCCCTGCAGGGGATTCTTATACTGGGACCTCCTCAGGTTGGGAAATCACTTCTGCTCACACCTGCAGAGCACTTACTGGCTGAACTCTTTTCACATCTACTCTCCGTGCTTTCTGCTGACCTCCCCTCAAAGAACACACTTGGAAGGAAAGCACACAACTTCATACAAAGCCTAGAATCAAAACAGGAACACAACGTGCAGCAGAACAAGCACATGAACAAAAAGCATTCAGAAAATAAGAAAACTTGATCCCACAACACCAGCTGATCTCTTCTCATAGCTGACCTGGCTGCAAGCAGGGGATTGGACTAGAAATCTCCAGAGATTCCTTCCAATTTGAATTATTCTCAAATTCCCTGAGAAAGCCAACACAGCTATAATATATACAGAGATGAACAGGAAAGAAGGGAAATATTGCAAATTATTTTTTATAACCAGGGTCTGAACATAGGAAAAGTATAGCATCCAGCAATACGATCCTTCTGAAGGCCAACAGGGTCTACTGGAAACTACAAGATCTGGTTGACCTGGCAGGCACAATGCTTCTTTTCTCCATAGAGAAAAAAAGATCCCAGAAGTCATAATGGTCTCTAAACACTGCTGTCATGCCTTATCCTCCATGCTCCATTTAGACACCTGAACAGAGACTTTGTGAACCAGGCCCCCACACAAATTGCTTGAAGAGTTGAAAACCCCTTCCCTACTTGACTGAGCTTCCTCTTTTTTTCTCCAAGTCCAACTGCCTGCATACCAGTCACTACTTATGAGCACAGGCTAGTGTATTTTCAAGCTGGAACTGCCACCTCTCCAGCACTTTGTGTTCCCAAACCTCATCTCACTCAGCCAAGACCTGCTATGAGTCCTGCTTATAAAGCCTCATGATCCCCTCAAACACAGCTTTCATGCTGTCCTCCATCTCCTCCCGCCTTCAGCCCTGCAGTGTTGCAGCATCCTCTCTCGGATGCCCACAACAACATGGGGAACAGATCAGGGGTGAGATGTAGGGTAAAGAAGCTGCTGTGGCATCCTCCTCTTCAGAAAAATATGCAAAAGAAAGGAAAGAAAGTCCATTGGTCCTTGAATATATGTGACAATGCATGGTTCTGTTGTTTATTGCCATCTTTCCCACAGTTCTTAGAGTATCGGGGATGGAATTTTCTGTAGGTGTCGGTAACATTGGGACAGATACAATTCTGCCTTAATCCTACAGCAGACAGGTGAAATCAAGCTCTGAAAACTCTTAAGACAAACTAACTTCAGGACCAGGGGTGGCACAGTAAATAGGGCATCTGGACATTTAGATTAAGGAAGACGCAGGGTAACTTTTTAAGCAGCAAGAGTGGAAAGAGGCCTCCTTGGCAGTATCAGTTCCTCCTTGTTTTGGTGGCTGGTGTTAATGGAAGATGGATTGAGAATCTGCTGCTGCTTTGAGTGCCTGAGGGGTACTGGATGAGGTCTTTGAGCACCAATGAATGATATTTTTGCTGTGAATGAGCTCTGAAAAAAGCAACTACTTTGCTAGATTAAGGAACAGTTTACGCTTTCATCCTATGGAGATCACACAAACTGCCCACATCAGTGATCAGCTACCTGGAATTTCTGCTGACGCGAAAGTTTACTTATATGTGTCTCTCATCCTGGATGATGACTTTGCATGCCACGACCTTAGTGTGCCCTTAGAAACAAAAGCATATCAGCAAGTGGAACAGAACATCCTTTTCATCCTCCTTCCCTGCTGATGACCCCCTAGTTACAGACTACCTGATGAATAAAAGTGCTTCTCAACTCTATGTATGACGTTCTTATGAACTCCCAGTACTGTGAAATAAAAGTAACTGTTTAGCACCACACAGAGTCTCCACACTAGAACATTAATGACTGGCAGATGTTTAAGGAGTAAGGCTACTCCCCCGTAGCTGACACAGGACAGCTGAACATTCAGCCTTGTCAGTATGTGTTCGGGTATGTGTTGCGAAGGGGGTGTCACCACAATCGCCCACCACCTCACCCAGTAACAGACATGCTGGAAAAAATAGAAACCTTTCAACCTACTGTCATGGTTTAGCTCAGGACAGACTGAGCATACACATTAATTGATGCACAGTAATTTCCATATTTATTGCCTCAGAGAAACTACAAAAAAAAAACCCTAAATAATTGCAGAAAAATGGTTGTCTCTCCTTCCCCTCTTCTTGCTGACAAAAGCAGCAGTTGTCAGTGGTCAAGTGCAGCAGAGTGTTAAGCATGTTGGTTCTGGCTATGTGAGCTTGGTCCCAGCCATCCCTACAGGTCCTCCACAGTCTAAAGGTAGAACCATGCTGATACACCATCACCCCTTTACCCCTTCAAGCTGAGGTGGGTGAGTTTTATGAAGTGGAAAGCACCTTCCAGATTGTTTTACGTTTACCTGTCAGTGGAGTGCTCTGAGCTATTGTTCATTGATTGGTGTAGCATGTCACTGGATCATTTAAGCAGGCTCAGCTATGAGATCAGACCAGCTAGTGTCGCTGGATCACTCATTCTTGTGTAAGTTTGGTTCTGCTATTTCTGCCAGTTACATCGTTATTCCCCAAGAACACCTGCCTAACTGTGCTTTATCTGACAAAAAGTTACATCCCTAACACCTGCATAGCAGCATACCAAAGGTCAAACTGCAGGCTTTTTGACATTTGCCTCATTGCTCAAGTTATACCAGCTCAGTAGGCCATGACACTTTCCACCCCTTGCTCTATACTTCCCTAACATTCACTTGTTTGACAGTACATAGTGGGAGGTCACTGGCATCATAGATTATATCCTTTGTGACAGTCTTCAGACTCAAGGCTCGGAGATAATAGAAGATATGCTGTATCTAGTCAATCCCATGTTCATCTGTCCATAATTTCATTGTTTTGTTTCTAAAGTGACATCTATTACCAGACCCAATTATTTCTGGTGTACCAGATCTCCATAAAATTTCTTTTTCAAGACCTACTACAGTGATTTTAGCAGTCGCATAAGCTAGCGGGTAAGCCTCCTGCCAGCTCACAGTCATTTCTTTAAAATAGCTAGGACACATTGATTCCCCCTACTAGGCCCATACAAAGGTCCAATGCAGTCTACTTATCACACATCTCCAGTATGGTAGTTTAAACGACAGCTTTCACACTTCAGTACCTTTTGTGGTTTAGCTTTTTTCACTAATGAAAAAATTTCAAACACCTTTATTACTTGTAAAAAAGGCATCTTTAGACAAACCACTTCTCAGTCTCTTGCCCAGAGACAGGTGGAATCTCATCTTAATGTTTCATCAGTCCATCAAGTTACAGATAGGTCCACACCCCATTCCCAGTCCAGGGCTCCGTTGACTGCAGCAACTTGAGTAGTTTGGTCTGACAGTTGTCGATTTGTTCTTTGGTGGCTCTTCCTTCTGAGACATAGCTAATGAAGTATCATACCCACACACTGAGTTTTTTTCAAATTTTGTGTGATGTTTTTCCACAAGGTAGCTATCCAAATAGGCCTCCCTCATCTCTGCTAGTTCCTGTTTCCACTGCATAAGCTAGTCCCAGAGGGCTCTGGCCACCATTCAAGAGTCAGGTAAAATCTGCGCCGTTTCCTCTGTAAGGCTGCATCAATGGACAGTCTTATGGCTTGGACTTCTGCATATTGACTTGACTGTCCTTCACTTTCATCAACTTCTATCACCTGTTGGTCAGGATTCCAAATGACACTTTTCCACCTTGCCAATGGCCAACAATTAGGCAAAAGCCTTTAGCAAATGGGGCATATTACTGATTTTTTGAAAGCCTGTCATATTCCAGGGCTTCTTGAGCATGTGGTAATACCTTCAGTGACATCCCAAAAGTCACAATGTTTGGACAATCCATGAACTCCTCCAGTAGGCCAGGGCATCCCTGTTTCCCCTTATAAATCCATTTATTCCAGGTCATGCTTGTTGTGTGGAATGTCAAAGGCATTTCTCCTTTCAGCAAACAGTAAAGTACCAGCAAGTAAGGAGCCAGCAGCATTTCTGATTCCGTTGCCACTACTTCAAATGCTGCCCAGATTCCTTCATAGATGGACAATTTCTTCTGACTGCATATAGTTGGTAGCCTATAGTTGTATCTTATTGTTGCTCACGTTGTCACCCAAATGAGCCTGTTTTCCTGGTGACTTGGTACAGTGCACTCATGAGCAGACTATATCCAGGGATGCGCATTTGCCGAAATCTCACCATTCCAAGAAAACCTTGTGTTTCCTTTTTACTGATCAGTGGTGCCACTGCTGCAATGCTGTAAATCATGTCAGTAGGAATGCAATAGCACCCATCTTGCCACTTGACACCAAGAAACTATTTCTTGCACAGGTCTTCTCAACTTCTCTCTTTTGAGCACAAATCTTGCATTTAGTAAAGTTCTAATTATCTCTTTGCTTGTTATACACATCATGAGCAATGTTTCCCCATACTACAATGTCATCAATGTACTCTAAGTATTGTGGGGCACTGCCCTCTTCCAAAACATTTTATACAAGTCTGTGATAGATAGGCTATGCTTCCATCCTCATGGCAGAAGGTTCTAGGCATATTGTACTCCTCTCCCGGTAAAGACAAACTGTGGTTTACACTCAACCAGGGAAACAGGAAAAAAAAAGCATCAGCTGCGTCAATGGTCATACACTGGGTAGCTCTCTTTGCTTTGAGTTCCTACTGTAGTTCTGGTATACCTGGTACTGCAGTGTTCAAGGGTGACGTTACCTTATTAAAAGATCAATTACCTCTGATTAATCTGATAGAATCATAGAATCGTTGAGGTTGGAAAAGACCCGTAAGATCATTGAGTCCAACCACTAACCTAGCACTGCCAAGTCCACCAACTAAACCATATCCTCAAGCACCACATCTGCCCTTCTTTTAAATACCTCCAGGGATGGAGACTCAACCACCTCCCTGTGCAGCCTGTTCCAATGCTTGACAACCCTTTCGGTGAAGAATTTTTTCCTAATATCCAACCTAAACTTCCCCCGGTGCAGCTTGAGGCCATTTCCTCTCATCCTATCGCTTGTTACTAGGGAGAAGAGACTGACCCCCGCCTCGCTGCAACCTTTCAGGTAGTTGTAGAGAGTGGTAAGGTCTCCCCTCAGCCTCCTCTTCTCCAGGCTAAACAACCCCAGCTCCCTCAACCTCTCCTCATCAGACTTGTTCTCTAGACCCTTCACCAGCTTCATTGCCCTTCTCTGGACACGCTCCAGCACCTTGATGTCCTTCTTGTAGTGAGGGGCCCAAAAATGAACACAGTACTTGAGGTGCGGCCTCACCAGTGCCGAGCACAGGGACACGATCACCTCCCTGCTCCTGCTGGCTGCACTATTCCTGATACACGCCAGGATGCCATTGGCCTTCTTGGCCACCTGAGCATGCTGCCAGCTCATGTTCAGCTGGCTGTCAACCAACACCCCCAGGTCCTTTTCCTCCAGGCACCTCTCCAGCCACTCCTCCCCAAGCCTGTAGCATTGGATGGGGTTGTTGTGACCCAAGTGCAGGACCTGGCACTTGGCCTTGTTGAATCTCATACCTTTGGCTCCGGCCCAACGACCCAGCCTGTCCAGCTCCCTCTGTAGGGCCTTCCTGCCCTCCAGCAGATCGACACTTCCACCCAGCTTGGTGTCGCCTGCAAACTTACTGAGGGTGCACTCAATCCCCTCATCCAGATCATCAGTGAAGATATTGAACAGGACCAGCCCCAGCACTGAGCCCTGGGAACCACCACTCGTGACTGGCCGCCAACTGGATTTGACTCCATTCACCACCACTCTCTGTGCTCGGCCGTCCAGCCAGTTTTTAACCCAGCGCAGAGCACACTTGTCCAAGCCGTGAGCAGCCGGCTTCTCCAGGAGAATGCTGTGGGAGACGATGTCAAAGGCCTTACTAAAGTCCAAGTAGACAATGCCCACAGCCTTTCCCTCATCCACTAAGCGGGTCACCTTATCATAGAAGGAGACCAGGTTAGTGAGGCAGGATCTCCCTTTCATAAACCCATGCTGGCTGAGCCCGATCCCCTGGTTGTCCCACATGTACTGTGTAATGGCATTCAAGATGATCTGCTCCATGACCTTTCCCAGCACAAAGGGTCCAATCACATTTGGATTTTCACATGAGCCTGACAGGATTGTCAACGAGCGAATGGGTTTGAGGAACTACCCCTCAACTTCCCAGTCCTTTGATAAGACCATGTACAGGATTGAGTACATCTCTGTTGGCCCAACACTGTCACCAGTGCACTGAGTTGCAACCAGGATCAACTAGGTTGATGTCTGTTGCAGCCCTGACTCCTCCTCTTTGAGAGAGTCAGGCAGTGGAGCAAAAAGGTGTCCTCATTCATTACTGCAGTGGCAATACCAAATGCCCACCGATGTCCTCATGGGTCCCTAAACTATCTAGTCATTAAAAGATGTCAACGGCCAAGATGCAAGAGGCATATGGTCCCAATACCAGTTCACAGGCCTCCTGGTTTCCTTTAGTAAGACTGATTTGAGCCTCTTCTATCTACAGCTTCCACTGGCCTCACGTGACTTCTTTGATGATGTAGCCAGTGTATACCAATATGGCAGCTCCTCATAATTTTTAAGGGTACAACTATCAACATTGAAGTTCAGAGCTTCCAGCAGGTAAGAGTGCCTCGCTAAGTCAGTATCTACTTATCAAATCTAACTGCTTTGGGACAACAGGTGGAATCTATGTTCTTACTTTCAACTCCTGCACCAGATCACTGATTTTATTAAAAGAAAGCAGACTTCTCCATTGTACTCCAAGAATTATAAACAAGCATTAAGGTGAAATCACTAAAAAAAATTATGATAACCTTTACAAACCTCATACAACCCTCATTTAATAAAAGCAACTCGCTTCATTTAATGGATTTAATTCTGACTTCCTCTAGATCTATGGACTTCAGTCTTGCCTCATTTCAGTAAACAAATTCCGCTGTGCTCCTTATGATCTAACATCACAATTTCTTCTGTCACACTTCCAGCTTCAGTCCCTACAGAGATCTGGCTCAATTCCATGTTCCTAAACTACCTAACTCCCACAGGCTCCTCATATAACCTGTATGTACCCTTCCAGTGACTGTCTCTGTTTTCCTTCTCTGCCTTCTTCAGTATCTCTTCAACATCCCTGGCTTCGTGTCCCATTCCCTACCTGCCAACCCTCAGTTCTACCCGAGTACCCTGTTCTTCTTCAGATGCCTTTCCTGATTATTGCTCTGAACTCCAGCTTCCAGCCTCCTTATCTGATTAGCCCCTGCCCTTGCATTCTGCCCCAACCTGAAGGCTGACAGCCCTTTGTGTTTTCCCCCGTTCACTAGCTCCTAGTCTCAGCCGGCTTCTCCATACACTTCCAGCTTCCCCTTTAATCTTCAGCTTCCAGTTCTATCTCCATGGCCACAAGGTACCTACTTCTTTAACTTCTGAGATCCCACTCTCAGTCCCTCCAATCAGTTCAGTCACTTGTTTTGCCAGTCTTCTGCAGGTTTTTTTGCTTCCCCTTTCACTCCCAATATCACCAGACCCTTCTTCTGAGTTCTTTGCAGGTTTATTTCCATTCTGTAGTTAAGCAACTCTCTTCAAGCTACAGAGCAGATTATTTTCTCATTAAATGCTTTTCAGAAATCCAAACTCAGACTTCAAAGCACTACACTATACAAATATAGTATTTCTACACTTTCTCCAGAATTGCACATGCAACATTCAACAAACTAGACTGTAAAACTTCTAATACCTTTTTTCTTTTTTGTATTACGGTGCTATTACATTAACAAATGCAAAGAGACAGGCTGAGAGCTTACAACATGTCAGTTAGATTATTCAAAATACACAAACACTCTTCTCCATGCTAAATAAATTAACTGTCTTGGAGTTAAATCCAATCCTCTGAAAAGTGCAAAATTAAGTTTGCATTTCCACTCAGTTCAGGTTGCATGCTATACCATTACTCAACTTCTTAATCTGTTTTTGTCTATTTACATCTGAAGCTTTCTACTTTTTCTTCATACGCAGTATGTGCATATAACAACAATGAATCGATGTTTTTTTAGGACCTTCATGAGCCCACAAAACTCAGATAATAAAATTTAACAGTAAAGCATTAAATATATCAAAACTATACTAATCAACAACTAATAACTTGTAAAAAATGGCACACCAACACCAGTTTTACTGAGGTTATTTCCAGCACACACATTGTGTGGATTTGTTATACACATTAAGCCCTGTGAAGACAATGCATACATAACCTGTCTGTATATAAGTACATATGTTTCAGTAAACAACAGCCAAACAGTATGCAGAAAGGAAAAAAAAAAAACCAAACCCACAATTCCTAATCTTTGCTGCTCTGCTTATTTCAACTGTAAGTCTTCAAGGCTGACACTATTTTACTCCATGGTTTGCACAGCATCTCACACAACAGACGATCAAACAAATTGAAATCATCTAAAACAAGCTCCTCTAATAGGAGAAGACATTTGTAAGTAGGGTTAAAATCTTACCTGACCACTGCTGCTGGGATATCTCACACCAATATTTCCTTACTGAGAGGATGTCTTTTAGGAGTATACTACTACAGTCAGATCCATAAGCAGCACAACTTGTTGGATCTTTTATAATTTCCATGACATAAATCAGAAGTTCCTGACATTTCAGCCTGGGTCCTCCTACATGAAGAAATACCATGCGACTGTAATTAATCCAAAGTGTACCAAATAAGTCTGGAATTAACTGTTTGTAAATGTTTACTTAAAATAAAAAAACCTCCCATCCTACAGTTCAGAAACAGTTATGTTAGAAATCACCTTCTTAAACTGTTTCTAAGAAAGAAATTACTTATGAGAGGATACTTCGGTTACATACACCTTGAATAACGAGAAAAAGGCACTATGAGCATCAACAAGGACAGAGACAGAGCGCAAAGGACTGATTCAAAGATATTTAAATTGTAAACACCTGGAAGCAAGCATGATAAAACCCACTCTGGTAACTTATTTCAGAGTAAAAATCCAAAGTTGACAGCAAACCACCAAAACAAAACAGTAATTCTATATGAATATATATGACTGACTTTTGTTAGCACATCTGATGAAATATTTGACCAAGTTCCCAATTTCTTGCATCTTTTTCTGCCTGGTAGTTTGGGTTGAAGCAGATGCATTTGGTTTTGTCAGTTGGAGGTTTTTCATTTCTTTCTGGAAACATTTCTGCAGGACACTTCAAAAACAAAAGGGATATTGATCAAGGATCTGCACATTTATCACTAAAGTAAAATATGTAAATGTTGTTTTAGCCCCAAGTGTCAGTGCTTATTCTCCTCGCAATTGTAATGATCAAAGACTAAAAACAACTGAAATATATTACAGTCTAAGCATGATGGAAATAGTCTATGAAAGGAGCTATTAGTTTTAAAGATAATCCAGAAGCAACTTGAATAGGAACCAAACCTTCCTTTAAACTTTGCATGATACTAAACAAAATTTATAACTGGGAAAAAAAGCAACGCTAAGTCGTTTTATTTATGTTGCGAAACTATACACCTCTACAAAAATAATAACTACTCTTCATTGTTTTTATTGGGAAAACCTTCAAGTCCTATTTCTCCATCATTTAAAATTAACATATAGATTAGATTTTAGATCTAACAATAGATTACATTTTTCACTGGCTTTGTCACTGGCAATTACTGAAGATTTTCTGGCAATACTACAAGTAGTATTTTTGTATTCCTCTTATGTATTTCTAATATGTTATCGGCTATCTCAAAAGCATCACATCAAATTTATCAAATACTTCATATGGTATTTTTGGTACAGCCATGAAACAAGACCTATTCCAACACTGCTCAATTAAAAAAAAACATAATGGAAAGCTGACCAGACACCAGTCTATGAAAACTAATGCTTCAGATGCACTTTTACCATGAAATTTAACACTGGTCCCAGCTGCTCTACGAACTTCTCACACTCATGCTCAGTCCAATCTTGTAGTACACCGAAAGCAGACTATATCAAAGATAGGCCTCTACAAACCTCAGCACAGTTTCTTTAATGCACAAGCCACGGTCCCTCTACTGTGTCTTGGAGAACTCAGTAACACAAAAAATTCTAATGGGGTATGTATAATCTACATATGGACTATATGTTGAAAATCAGATGCAGAGGATAATTTTCAACAGAAGAAAGCAACTTATTTTTGCAAGAAAAACGATCACCCAATTAATGATCAATATCTTAGCAGTTAAGTTTTCTGTATGTGATAAGTGTTGCATTTTTGGCTATTTCTTTGGAGACTAACGTAAGTAATTTCTTGTTCACAAGCTGACAAGAAGTCTAAATCAATCTGCAGAAAGATAAGCTGTTAAATAGGCCCAATAAAAAAAAGAATGATGTTCCACATAAGAAAGTCAGGACTATTCACAAAGGAAAAAAAGAAACTACCTAAATACAGCATCCCAGTTGAGTTGCTTTCCTTGTTTAGAATCAGAATTCCGGTCCAGCTGGAGAACTGTTTCAGAATCACGGAGAAGATGCTTGAAATTTTCAATTTCCTTCTGAAAAATGTATTTCAAGAAAAAGAATTACAAATGATTCCCTACATTGTTAACTGAGGCACAGACACCAGAAGAAAACTTGTTACCCTTCGCTCCACAGCTTTCTCATTTTCAAGGCGACGACAACAAATGAGCAGATCATGTAATGCAAGACTCATGGTTCAGTTTAAAAGAACAGTTATTTGTATCTGCACACAGAAGAAAAGGATAAACCAGTAATTATATTACTTAACATAGAGCCAAGTTAACCAGTCCAAAAATTGGGAATGCAATATATTGAAAATCCAGTATCAAACACAACTGCAGTGTTATTTCACTGAAAAGCTCATTCAGCTCTGGGTTAGCCTTATTGGTCACAAGACTGAAGCAGTGTCTCACATCAAGAACGTAATCTATTCCCACAGGCATCATTCAGAAAGAACAGTAGCAGAGACCCCCTTCACACGACTCTGATTTCTTCTCTTTTTATGAGTGGTAAGAGAGTAGAGTTGGTCAGACAATAGGGAGCAAAATTATAAGATTAAGATGACACAGGGCTGAATACATTCAGGCAACTAGCACTAGTTTTCAGTAGCTAGTGGTTATCAGCAGCTGCCTTAACCTGACGCTGCCAGGAAAAGGTAGCACTTTGAAAACTCTCTTCCTTTCTCACACCCTACATTTTCATAGGTATTGTAAAATGTGTTCATCTGATTGTGTCAATATGGAACTGTTTGTGCTTGTGTAACCGAGGGCCGTTCAATTGACTTGCTAACTGTCTTAATGGTTGGAATGTTGATTGGCGATTTGTTACTAACAGTGGAAACATCCTGATACAATGGAGAGTACCAAGATAAGGGAAGGCCACAAATCAGCCAGTAGTGATAACTGGGAACTTCTTGGCTCAGAAGGTGCTGAAGCAGGTAAACTGGGGGAAAGGTAATTCCAGCAGGGGGAGATTGTGCCCACCGACCCAATTCAGGACCAAAAAGACTTGCCCCCCCACACCTGTAAAGAGCATGCATGCTAATCTACATGGCAAGCGTGGCTAATTTAAATACGGCTGACCTACGGCAAATGGGATGCTTATCCCTGACCAATGAGTGTAAACTTAGGCGTGTTTTTACTAATTGTTATTAATTAAGTAACTGAATATAAACCCTGTAGTATTGTATGACAGTATGCACGTTAGGTGGAAGGATCCCCCGTGCATCCAGCGCTGCTTGCTTGTCCCTATTCGATGAATTGTAAACTTTAATTGAAATTTTGTTTAAGGCTAAATTAATTATAATAGTATGAACTACCATACTGCCAAACCCCTCTGAACTCAACAGGTCAATGGATATTCAAGCATCAATCATAAGAGAAAACAACTTTCTCCTTCCGTGACCACTTAAAATGATACCTCATTTCCTTCAACAGAGGTTGGAGTTAGTGAGACCTCGCATTTCTGGATTATATAAAGTTATGCTGATGTAGATCACAACAATGACGTTGTATGCAGCTTCCACGCTTCTCCTTTTACCGCTTTAAAGTAGCCCCGAGAAAAACTGCCTGAAAAAAGACAGATAAGACAAGTCAGAAGTAACTCCATGTGTATGCTGCTGGGGGTGCAATAAGCAATTGCAAAGGGGTGTTCATGATGCATAGCACTGCATCTTGAGCACTTAAGTGATAATATAACCGTATCCATTCAGACAAGTAAAACTTTAAATGTCCACTGTCTGAGAGTACATTTATTTCTGTTGGCTTCAATCAAGGTCAGGCTGGGACTAAGTATGCTCAGAGATATGGTGACTGATTGGGTGTGTATGAAAAGGAAAATGTCATAAGCGTGAAGGCTGGCTGTACTGTATAGCTGAACTCATTTGGGTGATGAGCTGTTCCCCTACTAGCTTGCTGCTTTTGCTGAAAAAGATACAGAAAGGAAAAAGCAACTGTTTAAACACAAATGGCTTCTAAACTGCTGATAGGCTGAAAAACGGTTGACCGAGAACTGCTGCAACATGGGTTGTATGTTGTAGGGACTGGGCATCAAAGGGGAAGAAGCCAGCCCTCTCGTTTGTATTTAACAGTATTTCAATTGCCATAACAACAGCAGCGAAGAAATCCTAAGACTGGATCCATCCACTATTTCTCTGCCAGTTACATAGTTCTCCAACCATCATATTATGACAACGTCCACCCTCTATAAAAACTACAGAGGACAAGAAAGGAACGCACCAAAAAACACAAAAAGCCCAGCCCACAGAGAGGTGCTACCAACGGGCGCGCGGATCAATTACAACTAACGGGCGCCATCCAGCCGCTCCGACGAGACGAGCTCCGCCTCTGCCCACACCCCCGCGAGACGCCCCACGGCACGCGCGGAGCCCCACAGGGGCGCGGAGCCGAGCCCGGGCTCCTCACCTCGGCCGCCCGCGGGTGGCGGGGCTAAGGGCCGGGCTCACCGCCCTCCCGCCAGAACGCGAGCCCGGGGAGGGGAAAGGGAAAGGGAGGGCGAGCAGCCCCTCAGGGCCACGGGGCCTCGTGCGGGAGGAGGCCCGCTGCGGGTCAGAAGGGGAGAGCAGGAGCGGGCCCACCTCCGAGCGGCTTGACGGGCGGCGGCAGCAGACCGGGGAGAGGAACGAGCGGACGGCCGCCCGCAGCTGCGGCGTGCTGCCTGCACCCTGCCCTCCCCTTCTCCCCGCGGGCGGCGTGGGGCGGCGTCTGCTGGCGAACCTGGAAGCGGATGCCCGGGCACGGCGAGTTCCGGCGGAAGGGGCCGGGCGCGGCGCTGGCTGGCGGAGTTTCGGCGCCTTCCCCTCGGTGGCGGGGTGGCGGCGGCGCGCCTCCGTGAGCTGCGTCCCGCTGCCTCCCCCCTCCTCCTCGCTCCTCCTCCTCTCCCTCCTCTCCCCGTTCCCCTCGCCGCCGCGGGCCATGCTGCTGCCGTCCGACGTGGCCCGGCTGGTGCTGGGTGAGTGCGTGAGAGCGGGGCGGGGGGCGGCGGGGAGGTGGCGGCCGCGCCTCCGGGGCCCCGCTGGGGACTGTCAGCGCCTGGGGCTGCGCAGGGGCCTGTCAGCCGCCGGCAGCGCACCGGGCGCGGCGGGAGAGTGCAGCGGCTGCGCCCTTGACCCTCCGCCGCGTCGAGTTCGTCCCCCTCCGGGCTGGAATTGTCACTGCCTCCGCCGCCGGGCCCGGTGGTCTCCGGGCTGTCCCCCCGGCCAGGCCTCTAGCGGGAAGCGAACTCCGCTTGGTCTGGAGGGAGTTTGGGGCCCCTGGAGCCGCCTCGGGCGCGGGGGAGCGCGGCGGTGCGGTGCTGCTGCCCGGCCGTGCCTTCGGCTCAGGCTCTCCACGAGTTCAAGAAAACGTGGTGGTCTGTGGTGTCCACCTGCAGGCAGGTACCTGGTCAATGGGGTCTAATAAAGTATCTGATTACAGGAGGAATACAAGGGTCACCCACAACACCAGAGGAGGCTAGGTTAAGGTTCAGCTGGTTTTTCTTTCCCTCCCTGTTTCTGTCACCTCCGAGGCTGCAGAGAGTTGGGGTTTGCTCCGTGTCTGTGGAAGGCACAGAGTAAGTGTATGCAGGATGTCGGCAGCAGGTGGTGAATTTTTTTAAATGGCTTTATGCTTTGGGTTATTTGGATACTGCCAAAGGTAAGAACAAATGGATGGTAATCAAAAATATGACCCACGTATTTAAGTCCCACACATAAGTACTTATTGTCATAGGTTTACATATACATTCATATCGTGAGATTCAGTTTTCAGTTGTCCACAGGTTTTTTTTAATCCAAAGCAGTTGAGGCTGAGTCTTTTGTTTGGTGTTTCTCCAGCACAATTTATTTTTAGATACTACCTGAAATGTTTCTCACTACTGTCTTGAGAAACAAGGCTAGTAAGAGTTGCAGTGTTTTTATTATTGCGAAGTAACAGAGGGTTATTAGAACTCCAAGCATTTTCAAAGAAGATTTTAAATCATGCAAGGGAGATCTCTCGCTGTACATCTCCATAGAGAATTGGTTAAGTTACAGGTTTCTGGGTGGGATGCCTATCTTGCATGCTGACCAGAGGCTTGCAGACATAATAGACAATCTTGGCGATGTCATGTGTACTAAGGGTGATCTATCCTATCTTGTGTCTGTTGTGGCATGCTTGTGTGCATCATGTCTAGAAACCTGAGGTTGCAGAACAGGATATTCCTTGTAGCTATTTCTGTCTTCTCGTAGGGATTCCTCTTCCATGAAGCATCTCTGAATTCAGGTGGATAAACAGGCTTCCCAGTGCGATTCTTCCATCTTTCCCCACCCCCACCCCCCCCCGATAAGTCTTTCTGGTGCTGTGAAGGTTGATGAATATAGGTTTAAGAAACAGAACTAAAATTGTAAAATGAACTCACGTATAGAAAAATATATAAGAAAATGTATCTTTTTCTAATTAATGTAAGAGTAAATGTGTACTGAGTTAGACGTGTGTCTTTACATTTCTTAAGTTAGGAATGATTCAATATTTTGCTCTAGTTCAGAAGGTACTGTACCTTTTGTACCTTTAATTTGGTTTTGGCAACGTTAAAGATTGTGTACTGTTATGTCATTATACCATGCGTGCACAAGCAGTTCAGTTGCACAGAAGATCTTACTTCAGACATTTTTAAACTTTGGAATGCCTTATTTTGTGGGAAATTGGTGTACGTGCCAAACGTGCCTGTAGGCCAGCATTCGGTCATCCCTTGCTGTACTGTAGTAGTGGGTTCAAGAAAGAAAATTTGCAACTTTTTACGTAAATGTCTGGATGAGTATGACTGTAAGAACAGTCACACCAGCACAGATCAAAGCTCCACCTAGCCTAATACCCTGTCTTCCATCCTGGCCTACAGTGGATAGGACCGAGACTGGCATATAATTGTGTTTCCCCAAAATACACTTTCCACTTCCCGCAATTTGTGACTTGAGAGTTTTCTAGCAAAATGTATTTGAAAAATTAAATAGGACAGCCCTTTCCTTTCCACAGGTACCGCTAATCATCTCTGTCAGGTAGGCCAGCTCGTACATTGTGATTAAATTCACAGTGGTTATTCCCAAACTGTGTTTAACTTCCAAGTTTGTGTATTTGTTGAAGACCTGAACAAGGGCTTATGTGTCTGAAATATGATCTGTTTTTTCCAGCTATACTCAGATCTGCTGAAAGATACTTGTCTTCATGCAAACTTAAAGGCTGCATTTTTCTGTAGGCATTCCTCAACTGAGGTGGACCATTTTGGGGGTCCAGTGAAAATAGATATTCTGTTGTATATATAGCCTGCATTATATAATTAGGCACATACTTTAGCCTTTCTTTAAAACATTGCATGTTCAATTCTGCTATAATCAAGAAAGAAAAGGCATTTTCTTTTGTGGTTCTTTGTTCTATAATCCTTCATTCAAATTGGCCTATTTCTATCTTTAACGTTTAGAGTATTTGAAGATTAAAGCAGGGTTTAAAAAGTTTGATTAAAACAGAACATGTTTGCTGAGGAATGAAATTTTGGAAAAGTAACCTTTTCCAGTATATTTCCTATATATTTTCCTACTGAGTCTTGGGGTGTGTACAGGGCACAAGTTGCAGCTACTACATCTACTAAAAATTACAGTAAGGGGGGGACACCTTTTTCTGTTATTAATTTTTGTACAATGCCTTTTTTTTAATAAATCTTACACATTGTTTTAACAGCTGTTGTAACTTCCTGTTTTGAAACAGAAGGATGCATGGAGAGCTAATGTTACATAGCAATGCATTTTATTAACAAAGTATTGTAGAATACCATTTAGTTATCAAACTGGGTTGTTCAGCCTATGTGAGAGTTAGTTTGTCTGCCTCCTGAGCCAGGAACTTTTATTTTCTTGTCTGTACTAAAGATCAACTAGAAACTGTTCATATTGCCTTACTTCCAGTCATGAATAGTAATATTAATAATATTTTGTCCTCTTTCTGGTTTTAACTATTAAAGAAATATTTTGCAAGACATATGTTCTTTCAAAATGACTTCACTTTACTTGTCTAACATACAAGTCTTTACCTCATTATTTCAACACTGTACACAGCTGGTTATGTTAATGCTTTGGTACTTATTGAGCAGAAGTAATGAATGAAATAGCAGAATTTTCCATCGAATTTGTTGCAGGGTATTTACAACAGGAAAAACTTCTAGCTACCTGCCGTGAATTTATTTTGGAAAGCTCAGATTTGAAAGAATATGCAGAGCACTGTACAGAGGATGGGTTTATTCCAGCCTGCTTGCTGGTGAGTTTGTATTTGCAAAGCAGAAGGTTAAATTGTCTTGCATCCATAGAAAGGAAAATTGAGATTTCTCAGTATAACAGTTAGTCCTCAAATGCTGCTTAAAATGTTTAATTAGATCGTCCCCTCTGGTTTGGGTTGGGAGGGGGTGTTGCATCTTGTGGTATTAGCAGTTATTTGGTTTCTAATATTTAAACTTACTAAGAAACATTTAAGCATAAAATATGCAAATTGGTTTCAGCATATTACATTTAGTCTGCTTTATAGCTTTGAGGTTGATTTATAGAAGAGTGTCGCAAGGGTTTTGTTGATTTCAGGGCTGCACTTGTAATTTATTGGAGATTACTTTCCTATCCTAGATGCGGCAGCCAGTAATGTTCCATTTCAAGTACGTATTAACTATTTAGGTACCTTACCGCAGTTTTATGTAAGGCTACCAAATTTTGTTGACAAAAACCTGTTTCAGTTCAGCTTCCTCTTTGATCAGTATCATCTGCTTTGTCCCAGGTGAAATGTGGAACTTTGGGTGTGCATAAATACAGCGTGTAGCTACACATACAGATATGCGCATATAGCTACAGGGTAATTAGATACTTTGCATTTTTAACATATACAAAATGGCGTTTTTAAAATAGTATGCAAGTTACAGGGTTTAGATATTGCTGTGTATCAACCTTTTAATATTTATATGTGCATCTTCCTGTTTCTCGTTTCATTTTTCTAATATATCAGTTAATTATATGATCTGGGATTTTGTCCACAGGATTCAAAATTTGTGGAAATCTTCTCTGAGATCCGAGGTCTTGATGCAGATATTCAAAACAGACCATGGAACTTATTTCTTGCACAAGTGTTTAGTCATCTGTACTTTGTGGGTAGGGGATTGAGAACCAAGCTATGGCCAGTAAAAGTTAGAAAAACCAAGTGTAAATAGATTATCCAGATTCTTAAAGCTTTTAATTATCTTCCTTTTGTCAGCAGAAACATTCTTCCTGTTTTTCATAGAAGAGTGATGATATGATAGTGTCTAAGAAAATTCTCACTGCAGCTCAAAATACTTGCAATAAAGGGCTGTATTTGTCACACCCTGTAGAGTTCCCACTAGCAAACAAGACGAGAAGGTGCAACAAGTGATAGTGGTAACTTTAAAATCTCAATTCTCTTTGATTCACCTAAAATAACAGAACATATAAATATGCTATGAATGTTGATTCTGTGTGACTGTTAAGAATTTTACTTTATACAGAAGTTATCTCCACATTTGAGTCTTAATGCATGTTATGTTCCAGGATGATACATACTCATTACTCTTACAGCTGTTCATAATTTTATTTTTGTGGCTTTATTCGATGATAACAAAGGTGAGTGGAGGTCATGCAGCTCTAACTGCTATACCAGTGTTGTGCAGTGAGATCAGGCACCTCAGATTTTGTGTTCATAATGGCATTTTGTTCCATAGATTGCTCTCTACCTAGTTTGAGACAATTCAGCACCAGCAGCATAAAGTACAGTTCCTTGTGTTGAGGGTCAGCATGGTGTGCTCTTCTGAAGAACTGCTTAAATGTAATGTGATACAGCAGATGAGGTATATGTTATTAGTGAAGATTCTAAGATCAGTATTTTTTTTCCAGTCCCTGTGTGGAAAAAACTTGACAACTATTCTTAATGAATACGTAGCCATGAAAGCAAAAGGTAAGCCTTCAGAATGATATTTTATTTTTCTTATTTATCTGTTGTGAACTCCTTGAGGAAGAGGTAATATTTCTATCTATATATGGACTTAGAGCAGTCACCCACCTATGCTAGAAGTTGAAGGCTTCCATATTATGCAGACAACGGCCAATTAGATCAGCATCTTGTGAGCAAAATTAATTGATTATTTTAAGTTTGGATTTGCCAGCATATGTTTTCACGTCAAATTTGAACAACACTTCTAATGTAATAAAACACAAAGATATAATAAAGCTTGCAAAATGTATCGGTTTATGCTTGTAAAATTATACTGTTCATTGTTTATACTTTAGATAGGAGGGGGAGGTGCTGATCTCTCTCTGATGACTGGCAGTAAGACACACAGAAATGGAATGGACCTGCATCGGGGAAGTTCAGATTGGACTTGGGAAAACGTTCTTCACTGAGCGGGTGGTTAGACCCTGCAACAGGCTCCCCAGGCACCAAGCCTGTCAGAGTTTGAGGAACATCTGGACAATGCTTTTAGTCATATGGTTTAGTTTTAAGTAGTCCTGTGAGGAGCAGAGAGTTGGACTCAATTATCCTCGTGGATCCTTTCCAACTTGAGATATTCTATGATCCTGTGAAATAACCAGGAAGAGAGCTATGATGTAAAATGTTTCTTGTCTTGTTTTTAAAACTAATTAAAATAATTTCAGAATAACATCATATTTTGTATGAATATTACAGACAGAGTTAGAGCATTTCCTGCTTTTAAAAGCAGTTATTGAGCTTCTGAATGTTGCCAAGTCTTATAATTTTTTGATACGTAATTATCTGTGCCAAGTGTTTTACCTGTTTGGGTGACATCTTAAAATAAGCCGTTACTTTTAAAGGCCTGTCTGCCAGGTTACAATTTTCAAAAGCATGCAGGTGACGGGAATATGAATATCATTTCCAGAAGTGAGGTAGGTTAGGTTAGCATGTGTTTGCCTAGGAGTCAATACCATGTTGAGATTTCATTGAGAACTACCATGAATATCTTCACCTCAGTTTCATTTAGGCTTCTAAACCTGAGAACTGTATCCATGATGAGTGTGTGTTCATATCAATCAAAGTTCTTTAATTAGGAGTTAGGGCTCTCTAATTAACAGAATATTAAGAAAGCAACTGGACACCTAAAGCCAGATGATGTCTGAAACACCCCATAATAATATTTTGTTTCTGATTTTACTTTTTCTCAACATGTATCTGTTTTAGGCATCTAAATTTTTTTTATGGTTTATTTTAGAAATAACAAATGAAGTTCCAGCAATGATGTCATCTCTGTGGAAAAAACTAGACTATACACTTTCTCAAATCAGGTAATATAGTTTTGAAATCAAGAAAGTAAAATTTCACTTGAAGAGTGAGTCCCTACGTTCATCAACTTCCCTTATCATTGTATGAGAATGGTTTTGCTCTCTGTTGCCTCTGAGAGATGGTGAAAAAGATAGGTGTGTATGAGTTGATAGTTGAGTAGACATTTCAAGATTTTAAGGCAGGACTAGCAGATAAGGAGGGCATTAGTGTGAGTATGTGGCCTTGCTGTAAAAAAAAAAAAAATACTATGACTCATTTAGAATCCAATAGTGTTGTGGTTGCTTGATCAAAAATAGTAAGCTTCATTTGAAGGATCTGTGACCATTGTTTGAAAGAATAAAAATAACAATCTTAGACTGAAGCTTTCTGAAGTAATGTGTAGCTGGAACCAGACTGACATTAACCATGCAGTAGATACTGTGTACCTGAGCGTTTCTGTTATGCTCCTTTTATTTATGTCACCTGCTTTATTTTTTAGGAGCATGCAGAACTCCACAGGATTTTCTGCTAATCAAAGGAGTAAGTAACCGAGCCAATTCCGTGGGATCAATAGCCTTTATGTTCAAGTTATCTGTTTTGGCAAAAAAATAGGGGAATACTACAGCAATCAGTAACACATCCTTACTCTTAAAATGCTGTCAGATATCTTCTGCAGGTTTTTCTTCAGCATGTCTGTTGACTTCAGTGCAGTCTGTGGATTACTGTAATGATCAAGAAAGGAAAATAAGAAAAGCTGAGCTTTTTGCGAGGGGATTAAATTCTCTGTATAGTATTTTCTTCTCTGTTGAAAACTTTTTAGAATTTTACATGGTTAAAAAGTTTAAAAACTGCTGCTTCAGTCCTGAAGCTTTTGACTTAATTTGTGGTTTGCAGAGGAACCGGAAACATAACGAGTTGAATTATGATGCAGTTTCATTTCTGTAGAAGGGGAATGTAATAATGCATTGCAATCTTCAAACAACTATTTTTTATGCATGCAAACATATATCTATGCAAAATAGAAAAATATATTTGTTCTATCTAGAATTGTTTCTTTCATTACAAAAACTGTCAAATGAGCTCTCAAAAAAGTTATTTTACTTAAGTTATTTACTTAAAAGTAAATTTTTCTCTCTGTAGTACTTCTACAGAGTAACCTGTGTGAGAAAATAGAATGTGAAATAAAGGTAGTGATTGTCCTTGGATCTGAAATTCACTGGATTGGGTGGTGTTCTTTGTTTAAATTTATCAGATATAGTCTGATAAATAAATGCAAACTTACGTTGGTTTAGCTGTTCCATTAAGGTCAGTTATATTAGTGGTATATTATGAAATGAAATAACATTTTGATATGATTTATTCCTGTAAGTATTTAAGCACTGATACAAGCATGGTTGCAATGTGTATATAAGTTGGCTGTACTTGTTGAATTATTTTGGCTCAAACCTGTAACGCAGAAGAATAAGATGGGTGTTGCTTACTTTTTGAGTTCCATGAATTAGTTGCTGAAGCACAAGCAAGTTTCAGTGGAGCATCCTTGATTAAGTCTTGGAAAACCAGCAACCTTCTTAAATTCCTTTATCTCATATATTTTCATTTTGTCTTTATTATCTCCAGCACGTACAAGAAGTGGAATTGTAGAAATGAAGAGACAGAGAATGCTTCAGCAATCGGCTCCTGCAAACTCAGGACTGTTGTCAGTAGCCCATCAGTCAGGGCCACAGAATTCCCCTTCTGTTGTATCTCCTCAAGTTATTCACCGGCCAACAATAAATCAAAACATGTCACAGACAAGATTGAATACGTTGTTTGTGCACCAGTCACAAACCCAAGAAAACAAGATCAACAGTAAGTTGCACACTTCTTTAAACCTCTTTTTCTGTGAACATTTTATGGATATAGATGGAAGTTTTCTAAAATTAGGGCTAATCATCTTCCACCAAAAACGTTTCAGAAAATTGTTCCCCAAGCTCTCCAGACTGGTTCAGGTGATTAAAATAAAAGGAGTCCCCAAGAGATAAATGGCTCTTGCATACTTGCTTCCTAATGTGACTTCAGAGATTCAGTGCATTAATTTGTCATTATTCTATCCTGTCTTCTCACCTTCACCCTAACCACTTGTTTTAGCAGATAGGGATGATCCACATCAAGTGGATGTTCTTCTTGGGTTATGTTTAAAAGGAATGGTTCTCATTTTCATGATAATACCAAATTATTTTGTATGAATTCCCAGGAATTTATTGGAATATAATAAGTCACGTGTAGATTTCTGTAGTGCTTTAACAATGCCACTGGAAAAGGTACTGGCATCATGATCTGTTTTTTTCCTTTATAAAGCAGGAGATTTCATACACATTCAAGTTCCAGCATCACAAGAACGAAAGCTTCATTCAAACTTGCTTTCTCCAGGAAGACGAAAAAGGTGAACACGGGGAGTTTTTTGGGGGTTTTGGGGTTTGGTTTTGTGTTTGGGTTAGTTTTTTTTTTAAAGATAGTTTAGAGATTATGCAGTGTTCTAACCTCTAGTGTAAATTTTGTTAGATAGTGGAGTGTTTCACATTTAAGATCTGCTGAGAGTGGCCAGTGTGTGATGTTTTGGAAAGGAAAGTCAAAGAACTTAACGTTAGGCTGATGGGAGGCTACTTGTGTTTCTTTATGGTATATAGCCAGTCTTTACATTATTCCAGTAGTAGACATAGGCAAATAATCATGGAGCCTGAGATTTCTTATTCCTTCAAAAATATCCTTAAGAATTATGAAAATTCTCATATTGATATAAATGTGCATTTTGTCTGTTTTTAACTTAGAAAAAACTATTGGCTTCAGTACATCTTGTCTGCAAAAATTTTCATATTCACACTAAAAGTGGTGTGAAAAACTGTTCTAATACTAGTTTTGCATTTTTTTATTCTTTGATTCCAATGTCCTTTTGTTTTTAGTGAGCTGACTGGTCTCTTTGTGTTCCATTTGTTGTCTTTATCCCTGAATAAATCCTGATCAGTGGTTTTGCTTATCATTCTTCCAGATCCTTACTCATTCATACCATTTCCAAGACATCTCTATTCCTGCATGATTTTTTTGTATTTAAGTGATTTTAGCGCCACTGCCGATCTATGGTTTCAGAAGAGCCTACACCGTGATTTCACATAAAAGTAGTACATTTCCTATTCGTCACCTAAATTCTTATGCAACCTGATCTTTATTTTCAGTGGTGATGCCCAAATCTTCTTCTTGAGTGGCAGTTAATTAGAACCTGTACCACCAGTTAAAGTAACGTGTACTGGAGGGGGAAAAATACTGAATAGCAGGCATGGAATTCGATTTGCCGTTGTGCTGTTTCCCCAGAGTCTGTATATTTGTTTGTAACTTCTCTGAAGTCAGACACAATATACACATGTGACGTAATGAAACAGGTATTGGCTCTTATTGTATTTCCAGTATGTAGTTAATTTTCTGTTGATTAAAATCTTCTGTTTGCTAAGAAGGAAGGGCAACACTGATTTACTGAATATTAGGTCTATTGTTTGCTATGTTCTCACAAAATACATCATAAATTTTCTGGAATGTTTCAGTGACTCTCAGAAGAGGAAAAGCATTTCAACACCTGGACCTCTTTCAGCAACCAGAAGTTCTCAAGACCCTGATGAAGTAATTATAGAAAAAGAAAGCGAGCAACCTGAAGAATTCATAGATGGTAACTTCCCAGTAAGTATATACTTACGGAAGGTATTTACATTTAAGAAACAAATTCAGACTAAGGAGAACTAGTCTTTTACATGTTGTTTGTCTTGGGTATTACAGAAATTAACTTTAGAAGATAAATTTACTGTTTTGGGTTTGAACTAGCTCTTCTGTGTACTAAAGTATTGAGGATGGCACAGCTATGTAGAGGGTTTTTTTCCTTGATTTATTGGCTTTGCTAAGATACCTGTAAATGTCAGAATACAGTAATTTTTTAGAGAACACACTAATTTTTAGAAAGCACAATAAGCCTTGCTGTACTTTAGGAGAGCAGAAGTACAGGAACATTTTGGAATGATTTTCATAGCAGTGTTATGCAGTCACAGATTGGCTGTCTTTCTGTTATAAAGGGTGCTCTCTTTGGTTCTTTTTTTTTTTTTTTAACTAGTAAGTTGGAAATTCGTGTTTCTTTTCTAGTGATGATAAAAATAGAAACCTGACTACTTTAAAACTGTGTTTTCCAGCAACTGGTTATTGAAAATGCCAGAGAAAAAATCTTGAGCAACAAATCTCTTCAGGAAAAGCTTGCTGAGAACATCAACAAAATCCTGGGCAGGTAATGAAAAGAACTTCTAAACTTCATATGTATTCTTATTTGGTTTATTTTTTGAGTTCTGAACTAATGACTAATGTGTTCCAGTGATGGCAATGTCGCTCAGGCCCCTAAACAGACAGACAGTGGTCCCACAGAACAGGAGACTTCAATTGATGAAATCCTTGGACTTCAGGTAGGTGTGGATTGCCCTGTTTACGTTTTTTGAAGACCAGGCACATGGGAATGATCAGATATGGGAACTATGCTGGACCTCTGTCTACTGTCTGGTATCTGAGATGCTCTCCTTTTTCTGTTCTTTCTTTGTGTTTGTTTGTTTTACAATGCAGCCAAGCCTATCTAATGGCTAGGTCCTGCTCAGGGGCAGTTCCACAAATTCCCTTGCATGGGCATTAACTCTTACCTTGTTGTATGGTGGTGGGCAGGCTCGAGGAGCTGAACTGATGGGTTACTAGCATTTTGCTGCAGTTAATTTTCAGCCCGTGTAGCACACTGACTTCATTCCCAGTGCCTGTACAGGGCAGCAGAAGCACGCAGCAGGGTCAAAAGCCAAGGGAGTAGGACCGCTTCTGGCAGTGGGTAGCTGTTAATGTTACCTGCAGACTGAGATCTAAGAATGCTGTCCCACAGTCACCAGCTGCCTGCTTGTCACTGGATCTTTGCTACCACTGAGTACTGGTGTCTGACTGGGGAACTGGTCAGTAGCCTTATAAAAGAAAAGGGAATTTAAAATGTCTTGTGGAATCCAAACATGTTTACTCTGATCTGATTTGCTGTAAGAAAAACATGGATTGTGTAGTTGTCTATAGAAATTGTCTTTGGAGCCTGAATAAGGATGATTTTTCTTCAAATTTTAATATTTTCTTGCTTTTGGAGGAAACATACATTCTACTTCTCCAAACTAAACTTCTAGTGTTCTCCCTTCATTCTAGAACCCTCAAGCTGGCAATTACATTGTTATAAAGGGCTCTTAATGTGGGAATTATAATCTTCACAGCCCTCATGAAAAAGGCAGGAGAGTAGAGGCAGTTGTCTGTTTACAAAGTAGAGGTGTCTGTTTTTTAAAAGCTATTCTTCTGTCACTTGGTGATTTTTAGGTCAATTTTTGTCAAAATACAGAACTGGAAAACTGTATTACATTTTTCTGAGCAGAAAAAATGAGAGCAGCTTCTTGGTTTAGAGTAGCTGAGACAAAATAATCAAGCATCTCACATGGGATATCCACACTTACAACCACTATATAAAGGTTGTAGAGTGCTTCAAGGATCTCCGGGAAGTCAGGAGAAACTTTGTATTTGAACACTTGAATATGTACTGAGTGCCCTGCTCATTTTCCTTCTGGGCTACTACCAAACAAGTCAGCTTGAAACAGGAACTTTAGGGCAGTGTCCTTTCAACCTGCCTTCCAGAGAAAAGTAGTTGGAAGTTATATTATAGAACATGTAATGGCTAAATTAAATAAAACTTCCCTTTCCTTAGCATTGTCTTCTAGATATATGCAAAACCAAGATACTAGGGTTAATTTGGGCATTTTTTTACCAGTGGACAGCTAGTGCAGGCTCACAGCATTCATACCATCTGCATAAGCTTTCAGTGTAGCCCAAGATTTAGTCCTTCTTAAACAATGCTGGTCATTATGTGGAGAACACTCCAATGTGCATGTACAGGGTGTAATGCCTGACAGACATTTGGGGTACTTTATTTCTTAAACTTCAACCAGTAATGGTTTTTAACAGACATTAGATTTGTGGCAGAAATATTTCCAGCATTAGTCCTTATGATTCTGTGCTGAGCAGAAGTAAGAGAACTAAAAACAATCTGAACAGTTCTTGTCTGTTTTTCTTTAAGTTATTTAAGTTACTAACCGTTCTATATGTCTTGTGTTTTCTCAGGGTGAAATTCATATGTCAGAAGAGGCTATACAGGACATTCTAGAACAGACAGAATCAGACCCAGCTTTTCAGGCACTCTTTGACTTGTTTGATTATGGTAGGGTATATTATTCTCAATTGTACCATTACTATAAAGCATCATGAAGGATGAGTTTTCCTAAGTATTGCTTGAAGAAGCAAAGGTAATTCAGCTGGCCGCTTTTGCAAGAGAAATGGACTGTATGGCATCTGTGTCCCTCAATTCAGGATTAGGTTTTGATATACATTTATACGTGACTATAAAGTAAAGCATTTTCTTGTGGCTGAAATTCTGGTTTTGTGCTGGCTCAGTGATCATTTTATTGCTGTTATTTTAGATTCTTCTGGTCTAAAGGATGATATTTCATACTCGGTTTTCTATTCTGTTGTAAAATTTTTCTATTTCTCTGATCAGGGATACCCTCATAAAATATAAGGGCGTGTTTATGCTATTTGTAATGAATATAGAAAAATAGTTTTTTGAGTTTAGGATGGCATTTCTTGAATTTGAAATCTCCATGCTTTATTGAAAACATAATAATTGCATTTGTTTGTAAAATGACATATTTAATCATTCTTCGTGCTTTATTTTGAAAATAGGAAAGAGCAAGGTAAACAAGAACTTACCTGCTGGTATTTCTGGTCAGAGTGGAGTAGAAAATCCAATCCTGGTGGATGAGGATAATCTGGAAACACTTGAAAGTTCTTTAGGAACAGAAGAAACTAGTAGATGTAGGTTGGTTTTTTTTCCCCTCTAAGATCTCTTCTAGTCTGTTCACTTTTCACTATGAAAGTGTTTTCAGACAATTTGTACTTTTCAGAATCTTTCTGTTTTCAGTGATAATATCCAATTTGACATTTACATTGCATGAACATACGATACATCTGGTCTGTTAGAAAGTTTTAGTTATTAAATTTAACAGTAGTCCATCAGTGTACTTCTAAGTTGTACTTGATAAGCTCAGAAATGAAATCAGAATATCTGCAAAACTGTTTTCTCATTCAAAACAGAGATACTTTGCAGTTTTCACTGTGGAACATATAAATATAATGTTTTACATCTAACCAGACCAATATTTGCTCTCTATTCTGTGATGTATTGGTTAATATACAAAAAGAGTCTTACTGTGGACAAAGTGTATGTTTCATCTGCCTGCCCCATTCTTAACAACAGTCAGTAGCAAATATTTAGAGAAAGTGTATGATAAATATTGCTAGGAGGTCTTTATCCTGAGATGGTTTTTGTGTTCTGGAAATCGGATTTAGTGACTTGAGCCATGTGCTTATTGTGTGTATACTTACTATTTACGTACAAACTAATTTGCCAGGTTGCCTAATCTATGTAATCTAACCATATGTATCATCTACTTCACACTCAGCTTGAACGTAAGGATGGAGCAGCATTATTCCCACTTCATTTCATGTGAAACAGTTTTCTATTGAACTGATAAGTTGCTTCTAAAATGCTGTGAAGGGGTGCTCTGTTCTAATTATTATGGAACTTACTTATTCTGTTTTACAGGTGATAATTCTAGAGAATCACTATCCTGTAAAGGATTTCAGTTAGGAGAAGCATCATGTGCCTTGAAGACCAGCATTAATGATGATGATATGGCTAAGAAAAATACAACCAACGAACAGTTGCATGGAAATTGTAGGCCAAGGAAGCAGACTGAAGTACTTAAAACCATTACCCCTGAACATATTGGAGAGCTTGAAATTGCTTTTGACCCTGTGCCTGGTTTGACTGAACCTAACAAGAGACAGACTTCTGATAGCCAATGTAATGAACACTGTGGAGATTCTTATGATAAAAAAGAGTTGCCCGCATTAGGATCTGAAAGTGAGAGAGCTATGGAAATAGAAGAAGGCCCACCACGTCATAGTGCTCAAAGTAGTCCTAACTTAAAGTACGTTCATTCTGATGGCCCACAGATTTCTTTGGTTTCATTGGCAGAAGGTACTACAGCCAGTGAAAACAAAATACATTCTGGAAGTAAATGTGGCTTATCACCAGATACATCACTGCCTGAAAAAACACTCACTAAAAGCACTTCCAGTGGGAGCCCTGGCCACAGCGTACTGCTGAGAAAAAACAATTCATCAATTTCTAGTCCATCAGCAGATGCAGGAAAAGAACAGGCTGTAACAAACGATACAGCTGCCTTACCTGGTATTTTACAGGAGAACCCTAGCCACCACTGTAACCATCAGGAACAGAGTATGCAGTCAGACTGCGCTGCAGGATCTGCAGGAAAGATTTCGGATCTTGACAAAACAGAGTTGCAGCTTGAAGTTGTTGATACTTCTAACAAACCTTATTCAAATGATCAGCATATGCTTGATAAGCCTTGTAAGAAAGATTTAAACCTCCCTTCAGGACTGTCAAATTCGGAGAGAATGCAAGGGGAAATGCAAGAACCTTCATCTTCTACAAAAGTAGATGCTGATAATATATATTTCTCTTCCAGTGATGATGCATGTACCGAAATTTCTGTAGTATCCACTGAAAATAATCTTACTACATCTGAAATATGCCGCTCTCCTCTCCCAGAAACTGCATCCTCAACAGATGAGTCAGGTACTGAGGCCAAAAGTATAAGCGGTGTATCTTCTAGTAGTCAACCAATGGATGTTGATCCTTCTAATATAATGTCCCTCAAGATCATCATCAGCGATGATCCGTTTATTTCATCAGACACGGAGTTAAATAATGCTGTTTCCAGCATCACAGGAGAAAATTTGCCAACTATAATATTGTCTTCTCCAGCCAAATCCCCAACCAAAACTGCAGGCCTGTCCAAATGTCTGCCTTCAGAAGACACAGAAAAAAATGTGGATTCAGCTTTGTCAGAGCAGAATCTTCTTGTGCTTAGACCTAAGGATCCTGTGGTCACCTCAGTTAACACTCAGAATGAAGACTGCACTGGTTTTTCAGTTGCAGGTACAACTAATCTTTCCAAGGAAGGGGGATTTATACAGTTGATGCCAGCAACAAGTACAGCTTTTGGGAATTCGAACAACCTTTATATAGCTACCTGTGTGACTGATCCAGCTACCTTGGGCACAGCTGTAACCCCATCAAATGTAGTTGTATTGCCTGGCAATTCCATGCCGCTTGCTGCCCAAGCTCCAGCTGTACAACAGTTACGGACTCCTCCTAGATCCAGCAATACATTTGCAGCAAACCAGACTGTCTCCCCAAATTTCCCACAAGGTAATCTTGTTAAAAAATTACTGAAAATGTGTGGTTTATGTAGCATTTTTATTCTTTTTTTGATTGCATTAGAAGTAAACTGAATTTTTAAACACTGCTCTGTCTGCCCCTTGAAACTAGCCAGGAGTTATGTATTTTTTTAGTATATTGCTACTAAAAATGAAATAAAAATTATTACAAGTCTGGCTTGGCTGCTTTGAAAAAAATAGCCTCATATTTCAGATCTTAAATTATGTAATTTTAGCAGTGATAAATTTAGGAAGCATATTTTGGCTTACACTAGAAAAGAATCCATTGTTTCAGCTAAATAAAGCAGTTGTTTTGGTTGTGTTTTAATAAGATGCCTGTTATAAATGGAATGCGATGTGTTACAGGTATCCATATTTAGTTAACTGGCTAGATGTAGATAGTCCTTCCAAACTTACTTCCTTGTTTTGTTTCATTTTCCAAAAACCCGTTATACACTAGAAGTACATTCAGACCAATGTAAAAGTATAACATTATTTCTTTCCATAATATAAAATCTCTGCTGGTACAAGTATTTTTATTACTACAGCAATTAAAAATGTAAGTGCTTTTTAAAATGTTAAACCTAACTATAAACTAGCTGTAGGTTTCTTTCCAAAACTAAAGACTTCTCACAGTTTTCCTTGAATTTCTGTGTGTAGTCATGTTGTTTTGGTCAGAGGCCAGTGCAACAGTATGCGCAAATCTCGGAGCGCTGGCCTTTTCTATTGTTAGGATTTCTTTATCCAACTGTTACCTTAATTCTTTTTCATAGAGAGAGAAGTAGAAGTTTGCCCATTCTTCTGCATTTGATATTTTTCCTGGTAGTGCTCGTGTAACTGAAGAACTGTGTAGAATAAAGTTTTCTTTCACTCTTGAAATTTTTCTTCTCCCTTTCAATTAATGTTCTATAATAGTTTACCTATTTTATAATTCCGGTATGTCTGGCAGCCAGACACTCTTACAACCTGTTAGAATAACTGTTTTAAAACAACTGTTTTAATAATTATCTAAATGGTTAAATAGGAAACTTTTGGTTTGAATACTCAAAATTAGTATTACTGTGCGCTTTTTTTTGTTTAGTTCGGTTTTTTTAAATAATTAATCTCAAACCCACTGATTAACTAGAACCTTTGCGAACTACATTTAACACCTCCTACCAGCCAGGAATATAGATTAGATACCTACATACAGCCAAACGACCCTTTCCCAGTTTGTTGTGTGCTGGTAAGGGGAAGGTGTTATGGCTGCACTGGAAGAAAAGTAATTCTGCTACTGATGTTTGAGCGTGCTCATGGTGGAGAACAGGATGTAAATAATTGTCTTTACGGAGCAGCAAAATGAGCTGTTTGATGTTACTTTTACTGTTTTTTATAAATCACTTTGAATTAAAGTTCAAGCTTTAACATAGGTTTGTCACACTTCAAGCTTAATCTTGAACCATTTCCTAAAAGGAAAACAGACTTCAACTAAAGTACTCAAAACTAACACTGGTACTTACCCTGTTTTCTAGTAGCAATGTCTAGTAAGGACAGTGAAGTTATTCCAAAAAGCCAGATCTTTTCTTGCCACAGGTTTGACGATGCGTAATTTAATTTAAGAGATCCTGCGTTGAAGCTTTTATTTTCACTGAAGCATTTTTAGTTTCTGTACAATTTTAACACTTTGGTATTTTTTAGGTTCTGCCATTATAATTGCGTCTCCGGTGCAACCTGTTTTGCAAGGAATGGTGGGAATGATACCTCTCTCAGTAGTAGGACAAAATGGAAATGCATTCTCAGCACCTGCTCGCCAGGTAGCACATCACAAATAAAGCTTTTCAAAATGAAAGCTGAAATGATAAGGAGTCTTTCAGTAAACTGTAATGGAATATTTTGATTCTTTCAAGGTTCTGCATATGCCTGTGGCTAATCCAGTGTGCAACAGAAGCGTCCCAAAGCTTCCCATCCCGCCCAAATCACAAAAGATTCCTGGAGTGAGAAACAAGAGTAATACAGGTACCCGCCTTGCATTCTTGAAGGGCAGAAGTGGGGGTTCTAAAGACACCAGTTCTGAGTAATAAAGTTTAATAAATAGCAGTGCTCCTCTGCCAGGTGGCTGCTGGGACGGCTTTGAGAGAGGCCTGTACCTGCAGTTAGTAGCTATATTTGCTCGGTTCACAAAGAACAACTCCCAGCCTATAAAATAATTCCAGATTTGGGATCAAGCAAATTTAATGTTTCAAGGCTCTAATGTGGTTTTAAATGTTTACTTTTCTTTATATTTTTCATTAGTTTTTCATCTCGTTGGTTCTAAGTACATTTTAATGCTGCCATTAAAACCAAGCAGCAAGGTAACGAAGTTACTAGAAACGGCAATTCTAAATGTTTATTAAGGAAAAAATTTCATAGAAGTGTTGCATATCTGTACAAACATACCCCCACACTCTGCCTTCTGTTTTCTCTTTGCCATTTCAGGTATGTGCTTCTGTATATTCATTTCATTGACCCCTTGCTGCTTTAAATAGTAAACTGAAACAAGACTGGAGTTCCATTCATTTCTCAGTGTTGGCAGGGAGTAAAGAAAAATAACTGAAACCAGAAAATAAATGGAGTGATAGGCTAAAGCACAAGTTGTCCTTATCTACCTTTTTTAAAAAGGTTACACATGAAAATGAAAATAGAACGAAGTTGCAAATTAAGAAGAAAGCTAGGATTGTATAGTTAGTCCACATTCTGGTCTGCTGGTGGATAACAGAGTTCCCTGGCGTTATTTCCCTCCTAGTTGGAAATTTCCTGCTGCGCATTTGTAAGTCCAGCATAGCTGGTTTTTGTCCTGCCAGGCCTGCGTATTACTGAAGTGTAGACAGCAAGCTGCTTGTTCGTGCTTAGCTGGCAACCTTTGCTAATCTACTAATCTGTAAACTTGAAAATTACGAAAAAATTGTTGCTGGGTTTTTCTTTATTGATTCTCTGTCAGGTGAAATGTCATTGTACTAACTGGGAGATTATTTATTTGGAATATTGTAGTTTATTAATACTTCGTCTGTTGTTCCAGGAAAATTGGTACCAAGTGTAGCTGAGCCTTTGAACCACACAAATTCTCGAGCACAAAGGTCAGTAGAGCTAGGTATTCAAACGTGCTTTCTTTTTCCTGCCATGAATTTCTTCATACAGTATCGGCGGAGAGGAGAGCAGCTCTTTTTAACAACAGCATAAGCAGTACCCGTTTTATTGCCTCCTGTCTGTCTGCTAGGAGTACTGATACAGATGTATGCAAGGACTGGTGCAGCCTGTGCTAGAATATTGCTGTTACCATTCCTGTGTTAACGCTGTATGGCTTTGTGTTTATTTTCTCTGGTCTCTGTTGTCAAATAGAAATTGTTTGAGTGGAGTGCAAGCTAGGAGACATTGCCTGTGACATTTACTGGGAGATTTTCATGACTAAAACCTTTACCACCCCTCTGGTCCAAATCCAGTAGAGCTTGTTAGATTGGGTTCTGCATCTGTGTTTCAGCTTTGCAGATTAGAACATTGCTTGGTCATTTATAAAGTGAAAAGTCAAAGAAAAGATGGTGAGGAGAACAGCTTGCTAACTTTATATTGATTAATATAACTTAATTGCTAACTGGGATAGGTACTGGTTTTCTGTTGGGCAAGCAAGAGAGGAGAAAGCAAGGCTTCAGTAGTAACTGTCCTTATCGCTAATAGACTTAAGAAACAGAAGGATGTTGGAAAGAGCAAAGGAGTGTAGGAGGAGATAAGTAGTTCAGTTTAAATATTAGAGGTGAAACATTCTTTTGTCGTAAAAATAAAACATACCTAAAAAACCCCTACCTATTCAGAACTCAGTTAAAATGGGGGAAAAGTGGAGGAAAACAGGAACAATAAAGTCAACTTATTTAAAAGGAAAAAACAAAAGTACCACGGTGTGCAGAATACATGCGTGCAAAAATTAGTGATTTTTTTAAAAAGTCACAGAAGCAAGATTTTTTATAACATCACCTTGATAATTCAGCTTTCTGTTAATTTTAATTGATCTCCAGACATATGTTTTGCATAGCAAAGAGAGCAAAATGTTCCCTGTAAAGAGATGTAATTTCTCATTTCTACTCTACCCTCTGTCTCATCTCAGATTTCATGGAAATGAAAAAATTGTTACCACCCATACCTTCTTTATCATCCCAGAGTTAATTTGACACTTCCACTTACAAACCATGAAGGTTTATGCGCACAGGGAGTCTTACTAGCACAGATGAATAGGAGGAAGCTTCTCTTGGAAATGCAGCATATGCCAGAAAGAGGGCACAGGCGTGACAGAGCAGAAGCATTTATCTTATTAACATCACTAGAGTGCGCTGGTGGCTTTTTTGCACCGATGTGGCTGGTCGTCAGGTGGAGACCAAGCCCCATGGAACTTGTGTGTTCTCCAGATGTCCCCAGAAAGTTTTTTGTCTCGCTCTATATCCCATCACCTACAGCAAATGCGTAGGGGAGAGTAGAGGGCACACGTGTGATGGTACTGCCCAGGGTGTTCTGGCAGCCCCTTGGCAGTTTCAGCTCCAAGGACCTCCAGAGCCACAGCCAGTATTCTGGGATGGACTGTGCCGTCACATATGTGCTCAGTTTCTTTTTGAACTCAAGTAAACTACCAGCATCCCTGTATATCCTGGTGGAAAAAGTTCCCAGCCTTAATTACATGCAGGGTCCAAACCTTGTTTTGTTTTGAACCCAATACTAGTTTTACTTGATGCCCCTCACTCTTTGGTACAGTAAATAGTTTCCTTTTTGCTGGCTTTTCCCCAGAGCTCTGTTGCATTTCCCTTCAGTCATCTCTCTTTCCAGGCTGAAGAGCCCCAGTCTACCTAATTGTTCTTTGTACAGACTCTATTTCATACCTTTTTGTCATCCTTTTTGGCCTCTCTGAGCTTTCTGCAGTTGTCATCCCTTACTCTTGGTCTTTGCATGTTGATAAAATACTTAAGTTTAGAGAATGGAGAGAGCTTTAAGTAGGTGTTTTGAGGGGCGGGTGGGGACTGCCAGCCAGCTGAAATGAACTTGCCTAGAAAGAACAAGTATGTTGCTGAAGTGCTTTCATCTCATTTTCAGGACTGGAAATTCGGACAAGCTTATCACTGCAGAACTAGGAAGGAAAGCGGAGGAGAACTTACCTGTTGCACCAGCAGAGAGCACAAGCACAAACTCAAGACAAAGTGAAAGTCACAGGAGAGTGCTTTGCTTTGATAATGTCCTACCTGCCCCAGGAAGCAACACTCAAATCCAGACTACTAAGAGTTTATCCCAAAAAGAAAGAAATGAAAATGCTTTATTTGCTGTTGACTCTGCATCATCCTCTGTGAAGGTGCAGGTAGCAAAGAGAGAGAAAGATAAAACATTGCCTAGAATTCTGTGTAAGCCAGAAGCTGGTAGCAACAGAAACGCCTCTGCAAAGGATCCCCAGCCCGAGCGGAAGGCGGCAACTGCAGGGCTTCCGTTAGATCCCTTCCACAAGACTACAGCAAATAAAGAAAATGAATTACGAAGGGATACTGATGAAAAACAGAAGAACCAGGACACTGCCAAACTCTCAAATGGCCAACAAAGCGTTAGCTTATGGAATGAGAAGACAGTTGCTTCAGCGCAAGAGCTGAACAAAAAGCAAGGGTCGCTGTCAAGCGGGAATGGCAAATCGTCAGTGTCCGTTCCTTTGTCTTCGAAGGAGCCAAAGCGAGAGCCAGCTAAAGTTTCCAACCAAGGCCTTTGCCTGTCCAGTCCATTCACTAAATGCGTGGAAATGTTGCAAGACATTCAGTGGCACAGCCCAACTAGTAAAACAGTTGAAAATGGAGAATTGCCAGTTCCCCGTACGCCGTCTGGAGTTGGAGACAGGCATGCAGATGATACTGCAGATAGCGTACGGACACCGACCTGTCGGCGCTTCAACGAGGACAGCACGACCCCTAGAATAATGGTACCCCCTGCCACGCCAGACTTGCCTGCCTGCAGCCCGGCTAGCGAAACAGGTAGCGAAAATAGCGTCAGTATGGCCGCTCACACACTGATGATACTGTCGCGGGCGGCTATTGCGAGGACTAGCACCGCGACCCCCCTGAAGGACAACACTCAACAGTTCAGATCTTTAAGGAGCACAGTAAAGAAAAGGAAACTAGAGGACTTGAATGAGGGTGAGAGGAATTCTCGTTCTGCAAACAGAAAAGACCTTCAAAGCTCTCCAACACCATCAAAAAAGAAGAAAATAAAGGTAAGTATAGGCATTTACTTTCTAATTCAAAATTCTAAATATATATATTAGATGTCTATATGTATTTTATTTATAATGGGAATGTTCAGAGGTGCTAGCCCAAATCCCTAACATCCATGTTTATGTCAGTTTTACTAACTTTGCCTCTTGAGTCTACTCTAAGAGTTTTCTTAAGAATAGTACAGTCTTCAGATATGCACAAGTAACTCCTACTGATTCTCTGCGCATACCTGTGAAAATCAAATTACTTCTCTTAAAACATGAATGAGTTTCTAAACTCTAACTTCAGACTGAGTTGTTTGGTGCAATGTAGGAATAAGGCCAAACTCAAACTCAGCCTTACTAGAATTCAGGCTATTCTTGCATCCTCATTTACACCCAGGTCTAGGAATCTACACTTTGTGCATTCCCAGTTGTCGTAGCCTACAGCACCAGGCATTTGCCTCGGGGATTTAATGGCAAACAGCAAAGGTGTGAGACATGAAAAGGCAGTGTGGGTAAATAATTAAAAAGGAGACATGGTATAACTTTGTAATTCACTGTACTGAGTTAGAGCCTACTCCTGAGGTGTTATAACTGAAAACTGCCAACTTACGCTGTGCATGTGACAAGAGCTGAGAGGCTGTGCCTGTCTGAAGTCGGGGTGGGCTACGTCAGCAGCTGAGATCTCAGCTGCTCCTGACCTGTCACCGTGCCAGTTGTACCCTGGGGTGCACCTGAGTGTATTCAGCTTCTGACTTCTGGGTCAGCATCGTGGACCTCAAAGGTCGATGGAGGGATGAGGAAGAAAGGAATGCTCACAGGCTCTTCGGTATGCCCAGGTTCTTAGTATTTAACACAACTGTTATTTTCTTCTCCTACAGAAAAAGAAGCTACCCAATTCTTTTCCAGCTGGAATGGACGTGGACAAGTTCTTGTTGTCTTTGCATTATGACGAATAAAAAAAAAAAGGCAGTTGAACTGTGCCCGCCTAAATAAAGCTAGGTGTTGTTACGTTGAGGTTTTGCATGGGAAGAGAAGTTAATTCTATGGGGCGAGTTGCACTTTGAGTGCACTGAAGTTTCACTTTATAGCAAAATCATGCTGTTGCTGAAGCAGGTTGCTAAGTGTAAATATCATTGAGTTGATGTACGTTATTTTTTAAAAAGCACTTGCGTAATTATAGAACCATTTAATTCACAAAATTGTAAATTTGTATAAATGTAATGTAAGAAAAGTTGTATGTTTCCTGTTACACCACGTTGTCTGTGTTCTGCTGCATTCTCTACTCGCCCATCTGAACCGTGCAGCCAGTTTGTGGAAACGTGAAGTTGAAGGGGGTGGTGGTTCTAAGCCGGGGCAACTGCCCTGGCCCCTTCCCATTGTCGTGCTGAACCCAAAAGGGACTTCATCTTTAGACGGACTGGGCTTGTACTAACACTCGTTCTGGCAAAGCTGTCAAACCCACATTGTAAGTCTTTGAATGAGTTAACAAAGGTACCGGTACTTAGCAGTGATAACTGATAACCAGTACCAACAACTAAACATAAGCCCAGCAAAACCTCCAAAAGTATTTCTCATCGCACAAAGCCTTTCCCAACCAGTCGTGCAGATAACTCGGATTTGGATAGGCCTCACCCCGTTACAGTATTTGCTGCATAGGATGGCAGCTGAATGCAAAAGCTGTTTTCAAACAGCATGCTTAGTTATGCTTAACCCTGTATTCATACCATAGTATGAATGCGTAAAGTGTATTTATAAATAACAGCCGGGCGAGAATTTCAGCGTGTGCTATTGCAAGAGTCAATTCTTTTAACTGTCATTCATACTGTTGAGAAAGCGTTTGTTAACATCACTTATGCTTTGAGCCAGACGTGGAAAAATTTGCATCTAATCTTTCTGTTTAACATCGAATCGGTCATAGCTATTATACAAACATTCTCTTCAAAACCAGGCACAGGAGAAGCTCAGCCTATATTATACTAATAATTAGCACGGGTGAAAATTACTACACTAAGCCTGGCTCCAGTACTGCAGAATTTTCTCTACTGGTATTTCCTCCTTTGTTCTCAAATTGTTGAGGTCTTAAAAAATGCAAGTTTTCTTGTAAGAGATCTGTACAGCAACAGGGCAATGTTTCAGATAGTATACGAGGATTCCTAAGGAACCAATATTATGCAGTAGATGTTTATATTAAACCCATCCAATAACTAAATACTGCATAGCATTTACAGCTTGAATAAATATTTTTGTTTTAATAAAAAGTTACGTGTCTTGCTTAATACTTTGTAAGTCCACTAAGCAGCTTTGTGGATATTGTATAGAAAAGTCACATAGTGTTTAGTACTGAACTCTGTCTGAGCTAAGTTCTAAGTCATTTTTCTTTAATAGCAGCAATTGTCGAAGTGGCAAAAACAATTGTCTCCTTGCTACATGGTGGCATTTTATGCTGAATAGTATTCTAACAATTGATATGAGGTATTTTTAAATAGATTTGCCATTTATTTGAGACAGATTGTATAGTTCTTTCATGGGACAGCAGATATCCACCATTGTCTTTATTTTTCAGTTCAGGTGATCTGGTGCTAGTGCTTTGCCAGTTCACTTACTTACACTTTCAAAGGAAGGAGCGTCTTCAGTTCCCAGCTGCTGCCATACAGCAAATAATGTTTAGAAGGACAGGTGCCAGAGCAAGAGCAAAGGTTGATTTTCTTAGTATGTTGCAGTTAAACCCCACTGTTCGTTTGCTACCCCTACAAGTACATTCCTTCCCAGAAAAAACAGATCTCTCTATATCCCAAAGTATTTATTCCCCCTACTTTATGGAGGGAAATGTAAGTACAGGCACTGGGTAAGGATCACTTCCTGCTGAAGTTAATGTCAAAATAAGAAAGCAGTTGTCCTAAATCCCAGCTAAGAAAGGTAGAAGTGTTTGAAGTTTATCCCTTGTGAAAAGGGTGAGGTGGGAACAGGCTTTCAACCGGTGAAAGAGCCAGTGTTTGCCCTCTGGTAAAAAGCCTGCTGAAGAAACTGCACAAACTTCTCACTGAAGTCTCGAACAAGATTAATTCCGGGAAGGTATTTTCCTACCTCCCACTGCTTGCAAGAGGAAGGCTTAACCCTGCATTCCTGAAGGCTTCACTGTGAGTGTGAGGGCACAGCCAGGTGCAGAGCAGCACCGTGTGAAGCAGCAGTAGTGGTAACTGTACTCTTTCAGTCTGGAACCTGCCTATACTTGAAAGCATATTAACAAAACTATACATCACAGAGGTTTAAATGAACAAAAAAGGAGCATTTTGAGGCCACGTTAGCAGTTGCGTGTGTATGTTACACCGCCACCTCATCCAGTTTGCGCTGGTACCACCCCCCAAGTCAGAGTGAGCGTGTGCTATGGCCGGGCGCTTTTTTTGCTTTTGCCCTGGCTTCCAGGTGCACAACAGAAAACCAGCCTTTGAATGAAGTTATTTTTTAGGTGAAAATCACTTAGTAGTGATGAGAATTAAGCAAAACTGTAAGGAACTAGCTGCTTCTAGTAGCAGCACTATGTGAGTTACCAAGAAAATTCATTTCCAGTGGCATTTGAGAAACTGTATGTCACTGACAGAGGAGCCACAGTTAACAAACGTTCTTTATTGTCAGGTCACAAGACATTATGATAATCTGACATTTTCTATTTGTACTGTATAAAAACTTGCACTGAGCCAAAGTAATAGGAGCCCAGTTGTCTGTATCAATAATTAGCGATGTTTTAATGGGTTCTAGAATAGCTGTTAAGGAATTAATCCACTTACTGATAAATAAGATGTAACAGGTACCACTCATCGTTTTGATCAGCATGTGTTTAAGGCTTTGTTTCCAACACAATTTGGGCCTACAGCTTTTCTATCAACATTGCAGAAGCACCTCCTCCGCCATTGCAAATTCCTGCTAGACCATATTGTCCTTGCTTCAACGCGTGGGCCATGTGAACAACAATTCTTGCTCCAGACATTCTAAATAAAAGAAAAAAATGTATATAGTTTAAAGGTCATTCTTACTTTGACCCACACGGGACAGTTGGTAGACTATAACACTGATTCACGTGAGGGGAAAACACCAACAAAAAGACCAACCAACCCTTTCATCTCCACTGTGACGCAATACAGGTTATTTTTCTCTAGGTACAGTACTTAACAGATTCTTACACATACACAAACAAAAACAACACATGTATCTAAAGTTTATTCTGGTAAAGGAAATCACCTCTAAGCCAGTCTGTATATTCCGAAGTATCTATCTATGTGTAGCAAAGCTCTTTCAGAGAAGGTAAGAAAGCTACCACAGAAACCAAATTGATAGTAATAATTAATTTCAAACAGTTTCTTATTTGCTTGCAACTTTATGTACTGCAGTATGCTACTTGGATCCACCAAATGTGCGAAATCAGAGATTTAAATTCTGTCATCGGACTGTCAAAATTAACCTTTAAGACAAAAAAAAAAATATCATATTCCCTTATGAGAAGCAGCTGGTATTGCAAAGGAGATGTCAGCATGTCTTGCGGGATTATGCCTTGATGAGAGCTTTTTATGAGCCCTGAAGTACTCCTACTTGCTCCTGATGTACAACGCAGTTACTTCACATCTGTATTTACTTAGAGGTTTTGAAATGGGTTTTTCCTCATAGACCTGCACCGTGCCACGTGCGCACCCCTTAGGGAGGATTAACAGGATGTACTTAAGTCATGAGTAGGTTACAGCTGCTGGGGAACACAGAAAGTGATCTGACACCTTGAACCAGGTGACACAACTTCAGACAACAGACCCACCAACATCCCCCAGGCAATCCCGGTCTGCAGCAGTAGGTGCTTGGAGACTTCCAGACTCACTGCCAAAAACGCTTTGACAAGACCTGGAATTGCACTTTGTTCATGTAAGAAAAATAAGAGCCCCTGTACCATATCCTTCGCTATTTTCATAAGTTAACCTGCAAATTTTATTAGCTTAACTACTTGATTATTATTATTTATTCTGTCACATTAATAGTGATTTGTTTTTAATACTTCATAAATGCATATAGCTGTGGTAATGAGCAAGCTCTTTATAAAAGTAGGTGGTGATTAGCTGTGAAGAGAAAAATGGGATCGAGCTCTTCTCAAGTACCCTGAAATTTAACACCTGAATTAAGTCACTATGTACTTGATAGGAAATTTCTACTTCCCTTCCTACTTGCATTACATTTGAGACTAGAGGTAACTGTTAGCAGCACGCCTAGAAAACAACAATCTGTGCAGAACAAAACCCAGTGCTTGTTTCACTTACCCTATTGGATGTCCAAGAGAGACGGCACCTCCGTTAATATTGACTTTTTGTGGATCAATACCCAGCATTTTAATATTGGCCAGCACCACAACGCTGAAGGCTTCATTGATTTCCCACATTGCAATATCTTCTTTTTTCAGGCCTGTCTCACTTAGAATCTAGAAATAATAATAAAAACAATTACTACTATGGAAAAATTAGAAAGATAATGATAGAAATCATTAGGGCTGTTTTGAAGTCAGTGACTCAGGCTGCCCATAGTCTGATCTAGGTTCACATTTCGGAACCTCTTTGTCAGACGGAAAAATGCAGAACTGAGGTATTGAAGCACAGACTTGAGTTTTCACCAAAGAGGAAATGGAGAGTACCCCATGCCAAGAATATGTTTTCATCACACTTACACTAAGGCCGCCGCTACAGTAAGTACGTTTCAACTGAGAGTATTGCCTCGCGCCATACGCTTGTCCTCAGCTCCTTTTTGAACTTGTATAGCCGTATTTATTTTGCCTTTTAGCCATGCTAGCTGCAAAGCTTCGGTCCTGGTTTCGGCTGGGATAGAGTTAAATGTCTTCGTAGTAGCTAGTATGGGGCTATGTTTTGGATTTTTGCTGGAAACAGTGGCGATAATGTGGAGATGTTTTAGTTGTTGCTAAGTAGCGCTTACACTAGTCAAGGACTTTTTCAGCTCCCCGCGCTTTGCCAGGTACACAAGCAGCTGGGAGGGGCACAGCCAGGACAGCTGACCCCAACTGACCAAAGGGATATTCCATACCATATGACATCATGCTCAGTATATAAAGCTGGGGGATAAAGAAGAAGGAAGGGGGGGATGTTCACAGTGATGGTGTTTGTCTTCCCAAGTAACCGTTATGCAAGATGAAGCCCTGCTTTCCTGGAGATGGCTGAACACCTGCCTGCCCATGGGAAGGAGTGAATGAATTCCTTGTTTTGCTTTGCTTGTGTGTGCAGCTTTCGCTTTACCTATTAAACGGTCTTTATCTCAGCCCACGGGTTTCCTCACTTTTTACCCTTCTGATTCTCTCCCCCATCCCACCAGAGGGGAGAGAGCAAGCAGCTGAGTTGCCGGCTGGGGTTAAACCACAACAGCTTCAAAAGTGTAAAGTAGCCCAAAGTTGGTGAAAGCAGTATAAAAGAGTATTCTCTTTCAAAATAGGCAAGAGAAATGTGTTACTCTGAAAATCTGCATTCTAGCCTTGATCCTCTGGAAAGCATGTGTCCTTTGCATTTATGATGGAATTATAATTTCAGTCCTAATTACAGGAAGATCCACTGAGGGATGAACCAACGATCCAGCTTGGGGAAAGTTTGGTTTTTTACAAAATCCACTCAGTTTTATTCCTACCTTGGGAATAGCATGTGCAGGTGCAATTGGGAAGTCGATGGGGTCAACAGCAGCATCTGCAAAAGCTGTAAAAATCACAAAAACTGTTTAAAGACCTTTTGTTTTTGCCATACATGATTTTATTCATGCAAGCAGCAAACCCAGCTCAGATAGAAATATTCTGAATGTAACAGTCCGTAAAATAGAGACATCTAAAGTTTAGTGCCTTAAGTGAGCCACATAATAACATTTTCCTATCTTTAGCATTATTCCATATAGAAAACTGTTTATGATCCAAAGGACTATTTGAGAAGATGCAGCCATAACACCTAAGGACCCACCTTTTCAGTCCCATGAGTGTCAGACAGGCCAAACAGGACTCCCAGTCTGAGAACACACTGTGGGAATATTTTCCAGGACTGTTCTCAAAGATAAGAAAAGAAAAATCGTACCTACTATCCGTGCCAATGGTTTGACTTTCAGCCTCTTGGCTGCCTCTGTAGTCATCAGCACCAAAGCAGCTGCTCCGTCATTCAGAGTACTGGCATTAGCAGCTGTAACTGTTCCTAGAAAAGGTAAAGGATTGTTTAAACAGGGGGAAAAGTGGGATATAGCTCAGGTATACCCTGTTACTGATTTGATTTTTTTTTCTTAACCTAAGGCCCTTGAGCATAAGTTCTCAACAATACAGTGACATCTGTGGCACTGATTTAAATAAAAATGAGTTGGTTTTTTTAAATCTGTTTGATTAAACAAGTACAATCACATGTATTCATATTGTTATCCAAGCTGCAGTTTAGATCATGCCTTCCATGTCAGCTGCACTGCTGGCATTAAGAGACAATTCCAGCTCAAAAGGGATCTGAACGAGTGGCAACTTCAACTTAGCCAGAAAGATTTATCAGTCAGGTTCAGGGAAGTAACAGGTAACTATGTAAAGGCACTCCAGCTCCCACTGAAACAAGAGCTTACGCTTGGCGGGGACCAAGGCAACAGTTAAACTGAAACCAGTCTGTTCCATTCTTTTTAAAGTAAATGTCCAAAACAGAGGTTTTCACTGGTTTAAGGTTCTTGGACCATCTTTTAATCCAAGCCAGTTCATGCTGTTGTGAAGCATGTTTCTTCATCCTAGACATTTAAAAGTTAATGGACCGCTGTTGGGCATTCTAGCTCTTGCAAACCGAACTCTGTCTGTAACAAGGCATCCTTGTGCTTGGTAGAAAATGAAGCAGCTAATTCAACAGTATTTACCGTTTTCTTTTTGGAAAACAGCTTTAAGGTTTGGAACTTTGCTGAAATCAACACGTTTGTATTCTTCATCTTCTTTCACTTCTGTATCTGGCTTTCCTGAAATTCAGATTGGGTTTAGTATTTTACAGTACAGTCCATTCTTAAGATGTTCTAACACAGTACTTTGGCTAAATGCTGCCTTATTTAAACAACTTATTTCTGTAAAAAAATGTAGACGCATGTAAAATGCATGTCAAGAAATGTTCTTATGAAAACTGAAAAAAAAAATAATTATTCCTTAATCCAATTTATTTCCAGCAAATCATTTATACTTCCTGGTGGCTGAATGAAAGGGACAAGGAATGTATCTTTAAGGTAACCAATACAGAAATTAAAACACAGATGTCCTCAAGCCATACTAGCTAAGTTCAGTAGCTAGTCTTCCACTTACATTAAAAAGGAAGAAGATATGGTATGTAATGTTAAAGAAAAATTTAAAACCAAAACCAGATCAACAGATCACTGACAGCTGTTCAACAGAAACATTTTCTGCATAACAGAAAATTCTTAGCTAAAATTAGCGTTACTGATATCTGCATTTTAAACAACACAAGTTGGACTGAACACAGACAATGTTACAGCTTTCAATGAGAAACACAAAGGGTTGCATCACACCTTTCCATAGTACCTTTTTTTGAAATAGTGACAGGAACGATTTCATTTTTCAATATTCCTGAATCCCAGGCTGTTTTGCTCTTAGTGTAAGAGCCTATGGCGTAAGTGTCTTGTTCCTCTCGTGAAATAGTAAACTTCTTTGCGGTGTTCTCAGCACAGTTGCCCTTTGAGAAAACCAGACACGTTGGGTTTGGTATTTCTGGATATGTGAACTACAAACATAGCTGAAAAAACTCAACCAGCAGATTTCCAGAATTGAATGTGACTAACACTTGATGTCAGTTCTGATTTACACAGTCCAAATAGTAACTTCTCATTTTAGAACACAAACTTCAGATTTAGCAAATGTTTTCTGGATCCAGATTATTAAAGCCTTGAAGGAACATTCATTACAAGGATTGGGTTGGGGTTTTTTAAGTTAAAAAATTGCATGCAAAAGGAAGTTTTCAAGTGATGTTTTCAGAGACTGCAGATCACTGTTCAGCCACAGAACATGTATGTTCACATCACCTTACTAGTGTTTTCATTCCATTATTAGCTTGTCTCCTCCAAAGTTTACAAGAACAGATCAATACACAGGGCTTATTTAGCCTTGGGGATCTCATACTTTAAAAGCTGTACAAATGGAAGTATGTATACCTTTTGCCTAATAACTGGAATGAAATAAGTAGAATGAAGCAATCAAATCGTTTTATAGTCAACCCGAGAAATTTGCTCTTATCAGGTTTTGTTCCACCTCTCATTTCTGTGGAAAACTCAGTGAATCAACACAAAACCCATTAGTACCATGTTCCTTCTGTTCTTCAAACAAGCAAGTTCACTTCTATGCAATTAAAGAATTTTAAGTCTTCACAGCACCAGCAACTTAGTCTGTTGCCACAATATAGACAAGAGTAAGTTCCTGAAGCCACCAGATGTACCTTCCTATATATTCTCACACAGCTGCTGAGGTTTTCCCAGCAGCCTACAGCTGCTATAAAGAAGACAAAAGGTTCTGAAATATCATCCCAAACTATTAAAGCTTTATGTATTATAACCAGCTCTCAGAGCTAGTCCCCACATACAGGAACTAGCAAAGCCACTCTTTACATTCCTATCAAAATCCTCACAATCAAAATCCATCTGAGCTGAAATGTGGATTTCAGCCAGTGGCCTGAGCAGAGTGTGCTATACTGCAAGAAGAATAAATCACACACAGAAGCAACGATGTCTGTATCAAATACATGGATCACAGTAGAATACTCTTCATGACACATTTTCCCGTGCACCAGCAAGAACACTAACTGATCAGTGAACAATGCCCTACAACTGTGAATTACCATAGGCAAAGGTCAGAGATACTCGTAAACCAAAAGTAGTCGTTCTCTTTTCAAACTGTTCTTCACTCCCGGCATATCAGTTGTTTTCCAAACCCATCGTAAGTTTGCAGTGGTTTGTCCAATTTAAGTTACCATGCTGATGAGTAAGCACATTAGCTGACTCAAACCATCCAACAGAAGATATGAGATATGTACATTGGGGGAGGGAAAATAAACATGAGAGCCTGCTGACCCGTACCCAGGAGGTACCTTCCAAGACATCAAGTAACTTGATTGCTCTTTCCCACAGACAGAGCAACAGCAATCTATCAGTAGCACAATTTTTTTTTTAAATCCCTGCTCTAGGCTATTCAGACTTCAACCAGAGACAGATAAACATTAACATACAATTTGCTATTCTGTTTTGGTCTTCTAACCCCTCCATTACAGTTACTACAGGAAGCCTGGAAATGGAAGACTTTTTCCTCCTCTGTTAACATTATCCCTCATTTCTAGGTTTGCTAGATGAGGTGCTTTCATAATATTAAGCAAGCTCTTCAAAGCTGCATCAGGTCGATGGTTGGTACTATAGTACTGTGCAGGAATATTTACCATATGGATATGGTTATAAGCATCTGTCAGCCCATCTTTTACTATCAGGTCTTCCAGCTTTACTCCTCCGTAAGGCGTTGATCCTCTGCTCATTGTATAGGGAACATTAGACATGCTCTCCATTCCACCGGCAACCATTACATCCTGCTCAAAGGAAACAAGTTAAAATTATTAATAATGCATTGTGTTCCCTATGACCTCTTGTAAGAACAAATACTAGCAAAAGCTTAAGCATGGATGCTTTATATTTCTGAGAAGTCTTAGAGGAAGAAGAAGAAAAAAAGTCTTTATGCATCTAAAAAGCAAACAGCAGGACCAGCTGAAGACAGTTAATCCACCCTGACAGAACAACTGGACTTTTGTCCAATAGTTAAAACACCCTCAGAGACATGGTGTGAATTTTGGGGTTGTCCTGTGCAGGGACAGGAGTTGGACTCGATGATCCTTGCGGGCCCCTTCCAGCTCAGGGCATTCTATGATTCTGATTGTCTCATATGCAATTTTAGAAAGCTGCAAGAGTCATGTCACTCCCTTGCACCTTTAGTTTAAAAGCTTCTGAAATCAAATTATAAATTTTACTTTAAACAGTTTATTTTTCTGTAAATTTCTCATTTTTGTTCTTCATTTGCAGCTCCATATCCCTATGGAAGAAGCAACAGTCGAATCTAAGACCAATAAGAAGAGACAGATTTACCAGTACCTGCTGTTTTACATAACATTGTTTCGCCTTACTATGTAAAGAGAGATGACTTATAATACTGTTTTATCATCTTAAAAGGTCAGCAAAAAAAAGAGATGTTAATAATTAACGATTACTGAACCATTATGGGCATTTCTAAATTATCTGAGACAAAGCAAACAAACAGAAAATCTACAAACAGCAAAGCCATAAGGCTGTACCCCCAAAATCCCTAGGATCTCAGGATGTGAAGAATAGACAGTTGTGTTTAATGGCATACTTGAAACATGGATAAACGTATGAAAAATACACACACAGCAGTGCGAGTCTTTGAGAGTTCAACAGTACTGTTAATACACATTCAGAAAGATTTTACATCAAAACAGCAATAAGAAAAAAAGGACAGCTTTTTTGGTTTCTTTAAATTAAGACTCAGGGAAATACTGGTTTGGTTCAGAATAGATTATAAACTAGACCTAGGAACAGTGACATGAAGAATAAAGAAAAGAAAGAAGGCTGGAGACAAACTGGAAAGGCAGATAAATCAGAAAGGCAGTTGACAAGCAGCAACAGATCAGAGGAACGAGAGTCCCTGGTATTTCAATTACATAAAGTGAAAGACTTGGAGACAGAGTTAATACAGTTGCTTATACAATAATGTACACTGACTCAAGCCACTGGCAACCATCACTGACTTTCATACCACAGATACCACACAGTCCACAGCCAGGAAAAAAACAAATACCAAAACCCCCCCATAATTTAAAGCTTTAAAAGACTAATAACTGGCCAAGCCACTGCTTTTGCTGAGACTGGCAGCACAGCACGTGTGATTAGCTCAGCTGAAACTCCAGTTCTCTTCAGAGCTCATGGCCTGCATCTGTCAAACCAACCAAATGCAAAACTGCTCTCATGAAGTCACTGGATGTAAGTTACTAAATCCAAGTGTAGCTGTTTACACAAACATGCTGGGCCTGGTTCAAAGTCCAGCGACAAGACTTCCACCGACTTCAGTAGGCACTGGGCAAAGTGCCATTCTTTGCAGTGCAAGGCCAAAGCAATAACTAGTTGCTTAATTCAGCTATACTGTTATTTTCATGGAAGGGACAACAAAACTTAAATATTTCACTTTTGTTCTAAAAAAAAAAAAAGTAAATTTCTCACTAATGAGCCACTTACTTTGTAAACCAAAAATATATATTGAACTAACAATATTTTCACTTCAGAGAAGGGGAGAGGTTGCCAAAATGCTCTGAGTATGGAATTAAAAACAAAATTGAAATGTCTTCACATTCACACTTCTCCCACATTCTTTGCTGCATAGCATTTAACAGCTTGCTGAAGATGGTGTATTCACCCATCCTCCTATTAAGTGATACTATTTTCCCTATCATAGAGAGAATCTTAGAACACAGTTGACAGAGATTAGCAGTTCCCCTCCATCAAGCTCTCTTCAGTCAAAACACTTACTCAGCAACAATAGATTCTGCTTCTTCCAAAAAAATAAAAGCCTGGAACACCTTTAATGTATTTGGAAACAACATTGCTTGAATATGTATATTTAATTCATTTAAGTGTTTAAAGTGTCTGAAAGTCAAGATTAAACGTGTTTCTCCAAAAAATAAGTGTATAAAAATTTCTTCAATTTTTCAAACCAGAAAGTTTGAAAATTCCCTTATTTTTTGGGGGTGGGGCAGGAGGTGGGGGAAGGGGAAGAACAGTAGGAAGAAGATGTAAACAGCACCCCAGAAAAAGCCCTCCACCTTATTTCCCCAGCTCTAAAAATACATCTGACAATTTCTTAACTATGATACTTAATTTTTTTCCTGTTTTAAACTAAAACTCACTTAAGCAACTATAAAATTAAGGTTGCATAAGCAAAACAAACCTTTGCTAATTAGCTTTATTATCCCAAGTCAAAACACAATCCCAAATCAAAGAGCACAGTCATTAGTAGGACAGCATCTACAACATTGGTTGCATGTTTCTTCCATAAAACAGCACTAAAATTCACATACCTGACTCCCACACATCAGGCTTTGTGCTGCCATCATGATCGATTTCATTCCTGAAGCACAGACTTTATTGACAGTTGTAGTAGGAGTGCAGATTGGCAGACCTGGGTCAAAGTAGTACAGACAACTGTATTATTTAAAGGGTAGACCAACACTTTATTGGTGTTTCAGCAATATTTCATATGGGACCAATTTTTATCTAAGCCCAGGGTGACCAGTTTGCACTATTTAGCCTGCCAGGACAATTTATCTACCCTCAGCCCCAGCTGCTATCCCCTTCTTGGAGACTCCTGTTGTTTCTCCCCTTCAGATGACAGACTTGTGATAAGAGAGCCAGCAAACAAGGAATCAGAGACAGAAGATCAGGGAAGCGACTCCAGAACTATTTCTCCTCCTGACACCCCAATCCCTGCCTCTAAGAAGCATTCAAGATTGAAAAGGCATAAACAAGCTGTAGAATTTAGCAGCTGGCAACAAGACAGACCCCAGTAGTACAGGGTCTCCAAACACAAGCAGTACCGAACAAGGCCAAAAGTGCTTGGCATCAGTGTCATTCACACGGTGATTATTGAGTTATTATTGTCATTGAGTGTTCATGGCAGTAGCTTTGGGCTCTGCTATGGACAGTTTGGCTCAAGACCATTGCATCACTGCCTCTACCCTAGGCTTGCTCTCTAGCATAATGGCTTGGCTACCAGCGCATCACCTCCATAGCAGCAGTGAGATGGGGAAACTAGCCAGAGGAAAGAAAAGAGCCATATTCATCTGTTTGGATCACACAGAAGCAGCTCCTCCTTTTTCAGAAAAGTACAAGGACAGAGCCAAGAAAGTATCCAGTTCTTCCCTGACCCATAGACTTCCCTAGCGTCATGCTAAGGTATGGAATCCTGTCCCCCCAGCAAAAGGGAGAAAAAAAATCCTGCACCCCAAGAACATTTGTGTTGCAGTTAACATTATAGAACGAATCCTTCCAGTAACAGCTCCAGCCTCCACAGGAAAATGAGCACAATGCCATACTCATATCTGCCGTTCATGGAAACTCACTGACCCCTTATCCAACAGAGCTTAAAAGTAATGATACACTGAAGAAAAAAAGTCTGTTTCACGAAAGATTCAAAGAGCAGCATCCATCCTTAGCGTAAAGTGCTCTGGAAGTAGCAGCCTGGTCTCCAATATCATCTTCTCCACGTTCTGCAAGCACTGTACACGTGACATTGTACGTATGAAATTTGATTCCTGAGGATGCACAATTAGGCCCGCTTGCAAGAGTACAACAGACACCCTGCACCCACCATGGGGAAAAAAGCATACACAGACTGTCTTGACAAGAAGCTGGGCACCACTCTGCTTTAACTCATAGCTCAATAACTTACACTGTCTACATAAAGCCAGAAAATCTTTAACCCCAGAATCAAGAGGATTAATACCTGCACCCAGGACTGCTTGCCTTGCTGGAGCTTGTCCTTGTCCAGCCTGCAAGACATTACCCATATATGCTTCTTTCACTTCTTCTGCAGGGATACCTATAAAACAAAATTGTTTCAAATCAGGATTCTTTGCACGGAAGATGTAACTCCTTTTTACGAACCTTCCCACTGAAGTTTCCTATGAAAGACTGATGAAACATGCCATGTCCAACCTGTGTGCCAAAAGCAGCCCACAGGCCCCTGATGGGTGTGTCCCAGATCTCTACTCTCATATTCATGGGATGTGATGAACTGGTGACCCCCCCCCAGAACAGAACTCCCTTGTTACCCTGCCAGTTAGCTAACTGAAGCGAACATTTCTGAGTCTGAAAACTCAATTCCCATGGATGGTTAAATGCACAAAACTTTCTACCTGCCACAATCATGTCTAAAAACCCAGTTTCATTTGTTTAACAGGGATGAGCCAAGGCCATGGCTAGCTACCACCAGCCAGAAGAGGCCTGCTCTCCTGCTGCATCTCTTGCAAGAGCCCTGGTGTTCAACTTTTGTAACATGGTGTTTCAAGAAGCCCGATTTGTAGAAAATTAACCCTCCTCTCCCCCCAAAAGACATTTTGCTGATCTGAATCCATCAATAGACTCACAAGGCTGTCCTACAAGCATAACTGCCTATGTGAAAGATGGGCAGGGAAAGGAAGGGCCACTGGTTTCACCAAAAAGTAGCCTTTGTGTCAGCTTAGGTGTATCATAAAACCCCACCCCAGAAAAACAATTATCATGTTCAACCAGATTTGGAGTAGCACAGATAACCCTAAACAATATTCTGTTCCTAGAAGCAGTACTTAATTCAGATTGAAACAAAACCCAACAGTTAACGTTACTTAAATACCATTTGTGGATAAATACTTAAGAGTGCTGCAGCAGCAAAAACCAGGAGATCTTTTGTTTACCAAGCAACTTAAAAGACACAGACTGACACTGTTCTGTGCCACTTGAGACGTTCTTTGTCATAGAAAAAACATTTACATATACCTGCTCTGTCAATTGCTCCCTTAATTGCAATGGAGCCAAGTTTAGTAGCTGGCAATGATGAAAGAGATCCTTGGAAAGATCCAATCGGTGTCCTTACAGCACTTGCTATCACCACCTCCTAAGAGTAAAAGCATAGAGTAAAAGTCAGTCTCTCTCACACATGCACCAGTATTTTTTACATGTATCTGCTTTTACTCTTTCATTCATGTCACAGCTTCCCTTTTATCTTGCAAGTGTTTCAGAGTACTAAAATAATCTTTATTAATGCATGCAGCATGGGGAATAAAGATAAGGAATTAGAGATCATTGTGCAGTTGCAGGACCACAATCTTGCTGGGATCACAAAGCCGTGGTGGAACAGCTCCCACGGCTAGAGTGCTGCCATGGAGGGGTACAGGCTTTTTACAAGGACGGACCAAGGAGACAAGGAGGATGGGGGGAAGGCTGGCCTTTATCTGAGAGAATAGCTGGTGTGCATTGAGCTCAGCTTTAGGATAGATGATGCTTGAAAGAATCCCAAAGCCCTGGAGGGAGGAAGGGTCAAAGTAAGCTGGTTCCAAGCTCAAGAGCAGTCCATTCCAACAAGCAGGAAGTCAGGTAAAAATGCCAGGAGGTCTGTGTGTATGACCAAAACTCATACACAAAAAGGAAGTACACAGAAGGTAAAAGCAGGGACAGGGAACCTGGGAGACACTGTTGGAGCATGCAGCGACAAGGTTCTGAAACCAAAGCCCAAGTGGAACTTGGGAAAGTCAAACCCAACAAAGGCTCCCAAAAGCACCTAGGAGGCAAAAGAAAATCTAGGGAAAATGTGAGCCTGCTGCTGAACAGGGAAGAGGACCTGGTGATACAGAGCATGGAAAAGCCTGAGTACTAAATGCTCTCTTTGCCTCAGTCTTCACTAGTAAGGCCAGCCTTCAGGAATCCCAGGTCCCAGAGACCAGGGGGGAAGTTTAGAGCAAGGAAGATGTACCTTTGGTGGAAGAGGATCAGATCAGGGAATATTTAAGCAAACCAGAGATATGTAAATCCACGGGCCCTGCTGTGATGCACCCACAAGTGCTGAGGGAGCTGGCAGATGTCTTTCTAAGGTCACTCTCGTTAATCTTGGAATGGTCATGGCAACTGCGAGAGGTGCCCAAAGACTGGAGGAAAGCAAACATCACTCCTATCTTCAAGAAGGGCAAGAAGGAAGATCTGGGGAACTACAGACCGGTCAGCCTCACCACGATTCCTGAGGTGATGAAACAAGCCAAACCTGGAAACCATTTCCAGGCACATGAACAATAAGAAAATCATCAGGAGCCATCAGCATGGATTCACCAAGGGGAAGTCATGCTCAATCAACCCAATAACCTTCTACAGTGAAATAATTGGCTTGGTAGGTGCAGGGAGAGTAGCAGATGTCTGCCTAGATTTTGGTAAGGTTTTCAACACTATCTCCCATAAGGTCTTCACAGAGAAGCTGTTGATATATGGGCTGGATGAGCAGTGAGGTGGACTGAAAACTGGCTCAATGGCCCGGCCCAGAGGGTGATCATCAGTGACAAAGCCTGGTTGGAGGCCAGTAACTAGCAGTATACTCCAGGGGTCAATACTGGGTCCAGTACTGTTTAACATCTTCATTAATGATCTGGCTGATTGGGCAGAGTGTACCCTCAGCAGGTTTGCTGGTAACACCAAACTGGGAGGAGTGGCAGATACACCAGAGGGTCATGCTGCCATCCAGAGAGACCTCGGCAAGCTGGAGAAATGGGCCAACAGGAACCTCATGAAGTTCAACAAGGAGAAGTGCAAGTCCTTCATCTGAGGAGGAACAACCCCAGGCACCAGGACATGCTCAGGGCTGCCCAGCTAGAGAGCGGCTTTGCAGAAAAGGCACTGGGCATCCTGGAGGATGCCAGACTGAATCCGAGACAGCAGTGCACCCTTGTGGCAAAGGCAGCTGATGGTATCCCTGGGCTGCCTTAGACAAAGTAGTGGCAGCAGGTAAAGGGAGGTGAGGACCCTGGTGAAGCCACACTTGGAGAACTTTGTCCAGTTCTGGGCTCCCCAGTAAAAGAGAGACATGGACATGCTGGAGAGAGTCCAATGGAGGGCCACGAAGATGATTAAGGGACTGGAGCATCTGACATACAAGGAAAGGCTCAGAGAGCTGGGATTCTTCAGCCTGGAAAACATAAGGCTCAGGAGACTTCATCCATATACATCAATACCTGAACGGAGGGTGCAAAAGGGGCAGAGCCAGGCTCATTTCAGTGGTGCCCAGACACAGGACCAGAGGCAACAGGCACAGACTGACACACAGGAGGTTCCCTCTAAACATCAGGAAACACTTTTTCATTGTAAGGGTGACTGGGCAACCTGTTCCAGTGCTCAGAGAGGTTGTGGAGTTTCCATCCTGGAACTATTCAAAAGCACCCAGGTCCCAGCATGGTGCATTAGCAGTAGTTTAAGACATGGTATGACATTCAGCTGTATACCTAGTAGACCCTAAAAAAAACCAGATTTACTCTTATTTTGCATCTTAGCTTTAGTGCTACATCAACACATCTACCTGGTAGCCCTACGAGAGTAGCATGAGGACCTGGCACCAAAAAGATGCACATTTCAGACCTCTGGCAGCCCCCAGGGGGGGCTGAGAAACTACTGCTACTGAGAAACAGCAATGCCTTCCTCCAACTGTGCTGGTTTCAGTGGAAGTTAGACACAAAGCTTTACAGGGTCTCACCACAAGTTCTTTATTTAGAGAGCCAAGTAAAGAAACAAAACACCAGAAAGTATCTAAATAAAAAAAAAGAGACAAATTACACTCGTCTAAAACTCAGAAGGTCTGTTTCTGTAACCCCTTCTTCCTCATGACTGACTTCAGTGATAGTAACATACTTGTCTTCATCTTTTACATTGTAACAGCAAGCTGGGGGGCGGGGAGGGGGGGGGAATACCACACAAATAACCTCAGAGGGGTTAGCTGGCATCAGCTGTATTTTCCAATAACGGGCAGACAGTTGCATTAAGTTAGCTGACGCACTTCTAACTAATTCTGTCCCACAGTGCCTAACAATGAGCAAAATAAAATTAAAACGGAAATCTGACTTTTATTCCAGATTTTGCAGTAAGGTGTGACTTGGGCACAAGTAACACTGTCTACAAGGCAGATTATTTTGCAGTAACTTTTTAGAAATCTTCAGTGATTAAGAAACAGATTTAAAAGAGTGATTTATTGCAGTCAGGTGGTGCTTTATACTTACATTTAAAGTACGCTGCGATGCATAGCCACGGCTCGTATACGTCAAAGCCTGAAAATGAATAAGTCCTCAGAGTTTGTACTGATCAAGCCAATACCGTGACATTTCAGTAGTGTACCATTTTCATGTAAGTTCTTATTTTAAAAAATAATGTCTAAGAAACACTGGAAAAAGTATTAAACAAAAAATCATAAAACAACTTTTAAAAAAGTGTAGTCTAGTACACAGTCTCACCATAATATCTGTGATAAAATATTTTCTGAAAAAAAAACCAGATACCTTTTCAAAACCAAAACCAATTCATTTCGGCCAAGTCTGTTATGCACACATGTAACATCTCTAAACCATGGAGTGAGTGGTGTTATCTTGAAAAAGTTTACTAGTCCCTCTGTCTGCTTCTCTGGACTTTGTTTCATTCATTCCTATCATTAACTTCACTGCTTTTTAAACAGTGGCAGTTTGCATCTACAGCTTCATTTCACCGGCGTTTCATGAACCAAAATGAGGATAATGAATTCAGAATGCTAAACAAAAATATTTCTAAAAAGCCAAAACAAAACCAAGACAAAGGTATCACCTGAGCAGGCTAATTCACCAGCTACTAGCTTCATCTAACTATTCAGTGTAAAGATACAAAGATACATCTGTATGTATTTTTTCAATATATTAACAGTTATTTTTCAATTAGTGGTTTAAAATAACAAGTTTAAGCAATTTCCTTAGACAACATTTCAGTATGCTGAATTCTGAATTGAATAATTAATAACTTCTGGGCATTACTGAGTGAGAGCTAAATAAATACTAATTAAAAATAATAACTACTTAAGGACACTGCAAAAACACCACCAATTTTATACATCAATGAATGCCTTGTGTTATTGGGTCCACAATATGAAAATTTAGCCTGTTTCTCTCTTCATTTGACAACTTTCAACTAACAAAAGGCAGACTCCTTTTCCTACTGCTTTTCAGTTAGTGGTTTGTTGTTTTTGTTGGGTTGTTTTTGTTTTTTTCCTAGCTGAGGTTGCAACAGCCAGCAGAAAGTTTAACTTAATCTTCTCTCTGAAAATGATTTATGTCCCTGCAGGGACATTTTAATAAGAGGGCTTTCAAGGGTTAATGTCAAAAAGAAAAACAAAACAAAAAGCGAATTAACATGCCCTTGCTGTGCTACACCTGAAGGTTACCTTCATAGTAAAGTGGACAAACTAGTTAATACTCTTCTAAGAATAACTGGGATCTGCTAGTGGTGTTCATGCTGTGTCAATTACAGACTTCTTAAAAAAACAAACAAACAAAACCAACCCCAACAACAACAAAATCCCCACGCTTCCTACAGGCGGTAAGACACAACCTTCAGCTTTGCATACAGCAATATGGCCAATCCACGTTGCAAACCCCGCACAACGTGGATGCTTCACCTGCCCTCTCCTTCCTAGCACGGCTCTCCACGCCAGCGAGAGGAGCCCGGCGCTCCCGGCAAACCAGGCGCCCGCACCAGTGAAGCCAGGAGCGCCTCACAGCAATCCCCTACTGGGGGCTCCTGGGCAGGGGCACTCAGCATCTCACCTCCCAGCGCCGGTGCTTCTGACGAACCCACCCTGTGCCCGCCGAGGCGGTACGTTTGCAGCCCGCTTCCCCCCGGCTCGGCCTAGAGAAAGCCTCCGACAGCTGCCACACGCCCGCATCGCTGAGGCGGGGAACGGGTGAGCAGAGGGACTTTGCAGGGCAGCGGGCTGCGAAGGAAGGAAGGGGCTGAGGAGCCGGGCGAGGGCTCCGGTCGGCCGCCGCACCCCCAGCGCTGACAGCCGGTTACGAGGCAATGGAAAAAGCCGCTCTCAAGATCGCGGCTAAAGGTCCCGCCGGGCTTAGCGCGGTGCCCGGCCCGGGCCCGCTGAGGCGGGAGCCGCCCTTCACCGAGCAGGCGGCGCCGCGGCGCGGCCCTGCCCCGTAGGCCCCCGCTCCCCCAGCCGAAGGCCCCGCCGCAGGAGCCGGGTCCGGCTCCCTCCCTCCCGCCGCGCCGCAGGGGTGAGCTGAGGGGGACACCGCCTTCTCCGCCGCAGACGAGGGTGTGACCTTGGTCAACTCTTGCCGGGCCCGGCCGCGGGGCCGGGGCCGCCCTGGGATGGAGAGGGGAGGGGAAGGGCACGGCCCGCCTCACCCGCAGCAGCTCCGCTGCCGAGCGCCGCAAGCCCCGCATCGCCGCCGCCGCCATCCTCCTCCCGCCGGCCGCCCCCCGTCACCTTCACCGCCGCCCCCACCTCGGCCTATAGGCGGCGGCGCCCCGACCCCTCCCGGCTCCCATTGGGCCTGGGGCCGAGGGCGGTGCCAAACCCGTCCCTGCCATTGGCTAGGCTGGAAGGCCGGCTTGCACCTCCAGGGCGGTGGCCGCCCTGCGCTTGCGCGGCCCGTGAGGTGGTGAGGGCGGGCGGGTGGCTGGGCCAGGTGGCGAGGCTTGCTGCGGAGTGGGAGCCCCACGGGTGTCCCGCGGTTCCTCCCCTCACAGGGAAGGGAAAGCAGGGCCCAACCCTCTCTGCAGCGTCAAGCTGGAATAAGTAAAAGCAAGCTACGCAAGCGTTTATCTCCATGGGGATCCCGTATCAGAATCATACCCGCGCTGTCATAAGGTCTGTGGGGAGGCAGGTACTGGAGTAGTGCCGAGTCTGGGGCAGTCTGCATCTGGCCTTACGCTCTAGCTGCACGCTGCTTTCACAAAAACCAGCAGCTTAATTCCACTTAAACTCCTTCCTGTCTAGCCCTGGGCATAAACATCGAAAAAGTTACCTCAGAATTCAAACCTGGCTGAGAACTGTCTCGGCAGCTGCCTTTAGAGAAAGGTCTGTACCTGCTCAGCCCCAGCTCAGTCTCAGGATGCCCAGACCACTTCCACGGTCTTCCCTGCACTTTGCTTTCCCCACCATGGTCTCTGCCTCTGGATTTCTAGATGAAGGCCAGTATTAAACCTCTACAGCTGTTTGTCTGCCTGCTAGTGCCTCTTTCCACTCTATCCCATGTGCTTGGAGCTAGGCTAGGAAAAGCCTAGTACTCTCAGGTCCTAGATTCATAATCTCAAAAGAACAGGCTCAGAAGACAAGGTGACATTCTCTGTGAATTGTGCTGCTGCACACAGTCTAGGACATTTGTTTCTGATCAGTCTTGCTTACCTTCTCCTCAGCCACCTTTTTCATTTCTGAAGGAGTCAGTCATAGGATATTCTAAAAGATGGTATGCTGACTGCTGCATTCCTTGGAGTTGATGTCTACAAGCCAGGTAAGGCATTTACTTGCAGCCTTCCTTCCCTTAGGACCACAAACTGGAACAAATGCGAAGAGGCATCCTTTCAATATACCACCTGGAATCAAGAGTATCTCAACAACTTATTACCATCCACTTGCTATCTTGACTGATTTTTTAATTATTATTTTTTCATGTTGTAAAACTAACATTCATTGGCTTTGCTTCAGTTAATTTTCTGTTGTACATATTCATTTTCCTTTGAGATAGGGTTTAACTTTCTGTCTGCTCTCAAAAGCAAAATACTTCTTGCTTTCCATACATGTTTAAAGATTCTCCAGAGACGCAGTAAGAGGCTGACTGGGGCTGGCATGGATGAGGGAAGCACTTGTACTCTTTTGCTTCCTTGACTGGCGGTAGCTGATGTTTTGACAGTTTGACCAGTCTAGCCTAGACCTTTTATTTGGAGCCAAAGTTTTGAAGTACAAACCAGAGATAAGAACACAGGAATTGACAAGTACTGACTGAAGATTTTATACCCTGAAAATACACGAGGATGTTTTTCAGAAATGAGTAAGGCCAAAACCATATAGAACAAAAAAAGCAAAAGCTTTTATTTAACTTTACCTTCACTCCTGCGGTATAAGGACCTTTTTCTAGGATAGAGCCTGCTAATGCACGAGGACTAGTGTTCATCTCATCCCAGCAAGAAAGGCACTTGGACTCCCAGACGTATTGGTTAATAGGCCCTTTATTGGAGCTCACACAAGGAGAAAGACGACAGTAAAGATAATCTTACCTCCTTTCAGATATTGGGAACCCCAGGCTGTGCAGCGTCAGGCACACCTCCAGCTGGGGCACGGCCTGTAGTGCAGATCCCATCTGTGGAGAGGTTCCCCAGTGTTTTGGTGTTTAGAGCTCTCGGAGGATTTTCTGAGAAGAAAACAATTCTGGTCATCATTCCTACTGTCAAACAAAAGGATGTTCGTGCAAGAACATGCTGCTTCGCTTTGAGATAAAGACAACATGCAGGAGGGGAAATTGCCAACACCAGAAGGGACCTCCTACAGGTTCCTTCATTACAATTAGCTGGCCAAGTATCTTCTGTGGCTGGGGGATACCTGCAGCACAGGATAGGACAGAAGGCCAAGCTGCACCTGCACCATAGCATAGCACAGCCTGTGCTGTAACATAACCTGTGTCTTCTTGGGCTAACTGGTACATGGGTCATTAACTCCTTGATGTATGATGGTCTCCTGGTTAGGACATTGCTGAAATATGACTATTGTAACATACAGAATATTGCGTCCCTGGCCTAAAGGGTAGCAAGGTTATCAGGTAATTTACTGGGTTTGGACAATGTATTAACTCTATGGGAATTTAGAACATACAGCATAGCACTATAATATAATTAAATTGTTCTGCAGCTTCAAGCCTCCAACAAGATAACAGATATTCTTGAAGTAACGCTGGTTTAAAAGTTAGTCTGGAGCTGCGTAAGAATCCCAGTGCATAGAAAAGCTAAGTGAAGAAAAAAAGAGAGACATCCCCTCCTGAGAGTTAATAAACGTATTTCAGGGTATGAACCTTCTAATGCAGTATCAAAAAAATACAGAAAGAACTCCTTTAACAGGCAAACCAACACTCCATCGCAGCCAGCATTACCACATGCACACGAGTGCCTGGGGATGTGCTGTGGTGCAGTCCCTCTCCCAGCAGTTTGGGCTGCACTTTCCCCCACATCTGCTTATTTACACTGGCCCTGCCCTGACCCCACGCCGGTGGCAGGATGCCCCCCCAGCCACCTCCTAGCCCTGGCCAAAAGGCCATTCACACCCTGGCAGGAGGAAGCTGGAGGGGGAGGAGGGAAGAAACCTTTTTGCCTGAGGGATCTGTGTACCTTCCCATGAGGCAGTGGCCAGGGGCTGCTTGCACATCTTCAGGAGATGGTGAGTGCTGACAAGGTGGTGTGATTCAGCCCCAGTCAGCAACTAAACACCATGCAGCCACTCACTCCTCCCACTCCTGTGGGATGGGGGAGAGATTCAGAAGAGCAAAAGTAAAAAAAAAAAGTTGTGGGTTGAGATAAGAACAATTTAATAGTTAGAATAAAATAATAATGATAATAATAACAATGATAATAAAAAGGGAAAAAAGCCAGAAACACAAATAATACAACCGCTCACCACCCGCCAACGGACGCTGCTGGTCCCCGAGCCATGATTGCTGCCTCCCTCCCCCGGCCAGCTCCTCCCAGTTAACATACCGGGCATGATGTTACATGATACGGAATATCCCTTTGGCCAGTTTGAATGCGCTCTCTTAGCTGTGCCCCCTCCCCTCCTGGCTTTTTGTGCACCTGGCAGAGCATGGGAAGCTAGAAAAGTCCTTGACTAATACAAGAACTACCCAGCAACCACCAAAACATTGGTGTGTTATCAACATAGTTTTCATACTAAGTCTAAAGCACAGCACTAGGCCAGCTGCAGTCAAGAAAATTAACTCTATCCCAGCTAAAACCATGACACAAGGGTGCTCTGCTGGGTGCTTGCCTACATTTTACAGTGTCAGTCCTGTGATCATCACACATCTTCCTCTAGTCAAATGGTTGTCTTTTTTTTAATTTTCCCCTCCCCTCTTTAGACTGAGGCAGAGTAGAAGAGCAAGGGCACTTTCTCTAGACTTCCCCAGCATCCACCTTTACTGTTTAGTGATGTTAGAGGGTCTATCCTTGCCTTTATTATCTATTTATGGACTTGTTACTCGTGAATTTGTCTAACCCTCTTTGGACCTGCTGATACCTGGGATTTGCAGCCCCAACTTCACCTGGAACAAGGCCTTTTAGTGTTTTAAGCCAATCTGCTGCTGGTTTTATCAAGTAGACCTAGTGCTGATGTTACAGGATTCTGTGAAAATAGTTCTGCCTTACTCTCCACCCTTCTGCTTTTGTAGAGCTCTGTCACATCCACATGTGAATGCTCCTCTCCCAGCTGAAGCCATAGCCTCCCCAGCTCTGTTGCGATTTGGTTTCCTTCATAGCCTTTGGTGTGGAGCCTAGTCAAAAGCTGTGGTCCACCCACCAGCCCCCTGGCACTGAAGCTGGTTGTAGTGGTGGGTGACGCACCTTGGCCAGCAGTTCCGTTTCACTCCTCAGCTCCTTCAGAAGCAATGGCTGAATGTCATCTGGGCCAGGTGGGCTTACTGACATCTAGAGTACCTGTGTGGTGCAATAAATCCTCCATATTTACCTTAGCGTGAGCTAAGTTCCAACCGCCTGCTGCAAAAACATGCAGGAGGTGTGGTCATTTCCTTAATGTCCTCAGTAGTAGAAACCACTGACCACAAGAGATGGCAAATCCCAAGCTGTACATACATAAACCTACACTGTGGTCTTAAAAACAGGACGAGCATGCAGAAGGAAAATGATAGCACATTCCCTTCTTGAGTTCTTTCGGCATCTCTTCTCACCAAGAACAACTGTAATGCACTAATTTAAAAGTTGCTAATTTTCAGTGTTCAGTCTTTTAGACTATACAAAACAACCATACCATGTTGCTCTTCCTTAGCTCGAGAGTTGAGATTTGCTTCGGCCGTGCCCCAGACCAGCAGATGGAAGCAGCAGCCTACATGCCCCCAACCATTCCCTCTTACAGGTGTTTCAGGTTGCACGCAGCACTTGGAGCACAGTATCTGGCTGAGGTTACACCATGGATCTCCATCACTAGAATAATTGAGGGTGAAATGCAGACACCATGCCTACACCTAGAGAGAGATGCTTACACATAAAGCAAAGGATGGAAGGAAATAAAGCCAAGTTCTTAATTTATCAGAAGAATGAAGCCTGTTTAGAGCCTTTCGTATTTAAGGTCAATGATTCTACCTGTGATAATTTTAAACTGATAACAGTTGATTCAGCTGTGCAACTCCTGTGACAACTGGCTTATTTCTAGAGAACAGCTCCACCTGGAAAACCATTGCTGTGAAAGACTACATTTTGCCCTACCAGAGAAAAAAAAAAATTGTTAATAATGGCAGCATGCTATCAAAGTTCTGCCTGTAAGAACCGCCAGTTTTAAAATTGCCATGTGTACTAGTCTCCACAAAATAGTTATTTATTCCATACAAATAGTTCTAACCTTTGCACGTTCCAGCAAGCACAAAGCACTGATGTTCGCTGGGGCACTTGAAAGAAAAAGGGAGCTGAAACGTAAAAAGAGGTTCACATTAAAAAGCAGGGACAATCAGAGAAGAAAAGCCATTACAATAAAAGCACTCCTTTGGGCAATTGACTGTTCCCGCATCACTGCATGGTGACTGCAGGATCAGGTACCTGAAGATCCCAACAATCTGGTGACACCACCAGTAATTTTCAGTGACGCTCATTATAAGTAATTTCAGACAGATGAACCACACATTCAGCAATCCAAGCACATCGCAGTAAGCTACACAGAGACGCAGCCCCTTTTCAAAATGCCATAAACAAAGTCAGGCACCCCCAGCCACATTTGGCATGGCAGGCCTTGATGAATTCAAACTGAAAGACTACAGCTCATCTTTAAATAGAATTTGGAATACTAAATAGCTCTACCTATAATTGTAAGTACTTGAAAAATCATAACAAGAAAAGAACTGGAAGTCTTTACCTTTCTTTTTTAGTACCCTGATCATAACAGACCTTGGGACTTGGAACCAGGCAAATTTCATACAGTGGTATCTTCCAGGAGCAGCACCTGAATTCAGCTTGAAAATGTTGCAGGGAAGACACCAAAATACCTTGCTAAATGAGTAGTCTTTTATATTACATTTTTATTTTGCAAGAAAATAAATTATACAACTTAAAAAATAAAATTCAAAAATTAAGCAGTACATCAAAATAGTTCAGCTGGACTGCCATACAGAAACTACCACCATTCAAAATTTTACAGCATTATTACCTTGGTAGTGGCACACATTCAAAATTGTAAATACCATACGTAGATAGATATTACAACTCAGGAACTCAAGTTTGCTCAACACTCTGGACTACATATAGTGTATGTGACAGGAAAGCTTTCATGTATTGTTTATTTCACAAATATGACCAAAGAATTACAAAGATAGCATCCCAGTCATTTAGATGAAAATAGAAAACAGTTTAAGATAGCAAATCTTTCTGTAAAACTATCAAATCTTTTTGCCAATTGTATTTTTAAAATTTGCACTTTACAGGACAATGGCATCCCAATGCAAATAAATGCAACATGTGAACACTCAGAACATTTGTAGGAAGTTTGAAAAGGTGAAACCGAGAAAGTCACATAATTGCATTACAGTTGTAACAAATGAGGGAGAGATGAGTAAAAATAGAAGCTAGGGACACCAACTGTGGAAAGAGGAAAATGGAAGACTTCAGAATTGAAACAGAGATCCTCATCAAGTTGTTGGGACAGAGAAAGATTTAACAGTATTTCTTAATTAAACCCATTAAGAGTCATTTTTCCCCCCCCCTCTTCTACACCAGGTTTCATTCCATAGCTATTCACCGTGGCAGTGTGTGTGGCAACATATTTTTCAGATGCAGCACCTCTTTAAGCTAGGTCTTTGGACATGTATATTCATAGCTAAAAATTGCAGCCTTAAAAGTGCGTTGTTGCCATATTGCAAGTGAAGAATAGTTCATTTTCATTTAGATCTGAACTCTCCCCTCCCCAAAAGAACAGTTTACCCCAGGTATCTCCCTGTGCCCCAGGTGAGACTAGTTTTAAGTGCATATTGGTGAAACTGACCTGATGAAGGATGCTAAATGTGATTCTGCATCTTGAACAAATTTGCTGGTGTGAGCCTCAGATTTAATAAAAAAACCCAACATCCATTTCCAGTATATATTTAAAGAAAAATTACCATGTCATAGGCACATTACCAATTATATTTTTGCATCCCAGGTGTTGAGAAATATGTAACATTTAGGTTGTATTATTTTATATTTATTAGTTGAGAGAACGTGCCGCTCCTTAGCTTTTAGCAACCCGTTGCTTTCTGCATACACTCCAGCTTCCTGAACAGTTGTATCTGAGATGCTGTCTCTTAAAACTTCTCTCTCAAATCTAAGTCAATGCTTCAAAATCAGCATTACTCCCTTTGCAGCCCTTTCTGCGTGACAATTTCACGTGTTCTTCTCTGGTTAAGGGTTGGAAATTTGTGTGTTGAAAAGAGTGTGCTCAGACTGTCATGTTTTCCCCCAGTTATCCTAAGCCAGCATTTACTACTTTTAAGTTACAGGGACCGAAAGTCTTGCAGGATGAAGTTTTTAATTAGAACTTTGTTTTCTAATGTTCAAATAGTTTTACTGATCAACTACACAGAACACCACTTGCTTTTCATTCTGAATCACAACACCACAGGGCCAGCATAAAAGATGCAATATTTTCAAATGGCATCTACTTTTGAGTATCAGTAAAAGCACATAACATAAGCTGTGGGTTTTCAATCAATTGTAATTGGCCAGGTCTCGATTTCTCCCCATCTCGTGTTCATGAAACCCTCATTACCAAAAATTTCTTATTCCAACAGATGTCCAAGTACACACTGCTCTCAGGCAGTCACACTGGCATTTACGTTAGCAACAGAGCATGCAGCCTATTTAAGGGTGCAAGCAGCCATTCTTGTAGTTTACTTTTAAACCACTCACACTTTATACTTTACTGCAACCATGTGAAAGCAAAACTCCTCCACTTACTTACTGGAAGGTTTTCCTTTTTGACTGAAGTTAATTGTATACTCTTCCCCCTTTCAACCATCAAAGATGAGACCTTTAGATGTTGTACCTGAACCGGTTAATTAAAAAAAAAATAGAATCGCACACTTGTGATTTACAGAAAAATATTCACAGAACTGAGTGAGGTGCAACTTACCGTTTGTCCCAAGACAGGCGTTCCGCTCCAGTGATTCACGTTATCAGTCCAGTACATGCTGGGACATTTCAGAGTAACAGAGAGGCAGGCAGTGCCAAACGACTACTTGACGATTGAAAACAGAAGAGGTAACATTAAAAAGTTGAAATTCCTGATGTGTATTTGGCACTCTCTCTGCATACACTAAATAGGGTGTTTCCCCTTAGCTTTTTACCATTTTCATTAGAATTGCATTTCCTACCCTGCCAGTTTAAAAATAAAAAGCAGAGGGTTTGTTTTTCATATAAAGATGTTGACTCTAAGCAACAAACCAGTCCGATTGGATTAACCTTGCATGTATATATAAAGTTACCAACAAGGAATTAGTACAGGGATCTTCAAGTGTTATTTTCTTTCTGGGGGAGTTGTGCATCAATTACTCTTTAATGCATTCAGATATATGTAGTAATACTTAAATATTTGGAATACAAATATTAAATGTACAAGGAAATACACTTAATATTTCTGTTCAGTATAAACAGACCCACCCATGAAAACGGCTTTTAGAGTGAAGTATCATTCAAGAAAGCTTCAGCTTCTCAAAAAGGATTGTAGCAAGTCATCCATCCAAACAAGGTAACAAATAACGTCTATCCACTTGTTTACAGCAAACAATTTGAAAACAATGATCTCTTGCTTAAGGAAAAATATCACCCATGACTTGGAATTACTTTTATGTCAATTATTAAAATCCAGTTACTAGATTGAAGCACTGCTCTAGCCAACAGGTTTGAACTGTAGCAAATACTTATCATTGTGATGCATGTGTTTGTGTGTCTCAAATGTTATTACAGAAAAAGGATCAAAGGTGGACAGTACATTACTCTGTTGATCCAAAACACAAAAGTGAAAGTGCTACTTCTAGTCCTAACTGCATTAAAAAAACAACAAAAAAACCAAACCCAAAATAAACCAAAAACCCCAAACCCAAAACAAAACTAAAAGCAGTTCCTCAGTGCATGAATACTTGAATATTTTTTCCTTGTGCAAGTACTGGTCACCTAAAATCCCAAACCTGTATTCTTCCTGGTGGGTGTAAATCAAATCTACTTTAAAAAGTTCACAATGGGCTCTTCATGAATGCAAGTTTCCCACAAAACAGCATGCTGTTAAAAGTGTGCAACATGAAGGGAATGCCATCATGCTAGCTGAATGAGATTGGCAAAATATAGTCCTCTGTAAGGTAAGGCAGGGATTTTAATACGTAACGAAAGTCAAAACAAGTCCTTCTGCGGCACAAACTGTTGCAGCTGTCTGTCCAAGCACCCTTCCATTTATGTTCTCAGCATCCAGCAGAGTCCTCAAATTATGCCATATATATGAAGGTGTTGATATCCGACTCATCTCTTCTGATATATTTGTGCTCTATAAGCCATTCAATTTGCTCCTTTATCATTTTCTTTTGTGGCAAGAACATGTTTTTCAATATTTCTACCAGTTCAGTCTGAAGCTGGGCATTAGTAATTTTCTTCCGCATTTTCATTATTTGGATTATAGCCTCCTGGTGGGGGACAAGAGGAAAAACAATTTTTTTTAAAATGCCTGTCTGAAGTGACAAAGTGAACACAGCATTAATACGGGGCTCCTGGTAAGGCAAGACAGCACGGAAATCTCCATTTTTCCTTAAAAAAAGCAGGTATATGCTGCATTTCTTAGCCTAAGTAGGTACTGAACTGCTTTTACAAAGAAGTTGATAAACGAAAAGAATGAAGCACTCACAAGATGCAAGAGATACAAGTCCAGTCACAGGAGAATCTGCAGTTAAATCTTGTATCTAAAGTGTGAAGTACTCGCTATAACATAATGTTCATTCACTCTGAGCAGAAATCACCATTTCCAGGGTGACTTGTGATATACCTTGGGAATACTTCATGAAATGCAAGCTTAATGTCAAAAGGGAACTCACAAGGGGTTCTCATTTTATGAATACAACCAGGTATTAATCCTCTGCTGGAGGTATGGCCAGCATGTTAAGTCAGGCAGTACAATTCACAATGCGCATGGCCTGGGACCTAACCTGACTGATAGAAGAGACCTGCAGTTTGAAGGTAAGACAGGATCTTTGAGACTCCACTGTAGGTAATCTCTGATGCCCCCATATTTTTTTTTTTTTAATCAAGAACTATCAGCTCAAAGGATATGACACGAGTACCTGACTGAAGGACAACCAACCACAAAGCAGATGTACAAACTGCAGCTTCTTAAGATGGACTTATAAAACTTTCCCCCTAAAGAGAAGGCCTCTCGGAAAGTCATACTGCTATTACTAAAGCGTGATCCCATCTCAGATTCCTCTGCTCTCTTCATACAGAGCAGTCAAAGAGAGCTCAAGGTCAACAATACTGTTTGTTCCTGTTGGTGGCTGAATTCAGTCAACTTTACCATCTGCTGCCACCAACCACTACAGTTACGCCTTCACCACTCGCTTAATATCTGCTTTGTCCTCTTTAAAAACATCAGAACAGGCGGCTGATAACTACAACAGCACAAACACACGTGCAAAATCCTGTATTCACAAAGGGTCTAGGCCAAATAGCACAAATAAGTTCCAATGGGATTCAAAAGTGTTAATTTCATATATCAACGTCCAAACGTGGACAGCATGCAGCAGTGATCATACAATAGAAGTAGGGTAATTTTATACTCCTCTGGCTATTTACTTGCCTGTGTTCGTAATATTCTTAGCTGGACTATTCCTTCATTTTCCTCTTCCCGCATTCTCTCTGTAGTAAGTTGCAATCGACCAATCAAATTTATCTTGCCCCTTTTCTGAACTTTAGCGTTTTTTCTGAAAAAGTTGTATTGTATGAAAATAAGCAAAAAAAACATTTTCAATTAAGGAATTCCTGTTAAACTTAAAATACAGCAGCAAGGAGTACCACCACATATCAGATATTTACAGGCTATTAGCACTGCAGAACTGAGATAGCTGACTGACAGATCAGAACTCAATGCCAATGCTTCCACACAACAAAACCTGAATACACTAGCATTACAAAAAAGAAAAATCCATCAGCCAAAACTGACAGTGTCCAAAGTTGATAAGTTACCAGTACTATTATAAAGAATAACACTTCAGAGAAGTATATTTCAGATTAATTACAGAAAACTAGGGTTCTTCAGAGGAATTCCTTACAACAACATTCAGGAAATTGTACTAGTTAATCTTCCATCAAAATAAATGTCTTTCTATCAGAAAAAAAAAAAAGATGAATAACAGCTATTGTAACAAAGAAAGCTGATGGCATTCTTCAGTGGTCACCCATGAACTTCCTGTACGCCTGTCTTTCTTCTGTCATGCCCTCTCATAATTTCCCAAAGCTCACAATGCTGATGACAGGAACAAACATCATGGCCCTGGGCAAGAAACTAAGCCCCAGGAGAGCAGATTTTGTCACCTCCCCCTCTCTCCACAGATCCAGATGTCCAGCTGCTACCGAGAATGAGGCCCAGAATCTGAGGTTACTAGCAAGGAGCCAGTTCTAATCATAGTCATATGACTATGATATATTATAATTATTATATGATATATCTCTGTTATAAGAGGCAAAAACCAAAGTAAGACACGCTGAATGTAGCATATACCATTCAGATATTCTCTCTTCATACTATCTTATGCTCTGAAGGATTTCAAAGCAACGGTAAAAGAGCACTGCAATTGTCACTGAACTAGACATTCCTTGCTGGTGAAAGCCATACCAAAAACTCCAGCTATTGACAGCATAATGTATTATTAAGCAGTTTCACTTCCTTTTTTAACTCATGACTCTGCTTTTGAAACTCTGTGTGTATGTAATAATCAATACAGCACTAGTGCTCTGCTTACCTGCTGTTCTTCCCATATAAAATTGCATGGGCTCATTACTAATAGGAAGACAGCAAAGCCTTCAATTTTGCACCTCAACCCTAGGTGTTTAAGATATTTAATTTCACAGAAATCCAAATCACAGAGATATTCGTCTGAAGGGGCTGCTGGAGGTCAGCTAGTCCAACCACCTACTTGAAGCATGACTATCGCCAAAACTAAGTGAGAATAGGGCAGCAAAGCATGTGTCTAGCTGAATCTTGAACACTTTTAAGGATGAAGGTTAAAGTGAATTCTTTTAACTATAAAATAGTACATTGTTATTTTACTTTTCAAACATCATCTTACATTAAACTGAACTCCTGGTTCACCGAGAAGAGGGTTCCTTCTGTAAAGTCTTTGGGTGAATTGACTTGAGGTTCATACAATAAAACCTGACGTTTCAGCTTTGGAAATGCTACAAGAGACTACAAAGAAAAGGGGGGGGGGGAAGAATGAAAATAAAACACCAGACTTTCTAAATGAAAACAATTATTTTTTAAGAACATAATTCACTGCTGTGCAGACTGCGGTGAGGGAACCATATAACCTTGTTTGAAGCTGCTAGAGGGCAATGTGAAGATACTAATAAAACCAGAGAGGGGACAGAGTTTACCAAATCTCCTTCTAAAACAGGTTAGCATAAGTAAAGGCATACAAAGAAATAAAATGCATCAAGTCACAGCTACAGAAGTGCTGTTAAGTCTGATTTACATGATTTCTCTCTTTAATCTTGAGCTAAATAATTAGAAGGCTGATAGAGTAAACACTGAAGTTATTTTTAAGCAACATATTATCAGGTGCCACTGATTTTGTAGAATTAGACCAGTCCCACTCTAAAAATCACAATCATAACTGTGTGCTTTAGGCAGTATATGATCAGAAAGATATCGCTGTTTCCAGAAGCTTAAGTTAGATAACACTGGGTAGAGAGAATGTGTTAATGTGAAGGCTGTGTGTGCTCAACAGTAGCGCAAGGAGCCAGCATTACAACTGATTAATTAGAAAGAAAGGTGTTCACATTTCAAAGTGTTATCTGACAGTGCTTTAAAAGTACTAATCCAGTATTTCGGAGTACAAAAATCAAGAAGAAATCTGTTTCAAGAGAAAGGGAAATACCCATAAAGTCCTCCTAAGTTCTGCATCAGGGAGTTCAGTTGCCAGTTTAAGATTTTCAAAGCTGATCTTCTCTCTTGGTCTTTGGTTCCATGCAAACAGTACAGCTAGCTGAAATGTTGTTACCTCCAAGTCATACTGGCCAACCTCGTTCTTAAATGTTATCTGTGGATAGAACAACAATTTTACTTACATGCCTTTCTGGATCACAAGCTTTCTAACTATTGTAAGCACACAGAAAGTACAGTCATTGAGATTGATATGCCAAAAGCTATACACTTACAATTCCATTGGACATGAGGTGGTGCCAGTGCAGTTTCCTACCACTGTGATTCTTTTTATAAAATTCTTCAACTTCTGGGATAAGATCTTCTAATTCCGTGGGCAGTGAAACAAATACTTTTTCAGAACTTCGGGACCAGGCGCCAGCATTTAAAATTTTAATATTCACAGAGTCAGCTGTAAGACAATATTGCATCATATGAATCTCCAGGTATAAGAGAGAGATAGATAAATAAAATGCCTTTTTTTCCCTACTCAAAATACAATTATGGAAGACTGGATTTTCAGAAAGTAGCAGGGTGTCTACCTATTTAAACATTAGGGTACTCTATTTATGCACCACTGGCTTTCTTCCAGCATCACTGATTGAAACCCCTGTGTTTTTTGGCTTGCCTCTGCAGAGCTCTTAAGCCCTGATGCAGCTTTAGAGCTGATGCTTGTAAGCACTACTCAAGGATTTTCAGCAACAGCAGGTCCAAAACTGGGTGTTCCTCAGGCTCTCTCATCAGTGAAATTTAATCTCAGAAATGTGATTTGAGCTCTTCATAGCGTGCATCCAGCTCTCCTGCTGGCAGGTAAAAGTAGGAGCACAGCATGAGGTGCTCCTGAAGAATGATGAGGGCATAAAAGAAGGGGGTAGTTCAGGCATTCACCTGGCTGATACTGATTCAAGCCCCTACTTGGAATTTAACTACAAGAGTTAAATCTACAAGATTGCTATAATGAAAACCCACAATAACTTACAGTTGACACTGGAGCTATGTCATTCTGTAAGAGCAAGTGGAGTCTACAGACACTTCCAGCCTAGGGGTAACAATGCCCTGAAGACTATGTTCAACTTGCAGTTGATATAATTTTTAACCCAAGAGTCAACAGAATTATTTTTAACTATGAGAAATGAAAAATAGCAAATTATTTGAAAATGATTTACCATACCTGGTAAAGCAAGTTTATTATTTTTGTGCATTTCTTTGAAGGCCTGGTTCAAGTCTTCAGACACTTTGATATCCTGGAACATTCTAGCCAGCTTGTTTACATAGTCTGCTGGCATTCCTACTTCCTGTATAAATAAACAGGACACTAAACTATGACATAGACAACTATGAACAAAAAGCTTTATTTTTATAATAATAAACTGAAAAAATGAAGAGCATTAAAGTACACAGTAAATGTGTAAAGTACATCACAATTATTGTAAATTAATCTGCAATGCAATAGAAAGGTTTTATGCATGGATCGTAAGTAGCTACCCCTTAAGGCAATATGACTATTCTCTTAAAGAAATCCAAGTGCTGAAGAACACATGCATGCATTAGGGAATCAATGAATTCTGAGATTTGAAGCAGTGTTTAAGGCATGCAAATAATATTCTAATCTACATAAAATTTCACAATTAGCACACATCTCATTATTTACACACCTAAACAACAAGCACACTGCATTTGGCTCATTTGCATATGGAATATATTAAGCTTTCAGACAATCATATGTGAAATATTTTAAAACCTATCACTACCACTGTTAGGATCAACATTTCTCTTAGAAAAGAGCTAAACTGTTTCACTTGCACAAAGTATTGCAATACAGCAGAAGTATAAGATGCCCTGAGTGGCCTGCAATTTAAGACAGAACTCACCTAAGCAAGAAGGATATCTAAGTTCAAGAGGGGGAATTAATACCACAAGCGAGAGGCACAACCAAACAAAGAAAGATGTCAGGCTACTTACTCTGAGCCATTCCACCATATTCTCCTCAATTTCACTATCAGCTGATATATCTAATATCAGGCGTCTTGTTAAGTGAGCTTTGTGATATCGCATGAAAACATCTTTATTCTGTACATATTTAAGTACCAAAAGCTGTCAAAAAAGTAGATTTTAATGTATTTATTTGCATTGTCAATCAGACAAGTCTTTGAATGCTGATCTAATGCCACTGTAGACTATGAAGTAGAAAAAGGCTACCTGATATTGCCTTAAGAGCAACTGTGTTAATACTATCAAAGGCACCAGCTATCAACCCATCATAATACCACACTTCCAGTTTCTTAATTTGTCAACCATCAAGAGCCTTCTCTTAAATCAGAAAAGATGTTGACACTGGTACGTAAAAGTCTCCTGTATTATTTTCTAGGCTAACATTAGTTACTGTAATACATTACAGTCTGATATAGGCATTAATTTGCATACTAATTTTGTAAACTGACACAGAGACATTAAACACTGCATGATTTACAAGATTTAAACACACACACGCTTGATGGCATAATAAACTCTCTTCCTTATTATTACACCTTGCCTAACTGTTTTTGAAGATCAAGGCCTCAACCCACTGAAGGAAATAAAACAAATTAATTCTTCAGAATAATCAATAAGTAGAAAGCAAAAACATACCACTTCTTTAAGCTTTGCTTCAATTTCTTCAGAGGTTAGTTTTTTGCTTAGTGGTGTTTTTCTTAGCAACATGTCACAGTAATTAGCAAGAAGCTCTGGGCATTTGGATTCAGGTTGTGTTTTCAATCCAACACTAAATAAAAGAAGAACACATATCTTCAAACTGTATAGAATCCTGCTATTCTGGAGTAGTCACACTGCTAGCAAGACAGACCACTCTTTCCTGATCCCCTTGGCAAGGATCCTGGTGGTGAATTCATATCCTTGCTAAACTAATGAAAGACTAGTGATAACTCCCTTTTCTTCTTGAAAGAACACATACTACCAAACATTTTCAGACAGCTTCTACAGCTTGATTGTTCCAACTGTTTTTAATTTCAGAACTCTAACAATGATTACGTTCAAACTACTGTTTGAAACAACTAAATATTGCATGGCAGTAAGTACTCCAGTAAAGAATTAACAGGTGCTGCGGTGAAATGTTCCACTCATCTTGTCACTATGCTCCAATGAAGGTCTCAGGAACAGCCTCCTGCACTGCATTTCACAGACTGCAAAACCCAACACATCTACTGCATAGTAACAGGATAAAATTAGTTTATAATAGGTATAAACAGAGGACTAACAGCTTGGAATTAAAGCAGCTTAAAGTTGAACACGAAGATGCTACAACTGGCAGGCTGTAGTTCTTCAAAAGGCATGCAAGCGCAAGTTCGCATTCCGAACCTGTGTCTAGACTGGTGAATAGAACTGTGCCAAGGACCAAACACTATTTCTAGAGTCAGACATCACCAACTCAATTGCTAGTCTCAAGAGTGCAAAACAAAGGCAGTGAGCAAGACAGCAGGTAAGAAGCTGTGGGGATGCTCAGGAATCCTGTGTTCTTGCTCATTCTTTCACCCTCTCATCAACTAGTGTAGACAGTGCTGAAACTCTGTTCAGACAACTTGCCCTTTTTAATTCACGAAGGAGCTTGCAGGCTAGTGTCTTCTGCCCTCCTAAAGACCATTTGGAGTAGAAGCAGATCACTAGTCTTTCGGTTATTACAAGACAGAACCCTTATTTAATCAATGTGTTCCCAGGTATTTCTGAACAGGAGTCTTCAAGATCCTGACAGCAATGAAAAATTACCAAACTCCATGTTCTTAGGCTGAATTGAATGGCACAAGTTAAGCAGGATGAAGTTTCATTTCACTTAAACCAGGCTGCATATGTAGACAACTTGAAAGAGCTCACGTAGAAGAATGCTGAACAGAAGGCCATCGCCATCATGGTGGTTTCTAAGAAATCACTAGGCAGGTACAGCTTTAGGAGTGAAACACAGTTTGAATGAGGTATCGATTTGGATGCTCCCAGGGGAAATAAAAACATTAGCAGAGACCTAAAAATCTCCTCTACCATGCCTACGTCTACATGAAGTATACAAAGCAGGGATCCAGTCTTTTGTGAAGGTGTTCCTCCACTAACATAAAACCAGCAAGGCTAATCCCTGTCCAGGCTTACCATCAGTCCAAAACCAAACACAGAGTAAGAATCAGAATGCTAAACAGGTATTTATAGCCACCCACACCTAACTAGAAGTAATTGGAAAGGGAAGCTGGCAGCCCAGCTACATAAGCTTTGTTTCCGTAATAAATCATACTACAAACTACATATAAGCAATCCCAACCACCTAAATAGAGATTCCTACTCAAGCGGCACATCACATGTTAAATGTTAACAATCAATTAACATTAAGTAATTAAATTAACAATTAATCTTAACTCTTGGCTGAGTTAGCAGAGTGGTAACTGTGCACATGGTTTTCTCCTTGAGTCTCATGGGTCTGCTAAATTTACTGGAAGTTGTTTAAACTAACCTGGTTAATCCTGCACTGAAACAAAAATGCAACAGCCAGACAGGTCACACTCACAGCTGGCACAAGAGGAGGTGAACAGCTTATGGATGGTTACACCTTCATCAGCCACAGTTACTCCCATAAAGATTACTGCCTCAGTTTTCCCCAGGACTTTTGCTGAAGTTGCAGCAGAGTTACACAGCTCAGGTTTTTGGAATGAATAACCCAGAAAGGTATTATTAAATTCAGCTAACAAATTGACTCATTAATATAAAAGAATGGATTTCCAATTACTACAAATAAATTTGAGTTTAGGCAGGCTGCTATTCACTGATCCATTGCCACATGAAGTGTGTCTTACCAGAGGTTGGTAAGCTATCTGAAATTCCATAATGCAAAGAATACAAAGCACTTTCAAACACAGTGTTACTTTTTGAAGAGATATTTAAAAGAGAAACTCAATCTTTAACAATTTAAAAACCTTGATTCAGCTGAAGCATATATGGCTTACCCCTTTTGCTTCAATGGCAATTCAAGTTTAAATATTGTAGCATCATTCACAACCGCTTTGTACGCCTGAAAAATAATTACAGATTATTAGTGCTTCACTCAATTTCTCTAACATATTAATCATAAAGGTTTTTCTCTCTTTTCAGATTACTGTAACATGAAATTAATCTGATTTTTTTAATCAGATGAAAGTTTGCATATTTGATTTTCAGTATGAGAGCTCAAATCCCATGACTCAATTCCCCATTAAACTGATGTTTTGCATTTTCCTCTTTTCCGATAACATGCTACTTTCCTTCCAGCAACAACTTAGGAAGGGATTGCATGGTGCAGGTTGCATATCTGAAGTCATAAGACTACACCCAAATATGTAGTAAATTCTAAACATATAGTGCTGAATCAGACATTAAGGTGCTCAACACAAAGATCATCTGATGTGCTCTACAACATTACAAAGCTGAACACAAACGCAACTTTATGCCTGACTACAACACAGATTAAAAGCTAATCAGTTGCTAGTAAGTTTCATCAATATTTTAGTCTGCATATTTACTAGAGTACCAGCAGCATCTACATTTAACAGTGATTTCACACAAAGATTTCAGAGACTTCGTAATATGAATTACAACAATTCTTGAACTGAAAACAAATGATCAGCAGAAACACATACCTTATCTCTTGCAGTAAGAAATCTTGGATCATCTTGAAAAGCTTCTTTAACCAACTTACTAAATCGATTAAATAGTGTGAGCAATTGCTCTACGTATTTCTCAGAATCCTAAAGTTAGAGGCAAAAAAATCAAATAGAAAAGCCGAGGCTCCACAGAATTCAGTATGAGTTCTCATGTAATTCCCTAATCTGTAATAATATAGTATCCTCAAGCCTGCATACTATGAATGAGCATTTTATCTTTATTCTCTGTACTGAAGGGCTCTACCGCACGTGAGCCTCAACACAGACTTTCAGGATAGTATTGACAATATACAAACACATGTATATACAGAAAAAAAAAAAAACCAACTTTCAAATATTGTGTAATACATTGAGAACTTTTTTTTTTTTTTTAGAAGGACCAATAAGAGGCACATCCTAATTGCTGCAGATACTCAGGCCTCCTAGACCCAGAGAAAAAGACGATAAAAAGATGAAAAAGAACAGTGGGGAAAAAAACCCTTTTAATTTCCACACTGAACAACCACTCTTAGATTGAAAGCAAATTTCAAATTTCATCAGGAAGTTAGAATTCTGAAAAAACTGATTATGTCTTTTTAACCAAGATGCTAATACAATCCTGTCCTACATGCATCCCATCCACTTAATTTATAACCTTTTCTTTACTGCATATTGGATTTGCATTTTAAAGCTACAACTGAAAATGTAAGGAATGAAGTTATTCTAAAGACATTTAAAACTTTCAGTGGATCAAAATTTGATGTTTAAGCACAAAATCTTCAAAAATTATTTCCATTCACAGGTATGTCCCACAATTAGTATTTAACTTTGCAAAGTTGTTTTTCTCAAAGTTATTTTAATAAAATAACAATGAAAACAATACACTTACAGTAGTAATTGTTTCAGCAGCTGCTACCATATCTGCAAGTCCAGCACTAACAATATGTTCTTCCAAATCTTTTAGCATAGGCTCTATGCCATTCGGAACTTTATCCATCAGTGAAAACATTAAATGCAACTCTGAAAGATACAAATACTGATAAAGCCACCAGTCAAAGACCTGTATAAAAACCAAATATACTGCATTTCTGCTAGGGATATCTAGATGGAACACTGAATACGTAAAGAACAGTGTTGCAGTTTAACCGAAACCAGAACAAACAAATAATCTGATTCATCCCTTAAAATGAAAGATGTTTTGAATATTGTTCTAATTCTGGTCCCACAAGGAGATTCTACCAAAGGCAAAAGGAGGTATTTATTACAACGTAATAATTGCTTATGCATATAATATCACAAGCTTGAATAAAACCCCCTGAAGTCAACAGCAATTTGGATTAAGTCCAGGTTCTCAGTGTAACTGCCTTAAAACCCTTGGCAAAAATGGGATTCCAATTTCAGTTGAAAGCCTACAGGAGTTTATGCAGGAAATTGTATGGATTCAAGATTTTTTTTTTTTAATGAAAGCCAAACAGAGCTGTCTGTGTATCTTCCCATACCATCTACAATGTTTTGTTTAATTAAAAGCATGCCAAATTCTAAAGTAACCAAAACTGACTAAAGTAAATAGCATTTTTGCTTTCTGTTTTCCCAGAGTTTATTTTTCCTGAAAATTACCAGTTCAAAACTCTAAAAACTGATATAGTTTACTCGTCTACTTTTTGTGAACATTGCAGGGGGTGGGGGGTGAGGGGGGAAGGTACTAAAACACCAATAATCGTCTTGGCAAAGCTGCCCACAAAGTAACACCTGGATTAAGGCCACCAGATTGTTTTAAAGACACCACAGAGATTTGAACTAAGCACAGCAAAGTACTCTGCTTAATGAAGTAGAACAAACTGATCATGGACTCTGATTCTTTATTTGACAGAAGGAAAAAAAATAGATTTGCTTAGTTCCTCGATGCTATATCTACTGTGAAGAGGGACAAAAGCCAGAGGCCTTGTCTTTGTTTTCTCCTCTGCAATACTTTTGTCAGCAACATCGAGATCTTGCCACCACTGTGGATGAAATCTGTTATCAACTTCTGTATCCCAACAACTGTTGCAAAACCAAATAGAAAAGCAAGGCACAGAAGAAAAAAAATCCTTTTAGAACATAATGCAAATTAAAGAATGGAAACTACCAACAACCTTCAACAAGAACTTGCAATGCTACTAGAGACAACTCAAAGGGCTAAATGATGGGATTTCAGGAACCAGAAAAAAAAAACGGGGTCTGAGGTGTTCTGACTCAGTGCAGTTAAGATGTACCATAAGTGATGGCAGCACTGTTTTACATAGGACACGTCCAAAAAGCTCACTCAACCTTTACTGGATCTTTTCATTTCTACTTTAAGAAAGGGCAAGAGGGAGGAAGAGATGGTGGAAAAAAAGGAAACGAAAAGATATAGTAAAGGGTTCTACAGCTGTTTCTGCAAACTAGCGATGGCAGGAATAATCAAGGAAAAAAAATTCAGTTTCTCCTAATAAGTGGTGGCAAAGGAAGGCTTCAGGTGTATCCCTAAAACTGCAGGAACCCAAAAAACCCAGATTCTTCAAAGGCGGATTTCAAAGAAACAAAACCAAAAGGAACATTTCACTGGAATTTCTCTCAGAATACATTATGACATTGAAATGCAAAGAAATCCTTATAGCTGTTGGGGCACTTGAACAAGTTCTGTTTTCATTTTGTATTCACAAAAGCTAGGTTTACTTTTTATTTCTGTTATGAAGTACTTCAAGAATAAAATGTAGGCCCCCCATCCCCAACACCATAAAGCAAACAAAAACACACTAGGCCAATCTGAAGAGCGTTTGCAAGTTATGGCAACTTCGATAGTTTTTAGTTGGGAAACACGGTGCCTTCCTTGCTTTGCACAGCATGTAAATATTAGTACTTAACATAACAGAGTATTTTACAGTACAGTGCCCAGCTCATAGCCAAAAAACCCAGCCCTTTTTTGTCAGATGCTGTTTAATACAGAAAACATCATAAACTTCTTGGGGGCGAATAATATCAGAGACAGACATGCATAAGCAGAGTACAGCAAAGGATACTATCAGATATGTATATTACTATGCATAGCTCCAGTGTTTAAATAGATTTTTAATCACCTGCACCCTTCATTAAAACATTTTAAACAGCATAGGTAGGTCTAGGGGAAAAAAATTTGAAAGAGATGCTTGAGTTGTTATATACTAGATGGAAGCATTTTGCAAGCAAGCAGTATGATGGGGCAGCTGCAGCTGCAAGGGAAGAGGACTGTGTGAATACTTCAACCAGTTTCTATAGAAAGATGCTTTGGATACTATAGATGAACCCTTCTGAAACTCTGCATTTAAATAAGCCTCTTGTAGTTTCCCAAAGGCTGTAACATATACTCATAAGAAGTCTGGTAGCTTTCTAGATTTAGCTCTGGACTACTGCCAGAAATCACACTGCTACATGAACAGATCAGTATGACATAGTTTTGAGGTCAAATATTTTCTGAAATGCTAGTTTTAGAAGTATTTTCCACACTGTTGTAAGTCATAAAACAGTTTTCACATCTGCATAGAAATGAAAACTTCATATAGACGTTAGCAAATATTCCCTGGCTTCAGGATACCGAGACTTCAAAAAAAGTAATTAACCTGTGATTTCAGCTTTTCTTTTTTCCAAATTCCCTACTTGAATTATGTCATTTTAATGACTTACCTAGTTTGGTTTATCACACATGACCAACACAAGACTTTTGAATCCCACTAACCTCTTAGTTCATGGCAGCAGTTAAAAAAAACTTCTGAAAACTTTAAAAACATTCAGTACTCATGGTGACATACTGGCTATAAAACCAGATAAAAACTTTCAGAGTTTTTGTTCATTGACCTATGGGTCCTGCACTAATAATCAAAATAAGAAAAATTTCTCCCTGCTTTTCAGAACAGCAGCTTTGTAAAGAGGTGCTTCACTTTTTTTCCAGGGGGAATGGGGTAGTGGGGCAGGGAATGAAGGGGGAGTGTTTGTATCTGAACTATTCAAATAGAAAATAGGACACATGCAACATTTCCTAGAGTTGGTCAACATGAGGAAAATAAATTGTAGGAAAAACAAAGAAAACAAAGCACAAAACACTCTTTGCTTTCAAGTAAGATAAGAGCTACCCAGTCATTCAAATTAGGGTATTGTACATACACATTTCAGAAGTGATATAAAAAAATACTAACCCATGATGGTAATTTTTTGTGGGATAAAATTGCCCATATGCAGTAATATTTTATCTACAAAACACTGCCACCATCTACTGAAAACAGTAATTTGATACATCTACAAACAAATCTATTTTTACGCAGTTGATGCTGAGTTCATCCTGCACTGTTCTTGAAGCTTCACTTACTTTCTGTTTCATTTCGTTTGATCATGCCTTGGCATTCAGCTAAAATAGTCTCTTTAAAAGATGTCACCAGGGCATTGACGCAGCACTCCATTAGCTGAAACATATTAAACACAGGATTAGCTCATTTAGCCACGTGAACACCAAAGTCTGATCTGTCTCAAGTTTGCCATGACACAAAATCTAGCCTGTTCTCAACAGCTGTGCTCTGTAAAATAATTAATTCATTCACTGATTCATAGAAGTATGGGTAGTCTGAATAAAATCTATACAGGAAACCATATTTCTTTAAAACGTGTAGGTTAGTAAATGTGGTAATCTCTCTTCCAAATCAGTAATGAGCTTAATATTTCTGTCACCTCTTTTCTCTCAAGGGAGCCATCACTTTTGGAACACCAACTACCCTACTTAGTTTCCAAGTATACATCCAAGGGCTAAGAATAGTTCTCATTCCAGCATACCCTATTTGGACCAGGCTGGTTGGCTTGAACAAGACACTACAGCTAGATCTAGAACAGAAACTGCTCATACACGTCAGGACCATCTTTCGTTTGCCATCCTCTTTGTACAGGTTACAGTTTATAGCTGTGCAAAATGAATGATCTACAAGTTAACAAAAGACATAAAATGCATTTTGATCCACTGCAGGAAATTAGAATTTAAAGGGTATTTATTTAGAATTTACTTTAAATAACCTTTTTCCTGAACTAATTTTGACCCAATTATATACTGTTCATTGCAGTTAAATCTTCCTCCAGAATCTGAACTGTGTAAAATATTGCTCAAAGCAGGGGGAAAAGAAAGGAAAAAAAGAAAACAACATCCTTTCTACTAAATGGCCGTATTTCAGCCTAAGAGGAAATCTAGAACAGTTTTAATGAAATTTCTGTTGCTCTTTTTGATTGTGACAAACAATAGCTCTTTCAGGTATTCTAGATGAGCACTTAGAACCCTCTACCTACTAGAGTGGCCAGCTTATTTTCAAACATCATTCTCATCCACTGTTAAGCATAGAAAAAAAATCATACCTGACTCAAAACGAAAGAATAAAGATCAACTTGAATAAAAATCTGCCCTTCAGTTTGAACTTTTGATCCACATTTACTATTAAAACACCTGTAGAAATTGTAAATTGCCAGATTGGAAAAGTAATAGATTTTTGCAAGAAAAAATATAATGGATGATTAAAAAACATAAAATCAAGAGTTTCATGTCAATCTACTGCTATCAAATAATACTGCAACATACAAAAATCAAAACTAGAATGTAATAATACTATATAAATATAAAATGCATCAATTTTTCTACACATTATACTTACTGCTTCTACAGAGTTACATTCACGCCTTGTTTCTAAATATCGTAGTGCTCTTTTCTCTTCTTCTTTTAGTTTAGCATCTGCCTGTGCAAAAGTAGAACAGCAATCATTTTAAGTACTAACACTTCCAGAGCAAATTTACAAGAGAATTTTTACTTACATATTTCATATAATTCTGTACACCATTTTGCTGTAAATAAGAAGGAGCCTGTGTTCTATAAAATCTCTCTGTTGAATCCAAATACGCCTTTTCAAAGTTATCCCGATATATCTGAAGCTTATCTTCAGGATTAGAACAAAGGTTAACTGCAAAGAGAAAGTCCAAACTTACTCTCAAGTCTTGGAAACTTATGTGGCTAATAATAAGCAAATCTCTCGCATTAAAGTTAGTCTTGTATTAAAATGAACACTGAACAATTTGAAGTATCCTACATAGGCTCTCTGATCCCTAAAGGTAACCAAAATTGTCTGGTCTTTGCTCCAAAAACATTTAGACTAACTATAGGGAACTGGAAAGAACTGCATACATACTACAGTGTTTTAGACATTCAAACATGGTAACCAGAAACACACATACAACTGCAAAATTGGAAAGGAAAAAAAAAGGCAAAAAAAAGCTCAGCATAATTCCTAATGAAGTGAAACTTCTCCACCTGACTGAGCAAACAGGTTTTCTTAGACACTGTTCTTAGAATCCCAACGTCCTAATTGTAGACTCTTTTTTTGGCATTGGTTTTTTGTTTTACAAGAGTCAGAACAGCTTACTGCTACCCAGCAGTGCTTTGCACTGTTTAGAAAAAGTTTCCACCCTCCTCTCAACTGTTACAGAGAAAGAAATAAATGAAGTCCTTAAATGGAATACGCTTAAAAATAAAATTGAAATTGGACATCTATAAAGCCATGTAAAAGAGTGTTAGCCACAAGTTTAATTCAACAGACTGCAGAGCTTTGAAGAAAAGGCAGGCAACAGTGAAATTTCATAGAAGTTTCAGATACACCGATCTGTTTTGCAAAGACGACAATGATACAAATCTTGGATGCAGCCTGTTTAGCATTTCTTCTTCAAACTGACTGAAGAATCAGACTCGGTATGGATAGGAGCACAGGCATAAGGTTGTATCTGCAACCCTAGAAGGTCAAAAAGTAGTTTGCTCTTTGAAAACACTAATTTTGCAGTAACTGATACCAAGCAAAATCACTTAGAAGGTAAAGATTTTAAACAGAATTTAATTGGTATCACATACCACCACCACCACCAAAAATCAATACAGAATGCCAAGATAGTAATTCTAACTCTACCACCACGATTGTCAACTTTGTATGATGAAAATTCATTTACTAAAGTGAGGAGGCCACAGAGATCAGTCTGTGAGAGACATACCATATGATTCTCGAACTCCAATAACAAGCTGAGAGTCAAAAGCTTCTCCTAGTCTTTCAGCATGAACTAGCTTCATTGCACTATCCTGAAGTCTATTTTTTATATTTGAAAATATGGATTCATTCCACGTATCTAGCATGAGCTGTGCATAAGGAAGAAAAAAAATAATGTCAGAAAGGTACACAGAGACCTAAGTTTGTGCAAAAGAAATACAAGAGATCAGAAACAGAAATCAAGCAACTTAAAATTTCCAGGTTACATACAGCAGTTCAACTACCTTAGGACCTGATCTTGCTCTAAACTTGTATATAGAAATAATATTCAGCTTACATTCTAAGCTTGCTTTATGTAACTGGACAGCTAGGGGAAGCAGTATTTGATTCAGGTATTAATTCCTTAATTCTGTATTATTTCTACAGTTCTCAGTAATCAGTGAAGTAACTTTTCCAGCAATGCAATGTGTCAGGAGTTACAATATTAGGGGCTACTTTTGAGCCAAACATCCAAATATAGTTTCACTATTTGGCAGGCTCAGTCTTAAATAAAACCAAAAACTCAGTAACACCACAGTTATGTAAAGAAAAAAAAACCTGATGGTTTGGGATTTATCTAACACAAAAGTTCAATATGCAAATAATGCATATTTAATTTATAAAAAACTCCACACCTCATCTAAGCACTGCAGAGTTTGAAAAGTAGTTACGGAGACTCCTAACAAAATCCTCATCACTCAGAGGGTCCCTTCATATTCCATTGTGCAATTTTTGTTTTCTTTTTTGGTGATGGCTACTGACCCTGCTGCAGATGTATTGCATTACATCTGATACCCAGACCCACTGCCCTGCAGCTGAGCAACACGAAAAGCTCACTGGCAGGCCAGGCCATACTTGTCCACCTGAGCTCCACCAGCTGTTCAGTAGTAAATACTCAAAGCATGTTACATGTTGTAAAAAAAAAAAATAAAAATCTTAGTTTGCTTTAGAAGTCAAGCTACTGTGGTCACTTTTTTTGCCCTTAGACGCTGGATCTGGCTCTTTCTATAGGCCACTGAACACCTAGTGAAATTACATCAGAGCTTAAGAGACAATTTTTATTTTTTTCTATCCAACTTGTGCCATTTCATTGCTTTAGAAGAAAGCTCAAACTTACAGGATCTTCAAACTTGATTGTGATTGTGAATAAGCTTACTGAAAACGAGCTTAGGACGATTTGACGCAGTTGTATGGCAAAGTTAATAGTAAAGGTTAGATGGTCTTATTCCATTCTTGCTTTCTAAGTTTTAGATTTTAATACAGCAAGACCTCATAAAAGTCATATATCCTTTGCAGAGAGTTAAATTTTCCATCCTCTCTTCTTAACTTCTCCATAACTGTCTCCCAATTTCAGCTAAATTTCCATTTCTGACACTGAAGTCATACGTGTTGGAAGGGAACCATTGTTCAAAACATTGGAACAGTCTTAGAAATAAAGCTTTATTTGATTTCTCTTCCTTGATTACTTTTTTCATTATTTTAACATTACTGATATGCACATTATGGTCGCACTGAACAATTATAGAATTGGTTTACAAGAGTTGCAAGGAGCAAAAAAAATGGAGAAGTAACCAGCGAGATGTCAAGCAACCTGGCAGGCATATTAACAGCTTTGTCAAACAACTTTTAGCTATTATGGATAAGGAATTTTTATGGAGATATTTGAAGGAAAACACATGTATCATTTTGGGTCACTATATGAAGAACTTCTCAAGCATGAGAAAAGTTTTCACTAGGTGCTTTTTAGAAAGCTACAGAGAATGATGCCAGGAACAGGAAGTGACCTTCACCAGAGAATATGAAATAATAAGATAGGCTGGGGACTCTGGACTTTGACATCCTACTCATGAGATGGTCCTAACAGGACTGCATGTGAGAGATAAATGCATCTCCATCAGCTTCAGTCACCAACAAAATCTGAGTGGTCAGACACCAGTTCCTTTCTCTCAGTTTCTCCTCACTACTTCCTCCATTCCACCTTGCTTTTTTCTTTCATTTCTTAGTTCTCCTGCCTTCTGCACATGCAGAGCTAAGAGTTCAAGTTTGCCAGATCTCGGAGAGCCTAATAAGATCCCATGCTTTCTCGAGCAAACAACGAAAACAAAAAAGGTAACTTGAGGTGGTGATTCCTCTCTTCGCTGCTGTTCTCTCTTCCGTTTCTTCAAGAGGTATAGAGGATCAGATGTCAAAATAGGAAGGCAAAGAAAAAAACTTGCCCAAAGTAACACATTCAAACTATTTTGTTCTTCCTATCCTGGAGATAGCGGGGCAGTTAAAATGATCTTCAGTACTAAATGAAAGACTGCTAAAGAAATTTCGTTTCCCTACAGAGACTTAAACTAAAGGACTTAACACTTTACAGCTGATATGCTCCATTTTTCTTATAATAAAAGACTAAAGCAACTTCATTATTTGTAGGACTCAGAACACTGAGCACAGCATACTCAAAACCCTAGACTTTCTTTAGGTGTTTGATACGAAAGAGTAAAAAGACCATATTCATAAGATTCTACATGTCCAATCTTTTCATGGATATGACTGACAGTTTGGAGGAAAAAAGGGGAAATTAGGAGATTAATAGTCATATTTAATTTGAGATGACAGTATTTAATTGGTCATTTATAAAATGCAGAGATGTGCCCCAGTTAAGATCTTGGCCTAGGGAAACAAACTAGGAGTAGAAAGAGTACTCACTTGTACATACCAGTACTTGCTACTCACAAGTATAGACACAGTAGGTGAATTTACAATGGCCTCCCACCCCAACATTCAAGTCATAATTAAAATAAGATAAAAAAAAAAACAACAACAAACCCACAACCAAAAAAGCCCCCAAACAAACCCAAAGCCCAAAGAAGTGCATTAATCACCCGAACAAAAACATTAATAGCCAAACTAAAACTGGAGAAACAGAGTTAAATTACTGGGCGAGAAAAAAAAAATTTGCAGGTATGTTCTGACCCTTGCACTGAAGCAAGTGATGTTTTGTATTACATGACTAGTGCAATTTCACCTTCAGCTACAGAATCCCTTCTGTACGATTACTGTAGGCAGGACAGCATGCAACAAAACTCTTAAGGCCCATCACTTACCTTTCGAACAATACTGTCTTCTACATTAGACTTCTTGTTGCTGCCCTGCTTGCCCATCAAAGTAATCTCTAGTTGACAAAATGGCTTGGGCAAAATATCACACTGTGTGAAGAACTTGCGCCACTCTACTATATATGCTTTTAGTAAAGCTGTATCATCTTGATGACTCAGCACTCTCTGGAGGAGGCAGGGAGAAGGAGCAGGTAATTTATAAACAATTTTCTGCACAAAATACAGATTGAATTTGCTTATACTGAAATAACTCCCCATATAAAATTCAAATATACAGACGTCTCAGAATAAGAAAGTCTAGATATCTAAGTGCTATTTAGTTTAGGGCAGTAGTTATCAACCCATGGCATTTGGACCGTTTCTAAAGGGTAAAGAAAGGTAACAGCAAACAAGTAGTCAGTATGTTTAAATTTTCCAAATTAACCTTTTTTTTTTTTCTTTTTAAGCCATCTGCAAGTCAAAGAGATTTAAACCTTTGGTCCAAATGCATGTACTGGTACAACCGTAATCAAAAAGAAAACGTGTAAGGACTATATTATATTCTGTACAGCAAAAAGTTTAATTCATCTACTAACCTTTCATTAGACCCAGACTGCTAGTTAACAGGCATATTTTATTAATGCCTGGAAACTAAAACGGCTGCCATAGTGCCTAAAAAGATGCCCCTCAAATGACAGCCAACACAGACCATATCGAAGGCCCCAGTTCAGCACTGCATTTATGCAAGTAAGCAAGCAAGCTGATGGAACTTAAAAATCAACATTTATATGCCTAGTTATATAAAGGCCTATATAAGACACTATTTTCCTTTAAGCAGAGCCTTAGTGGTATAAATCTCTTCACTAAAGATGTTGTAGACTTCCATTTTCTCCTTTCCAAACTTTTGTCATGGGATTTTAAAATTTTGTTCTAATCTTGTAACAACCCTCTCTTTTAAAAGCCTTATTACAGAAAACATCTTTTGCTATACATATACAAACACTAAAATTTCCTTTGAATCTACTGATGGTTTCAATCGTTCAGGAGGAAGCCCATAAAACTGGACAGCTAAGCTTGCTGAGGCAATAGCACGGATATTTCTAGTATGCCATACATATGGCTTATTTTAAAGCCATCAATGGACATGTCAGCATAGTGATAAAGCTAGACAAACAAAATTTTTTTTCAGACAGTAATTTCTTCAGAGAATTTTGCCTCAAGAAGTTTAAGTGGATGAAGATTCCATAAGTACTGTTGGATAAACAAAAATAATGCTTTTTTTTTTTTTAATATTCTAACACAAAAACCATTGCCCACCCCAGTTTCAGGACTGCGAGAAAACAATGAGCCAAGGCAAATGCTCGAGGCTAAGTCTTCCTTTTGGCAAAGGAGGTTAACAGGGTAACAACGAACTCCAGAACATCACAGAATTTCAAACAAAAAAGCAATCCATTTAGATCCAACAAAAGTAAAAACTATTTGGTTATTTTCCTAACAATATGAATAGAAGTTATGAAACGTTAAAAACTTACTGCTTGTGCCTGTTTAATAAAATCAAGGATGTCTTCCTTCAAAGCCTGATGGATTTTTGCTGGACCTTTATCATCCCACAAGCAAACTGCATGCACATCTCTAGAAAACAATTTATCAGTCTTTTAATAACAACTACTCAAAGTTTAATGCTGTAATATATGAAGCTTAAATAGTCGTAATTTAAGTATGTCTAAGAAATTAATACACTTTTTATCTATCATTGGCAAACAATACACAGCTAGATCCCAGTGACACATGCAAGAAAACATGTTTGGAGAAGATACTGAAGCTACAAGGAAGTCTTAGAAGCAAGGAACAGCAACCTATCTAGGAAAAGGCTACGGTCAAGGAGAAGATGTAGAAGCCAATTCTGTTTTCAATATCCATTCGATAATCCTCACTGCATTAAGGACAATTTTTAAAGCTTTTCTTTGTCAAAGACAGAAATCACTTGCCAGTAGAAGCATTACTACTCAGAGCATAGTATTCTAAAATACTCTCATTAACACGCAGCCTTCACTCACAGTTTTATAATCCAAGCACTACAACATCCTTGTGGTACAAAGGAAACAGAGCTTCCTTGTAAGAAATGTGACATTAGTGGCATCAGGTAATTTAAAAGACATTTTAATTAGTTTAATAAGATCACTTAAACATTTCACGACAGTGGTAGCATTTTAAAGTGAATGTGCTGCAGAAAATCTATCAAACAGCATTGCAAAGCAGAATTACATTAATGAGTTTTGATCAATATTCAAATGAATTCCTGTTTTTCCTAGCTGACAGGCCAGCAAGTGTAACTTAATTCCTATTTTCTTTCCATACTGAAGACTAAATAAAGCAAGTTACACTCCTTACCATACATCACATATAATATGGGCTAGCAAGCCTTGTTTTGACTCATTACCTTCCTCTGGTTCTTCTCCCTCCTTTCAATAGAAAGGCCACATCTTTGCAGGAAAGCAACTATATAATCTGAAGGTATGACTTGGTTCCTATTAAATCACTACAGTTACTTCAATACAAAAGCATCTTTTTTAGTTTAACTGAAAAGACAACACTGAAAAGGTGAAAAATTCCTTTGACACAGATCAAAGGTACTGGCCCAGGATTTACAGGTGTCTACCTAACTTGAGCCTTACGCAACTTTCACATGCAGAAAGGGCGTTACTCTATGTAGAACGCCAACTTCCTGACAGCAGTGAAGAAAGCAATACTGGGAAATTACACTCAAAGGGCAGGTAGAAGACACTCAGATTTTAAATTTTTATTAAAAAGCTTATAAAAGAACATTGTCCAAAAACAGGAACCTAGAAGAGTGGGATCCTTTCCCTCAATATCCTTAATTTAGCCATAAGGTTACCTAAGTTCTATTCAATAATTCAGCTACAAGAAGAATAATACCTGGATAATTTCAATACCAATGTAGAATTATTGAACTGATTATTAGAAATGAAAGCAATGACTCGGAACTGAATTTGTACCTTAACCACACCATGGTTTTGGCAACTACTACAGCCATAACATCATAAGGTAGTAAAACTCTTTACATGACAAACTACCTTTCCTTTCAGTTGGCAGAAAAGTGACAGGTGCAGTAAGACAGGTGTAAAAAGAATCACTGCACTGTCCTCATCGAAAAGAGCAATAGATACAGGCTGCAGAGAGACTGTGTTTAAGCAAAAAATACTTTTGTGACAGTTTTTAAAAAGCAAAAGGAGAGACTGCAGGTTTAAGGTACAACTGTACTTGAGGGAAAAGAACAACGTTGAAATCAAGATTATTTTAGATATACTTTCGATATATATGTTGTAACTCACTTCCATATTATGCTGGCAAAGTTCACATGACACTAAGAAAAAAGAATTGTTGCCTAACAGGAGGCAACTTCTGGCTTTTTGGAAGGAGGAGAATGGCAGGGTTTTTAAAAAGTACAATAATGCAAACACTGCCTGGAAAAAAAAATATTATTCTTAGGGTTAAAAACTATTCAAATTATACCAGTTAAACTGCATTACCCTGTTACTTCAGTAGCATTCTTCGGTTATTTTAGAAGAAAGCCATTCGAATCAGAATAATGTAACATTCGGCAAACTGCCTTTAAATAAACTTACTGCCAAAGCAGTAAACATTTTCTCTTGAATTCTAACAAAAGCTTTGTGGGCAGGTACAAAACTTGTTTACTATGATCAGCTGAAGCCAAAAGCTCTGCTGGTCTTTCTCCATCCTATTTGCAAGGACCTGAACCTCAGCAAAACTCTACTTCTGCACATTTATAGTGATGTAGGCACGCTTACCACTTAATAAAACTTCAACTAGTACTTTTGTTCTGTGTGCTCTCACATAGTCTGTGTCATACATAACTTCTGTATCAGAAGTAGTACCATAACTGTATTCCCATTACTCAGAAGGATGCAAGATACTAAAAAATTACTTACGAAAACAGATCAAACCATTGCTGTTTTGTGACAGACTCCTGACGAAGAAGTTTCAAAACAATAGGGCGCATGAAATCCCATTTGTCTTCAAACTGAAGTGAACCTTTATTCTAAAAGGAACAAAAAAATACTACTGTTAAAACAGTTTCTTATTCAAAGTTTTCTTTAAGGATTGCTGTTTCTACGGTCAATGTAAAAATATCTTCTTCTCAGAGTTGTCTCACAAGCTAGCATTTGAGCTACAACACCATAGCTGAACAACATTTTTCACAGTAAGCATTATTTTAAAAAGTGAAAGAGCTATTATTTGTTCCATAGAGAAGCAGACTGCCAACTTCTTCCTTTATTCACTACATGAGCTGCAACGCAACAAGTTCCAGAGCAAGTGTTCCTCACCTGTTAATGGAGTTACACAAGGACAACATGAATGATAGTCAGCCAGTCTCACCGCCCCAGCCAAGACACATGCAACTGAAGTCATGAGGCAGAGCTGCAACCCATCTTCAATAAATTACCATTACCAAAAATGGCAGCCAGGAATCAGGACTAGTACCTGTGGATGCTGCCACATGCCTTTTTTCCTCCACTATGCATTTGGCATCAGCAGCAAGGAGGGAGGAAGGAAGCACAGTAACATAGGAGCTGTTGTGTTGCAGGCTCCCTTCCTGTGGGTTAACTGGCCATATGCAGTTTGATGGCCAAGACTACAGTTGGTGCAGATAAAAATGATTTACACTGTGCTGAAAATCTAATCCAAGGTGAATTTTTTCAAGCTTATGACACAAATTAAGAGGAAAGATAAAGAAATGAAGTGCTCCCATATAATTCTGATTATTCTGAAAAATCTCCTTGTAGTATACAGGCTGACCTCCACTATTAAAAAAAAAAACAACAAAAAAGTTTAAGAGAAAAATAACAGTTCTGTTGCATATGTTGTAATCCTATTTTAAAAATAAAAAAAAAAATCACATTTTAAAAAGAAAAACCCACAATTAAAAAATGTTGACAGAGTTCTGTGGCAGGAAGACTACTGGTTATCTGCAGTGTTATGTTCCAATGCCCTATTTACTTTTGAACAGATCATTGTCTTGGCTAATAATATTACATTTAACACAATTCACTTCAAACACAGCAAATAATACAGTTTAACTACTTGAAATTCTGACTAGTGCACTGTTCTGCCACTAACATCTCTTCAGATAAACACACACAAGCAGCACACCATGTTCTCTCAACCATCTCCTTCTGATAAATTTCCACATGGAAATTTACAATTAAATCTGTTATTTAATATTCAGAATAAGCACAGTTTGGAAACTGTATCCCCTGCTGCTCTTAAGTGCAAAGATGTCTCATCTTCAAGTTATAAAGATACAACAGGCATCACAGTAACTATTTTTACAGCAACAGCACCTGAAGGCCTCACAGCTTTATCAAACCACTGTGGTAGGTACTGAATTAAAAAAAAGAAAAAGGAATTGTCTTCCAATTCAGAGAGACAGTTTTGACTGCTCTCTTCCACTGTAAAGAAAAACAAAATTGAATGCATGGTCTTTGAAAAATCATCAACTACATGCTTCCCCCACATAGAGCTAGCTTTACAATTATTCTCTAAACATTTGATGAGTTGCTCTAATCTTTCCTATTCCTGTGAAAATTATTAGTTTCTACTCTCAGATATATCTGTTCCCAGTCCCTCTTTGCAGGATGACAAACTTGAAAGACCAGCTGCTGAACAGTTAGAAGTTCCAGAAAAGGCATTATAAAATAAGTAAAACCAACTTCCTCAAAAGTTTTCCTTTGGAGTGAAATTTCAGAGTAGATCCTGTAAGTTTTCTGGAAGAGCTAAAAAGCCTGTTCTACAATTCTGAAGAAGTGTAATTCAGCCCTTTGCTGAAAACAGCTGAAGATAAAAAATAAAAACCAAAAAACCACCCCAAAACACAACAAAAAACACCAAAAAACAAAACCACCACCCCACACTAAAACTCTATCTTTGTGAATAAGACTAGTTTCACTGTAAAACATGGCAGGGGGATTGCAAACACTAGTGTTTATATGATTTAGATTGTTATTACCTAGTTCATGCTAAGAAGCACACATAAAACTCCATTTCACTCATAAAAACTGCATGTCCATTTGTAACAAACATGTACCTACTTAACAAGGATTCCCCAAATAAAGCTTGGCAGAAAATGCCATTAGGCAAGTTTAGAACCCTATTTCCCATACATAGGAGTAATTTTTTTTTAAACACTTCCTCCTTTATTTCTAAACCAAGCAGCAAAAGAAATAAAATCAATTAAAAATCCCACTCAACTAAACTATTCTTTAATTTCAATAAACAATTCAACGTCATCTAGAGTCAGACTTCCATGACCATTAATCTTACACTCTTGTACTGAAATTACAAGAAGAAAGGGTGCAAAATACCACCTATTGTGTATCATTCACATTCATTAATTCTACCCCTATTGGTGCATGAGAAACAAAATTTTACAGTAGAAGAGGAGAGGAAACAGCACTAATTCTTAGTTGTTACCAAAGTCACATACACACCAGTGACCCAGATAATCCAAGGAACCCATTTCTCACTTTGTTGAGCCACCCACAAACCTGTGCAATTTTTGAGCACTATTGCTTGGGTAACTTTTCTTTGAGCGTGTTGCCTCAAACCACGGTTTGTGAGGGAAGGTAAGGAGGAAGGTAAGTCACACCTTTAATGAAATAAAATTACCCCACTTATCAAATCTTCTCAGAAAACAGGGATTATGCTTGATACCCATGCCCTGTCTAAGTAACCATTCTAGGCATCTAAAACGTGATCCTTTGAAAAATAACTCCACTTACGAAATATTTTATGTATCAAGAGTCACTTGACTGACTGTGTCTGCAGAGATTTAAAGTTCCATTTTAACACTAAACTTTACTTGAAATATATACTACTTCACAAACTATGTTGAAATATATACTACAACTTTGCTCTTCAAGCTTACTTTTTCCTGTTCTTAACTTCTATGCATAAGCACCTAAACACAATATTTTAGGACAGCAGGTAAAAAAACCTCCCAGACTATGTTGGTGGGTATTATGTAGAATTAGGATAATGATGCAAGTGGAACTGTTCCACTAACCAGTTCTGCTTGTTTGGATATTATCACACAACACAAAATTCCTCTCCTTAACTGTAACCAAATGTAAGGAAGACGCAGCAGAGGCAGGCACAGAATACGGTGTAAAAGCCTAAATAAAAGTTAAATACAACAAGGCAAGACAACATAACAAGATCTCCACACTACTGTTCCTCTGAACCCCGAAATGTCGATTTGGACATTCAAAACTCTCTACTGTGTACCCTATAGATATTTCAGGCCACATACAAATTCAGCCCTGATCTCTGACAGATGCTCTAAACTACTGTAAAAAAGCAACATCCTCTACATCTTATCTACATATGAGTAACATCTTCATCTTCACTACTTCACCATTTTCAGACACTATATATAGTGTATATGAGTATATAAGCTAGTTCACAGAAGGATGAAGTATGAAATATGATGTCCTAGACAGAAATAAGCATGAAAATTCACTGTCTGATTAATCTCTGCCTCCACCAGCTCTAAAAAAATCGGTGTAATGACTGTAGCAAAGTTACTCTACAAAGCAAAAAGCAGCCACAGGGAAACCTTTGCCATGTAACTAATCAGTGTGCAACATTCCCTAGCTTCTTAAGGATATCCTAATTGGAAATAGCCAGGAAGAAAAAGACAAACTTAAACTACAGATCTGGAAATACGTACTTAGGTTGAAGAATTCAAAACCTTCAGATTCCAGTTGTCAGTGACAGAGGCGTGAGATCAAAAAAAATAGTTGGAAACAATGCAAAGGTAAATAATGGTTCTCATTTCACTTAACTCTACAGAAAATCTACTGCCTTCTTGGCTTCCTCCCTCCTAACACCAGGGTCAGGCTGTAATTCATCTTGCAAGGACAGACTCTTGCATTTGCTGGCAGCTCCAGTAAAACTCCACATAAGTGTCAAGATCTGCTAGCATGGATACAGCTACAGGTTTTCTTTCTGCTGCAATAAGCTGAGGTGCTTTCTGTTCCAGAAACTGCAGAAACACTCACGCATCTTCATGTCACGTGATTGAATTGGTTTAGGCTACCCTGTCACTGCAAAGGGAACAGGTTACAAGTCCAACGCACACCCTGAAACAAAGCACCCCACTTTAAAAGAGCCAGAGTCACATGCATGCTGAGAGAAGAAACTCTAGGGGACTCGCCTAGTAATAGCATGGTCACCCACAGGAAAGCCACGGCATCAGCGTGGGAGAACGGTTCTGCTACAGGTAGGGTACACGCTAGCTTACCACATAACGGCCATTGCTTACTAAGTACTTCAAGATTTTCACCACTTACAATTTGTTGTATCTCACCAGAATTCAGTATACAATTGGTCATTCTAATTTTCCATTTAAAGAAGGCTCTCTGAAAACATGCTTCTCACTAAAAAAATAATTTACAATTAGGAAAAAGATGGACTAGTGGAGTATAAACTATGCCCTTTAAAATTATGACAGACAGCCAGATTTGGATTCAGCTAGTATCTGTTACTAGAATAAGAAAAGGATAATTCACTTCATTTTCTGAACTACGTAGCAAGTCTAACGAGGATGGGGGAAAATCAGAGAAAACTCTGGTTCCTATTTGTCCTAGGAAAAACAAGATCTGCCTAATCCCAATTTAGATTTGATTATGCAGGCTTACTTGCAAAAGATATTGAAAAACTTTACAGATTTTAACACCTCTCCTTTCTTACCCAGGGATTTTTACTGTGCTGAGACATTGCTTTTTTTTCCCTAAACATTAAAGCAGAAGTATGTTTCACAGCCCCAAATGGCATGAGGCACTGCCACTCAACACTAAGCTGGAATCAACAGTTTGCTTCTCCAAGAGCACTCTGATGTGCAGAACTGGGCAACAAAAGACCTTACCTAGTTCCAATTCTTGCATTTATTTGTTGTGTCATTAGAAACAAGATCAAATCACTGAATAATCTTTCTTTTAGTAATGCAGGACTCATACTTTAGAAAACTCACTAACTGGTAAGTTACAGTGCTTAAAAACACTTCAAGTCACCAGAAAGGCCTATTTTAGAACAGGTATTTCCGTAGCATTTTTCTTAAAACACACTGTGCATATGTATCTTGTTGTCAATATAAAATATTAACTATTCAAAGGCCAGTTGCAAAAACATCACTACCCAACCTAAAGGCCTGAGTTCAGCAAGAGCCATCTCGCAGAATCAAGGCCTTTTGATTCTCTTTTCACTTACTGTACACTTATTATTCTTTCAAAACAGTTGAAGTGGAATGCTAACAAATCTCATAGGCCTGTGTTTCTTCTATCTACTGTGGGCTATACAACCACATGTCTCACCAAAGCACGCATCAGTCTTTCCTGAGATCCTTAAACACACAGCAAAGATATGGACCAAAGCATAAACAAGTAGATAAACTGTGTGAGCCCTGCTCTAAAACCACACTCTTCCACAAAAAGCATGTTTCTTCTTATGGGACACTATTTTTTTTTCCACTGGTGTTCTTGGATTCTTCAATTTTATATTTTTAATAAAGTCTTATTCGCTTAGAAGTCTAACTATCCACTTAGGCATAAAAATATAGATAAATGAATTAAAATTAATTTCAATTACACTTCAAGATTTAAGAAAAAGAAGACTTATCTTTTTAATACTAAAAGGTTTTATTTGGATACAAGGAAGAAACAAGTCTGTCAATTATTTCTCATTTCTTCACGCTGATTGTCTCAGAGTAACACAACCAGCAGTTTCAGGCCAAATTTATACATGCAAAATAGGTCAGACTGCTACAATGTAAGCAGCACTTCTTAAGAACCACGTTCAGAACTATAATGCATAGTGCTGAACACATGTATACTTCTATATTTATATATATTTTAAAATGTTAACTGACAAAGTTAAGCAGAGAGTCTTCCCAAAGCCTTTCACCCTAACTACACTGATGTTCTAGAAACACTTACGGGAGGCATTGGTAACAGTTGTTTAAAGTAGGCCCGCCTTCCGTGCGCTGGCACGGCCTCAAAGGCCACATACAGCCTTCTCCACACACATGCCGCAAATATCAGGACAGACAGTCCTGAGCTCAAATACCGGCCTGTCACACTGAAAACTTCTGTTCAAATAGGCAGCAGCTCGTAGTGACTGACGTCTGTCATCGAGCACCGGGAAAGCGCTTCAAAACATCCGACTGCAAAAGCAAAGCTGCTTAACATAAGCGAGAGGCCTCCAGGAGTTTTCCTCTGCAGAAAAAGTGCAGTTAACAAAAAAGCTGGAACACGGCGGCAACCCGCACGACACCTGCCCACCGCCAAGCCGTTTTCCAACTCTTTGTTTAACTTAAAACTCATTTTCCGCACCCCTCGCTCTTTTTAAATAAACAAAGGGAGGTCGCGGTGCCCCGTCCCACCGCACGACGCTGCGCCGTCCCCGCGGGCGCGGGCAGGGAGGGCCGGGGGGCGCGGGCAGCGCAGCGGCCACGGGCCGGGCCGGGCCGGACGAGGCCGCCGCTCCCGCACCGGCGGCGGCGCCGGTGCCGCTCACCTGAGAGCAGGCCGCCGGGACCCCCCCCTGCGCCCGGGGAACGTCAACTTCGGGGAGCGGCGCCCGCGGCCTGCCGCCCCGGCCACCCGCAGGGCCCAGACGCCGGCGGGGCAGCCCCGGCCGCCCGGCCTCGCCGCCTCCTTTCTCACGCAGGGCCCGGCCAGGCCGCCGCTCTCACCTTTAAGAGATTAGACGTAGCCATGATCCCCCCCGCGGGGCCTCCCCGACCGGCGGCGGCGGCTCCTCTCCCCGAGCTCGGCTCGGCTGCCCCCGGCCGCTGCCGCTTTACATGGCCCCAGGCCGCCCGCCCGCCCGGCCGGACCCGCGGCGGCGGCAGTAGCAGCGGCCGCAGCACTGGGCTCCCCTGTTCGGGGGCGAGGCCGGCGCCAGGCTCGGAGCGCTCCGCAGCGCGACCGGTTGGATCCTCCGTAGGCAGCCGCCCCTCAGAGCCTCATGGCGGCGTCCGCCCAGGAGGCGCACGGCGGCAGCAGCCCCGGCTCCATGGAAGGGGCCGGCCCACATGATGCGGCTCGGAGGAGCCGGCCCCGCCGCCAAGAGCGGCCACTCGGGCTGCGGGCTCCGCGGCAGCGCCCCCTGGCGGCCCGCCGCGGGGTAGACACCGCCGCCTCGTCCCGCTCCGCCCCGCCCCGCTCCGGCCCGTCCCGCCCCGCCGTCCCGCCCACCGCCGAGGTTGGCCGCCCCGTGGCCCTGCTGTCCCGCCGCTGGGAGGCCTTTGCCTCCACGGCCCCGCGGGGACGGGCCGTGGCGGGAAGGCCCTGTGGTGGGGGACGGCCGCCGGGCAGCTCCCGGGGGCGGCAGCGGGCGGCGGCTGTACGCGGCGGTGCTCCCCCGCGGCCATCTCCACCTCAGAGACACCCGCCGCCCAAAACCCTGCCGCTCCTTCCTCATCCCCCCTACTTTCTCCCTGGCACTCTCCTGTGAAGCTGAGTCACATAAGCAGAGGAGCAAATCATAGAACCATAGAATCACAAAGGTTGAAAAAGACCTCTATAGGATCATCAAGTCCAACCGTCAACCCAACGCTACCATGTCTCCTAAACCATGCGCTGAAGTGCCATGTCTACATGTTTTTTGAACACCTCCAGGGATGGTGACTCCACCACTTCTCAGGACAGCCTGTTCCAATGCCTGACCGCTCTTTCAGTAAAGACATTTTTCCTCATATACAATCTAAACCTCCCCTGGTGCAGCTTGAGACCATTTCCTCTTGTCCTAGCACTAGTAACTTGGGAGAAGAGGCCAACACCCACCTCACTACAACCTCCTTTCAGGTAGTTGTAGAGGGTGATAGGGTCTCCCCTCAGCCTCCTCCAAACTAAACAACCCCAGTTCCCTCAGCTGCTCCTCATCAGACTTGGTCTCCAGACCCTTCACCAGCTTCGTTGCCCTTGTCTGGTCACATTCCAGGCAAGATGCCTGGCAAAGCGCAGTAAGGACCTTAATGTCCTTGTAGTGAGGGGCACAAAACTGAACACAGTATTGGAGGTGCAGCCTCACCATTGCCAAGTACAAGGGGACAATCACTGCCCTGCTCCTGCCGGCCACGCTATTCCTGGTACAAACCAACATGGCTGATGAATCCAACATTGGATGAATCCAATGTGGCTGAACAACGTGGTTTCTAAGCAGAGAAATAAATCTATGTCTCACTGGGTAGAGGTTGGTGAGCGTGGGCCTCCACCTGGGGTCACCATCCCCGTCCCTCCGAGGCCACAAGTGATGCCGGGCTGGTGGGAGCGCTGGTGACAGGATGCACTGCATGGTCACCGGCACAAACCCCTGTTTTGCAAAGCCAGGTCGTGTCCCCACACCCAAATCTCCAGATCCTGCCAAAATGTTTTCACAAGTTTCCTCTTTAGTAAGAAACATTTGGATTTCAGTACCTTTTAGGAGGGATTTGGAAACTTTTAGGTTTTATTTATCGAAAGCAGAATTTTACTTTTCTATTAAAACGTTTAGCCTTCATCTAAAATGTGTCTTGAAGAAAATTTCAATGAGGTTTCCCAACAGGTTAGGAGACCTGAGTGTTGATGCTGTGGGTTCAGCCTGGCCTGCTGCCCGTCGCCTGCATGGATGGCTGCAACACCCACTGCACCCACCCTGCTCCCTTCAGCTTCCCTGGGGCCCAGGGTGAGGGGCATGATTTGGAGATAAATTTGTCCTATAGAGCATGAGGACCCTGAAGTGTTAGAAAAGGTGTAATAAAATATTCAGCAAATCTCTACTCAATGGAAATTTTGATAATGGTGACTAAACACGGCCTGAAGATTTACTAGCTTAATAAATTAAGATAGCCATGTTAAGGACTTCTTTTAATTGGGAAGTAAAAAGGAGGTACTGAATAATTTCCTATTTTGACAGAGTCTCCAGCTTCTGAATGCTTCAATTACTCTTTAATTTTTTTCTTTGCTGTTATTAGATATTGTGTATCCTATACTATAAATATTTAAGTTAACAGTATTCATTGCACATATAATACATGCAGTTATACAGTTGTATGTATAGTATATAATTATGCAATATAGATCAAATTTTGTCACAGACTGTCCATTGCATATACATTCTACAACAGTGCTGAAGTTACGGGGCCTCCACCAGCATCAGTAAAATGTGTGTGCATTGTGCATTTGTGCATTGGACACGCCGCTCCACAGTCTGCATATTACATTACAGGTATGCAAGTACCAGAGAAGCTGAGATGTGGGCAAATATTCTATAGCCTGTGATATGGAGGCAGTAATTTCTGGGAGCCACTGCTCCATGAGCTGATTTATCCCCCTTTTCCCAAACCCTTTTAAAATGTGCTTATTTCCAATTATTTGAGATTTTTTGTTCTTTTCAATTTCTATTGCATCTGTTAAATGTTTTTAATATATGCTTGCTATTAATGCCACAACTCAGTGATGTTTTTAAACTGCTTTTGAGAAATAATGTAGACATAATTCAGCCAGAAAATATACTAACTATAGGGAATTTCATCTCCATTCCCTTTGATGCAAAGCTTAGAGTACAAAATCATAATGCAAATCATTAGAATGTTATAATTGCAAATTTTGCTTAGCCAGCATTTGAGCTAAATGAAGTTGGGCTGTGTTTTAAAATGTGCTTTGAAATGATGGATTTGTCTCTATTTGCACTTTCCATGCAAACCTATCAAATGTCGCCACAAAAATGTAGAGTACTCAGCAGCATGTGAATACCTTCCACCGTCTTGTCTGTTCCAAGTATCCTTAGGTACGCAGTAGCCATTGCTCTAACAGTTATGGGGTTGGCCTAGAGGGGTCGGCAATGAAAGTACTGAGTCTAAGGGTTCTTGCATCATGCCCAAATATGCTCTTGTGCAGTAGTTACGAGAAGCGCCAGCCAGGGAATAAAGAGAACTTGAACAACTGAGAAGCAGTGAGACAAGAAAACAGTGGTACTTTTTGCTGGTATTGAAAATAATGTGCATCTCATTTTGCATGGCTTATGTAATGACTGTAATTTTTTTCTAAAGATCTGTGCATTAATTTTCTGGGAAGTAAAGACATCTGTGAGCCTCAAGGTTTTGTGGTACTTTGCTACCACTTCAGGATGCTTTGAAAGTACACAGTGTTACATAATCTTGTTTTATTTGCTTTAATTCTATTGCAAATGGATTATTAGTAAATTCTGATGGTAATGAAGTTACTAATTATTGATTAGTGTATGGTACTACATTGGCCTACTGCTTTATACCTTCACATGGATTGTAAAAGGCAGAGTGAATGACACTTAATCCCAGAGCTGTCCATGGGTTCAAAGTGATTTGCAAGCAACAGCTCATTAAGATTTGGATGATCAGTGAAATTAATACCATGCATAATATCCTGGATGTCTCAGAGTGAATTGATTCCAGGCATAAATCTGTTGGCTTTGAATGAGTTGCATCAGAGAGAAATATGCGCTGCTACATTCCCTTCTAATGCCCTGAATCACATGGCACAAGTCAGACATAGATAATTCCTCTAATTTTCACTTAGTCCATGATGGTAAAAAGCATTTGATGGTTGATTAGTCAGTTTTAGACTCTCTAGGTATGTTCAGTAGGGATACTAAAACTTAATGTTTTTTGTTTTGGGGGAAAGACTCGTATGTCACTGCCATGGACAGTCATGATGACCCTATGCACAAACCATGTCATGAGAGTTTCTGAAGACCATCCTTTTAAAAGGACAAGGGCAAATGGACACCGACCTGTAGCTGAAAAAAGAAGCACCATCAGTGACCAAACTTTTCACATTAAACAACTTTTTCTATGTTTGTTTCTGTTTCAACAAGAAACCAAGCACTTTCATTTCCGGTGTTTACTGTTTGGGCTTCACCTCACCCTTTCAGTTGATAACAGTAGCATTCTGGAGCAATTGTCCGTGTGGGGGAGTAAAGATTACTGTTGCTTTTACTTGAAGTTGTTTCAGCTTTTGGTATCTTAGCATGGCCAGACCACCTATCCTGTGCTCCTCAGGATGACCTGTTTGTTCTTAGGCCAACATTGTCCTTTAGCTTCTCTCTTCCTGATGTTTATTCTTCTCTGATGTATTTTTAGACAACAGTGCTGTTCCCGTACGGTTTCCTTGCTGGAAAACTTTGCACTTTTTGTCCTGAGTTACACTGAGGATGACATGGGGTGGTGCAGGGCACCTCTGTGCAGGCAAAACCTGCAGGAGGGGTTTTGCTGAGGCTGAATTCCTCCCAGGACATGGAGAAGCGCGTGGCATGCATCAGGCAAAATGTGGCCATTGTTCCATGCCCAGGCACAGAGTTGCAGAGAACCACTGTGGGGAATTACATCTGATCTAATTTTTCCTCCTCTAGCCTGTTTCGAACAGCTAGAAATTTACTGTTCCATTCACTCTGTGTACTTCGGGAGTTATAGTTGGTCTGCCAAGCATGGTAGAGTAAAAGAGGATACAACATGAAAAATTAAAATTTCATGTTCTGTTTTTCTGACATATGCAGCTCTTTTTTTGGTGCTCAGTAAACTTTGTCTCTCTTTTGTTTTAAAAGTTTCTCTGAGAGTCAGACTGTGTTTTCCGCAGAGAACTGGGCAGAGAAAAATCCCAATAAAATGAACAGTGTTACTGTGAATTTCAATGGTCTGACTGAGCAAATTGAGACTTACATCTTCTAAACTTATGTCCTGGCATAGCTTGCTCATTTAATGCATATAACACCAGCTATATGTCAGGGAAATGAGAAAAATGGTCTGCACAGAGGAGGCTTTTCCGCCTGAATAATAAGCAGTAATTATTTTAAAATAGCAAATTTTTATAAATTATGACTAAATAGCCAAACTATTTGCTTGGCACTGATAACTTAACCAAAACGGACAGTTCTCGGAAGTGCTGCAGAGTAGTGCCAGCCCTGCAAGGTTTTTATTACTAAGATTATGACTGAAATATTTTCCACAATTCCTCCCCTCAGTGTTAGTACCTTAATACTTAGCAACTACCACTAACATTTTAAACTATCGCCCTGCTCACTGTCAGACTTTGGTGCCAAATACGACTTCTGGCAGCCCCTTCCTGCAAAGAAACCATGCAGGGGAGAAGGTGAAAGGGGAAGAAGCCTGCAACATAGATGTAGTACCAGCAGAGCTATAACCAAGCGTTCCTCTCAGGCGGCTGTCCCACAGGGTTAACCGATCCTTAGGGAGCAGCTGGAGCTGGGGATTGAATAGCCTGAGTCTCTGTGCTGACTCTGGGTCTTTGGCACTTTTCTTCATCCCACAAGTCCCTTAACAGTGATGGAAATTTCTCTAGGGTCTTAAGGGTTCTGGCAGTGGTTAGTCTCACTGCGCCCCCAGGGCTGTGGAGGGATGGAAGAAATGATCTGTATCTTGTATCTTGTGCATTCATTTCCCTGGTGACTGAGTTTATTGCCACAGGAGGCTCAGTCTGTCCCTCCACAATTTTCATGGAGCGGGAAAACCCAGGTCGCACACAAGCAGATTTCAGGCCACAGCAATGAGTAATCACAGTAATTGAACTAGAACTGAAACTTCAGCCTGTTTACCTAAGCATTGACTTTATTTACAATGCATAGATTTTCTTTTTGTAACTTCTACTCTTAAGTTTCTGTAGGAGCTCTTTAGCTGCAAGGTGGGCCTTTAGCAGCTTGTGGAGTTAATCAGGGTTATTAGTTTGAGCTGCCCTTGTAGCCTGTGAGGCTGCTGAAGGTTGGTGTCAGCTGGCTTAGAGCACTGCTCCCACAGAGTAGTAGTCTCTCAGCAGACTACACACTGAGTGTCCGTCTCAGAGTAGCTTGGGCCTCGCCTAAAACGTGGCTTTCTCTGAGAAATGAGTGAACAAAATACTTTCAAAGACAGTGATCCATTCTAGCAGCTCAGGATTGGGATTTTGGATCCCTCAGTTTGAGTTTAAATGACATTTACCTACACCTACATAAAGAGCCTGCTACTCCCCATTCCTGTCTGGCCTCTGTGAGCAACAGGCAGTCATGTGAGGAGATGCCATGCAAGTGCTGTGGTGCTGTTGGCTGCTAAACAACTGTTCCCTGTCTCCCACAGGGGAAAAAGCCCACAGCCTACATTATATTTTGGGGGGTTTGTGCTATTGAGCTCTTTTCCTGGAAGCATTTTAGCCATGTGTTTCCTCTTCCACTGGTTGCCTGTGGGATCAGCAACTCCATACAGGAAAATTATTGCTCGTTGGAGTCCTGTGCCTATTTTGAGTCTTCCATGTCAGAAGTGCTGCTTAGCAAAATATTTTGGGTTTGCACAACCAACTTTGTTTTCTTCACACGTATGCTACACTCCCTTTAATTAAGTATTATGCAAGGCAAATTGTCTTTAGGAACCTGTACAACTTCATAGTCTTTACATTATGCTCGACTGGCATGTCTTCAATCACACCACTTTAATCAGATTTGCACTTTCATTGAAACGCGCTAAACAAATCTGCCATACTCAAAAGCAAAATTCAGCTTTTCCACAGCTGTATTTGCTTTGCAGAGGAGGAAATACTGCTGAGTAAAATGACAGCCTATGTAGGTACTCAGTTTTCAGAGGGAAGCCTCACGCAACGTAGCACTAAAACCCAGACGAATTACTACCAGAAATGAGCTGGGAAGTAAGTATGCATGCATTCATGAGACAGTAATTTTTTTTTTCTCTGAGAAGTAGGCAGATGGAGTTTTGGTTGAATTCTTCTAGTTTTAAATACATTTAGTGATACCATCATTATCCTTAAGAAACCTAGGCATCGTAGCTGCTACCACATGAAGTTAAGTACTAGAGCAAAGGGTCATTACACAAATACTTGGACTTTTTTTTAAATCTGTTTAATTTGTTGTGCAGCCCTATCCCTTAGGCTTTTTAGAGAGATTTATATTTTACAGATTCCTCTCTTAATTTCATTCACTTATTTAAAAGATTATCTTCAGACTCTGAGAAGAAATGAGCAATGCAAGTGTTTGCTATTGACAATTGTGTTTTGATATGTAATGGTTTCTTAAACAGTCCAGCATGTTCACGGTATGGTTCCATGCTCATGTAGAACATAAACCCTGAGCCCTTGTCCTTTCTCTCGAAGGCTGAATAAAGGCTGCTGAAATTGCTGTGCCAGCTCCAGGCAAAAGGCAAGGGTGGAGACTTGTAGGAGCTGATGTCATGTGCTGGGGTCTACAGCTGGAGAAAAGGCGCTCGCCCTGGATGTTAATTATGTAAAAAGAGGGCAATGCAGCATGTATTCTGTAAGGGAGCTGAAACACCAAGACTGACATATCTGTGAGCATGGTGCACCTACCCATCTTTGCTTTAAGTTAGGCAGCTTGGGTGCCAGTAACAGTTTGGCTGTGGCAGAAGGGATCTCAGCACAGAGCAACCGCGGTGTACTTGGGTGCTCAGTCAAGTCTGTATTATTTTCTGTGAGTGCAGGACAGTCACCAGGAACCGAGTCATCTAGCTTGAACTTCGGTAAGTCTATTCCATACCGAAGGCATAAATGAGTACTATGAACATACGCTACCTCAAAATTTTATCCTCGGTTGATTCCTAGGGCGTGCAGCTAGGTTCTGCTTCTCACACAGGACAGATGCAATTATGAGCAAGCCAAAATACCTGAAGAATTAGTGTGTAAAATATTTAAATGAGCAGAGGAAGGTTTTCATTATTCTTTATCTAACTTAAAATAAAAGCAATGAAAATTTAAACATCTTGGGAGTTCAAAACAATACTTTATATCCATTCATTTGTCAGGCCTATGAATTAAAATACAAACTGTTTACTACTTCAACAGCTTTTCCTTTTCCTAACTGGGATTTACCACACTTTAATTTGCAAAAGTTGTGGGGTTTTCTTAATAAATAATTTCTGCTTATTAATTTGACTGCCAAATGAGATCTCTCTAATTTCTGTAATTTCTGGAGATTTCATTCTGGTATCAATAGTAAGTGTTGTATTTGCCCATCCTGGGGAGAAAACAGGAATGTACATGTGCTGAACTATAATCTGTTCTATGGCCTATTCAAGCTGTTACTTATATACCGTACTGCAAAACATCTGAAAACAAAATGAGGTATTTCAGCAAATCATCTATTTATCAGACATTTCTATGAACTGCAAGTGTGCAGTGAGGAGGTACAGTAGTGGTTTAATATATCATCAAGATGGACAATGTTTGAATGTACATGTTAATCTACAGTTTTAGGAATTACAAATAAGACAACTATGTGCACACTACTTCAAATGCAGTGAACTTCCCATCTAGTTGCATTGACAGTACCAGTTCCTTACACAGTTGAATCTGGTTAAAAGTTCTATTCCCAGTGTAATAAATGTGACACTACAGGTACAACACTGACAGCAGAGATCATTAAGGCTCTGTTGTGATGATCGTTTATTTCTCTGTGCCCCTCTCCTCCCAGTCCCTTCCCCCCCAGCGCACCCGATTTTTTCATACAGAATGAAAAGCTTGTTGGCTCCAGAGTATTCAGGAAGAAAAGCTTTAAGACAAAAGATTTTAACCTGAAAGTAATGAAATGTGTAATGAAATGTAGATTCATAGTAATAGCAATACCTGGTACTTATAAAGCTGTTTTAATATATTTAATTTTCTTTTTTTGGTATGGCAGAAAAAAACAGTATCCACATCCCATGGTGCTAAACACTCTACAACAGGTAGCACACAGAGAAAAGAGTCCAGACTGAAGATCATACAGTCAGATTGGGTCTCAGCAGTCTTTGTGAATTTGAGGAAGAAAGAGCATCTCTATTTTTGAGATACAGAAGGTGAGGCACAGAAAACATAAATGCCTTGCTCAGAAACACACAGTGAACTAGTGGTAGACTTTGGGTCTGTTTACTCCCCAGCCACCGATTTCTTTGTTGGCCCATTCTGTGCTCTTAAACAACTAAGAGAAGATCTGAGATATACTTCATGGGCCTAGTATCATAGGGGAATCGGTCAAATGCACACAGCCTGATTCTGCACTATCTTCTGGCATCTGTAGTCACTTATATTTACCTAAAGAGGGCCTAAAATACCCTCAAATCAAAACTGATTTGGTGTAAACGACTAATATATGTAGTTTAATCGAGACTCAGGCTCACAGCAATTACTTTGTGGCATGCTGAGACTAGAATTAAGTAACTGTTTTAATTGCTAATGAATTAAGGCTAATTCCTGTTTATATTAAGGCCTCTGTATCCCTCTATGACAGTGTAACTGTGCCTCAGCGCAAGTGAGACTCAGGCTATTGGAAAAATTAACCTTCCAGTTCCCTTTGAAGTCAGTAATTTTAGCAGCCCTAAATGAATAAAATAACTAGAACCAAACAACCTGTCTCTATACTACGGTTTATTTACAAAAGCATTGTAAAAGGACCTAAAAGTAACCTGAGGGAAAACCAATTATGTTTGTTGAAGGAAAGAGATTAGATAGACTTGTTGCCCAGCCTTGAAAATGGAGAATTGTAACACGATAACACACCTTTACATGAAGATAACTGGCTTGATGTTCGGTGGTTATGAGTATGCCCAGATAAATTGTAGATGCTTATCAGCTCTGGAGATCAAGTCATCTTTTTATACTACTACAATAAAATAGAAAGAGACTTATTGGGTATTTAAGTGCTAGACGTATAGGGCATTGTTTGTATAAAGCTAGTGTGTGTTACATCCAGAGCAGTAGGAAGATGACCTCAAGCTCAGCAAAATGCTACATGATCACAGATTTTTCCTATTATTATTGTTATTAAAAGCTATTATGTGTTGCTTTCTTAGAATAGGGGTTCTCCAACTTCGTTCTCTGTTGCCAAGTATTATTTTAGAAACCCTCTCCTTTCCGAACAATCTATTCATAACCATTTTTGTTTTAAAACCTTCATTTTTTTAGACAACAGTCTAACATGTACTGGCTGAGAATAAAACAATCCTTGCTCTATTCAAATTTAAGGCCTGGGTCCCCATGGGTTGCAGCACTTTTTAACTTAGTTTTACTTCTAGTTAGAAGTAGATTTGTTTTTTAAAGCTAATATGGAATTTGTTTGTGTAAATTAATATAATTCCCTAGGCATCACTGTGGCTATGATAATTACTCAGCTGAGGATCTGGCCTACGAAAAGTAACTCCAGTGGTTGCGAAATCTGTTTTGTATACAAGTCAAATAACATCTGGATCATATGTGACTTTACATTTAAGTCCATTGGCAATTCAGAAAATATTTAATAATAAATTTCATTGCTTCTATTCCCCATTTTCATATACAAATAAATCATCTTTTCTAAAACATTCTTCTTCTTTAGTAAGGCTTGTACTCATAGTCATATCAAAAATGTTTGCTATTGGAGCAATCTTTCATCTTGCTTTCTTTAGTGTTATCTTTATTATGAAATTCTACAGCTTTCTAAACTTTGATGGTCATTAGCAACCCTGCACTTGAGTAAAGAATCACATTAAAAAAGTATAAGGTATAATATTTTCTTGTCCAAAACTAAGGCAGGATGAACAAAAGTAATGAGCTCATCTGAGCCTCACCTCACAAGCCTTGATTTTAAACAGTATTCAAAATACAAAGCCCAAGAGAGGATGTTGTCACAATGATTATTGCGCTTTCTCAGTGTCTTGCTATCGGATTAGTTTTTCCTTTAGCAATTTATAATTTCTTTTCCTGAAGACCACACAAAATTATTGTACTCTGGAAAGAAAAAAAGCACTTAAAGTTTTATGAAGTTATGACTTAGGCAGAAGGATACAAAACCAAATTACCATTCTATGACTCAGCTACGTCATGATCTAATATTGTTTCAAAATTATTATTGTTATTTAGGTTGGCATCATCTTCTGAACACCCGATGTGCTCTTTGGCATGCTACAAGTTCAGCAGATGCACTGTCTTCTGGGCTTTACAGCTTCTTCTGACGAATGCACAACATTTGGAACAAAGCCGCTCTTGACACCTTCCCATCCATCTTGTATTGAGATTTCTCCTTTTTTTACAAGTTCATAGATGTCTCGTGTAAGAATTGTAAAGGACTCTTCAACATTCGTGGCATCTTTTGCTGAAGTTTCTATATATTTCATACCACAGTCAGATGACAGTTTTTCAGCTTCTTCTCTTGTAACCTCACGCTGTGACACTAAGTCACATTTATGTCCGACTAACAGGAACACAATCTGAAAGGGCTGCACATGCATTTTCGCTTCTTCTAGCCAGTCTTTCACATGTTCAAAAGATCGTCGATTTGTGATGTCAAACACGAGTAAGCCACCCACAGAGTTGCGATAATAAGAGCGTGTTATTGATCTGTGAAGGAAGAAAGAAGAAAAAGGAAAATTAAAATACATTTTCACTTTATTCATAAATACATTACTCTTCCACGCGGCAATGTGATTTTATCTACTATAAGTTTTATGAAATGTCTTTGCTTTTTTAAAACTAATTGGAATTTATTAATTCACCTTCTACACAAAAAAATGTTCCTTTTTCATTTTTTCTTACATTAAAACATTAATTTCTAAACATTCTTGAAGCCAACATCTTCAGTGTGAATTTTGAATGCTGAATTATTCTGCAAAGTACTCTTTATTAGCAAATTGTTGCACATGTTCACAGAATAAAATCTATGTATTTATTTGTCAAATACTTGTTGATGTTAAAGTCTGAGCCCTTCAGTTTTATACAAACATGCACTTCACTTTGTTCCAATCAATTATTTCAAACTGAAATATGTAGGCAGATGTTGAGAAACCTGGAGCCTAAGCTTGCCGATCTACAAGCGTATCCTTTTGTATTCCTTGCAGAAAAATTCTTCGATATGAAAGTTTCTACAGATAATCATAATTCTTTGTGCTTGCAGAATTCAACAGGTAACAGACTAAGAAAAGAAACTCCCTAAACAAAACTGTCCCAAAGCAACTGAGCTGGGCAAACACACTTGTTCGAGAACTGACAACGAACACTTCTACCCCCAGCATCTCTCACACAGAGGTTCAAAAGCTCTTTATAATTGCATGTACTCTTTATTGGCATGAGACTTCCAGGATTGGCAACAGATATTTTCTACTTTTGAGCCCTCTACATTCCAGAGCATTCGCTGGAAGTAATTTTGGAAGAAGAAAACCCTTCCCCTGGTTGAAAAGATTTTTTTAATATGCTCTAGAAGAAGAAAAAATGTTCATTAGAATGTAGAGCGAGAGAAAGATATAGGGACTAAAAAAAGATTCTAAGTCTGTAATCATGAGCAATAGGGGAGGATGGAGAAGGCAAGAAAAGGCAGTTTAAAGGAAGTGACAGCCTACCAAGGAGTGGACGCAAGCACTCGTTACTAGCATAAACATATAGCTACTGTATATATAAGTATTCTCCAACTGAAATGAGATGCACAATCTCTATTATCAGTCACTATTTGAAATTCTAATTTAGCCAAGAATTAATTCCATTTTATCTTACGATTATGAAGAGGATTCAGCCTCAGAACTTGCTTTCCATAACAGTAGCTTCTGTTGATTTTCAGTTCATTGCATTTCATATAGTGTCTTATAACAATTTGAACATAGAGGTATAATTAGCAGCAGTAGTCATATTACAGATAGGTAAGTGCACAGCTAGATAAGGCTTAGGTTTCTTGACATATCTAAACTCATTTAGCCACAGCAAATGGCATTTGAAATGGTTCTATTTAGATAACAGGGAGGCCTTGTTTGTCCTAATGTTTAGAAAGATCTTTTCTATGTTCCCAGCAACACAGTCCATAGAGTGTCTCTCTGAAAAGTTTAAATGTGAAGACAACAGGATCTTACCCTCAGATTAATTCTGATAGGCTGGATATGAAAAATGACACATGGTTTCACAAAATTATTCAAGACCTTAAATGAGGGGTGTCACATTTTGTGAAGTATTAAATAAAGGTGCCGTAAAGATCTGTTTCATGTTTTCTTAAGCATTTTTCTGCTGTAAAGCCGTTGCAAACATGAGTATATTAAAATAAATCAAGTGATTCTAAAAAGGAGTGGAAGTGGGTGACAAAAATGGGATTAGATTAGGAGAAGCAGAAGCCAATACAACCTATTTTAATTAAAAACAAAATCTTGAAAACAGTTATGCCAAAGAAATGCATTAGCCAGGGAGGAAAGTAAGTTAGTATTGAAAATGCAGTGCGTCATTTACCCAGCATTTCTATATAGAACAATGTTATATCATGTATCTATGAACTGGAGTACTGGAAAACAGCTCTCCATGTGTTACTGGGTGCTTATACACAGCAGTCAGTACCCTCATGTGTTGCAAGTCACTTCTGCAGAGATATGCTAATTTAAACGAGCTGATGATCTAAGCCATTATATTTAATTACATGTACATATTGCCTGTAATGGAGATGATGAAAAAGCATCTGTAAATTTGCTCTGTACATCTCAGAAACTGGGTGAATATAAGGGAGAGACAGCAGTCTATTTTCTATACTTTTGGTATGTATAATTTGAAATTAGTTTTCTCATTACCAAAGAAGGTTGATTTACTGGAGAGGCTTTAGAAAACAGTGACAGAAGAAAAAAGTAACACAAAAAAGTTTTAAAGATACAAATGATGCATATGATAGCATGTTATGTGATTGTCTAACATCTGAGAAAAGGATGATGTTTGTTAAAATATGGTCTACAAATATTTGAATAGTTTTACTACTAAATGAGTTATTATTTGCAGTTACATTTTAAAAGAAAGTATTTCTGACAAATAAGGCAAAATTTTGAAGCAGAAAGTTTAGGCCATCAACTGGGAAAAAACAACTGGACATGTGAAGGCAGTAGGTTGTTCAACAGTACCCAAAACATCTTACAGATGCAAAATATTTTACTTAAATATGACAACCAGAGTAGACTAAGTATTAGATATATGTTTTTAGTAGACAGCTTAGACTTATTTGGAAAATGAACTGTGTGAAGTGGATGTACTTCTGCTCACTTAGGCCCTGTATCTCACCTAGAAAGAATGAAAGAGCATTGACTTAAATGGTCTGGTGGGTCTCAGCTGTTTTTTTTCTTTGTGTTTTTTCTCTATAAACCTAAGCGCAAGGGGAATTTTTGCCTCTTATTAATATTATCGCTAATCATTATAGGACTTTTAAGTGCCTTAAACAAGGGTTAGGCAGAACAGTAACATGGACATCTGAAGTTGTGCTCCACTCAGCTGCATATCTAACCATGGTGTCTGAATAAGTTTCCTGGGCACGTGAGTGCTTTGCCTCTGCACCCACTGCAAGCTGCTCAGCAGAGACCACCCTGCCTTCCCTCTTAGCTCAGGTCCAAGCTGAAAACAAACCATTGCTCCAGGTGAGTGCCAAGAAGGGTTCTGCTTGGGAGGACTACCCAAGAGCATGCCAACACCCTCAAATGAGTTCAAGCTCCTCACAAAATGCACAGGAAATTTCTTTTAGCACAGCGGAGGGACCTATCTTTCACACAGATGCCTCATGCACTACTTCACAAGGCACAGGTCAATGTTCATAGAGCCCATGGTACAGAGGCTGCTCGAGGGTTTTTGCTCAGAAGATATACAGCTTTATAGACTTTACAGTCTATGTCAATGTACTGCATATGTCTTCACTGAAAAGATTGATGATGAGAGTGCATGGTAGCCAACAAAAACAAGGAGGGCTAACAGTAAAAGGCTCTTCATGCAACAGCTGGTAGACTTGTAGAAAGTGGACTGGTAGACCTTGGGAAAGATGTTATGAATGCAAAAAGTTTATATGTATTCTGTGGAAGGCTGAACAAGTACTGAACAAGAGACAGAGTGAGGTTTAGTAAATAGACAAACCGCATCAGTCTCCAGAAGTCTCTCAAGTTCAAAGTCCAAGAGAGCAGAGTACTCAGCAGAATCCAAAAGCTCTATCAGAGACAAGATATCCAAGTATGGAGCACAGACAAAACCAGACTGGCCTTTCTTGTGTTCCTTGATAATCAAGGAATCCACTTACATGACTATACACATTTTGGTAAGTGCTGCAAGATGAGACTCCAAAAGCAAAACGAAATTTTTTAAATCCCCTACTGTTATCACTTTTTGAACAGAAGGAAGAAAACCCTAGGGTCCTGCAAGTTTTTGAAGCCAGGAAGAGGAACTGCTGACAGGTCAGGTTTGAGGTAGTTCAACTTATTCATAAAGGATATTAAAATTTCCATTTCTCAAATTATCCCCATGCAGATCCTAAATTCTTGTTGAAATGGGTGCTTCTCGTATAAAGTAAACTTTGATTCAGCTAATTAATGTCATTAAACTAGGGCTATGGAAGGGAATGTGTTATTTGCAGCACCATGATTAATTTTCTGTGAGGAAGGAGGGAGAGGGAACTACTTCCTTTAGTAGGGAGAAAGCCTTAAGTTAGGGACCAGGTGGGATTAAGGTGAAAAAGTAATGGCCAAAGAGCAGCCTTTCTTCTAAAACTGGGGAGACAGCAATGAAGCCCACCATCTCCTCCCAGGAAACCATTCAGAAAGGAAGTGCTCGTTGGAAGTGGGAAGCAGAACTTAGTTCAGATTTAGAACCTGGCAAATCTGCCTGTGACTTTGAATAAAAGGGGGACTGAACTCTTAAATCCACCCCTGCAACTGTATCTATTCATGTGTCTTATCTCTTTGGATAAAACATTTTGGTTTTCTTCTATTCCTTTGTGCCCGGTACTTCCTTGCTGCCTCCTCTCTCAGTTTCTCTTTCACAGAAGACTCTGAACCCTTCTCAAAGCCATAGCTGATGGACACCCACGTGTCTGCCTGGGCCTTGTTCAAGGTACAAGCTGATGTTTCTGGGGGGAACTTGCCTGCTTCCTGTGGCTACACAAAATGAAAGGAAACAACCCTCCTACTTAACAGAGGTGACTGTAACCCCTTGGTGGCCAGAGGCCTACGTGGCTGTGCAGCTCCTCCTCTTTCAGGCTGGAGTATGCATGTCACATTCGATGATATGTTACAGCCTCCGGTCGGTCCACACTAAATATGTGAACTATTATGCTACCTTTGCCTGAGAGTTACAAAAAGTGACATAAGCATTACTGGAAAGGTAGTTCTTATTTTCTCCCACACTCCATATAAATAAAACAGAGATCACAAAGCTCCTTATCTGTGCTGTTGTTAAATATGGACTCTCCTAGCATCCTCAAGACCATCGTAACTTTTTCTTTCCAGTAAGAATACTTGTATGAATAATATTTTTACTCATTTTGTATAATGCTTGGCATTTATAATAAACGAAAGGTAAATACAGATAAAGGGTTGGAGAAAATCAGTTCTTCCCTATTAGAACATGTTAAAAAGGTAAGACTGCACTAAGTATTAAAAGGGAACCATGACACTTTGATATTGAATGCTGTAAGGTTCCTCCAGATGGTTCTGTATTTGAAATTGCTGGAGGTGAGACTGCTCCTCAAGAAGTTATACGTTGTGATATACAGAAATGATACGTTAGAATATTCTTCCAGAGGATGGGTTTGAAGTGTTTAGTTTTAATTGGGAATATTTGGTAAATGCAGATCCTAAATTCTTTTTGAAATTATGCCTTCCCATGTGGAATACGTGTTGGTTCAGCTAATTAATTCTGCCTAAACTAGCACTGTGGAAGGGAAAAATACTGTCTAGGACAGAAGTCATCCTCCTAGCTTAATCTAAATATTAGGTTAAAGGTGTAAGACCCTAATTAATACTCTCAAGAAAAGCCTTGGTAAGATGATGGCCACTCAACAATTGTTTCTGAAAATGAATTAGAAGATTTATTAATCACATCAGACTCTGGCTTTAGGGTGACTTTAAATCAGTCACAGTGTTTCCTTCTCATTATGATCTACTGATCTTTACCAGATGAACCAAACTTTCAGTAAAAGCTTTATCTAATTTTGAAGACTTATTTTTATACTATGACTAAAGACTACATTGTAATGGTATTAATTTTGAAAATACATATTGCTTACTCAAAAAGAAGAATAAGAATAGTGTTTTATTTTCAAGCCATGTGTTAGAAACAGAATGTATCTAATATCATAGTCTACTAAAAAGTGGGTTAATGTAATTGAGGCATCCCCACAATATTTTGCCCCTGCACTCCTTAGTCTTAGCACCACTACCGAGCACTTTATAGCCTTGGAAGTCTCACGATTGAAATATATTGTTGGATTTAAATACAGGAAAGTTAAATACATAAAATAAAAAATCACAGCAAAGTAGGTGATGGGAAACACAGCCAGAGCAGCATATTGCTCTAAATGACAACTAATCTCAAGATAGAAAGAAACCTCGGGTGTACCCCTCATTTGCCTTAGTCTGCGTTACGGCCCTGAGCCTATACTAAGCCAGTCTATAGGTTCTTGTTCTACTAAAGTGTTAAAAGTTATTGATTATGTTGTGGTTGTCCATATGGCACATAGCACAATGGGAGATGCTGCTTAGTGATGCCTTACCGATGTCAAAGTAAATATAGACCATAACTGCCCTGTCTGAGCTCAAAATAAGCCAACTGTCCAGCACCAGTGTTTGCAGCTTGCTCACCCTTCTCATGGAAGTGGTAAGAATTACTTTATTTGAGAATTAATGCAAATAGTGCATGTTAAATATGATTTCTAAGACTGTGCCTGAAACCCCATTCAAATACAGCAGCATCAATGAACTAGACACATGTAAGATTTTTTCCAAAACAATTCTGCAAGAAGATAAGTGCTGTCTTAAAGAGAGCGTGACGGCAGATGTGTCACACCTTACCTTTCCCCTGGGAATGTCGCTAATGCCTGGGACCAAAAGAAGGGGGTTATTATGCAGCCAGTAGTTTGCCCTGCACGCAGGGAACTCCCCAGGCAAGGAGCTTTAAAGGCAGGTTTTACCTTCTCTAAAGTACCAATGCACGTGAACCAGAGCAGAATTGGGAATCAGAGCAGCAAACTGCTTGGCATTTCACAAAATTAAATTACTTCTTGGAATGATTAGTTCTTCCCCAAGACCATCTTTGCTTGTGACGTGTAGTCTTCTCCATTAGCAGAGAACAAAATGTGCAAGATTTTAACCCGTGGTGTGTAACTTAGTAGAATATTTATGATTTACCTGAGTAAGTGTAAAACAGACCATACAATAAACGCTATGATATTTGGTACACCAAATGACAAGAAGCTCTTAGCAGAAAAACAAACACAAATGTTTAAAACTACTTCCTTCAGTTTGTACCTTCTGGGTATTAGAAAAAAACGTGGCTGTATACTAATGGTAAATTTAAAAGCAACTGAATGCATGACTCATCACTGTATATCCCCTGAGCATTCCCGGGTTAAAGGTTGGCTATCATTTGATTTAAAATGAATGCAAAACTCTGCATTTGCATTCTTTTCAGTCAAGTGCCTTGTCATTGGCCATCCTGGCTATTTGTCAGCAAATTCAAAATAGAGACATTATACATTCTTAGTCACTTGTTTACAAGTATTTTACATTGTTTGCTGGAAAGCACAAAGAGGATGAAAAAAGCTAAGAGCTTGCCATTACCACTGTTAATTTCTTTGCTAACCCTTCAGAGGCCTGCCTGCAAAAACATGTATAAAGTTGTGATTGATGCAAACCCAGGAAAGTTTTTTTGTTGCTTCACTGCAATTCTCGTTATTGAAAAAAAAGGGTTGGTGTCCTCTGGTAAGGTAGCAAAACCCCACCTCTTCAGCTGAGTGTGAGAATCTGCACAACTGTTGCAGCAGAAGACAGGGAACAGAAAAAAATCAATTCTGGCCAATGAAGAGACTCATTTCAACCCTACTGCTAGCATCCCAGTAACAGCAAGGGTGTGGGCCAGGTACCACGCAGATGGGCTATGCATTAGCCTCCCACCTGACTTTGCACCTACTGAACCCCAAATCCAAACGAAAATCCATACACAACCTGCCTGAACTGGCAAGTGCTACAGATACAACAGCCGCAAGAGTGAGTGAATGACAGTACCAGTTTGTACGTTGGGGAATGACTGTGACTCTTGGGGGCAAGAAAAGAGGGTAGTTTTGCTACCTGTTTGTGACAGCGAGGAGAAAGGAGAGATTTAACAGTGCAGCATTTGAGCTAGTTTAGCCACACTATAAACGACAGAGGTATTCGTGAAGGCTCCTGGCAACCGTCTGCAGAAGGCAGATAAAACACTAATAAGGGACTGCAGCTGGCTGCCCGGTGGCTTCCACACTGCCAAGGCTGCACTGGTGCTTGCAGCGCTGCTGTGCTGGAGGGAGGAAGAGCAGGGAGGTGGCCTGGTCTCTCCAGATTGCATGGGAGGGAGAGTTATGGCAAAGGGAAATACTGCAGAGGAGGATGAGTTCTGAGGTGATGACAAAGTAAGAAATGCAGAGTGAAGCAGGGGCCTCCTGCTGCAAAGAAGGAGAAAAATGCGGCGGAGGGATTGCTGCTCTAGGTCCAGAACTTCAGGGCAAAGATGAGGGAGGGAAGGAGAAACACGACAAGGCCACTTGTTACCCCCTAGTGTGAGCTGGGAGGGGAGGGGTAGCTGTTCCCTGGTGGGTGTGAAGGGAAAGGGTGGGGAAGGAGGAAGCTCCCGAGGGCGGGGGTGGGGGGGAACGGGTGGGCAGTGGGGCCAGAGGGCAGTGGGGCCAGAGGGCTGGGGGGCATCGGCAGGCAGTGGGGTGGTGAGGCTGGGTGGCAGCGGGGTGGACGGCTCTTTGGGGCACAGCGGCCAGGTGGGTGCAGAGTGCGATGTGCTGGTGGGCGAGGCAGAGCCCTTGGGCGGGAGATGTGTCGGATGAGGAGGGTACGGTGCCGCGGGGGCGGCGGGGGCCGGCAGGTCTGGCGGGGCGGGCGGGAGGGGCGTGCGGGGAAAGATGCGGGGTCCTGTACCTGAACCGCTCCTGCCCCGCCGTGTCCCAGAGCTGCAGCTTGACCCTCTTGCCGGGCTCGATCTCCACCAGCCGGGAGAAGAAGTCCACCCCCACGGTGGGGTCGGAGTGCAGCGGCCCCGGGAAGCGGCCCTCGGTGAAGCGGTGCAAGAGGCAGGACTTGCCCACGGTGGAGTCGCCCAGCACGATAAGCCGGAACTGGTAGATCCAAATCGCCGCGTCCATGGCGGCCCCGGCCTGGCCCGGCTCCGCCTTGGGGCTCTTCCTGGGACTCCTGCGCGGCCGGTGCCTGCACCGCGCTCCGATCGCCCCCACGCCCGGCATCGGCGCAGAGGGCGGGCGGCGGCGGGGAGTGCGCGAGGCCCGGGAGGGGAGCCGCTCCCGCGGGCGCAGGACGGGGCCCCCGGGCGGGAGGACACCGGCGGCGGCCGGAGGCCGGGTTCCCCCGACCCGCTCCGCTCCCAGGCGCCGCGCCGGGCTCCCGGTGGCTGCCCGGGCGGGGTGGGGCGGGGCGCGGCGGGGCGCGGCGCAGCGCGGCGCGCGGGCGCTGTCCCTTCAGCACCCGTCAGCGCGGCCCCGCTCCCGCCGCCGGCCCTGCCCCCCGGGCCCCGCCCGCTCTGCGGCGGCGCGGCCGAGTCGCGCGCCGGGCCTCCCGCCGTGCGCCATGTGCGCAGCCAGATGGGACCACCCCCGCCGCGCGGCGCGGCGCGGCGCGGCGGGGCGGGCTGGGCAGCGCAACACAACGCAACGGAGCGCTGCCCCGCGCCTGCCCCACGGCGGGCTCTGCGGAGGGGACCAGCGGTCGCCCTGCCGCGGCGAGTCTTGCCGCTACAGCCCGTGCCCGGGGTCCAGCTCGCCCAGCAGAGCTGCTGCTCGCGTGGGCAACAAACGTGGGGGTGGGCCAGGAGAAGGGGGATGCCAGGGGGAGGCCTGGAAAATCTGGGGAGGGAGAACTGGGCTATTAAGGTGTGAGATTTGCAAAGAAAAGTGGGAGCGGAAAGGAAGTAACTGGGGAAGGAGCAGAGGAACCAGGTCAGCAGGTGAAAAGGCGGCAGGGAGTTGGCAGGAAGCTCTTGGGGGGGGGTGGGAGCTGGGCACGGGCTGGCCGGGGGAGCGCGAGCTGGAAAAGAGGCAGGCGAACAGGGAGAGGAGCAAGTGCCAGGTGGTCAAGATGGGCTGGGCAAGTGGTGAAGGGGAAAAGGAGCGTTAGCAATCTAGATGTTCCCGGAGAGAACCTTGAGAAAAGGCATAATACTGGAAACGATGGGAGACTTACACTCTTCATTTCCCTGTGGAACAAGCTGCATGTATTGGGCCTTTGTGAACCTACCTTTACCTACAGTAATAGAGCAATTCTGTCAGTAGAGATGCCCACTAGAGAAATGTCTTTGCCCCCCTGGGATCTTCAGCTAAATATCATGTTATGGTAATTCTGCTGAGCAATAGATTCCTCATTTCTTTTAAAGCCTCAGAACCACATGAGATAACAATCACTAACAGGCCTCAGATGGCTGGTGAGAGCATTAGAGCCAAATAAGCAGAAATACTAGGACTTCTGGTAAACAGAATTGCAGCTGCTTCTGCAGATTGGGCTGGGGTGCGGGAGCCAGGGTCAGAGAGCCTGAGAGCCCAGCAGAGCAGGCTGGGTGAGAAGGTCAGCAGCAAGTAGATCCTTGTATGAATGGGCACTTTGATAGTGAAAAGGACAGGGAGAGGAGATGGGCAACATCTTTTTTCACACAGCTTGCTATTTTCCTCTGTTAATGTCAGGCACAGATGCAGCTAAAACCATAACTGCCTGTGGCTGGTTAGGGGCGTATCTGGAACCGCATTTCTTTTGTAACTCTGTGGGGCAGTTTGCTATGGCGAGTGTTCTTATTGCCCGCGTCTGGGTTTGTTATCCCAGTGTGTTATGTGGTCACTAGTGTGAGACGAGTGTGTTTCCCCCTGTAGGCTTAGGTAGACCTTTCAGCTCCACAGTGTGGGTGGGTGAGTCCAAGGGCACCTCAGACCTTCACCTGACCGAGGGCACGGTGAAGTGAGAAGAGGGTTTTGCGTGCACCGCTCAGGAGGTCATGTCCTCCAGTCCCCAGATGAATCTGGCTGAGATGTGCAAGCGTGGCTGGCCCTGAGAGGCTTGTCTGGGTGACCCCAGAAGCTTCCAGCAGAGACTTGGCCTGGCAGCCCAAACTCTATAAAAGGCACAGCCAGGAGCTGCCAGAGGGATTTTATTTTGCTGTGCAAGCTGAGCTGAAGCTGCAGGATGCCGCCAGCTCCAAGAATCTGGACTCTCCAGGGACCTTTCGGGCTGGCCAGTCAGTCCCCAGGACTTAGTGACTGTGTGATCGTGTGTTTCCTCCTGAACCCTGCACATTTTTCCCCTCTACTTTCACCAGCTATTCTTGTAAAAAATAAATTAAACATAGCTTGTACTTAACTAGTTGCTCCTTGAGTAACATTTAAAATAAAACAATGCTGACTCAGATATATGAACCTTCAGAAGGGTAAAATCGGTCCAGTTCTACATGGGACCTGATTACAGGTGATTTCTAGGGATCTTTTCTAAGTGTTCTGACAAAAGTGACACGAACAATAAGTATTTGCGTATGAAACAGAGATGTGAGGTATGTGGTATCAATACCTCTGACACTTGCTGAATGTGAATAGGGCAAAATTTTAAGTGGACTTTGCTCATTATACGTAGCTCCTCCATGGATCACCTCCCTAATGCCCACAAGCCTTCAAAGCCTCAAGTACGTGCTCACTTGCTTAGATGCAGAGCAGATTGCTGTCCTTTGCACATCTGGGCTCAAAGAACCTCACACTAATGAGTTACACAGCTCATTTCATTCCTAACAGGTGAGCAAAGTCAATTTGCCTACAGCATTTACAGCTGAGCTAAATATGTTTGCAAATATTTTCAGGCTTCCAGAGTCTGGTCTGTCTAGCTAAGCTTGTCATTGTAGAAAGACAGTGGTATATAAATTCACGTATATCCAAAGCACAGCCTTATACCTTCATTTGGGACCTTTTGAGTGTCATATGTTAAATGCTACCTAGGGAATCTGCATTTGTCATGCGTCCTGAACAAGGTGGGTGAATTTTATTACCAAATAGTTCAGTTTTTTTTAATTTACCAGTGAGTACAGAGGCCCTGACAGTATGCAGTCCATCACAAAGACCTCTGACCAGCAGTCAGAAGAAGCAATCAAAAATGAATACACTTTGAGGAGCCGGAATGGTTAAAACAGAGATTAAAGCAGCAACATGAACCTGATTTTCCCTCAGACAGTCTCCACCACTTGGGCACTGGCAGCTTGGACCTGCTCTTCTCAGGACGGGTGACTCAGACCTAAATTCTGAGAAATGATAAAAAATCTAAGCAAACCCAAACTTCCACACCAACTGCATTATTAGCTACATGACTACGTTAAGCCATAAATCCAAGACCTTGCAATCTAAAAATTCCTCATTTCTTTTAACAATTTGACTTGGCATAGATTTTTCTCAACCTTTGGTAAGTGTGTAGGTCATCAGGGATTATGTAGATCACAGTGCTCCTGAAGAATGTGCACATGTGACTACATGGAAGTTTAGAGAAGCATGGACAAAACTAATTGATTCTCAACCCCAGTCAACCTGAGACTGAGAAACCATGCTTTCTGCTGCCACCCAAGAACCTAAGAGAACTGAGGGACAAGTCTGGAAGCAAGATGCTATCCATGCCTGTTTTACTTGCCTAGGCCTGGAGGCTGATAGAGCTGCTCATTTTGTCACAGAGACTTTCAATAGATGTAAGCTGTTGGAAGATGCTGCCAGCTATCTTTTTTTTTTTTTTTTGATAGAGTAATACTGGAGGTAGGATACTCCCTACTAATGAGCAATGACTCTCTTTCCCCTAAAATGTCATCAAGCCAGGTAGGTTTCACCTGATGGTGGGAAGGACATTTCATAAACACAACATTCTGGTAATGTTTCTTCCACAGACTTCTTTGATGCACATGTGTAAATTTAGTATCGGAGTAGCAGAACAGCACTATGTTGAAATGATTGGGCTGCTATAAAGTTCTCATAAGTGTTATGAGAACAAACCTACTGCCCTTACTTTTTCCAGTTCATGGTATTTGATGGGTTTCATGCTTCCTCCTGTAGTGTTAATCAGTGAGTCACTCCAATGCTTGCTGAAGCTAGTGCTCCTGCTGCTGGCTGGGAGGGCCAAGGTGGGTTGGCAGCAGCAGCAGATTGAGGCCAAGATTTTAATGCCACTCTTGGTGTAAGCCTTCCCTTTGGAAAGTTTCCAAGAGTGCGTGTATCTCCTCAGACACCGAAGGCAATTGGGTAGAACAGGAAACCTGCAGGACACCAGGCCTGCTAACTCCATGGTCCAGAGAAATCCTCAGCAGTACTGACAGCAGCAATGGGATGTTTCAGCTGCTCCAGTTCAACTTCTTGATTTCGCACCCAGGTGCCAGGGTTCACCTCTGAGCTCGCTGTGGTTAACAGCTCCGTGTAATGCTGGGGCTTATCTTACTATGCCAGTGTTACAGTGTAGGAAGTGATAGGATAGCAAAGAAGCACAGAGTATATTCACCAGGCAAGATGGTGAAAAAAAAAACCTGAATAAAGGGAAATCTGTTGGAAAGTCTTGTGTTTATTGCTTAGCATCATCTTATTGCATTTTTTATTTGTTGCTGGAAGTTTATTTCTGATACTGTATCTGGGACACCTGAGGCTCTTCACAGGTGAAGGAGAAAGGAATATTCTAGGAAAACATGGTAGGAGTTATAAGCTTCTTTCAGTTTATGGTATTATTAGTGATTTCCTGTATATATTTCAACAAATAAATGGTTGGTGAGAGTATTTTTATAGTGTCCTAAGTCTCTGTGTGGTATTGTGGTTGTTCATTCAAAGGTACACTCTGACCTCTTAGAAGATGCCCTTGTTTGATCAGGGTGTTCCTTATATTGTTGATAAATATGTGCATGGTAGAACATCAGTATAAACACTGAGCTGTCAGAATCCATGGATGGATTTATAGAGAAAGAAATATCACCATAAATAAATAAATAAATAAATGTCTGCATACAGATCAACATTGTTCATGAGGCATTAAAATGGCTCTGTGGAGATGATGCAAGTGAAACTACTGCACAGCAGAGTGAACTCACAGAGGCCGTTGGTGGAGAACAGAAACACCCAGCTGGGACAAGGAAAACTTTTCCTAACTCCTCAGACCTGATCTTCCAGAAGGACCTACAACATGACGTCAAAGACAAGCCTGGGAACTAAAAGTCATTACTTTTCAGAATATTAAAAACTAAGGACTGAGTATTTACTCAACAAAAGTTTTATAGCCATTAAATATTTTTATACTTTTCCTCACATCTCACCAACTGTTAAGCCATCCCTGTTTCACACAGGTAAACAACCTCTGTCTGATCTACAGGCCCATCATTGTCTCACCTCTCTTTGCCAACTATCTATCTCCTTCCTCAAAATATTACTAATTTTATGGTACACTCAGAGCAATCACTCCCTGCTTGATGTTTGCTGTGTCAAGATCAGACATACAAGAATTGTATTTCCCTCCCAAATGTCTGTTTACTCCAAGTGTAATAGATGGTATATCTTTCTGCAGATCTTGCCGTCTTAGACATCTAAGATGTCACCTTAGATAGCCACAGTTACAGAAGCACATCATACTCAGTAAAGTGTCAGGAAAATACAGGAACATGCAACATGCTCCAATAAAATACTGAACTCAATTCATGCACATTGACATTTCAGAGCTAATGCCTAACTGCATAAGGATCTGTCTGTAGACAGCGCTAAGATTGCCTTTCGGTGAGATTAAGAACAAAACCAAAAATGGCAATTTATTCTACTACATAAAACAAGTGAAGTATTTGTTCTCATGCCTTCCTTTTTGTCATTTGTCAGTCTTATACCTCAGTCTTCCCTTTGTCATTTGGAATGACTCCCTCTAGGATTCTGTGCATTCTTTGCTCTGATGAAGTCCATCTCCTACATGTCTCTTCTGTTTGGGAAATGCTGGTGTGTGAAACAACACAGATTTCTGCTAACAAGAAACACTCCTTGTCTGAGCCTTGTGCCATGGACACTTTGGGTACATTGATCAACGAGGTACTTTTTTCTGTAAGCATTGTTCACCACAATCCATTGTCCACTGTCATGGTCATTTGTTTTCAACCAGATTCCCAATTTTGCTCCAGACATATTCTGTGATATTTTCTTAGGAGGAGTATTATTTCTAATTGCCTTTCCAATGTCTCAGTCCTATCCATTGCCTACAAGTCGTCTCATGCTTTATGCTGTTGCAGGCCTCACAAAGGACACAGAAGACACTGATATGTAAATGTAATTACCGAGCTAATTCAGGACAGGCAGACAAGTGTACCTGCACTGTTTGCAAAAATTAAATGAAGAACTGCTGTGTATGGTACGTGCCACTGAGTTTAGCCTGCCTGAAAGAATTGCCCAGACAAAAGAGCTGTGATTACATGTGCCAAGCTTGAACTGACTAGATTAATCCAGTATGAACTGGTAACGCAGGTAATGTTTCTTTTCTTGTAAATTACTTGGGTGGGAGGCTGGAGGGTTATAGAAACTGCAGTGGCAACTGTTAATTGGCCTCAGGGATTGAGGATGTCAAAGAGATTAGGCCTTGGGCCTCAGGCCATGTGATTAGCAGAGCCATTGCCAGCTTATATTAATGATCTAATGCAAAAGGTAACACATAGTTAAGATGACAGCCCTTCAGGGGCAACCACCATACGTGGTCATCTGATACCACATGGAAGTTGAAGCCCAAGGGCTGCAACACACAGAATCTAAGCCATCATCCATAGACCCAGCATATCAACCAGTCAGAATGAGTGACCTGTTCCTCTGGGGTTACTGGTATAGGAGTGGTCTAAACCAGACTGGTGGGGTGGAAGCTGTGTGTGATATGCATGTTTGCAGAACAGGAATCATTATCCACTTGCTATATCCATCATCCCAGGCAAATAAATACTAGACTGTCACCCAGTACAGCACTACACCACCCAGTCTCCCCGTGACCACTGCATGCACTGTGTAGACAACTTCCATTCAAAAAAAGTGACAGCTGCCCTGCACCCCTACTTCTGCAGAGGCTTGTCTTAGGCTTTGTAACTGGAAGTAGGTCCCATGGTCTTCCACCCCAAACGCCATCCCCTACACTTCCAGTTGGAGTGCCACCTTGTTTACACTGGAGGTAGACTGAGTGCCTTTAGGGCAGGAAGTCTTCCCTCTGCCCATGGGAATTTAAAGGCATTTAAAAGTGAATAAAGTTTCTTAAAAATTTAAGAGATTATGCCTCTGCTGAGAAAGTTCACATTACATGAGGATATTTAGAACAAGAGGTTTGTAAAAGGATTCATTCATGGATGAAATTTTCATAGTAGATGAAATAATCAGAAGGGGTTAGCAACCCTTCCCTTGTACTGCTTAAAAGGCTACTGTCAGAGAGCTATTCAAGAACCTTTTACACCAAGGAACTTCAAGAAGCGAGCCTAAATGAGAAGTGACCCAGACTGCTGGGTTATGTGACTGAAGGCTCATCCCCACGAACACAAAGGAGCAGAGGCACCATGACAGGCAGGGGAACCCCAGTAACCTCACCAGAGCAGGCTGAGCCCCTGATGGGGCTGCTCCCAGGGCTGTCACATGGGAGCCACCAGCCCCATGGGTTGGTGGACACCCCCAGCTGAGTCAATGGAAGACACTCCCCATCAACTCCCCATCAGTCCCATTACAGACTCAGAAAATTACTGCCTACATGAGCATGGGACTCACTATGGGAAGTGTGAAAGAACATTTTGGGGTTGTGCAAGACTTACTATGGGATGTTTAGGGGAAGGACCAAAGACAGGGGAATTGTACTGAGGAGGAACAAGTGTGGAAAAATACAGAAGAAAGGGGATAACAGGTTACTGGTCAGAACACTTGTGCTGAAGTGCAGCACGGGCCGGGGCCTTTGCCAGCCAGGACTCCATCCCTGGTGGGGATGGCTTTGGTGTGCTCAAGAACACAGATAGCCAAACTGTGCAAATGACCTGTTGATCATCAAGAAGTGCAAAAGCATGCAGAAGTAACTGAAGCAAGAAGCAGAAAACAACAACAAATCAGAAAACAAATGGTGTAATCATCGATGAGGTATTCTCTAACCAATCATGTAACTAGGGGCATGGAAAGGTACTGGGATAACTGGAGGTGGCTGAAAAAGACTCTGGGGAGGGAGAACCTATGACCCTGCTCCAGGATGCAGGACCATCTCTGCAATGTCTGGGGAACTCGGGGAGTAGAAAAGAGCCCGGGGAAATCCATGACCCTCTGCTAGGATGACACAGCATAGCACCACCGCACTGACCCACCCAGCCTCCTTCCAGGATTGGACCATCTCTCACACAGAACAGGGAGCTTGTGAAAGAAACCACAACACCAGCCTGTCCAACTTCTCTCCCTCACTGCACCATCTCTCCATGGCACAGGAAAATAATGCAATTTGTAAAATTGCATACATCTTTGCATTGAGCATCATTTGCAGGGGCAGGGTTTTTTTTGAGGGGATGCAGGGGTGGCCTCTGTGGGAAGGTCACAGCTGCACTGGACACAGCCACTTCCAGCTGCCTCCAGCAAACCCACTGCAGGACACAGCTGAGCACATTGGCCAAGCTGATGGTGCCTCTCAGCCCACCTCTGGAAGAGATATATTTAAGAAAGGGTGGAAAGTGCCAGCACAAAAGAAAGAAGCAACCAAGCTGGAGAAAGAGGAAAAAGAATACCATGCCTGAGCATGGGCCTGAGCCACATAGCTGCCCGAGCAGGGCCCACAAGGTATGACTCTAAAGGGACTGCTACTGGTGGAGGAACCACCGCTGACCCCAGTCCCTACATTGCCCATTGCTTCACCAAAGGGACAGTGCAATGTGTGGCAAAGGGGTGGGAGAACAAAAAGAGGGAGAGAGGTGTGCAGAGGGAAGAAGGAATGTTTTTTCTGAGGGTTTGTTTGCACTCTGTTACAGAACAAGGTCTTTGAACTCGCTTCCAAGAAGGGGGAGTTTCACTTCCACTACCCCTTACAAGTCATTCTGTGTTACTGTCAGGGACATTCCTGTCTTTCCAAACTAGACTGTCTGGTTCAGAAAGAAAAACATACAAGCCTTCCACCAGTGAAGTTCTGCTCCTGATCCCAGCTAAAACATACTTTGAATTGAAGCAGAACTTGGTATATCTTCTGACCTCAAGACTGAAAATGAAAATTATTATCAACAGGTCAAACCCTCACCCTAACACCTGTCTGAAATATCTCAAAGACCATTTGAGCACCTTTGCTCTCAGCTCTTCAGTTTTGATGCCCAGAATGTGTCTGGGTTCAAAAGGAGAGCTCTCTGGTGTTGTAGTAATCAAAGATGTTTAGGGATTCTCAATGTTCAAATCCTGGAATGCCGCTACTCACATGCTATGACTGGTTCAAGCCACTATATTGATACCAGCTGGTATTCTGCTGTCTTTTTGTCTGCTGAAGGATATGTGTTGAAGGAAAGAAGCTTCTTATACCTGCCTGGTGTGCCATAGCAGACAAAGCTGACATGGGGCACTATTCACTGGAGAGCAGCGACAGGCTGCAGAAATTTGGCCAGTGGAGCAGCTGAAGTGAGACTGAAAATGCTTCGGCCTAAACATGACCCCTAACTAGAAATATCCTGGGTTGCCTAAGACTGAAAGAAACTTGTACATTGGGCATAACTGGCAAAGTTTTGGTAGCGGGGGGATACAGAGGTGACCTGTTAGGAGAAGGTCATGGACTGCCCTTCAGTTCCAGCTGTTTCCAGCTGGCTTGGCAACAGACAACGCCAACCCACTGTGTGCCAAAACTTGAACCAGAGAAGCATATAGCACCTCTGTGAAAACATATTTAATGTCTAAGAATCCAGTCTGGGGCAGTTAAAAAGCGTAAGAAATGTGCAGCGGCAAGAAAGGAAACCACTATGTGCTGATGCCAACCTCCTGTGCTGCTTGGTGCCTCACTGAAGAGACTGAGTTTTTAGCAAGAGCAAGGGGAGTGGAGAGGAGAGGTGTCTGGACTGAAGCTGAGGTGTTTTCCATAGGCATTTCATTTTTATCTTGTTTCAGTACTCCTGAATCAGTAATTTAAGAATATGTAGTCAGCAATAAATTAAAAATCAGTGAAATTTCCCAACATGACTGCTATAACCACAACAACTAGACAGACTAGAAAATACAAGTGCTGGTCTTTCTTAAGATTATGCTTTATTTAGGAGCCAGTCTGGCTGTAGTTGGTTCAGGTGTAATTTGGTTCAGAATGTGGATCCTTGAGCTAAGATCTGCTCTGGAATGATTCCTAGCAAATTCAGCCCTTAAGAGAAATGATAGAGAACAAATGTTAAAGGCAGTAAGAGTACGAAGCTCTTGTGTTTCATTCTTGCAGATAAGAAGGTGTAAGAGACCTGTTCTGGTGTGAAGTCCATCTAGGCCATTATCCTTTCTCAGACTGTAAGTGAAACTATGTTAGCACTGGTAAATGTGGTGAAGGACACTGGATCCACCTTCAGAGGCATCACATTGAGACCTTTTTGATTCTGTGAGTTAAAGGTAACTCCTTTTCCAGGGTCTTTGAAAAGTTCAACTGAGAGGTATGATTTAAGCAAGTGCAGGTGAAGTAATTTTTGACTGAGAGAGGATGCTTCTTTTTTGGAGAAGACTGCACTGTGCAGGGTTGTATGTCAGTGTGTGCAGGTATCAAGTTGGATTAGCCGGTAGGTAGGATAAGAGGCTTGGCAGCTGTCTTGGAGCTGCCATAGGTCTGGGCTCCTGAAGGCTCCTGGGGTCCTGGAGGAACAAGGAGGTCCAAGCCAACTACTGGAGAGACCAGTAGACTGGAGAGATCAGGTGTTGACTGAGAACCATCTGCGTGTATATATCTCTGTGCATGAGTCAAGGGGAGAGCAGGGATCCAGGGACAGTTACTGGGGAGATCCATAGTGCATATGTGTAGATGTTGGTCAGTGTGGGAGCATGCAATGTAAACTGGAAGGCCAAGGGCGCAGGGTCAGTTACTGGGTAGACTAAGTGTCTAAGGCCAGCTACAGGAGGGATACATATCTTATATATGTATGCATTTCACACTAACAGGCCTTTATCTTCAACTGCCAAGGAGGGGGACAAGATTAGGCTGTTTGTGCCACCTGTGTTTATGTGGTCAGCTGTGTATATGTGTGTGTATATATACACATACATACAGTGTACAGCATCTGCAGGCCTATTGGGAATACGTGCAATAGGCCACCTCACTACTGCCTGCATGTGGGAACATGGAGCTGCAGCAGCCTTGCCTTTGCTGGGCTACCGGATTTGGCAAACCTCAAGCCAATGAGTTGCTCTTACAATATAGAAAGAAGCTCCAGCATTTGCAGATGAGTGACTTTGCACAAAATACACTATTCTCACGACACCCTTCCCAAACCTTCCAAGGCCCAAGCCCAGCTCAGGTCTTCAAGCTTTCTCAGGTGATGTGCTGCCCAGGGAGATGGGGAAGACATGACCGTTCTTTCCTGGGGTTTGATGCACCAGTTACAGAGGGCAGATGAGCATCTCGTTGCATGGCAGGCAGCAGGAGCTCCTGAGAAGGAGCTCTGTGACAACTGGCTAAATCTATCAACTGCTTACAATAATCACAGGTCATCAAAGAGCACTTCTCCCTGAAACATGGGGAATCAAAAAGTCAAACAGTCAAGAAAATGGCAACCAGTTCTGGGCAGTGGGCCAGCTGCATTGGCACTGGGCGAGCACAGTAAACAAGTTAGATTATAATGCATTGCCAGTACAGGAGAAGGCTGGACGAGCCCTTGACTGAGGCAGGGATGCTGTGCTGGTAGAGAACAGGCTGTTCCTGAAATGCATTTCAGCTACACCTCTATGGGGACAGGAGAGATACAGGGGACTCTTTATCTTAATGATTTTAACACCACAAGGTGGGCAGATGATTCCACAGTGTATTTCTCTACAGTGCTTTGTTTACTGTTTTCTTAAGTTTACAATAGCAGCCTCAGGTCATTACTGGGGGACCTGACTCTGGTTCCTGGCCTGACTGGCTGTTGGTGGGGACTTGCTCTAGCAATGCTTGAGGAAGAACCAGAGTGGAAGGAAAGCATGTTTTAATTTCCAAACCCCGGGGAGGCTGCAGTGGATGACAGCAGCACTATTGTATTCTCTGCAAAACCTGTTCCTCTGCCAAGTCTAGAAGGGGGTGAGGAGCTGCTTGCCCCCAGTGGGGAAACACCACAGACCATGTAAGCTAGGATTGACTAGGAAGATCTCTGAGTTCCTTCTCATCCATACAAAAGGTACAGCGTGAGTCTGAAGAGATGTATGTAGGGAGGCTGAGAAAGATATAGAATAGGCAGAATTGGAAGGAAGCCATACATAACTTTCTAGAGTACTAGTGCGAGATGGATGCACCCGCGCCTCTATTCAGACGAGTATTTGTCTGTATTGCATGTGCAACAGCCATTTAATCCACCAACAAAAGGTCACTATGAATGCAATGCAGCAGAACAGTGCTGAAACTTCAACTGATAAAATTTATTTATAACGTGGAAGTGCAGGGACAGAATTTGTAATTTTAGCTAACTTGAGAAATTAAATAAATATCTCTGGAGTATGTCCAACATCCTCACAGTTCTTAAAATATACCTACTCCATAAAACAAAGGTGAAACATCTGTATATCTGTCATGTTTCCATGTGTGTATATTACTGATTTGGCAGAATTCACATTTTAACATTTAGAGTATGATGATGAATGTTAATGATTTTCCTGGAGAAGCAAAAAATGAAACTGCTTTTCCTTCCTCAAGACATACACTACAGTCTGGCATGCTGAACAAGTGTGATATATACTAAGAAAATTGCTCTTTACTCTTTAAAAATCAAACATTACTGGACATTACCATGAAATAGTTATTATTAACCCAGAATATCAGAGAGCTTTTTAACAGAACAGCATTTGCCTTCACCCACTCCCCGGTGATTGTTCTAGGAACTTTTGGGCTTTTATCATCTTAATTATCACTTAAGTCACCATGCATATCATCTTTATTGCTTGGAAGGAAAGGTGGTTTCTTTGAAACTGTTAAGGACCTTTGCAATTTCATAGTTTGGTCAGTGCTTATTTCACTGCTGACTCAAAATTGTCTTACTGCCAAAGAAAAAGAATTCAAAACACAAGCAGTTAAAATACCCAACTAATAATGTTTTTCCTTTCTCCCTTTGAATCTGAGTGGCCCTTCTCTACACAGATGATAATCAAACAGGTCTGCTAGTGTAGCCAAAGCAGAGAAACGTAGCACTATCTAGAAATTAAAACATCTTCTAAAATTACAAGTTCCCAAATTTGCTGGGAGGTGGAAGGGTGAAGCCAACTTTAGTTTCAGCATTTTTCATTAGAAAGCTCGTGAACCTAAACACTTCCACCTTTGTGACTAAGGCCATCGATGACTGAGGTCATCAGCGCTTACAATAATACAGTATCAGTTTCACAATACTGTGTACTGATAGATCACAATTTTGGATATACTGCTGAAGTAAGTTTTGACTATTTAGTGATAGTAATCAGTAAGAACTAACCATTAGTGGGGAATGTATTAACAAATATTAATTGGCTAAAGTTTTTAAGTTTAGAAAACTGATAGGTAAATTTTAAACACTCTTAGTGAACATTAGCACACACGAACGTGCATATAATTGTATATATCACAGAATCACAGAATCCGAGGTTGGAAGGGACCTCAGGGACCATCTAGTCCAACCTTTCTATGAAGACCAGAGACTAAACAGGATGGCCCAGCACCCTGTCCAGGCGAATCTTGAAGGTGTCCAACGTGGCCGAGTCAACCACTTCCCTGGGGAGATTATTCCAAGGGTTGGAATAATATACACACATTCATCTGCAAAGCAAGTGACAATGTTTTTGTACGTTCAGTATTTCAGTCACCATAGGCAGTACTTCCCCAAAAGCAGCTCACCAACCCTTGCACACGGATGTGTGCCTGGAATGGCACACCGCTGAAGAAAGCATTCTGCATCGTACCGAAAGGTGCACTGGCACAGCAACCCACTTCGTATCAAAATGGCTGGCTTCTATTTCCTGCACAGGAGCCTGGCTTTGCTTCTAAAATTATATTTATCTCCTCCCTATGCAGCACAGGCCCCTCTGAATCTGCCGGAAGACATGCTCCCTCTCCTCCAGTGCAGGGCGGAGGTGCTGCTGTGCCTGCACCCTGCTGCACAAACCCGGTGGCTGCGAAGAACATTTTAGCGCCAGGGTGTGCATGCTGCTGCAGTGAGGGGAGGCCTCCACCTCTATGGGGGATTTTTAAAAGTAGAGTTTTTTTAAAAACAAATCTTTTAACACAGAACGGTAGAAAAAGCCCGTGTTTTACCTGCCAAAATCTATACCTTGCCTTAAAAGCATGCTATGTTCAGCCCATTCATCTTACAGAACACACCGGGTTTATGTGGATGCATAAGCAATAATTAAACTTGGTAAGAAGTTGCGATGATGTGTTGTGCTAGTGGTGTGCTATGCCGGAGGTGTGTCTGTGTGTTTGTGACCAATGGAATTTTAAGATGGAAAAAACACTTTGACAAAGTATTTTTAGCTGAAGCCAATGGGAAAACCCTTGGTGCTGAGGAGATTCTCAGTGGTTTTCAGGATCACACCCACAGACAGGTTTTTAGATGGATTATTTTTATAAAAAACACTTTTTCCAGAAACAAATTCCAATTACTGTGGTTAAGATGAATTACCCCTACTGTCTTTTCTGAACTCTCCCCAAATGACAGCATGACCATCACTGCCATAACAGAAACACCATAAGAAGTGCTTTTTAGTACAAGCAGTTGTCCATATGAGACTATCAAACAGTTTGGAAGACAATTACCCAGCTGCTTTTAAGAGGGTTATTTATGAACACAGGCCCCTTTCTGGGAAGTGCTAAGCATGCACAGCTCTCCTCATGGCTTTAGAGGTCAATCTCTGCTTCTCTTTGAGTCAGTCCTGTGACTAAAACTAGCTTACCTTGGTCAACACTTATTAAGCCTCATTAGTCTTATCCAACATTCTGGTTTTCACATTTCATTCAAGTAGATGCATTTATGTCAAACTTCTGTAAAGACATCTTTTGTTTTATCTTTTTTTGCCTACATCCAGTCGTTATGTTGTCTGAAAAGCATATCAATCACTCGGTGTGCAATGAGCCAATAACCACACACTCAGGAGAGACATTGCTTCTTTATTTCAGGGTTGTGCAAGCCTGGGTGCTCGGTGGTTTCCCACAAATCAAGCATGCTGGATCAAAATCGCAGTAGGCATTTATACAGTTAAATGTGTCAGTAACATGTCATATTCACTCCCCCCAGCTTAGTCATTGGGTATTTTCTTTCTCACTTCACCTTAAAGGTACAGCTCCTTTTACATTTACTACACCTGCTCAGAGAGGAAGGATCTTATTTGAGTAGAGGACTTTCTGACCTATGGGAGTGATTTTTACTATTATAACGTGGATAGTTCACCCAAAGGACACTTAGTTCTTACCAAGTTGGCAGCGTTGTTCTTCCTCAGATCTAATTGCCCCAGGATGTCCTTAGTTAAAGGATATTGACTTGGTACTTTATCACCTGGCTGAGGGGGGAGTTTTCTATTTTATCAGTCTCTCAGTCCTTCTCCAAGGATCCTGAATGCCTGTTTATCTAATTAAAGATAGTTCCGTGTCCTATAGTTTTAACATATATGAAGAACATCTTGGCCTAATACAATGTTAGCTAAATTTCTTCAACAATTCCCCCCTTTGAGACTTATTCAAGGATAATGTTGTATCCTTCAATTAGTCTCTGTAGTATTTAGCCCCAGTCAGCAACTAAGCACCACACAGCCGCTCACTCACTCCCCCATCCCACTGGGGTGGTGGAGAGAATATAAGAGCAAGAGGAAGAAAACTTGTGGGTTGAGATAAGTACAGTTTAATAATGAAAATAAAATTGTAATAGTAATAATGGTAATGATTATGATGATGATGATAATAATAATAGTATAATGAAAATGAAAATAATGAGAGAGAGAAATGAAACCCGGGGGAAAAAAAACAAGTGATGCAACCGCTCACCACCCACTGACCAATGCTGCCAGTCCCCAAGCCATGATTGCTGCCCTCCCCAGCCAAGTCCCCCCAGTTAATATACTGGGCATGACATCATGATATGGAATGCCCTTTTGGCCAGTTGGATCAGCTGTGTTGGCTCTGCCCGCCTCTCCTCACAGCTTCTTGTGCACTGGCAGAGCATGGGAAGCTGGAAAAGTCCATGACTAGTATAAGCACTACTTAGCAACAGCTAAAGCATCAGTGTTTTATTAATATTTTCATACTAAATCCAAAACACAGCACTATACAAGCTGCAGTGAAGAAATTAGCTCTATCCCAGCTAAAACCATGACAGTCTCATATAATTTTCTCATACATTTTTCTTCCCACTACTGAGCAACACTTCCAAGTACATTGAATCATTACATAAATGCACACAAAAATCAACACTACTCCAGCTTGATGCAGTTAGTTTCTTGATCCACAAAGTTAGACCTGAGAACAAGGAAGTCAACCATTTCCATGTTTCTTCAAATCCAAGAAAGGTATCATCCTTTTGGACCTCGTGACATTCTGGTTTGTTTCCAGATTTCATTTAAATCAGTAGAAATTCTCCCGCTCCAATCTATGTACATACAGCAGCTAGTATTAGTTACTGTGGATTCTCCTCCTTGAGAGGCTAGCAACATGTCCAGAAACATCCTGGTTTGAGTGCTTATTTTGGCAATTTCTGAGACTTCTTGTAAAGCAGTTTCATTTCCTGTCTGTTCTATGAGTACGGAAATGTTTACTATGGCCTTCTATAATTCACTTACTGATATTAAAAGTAGTATTTCTCCATAACCCCCAGGTGATGTTAGTTGGAATTGGAATTCCAAATAAGGGTATTCCTTTTTTCAAATGTTCAGGAAAGTGAGTACAAACCCAACAATCAGTCTGATTGGCTATTTTCATTACACCTTCCATTACTTCTAAATAAGTATTACAATTCCATGGATCAGAGTGTCTTTCCTTGTTCCCTTTGGTTGCCTGACTCAGACAAATGATAAAACCCAACCACCATTCTCCTCTCATAATCAGGTTTTAGAAAAGCAGTATACCTGTGTAAATACCTGTCGCGGTTGAGCCCCAGTCAGCAGCCAAGCACCACGCAGCCGCTCGCTCACTCGCCCCTGGTGGGACGGGGGAGAGAATTGGAAGAGTAAAAGTGAGGCCACTCATGGTTTGAGATAAAGGCAGTTTAATAGGTAAAGCAAAAGCTGAGCGCGGAAGCAAAGCAAAACAGGAATTCATTCACTCCTTCCCATCGGCAGGCAGGTGTTCAGCCATCTCCAGGAAAGCAGGGCTCCATCTCGCATAACAGTTACTTGGGAAGACAAACGCCGTCACTCCAAATGTCCCCCCCTTCCTCCTTCTGCCCCAGCTTTATATACTGAGCATGACGTCATATGGTATGGAATATCCCTTTGGTCAGTTGGGGTCAGCTGTCCCAGCTGTGCCCCCTCCCAGCTTCTTGTGCACCCGGCAGAGCACGGGGAGCTGAAAAAGTCCTTGACCAGTGTAAGCGCTACTTAGCAACAACTAAAACCTTTCCACATTATCGCCACTGTTTCCAGCAAAAGTCCAAAACATAGTCCCATACTAGCTACTACGAAGAAATTTAACTCTGTCCCAGCTGAAACCAGGACAATACCATAGAAATAGTATTAATAATATTCCTTCAAAACAGTACAAGAGAATTTCTCCTTGTGTACAATTCAATGTTAGTCCAAGTACAATTCATTTGTCTCTATGAATTTTTAGCTTCAAAGGTTGAACTTTTTCAACTTGCCATGTCACTGGAGGGGCCAGATTTACTCAGGTGTAGCGAATCCAGGAATCAATTCCCTGAAGTTTCACAGCAGTGTTTGTTGTCAGTAGTACAAGGTAAGGTCCCTTCCACTTTTCTGTCAGTGGCTCCTCTTTCCGGGTTTGTAGAATCACCTGATCTCCTGGTTTAAATGTATGTACAGGTGAGTCCAAAGGCCCAGGAGCTCTCAGGTGGACATACCTATGGAGAGAAGTGAGAGCTCTTGCCAAAGACAAGATATAATCACTAAAAAAATCTGATGGCCCTTAAGGTACATTTGGGTTTCTTTCCCTGTTAAATTTACAGTGTAAAGTTTCCCATACAAAATTTCAAATGGACTAACGCCTTCCCTAACCCTAGGGGTTACTCTAATTCTTAACAACACTAGAGGCAAAACCTCTATCCACTTCATTTGGGTTTCTTGACACAATTTTTCTCTTTGCCTCTTTATTGTCTGATTCATCCTTTCTATTTTTCCACTAGACTGTGGTCTCCATGGAGTACGTAAGTTCCATCTAACTTGTAAAAATCTTTACACTTCCTGAACTAACTCTGCAACAAAATGAGGTTCTCTATCCGAAGAGAACCCTTCTGGTATCCCAAAGCTTGGTATAATTTCTTTTAACAAAATCTTTACCACCTCTCTCGCTTTATTGGTGCGACATGGGAAAGCTTCAGGCCATCCTGAAAAAGTACTAAAAATTACCAACAAATATCTATATCCATTACGATTAGGTAATTCAGAAAAATCAATTTGCCAGTATTCCTCAGGCATAAAACCTCTTTTCACCTCTCCAGGAGGGGATGTCCTTTGGATCTTAGGATTATTTTTGACACAAATTTCACATCACTGTGTAACACTTTTAGCAATCAGCACCAGATTGATTCCTACAGCATAGCTCTTTATTGCCTCAATTAAAGCTTCAGTTCCCATACGTGTACTCTTATGGGTTCACTCTGTTAACTCCTTCATTATTTGCAGAGTTACAACACATTGGCCAACAGGGATTACCCACCATCCTTCAGCAGTCTTTATGCATTTTAATAATTTGGCCAACTAATTTGGCTGGGAGGAGTGGCTGATATGCCGGAAGGCTGTGCTGCCATCCAACGAGACCTGGACAGGCTGGAGAGCTGGGCCGAGGGGAACCTCCTGAAATTCAAAAAGAGCAAGTGTAGGGTCCTGCACCTGGAGAAGAACAACCCCAGGCACCAGTACAGGCTGGGGGCTGAACTACTGGAAAGTGGCTCTGCTGAGAAGGACCTGGGAGTGCGGGTGGACAGCAGGTTGACCATAAGCCAGCACTGTGCCCTTGTGGCCAAAAAGGCCAACGGTGTCCTGGGGTGCATTAAAAGGATTGTGGCCAGCAGGTTGAGGGACGTTATCCTCCCCCTCTACTCTGCCCTGGTGAGGCCACATTTGGAGTGCTGTGTCCAGTTTTGGGCCCCCCAGTTTAAGGAGGACAGAGAACGGCTCACAGCGGAGAGCTACCAAGATGATCAGGGGACCAGAGCATCTCCCTCATGAGGAAAGGCTGAGAGACCTGGGTTTGTTCAGCCTGGAGAAGAGAAGACTGAGGGGGGATTTCATCAATACCTATAAATATCTAAAGGGTGGGTGTCAGGGCGATGGGACTAGGCTCTTTTCAGTGGTGCCCAAGGACAGGACAAGGGGCAACAGGCACAAGTTGGAACACAGGAAGTTCCAGCCAAACCTGAGAAAAAACTTCTTTCCTGTGCGGGTGCCAGAGCAGTGGAAGAGGCTGCCCAGGGAGGCTGTGGAGTCCCTTCCCTGGAGACATTCAAAACCTGCCTGGATGCATTCCTGTGCCCCCTGCTCTGGGTGTCCCTGCTGAAGCAGGGGGGTTGGACAAGGTGATCTCCAGAGGTCCCTTCCAAGCCCTACCGTTCTGTGATTCTGTGATTTTCTTTTTCTGTATAATTAGGGGTGTCGATTTTTAAAGTTCTTTCTGGGACCAAGGCTGCTACAGCTGTTGATAGAGCAATTCTTTTTGCAGTGTCATCTGCTTATCTGTTTCCTCTGACTAAATCAGTTTGTCCAGATTGATGTGCTTTGCAGTCTACTACTGCTGTTTCTTTAGGTTTACCAAATGCCTCAAGTAATTTCATAATCTCTTTACTATATTTTATAGGATTACCTTGTGAAGATAATAATTCTTTCTTTCTTTCCAAATTGCACCATGAGCATGTATTACTCCAAAAGCATATTTTGAGTTAGTATCAGCATTAGCCCACTTTCCTTCTGATAATTCCAGAGCTCGTTGAAAAGCAATTAATTCAGCTTTCTGAGCAGATGTGTTTACTGGTGGGGTTTTTGCTCCTATTTCCTCTTCTAGAGTGACAATAGCATATCCAGCCTTCCGTTCTTGCTTTACTACAAAGCTGCTCCCATCAATAAAGAGCTCCCAGTCAGGAATCTGTAAAGGAGTATACTTCAGGTCTGAATGACTGGAGAATGCTGATTTGATAGTTTGTAAACAATCATGTGCTGATTTTTCCTTTTCATATAAGGGTAATAATGATGCCAGCTTCAGGGTACTGGACACTTTCATTGCTATATCTTCTTGTCGAGCAGTACTGCCTGGTATTGTACCATCCTGCTCAGGGATAACTAATGGTGTCCTTTCTGCTCCAGTACCACTGCAACACACATAAACAATAGTTTTCTGTCCCAAGGTAAATTTTCTTACCTCTTGTATGAACAGCACAGCAGCTGCCACTGCTCTCAGACATCCTGGTCATCCAGAGCTTACCTTATCCAATTGTTTTGAAAAGTAAGCTACTGGTCTTTTCCAGTCTCCCAAAGTTTGTACAAGCACTCCCAGTGCCTGATGTCCTCTCTCATGTACATGAAGTTTGAACGGTTTTATTAAATTCGAGAGACCTAAGGCAGGAGCACTCATGAGAGCAATTTTTGTATCATCACATCCTTTTTGGCATTCTGGAGTCCATCCCAGTAACTCTGCTGGGCCTTTAACAGCTTCATACAAAGATTTGGCCATAAATCTGAAATGAGGTATCCGCAGGCGACACCATCTGGCCATTCTTAGAAATCCTCTGTATTCTCTCTGATTTGAGGGGCGGCGATTTGACAGATCGCTTCCTTTTTTTTCAACTCCTGTTTTTCTTTCTTCTAGGGATACTTAAAATCCAAGATAAATAACATTTTTCTGCATAATTTGTGCTTTCTTTTGTGACACCCTATATCCTGCTGACCCCAGAAAATTTAATAGGCTGATCGTTGTCTCTTTACATTCTTCAACTGTGTCTGTCCCCAAAAAGGGGGCACACATCTACATATTGTAACAAGGTAGTGGTGGTCTTCTGACCTTGCCATTACTCCAGTTCTTTTGCCAATACACTACCAAAGATTGTGGGCCCGTTCTTGAATCCTCAGGGGAGCACTGTCCAGCACAACTGCATTTTGTGTCCTGTTGTAGGGCTTTCCCATTCAAAGGCAAACAGCTTCTGACTTTGTTCTTCCAATAGAATGCAAAGAAGGCATCCTTTAAGTCCAATACTGTAAAATAGACATTTGAATCAACTATCATTGTCAACAAAGTGTAAGGATTGGTTACCCCAGGTGTACATCAGTCACTAGTTGATTAATAGCTCTTAGGTCTTGTACTAAATGGTATTCCTGTGAATGGGGCTTTTTAACAGGCAAAATCAGGTTATTACATTCCAAGTGACATTCTCGTAACAGTCCATATTTTAGAAAGTTATTAATTATAGGCTCCAGTCCAATACCGTCCTCCATTTTATGGGATATTGTTTTTGTCTTGCCTGCTTTGCTGCTGGTTTCAATTCCACTCTTACTGGTTCTGCCGATTTAGTTCTTCTGGGTTTCTTCGTTGCCCAGAGAAAAGGGATTACTGCATTCATGATGTCAGGGGAGGCTTCAGTTTGTTTCTCCTTACATCCAGCATCTTGTATCTCTGATGAATCCTGTAACATATATACTTGTGCTTCCTAGGCATTGTTTTGCAGAATATGTACTCGAACTTCATTCTGATCAAAGGTTATTTGTGATCCCAAATTATTTAATAAATCCCTTCCCATCAGAGGTAATGGACATTCTGGCATATACAAAAATTCATGTGTAAGTATTGTATTCCCATTTTCCGCAATTAATTGGTTGAAAAAAGGGTCTGACTTCTCATTTTCCCATGGCACCAGTCACTGACATAGAGAGTTTGCTCATGGGCCCTTTACAGCTGTTTAGTACAGAATACGTTGCCCCTGTATCAACTAGGAATTTAACTGTCTCATTCTCCAGCTTGACTGAAACCAGGGGTTCGGCTGAGGAATCTAATTTCTCAACCCCCTGGTCCCCATAAATCCAAATCTTCCATTCCAGTCATAAGTCTTCCTCTGGAATGGGTGCAGATGGGGGTGTCCAATTAACTGGCTGCCTCTCTTGGCATTCATTTTTCCAGTGGCACTTTTCCTTGCAAATCATGCACTGATCTCTCCCCACAGGGATTCCATTTTCTCCTGCTCCTCACTCCCTTCTGCGCCCCCACCCTCTCAGGAAACCTCTTCCCCAAGACGAAGTTTGTGCTTGAGCAAAGGCAGCTGCTAGAACTGCAGCACTTTGTCTTCTTTCCAATTCTTCCCTATTATTATATACCTTATATGCGATTTCTATTAACTGAGATATTGGCATTCCAGACAAGCCATCTACCTTTTGCAACTTTCTCATTATGTCTGGTGCTGACTGCCTCACAAACAAAGCAGTCAAAGTCATTCTATTGGCCTCGTCCTCAGGATCCAAATCTGTCCACTTCCGTGATGTTTCACACAGTCTCTCATAAAAGGCAGGGGGGTCCTCACTTTTACCTTGCACCACCTAATATAGTTTTGCAAGGTTTTTAGGTCTAGGTACACCATGTTTTATTCTGTATAATATCAACTGCTGATATTATTTATTCATCAATCTGCCCTTCCCTGTATTTGGATCCTAGTCTGGCTCTGGTGCTGGCATATAACAATCTGGACCATCCCTTGTATTTAGTCACTCATTCTCCTCCTGAGCTTTTCCCAACACCATTCTCTTTTCCTCAGGCAGAAATAAAGTGTTTAGCAACACTTGCACATCTTTCCAATCCAGGTTATGATTTTTAAGTATTGTTTTAAAGGACTGATAGATTTTTTCCAGATTTGCCTGATATCACCCAGCAGACTCCTTCCAATTCATAAATCTGAGGTTGAAGAAGGAACTTTCACATATACCGGTTCTCCATCTGGTCCTACTGCCTGGCGCAGTGCAGCCTGAATCACTGGATCCTGTTGCATTTGAGTTCTGCCTGCAGTGCGACTAAATCCCTCACTGCCCCTTCCCATACCATCAACAACATTATCCTGATCCCTATCTGGGGAAACCAGCAATTGCACATCCTCTTCTTCATCTTCCAGTTTTAAACATTTTTTTCCAATACTACAAGCAGAACAACACCAAGACAATTTCTTTCTATCCTCCATCATCAATACATTTGAATCAGATATTAACAATTTACATTTCTTCCTTGTTTCATGATCATTTCTCAAAGTAAAAACCAAATCCACATATGGGATTTCATCCCATTTATCCTGCCTTCTGCAAAACAACATAAGTTGCAAAATTGTATTATAATTCAAAGGCCCCATTTCTGGCCACTTTTCCTCATCCTCCAATTTATACTTTGGCCACAATTGAGTACAATATTCTTTTAAATTCCTCTTTGTTAGAGGATCCCCACCAAACTTATTCCAATGTTTCAGGATGCATCCTAATGGGGAGCAAGGGGAAACCTCTGCAGATTGTCCTGCTCCCTAATTGTTAGCCAAAAAGAAAGTTCTTATCAACCACGCATTCATCCACTCCAGTCGTCACTGTCTAAACGTGCACAAAACTTAGAAAATATGTTTACCCATTGTCACTCCATGAAATGTCATGACACTATCATGTGTTGCACCTTTGAGTCGCTTATCCATTCCAGATGGGGAGATAACCAACGGAGTCCTCCAGATAACAGGTTGGTGCACACTTGAGTCTGAAGAGCAGCTTCCCCCCATAGGTAGCCAGCAAGACGATCTATGCCAGGCTTCACAGCTGTCCTATGTGGGTTGCCAGAAAACTGTTGTCTGAAAAGCATCATCACCCAATGTGCAATGAGCCAATAACCACACACTCAGGAGAGACATTGCTTCTTTATTTCAGGGTTGTGCAAGCCTGGGTGCTCGGTGGTTTCCCACAAATCAAGCATGCTGGATCAAAATCGCAGTAGGCATTTATACAGTTAAATGTGTCAGTAACATGTCATATTCACTCCCCCCAGCTTAGTCATTGGGTATTTTCTTTCTCACTTCACCTTAAAGGTACAGCTCCTTTTACATTTACTACACCTGCTCAGAGAGGAAGGATCTTATTTGAGTAGAGGACTTTCTGACCTATGGGAGTGATTTTTACTATTATAACGTGGATAGTTCACCCAAAGGACACTTAGTTCTTACCAAGTTGGCAGCGTTGTTCTTCCTCAGATCTAATTGCCCCAGGATGTCCTTAGTTAAAGGATATTGACTTGGTACTTTATCACCTGGCTGAGGGGGGAGTTTTCTATTTTATCAGTCTCTCAGTCCTTCTCCAAGGATCCTGAATGTCTGTACTTCTAATTAAAGATACTTTCTTTTAGCTTGTTTCCTTTAGCTTTAACATATATGAGGAACATATGCCCTAGTTAGACCACATTTGGAGTGATGTGTCCAGTTTTGGGCCCCCCAGTTTAAGAAGGACAGAGAACGGCTCACAGCGGAGAGCTACCAAGATGATCAGGGGACCAGAGCATCTCCCTCATGAGGAAAGGCTGAGAGACCTGGGTTTGTTCAGCCTGGAGAAGAGAAGACTGAGGGGGGATTTCATCAATACCTATAAATATCTAAAGGGTGGGTGTCAGGGCGATGGGACTAGGCTCTTTTCAGTGGTGCCCAAGGACAGGACAAGGGGCAACAGGCACAAGTTGGAACACAGGAAGTTCCAGCCAAACCTGAGAAAAAACTTCTTTCCTGTGCGGGTGCCAGAGCAGTGGAAGAGGCTGCCCAGGGAGGCTGTGGAGTCGCCTTCCCTGGAGACATTCAAAACCTGCCTGGATGCATTCCTGTGCCCCCTGCTCTGGGTGTCCCTGCTGAAGCAGGGGGGTTGGACAAGGTGATCTCCAGAGGTCCCTTCCAAGCCCTACCGTTCTGTGATTCTGTGAACATCTTGGCCTAATACAATGTTAGCTAAATTTCTTCAACAGTTACAGCTAGCTGAAGCCAGCTTACAAGCTCAGCTACTTGGTCCTTTGATTTAGGTCACTTTTCTATGCAACCCTTCGTGATGATCCTGAAGTGTGACTAGATCAACCTTCGAGTTCAGATGTATATATACAGTCCTGGCACTCACTCTGCATTTATTCCAGTGTAACTCCAATCAAAACCTGGCTCATGATTTTCAAATAGCAGAATACCTTCTTCTTTCTTTTGGTAAAGTTCTGACTTACTTGTAAGGGAATGGGAAAAAGTCTGACGGTTCCAGGTGGTCAAAATACAAGTAAATATTTATTTGACTGCAAATCTAGAAATCTGTTTTTCTTGAGTATGCGTTGTCTAATATATTGTACTGTTTAGAACTTGGGGAAGCACAACAGTCTTTTCACAATGTAAAAGTAACTAGAGCTCTTTGAAAAAGTTTTAACTCACCATTAATGCACTGCAGATAACAGGAGAGCATACCTTAGCATGCTGAGAGAATTGAACAACCATTGATTTCTACATACCGCTTATGGAAACAGAAGGTGTCTTGGAAGTGATCACTGTAATACTGAGGTGTGTCATGATGTGACTGCTTAAGTTGTGGCTGATATCCCTGTCTGGTTTGGTAGGCTCGGTATTGGTGGTACAGGGTTTGGTGGCATAAGTGGCTGAGTGGTAGTGGTGGACTAGGGGATATTGGTGGATCAAATGGTTGTTGGGGGGAGGCACCTGAAAAATTTGTAAGCCAAAGAGAAATCACACAGAATAAAAATTGTAAACAAAAGAAACAGGAAACACACACAAAAAAATTACAGTTGTCATAAAATTGTGACTTTGTAGTAAAATAATGCAAGTGATTCCTGTAAACCAGTCTAGCCATTCTTTTTCTTCTTTCACAGATGTAATAAGTAATTTTCTTGCATGGGATATTACTTTTATCATACCCAAACGAAATGACAAAGCAACAAACATAGTACTCTGTTACATGGTCATTCAGTATTAGATACCAACTCTTTACCTGTGTATTTCCTGTGGAAAGACCTAACTTCTAGATTCTAGGACTGAAGGCCAAGAGTGTAAAGAAAAGATGTAAGAAAAAATCAAACAAAGTTCTGCTCAACGTTATAAGTTGCGTATCTTTGGATAAGACTAGTAAATCTCATAGACTTATTGTTACCTTACACTGTTATAAATGAGATAAAATTCTGAAAGGTAGAGAACACTTTACCATGAAACAGTTAAGCTTTCAGATGAGAACATATTTTATTTTTGTAAACCCTCCCCCAACAAATCTCCAAGAATAATTCCTCTATCGTTAATTTAATTTTCAACATAATACTGATTTTACTAAGGTTGCATATATATAAAGACTGTCAGATAAAGAGAATTCTGTGATCACTCTTAGTCCTAATGGAATCATAATAAGAACAGGAAAAGGAATAGAAATGGCCAAAACTATCTGGTTACATTCTTTAGTAAAAATGTTTAGGAAAGCATTTCAACACATGAAGTTAAGTGGGTACTTAACATTGTCCTAGCCTGGCAACTAAGTTATGCAAGCGTCTGGAACACTAGTATTTTCTGACACTCATATTGACAAAAAAAAAAAACACACCCCAGAAAGCTAATTAACATAGCTTATTTTGTGTTCATTTATGAGAATTAAACAATTTCCCTTGGAATGTATATTAAACTGTAGGTTTAGAACATCTTCCAATATCTTCCCACACGGTGAAAGTTCAACTAAAGCAATGCTGTGTTAAAGGCACAGTTTACGTCATTTTAGGCACTAGTGGAATGTCTTGCCAAGATTAAAACAGGGAGCGGAATGCTGTTCCACAGGTCTGGTTGACACCTAACCTCTTTAACTTTTATTCTACTTTTACAAAACATTTTCCTCCCTCCCCTCCCTTAACTAAAGTGATTAGGAACCGTTCAGAATAAAAGTACCGAGACCTGAACTCCAACATGGATAGAAATACAGACGTATTTTAAAAAAAATCTTTAAATGCTTAATACCGAATTAGAATGTTCTTGAGAAAAGGTAATTATTTTTCTAAGAAGGAACTGATATGAAACATGAGCATGTTATTTAACTAAATTTCTTCAAGCAGCAAATTTTAATGAAACGGCTTTTGAATATGTAGGTATTTTAGGAAAAAAGGATTTAAAGGTCTTTACCTCTGCATTATTTGTATAACCTTATAGTATCTGTTTTCTACAGTATCTTTTTATGTGTAGAATAGTTTTATTTTACACCATTCAAATGTCTCGTATTACTCACATTTTGTTGATATTGATAAAGACAAAAATGAACAAAATATAATTTTATATTGGTTCCTCAGTGAAGTTGATACTCAGTTTCTGCTTTTTCTTGTGTAACACCTAATATGCTTCTACAGAGTGCTTTTCCTCCAAGTATGGTTTAAAATGTCAGAAGACATGTTATGATTTTAAGACTAATGTCTTTCCTAAGAATAAGCAATACTTCTTTCAATATAGATATGAATAGCAAAAAGAATGAAGAAACAATATCTAAATAAGACAATGTAAGACTTCAGAAAGGAACCAGCAGAAGCCATGCTTCTGAGATATTAAATGTTAAAACAACTGAAATCACACTGCATGATCACCTTAATAAGCATTACTGTGTTCAGGTTTGGGCTCTCCAGTACAAGAAATAAAATGGCATATAGAAGGGTGTCCAGCAGAGGCCACCAAGATGGTCAGGGGTCTGCAGCATATGACATCCAAGGAGAAGCTGGGGGAACCTGGAGAAGAGGAGAAGAGGAGGCTAAGGGGAATTTTCTTGCAGTCTTCACCTTTCTGCTGGGAGGGTGTAGAGAAGACAGAGCCCGACTCTCACGGTTTTAGCTGGGATAGAGTTAATTTTCTTCACTGCAGCTGGGATAGTGCTGTGCTTGGGACTTAGTGTGAAAACAATGTTGATAACACACCGATGTTTTGGTTGTTGCTGGGTAGTGCTTGCACTAGTCAAGGACTTTTCTAGCTTCCCATGCTCTGCCAGGGACACAAGAAGCCGGGAGGGGAGGGGGCACAGCTAAGAGAGCAGATTCAAACTGGACAAAGGGATATTCCATATCATGTAACGTCATGCCTGGTGTGTTAACTGGGAGGGGCTGGCTGGGGCAGGGAGGCAGCAATTGCGGCTCAGGGATGCTCTTCCTAGAAAGGTTGGACTAAATGATCCCTGAGGTCCCTTCCAACCTGTGATTCTGTGATTTTTGTGATTCTGTGATTCTGTGATTCTGTGACTAGCAGCGTTGGTCAGCGGGTGGTGAGCGGTTGTATCATTTGTGTTTCTGTTTTGTTTTCTTTTTTTCCCTTTTCCTTTATATTATATTTTCATTATTGTTATTATTATCACTATTATTTTATTCTAACTATTAAACTGTTCTTATCTCAGCCCACAAGTTTTTAATTTTTGCTTTTGCTCTTCCAATTCTCTCCCCCATCCCACAGGGGTGGGGGGAGTGAGTGAGCGGCTGCGTGGTGTTTAGTTGCTGACTGGAGCTGAACCATGTTCATGGAGGCACGCAGCAAAAGGACAAAGGCTGACAATCACAATCTGCAACAAGGGAATTTTTTACTAGATATGAGGAATTTATTTATTTTAACTATGAGGGTACTTAAACACTGAAACGGGGTCCCAGAGAGTTGTGGAATCTTCAGCCTTGGAGATATTCAAGCTTAACAGGACACGGCCCTGAACAACCTGCTCTAGCTGACCCTGCTTTAAGCAGGGTTGGGCCAGATAGCTCCAGAGATCCCTTCCAACCAAAATTATTCTGCAATTCTATGAATATTTTTTGATAAAACCTAAGGAATCACTTTGAAAGGAACATTCATTAGGGTGGAACAGTTGGAGAATTACATCCATGTGCTTACCTTATAACAATTAGGACATTCATGTGCAAAATAAATAAAATTCAGAGCATATTTTAATATTTGTAGTACTGATAGTGTTAATACTGGACACTACAGAGGCTCACAGTGTGATTACAGGAAATTTTATGATTTAACTGGGTTCTTATGAACAAAATAAAACCCACAAACACTACACAGAGCATTTCAGGGTAGGCAGATTTTTTAAATGGAAGCTGTCATGCCTTAAATACATGCAACATAGAGATACTGTGTTTGGTACTTGAAAACTAGAACATGGCACAAATGGACAGGAATGAAAGAACTAGCTTTTCTTCATTTCTATTCTCAGATATGACCATTTATCTGTGCATCACAGACTGTACAGCTGCATGATATAGTACCTCACATCTAGTCTTCCACTGATGAGGTAAAATATGCTGGTGCAAGCTCTTTCAGAAAACCACTTTCTCAGTTCCCTATCTTAATAATATCGCATTGATGCAGCCCAAGCCTGCAACACTGCAAATACAATTGGATGGACTCCTTGTGTGTCAGGCCAAACTGTCTTCAAATTTTACTACCTGATCTAATGAAACAATTTCTTCTGCCTAGAAACCACATTTTGTTTGTGGTGGACCATCACAATGCTGCCTTAGACCTTCTTACCTAGAAGTCTTTCATCAAGGTGTGAAGAAGTGAAAGGTGTAAAAACAACCTTTGAAAGACTGTCCTGAATCTTCTGCTAGGCTGGAAGCGGAGATGGGTCTCATCTGCCTGTGGAATACTATCCTACCTTTAAGCCTGTTTTTGGCAGGGCCTGATGAGTCTCTTCTCAGCCCTAGTGTGCATACAAGTGATAAGATTTAAAGATAAACTCACTGCAAAGTGTGGCATTCACACACACGCAGGGTGGCTTAGTTGTAGATTCTGGCCTTTGCCATGGTGAGTTTAGTCTCAATCATTGAGATAATATCCCATCACAGACAAGCAAGTAATCTGAAATGAATACTACAGAAATGATGCGGTCTTAGTTAAGAAAGATCTCAGAATGGCAATTTTTGCAATTAAATATACACTGATTCTATTTTTCCTGTAATATCAAGGCTAAATGCAGTGTCACAAGGTATTTTGATTAAAAAATGGGATCAATGTAGTAAACAGTCTACTTAGTGATTTTCTTTTAAAGATGAAAATTCCTAATCTGGTTATACTAAAAATAGGGTGGAAGCACAGTTAAATGTGCTTCCCCAAGAAGAACTCAATCCTGAAAACATGGATCTACATCAGAGCTGCTCTTGTCTCGCCAGTCCCTTACCCGGTATGCCTCTGCCTTTGCACTGGAACTGGAAGTCCTCCCTTTGACAGGAATCTGATGCAGTGTGCTGAGTTAGTAAAACACTGATCTTATTTAAGGAAAAAAAAAATCAAAAACCAAAAAGCCACAAAATCCCAAGATCATAGAGTCATAGAATCATTAAGGTTGGAAAAGACCTCCAGGATCATCAAGTCCAACCGTCAACCCAACACTACCATGCCTCCTAAACCATGTCCCAAAGTGCCACATCTACACGTCCTTTAAATACCTCCAGGGATGGTGACTCCACCACCTCTCTGGGCAGCCTGTTCCAATGCCTGACCACTCTTTCAGTGAAATTTTTCCTAATATCCAATCTAAACCTCCCCTGATGCAGCTTAAAGCCGTTTCCTCTCATTCTATCACTAGTGACATGGGAGGAGAGACTGACACCCACAACACTACAACCTCCTTTCAGGTAGGTGTAGAGAGTAATAAGGTCTCCCCTCAGCCTCCTCTTCTCCAGGCTAAACAACACCATCTCCCTCAACCGCTCCTCATAAGACCTGCTCTCCAGACCCTTCACCAGCTTCATTGCCCTTCTTTGGACATGCTCCAGCACCTTGATGTTCTTCTTGTGCTGAGGGGCCCAAAACTGAACACAGTATTTGAGGTGCGGCCTCACCAGTGCCAAGCACAGGGGCACGATCACCTCCCTGCTCCTGCTGGCCACACTATTCCTGGTACAAGCCAGGATGCTGTTGGCCTTCTTGGCCACCTGGGCACACTGCCGGCTCATGTTCAGCTGGCTGTCAACCAACATCCCCAGAGCCTTTTCTGCCAGGCAGCTCTCCAGCCACTCTTCCCCAAGCCCTGGAGAACCCCACCCATGACCGGCCGCCAGCTGGATTTAGCTCCGTTCACCACAACTCTCTGGGCTCGGCCATCTAGCCAGTTTTTTACCCAGCAAGGAGGCACACCCGTCCAAGCCATGAGCCGCCAGCCTCTCTAGGAGGATACTGTGGGAGACAGTATCAAAGGTTTTGCTGAAGTCCAGGTAGACAACATCCACAGCCTTTCCATCATCCACTAGGCGGGTCACCCTGTCATAGAAAGAGATCAGGTTAGTCAGGCAGATGTCTTCTGGTGGCTCAACCATCTGCATTGGCTCCCTGCAGGATTAGATGCATACCAGAGAGGGGCAGGACCATGCAGCCAGAGGAAGACAACTCAGCATAGTGGTTCACCCTAGAAAAGGAAAGCCAGTCAGTCCCCTGGAGGGTACAACTCCCAGCATCCCATACCAGCGCAGGGCAGGGATCCCACACTGAAGGCATGAACTGAATGGTGGACAACACACACTGGACTAACAGATACCAGGCCTATAGCGCAGGACAGAGTAACCATTTGGTGTGCTTTGCCCAGGCTGACAGAAATGCAGCCAAGTACACCCACTTGATCCCCACCAAATTTGTATTGCCAAGATTTTCTCCCTGGAAAACAAAATGCAAAATCTTCACAAACTTTTGGACTATTCATTGGGCTATAATTCCTAAATATTGTGGAAAGGTCTCAGATAGGGTTGTACCCTAGTCCGTATAGAGGAAACCAGGAAATTTGCTGGGTCTTTTCAAATATTGTTTTCAGAGTCATCAGGGTGGTCAACTGAAAAAAAAAACCAAACTTTTCTGTTTAGTCCAAAGAGCAGAAGATGCCTATTGAGGAGGTCTTATTGTGGGCTGTGGCTGCACAGTCAGAGGTGTGAAATGCTATTCCATGAAACCACTGGGAGAACACGATTCTCTTAAAGAAGTCTGTCTGAAGATTGACGAGCAATTTCCTTCATTTCAGGGACAAGTGTTTGGAAAAAAAATCATGCTGTCAATGTGTGCTAAGTAGATTCAAATTTTGATGGTCCTTGGGCTTTATTATGTCTGCCGTTCTGAGACAGCTCATGGTTTGAAGCTGTAATCTCCAGTTTCCCGTTAGCTCTTTCAATATCACCTTTGTTGGTGTCAGTGTTGGAAGACTAAACATTTGAGGGAGCTGTGTTTGGACTGGGTGTGAAGCCAGCGTCCTTAGAGGTTTTACTAGCTATTACTGAAATTAGCACCCATATCAGTTTACTTAGGCCTCAGGGGTACTACGTTTGCAACAAACCCCCAGTTTATTTCCTGGGTACATTTCCAAGCAGGGGGTCACATCTCAGGTGAACGGGAAGCGAGGGTGGTGTGTGAGACCAGAATCAGTAATGCACACAGACTCATGTGACCTCATATTAATCATCCCCCTGATGCCACCCCATCTCTTACCATTTCCATTGGCTCTGGTGATTTTCAACAACAGTCAAGTAAATAAAATCCATTCTTGATCTTCCATCTTAAGTAAAACTCTCCATATATTGAACCCTTCCTTGTTCGGCTGCTTTTGCTTAGTTAATATATTTTTTGACATTGCAATGTGGAAACGTGTTCTGCTCCACATTCCTTCTTGGTGGAGACTGCAGACCCACCACTGCACTGCAAAATATGTCAGTGCAGCCATAAGATGTGTTTTTGCATTGAATAGCTTACTTTGATGTTTCTCAGATTAATTTTTTATGGCCAATTTTAGAGCACATTAGAATATTTTAATTTTAAGCTATTATTTCCTTTGTCTGCAATTCCTTTTTTTCTACAGACAGAGAATGGGAAGGAATCTCTTGGCTATCAGGGCTAATGGCCTGCTGCCAGGTAGTTATTTTCTTGTTTCTGCTACTTCTATGGAAAATCTGTTCCAGGGCCTGATGGTCTGAATAGAGACAGCTGCACTGCAAATATTAGTAAGGAACTATCTTCCCTTTTTCAGCCTAAAACTAATAATATTTCATGTATACATGTCTGTTCTTGTACTAATATTGTCTTTTATTTTAAAACATTTCTTTCTTTTTCTAGGGTTTGCTCTCAGAGCATTTTTTGACAGCAGTCCTGTCCTGTCTTGTTGTCCTTTGCTAGACTAACAAGCCAAGCTCCTGTGGTCTCCTACAGATCCTTTTGCATCTTTCTGCACATTTTTCTTGAATATGAGTAACCAGCAGATCCACCATGTTTCAGAAAAAGTCCCCCCAGGACTTTGTGTAGTCTCACACATCTCTCTCTTGATTCCAGCTGATGCATGCTAGGATTCCATTTGCCCCTTGTGCAGCTATTAGGCCTTTTTCAGCTCATGGCCATCCTGGGAACAGTGAGTATTTCTTTGCCTTAGTTCCTAATCATTTCCAAATTACAAGCTTGTGCTACAAATCTTTGTTGCTAGTTTCCCGATAAATGCCATTGTATTCTGTAGTGATAAGTTTAATCTCAGTCCTTCAAGTTCCCAAGGCTGCACAGTTCTTCCAAATAGTTTTTAAACATTTTTAACTGTCTTCTAACTAGGAAAAATAAGAATAAAATAATGAAGCAGCAGAGAAAAACTACCTTACATGCTGTTTCATTGTTCCAGTTGTTTATCCTAATTTCGCTCATTAGTTTGATCTTTGCTTCCTTCCTTTATTTTTCTAAGAGAAAAGTTGGAGAGGTAGTGTAAGATGATGAAAAACTGGAAGTGTGGAAATGTGCAATTGTTGAATTAAAGAATAAATAACATTTTATTTCATAATAAATCAGGAACTTTTATTAATCTATTTGAAAAATCCTTATATTGATATTTTCCCTGAAAAAAATCATCAAGGAAAAATCTCTCTAGTATTTTAAGAATGTATTACATCAAATAAAATAAATTTCTTTAGAGACAGTAGTTCTTGTATGCTGCATGGATAAAGAAATAGAAAAAAAAACACCACTGTGGAGGAAATCATAATCTGACCATGAAGGACCTCTAGTGGCTTCCAATAAATACTTCCAATGCCTTCAAATACTTCCAATTTAAAAAAAAAAAACAACTAAAATGATACTTGCTTATTATTTTACAAGGAATCACTTCTGCAGTTGCAGTTCAATTTGTGTGGTATTTTTATGTCTTCCCTTTTGTAGATAGGGTAAATGGTGGAGGAACTATAATTTTGTCATAGTTCTATATAGTCAAGTGTCTAGACGTTCAATGGCTTTGCACTCTAAGTTCCCTGAAATTCAAAGCAGGTGCTGTCAACTTAAAGATTATGCTCTGTGGTTTTGCATGTTATCATTGTTATCTACTTTTATCACCTACTCAAACGTACTATTTTCTTAGCAGGAGGAACAGCCTGACAGGACACACTGAAATAAAACAGTTTAACAAAAAGGAGTTGAAAGCAGATGAAGATAGGAGAGCTATGTCTGTGTCTCATTTGTTATGGCTGTGCTAATTCTTTTAATTGTTCTCAGCTCAAAAGTAATTTTTTTGAAAAACAGTAAAAAAAGCTCTGCTGTTACTTTCAGGTTATCGTTCAACCATTCTAGAAATTAACCAACTATAAGAAATATTTAGGTTCTTAGTTTCTTTCAATCACACTTCAAAAGAGTTTGAAATTTGGACACAAATTCTGAATAGAAAGAATTATTTTTTAAAGAATTCTACGTATGTATTGCTAATAGTTCTTTGTCAACAGTTTTTCTCAGTCAAAAAAGAGGCATGTGCCTACTAGTCTGGAGGCCCGTTAAGCACCCAAATACATCCTGCATGCAGACAAACTATAGCCACTCCCAGGGGCTTTGCTCACCCTGGAAAAGACACAGTAAAACATGTTACAGTGAAACTGGTTGCTTCTGTAGAGCACCGTGAACAGAGTTTCTCTATCTGAAGGAGGATGCACAGCCTTAGATGCACACACGCCCAACCTTCCAGTGGTGAGGCAGCGCAGGGGAGCGATGATACAAACCCTGGGCTGAATGGCGGGTGTCTCTGGAGCCAGGCAGCTGTATCGCTTCACTGCGGCACGAGGCAAACTCAGGGGCTGACAGAAATCCAGAAACACACAGCCATGGCCACACCTGAGGTTAACCTGGAATCGTAGTAAAAGCAGAAGCCGTAGCTGAACACAAAGCCATGTTTAGACATCTCAGGTATCTCTGCATTCATGGCCACGTAGTTCAGAAGCCATAAACATTTCCTGAGAGAGCAGAGTTCATCATACTCTGAGATGAACTTAGTCCCCAAAGTCTAACAAAGAGCACTTTTAGAAATCATTGTTGCTGTTTTTTTATTTTTAAAGCTTCTTTTTTTTTGTTGTTAAAGAAATTAAATTAAAAAGAGGTCCCTGCCTGTTTAAACTATTATTACTTTGTTTTGTATTTTAGCAGTACAGAGGTACCCCTCTGGGGCTGCATTCCTTCTGCAGCTGAGTGGCTCTGACGTAAAGCCCCAGCCTGGCAGGCTTTCTGGTGTGAGGCTGCTGCAGCCTACCTGTAGCAAGGAATTTCAAGAACTGAGCTGAAATGGAGACAAAAAGCACCAAAAACATGATTCTCCATCTGGGAGAATTGGCAGCAGACTGCAGGTATAGGATGAATAAAAATAAAGGTGGAGATAATAGTACCACAGTTGTGGAGCTCAGAAATGATGAAACATGTGGGGTCTGATCGTTCTGCTTCTTTTTCTTTAGTCTTGTTTTATTTTAGCTTATGAAAATTTGTGACCAGCATGACCTGACTCACAGCTATCACAACACTGAAACTAATCTTGACAGACTGATTTCTTGCAGGAGTCAAGGCAGGATTTTTATTTGATTAAGAATTTGAAATTAAAAAATCGATAAGCTATTCTGTTACACAAGTGAAGGAAAAACACATAACATCTCAATATAATATAGGAATGGGTATGTGTATATATAAATATACAAGTATATGTGTGAATGCTTTTTTAAGACACAGAATTATATGACCTTTCTCTCATTAACCTACAGCTTTAATATTACATGACAGCAGAGTCAAAGAGGGGATTTGGAGACCAATCCTCTCCAATGTAGCCAATACCTCAGTGGTTAGGGCCTGGTCCTTGTGAAGTGGGAGCCTAAAATTTGCATTTCTGCTGAAAAGAACTGGCAGCCACATGAAGTTAAAAAGATCACCTGAAAATGGCAGAGTAATGCCTCTTCTATGCTCCCAAATCACATCCCTCAAGGATAAATTTGGGTAATTGCAAAGAGAGATAAACATAGCCTGAATGAGAGAACTCTGATAGGGAAAAACATGTCTGAAATAAACCCTTTGTGGTGTTTGGTGGAGAAAATTCAAACCATAGCGCTCTGTGGGTAACGGGTGAGGGTAGAGAGCAGTGGCTCGTGGCAGAAAGGATGCTGGCACAGCCAGGACAGCGACAGGCATTTGCACCAATGCGGGCAGGAGATTGCTCTTCCAGGGGGCACCTCTGGGGCTTGATTCCATCACCGGCGACACAGAAAGAGCATCATTACAAGTGAGAGTCATTAAAAGACCCACCAGGGTATGCAAAATGCCAGCAGGTTCTGCAGGTGAGTTCAGCTGAGATGTGGGTGAAGACAAAGAGGTCGAGGTAAATCCTTCGGCATGGGAACTGTCAGCAGAAAGGTGGGAGTTGAAGCCTTAGAAATAGAGGAGCTCAAGGCTGTGCACAAAGCTTGGAGAAATTAAAATTTAAGGGTTTAGAGTAACTCATGTAACTGGAAGAAAGGTGAGACTTGAAACGCCTGCACATGAGGCCAGCCACAGTCAGGCCTCCACATGTCCCCGGGGTCGCAGCCTGCGGCGGGGCTGGGACCGAAGCGGCCCTGCAGGGCCCCTCCGCAGGGCACCCGGCGGGGGCTGCTGCCGCCGAGAAGCCCCGCAGGTTCCCTGAGCGGGAGCGCAGGAACATCAGCTTGGCCTTGGCGCTTCTAGAGCAGCCCTTCGCTGCTGCCCTGCTCCGCGCCGCTCTCACCCGCACCCCGCCCGTGGAAGGCAACCTGCGGAGCGGGGCTGGGGCTCGCCGAGGGGGCGGAACACGAGGAGCATCCCGGGGCGGGCAACAGGAGCTCCGTCCCCCCCGCCCCGGCCCAGCCATGCCCCTCCTGGGGGCGGCCCCTCGGCGGGCACAAAGCTCGGCTTGGCCGCCCCCGGACGAGCTCTGTTGCATCGCCCCGCCGCCGCAGCGCCTTCCCGCCCTGCCTGCCTCCCTCCCGCCGGGCGCAGGGCCGGGCAGCGCCGCGGCATGGAGGCGGCTGCTGCCGGGGCGCCGCCGCCCGCTCCTCCCGCTGCTGCTCCCGCTGCTCCGGCGGCGGCCGGGCCCGGGCCCGAGGCGCCTCCCGGGGCTGCCGCCGCCCCTCCGCGCCGGCTGCTGGCGCTTCTGGGGGCCAGGCTCTGCACATGGTGAGTCCCGGCCGACACGTGGAGCCGGGCGGCGCCGGCCGCCCCGCCGGGGGAGGGACGGGGGGAAGCGGCGAACAGTCCTTCCGTGCTCGGTAACGCCGTCAGGATGCGGTGGCTCGTCCGTGCCGCCGGGAGGAGCCGCGTGGCCCCGGCCCGGAGCCCCCGCCGCCGGGGGAGGGGGGGACACACTCGCCTCGGTGCGGGCCCGCGGTTACGAGGGGCTGAGCATCGCCTGCAGGCCGTGGGGCCGGCGGGGTGCGGGCAGCAGCCGGGAGAGCCGGGGACCTGCCGGTGGAGGGGTGGGTGAGCGGGGCGCTCCGGGACCGGGGCCGCTGCGGAAGCACAGCCGAGCTACCGCCTGGAACTGCCCTTGCGTGGGAGAGTGAAGGGTCGCTTCAGCCGAGATAAGCGTGGAATTAGCGAGTGGTGTATTTGATTTTGTTAAACCGAGAGTGTATTCTTACATACGCACACGTGTACTTGATTTTTTTTTAGTAATTCTGAGTTAAGATTTTTCTGTTTTCCTATTTTTTCTGTACTTTGTTCTGTACTCTTTTATCAACATTATTGCAAAGAGCAGGTCGGGGAGTGGTGGTGGTCAGAGGCCATAACAGAACAAAATAGCTGAGACAAGAAGGTGGAGTCCAGAAAGAGCAATATCCCCTTTCCCTCCTTATTTGAATCAGCTTAGGACAGAGACCTGTTCAAGTATATCACTTAAAATGTGAGCACTGGTTAAGCATGGAAAACCTGGGGTAAAGAGTCTGCCAAGCTGTGCAGGCATTGCATGCGTCCCAAAGCTGGTACTTGCCAAATGCTGCCTTCAGTGAGAGCAGAACAACCTCCTCCGACTTCCAGCCTGCAAGAGCTGCCATTCAGTTCCAGCTTCAGTTTCCATCTGGGGAAGAAAAATTCCTGTTTAAAAGGCTTTTTGGGGGCTCTAGATTTGGTTCCTAATAACGATTGCATCAGACATCCTTGGCTGACAAACAGGAGGTGCTGACTCTCCTGTCTCTTTCACGCTCGTAAGCCTGTGTCTCACGACTGGGCTGCGTGTGCTGTGCGTGTTGGCCAAGCTGAGACTTATTCCAGAGGGCAAAGCCTGCCTTTCTCTTTTGGTTATAAGTTTTCCTCTTTTCTTTCCTCCTGCCTGTCAGGAGTGCCCAAAAAGACAAGATAGGACCTCGTTGAACTGTTCAGTAACCTCACCTGTGCTAGCAGTTTTGCCAAAATGTTGCCAGAGGGCTATATTAGGCCAGCCTATTGATGGGACCTGAAAGAAAATGAAGAGTTCTCACTGACTTTTGCTAAGTGTTGTCAGAGATACTGAATTGATTTTTTGTTTTCTTTTTTTTTTTTCCTTTTCCGCAGGTGGCTGGAGGCTCTGCTACTTCAGCTTTCCCAGAGGCCTTTCTGAGTCATAGGAAGGTTTAATACTTGTATGCAATGAACTAGACTTTTTTGAGTAAAACCAGTAGAAAGTATGCTTTCTGGTTCTTGCAACAAAACAAATTTTTCTTCTATGCTTTGTACCTTTTACAAATTAAATTGACCTCAGTTTCAAAGCAGAACATTGAAACGCTAACTCCTGAAAATGTTAGCTCTTAAAAATACCTTTTTCCTGTCCTGTGCTATCTGCTAATCTTGTTGGAGTATGGCTTCACTCTGAACCTGCATTTTCCTTTAACTGCTCACATGAAAATGTGAGATTAGTCAACTGACAGGTCCAGCAGAGAGCTCCCAAGATGATCAGGGGACTGGAGCATTTCCCTTCTGAGGAAAGGCTGAGAGACCTGGGTTTGTTCAGCCTGGAGAAGAGAAGACTGAGGGGGGATTTTATCAATACCTATAAATATCTAAAGGGTGGGTGTCAGGGCGATGGGACTAGGCTCTTTTCAGTGGTGCCCAAAGACAGGACAAGGGGCAACAGGCACAAGTTGAAACACAGGAAGTTCCAGCCAAACCTGAGAAAACACTTCTTTCCTGTGCGGGTGCCAGAGCAGTGGAAGAGGCTGCCCAGGGAGGCTGTGGAGTCTCCTTCCCTGGAGACATTCAAACCCCACCTGGATGCAGCCCGGTGTCCCTGCTGAAGCAGGGGGGTTGGACAAGATGATCTCCAGAGGTCCCTCCCAACCCCTACCATTCTGTGATACGGTCTCTTCCCCCCACCCAGGAAGGGTTCAGTAGTTCAAGCTGAAGTGCAAGTAAACTTCCCTTGAAGAGTGTTGCCAGGTGTTTCCTGTTAGTGTTTAACTGGTGGCATAAATAAATTTAGTTTTTGAAATGCTGTATTTATTTTAATGTAAAAATCATATTAAAATTATAGGATTTATTAAACTAATAGCCAATAAAATTGTTAACTGTGGGCTTATTAGATTTTCTAACTTTCAGAGTCTGTATCTGAGGTTGTATTTTAGTATCTTGGGGTATTTTTCTTCTGCTTTTCACATGGAGCCAAAGAAAGCCAGTCTGACTTTCTAATGGTGTTAAGAGCTTAACATTGTCAATGTTAGCTTGACACCAATTTCTGGTCAACTTTCATGTTCTAAAAAATCCCAAAATGACTCCTAGTTTTGCTCATAGATGCAGATACAGCTAGCTATGATATGGTGGCTGAAGGGAGAGGAGGTGTAACTACTTATTATCCAGATACCAAGCAGTTAAAAAAATAAAAAACAAACCAAAAAAAATCCCAAACTATAAAACTAAAAGGACATGTTAGACCACTTACCTTGCATCATCTGAGAGTCCAAAGTGATTTAGTCCTTCGCAATGCATTAAAAAAAGAACAGAGAGGATCAAGTTCTGGCGTGGAAAAGTTAATAATGAATATATTTTTTAAAAATGATAGATTATTAATAAAACCAGTTGTTGATGCTCATGTCAATACCAGAATGAATGGAAACTTACATCTTTGAAGCATTTTTCTTACAAGAAATTGTCTTGCAAAATGAAACCAATAGATTTAAAGTTTACTCGCAAGTTTTACAGAGGGTAAAGCAGGTTTTTTTTCATTTGCTTTGGGAATGTAGTGGGCACCGAAATGATACAGCTCTTGAGCCCACGTTTAACAAGGGTCCTCTTACTCTGCTGAAATCACCTTGAGTGCAGTGCATTGCACTGGGAACATGGCGTCACCTTTGCAATTTGAAGAAATTAATTTTGACACCTTGGCAGGTGGTGTGAGGGGAAACCGTTGGTGCCCCCTCCTGGGGCTTGCATCTGGTGTGTGTGGGGGCGGGGGGGTCAGGGCAAGGGGCTGTTATTTTACACACACGGCCAAGGAAGTTGCCAGAAATGTAGTGTTTTGGGATTCACAGGGGCATTTTTAGGGGCAGCCTTCTGCTGTCAGTGAACAATGACTTTATTTGGCTCTTTTGATCTTAACATTTTGAGTCTCTTCAGTAGAGGGAAGAAAAAAACCAATCCCTGAATTAAAATACAGAAAAATGAAGAAGGGCGTGAAGCAGGATGAAGACTGCTTGTCTTGTCAGATGCCTGTGGTACTGAGGAAGTAAATGCTGTAGGACTGCCTAGATATACATTAACTAAATAGCAATGATTGTTGGTGCAGAAACCACCAAGGAAACAGTATTATAGGTTCTGGACCTGCATCTCTTCCCATATGCAAAAATGCAAAGAGATAATTCCCTAGGTACTTTAAACTGGAGAAACTTAGGTATTAGAAAAGCTGAGGATCAGCTTAGTGGTGTTATTCCACTGCAAGAGGGCAGCCAGGTCTTGTTTTTAGATAGTTGAATGATAGTTGAAGCTGATCAATCATTAGCAAATTTCATGGCAGCAGATTTTCCCCCTTTACCTTCTCACTGGAACATGGTCGCTATGCAGTTTCCTGGTGCATGTAGAGTCCAGGCCTATACTGTAGAGAGGGTACCATAGCTCAGGAGAAGCAAAGCTACTTCTTGCATATCATATCCTGGGGAAAATGTTTAAAACCTTGCCCTGCAGAAGTCTGTGTTAAAGAAGCCAGATGCTTGTGGAGTATTGCCTGCGCTTCTGCCTGTCTCTGTGGTACCACCTAGGAGATGGGCGAAGGGGAGTTTGCATCCAAAGCTTCTACCAGCCAAGGCAGCTTTAACCTCTCCTGGTAATGTATTGATGAGCGCAATTCATTTTGTGGACTACGCAGGCTTCACAGCTTTGCTCCAGTAAACTTGCAGTGTTTTTGCCCAGTTACAGATGTATTTTTTAAATGCCTGAAACTGCATTTTTTGTGTGTTGTTCACTGCATTTCTTCTTCCTTGAAATTTCAATGGGTCTTCTGTCGTCTTACCTCCTACAAAGGAGCCAGAGTTCACAGGGCTGGCAAAGGGTGAGCTGGAACCATTGTCCATGCCTGCTTGAGAGCAGAGGTAGTCTCATCCAGAAAGTTTAGCTAACCTATGTTATGTTCTTCTTAATGGCACCCGATTTAATTAATTCTTCAGATGAATGTAAAAGACATTTCTGCATCCGTCAGAATAATTAGCCAGAATGTGTCATGATCACTGATTTGTTCACCGAATAGTGTAGTCAGATCTTTGACCAGAATAAAAAGAAATTCAGTATAACAGAAGTGAGATAGCCTCAGAGGGTTTTTTCCTTTTTTTTTTTTCATACAAGTACATATATGTGTGTGATTGTTTACAGTTAATGCTGTGCTACAAAGTAGCCACGATAAATTTCTAGCTGAAACATGGTCTCAGTTGCTTACTTCAGCATTCAAAATGCTAGAAATGAGAACGTTCTTCCACGCACCAGAAAGTGTTATTCACACGAGGCTGTACAGGACCTTACAAGATTGTCACATGATATATGAATACTTACAATGTGGATATGCATCGTTGCTAGGATGGGCAAGGCAAGTCACAGCAAAATGTGGGGCTCAAGTCTCTTGGAAGTGCAGCATGGCTGGACTTTGCAGAGATTTGCTGTCTCATGAAAATGGACTTGGAGAGAAAAATGTGCCTAGAAGCATTTTTGAAGTCAGAAGATCTTTGGTGTCAGGCTGAATTGAAAACAAGATTCATGCAACTGAGTTAGAATCTGTGCAAAAAGGTGTGTCCCTTCCGAAAGGAGGGATTCACTGTATGATTGCATTGGCTTTAGTATCCCTGAACACACCCTTCTCATTGCCTGACAGCTGGATTGCACAGTGTAGCTGGGTGAGCTGGATTTACTATGTTAAAGGCACCCACCTTGGGAAAACAATCGGTGTTACCATCATGTGGTGTGTCTGGCGTGTGAGTGCCCTGCCAGAAATCATCGGGGAGGAGTGTGGGCACAGGGCAGGTGCAGAATCCTAACGGGATACTTTCTTCCCTTGCTTGATTACTTTGAGTAGGAAGAAATGAATCGGTTGTGCAGATGGTTAAATTCTCGTCAGTAGTCTCCAGAGTAAACAAATTAGATGTGAACTTTGCAGACTCGTACAGACAGGACAGCACTCAGCCCCTCTCACAACATATACTGAGTATGCAGGCAGGGGCTGGGGTGGTACAAATCTGCATAGCTCCACTGGCAGGAAAAACAGCAAGCCAAAAGTTACACTGAAATCTATGCATACTTCTGTTTGTCTAGGAACATCTGGAATAGTTCACTTTATATTAGGTGAAGAATTGCTACTAAAAGAGTATAAGCTTCCCCCCTCCCCCCCCCCGCCCCCCGTCAGTTGGACTTAAAAGGAGTTGTAAAAACCAGCATGGTCTTTCAAAATGTGTCCTTAATTCTGTCCTCAATTACAGCAGGATATGATGGAGTATAGCAGAAAAAAAAGCCACAATAAGTATTAATTATAACAATTCTTATTCTAAGAAAGAATTTTTTTTACAGTGAGAACAACCAATCACCGGAACAAGCTCCCCAGGGACGTGGTGCAGTCCCAATTGCTAGAGGTTTTCAAGATGTGACTGGACAGGGTGCTAGATAATCTCATCCAGGCTCCCTTTTCCATGAAAGGTTGGACCAGATGATCTTTCTAGATTCTTCCAACCTGGGCTGTTTTATGATTCTATGGTTAATGTTTTTGTATTTCCTTAGCACTGCTCAACTGAAGGGTCTCAGGTCACTTTCAGAGACTCAGGTCTCAGAAGAGCCTGAAGGCAGTCGTGCCTTATCTCCATATTGCAGATTTCTATAGACCAAAATCAGAACGGAATTCAGTAGAGGATAAAGGATTTAACTCTGGCCGTGTGCATCAAAACCTCTCTTAATGAGAATAGATCCTGCCATTGGTTTGAGGCTGCCCAAGCAATCTGCTTGAAGATCCTTTCAAATTACTTTAGTCTTCATCACTGGTAGTTTCAGCTGCCTTCACTTCTTATATGGCTGTCGTGAGGTTAGACTAGATCATCTGTGTAGACAAAACCCTGCTTACAGGTAAATCAGAGCAACGTTGATAGGGAGTAGAAAAAGAATAAAGTGTCAGTCCAAGAAAGGGCATTTTTCCTGTACAACTAGCAAATATTTTTTAAAAAATGTGAATGTTTAAGCTTACTGTGTTGTCTTTTTTATTCACAGGCATATTTTGAAAACGATAATTCTGGGGCAGATGCTCTCCTTGTTTATCTGTGGGACTGCTGTTACAAGCCAGTACCTAGCAGAACAATACCAAGTGAATACTCCAATGTTTCAAAGTTTCATCAACTATTCTTTGCTGCTTCTAGTTTATACAACAATGCTGGCACTTAGGACTGGTATGTGTAGTATGGGATGGGAGATTTCGGTTCATAATTATTTTTTTTCTTCTACATTTCCTTTCAGATTTTGAAACTAAAGAACTTAATAATCACCCTAGTTTTTTAAAGTTCCTGCTGAAATTCCTGCCTTGTAATAACACATGGAAATTAACAGGTTAAATGTGCATTTGATTTCATTTCATATCTGTTTAAAATTATGTGCTCTTTGGTTTCAAGTCCTATGTTATATTAGGGAAAATAAGCTTTGTTGTAACAAGCTTCTTTGCCAGAGGCTATTCTTATTAATTTACTCTTCAAACAGCTCTTTGGCCTTGTGGGGTTTTTCCTCATGTGGAACAATTTCTGTGCTTTTCACCATTTGCGTTGTTTCCTCCCAGGCTGCATTTTGCTGCTATTGTATCTTTCTTAAGTAGGGACAAACGAAATGGAACATCTCTGTATTATTTATGCTTCTAAAAAGTAAGATTCCTGTGCAACATTTGGTTGGAAAGAGACACATACTGATTGCTGCTTTTTTCTAAACAGGCAGTGACAGTCTTTGGAAAATCTTGAAACAGAGGTGGTGGAAGTATATTTTTTTGGGACTGGCTGATGTTGAAGCCAATTACATGATTGTAAAAGCCTACCAGTACACAACCCTCACAAGTGTGCAGGTAAGAACTTGATCTCTCTTTTTGAACTGTTGCTTTTATTACAGTTTTGGACCTGTTCCTGAAATGAGATTTATAGGATAGACATGGAAGCTATTTAAGCTTGAAAAAGCTTTCCAATATCTATTTTCTCTCTGCAGTACAGAGAAGAGCATGCTGCATCATGAATAACATTTCCAGGAAGCAAAGAAAATTGGCTGGTACTACCCAGTGCCAGCTCTTGAGATGAACTCTAATTATTTTGATAGAAAGCACTTCTAAGAGTTTGCTGACAGCCACTCAGGTTTTTCTCCTGACACAAAATAAAGGTTTATGACCAGATGACACTCAGTCAGTGCAGGTTCTTGCTGATGAGAGCAAGGTAGATCTCTTGCCTAGTCCTAGAAGCTGTGGGAGGGGTTGTGAGACATAAGCCTACACGTGAGGACTTACTAATAGTTAGCCGGTGTTGATCATGCAGTGAGGGACCAGCCCTATGTCTTTTGGATGCGGCACTTCAGGCCTCTCTCTGGAAGAGATGGAAGGGAGGTCAGCATGTCAGGCTCCTGAAGTGCCAGTTACACCCTCTGTAATGCCAGTGCTTGGTGCTGCATTGCCACACTAGGGTGACTCTTGTGTTCTGCAACAGCTCTATGAGCAGGATGGCTAAGTCTGGGGTTTCTTTGTCCCGCTACACACAGACGTAAGCTGCTGGAAGAGTTAGTGCCTTTCTGCTGCCTCCAGCTGCATGCTCCTGAGCTTGCACAGCCAAATCTCTTGAGGAAACTGGCTCAGGGCACTGAGCAAAGTCAGAGTAAACCCTGTCTTTTGCTGGAGTGTTGGTGAGCTGTGTCAGGCCCCCGAGTTAGCTCCCTGTGGGGCTGCACAGCTGCTGCTGCTGGAACAATGGAGGGGATGGTGCAAATGCAAGGAGTGAGTGTGTCCAGGGCTGTGCCAACCTATGCCTGCTCTTACCGATGGTGGATCTGTGGCTGGGGTCATGGCCTTGCTTACCTGAATAAAAAAAACATAATGTACCATACAGAATTGGCTGCTAGTTGGAAAGGAGTGTTTAGGTGCCAGTGTTTTACAGAGTCGAAGTAACGAAGGTTAATATTTAAAAGAATTACCTGTAAAGCAATAAACTCCTGTGGGTCTCTTTAGAGCACTGCAGTGACTTTTACTTGCACTATTTAAAAACCTGATAGATTATTGTCACATTTCCACTTCATACTTACGCGTTATGACTCATTAGGCCCTTAATTTCCTTACAAATAATGTCTAAGAAATCAAAGATTTACGAGTGATATGTTTCAGTCTCAAGATCAAGTTAAGCTGATATTCAGGACACTGTTTGATCATATACTTTACAGCTGAAAAAGCCAGGACTTTGATCCAAGTTCTCAGAAGTGGTAAAGCTATTCCTATGATTTCTTTTATAGAAGTAGAGAAATAGTAGATACAGTAGGTTGTACTGTCTAGTGCCAAACTCGAGCAGTTGTGGAACATTCTTCCCATGTCATAACCTTCAGACTGGTGCTTCTTGGTTCAGTAATTGCAAATTTGTTGTAACTGCCTGTTGCAGTAAGGTTTCTTGCACATTCTCTGAAGTCACCAGTTTCTCACCACTGTCAGAAATGAGATACAGGACAAAAAAAAGAAAGCCTGTGATTTGCTTCAGTATAAGACATTCGCTATCTGTCAGCAGCAAGCAGTTCTGCAGTCACATCAGAACCTGTGGTTCAGAGCACCCAGCTTGATGGCCTGTGTGCAGTACTGGCTGCAACTGGATGCCCAGGGAGCATAAAAGCAATGCAGGAATATATGGCACCTTCCCAAATACAGGGTAATCACTTAAAATGCTGGCTGACCAGAGCTTCAGCTCAGCCCTATAAAATTTATCTTCAAAGTTAAGTTTTTTCAGCTCAGCAAGGAACTTCCATGTATTTTCTTACACATGCACACAAAAGCAGAACTGATTTTCCTTTAGTTATCAAATACCAGCATTGCACGGAAGGGGTTGGGAGGTTTTTAAGGAGATAACATTGGGATGGCAGCTTTCATTTCTCCATAAATAAAGACTTTGGTCCACAACTGAATTCTTTCTGTTCGGCTGTGGCTGAGGCAATGCCAGGGAGATTTCTTGCTGCCGGTGTCCTTTTCTCTTGTGGCAGGATTTGACTGTCCTGTTCTTTGGCCACATTTCATAGCAAAAACCAAGCAGCATAGCTGTAGTTTAATGCTGTTATGTTATTGGCACAATTAGCATTTGCACCATAGAAAATTTGAGAGGAGGCATTTTGTAGGCAGTTATTGACAAAATATCAGCTGATGGAAGTGTGTTAACCTCAACAGGAGAAAATGCAGCATGATCCCCTGGGGCTCAGCTGGAGGCTGCCTGAAGGGAGCCCTGCAGGGAAGTGAGCAGGATGAGCTGTCAAGCTTTCTTGCTCACAGAGCTCTCTGGAGCTGGCAATTCTAAGCAAACCAATGACCTCCAACAGTCTATGATCATTTATTAACCATGTATTAAAACATCTTTTAATAATTTACTCACCCTACCTTTAAAACCTCCTATAAACAGTGTGGCCAAAGCCTGGCTTGGGTCAAAATGTTTGTAAATCAAATCACCAGGTAGTCTGTGTGTGTGTGGTTTTTTTTTTTCCTTTGTAAAAATGCAGGCTAGGATTGAATACCATGAGACTCTGCTGAGGCTCTACTGGCAGTAGTAATCAGTACCACAGTACTGCTGTAAATGTCATAAAACCTGAATAAATAAACCTTATTCTTTTAAATGGTTCCATTGACACAATTCATTGTGACATTACATCTGCTTTGCACCTCTTTGATCTTGATCCTGTACAGAAGAGAGCGTTTTCCACCAAGGAGCTCTGTAACGTAGTAGATGAAAGGAAGGCAAGATCCAGTAGTTGGAAATCAGATTTCTTGTGTCTGTAATTCAGGGTAATTGTCCCCTGGAACATATTACAAGGGCGCATTCTTCATCATTTGGTGCCTGTGTGTCCTGGCTTCAAGTACTCTAATGAGGACGCTGTAGTTCTACAGTACATTATTGGTCCGGGTGCAGCAATTCCCCATCTGGTGTTACTAAAAGAGCTTCTGGATCATTATCTACTATGCCCTTACATCCTAATGATGGGTGTTTTTGTTCCCCTCTATCTGTTTTGGTTAAAAAACTGTTTGGAGGTTGAAATGCTACGTGGCAATTAACAGGGAAGTGAAAGTTTACATATTAATAGAAGAGATGTCTGCTACTAGGGGAGTAAAAATTTTACTTTTTAATTTTTGTAATATTTCTTAGTTTCCATGATTGCAGCTTCACACCAGACAGATCAAATACATTTTCATACTCAGGACAGAACTGGTTCAGACCAAAGGTGGAAAAAGAGTTATGAATGCAAAATGGCATGTTTTGCAGGAACAGATAAATGACACTTGTTTGATATTAGTCAAAACAATCAAATTTGGAGGAAATGTTAGAAAGGTTTTTTGTTCTTCCGTGGAGACGTTCAAAACCCACCTGGATGCAGCCCTGTGCCCCCTGCTCTGGGTGTGCCTGCTCAAGCAGGGGGGTTGGACAAGATGATCTCCAGAGGTCCCTTCTAACCCCTACCATTCTGTGATTCTGTGACAAAAGGTAAGATAGAGAAAAAGGCCTGTGGCTAGATAAAATCTCACAGCATGACACTTTTTGTTATTGAAATACATGGTATCACACGTTAGCACTTGTGTGGCTCTAATGTCCCCTAATACATCCTAGGCAAGTGCTTTTGCACAGACATCTCAAACTGGACAAGTTGGAGGCTATCGAAGGATGGAGACAAATAGGTGGAAGGATTAGAATTTAAGCTGTAATAACTCCCCTTAATGCTGTGCTGATAAGACTTCAATATGTGTAGTTATGAACAAGTAAAACCACACTTACCACAGAAGTCTTATGAGTTTGGTTAAAACCCCTGGAGACGGTGGCTGAACTAACAGAAGCCAGGAGAGCAGAAGGCTGTGGTGGTGCACATAGGTAGGCAGACATTGGCAATGAACACTAAGGATGAAGGACTCCTCTTGACTGTAATGATTATGCTCCAGTCCTATTGACCTGGACCTAATACTTTATAGTGACTTCAGTAGGCCAGCTTTTAAGGGCTGACACTTAAGTCATTTGCAAGCAGTCTTTGGAAGGCTGACTATATGTTCTGCTATAGGCTGTTCCCATATATAGTTTCATGGCACTCTACTGAGGCAGGTCAGAAATACACCTTTCTTTTTTTTTTCTCCTCCAGGCAAATTCAGAAACAATCAATTTTGTTGCATTAAATACTAAACCAATTTTGATTAACTCAATGTTTTTTATATTATTTGGTTATTCTAGAACATTATGCCCATCTATGCTGCAGAGTATTTTTCTGTATTAAGTACACAACTAACTCTTGATATTTTCTGTAATGAAGAATGGGTAGAAGATGGGCGGGTCTAACAGCAAGGCAAAGATATGTAGGATTTTAGGAACACACAGAGAGGGAATAATGAAGAAAGGAAAGAGGAGTTGGTGTCACTGCTTGTCATGGAGTGCAGGCATCCTTGAATCTTAGCTATTAAGTCTGCTCAGGGCAGTGTCTGCAAACGGATGCGAAGTGCTTCAAAACTCCAGCTGCTTGTGTGCCTCTGCTGCTGCTGGGGCATGGGTGAATTAGAGTGGGTGACCTGTTTCTGACTAATTGAGAGTCAGCTCTAATGGAATAATGAAGATGCATTTGTGGCTTGTACATGCTTTTGTGGGAAGCTGGAATGTTGGGATGGTGACTTTAGGAAGGTTCTTCCTGTCTTCCTGCTACCAATTTTGCACATAGCTCCCAGCACATATACGATTATTTTTTTTTTTCAGTAGGATCTACTTGGGGAGGCGGAAATCAAAACCTGTTTGGGAGAAAAGGAAATGCTGGTGAACCGCCTCCCTGTATTGGTGTCATGGGGAGCAACGCAGTTTCAGAGCAACATTCTAGTGTTAATTTGTGAAGCTGCAAAGATTGATTAGATCCATCATTAGAAGAGTTTCTAGATCAGTGCCTTCCTACCAGGAGAGAGTGGACCCCTTGCCCCAGCTTCTCTTTCACTTGCAAAATGCTCTCCATGGTAAAATGTGGGCCTGACCCCTTTTTTAAACAAATCCACTGGGGTTGCTTTGTGGCTTTCATTAACATCTGATAGCAATGGAAAGTAAGATCCTGTACACTTGCTTTCTGGATGGTGCAAACCAGATTTGGGGTGGGTTTCTAATTCAAACCGTTTCTCTGTGCACACAGCTGCTGGACTGTTTTGGGATTCCCGTGCTGATGGCTTTGTCCTGGTTCATCCTCCGTGCAAGATACAGGCTGATCCATTTTCTTGCTGTTGCCATCTGTTTGCTGGGTGTAGGAACAATGGTGGGTGCAGACATTTTGGCAGGCAGGCAAGACAGCGAAGGTAAGGAGTCCTTTATTGCGGAGGGGAAGAGTGGAGAGATGATTCCTGTGGTGGGCTAGCTTGTAAAGGAGAAAGAGGAGCAAATGCAGGGGGAATGGATATAGTTTTCTTTTAAGAGAGAAGACACGCTGTTATTTGTATTTCTTATCCATAAAGATAGTGGCTGAGGAGATGCTGATATTATAGGAAGCTGTGGAATTTCTGTCCTTGTAGGTTTGTATTTTCTTCCACCTTAAAAGTGGAACACTTGTGTTAAGCTTAAATTTTGCTGCTGTTCATCAGACCTGATGAAAGGCCTCATTCTTGAAAGCTTGCTCGCTTTTACTAATCATATCAGGTGGTCTAATAAAAGATGCTGCAATCCTTGTCTTGCTTATACTGTATCAGCCTGCTGGCAGCTAGGCTTCTATGATTTGCAGTTTTCTATGAGCACAAATAGCAAATCAAAAGTTACTTAAGAGCAGGCTGACTTCTCTGAGTGAGTTTTGGCAGACCCAACAGAAATGGTCCATGTATCCCTGAGGCCCACATGCCACAGCCTGGAAAACAGGCTTATAATAGGAGAGCAAGAGGAGATGTGGGCAGGATGCTGGGATTCCTGGGATCTCCAGGGGGAAGGCTGGGCTCTGGCGACCAGTATCCAGCTGGGCACAGATCTCGTCTTCTCAGATGCCTAAATCAACCCACATCATAACAATCTTCTGAATAAAAATTTTGAATTTCCAGAGCCAGAGGGTATGAGGCAAGGTAAATTTCAGGGGGAGAGGAATGGGGCCTTGCCTTCATCAGGCAGCATAGAGATAAGCCTGTTTGGCGTTATTTTGGGACCTCACTGTAAGACAGATATCGAGACAATCTGAGGTTAACTTTAATGCTATGTGGTACAAGTATCTCGGTCCTGAGGGAGAAAACTTGTCTTTCCCTGAGACTTTAAGACAGTTGTGCTTTATTTGCTGACCTGGGTATCCTTACTACTGCTTACCCTCATATTTTAGACATATTTTCTTAGTGATTGCCAAGTGGCTCAGGGAAGGAAATTTTAAATCAATTCAAGGTTTTAAACAACAGCGATCCTCTTGCTGTTTAGCTGATGCATAACAGCATTTATTTGATGAGTGATTGTATCACAGGGAGTCCCATTTGCACTGTATAAATGAATCACAGCAGGAGACATACCATCCATCTGCAGTGCCCTCTTAAGACCTGTCTAAACCTGAATCTGAGGCCAGGTCTGGCTGAAATCAACAGAGTGATTTTATCGAGACTTGAATCAGGCCTCACTGCAAAAGCGGGGGCAATATTCAGAAAGGCAGAGAGGATCTCTTGCAGGGAATTTTCTCAAGTCCCTACAGTACCTAAGGTCAGCAGAAGTAGAATTGGACTAGACTATACAGCAGTGGCTTGTTCAGGATGGGATTTAAATGCTGAGTTTAGTTTATTCCAGACTATACAGGGTGAGGTGAGCAGGTAGCAGAGTCCGTGCTCAGACACCGAGCCACTCGTCTGCACACAGAGGAGATGTTCCTTTCCCCTTATTCTGGAAGTGCTAGGAAGATAGAGATGTTAGAGATAAATTTGCTTGTCTTTTTAAGGAAAGTTGTGTTTGCAGCATTACCCTTATTGTGGATTAATATTTCTGTACAGGTAGTGACGTGGTGATTGGAGATGTCTTAGTGCTTCTTGGTGCTTCTTTGTATGCCATTTCTAATGTGAGTGAGGAATACATTGTGAAAAATCTGAGCAGAGTGGAGTTTCTAGGAATGGTGGGCTTGTTTGGGACTGTTATCAGCGGTCTACAGCTGTAAGGATCTAATATTTATTTTAAAACTAATTAAGAATATTCTACAGATGATTGCTTTTCTACCATGAAATGATGATATTGTTATTAAATTAATTCTTTGCTATGTCTGCATTTGGCCTATATGGGAATCCCTGCACTTGAATTTTATTTTTGTTGCTGATTTGGTTTATCTCCTTTTTATTTACACTACTCTTATAACAGCAATTTTAAAGTTGAAATTCTGCAATTGAACACATGCAATACTTGGCTGTATTTTTGATTTTGTTGATCTTCATGAGGACACTCAGTATGCTGAGGACTGTTCACAGGAATTTGTTTCTTAATGGATTTTCTCTGTGGAAAAGTTTAGATGATCGTTGTTAGCAGGAGTTCTTCCATATTAAACTTCAGTTTAAAATGAAGCCATGTGTATTCTTACAAATAACCACATTAGAGTAAGAGACCACATGCTCTTAAGTCTAATGAATTTTATGTTCCTTGTTTCTCATCATGATAGTTAATAATTTCCTCAAATCGTATATCAAATAAAACTGAATCTCTGAAGGATGAAAAAGCTTGGGAAGAAGGCATAAGAATTAAAGTGTCCTTGACTTTCAGGCACTTTAATTTTCAAGTATTTTTCCATGCTTGTTAGATGTTGGAGTTAGTGTCATTCAATAAAATTTCAAGCAAAAAGATAAGGGATTAAAATAAAAATGTTTATTAGATAATTTAATTACCAAAATATATATTTGAATATTATTTTTTTCTTTTTTACTATATTATATCTTTTCTCTAACTCTAGAGCCATTGTGGAACATAGGGAGATAATGAGAATTCAGTGGAACTGGAAAATTGGTATGTGTATGACAAAATTATGTGCATTTTTACAGAACACTGGAAAATGATAATCATTTAGACTTCAAATGCTGGGTTTTTAATTTTCTTCCTCTGGATGTTAAGCAGCATTCATGCTATATTGTCATAAATTTATTTTCTGCAAACTTTGCAGCTCAGCAAAGAGATAAGGTTTGCAGGATTGAACATTAAAACCTTTGAGCTCAGGTTTTGCATTTTACGTATAATGTGAGATAATTTTTCGGAACAAATTGAAGTAAGTAAAAATTAAACGTATTTAATTACAGATGTGTTTGGTGTTGGGACATCACAAGAACATTTTTTTTCTGTTGTCCTTCCTAAATGAAATACTGGAAAAATGGATTTTGTGACACATTTCAACCTCAACAGAACTGTACGTTATTACGAAATGTGGCTCTAAATTTCTTCAGTCAGCTCTTATGATAACTAGGAAAGAATGAGAACTTTCTTGTATAGATACGGTAATTTTTGAAACATAGGGTAGTCTTGGAAAAGAAGAATTTCTGCCATGTTTTTCTTAATTTTACATTCCCATATCTTCTAGGAGACCTTATCCTAGAAGATAAAAATGCATTGGTTTAAAGCATCTGAAGAATATCGGTGTTCTTTACAATCATTTTTCCATACCTTAGGAGGAAATTGTCATCTTGTTTTACAGCATTACTGTTCACAGTCTTTGCCCTGTGTATGTTTGGGCTGTATAGCTTCATGCCAGTAGTGATTAAAGTCACCAGCGCAACCTCGGTCAACCTGGGTATTCTGACCGCGGATCTCTACAGTCTGTTCTTTGGGCTTTTCATCTTTTTCTATAAGGTAAGTACCTTCATTCTTTTATGATCATTTCAGTTAAATTTTTACTCCAAAATTATAACTAAAGCATAATGTTCTTAAAAGCTCCTGAACAGTTGTTTGTGCTTGCACATTTCTACAGCTTGCATGTTCATCATCTGCAGGTGTCAATCAGGGGGAGTCATACTTAGTTAATTACATAGCATTGCACCATTAGGCAGATTGTGATTTTAAAACAATTTCACACTTGATGGAATACCTTAGAGTTAATGTTAAAAGATAGTAAATAATTTACCAAGGTCTTCAAGAAGTAGAGTTCTTGCTGTAAGCCCAATGTGGAACTGAATGTTAGATTTGGTTCATCTCTCCAGGTGTCCAAAGAGAGAGTTTGAATCTCCCTGTCCTGAAACACATTTGGTGTCTGAGAGGCTTGATTTCCAGAAATTAATATTTTCTTTTAGAAACTTAATCTGTTCTTTACCAACATCTTGAGATAAGAATCAAGCGCTCTCAGTGCTGCTGCTAAGGAGAGACTAAAGGAACTGAAAAAATGCAGAGAAATATTCTGTACGCTCTCCAAAAGGCAGTTACTTTTATTGCACTCTAAAATACTTTTGTAGTACCTAGTCAAGCTAAATGACAGCGCTAAAAAGATTTAATTCCACCCTACACTTTTTTTATCCAGAGTCATTTGTGGGAACCTAGCTTGTTACAGCAATTGGAGTAGTTGAGTCAGTTGCTCGGTGACTGGAAGAGCTTGGCGAGATGCTTGTGAACTTTGCTTCAGAACTTAATTTGTATTATTCCATGTGGTTGCTTTCTTTTCAGCATTATGGAGAGCCAGAAGCTTTTAGGTCAGATCTGTTTTGTGAAAATGAAGGCCAATTTATTTTACAGTGCAGAAGTCTGGTAATGGTAGGGTCCAACAGCAGCTAGGGTTTCCATTTCAGGAGTCTCTTAGCTCAGCTCTTTGGGATCCAAAATTTGCTCTGAGCTACAAAGCATCCACTAAGAATGAATGTAGGAAGTGAACCATACTTATATTCTAACAATTAAAAAAAATCTTTTCTAAGTCATTTCCAAACATGTCTTGTGGCACCCAGATAGCTTAACTCAAGAAGTGATTTTAAATTTATATTCATAATAGTAAAGAGGAAGAAGTAAGCAAGAGCTTTGGAGGGAACTTCTGTTCATCAGGATTTTTGGTTTATTTTGGGGAGAGGCTTTGCCCGGAGCAGATCATCCCATAATTACTAACTGCAGGGTATTCTGGTAGCAAAAAGGAAAAATGAATTAGAGAAGACTTTGGGGTTGTATTATGAGAGCATTTCAGGTATTTATTAAAACAGGATCTTGCATCTGTGGTTAGAAACAATGAAATAGCAAAAAGGGAAGCAATTATAATGCCGCATCTTTAGTAATTGGAGGATCTGAGATAGCTTAGGAACCAAGAATTGGGAGAGCCTCATTTTGACACGGCTTTTAACATAACACTTAGCATTAGAAAATCTTATTGCCAAGTTAGCCGTATAGTTTCTTTACCTATGAGGCAAAGAAACCAGGAAGGACATTTCCTGGATTAAAAAGGACCCTGGACACAGGAATCTATAAACAAAAATGCAAGGAATTGCTCTGTATGTTCCATTACCAGATGATATTTCACAGCAAGCCACTGAAGGCTTGGCTGGGCTGCACAGTGGAGTGAGCCACAGAGAGCTCTGAATTGCTGTGGTTGAACATGCTCTGAAACAGAAGCAGCACAGACATACGGCAGCTCCAGCAGACACTGGGTCCAGGAATTGATGAGGTTTTGACTTGTGCACAGTGTTTTGCTAATGCGTTCAACTTTTCAGCCCCAACCATGTCTGTTTAAAGTGAAAAGTGAATTTTGCACTTTTTGATGAGCTCTTTTTTTCTTTTATTTCACTCCATAGTGAATCTTTGCTGTGCTTCTTCCTAATGAGCTCATTATAGATGCCTGTAATCCCCCAAGAGGTATTGGAAAAGGTCTCCAAATGCTTTTGTTGTATAAACCCCTATGGAAGGGAGTTTACTGCACATACAGACACTAGATGGAGTTACAGTCCTCCAGTAACACTTGAAGTAGTCTTGAGGCTTGATAGTGAGTATAGGGATATAAGCTGCACAGGTACAACTGAAATCAGTGTCTGAAGCAATGAAGTTGCTGCAGTATTTGAAATGAGAAAAAAAAAAAAAGAAGGAAAAAAATCCCAAGGAGAAGACCAGGGAGCCCTCCCCAAAAAAGAAGGAAAGAAAGAAGAGCAGCATGGTTAAGGTTCACCTGTCTCAATAGCTGCACATGCATAGGCAGGTATTGAATCTCAGCTATGCTGCAACAGCTTTGGCACCCTGGCTTGGTGCCTGTGTATCCACTCACGGAGGAATTAATTCTGAGCAGGATCAGAGACACCTGCTGCCTTGTACACAATATGAGAGGGGGTCTGGCAGTTACTGTGACCCTCCAGTCTTGCCTGCCAGCCACATGTCCTTACATGCAAGCACATGTTTGCTCATCGTCTTAGACTGCACTCTGGAGAAGTTGTGCACATACCTCGATACAGACCCAAGCTCTGCTCATTTGATGGGAATGGGTCAGTCAGGGGTATGACCACGGACAACACTGCTGCTTCCATCAGAACATCTTAAGAGCTTAGTGCTTCCTCCTGTGCAGAGTGAACTCTTGAGTCCAAGCTTCTCCAGGCAAATCAGCCAGCAAGGTGAGGAGAGAGGGTACATATCATAAGGACAGTGTGTTTCAGTCTGGTTTTCCTTTTGCATGGTGCTGTCCAAAGGTTTCCGAGCTAAGTGACTACCAGCTAGGAATTGCAATGCCTTAATTTTAGATGCCTCAGAGTCCACTGTCCAGGTCTGCTGCACGACAAACTAGAACATATTTTGCAAGCACATTTAAGGAGGTGAGTGAATATTGACAGTGGGATGTCAGATGTGCTGTGTCCTTCATCCTACTGTTTAATCAGTGTGGTTTGGCAAAGGTAATACAGAGGACTTCAGTGAATCTGCTGAAAAGTGTTCCTGGCTGTGGATTATTTGAACACTTTGTATTGCTGAATCTGGTGCTCTGAAGTAAGCATTTATTTTTTCTGTCAAAGTGGATGAATCTTGGCAATTGTTGGACTTCTAACAGACAAGCAAAGGATAGCAAATCAAATGCCTGATGTCCCTTGGCTGTTCATACACTTACCTCACACCACTCTTAACAGAGCACAAATGCCGACCTTATAAAAGGACCTCCAGTCTCCCTCTCTTCAAGGATTTGCTGGGTGTAGAGAGCAAACCAGTTTTGGTCCGGTAATACATTTATCCAGCCCTGCAGATGGTTGAGAGTGCTACGTAGAGAACCAGCTGCTCTGGTGCCTTGCAGTAGGACGGAGGGATTCAACTCTTGCCAGGACCTGAAACATTTGGCTGCAAATTTTGAAACAAAATTCTCTTAGGAGTACAGTGTTTCAGCATTCACATGTGTAAACAACTATTCTTCAGTATCACCATATTTACAACCATTTGTTCTTTCTGTTAAGATTCTTGTATGTAGACCTAAGGAAACTCCCTGTCCAACAGTCTTGAGGATGAGATGCAGAGAAAACCAGCCAGCAGCTTGAGTCTATCTGTGAATGGAGCCTTTGAATTTTGATTTTTCAGACCTGAATACAGATATTGGTGATAATCCTCATTAAAATATTTTTAAAAAGTTTTAAAAAACAAGGCAGCATTGTCATATTTTTACGTCAGACAAGACTTAATGCATTTCTTTCCTCTGCCAGTTTTCAGGTCTTTATATCCTGTCCTTTGTTATCATCATGGTGGGCTTCATCTTGTACTGCTCCACTCCAACTCGGACGGCAGAACCCACCGCCTTGCCACAGCCCAGCAGCACCGGCTTGGACAACGCTGCGCTAAAGCTCGATGAAAATGACAGTGAAAGTCCAGCTGTAACCGTACAGTTCACAAGAGGAGAAACTGTGGTGGTCAGCACTGATTAAAGACATGGCAGCACTTCAAAAGAGAGCTTTTTTTCTTAAAAAAAAAAAAACCTGCCAAATTTCCCTCAAATATTAATCTGGGAAATTTTTCTGCTGCCAAGGCATATGTCATGCTGCACTGGTTTTAATGCACTGGATAGACTTTTAAGGCCAGATCCTCAATAAGTGAAACTGTATTGATTTACCCTTGCAGAAAATCTGGCCCTTAGAAGAAGACAGAGTAGTATTTATGTGGAGTCTCTGGAAAGTGAGAGACTGTTATTTTTAAACGCTTAATTAATTTAACAGCAAATGCTTGGGGGAAAAACTAAGCCAAAACAAGTGCTCAGGTCACTAACTGGAGCAAATATGTTTTATATTGCATTAGGGACTTAAATCTGCAAGATGCTATCTGGGGGCTTCATGGTTCCCACACCTCAGTGCCGGGTACCCTCAAATAGCATCTTGCAAAAGCCACTCAGTTTCTCACAGGGTCTAGTTCTGCAAGCCATATTACTTACACCTTCTACGTGCTGATGGACTTCATTCCTCCGCTGGAGGATTTGCTTCTTACATTCCACCCAAATGTTTGTCTCTTCATATTGCTGTATGTAATACAGCAGCTGCTGTAGCAGCCCTGTCGCAGCTGGGGCTGTTACAAGTATTTTATTTTGAATTTTGCTAGTAAGGGAAGTTTGAATATGTGTTTTTATAATAGCTTCTTTTTTTCTCTCAGTGGCCTGTTGTTTGGCGCATTCCCACTAGGTGGAGGAGGCAAAGTCAGGCCTTTGCTCTGGTCAGTAAGAGCTGAAGGATTTTTTCTTTTTTCTGGATGAGACAGCAAAAGGGTGTGAAGTTCACTTCTCAGTGAATTTCCCCCTGAAATGGGACACATTTCTGCAGAAAGACTTGGATAAAATCAGCATTTCTTTAAAAAAATAGAAGCATCTTAGCCAATCCTCATTGCAACAATGATGATATGATCTCCAAAAGGTTAAGTACTTTCAGTAGATTCACTGGCAGTTTTCCTCCCTGTCTTCATTTTTACAGTAAATGATATAAAAATATGAGGCTGCGGTTTTAACATCAGTAACACAAAACTGGGATTTTATTTTTTTTTGTACAAGCCTTCATAGCTCAGGCGTATAAAGTAACAAAAGAATAAAGTTTTCAGCAGCTGAAGAGTTGGCTCTTGGTTTGTTTATTTTTTTAAGCTAGAATTATTGCTCAGAATTATATTAATTGATTTTACTGACCAAATGATTCTTTTAATGGCTGAGCTTTGCTGTAAGAAGTAAATATGACATTTTCTGAAGATACTGGTGATCAGACAACACAGACAGGTTTTGTATACTTCTGGTGTAGTTTATTCAAGGAAAATAATTCAGCAAAAATCTTGCTTGGTTTTATTTAGCAATAGCAAAACAAATGTTGAGCAGATACTACAGCAGTGAACATTGCCTTTTCACTGAGTAGTTCATGCACGGAAGGGTGAAGAGGTGCTGATGTTTTATGAAAAGCATTTGGGCCTAGTTATCTTTTGCTTTACCACTGAAGTAAGGTTCAGGTCATGGATTAAGACACCTAAACTGGTCCTTCTATAGACATCTCTACATCTGAAGCTGAACAAGCAGCTGGAGACCAGGTGGGATAAGGAAGTCTGATGGCAGTAGATACCTAAGAGAGTCCATCTGGATGAAGCTGTAGCTCTCCAGATCAAATTTTAGTAGCCTACAACCTGAAGCTAAGTCCCACCCACTTGTACCTGTGTGATTAGTTAACTATGCAGTAACGAAGTAAAGAGCAAGCATACCTATAGGTCTATAGGTGAATGCTCCAGAACCCTGCACCTACTGGCGCATGATGGGATTCAGCTCCTAAATGTAGCTAGTTACGTATTTTGTGCAAAAAGGTTGCTGAGGTTCTGTCTAAAGTGCCTCTCTGTGGGGTGTGATTCAGTTGCCTCGGTGTCAACTGAGACTCCCTGTGGAGTCTGTGGCATCTCTAAAGGCTGGCAGGTAGGACCCAGGACCTAGAGGAGACCGGTGACCTGGAGCAGATTGCGGAGGCCAGATGAGATGCCCTATGATCTCTGAAATGGCACTGCAGCCTATGGTTGAAACATTCAACACTTCCCTGATGACCATACGGGGTCATATGTGATTATGTTAGATGTTTAATCTTTACACAGCTAAAATTGGCTGAGATCCCGGATGAAGCTTATGGCCCAACCTGCAGCATGCTCTTTCTGTGGTCACCAGGTGGCATTTCAGCATCTCTGTGGTGTTTGCTAAAACAGCTCTGTGTGTCTAGTGGTTGAGAGTGTGTTTTGGTGTGCCTGCACGTCCCATGTGCAGTGTGGCATGAAAATCAGTCTTATTTTACGCACCTCAGGAAAAATAGGCCCCTTTACACAGGGCCCATGGTGACCATTCTGTGGCTGTGAATTGCTATGCAAAGAAGAGAAAGCATGAGGCAGCAGCTGGAGTCGTAACAGAAGTGTGATGGAAAGTGTGGTCAATCAAAGGCTGGCGTCAGCAGATGAAAGCATTACCTTGGCAAATGGAAAAGGGAAAGGGAATTTAGCTCTTAAGTTCACAGCATCCCTTCTGATGGTTCCCACTGAAAGAAAAGCAGGGGCATTTTTTTTCCTTTGTGCCAAAACAAGGAATAAAAGCCCACTAGCTTGTTAATGTTGTAGCAGCTCCACCAGAGGATGATGCCTTGCTGGTGTCATGGAGTGGACATGGCAGCTTCCCCAGGGATAGCCCTGGATGTTTTCTGTTAGCACCAAGTAGCACAAACTCTTCCAGTGCACTTGGGATGGACCAGGTGGGGTCAGGCATCTGCAGTGGTGCGGATCTGGAGTGATCTGTGCCCAACAAGCAAAAAGGTGACAGCCTGAAAAGTGTTTGGAAGTGGCAGAACAAATGCCAAAGGCAGGGACCCAAGTTGGTGAGCCGCTGAAAGAAAGAGATAGACAGAGAGGCCATCCCATGGCTTCTACCCCTTCTACAGGTGAGGGGTGGGCCACATGTTGAGGCCGTTTTGAGGAGAAACCGCTGCTGGGAGCAGGAAGCTTTTGGGAAATCCTGTTTATTGATGAAGGCGGCACCAAGTCCTGTTCTTCTGGAAATGGTGGATCCTTTGCTTCCCACCAGGGCCCCTCCAGCTGCCACGCTACCTTGGCAGGTCCCGCTGTGGTGCTATGGCTCCCCTGCCTCTACCAGCTCTTCCCTAAACCTGAGCAGTGCTCCCCGGCAGCTAGAGCGGAGCTGTCCCTCTCTGCACTCCTCCAAATCCCTCCTGCACACGGGAAGGATGTTAGGGGTTGTTCTGCAGCTATTATCAGAGAGGGCTTGCATAACCCAAGAATGTGATGTGACCTTTTTGGATTTCGGTAAAGCTTTCGACAGTGTCTCTCACAGTATCCTCCTGGACAAAATGTCCAGCACACAGCTGGATAAACACGTAATGCAGTGGGTGAGCAATTGGCTGATGGGTCGGGCTCAAAGGGTTATAGTAAATAGGGTTACATCAGGTTGGTGGCCAGTCACTAGTGGGGTTCCACAGGGATCCATCTTGGGGCCGGTACTCTTTAATCTCTTCATTAATGACTTGGATGCAGGACTTGAAAGAACACTAATTAAGTTTGCTGATTACACAAAATTGGGAGGAGCTGTTGACACTCTGAGGGCAGAGAGGCCCTGCAGAGGGATCTGGACAGGCTGGAGAGCTGGGCAGTCACCAACTGTAGGAAGTTTAACAAGAGCAAGTGCCAGATTTTGCACCTGGGGCACGGCAACCCTGGATGTACATACAGACTGGGGAACGAGAGGCTGGAGAGCAGCTCTGCAGAGACAGACCTGGGGGTTCTGGTCCATGGCCAGTGAACATGAGCCAACAGAGTGCCCTGGCAGCCAAGAGGGCCAGCTGTGCCCTGGGGTGCATCAAAGCACTGCATTGCAGCCGGTCGAGGGAGGGGATTGTCCCACTCTGCTCTGCGCTGGTGCAGCCTCACCTCGAGTGCTGTGCGCAGTTCTGGGCGCCACAGTACATTAAGGATATAAAGCTTCTAGAGAGTGTCCAGAGGAGGGCCATGAAGTTGGTGAAGGGTTTAGAGGGGCAGCTGTGGGACGAGTGGCTAATGTCACTTGGTTTGTTCAGCCTGGAGGAGACTGAGGGCAGATGTCATCGCAGTCTACAGCTTTCTCACAAGGGGAGGAGGAGGGGCAGGTGCTGATCTCTTCTCTCTGGTGACCAATGACAGGACCCGAGGGAATGGCAGGGAGATGTGCCAGGGGAGGTTTAGGTTGGATATTAGGAAAAGGTTTTTCACCCAGAGGGTGGTGGAGCACTGGAACAGGCTCCCAGGGAGGCAGGCACGGCGCCGAGCCTGATGCTGTTCAAGAAGCACTTGGTCAACACCCTCAGACCTGGTGTGAATTTTGGGGTTGTCCTGTGCAGGAGGACAGGACAGGAGTTGGCCTTGATGATCCTTGTATGTCCCTTCTAACTCAGGACATTCTATGATTCTATAAATATACTTTAGTGAGATTTCCACGTGAGGTGTAGAAACCACATTTGCCTGTTTGGGATGTTTTTGACCCAACTTGCTGGTCTTTTTCTCATTGCTGAGTTGTGGTGGGGTTGCTTCACTCATTTCAAATGAGTGATGTATTAAATGGTAGAGCACATATTGGAAAACATCAGGAGAACTTATGAGCTTTTCTGTGCTAAAAAATAAAGGCACAATTGGTTCAAATGTTAATCTACAGTATTGCTTTGTTTGGGCAATAATCTCGCTAAATTAAAATACACATTAGCTGTTGTGTATTTGTCTGAGGCAGAAAATTCTACAGCTGTCCAGATGTGAGGAATGGCAGTTATCCCACCTTACGAATCTGAATTAAAGTAAGGTTTATATCTTGATTACGTGTTAAGAAATAGTGTATCCTTGACAATGTCTTCTGAGAATTTGTAGATATATTAATTAGTGTTTACATTTTTGAGGGATTGTGAAAGGAAACGGATGACCCCTCAGGTCTCTTTGCTGAGGTGATTATTGCATTAACAGTTCACTAAAGGTTTTGTGCTCCTTAAACCCATCAGCATCAACAGGCTGTTTTTGAAGATATTAACTCTCCAGTGCAGCAGAATCAAGGGGGAGACACCTACATTTGAAGTCTGGATGCCACTATATTTGTAGTGCAACCACAAAAATGTTTTAATTAGGTGATTAGTTCATACTGCCGCTATGACAGGGCAAAGGTCACGCTTGTGGCAGTGTAGTATGTCATATTTCTAAACATGGCATTATATTTCCAGGTTTGTATTAATTTTAATTTTGTTTGGAACATCAGTCCTCTCCCACGTCCAATGGTCCCTTTGAGGGATGGTATTTTATTCTCCATAATTAGTAGTATAAGCAGTGGTAATGTAATGTAGGTTTTATCTGAAACTACATAAAAGCATGTATTGACTCAGACTTTGGCTGGTCTTCCAAACACAGGACTCTCTCGTGGTGTGGTGTGAGTGCACAAACAGTAACTAATCTCAATATATTACCGCTGAAATCAAAATTGTGTGAAACACATGTAAGATTATAAACACATCCCATTAACTAGGGATTTGTTCTTCCAAGGCTTTTAAAAAATGACTATAATAGTAGATTGTAATCCGATTCAAATTAATTGGGCCAGACAAGGACTTCTGAGCTGCAGCATGCCAGCCCAGATTCCCCATCAGTTACACTGGGACAGTTTATTGATTTGGCTGGCTTATATTCTGAACTGAGAACTTAAAAACTCTGTTTCACAGACATAGGTTGTGGTTCAACTTCATATAAAATATTTTCATTCTACATTGTCTGTAATTAATGTTAAGATGTGTATTAATGCCACCAAGAAGCTCTGCTTCCAGCTTTCAGTGAGGACAAGGTTGATACTTTTTGTCAACCCTTCTGTTGATGACCCCATGCCTTTCCCATACCCATGGTGCAAGGCTCTCTTCTCTCTCCTTGTGACCCCACTGGCTGGGGGGAGGCCCTCCGGCAGCCCAAGAGGGTGGCCAGCTACACATCGATGGGTGCGCATGGCTGGTGTCCTACTCTTCCTCGCCCTAAATTTCTATTCCCATCCCTTTGGAGTGGCTACCTGGGCAAAGAGGAGGCAAAGCTGATTTGCAGAAGGGCTCTGCATCACAAACCAGCACCGTGGCGTAGTCCAGACTCTGAATAGAAGAGGTAGTTGAAGTGTGACCTTGCAAAGTCCTAAGCACGGGGTGCTGGTCCCCCGAACCTGCTCTGCATGGGATGGGGGCCAGATATACCACCCCTACTTGCTGTCTGTCCCATGGATTGGAAGGAAGTAGCTGCAGATTCTTTAAGAAAGATGCATTGCTTCAGAGCACAAGTGACACATGTATTACTCCTGGGGAAACAAATGTTCCGTTAATGAATCACATATGCCAGCTCATCTGGTCCCTCTGAAAGAAGGTGCAGGGATGAGTCTTTAATGTATCTTTCTAACATTGGAATAAGCTGGAATAAAAAAATCCAGCTGTCACTTGCATTAAACCCAAGTATCCAAATAAAAATGTGTGACATCCAACCTCCCTCCAAGGTTTGGTTACAAGACATCAAAAATTATCTGGCATCAATATGTCATGATGTGTTAGAAAAAGAAAAAATTGGTGAGGCAGTAATTGAGTGGTGACATTGTCTGTGCCACAGTTTGAGGGAGAGGACGACCTTTTGGACATCAGCTATTTTAAGCATTTTGACCTTTCCTAAGTTGCACATACTCAGTTCTATATAATGTGATATCTGGGACAAGCATATCAGTTCTTGTCAGTACCGTTCACTCACACTTTATGTATTGTGGGATATTCCATTGAATTATACATACTGTCTTGTAAATATATCTTTCAGTCATTTTAGGAAGTTTGACAGAGAGAAGCTGCACAAGCTACGTGATCAATCATGAACAATTTTGAGCAAGCAGACAGGAATTCCTAAAAGTGCAAAGTGAAGGATCCTGGGAGTGTCTTGGTCTTCCACCAAAATTCAAGTGTTAAGCAATTTAACTGTTAGACCTGATGAGAATCTGATAAGCTGTGATGTTACAGCATTTAATTTTTAACTTGGGACTATGCCTAAACCTACACTTGTCAGAAAAACAGCATCCAAGGTGTTGGGAGTCTTGCCCTCCTGAGCTTGCTCTTTGCATTCCTTGGAGGGAGCAATTCATCTCCCTTGGAGATGTCAGTGTTTGTTTATTGAGAGTTCTTGTTTTGGTGCCTAGTTTTAGGTGGAAGCAAGCCAAGTCTAGAGACCCCAGCCAAGCGCAATGCCCCATTCTTATGGGCATTGGTATCTGTAGTAAGGGGCTAAGCTGGAAGTTTTACAATTCATGTGGGAGATCAGAGAGGCACAGAGAGATTTTCTTAGCCACTATAGGAAGTCCATGGCTGGTTTGACATGTTTTGTGTGCAGAGGTATCCAAAGTGTGCATCCTTCACTTTTCTCCGTATGTAATCTAATTTTCCTTTTGTAAAAAGCATTCAAGACTGAAAGTTATAGATTTAATAGAAAAGAAGGAAAAATCTGATTTGTACAACACAGGTCAACGCATTGCATATGATTGCTCAGAATCAAATGCATAGGCTTTAGTTAAGTTGCAGTGTCTCTTTAAAATCTTGATATTAAATTCCCAAAGCAATATCAAGTTACTGTCTTCTGAAAGTAGGAGAATTGAATTTTTTCATGAGCTGTCTCTTGGATATATAAGGAATGAAGAGAGAAAGTTATACTTCTCAGAGCTCTCAGAGTATGCAGCCTCCAAGAGCAAGTTCCCATGCCCTTCAAGACTGACGTATTTTTGTTAAGCTACCGGCTGAGAACAGTTGTGATATTTTCATCTTAAGTGTATGGCCTGGGGTCAGTATCACCAAACTCAAGCCCATGACATCACCCTATTCAAAATAAAGTTTGTTTCACCAGCTCTTCTCCAGCTGGTCTCCATAGCCATCAATACCATAAACCTGCACAGCAAGCAAGATCACTGGGACTACAGGTTGAAGGTGTGTTTTGCTCTGATAAGTCGGAGTGTCCAGAGTACTGAAAAGAATGGACAATGTATACTGAAACTACATTACAGATGACTTCCACAGAAAGCATTAAAGAAAATGGCTAAAAAAATTATAGAGACGTATTATTATTGTACGAAATGAAATTTGCATGTTTATTTAAGAATGTTAAGATATTTTTATAGAAATACCAAAGTTTATTAAATACTGGTGGCTGGAAACAGTGCAATATCTCCAGAAGTGCAAGTCACTGAAAGTTTATATAAACAGCAGCTAGTGACAGCAGTTGCAATTCTTCAGGAATATTCTTGACGCTACAGCAGTCGAGGGCAATCTTGCTGCTCTTCAGCACCATCTATTGACACCATATCTAATTACTTTAATTAGGAACAGCACTTGGATAGGCAAAAGCGCACATTCCACAACACAAAAATGTAACTCAATAAATGCATGACCAAGGAAGTAAGGTAAACGTGGCAGGAACAGGACTGCGCAAGAGTATGGCTGCTTGCCAGTAGTCCAGAAAAGATTAGTTTTGCTTTAAGTCAATATTATTTAAATAAATACTATTTAATAAACCCAATAGCTCATCCATACACAGCTCTTTGTAACAAAGTGGGGAATGTTTTAGGTTTTAGCTTCAAACTATTTAGCTAATAAAAAAACTCCTCCTTGAAAAATTAACCAAAACTATGACAATTCGAACTGACTGAAAAAGCTTCCTCAGGGTGGAAAGATGCGACCAACTTCAAACAAGCCACTGCTTCATGTTCTGATGATAATGTGTGTGCGTGCATAGTATTTGTGCCCTTGAAAAAATCAGTGAGTACTTAAAAACCTGTACAGGTATAGCATAGTACTTGCTTTGCTGCATTGTTTGCAGCACAGCTTTTTCAAATCAGTTGCGAGGAGACTACAATGCTCCTTGAAGCTCAAAAATCTTTGTAATTTGTCTCCCTCTGCCATCAGTGTAAGTGCCTGTTGGACTACCCTGAAGAAATTACTTTCATTTGATAACGTTTATACCTTGCATGTGTTAAAAAAATAAATCCTGCTGGGTAATCCTATCTCTTGTAACATCTGTAAATTAATTTGTTTCTTGAGAGCAAGGATGTTTTATAACTCACAACAAAGCTAAAGTAGCATGACTAAATTAAGAGGAGCATTCTGGCAGCTGGAATGCAATTACAGCATAAATGTACACACCATGTTAATGAGAAATTAAGGTTATGAATTAAGTGAAATGGGAATCAGTGCGCACAGATACAGTTCCTTCCTTCCTAGTGTTTGTCTAGTTGTGCTAACATGAGAAATGTTTGCATTAGCTAGATGCAATCCGAGGACTACCTATGGATTTCATGCGAGCAGACATGAGGTGCCATCTTATCTCTGCGTTGTACCAGCTCGTGGGCAATGACGCACACTGTGCTCTGTCAGAGAGATTTTGCTCTTATTCTGGTTGTTTTCCTTAGTCTAAGGGAGGTGTTTGGCAGGAAGCATGCAGTTGCTCCATTTGCAAAGAAACACAGGCAGGCAGGGCAGGGTGCCAGGCACCACTCACCCACCCCTAACCCTTGCAGGATCTGCCATGGGGCTTCCCCCAGGACAGCAGAGAGGACCCGTGGAAGCCCAGCCCTTGGCTGGGATGCATTGCAGCCAGGGTGGTTTCCTCAGGATCTGTTTCCAGTGGAGCATCATCTGCCAAAGGCAGGTGTCCCTTGGTCTCTGCAAAGAGCATCCACCATGGCAATGGGCTGTCATGGGCTCCTCAGCAGCATTGGCCTGTGCTCCCGAGGACAGGGTGAAGGTACAGGGCCCCAGTTCATCTTAGCTGCATTGAAACCTGGGACCAGTCACACTTTCTGGGGCCCACTTTGAATTACAGAGGTGATGAGTTTTCCTGGAGGGGATTTTCAGCAGGGGGCAAGGACCACATGGTAGGATTTGGAGTCACATCAGTCCTTCATCCTTGTACAGACACAAGTTGCAGAGTTGCTACACAAGACCGACAGACTGGCTTCTGTCTGGGAGGCATTAACACTGGATGCAAACCACTGTACAAGACACCTTCTCCCAGAGCCCAGTCACTGGCACAACCTTATGGCTGTGTCTATATCAGTAAATAAAGAGGCCATTTTCTGGTCCCTAAGCCAAGGGCACAGTGGCACAGATGGAGCTGCAGGTTCAACCACAGCTGAGGACTTGCTTCTGCAAAGAGGAAGGCATTCCCAGCTTCACTGCAACTCATATCACAGAATCACAGAATGGTAGGGGTTGGAAGGGACCTCTGGAGATCATCTTCTCCAGCCCGCCTGCTTGTGCAGGGACACCTAGAGCAGGGGGCACAGGACCGTGTCCAGGCAGGTTTTGAATGTCTCCAGGGAAGGAGACTCCACAGCCTCCCTGGGCAGCCTCTTCCACTGCTCTGGCACCCGCACAGGAAAGAAGTTTTTTCTCAGGTTTGGCTGGAACTTCCTGTGTTCCAACTTGTGCCTGTTGCCCCTTGTCCTGTCCTTGGGCACCACTGAAAAGAGCCTAGTCCCATCGCCCTGACACCCACCCTTTAGATATTTATAGATATTGATGAAATCCCCCCTCAGTCTTCTCTTCTCCAGGCTGAACAAACCCAGGTCTCTCAGCCTTTCCTCAGAAGGGAAATGCTCCAGTCCCCTGATCATCTTGGGAGCTCTCTGCTGGACCTGTCAGTTGACTAATCTCACATTTTCATGTGAGCAGTTAAAGGAAAATGCAGGTTCAGAGTGAAGCCATACTCCAACATGATTAGCAGATAGCACAGGACAGGAAAAAGGTATTTTTAAGAGCTAACATTTTCAGGAGTTAGCGTTTCAATGTTCTGCTTTGAAACTGAGGTCAATTTAATTTGTAAAAGGTACAAAGCATAGAAGAAAAATTTGTTTTGTTGCAAGAACCAGAAAGCATACTTTCTACTGGTTTTACTCAAAAAAGTCTAGTTCATTGCATACAAGTATTAAACCTTCCTATGACTCAGAAAGGCCTCTGGGAAAGCTGAAGTAGCAGAGCCTCCAGCCACCTGGGGAAAAGGAAAAAAAAAAGAAAACAAAAAAAATCAATTCAGTATCTCTGACAACACTTAGCAAAAGTCAGTGAGAACTCTTCATTTTCTTTCGGGTCCCATCAATAGGCTGGCCTAATATAGCCCTCTGGCAACATTTTGGCAAAACTGCTAGCACAGGTGAGGTTACTCCACTGGTCTTACTCAAGCAGTTCTCTGTCCTTCTTAAACTGGGGGCCCAAAAGTGGACACAGTACTCCAAATGTGGTCTCACTAGGGCAGAGTAGAGGGGGAGGATATCCTCCCTCAACCTGCTGGCTACAATCCTTTTAATGTACCTCAGATTATTATTAGCCTTCTTGGCCACAAGGGCACAGTGCTGGCTCAGGGTCAGCTTGTCCACCAGCTGACCTGACTCCCAGGTCCTTTCCAACAGAGCCACAGGATTCAGTAACCTATCCACATCTTCCTAAGAGAAAGGCTGGGGTGACTCAAGTTTAGGCCGTTCAGGTAAGTGCATTCCAGTTTCATTATTATAACTGAGTCCTTCAGCAACTTGCCTAGCTTGCCCGAGAACTACACCTCCTTGACCTCTTAACCACACTGCAGCTCTATAGAATATTGTATCTTTTGCAATGTAATTCGTACAGTTATCTATGATAAGATTGAAATCTTGAAACTCACTGAGGTTTTTATAGCCTTGAGCATCTAACCGCTTTCGCATAGTAGAGAAATCCATAGGGTGTTTAATATGATCCAAATAGTCTGGAACCTCTGTAAGGTTCACTGGTTGAGCAAATATATGAGCAGAATCCTTTTCCTGCAGCTGATCTGACAAACACCAGAAAAACATTAAATTTAACCTCTGCCTTCAATTTGCTTTTTTCTTTTATTTTTTTCCTGTTTTGCTTGCTGAACGTGTTTCTCTGCCCAATAATATCAAAACCAGATGTTGGTCTAGCAGAAAGGAGAAGGGAGCAAGAATAAAAGGAACCCTCCACCAAGGTGCGCTTCCTCACACACAGACTTGCAGTAACTGTTTTTCTGAGACACTGTGAAGCATCATGTACTTCAGCTGGTGCTCAAGTTCTGGTCACCTGCAGCAGCGCAGAGCAGAGCCTGCCCAAGGCAGGGTGCTGGGGCGGGTGGCAGTACATCCCTGGTGTTTGCCAAAGCCTGAGAAAAGCATCTCTCTGAATGGGAATGGCAGCAACTGGAGGAGACACTGCACTGGGTGAGGGCTTCGGCCATTTCAGCATAGCAAACAGCTGCGGGCTGGCTGTGCCTACAGCCAGAGGCTGCGTTCTCTTTGCATAGTGCTCACCCCTCGTCTTCCCTGGGCTCTGTGGAAGACCCTCGTGACTCTAAGATGTTGGTTATTATTTTGGGGTTTTCTAGTTGCAAAGAGTCTGAAAAGGGGTGAAGGGTGAGTTGCAGTCCGCCTGCAGAATGGTTTTATCTCCTGAAATTGAGGACGCATATCAAAGGCCCTGGCAGGTGGCATCAGGGATCTGTCTGGTGGCTGAAGTCCCCCAGGAGGGTGCTAGGAGGCTGTGGAGGGTAGCAAGAGCCCAGCCTGGTGCAAGCCTTGTCCACGTGCCCACCTGGAGCGGCCCTTGACCGGAACCTTGTGCTGGTTTAGTTTCAGCGGAGGCTGACTGATTCACTCCCAAGAGACTATCTGGGAGGGAAGTGACCTTTTAGCAACATGGATGACCAGGACAGCAGGATCCAGGAGTCAGTGAGGAAGGTAAAATATTCAAGACCCATTGATTGGCCCTGCACAGGAGTGGTGTGATACTGCTCATGTCCCTACAGCTACACTCCCTTCCTTAAAGCTGGGGCCTCATGGATCTACCTTCCAGGATGAACTGCTGGTCTGTGCTGGTCTTCCCCAGATTTGTTTTGGGGAAGTCAAACAGCACAGGCTACAATTTGCCGACCCTTATTTCATTTCCTGTGTTTCACCCAGTGAAAGCTGTGGCAGAAGTCAGCTGCACCATCAGATAGCTCAGGCAATGTCAATGGGAGAGGACCTAACAATTCTTCCATGTCCCCAGGTCTGGATGTGCAGCATGATCCTGTTGGGACACCATTTCAGGGGACCAAGCAGCTGCAAATGTACAAGGCTCACCTCACTCACACTCCAGGTTCCTTTTATAATGTCCTTTACTCCCCTCTGCTGTGTGCTTTCTGCAATGAATCATTTGGGTGCCAGGAATCTGCACGTACTTCATCCAGGAACAGCCAGTGACGAGCGTTAGTGCAAACTTCATTAATGCCGGTGCGATGGCAGCCTCTTAAATGTCAAGCCCATGCGCATGCTTGGGCCCTGCTTTCTGTCAGTGAGGTCTATTTTTGTTAGAGGGCAGCCTGTGAATTTGCAGAGCACACACTTTTCATCCCTTAATGCTGCTCTGCAACGTCAGTATTGTCCACTGCGATGGGCTGAAGATTTTGGGATGAAGGGGAGACAAGTCACCCAGAGGAGTGAGTGAGTCACTTCAGAGGCTCCAGTAAGCTACTATGACTGCTGCTAATAAAATATAAAATGCTGCATCAAACACTCATCTGGCTTTTCTGTAAGTGTTTTCAAAACTACTTGCAATTTTGAGGTGTCTGTTGTCACTCCCATCTACAGTTCCTTCACAGATGTTTTGATCGCTTTTGAATGACTGCTGGGAATAAAGATACTGCATCAAGGGACGGGAATGATTTATCCAAGCATGAAAGACATTTCAAGACAAATGTCCCAACCCAGGCTGTTAACCTTGAGACCCCAACATGAGGATTATGGTCTACTGAGAGCTAGCAACTTTTTTCTAAAGAAAAGGACCTTTCATCTCAGTATTGAACAAAGAGAACTGGAGACCTGCTACACTTTCTTTCTGCAAAGGAGTACAACTGTCTTTTTGGTAGCATTATCAGGCTGCTGGCAGAACTCAGAGTCAGGTTTGTAACAAACTGAATGAAGGTTGTTTTAAAGAAGACCTGCATTTTGCTTTTTAATTTGCTGGTAGTGTTATGAAGTTTTCCATAGGGACTGTCTCAATTTGCCCCAGGTCATTTAACTGCCATTCAGTTATCAGAAGTGACAGATCAGAGAAATTTAATTAAAATGATCCAATATTCAGTTTTGATTATAATTTGGGGATGCTGCATATTGAGTTACTTGTTACTGGATCAACCAGTCAGCATCAAGGAAGAGCTCTCTGAGGACTGTGCCCCATATCCTCCAGCCAAAACTGATAGATTTGTGTAAGTGAGGTACTGACCACATACCAAAGCCAAGACTGGTTGTGGGCTTAAAGGTCAGTGCAGGACAGGTTCTGACCTGTGACCAAATCCTTCACTCTCTTCCCTTAAAAAAGGAAAGAGAGAGCAGATGACAGCTGCCGATCTACTTTTTCCCAGTAGGGGATTAGAATCATAGAATCATTAAGGTTGGAAAAGATCTCTAAGATCATCAAGTCCAACCGTCAACCCAACACCACCAGGCCTCCTAAACCGTGTCATGAAGTGCCACCTCTACATGTTTTTTGAACACCTCCATGGATGGTGACTCCACCACCTGGAGCAGGGCAGCCTGTTCCAATGCCTGACCACTCTTTCAGTAAAGAAATTTTTCCTAATATCCAATCTAAACCTCCCCTGATGCAGCTTGAGGCCATTTACTCTTGTCCTAATCCACAGGATTGTCCTATGGATGCTTTTGCTGGATGAATTTTTGTTACACTCCTGCTTTGATTGACTAATGCTGGCTAAAATGAACTTGCATGCATTGGTCTCCCCTTTCTGTGATCAACCATAGCAAGGTTAGTCCTGCCTGACTATGGACACATGCCTCTGCAGTGGCTCCTGTCAGCATGGTCTGGCAGGTGGGATGCAGTCCTGAGCAGCTCTGTGGGCCCTAGGAATGAGGGTCACAGGCATGAAGCCCACCCCCCCGTCTCACCCCTCCTTGCTCTGCTGCTGAAGGCCACACAGACAAGGGTTGTTTGCAAGGATGCCATGGTGTGATGGAGCAATTGAGTCACCTGAGCATGAGCTGTGGCAGCCAGCCCTGGGGATGTGCCCTGCATGGGCAGACCTGAGGCTCGCTGACGTCCCAGCATGGTTGTGGTGCTGTTGAGCACCTGACCATCTTGTTGCCAAGATGTAATCCTGCCTGCTTCAGTCATGCAAAGCTGATAAAAAAACCCTCTTTATTATGAAGGACACACACTTCTCTGCATGCTCTGATGCTTGCAATGAAAGCCCCACCATCAGCAGAGCATCGCAACTGGATTTGCACAAACTCATACGGTTCCAGCTCTGCCCGGCCTGCAGCAGCCTTCAATCAGCACAGCATCAAGATACAGCGGGATTGTGTCCTTCTGGGACTTCTTCCCATCCAATTAAGCTTCTGTGTGCTGTGATCTCTGTCTTAGTAGTAAGTTGATCCTCTGGCGGGATATTCAGTCAGAAATTAATTAGTGAGAGCAAAATGTTGTGAATACATACAGTATTAAACGTTTATTCTAATAACCTAGTTAATAATTTTGCTTCTTCAAGCAAAGAAGGCAAGTAGTGTGAATTCCAGCGCTTTGATCAGGTGGTGATATTTTGATGCTAAGTTGCTAAGATAAGAACCTAGACCAATAGTGTTATACAAAAGCAATTTGAAAGTACTTTGGTACTTTTAAAAGTGCCCTTTTTGGAAGATGGACCAGGTACTCAGAAAAATGTCTATGCCTCAACATGACACCACCAAAGGTTCATTCTGTATGAGATGGGGAGGAAGCTATGCACATCCTTCTTTAGAAAGGTAAATGTATTGAGTTATGAAGCACGTAAGACTTTGATTATTCTTCTTAGGCTCTGTCATGAGTGGAGGCTGCTGGGAATCTCAGTGATACAGGTAGGACCAGGATTCAGGGCAGGGTGCAGGAGAACACCCCCTCTGATGCCACTACCCCTTGCTCTGCTATTTCTGCCTGGCTGAGGCAGAACATGCCCAAGAAAACCACATTTCTGCTTCAGTGTCTAGCTACATTTCAGTTTTATCTGCTTATTCTTTTCATTCATGTTCCGTGAAAAGGTATGTAGACTTTATCTACTTAGTACAGAGCTTCACCATCTGCCAGTGACATTCAATATTCCTTTTTTATTTTGAAATGGCCTAATTGACTTGAGGTCATGTTGCAATGACAGGTCTGCAGGCAAACCTTGCTTTGGGTATCTGATGAAGCTGTGGGAGTCAACAGAAGCATTTCCTTCTCATTTTGAAATGGAGAGAGCACATACCTAGGTGGGAATAATGAGTTTGACAATTTACACTGATACTTATGTGAACCCATTTAACATAAACACCAGAGCAGGCAAGCTCCAGCATACCAAAGCCCTGAAGCTGTGTGCAGCGCTGGAATCTGTGTTCAGCAGATAATAACACAAACAATAGCTTCCTGTGTTCAGTACAACAGATTAGCAGTACTCGTCTGCAGGTTTACTGCAGTAACAGGAGGCAATTTAATTCTGGCATTTTGAAAGTAGTTATTTTACCACTTTGGCACAAAGGCAAGGATGTGAGGGGCGCTTTTCCACATCTGGGACTCTACTTATAAGCTAGCAGAAGATTTTTCCATTCTGTAATTCTTTTTCTCTGTTTACTTTAATATAAACCTTATTTTCTTGACACAAAATTCCTAGTGTTCACTACAAGCCACTGGGACACTTGCTCTTACCAGCCTGCCATCATCAACAAACAGCACAGAAATATTAGTGATGGATAGGCTTGGAGCTGTTGGGAGCAGAGGGCATATGGCTCACAACAAAAGCTGCGCATGGCCAAGTGCGATCATTCTTAGAAGAGTGAGCTTAGGCAGGTATTTAACTCATTAAGCTGGCGCCAGAGCTGTGGCATTTGTGCCCTCTGCTTGGCAGAGGCTTGAGCCTGGAATACTCCAGATTCCTCTCTGTGCCCCCTCATCAGCTGATTGGAAACCTCAAATCTTTCTGAACAGAAAAATAATTGGAAAAGCTTTGTCACATTTCTCCAAGTTTAAAAATGCAGTTCTAATTATCTGCAACATTCTAACTGGCTCCAGAAACTGGGATAGTACTCATTTGTTAGATACCATCAGCCTTGATAGCCATAAGCTCTTCCTAAATAGAGGGGAACTATAATAAGGAAAGTGATGTACTACAGTCTGTTACCTGATTTCTCAGCACTGAAGTGCTTTGAATAACCACTTTTGGTATCTGTTAGTTTGGAAATAATGTCAATTATTGCTTCAGACCATCTCTACCTGGGCTAGCCTAGTTCTGGAAGGGGCCTTAAGGAGTCAAACTTCTGTGATTTGTAAGTGGCCGACATTAGTTGGTCGAACACCAAATAGATTTGTCTGCAGTGACTTTACTGTGCTCTGTTTTGATCTTTAGATTTTTCTTCTTAAGAGCACTGCCTTGCAGACAGCACACTTCAGTTAAAAGTCCCTGTCTGGAGGAAGAATTTCAACTGTAAAGGTGTTAGACTATTTTCGAAGCTTTTTTTTTTTTTGTCAGATATAAGATCTATACTTGCCTACAGTCAACAACTTTGAAACACCATAAGCAAAACAGAAGCCATCAACAAACTGCATGAATATTTTAGAAGGATATTTAATTATTTATGGTGAAGCTTCAGCATATTCTTGATATAAAACTTCAATGTAAAGTAGTTGCCTTGAGATACACTTCTCCCTGATCTGTACTGTACCACTGGGAACAGTTTATAGGGCTTTTATTTATCAGAGAACATCAGCAACATTTAGTTAACTTACAAGAAGTGTATTAAAGCTACTTTGCATACTGGGTTTATGGTATTGTTTGGTTGCTGTTTAGGTATGCAGGAGTCAGCACAGGCTTATTGGGTTTCTGCTTGCAATACTGGCACAATGTGGGCGCGTGAAGTACAGGTTACTTAGAAAGCAAGGAAATAAGCTTCTCAGATAACACAATGAAACTGCCATGGTCTGAGCAGCTATGTGGATAACCAGGACCCCAGAGGCTGAGACAGGAGACTCAGTCTGCCACAGGACTGTTAGGTGGCTGGAGAAAGTAATTTGATGTTCCAAACTCAAGTTTCCCAGGTATTGGAGGGGGAACAGGAAGACATCAGCTTCCTTTGTAAATCCTTCTGGAGTTAGAGATGAGAAGTAGTTTATGAGTAGTCTGGTACTCAACAGTCTTGAGGGACTGTGAGTTAGAGATGTGCTAGGAATGTAGTTAATTTCTAAAAGTTAATTTATCTAGCCAGACAAGAATGACATTTCCTTCCAGATGTCCATAAAAGTGCCCTTGAATGTGCAACATTGATTTTATTTGGTAGTACTAATGAATCTGGCATTATAATTTGCCCTACCAGAACAGGTGGCTGTGTGTCACTCTCCTCTGCGTACCTGGCTTTCTTGGGGAAGCTGGATGTGGCATTAGAGAGTTGGAGACAGACCTGAGATTGAGCTTCTCTCCTTGGCCTGTCCCAGGTTTAAATCAGAGAGAGAATGAAGATGGTTGGCATGAGGGCAAATGAGGAATATGGGCTGAAATGGTAATACAGATTTGCAGGAGATAAAAGCAGGTTTCTCAGAAACACTCCTCTTACCACCAGCCTCTCTCCCAGTACCTGGTCTGAATGCTTACCCTGGCTTTCCAGGTTATTTTTCCCCCTTCTGCAAAAGAATCTTAGCATTTCCTGTATTCATAGCATTGCATCCAAATAGCCAACAGAATATCAATTAATTTTCCAAAAAATTTCAGATTTACCAAGTCAGAAGATGTTAAATGCTCACTGATGCATCAGAAAATCATTGCTGAACCTGGAACCTGAAGATAGCTTTCCTGAGGTCCAAGCTGGTGCCCGCTCCCACAGCTGTGGGGTGTGCTCCTCCTGCTGCAGAGGCATCCAGATGTGTCACCTCTTGATGGAGCTTGGGTCACTGTATGACATGTTTGGTGGTCTAAGTCCTGTTCTCATTAAGACATCATAAACAGCAGGGTAATTAGGCTAGAAAGGCAGATTCACAGGCAGATTTATTGCACATTTATTGGTACAGCCAGTGGATAGGAAAAAAAAAAGATTAGGAATGGAGAATGGTGTAGTCTTACACAGTAGCAGAACTAGAGGGAGTGAATTTCACAGCCTCTGCTGGGAGTTCATCTTTTCTTTGACTACTGCTAGCCTATACCTGCTGGGCATCACTTTTATCTTTGACTCAAAGGACACTTCTGAAGAATTTTTAAACTTGAAAATATCTCATAATCTAAGGCATTTCAAAGGGGGAAAAAGAGACTCTGGACCTACTTGAAAGGATGTCATTACACTACCCTCTGTAAAAGCACTGGTTTTTTCCCCTCTATGTGAAACAAAAGAGCACTGAAGGAAAGAGAAAGAAAGAAACCCAATGCTTACCCAAATGCCAAGTCAATACACTTGAAAACCAAAGCAGCATGTGGAGACAGGTTTATTTAGCACTATGCCTGTGATTTTTTTAGTCACCTTGGGAGCTTTTAGGCATGTGTGTCCTGGAGATCTGAGATGAGGTGAGGGGCTTGCCTTCTACAAAAAGTAAGTTTTTTGCCCTTGTGCTCACAGAGGAAATGTGATCCAAAGGCTTAAATCAAGAGACCTCCTTAGCTGCTGCTATTTAAAGAAAATTGTTCGATTTTGGGAGAATCTGACTTATGATATTTAAATATTTGAAGCTGGCAGTAGTAACCCAACTCTCTGTTTCTCCACTTAAAACTTTGACAGGCTCTTTGCAAAGTAATCATGGTGCTGACAACACACAGGGATGTGAGTCTTCCCTATTTGTGCAAGAATTCACAGTAAAGGCACACCTTTGACCTTTGGTGTTTTGAAACCAAAACAAGAGGAAAAATAAAACCAAGCTCCAAATCCAATTGTACGTTGATTTAACTGGCTTGGAGCCCTTCTTCAAGTAAAATCCTGTAAGAGAAGACTTGATGATCTGAAGATTTTATTCATGTCTCAAGTTGAGATCCAGCTCTTCTAGCAACAAATCTACTTTGTAGGTAGGAAATGGGAAGTTTCTCACATTGTTTTCAGCCCAAGAGAGTAAAAGGAAGGACAATCATGTGTCATTTTGCAGCTACCTTCTTTTGGTGCTAACAGAAATGTGTATCATTGAAATTACTACTGCATAAAAAGTCACTGAAGTAACATACTGAGGCATGGCAAGATACAAGCTTGTTGAGCTGGCTTTTGTTTCTGATATGGAAAGCCCATATGGAGAATGGGGTTGTTATGGAAGCTTTTCCTTTAGGTAGATCATGTGAGCTCTTGGACACTTTTGTCTTACATGGCAAATTGACTATCACTGTACTAGGCACATAAGCTATTCCAGTACAGCACTCTGTGTCATTGCTGTATTGACAAATAAAAGTCTCCTTTCCCATACGGACAAGTACAGGGAACATCAACTGCCTTTCCATTCACTGTGCACCTACACAACAATTCTTCTGCATGTGTGAATTTGCTGCAGAGGCCCTTATCATCTAGGGGACAAGTTTTTAGATCAGTACTGCTCTGTGAACCCAGTAGATGTCCATGCACATCTACCTAATTTCTGGGGTGCTTACTTGTTATCTTGTTGTGAGAGATAGCCTCGTTAAATTAAAAAAGGGACCAAGTGCATTAGCACTGAGCTTGGGCAGAGGAGGTGGGGGGCATGTCTGTGGCTCATCTGAGCTGCTGCAGAACACCATGCAGATTTTGAGGTTATAAATGAGTTTTAATCTACATTGACAATTGTGTGCATCCCTGCCTTTCCTCTAAACTGCAGAAGCAAGAGCAATTAGTCTGATTAAGAACTTGACTGTAGAGCAGGCAATATGGGCTCTAATAAAGCCAGCATGCTTTTTCATTAAATCAATTTGCATAATGCAATTCTATGAAGCATTTTCTTCATTTTTCAATGTTGTTTTAATTCACTGAGCTCCTTATTAATTGCTAATAAAAAACATAGCAAGAGTTTCCATTTTAAGGGCCTCCTCTGCCTTTCTGAAGTAAGAAGTTCAAAGCAAAATACAGTTTGGTAGCTTACATTCTAACATACCTCAATGCAAAACACTATCCTATCAGAGATGTTTGATAGGTTGGAGGACGCTGTCATTGTGGAAGGTGGGCACAGAGAATATGCAGCCTGTGAAATAGCCCTCTGGTTACCATGCTTTTAAGTGCTGCCAATGCCTGTCTAAAGCTCAGTGGCTGAGATATCCATTTCCTGCTCACCCTGAGTGGATTGTTTTGTTCTGGAACCAAAGTAGCCTCCAGCCAGGTCAACACTAATGTGGCAGAAGTAGTAGAGATAATGTTTAATTTTTCTGGTATCCCACACATTCTGCTCTGAGGGGCCAATACCTTACCCAAGGTCTGGACGTGTACGTGTTCTGTGTGTTTTGACTTCATGCATTCAAAACACCACCAAACAGAAGCAGAATGAATAAATCGTTGGTGTGCTGGGAGCTGAGCAGTCATACCAACATGGAGAAGCGTTTGGCCATAGCAGCTGCCTTTGCTTTTGGGAAACAAGGGAAGACTGAAGGCCCTCCTTGGTTAGACATCATGGAAAACTACTGCATGTGGGCAAGGTGAGGAGGGTGGTGGGACACTGGAACAGGTTGCTGAGAGAAGTTGGGGATGCCCCATCATTGGAAGCGTTCAAAGTCAGGTTGGACAAGGCTTTCAGCAACCTGATATAGTGAAAGCTGTCCCTGCCCACGGTTGAGGGCTTGGACTAGATCTTTGACCGTCCCTTCCAACCCAAACCATTCTCTGATTCTATGATAAAGTGATGCATATGGACCCTGGGAACAGAGATGTTTCCTAATGCTGTGACAGAAAAACCTCAGTAGGAAGGAAAGGTGTGGTAGCTGCTGTATACTTGTGAGAGAAAGAGGGAAACTACCAAGATTCAGCTCTGTAGACAACCAGAGAGGTGCTTTCTGTGAAACCATGAGAAAAAGAAATGAAAGTATAGAACTTGGTGATGGAAGGAGTCACGGCCACAGACAATGTGTGTTGCTGGTGGTCTCTTACTATGCTCAGGTGAAAAAAAATGCTTTACATACTTGGGAAATAACATACTCGGGAAATAACATACTCCTCAGTTTTTCTTCCTTGTAGAAACAGTTTACAATTTTGTTCAATTTCTTGGGTCAAAAGAAGCAACTGTCTAGCCAATTCAGACCAGGCTACAGTCCACAGCCCTGGTTTCCTTGTGCATCACTGTGGCAGGGTGGTGAGTGTTCCAGTGGTGGGGTGGGATGAAGCAGGTTGTCCTGAAGATGAGGACTGGATAAATAGAACAAAACAAAAACAACATGGAGAATATTATCAGTACACGTTAAGTGAGTCACAATTTTCTAGGTGTTTCAATGCGCAGGTTTGCCGGATGATTTGAATGAAGCACATTATATTTGATTGCCTCAGAGAAAATGTTTCTTTTCCCCCAGTAGCGTTGTTAGTTTTTTTGTGTTTCCTCATTAAATCAAATAAAATCTATATGTTTAGCTGCCTCTTTTTATACTGTTGTTCATAGATGTAAGTTCTTTAAGGTAGGGATATTATTGTTATTTAACTGCTTGGTGCTTTCTGGTGGTGTTCTGGTCCTTAGACACTACTATTGTAGTAATAAAATATAACACTGATAATGTATTTAGGAGGGCACTTGCTGAAATTGCTTTTTGGATGATGTGAAGAACTTTTATTTACCAAATGATTAAGAGAATATAAATTAGAGGTAGTCATTAAAAATTTGAATTTGTCTGCATGTACTTCTTGAGGAGTTAAAGGGGATCTTGTTTATAAAATCTGCAGTACTCAGTCAGGAAAATGGCAATCACGTGTGAGTCAAGTGATCTATGACATCCAAAAGCAGCAAATCATGAAGCCATGGCAGTTAGTAACAGCAATCAGGTGACAAAGAATGATGAATCAAAATGTACTTCTGCAAAACACACCCATTATGAGTGACAAGTATTAATAAATATCACTGGCTTCATGCAAATAAATACCACATTAATAAACATCATATTCCCCTAAGGGGATCTTCGCATTTTAGATACAGTCTGTCTTTCTTGCCATTGTCTCAAAGGCTGAGAACATATAGATCTTAAATCATTTAAATTTCAGCCTCTCAGTCAGGATCAGTTTTTGGCCATGGCCTACCAGGACATGACCTTGGGCACCCATAGTCTCCACAAACAGCAGCAGAAGCAAGAAGAAAAAAGATGGTGGAGCCCCACACTCCAGCTCCTGCCTTCAGGAGGTATCTGTGTGAGGTCAGATAAATCCTATCCTCAGTCTCCAAAGATTTGAGGAATGGAGAGGTTGGCTCTAGCTTTCCATTAGACACTTAAGTGTAAACTGTTGCGTGATGGGTTAGTGGTTCACGTGGCCAGGAGGGAAAGGGCTTGGTTTGCATCTCAGGGGCTGCAGGAGAGAGGATGCCTCAGAGAGACGCTCCATGGTGAAAAGCTGGCCAACAGTGATCAAAACAAGATTTGACCAGCTGGGGACCCAGGCTTGTCCCAGTGAAAGTCCCACTTGGTCCTGTGCTTGAAAGAGGAAAATTAATATCTCACCGCAAACTGGAAAGTGAACCTGTAGGAAGCAGTGGTCCTGTACCTGGGGAGGGAGACAGCCTTGGTGCAGGGCCGGCAGGGGAAGAGGCTCTGCTTGGGCTGAGCAGGGAGGATAGCTCTCCTATCCATGCAGTGCTGCCCAGGGGATGACAGTCACTTTTTCCTTTGCTCAGCTTGGCCCTCGCCACTTACCATGGCACTGGGATCTGCGGGCTCTAGTCTGACACATGACAAGGCATTTTTCTCAGGGCAGGAGCATGGGTGTCCGTGCAGTGAAGATCCCCTTAGGGACTCCTCTATGACTTCCCTTGTGCTACTCCCCAACACTCCCAGGGCTCCCTAACACTCCCTGGGATCTACTGGAGACCATTTGGTTCTTTAATATGCAGCACTGAGGCATGTGTTTTCTCCCCAAGACGTGTCACCTGCTCTTAGCGGGGAGGTCTGTGCAACACAATTAGCACTCAGCATCCAACAAACACCAAAGGGCAGCCCTTGGAGGTAGCTCTGGGATGCTGTGACTTGCTGGGGAAGTCCTGCCCACTTATTGCTGCAGACGTCATGCCTGGCCTTATCCTTGCTGGGCCTTGTAGCCCTGCAACAAACTGCTGCAGCTTAGCACTTGCGCACGTGCTGTCTGCACCTTGCAAACCCCAGTGATAAATCCTCTGGGGTTTTAGTCTCCCGCAGCCCCAGCTGCTGCCTTTCCTGCTCAGCTCCCTGTGCAGAGCTGGCCCTGTAGTTCATGGAGAGAGCTGAGATGCCTGTGGGGTCCGTGGTGCCATGGAGAGGCTATGCTGGGGCTGAGCAACTCAGCAAGAGTCCAACCAGCCACACAGCCTGGAGACTGCAGCCATGGCACAAGCCAGGGCAGCGCTGCTGCCTGCCTGACACAGCAGGGAACAGAGCTGGAGCATGTCAGAGGCTGCTTTTGGCCACCCTTGTATGCCATGGAAATGCGCTGGGGTAGCTGCATAAACTTCACCACCCTTCATCCAAGAAGGAGCTGAGGTTCCTCTTTTGCTTTCTTTAAAATATGAATTCGAGCCGTATTCTTTCCCCTCTCTGCTTCCCTCCCAACTCCCTATTCTAGCAGTCAGTTATTTTTCAATCTCAGTTTTTGTAAAACACAAGTGTTTCTCAGTGAGAGAAATCTGGCAGTTTTTACCTAGAAGGTGCTGTATAATCCCAAAGGTAGAAAAAATTAAAGTTAAAAATAAAAGGAAAAAAAAGATCAGAGATATTTAGTTGTCACCAGAAACCCCTGAGTACACTTGATCTCTGGAAAGATAGATTAGAATGAATTTGAAAACCCAGAAAAGGAAAATGGAAAGGCAGGTGTAAAATTAGGGCCTGATGCAGCCTGCGGTGAACCAGCAGGAGCTGAATCCCCAGCACCACAAAATGGTGGGCTGAGAGCTGCTGAGCGGTGCTGTGGGGAGAGGACAGGAGGCTTTTTGCAAGGCTGTATTTATGTCACAATTACTTAGAAATTAACTATTTTTCCCATCAAAAGTGAAACCTAAAAAAGGCAAAAGGCATCTTGTAGATCTCCTTAAGTGGAAAACACCCTTTAAAGTATGTTTGATAGTGATCTCAGAAACAGCTGCCAGTCCTGGCAGGCAGCAGCAGCCTGAACACGCTATTCTTAGACCAAGAAAGCGTAAGTAGGTTGAGTTACAATTGGTTCTTGTAAACACCATCCCCACTAAAATCAGAAATCAATACAAGGTCAGAAACTTGTAGTATGCTGAATCAGAGAGATAAAATGGACAGGGTTGATTTAGTCTCCAAATACCTGTTCCTTTGATTCATCTCCATTTTTACCAAACACATTTTGGTCCATATGGTGTCAGTGGTCGGAGACTTCTTTCTGGCTGGGGAGGTACCATGTCCCCTCCTGAAGGCCTGGCAGAAATAAGACAGCGGTACAGTTTAGGGATGCCTTTTTATTTACGCATCCTGAGGTAAAGCTAAATAGTTAATGAGACTAAAAAGGAAGTTGCAACTTGATAAGTGCTTAGCACTTGCTAATAAAACACAGCCTATGTACTCTAGTCACAGTGCCACCGTCTTGTTTTCCAGAGCTGAGATGGATGTGCAGGTTGTACCACTCCACCTGGGTGCCTGACTCCTGGAAATGTAGCTTTTCAGCTTGTGCCTGTCCCTGGTCAACATTGGCCTCCCACAGGCCCTGGAAGCAGGTTGGAGTGACCACCTCCAGGCCACATTGGCTGAACATGAATTTCAGGTCACATTCTTCACTGGCTGCAGCAAGTGCTTCCCAGGGAGTGGGGCATCAACAGCGACCAGAGGTGCAGCAGGAGGTGGAGGTGCCTGGAACGGGACTTCCCCAAGGTGCCCTAGAGGAATTACCATGCCTGCTCTCCTCTGAACTCCTGTGTGAATTTTGGAGCTACTCATGTCTAGTTGACACCACACCAAGCAGCAGTGGGCTGCTTTTGTAGTCCTGCTGGCTGGAAAGGAGGGATGAGGAGCAGCAGAGGTGGATGGGGCTGAGCAGTCCAGGTGGCCCTGCAGGGTGTTGCCTCTCTGAGAGGGCTCTGCAAGGTTCCTGCCTCCTCTGGAGGGCGGCTGTGCCTCCATCAGTGTCTGACATGCTGCAGGACACTTCAGCAGGGTCCTGGCTTCCCCAAAGTCACTGCTCTCTCCTCTGTCTGTGCTCTCACCTCTCTCCCTTTCTGGGATAGAAATATTTAGACATAGAGGGAGTTAATCTGTAGGCTACAAAGACAGTTTGAGATAAAATGTGGGTAAAAAATCCAATGCATATTTTAATCCTGCACTTTTTTAACTGCTCAATTTTATTCTGTATATTATCTGCTTTTTTTGGGCTGGCATTATAAATTTCTTTCTACTCTTATTCCACACGTATTACATTACAGCTCAGGGACCTCCTCCACATCCAGTTGAGCACTGTCTAATTATAGCTCGAGCTGGCCTTTTAAATAGGCATAACATCTTTTCCAAATAAAATTCTTCTCTGCCTTTTTCCCTGTGAAGGTAGATGTGCTACAGTTTTTTACAGCCACCTTGATGGAGGAACTAAAACCAAAACATCTTTAGCATCCCTGAGCTCATTCTGATCACAAGAAAAAAATTCTGTGCTTGACTGCAGAGGATAAGAAGGAAAGAGTACACCAAAAGGAGGTTTCCAAATAAGCCTGGTAGGCAGGGCAACATGAGGAGACTGATCTGTGAGCTCTCACCATAAAAGACTGAGGCTTAGCTGAGCCTGAAATGAAAGAGGGTTATCTTTATTGTGAGTCTGAGCCCTTTCCTTGAAACTGCAACCGAGTCAGTGAACTGATTTAATTCCTTGCCCTTGTTAAAACAGATTAAAAAATTCTGACATGGTTGGGATCCCATTATCGACCAAAAGCCGGGTTAAATCTTTAAGAATTTGGGTTTTTAATTGGGATAGACTTGTCAAGTCTTGTGATTTATAATGATTTTCACAGTATCTTTAAAATCCTCCTTGCAGCTCCAGCACCTGGAAGCATCTTAGCAAGCAAGAATACTCCACTTTAACTGAAAGGCAAATGTGTATCTACTGTAGTTAGAAGAGCTTGAAAATAGGACTCCTGAGGTGCAAAACCATCAGGCAAATTACCTCCTGCCCCAGCAATTTGTGTTTCACCTTTCAAGCGAATGTTCTGCTTTCCAGGTCCTAAATCAAAGGGCAGAAATAATATCACTGTTAAGTTCATAAGTTGCCATTGGCTATGCTGCATCTTTTAATGTGGGAATAAAATTGTACTTGTATATAGCTGACACAAGATACAGTTGCAGCTTGGGTAGGTCCTGCGTGTGTAACTGAATAGATCTTTCATTATATCAGCTAGGCTATTAGGGACCACTGATGAGCGTGTTTAGAAGACTGGCAAATCATACCAACTTTAAACTCTAAAACTAAATTGCCTGCTGAATTAATTTGTTAGCAACACACTTGCTAATGCGTAATTCCTACACAGTATTAAGCATTGTCACTCCATAGAGAAAACTCTTAGTCCCTAACAGTCATACTCTAAATTAGCTATGAGTACAAAATACCATGGAGCTAACAGTTTGCACTGCTGGCTGCAGTCTTGGTCACTAAGGTCCAGGTCATCAGGCCTGAGAGCTCATCAGTAAGAGAGCTCAGAGCCCAAGTGGTCTTCTTTCTTTGATTTTCCTTGTTTATGTGTAATGTTTTCATACTACTGCCCCCCTCCAAAAAGGAGCAGAAGGTCTTCTGTGCTCCTGATACCACTTATGTAATTTTCTTTTGTCTTGCCATCAGTCCTTCTTGTCCCACATACTCCTGGGCCCCTGCACTTCTCTTGTCCTCTCTCTGGCAACTTTTGTTACTTGGATGCCTCCAATGTGCAACTACAGCCATCTTTGTCTGTCTTTGTCCCTTTGTGATCAATTTGCTTACTTATATATTCTTGAAAAATTGCACCTGGCTATGCCATCACAGTGTTACAAGATACTTGCATGCTATTGTTAATTATACTATTTCAGTGTCCAGGTTTAAGGCAAGTTAATATCAATGATGACCTGATGAGTGCACTTCTGTAGGTGTCAGGCCATTGTTTTGGCTCCAATGTAGTGACATGGAAAAAACCACAACTAATATTCCATCTTCAAGAACATGTGATTCTGTAACAGAAGTATTAAGGAAGTAGACATCATAACAAACTGAGAAAACAGAATCCAAAGAACGAGATTAGCAAAAAACTTAGCAGGGGTTAAAACCTGCTTCCGGCAAGGCCAGACTGGCTGCAGGAATTTTGAGGCTCAGTGAGGACTCCTGAGAGTGCCTTTCTGGAGCACTTTACTCTCAGAGAGAGACCTTTGATTGACTTCTGACATCATCCTGAGGGTTTCCAGCAGGCACCGATGCTACAACAGGCAAAGCAGTGGTCCAAATTACAACAGCTTCCTTTACTGACCCAGTGCCAGAATGAGACTCTCTGAACAAAGAATGTCTGTGGGAAAATGGTCAGTGATCCCAAAATTAAACCTGGCAAGCTAGCTGTGGTGATGGTCATTGGGTTCTGAAGAGGGATGAGACAGAACTGTGTCACCACAAACCCAAGGTGTCCCTCCAAATGATCCAAGCCCTGCAACAGTAAGTGCCTACAAGTTGCCCATGCTCACCACACACCACCATGTTTGGTTCCAGGGTCTAAAAAGGGAGCATGGGTGCTGGTACCACATCTCACTCGGAGCTCTGCAGAGGCCCCACCTGGTTCGCTTGGGGCCCACACATTGGTCTCTGCACCTGTGTCCCACATCTCTGGGAGCAGGCTCCTCACTAAATTCAGTGGTGACACTGGTGGCTGCTGTGCAGCCGTCTGCCTGGAGTGTAATGAGAAATGACTACAGCATTTTCCTGGGAAATGAAAGACCTGGATTCAGTTCCCTCAGCCTAGGGAAGCCCAGACTTGCATCTCCCAACACTGCTTGTGGGCAACATTTTTCACCCAGCACTGTAAAACTAGACATTTAAAGCTCAAGGGACAATAGGGACTAGGGGGAGGTCAGGACAGTAAATAAGTAATGAAGTGTCCTTAACCTGGTTTGTCTAAGTATCTGACAAAGCGTGGTACCAGACTGCTGGGACAAAGGGTCATGCTCTCCCTCTTTGGCTCTGGGTGCCATGCTGCATAGTACCACTCTGCTATACACAGAGCAAGGGTTACATACTCATCATTACCATTTTGTGTATTGCCTACACATGCAGTTTCTGGCTAATAAAATTGAAAGAGCTTTTAAAATGTTGAAAATGATTACACTTTAGCTGTATTTTAATTTCCCTGATATTTCTTGGACTTCAGAGAGCCTGCCTATTAGTCAGTGGCAAAATCTCAAATGGCTGGAATAAGACTGAATCCATCTTTTAATTAATAAGGTCACTATTTGAATATAACATGTCTGCATGACAATTTGCCTGCGGCCTGATTCAGCAAAGCTCCTCAAGTGCATTCAGCTCTAAGTGAAAAGAGCTATTCTTCAACCAGCAGCTGACTCATGCACAGCTAAACGTGCACTTACACAGTTGATGGGATGCTGGAGAGTGGTTCCTTGCCTCTGGGTTGCTTGGCACCCAGCCAGGCTGTGAGTGCATGGAATGGCCACCTCCCAGAGTTGTATATATATTTTATTATTAATTTTTTGCCACTAAGTAGAAAAGAGGTTGGGATCTAAAAGCCACTGGCACTCTTGAGCTTTCCTTCTCTTGTCCCAGCTCCTCCAACTTCAAATAGGTGTAGAGCTCTCAGAAGACACTCAAGGGAAGGTGGCCTCCTGTGGGGCATTTAAACACAATCACTAGTGTCTGCTTGGCTGCAAGCACCCAGCACATTGCACATCTATGCTCCTTCCACTGAATAATTAAGGAACTTTTAAAATGTCTTAAGGCACATGTGTTTCTATATGAAGAAATGCTTTTTTTCAGGCCCAGAACACTTACAGGGTTATTTTTTGTTGTTTAGTCCAAATTCATCAACTGTGTCCATTTTGGGGTTGCCTCTTGCTAGCCAGACAAGGGCTTTCCTCACCTGAACGTGACAGGGAATTATTTAACCAATCCCCTCAGTGAAGAGTCATCTAATCCTCCTAATCCTTCTTGAGGTGTTCTCTTGCTTTCCGTGCCTAGAAGAGTAAGGCACCAAACTTTAGCTGAAACATTATACTGCAGGATCCTTACTGTAGAAATAATTAATCCAACCAAGTCCTCCTGGGATCAGATAATGCCAAGCTGCTCCTTAATGAGATTTTGAAGCAAGAGCTGACAGGTGTCCTGCGGCAGGGATGGATGCACATGCCTGGCATGGCTATGGGGGGAACTTCAGAGCCCCAGACCCCACGGCAGCAGTGGCATGATGTTGCCCCAGCCATGTTGTCGACAGCGGGCTCTGGCCGTACGTTGTACCTCTATTGTTTGAGACTGCACAACAAGGATCTGGGAAACCTGCCAAGCCTCAAGCCTATGTTGGAACAGGGCTGGTGTGAATATATATAACTGCAAGCTGTAAAGAATACTTTAAATGCTGCTCTAGCAAGGACTAATGATTAAAAAGCCAAACTCTCTCTGGAATTCTGTGCCTATGAAGATTAGCTTTCATCTCTCTGTAAATTACCAGAATCTGTCCTTTACCTCTCTGAAAACACGAAGGGCTTCAGGTTATCTACCCACAGCCTGTGATAAGCTCCAAAGCTCTGCAGAAGATCCAAATCCACAAACATAAAAAAGCCACAGTACCAACATAACAGGAAAATAAAAGTTGCCACATAAAACAAGGGCAGAGAGTCTGGGTATGCTATGTTTCTTTTTTAAAAACATAATTTTGAAATAGGCTTTTTAAAAAAGCATTATTAGATTGTTACAGAACATATTTACAGTACATAAACTATATGCAAAATGCAAATATTTTGTAACATATAACTTTGACAAGTGAGACTGATCCCTTCTGGCTTTGGGTTGAAATTTAAAAAAAAAATTTATTTCAGTCACACGAAAGGGGTTAGTGGTGAATCCTGTATGAACTCTAGGGCTTCATGTCTAACATCTTGCTCCATGGCTGTGGTCTTTCTGTGCTCAGGGAGCAAGTTTGTATTGGAATAAAATGCTTATAACAGGCAGCTGAGGGTTATTTTGGTGTCCTTAGTGGTGTCCAGTGCATGAAAATATTGCTTCAGGTTCTTCTCCACCTCCAAGAGCAGCAAGAAAAGCTGCTTGCCTATTTCTTTGGACTAAGGCAGCCAGAAATTTGAATGTCTGGGGCTCATACATAGCCACACATGCTTTTTTTCTATTCATCTCCACCTGAGGCTGAAGCAGATGGCCTATGAATGTTGGGGAACTCAAGCTGTATTAGGGAAAGGCTGCCCCAGCCCTTCAGCACTCTCAGAAATTTCTTCTTGGATTTTCTGGCCTCTGCAGACTTCACAAAAGTTTTCCCATACCTGCATAGAGCCAAATTGCAGCAAGACTCTTCCTTCCTTGAAAGTGTGAGGCACGTGGGGAGCCTCATGCTCCTGTGAAGGGCTCGGGCAGGTACCAAAGCTGACAAGGCACACTCAGGAAACCCCCTCCCCATTCCCAAGGGGCTGCAGCTCAGACCCTCCCAAGCAGGGATGGTTGGGACCAAGGCAACCATCTGCCCTTGCACCACACCTCTGCCCACCACCTCCCTGTCCACAGCAGCCTGCACCAGCTGAGACCCCATGGAGGCAGTTCCAAAGAGGCTGATTTAGACCTCTCTCTCCGCTGACTGCTGAGGGATCTGAGAAAGATTGGCCTCGCTAGGCCGATGATGAGCTTTGGCTGTATATCCTAAGTCTTAATCATACAGGCAGGTGAGCAAAGAAAATATCATGCTGGTTTTCTGTATATGTCTGTCTCATCTTCCCCCTCCGCCCTCCTCCCCGGATTTATCTAGGAATAAAGAAAAGCCAATGCCACAGTTTCTTTTTCCATGAACTATTTATAGCAAACAGCTTTCCACTACGCCATTTATCAAATGGAAAAATTATAGCTTGGTCTTTAGTGATACCCAGAATCTTTGAAATTCGAAGAAAAGAACTTTCTGCATATAAACAAAGAACATGCTTTTGAATGAAAAAAAAAAAAAAATTTAAAGTAATTGTTCCAAGCTTCCCTCTTTCTGTCGCTTTGCAATAAAGCATCCAACACCCTATTTCAAATATTTTTGTCCAAATGAAATAAGTGGACCTGAAAATATTTTTTATTTCTTGTGATATCTTGGCCTGTGGGTCCATCCAATTTTTAGAAGAGTGTAAGAGGGCCAAGAGATGGACAGAATAAGTATTGCTTGAACTAAAAAGCATGGAAGAGTCTCTCTGGCTTTCCTGGGGTTTAAATCAGGCCTTAGAGGGAGGGTATCCTGCCAGCTGTGCTGTTTCTCACTGAGCACACTGCAGCTACAGTTTGCAGTAAACATTATCTACCTGTCTACTGAAATTTTCACATTTGCCCATGAATATATTGTAGGAAAATTAAGAAATAGTACAGTACTAATGTTCATCACCTCAGTGAATACTTCTTATGAAAAGGAGTGAGAAATAAACTTTGACTAATTGGTCTCCAGTCCTATCAAGTGGGAGATAAGAGAAGAGACATTTTAAAATCTCACTCAAGGCGTCAATGATTTTCTCCAGGGCTTTCTTAGCTCAAATGGTTTTTAGCAAATAAAAGTGATTAAAAAAATAGTTTTTACCAAAAGTTAGGAAAGAATGTTTCTAATGGAAAATGGTGCTTCTAAACCCCAGTGCAGCCAGTTTAATATTCCTGACACTTTCTGGTAGCTGGGATTATGCAGAATGAGGAAATCTGAGATGTACCATAGCCAGGTGAAAGCCATGCAAGCACATGGACCTGCTTCCTTTTACTGCCTTCTTGCCACCAAGTTAGTTTTAGGTTGTAATGTACTAGACAGGCTGAACGGCTGCTGGGAATCGGCTTTTTGATTCACAAAGCAGGGGTTGTAACTCTATTTACATTAGCTTTCTGTGGCAGAAGCCAGGATATTCCTGTGGTGCAGTATCTATGTGCCTCCTAGCACAAATTTCCACCTGTTTAACATGATACCCTTTATAAACCCTTGAAACCAGGAGAGAAGATATTAATGATTTGCCTCCTCATATATATATTGATTAGTGTATCTGCATTGCAATCAGGAAAATGCCATAAGCTTCCTATAGCTTGGCTGCCAGAACTTGCCTAACTAGGTTTTGACTTTTACATTACCATGAAATCATAGCATAGGCTCCTTTAGGGTACTGGGCAATTCCCAGGATCCCATTTGCATGCTGCTTCCAAAGGGCGCTGCAGCAACATTCAAATTACTGAACACCTTCCTCTACTGAGGTGGTGTGTCAGTAGTGTGAGCACTGGCATCCGTGGTGCACCCAGTGGTGCTGTTTGCCTGTCGTGCACCGCAGCAACACAGGCCATGAGGAAGCCAGAGACACGACATGCTCCATCTTGTGCTTTGCTGGGTGCCCAGCCATGAGTCTCTGCCTGCCCTGGGAAGCGGATATTAAACATCAACATGGCATAGGAGGCTGGACAAATCCACAGTCCATCTTAGGAAGAGGAAATGTTATTGTAGCCTGCATGAATGTACAAAAGCCAGGAGCATTCAAGCCCCTAACGATTTCCCCAGCAAGGACAAGCCTCTGTCTGTCCTTCTGAGCAAGTGGTGAGACCTGGCTGCATTCAGCACTTATTTCTGCAGATGTGTCCACTGCTAATCCTGTGTCTGAACAGCATTTAGCACAACGGGCTTCTTTACTACATGCCTATGTACTACAAATCAAAGCAGCTGAAGAGAGAGGTGGCTTTCCTTCAGAGATAATCTTTGCTGCAGGACTGAGACCTTTCAGTTCTTCTGGTGCTTCATTAATCCCAGGAGGTGACATCCTATTAAGCATCCTTATCATGTTCCAGAAGTTTATTTTGTAAATGTTTCATGGTCCATAAGTGGAACAGCTGTTCCCTCACGGCACTGTTAACAGCATGGATCACATCTGCTGGGAGCCCATTTCTCTGCTGTGCCTCTTTAGCTGCCTCAACCCTGCCCCTCTCCTGCACCACCAATGCACAGAGCTGCTGCTGCTCTCCCAGGAACAATTTAATGCTTTGCTTTATATCTCAGCCCAAAAGCACCCAAATAAAGGTCCAGTGAGGTCAACCAGGGGAGGAGACCTGGGGAGCTGGGCAAGGAACAGGAGTGCGGGCAGGTCAGACTATGCTGTGGCTGACTATCCGGGCATGGTGTTAGTCCTGCACAACTGTGTCTGTGCTACTAAATAAAACAGGCCAGGGGCAGTCCTTTACCCTGAGAGCAGGACACATGGCCCCACTGCCATGCACATGGCTAAGCTCTCTTCCCTCTTAGAATGGGGTGATCATATCCAAACTGCCTCCTGTGAAAGGTCCTGGCATCACACTGCCCCGAGCTGTGCATGGGCAGAGTCTGGTACAGCATCCACAAGGCTCAGCCAAATGTGTAACCTGGGTGTGGTTTTTGGGTTTTAACTAGTACAGATGGGAACTCTGGGACTAGTGGGGAACACAGAAGCAGGGGGCATCCTAAAAGGGGAGAAGTCTCTGGGGTCTCAGGGGGAGCAGAGCCCTCTACACCTCCCTGTGTGCCTGAGGGCTTTGTTGAGAAGACGAGTAGCAGAGACACAGGCCTGACAAATCTATGGATAGGTGAATCCTGTCCCACTGTTCTTGTTTTTTAAACTGGAGCTTAGCTAAAATTCCAGCAAGCCAGTAAATGAGGATTTGCACCTAGCCATGTGGGAAGATAAAGGTCAGGTTTGGCAAGCTGTGCTTTGTCCTGTAAATGATGCTAAAACCAATCTGATGTTGCCAATCTATGCTACGGCATTAAGACCTCCTGCCAAAGTAATCAGTGGAACAGCTGGCCTGTGACATCAGTCCAAAATGCTTAGGTCATGACACAGCCAAAGACCTTGCCCGCTACAAGGAGATACTTTTGGTTTTATGCTAAGTCTGGTGGGATTGAGATCAAATAATGCAACATGTCTTTTCCCTTGCTTGCTGTGTCATGTGCAACCTGCTAACCTGGGATGGGAATCTGAAATTTCTGAATCAAACACAACATAAATGGAATAAAAAATATAGGGCAGTGAGCCTGGTGGAATTGCAGAGTTGGTGGGCACTGAGCCTTGAAAAAGGACTTTTTGATTTCAGAAGGAAAAATCTTCTTCCTCCGCGGGGACAGGACTCAGTGGGTACCAGGTACTCCATGGAGACACACAGGGTGGGCGCTGGGGATGCTGCAGACAGATGGCTGCAATTTTCATCTCCATTGTGCACTCAGAAGGCTGATCAGAAAACTCATCACCTCCTGCATGGCTTCTGTGATGCGTTTTGGACAAGACATGCAGTTCTGAGATTGCAACCCAAATCCAAAGTTAGATTTGTGGCAATATTTCTTACTGAGAATACAGCTACTTTACAGGCATTAGTCTGCTAAAGTGCCAAAGGTGTTTATGAAATTCATAGGTTGAACAATTAGGATAACCTGGATCTGGGCTGAGTGTTTATGGACTGAAGAACAGAGGAATGTCGTGAGGGAAGAAAAGCAGCACAAAGAACCCTGATTTTAGAAACGATCTCTGCAGACTGAAACTGGGGTGGGCTTTTTGTGCTCTCACCTACCACACTTTTAAATCTGTAACAGTCCGAATTTCTGCTGAAGAAGGGATTTTGAGATTAGTTGGTAAAAACCATTTCTTTACACAGTTGTGTTTCTATTTGCAGTTCTCTGCTCCAAATTGCATGTATTTCCTTGACATTTCCAAACAGGCTCTGTCTTTCCTGGCTAGAAGTACTAGCCCTGGCCAGACACAATGGTAAATCCTGTTTTAGGTACCACTGCTGATCAAGTGAAAACTGATGGTGGGGGTCAATCCTGTTCAAAAATATTTGTGGCTGGATGTAGAAAGGTCTGTTCCCTGCATCTGCCTCCAGACTTGTTCACCCCTGTTCTTGCTGGACATGGTTCCTAAGTGCTACTAACCTCTTTGTAAGCACTTTGGGCCCAACACCATTTTCTAAGACACTGTGACTTGTCCATCACCAGTTTCCCTGAATTTGTCTCGGCCTCTGCTTGGCCGCTTTTCCTTGCAACTAGGTTTAATGCACTCGCTTTTTCAGGGCACTGCCAGGGCAAGACCTTCTTCTTCTTCCAAGGCAAATGCCTTGAGAGAGTAGGCAGGCATGCAGAGTCATGCCTCTGGGGGCGAGCAAGCAAGCTCCTTGGCTCAGAGTATCCCTTGCATTCTACCCCCACACAAACACACACATATGCGCGCGCGTTCACATACACACACTTCTCCATTGCTCCTTGGCTGACATTTCCCCAGCACCTCCCCTTCTCTCAGGCTGGTCATACCCAAGCTACGTGCTGGCAAACCTCAGAAAATAATTGGCGCAGAACCAATCATTTCTTATTACAGGGAGGACTGCACATAGACAACAACGTGAGCTATCAAGGTTCACGTGCCCTCATTGCTCAGGTAATCATCAACAACATCAACCACTGCCAGTGTGTTGGGGTAGAAAACCTGACCTTTAGCTCAAGATAATGAACCGACATCCCTCTAATGTTTCCTGGGATAAAGAGTTTCTTGTCTGACCTGGCACAGATTGAAACTTCTCTCCAGGGCATAGCGAGACCCACAGGAGGTGGCAGAGGATGAGACCGTGGCTTCCTGGCTGTTCCTGCTGGATTAAGAGATACTTTTGTTAGTCAGCGTTGACACAGGTCAATGTCATGTCATCCAGCCTGAGCAGTCTATTAGGTGTCAGATGATTGCTAGGTCCTGGGGGCAAAGTACTGATTTTGTTAATATTATCAAGCCAAGCCAAAGAGCATACTAACCTGCATCCCTGACCCTCTCTGGCAGGGAAGAATTACAATGGAGTAGGAATTTATGCTTGCTGCTAATTTAGCCAGACCTGCTATCTGGAAAGTGTCCCCCCCGATCCACAAAGATCTGGAAGATGGAAGATAACACTTCTTCCAGTCAAGAACTGGAAGGTACTTCAGAGGGGCAGATGCCAGAAGTGCATTCAGCCAATGCTTTCAAGACAACACTTTCAAGCAGAGCATCTTGTAAACACCTGTGCAAGCATTTGCACCATGCAAAATGGCTAGCACAGAGAAGCACACCCAAGGATAGAGGGAAGGTGGGATGCCTAGATCCAGCTGGCATAAACACTGACTGTGTGCTGGCAGGTCAGCTGTTCACTGCTGCAGGATTATGTCTGTGGCCTGATCCAGGGAAAGTCATGCTGACATCTGGTTTGGTAGGGCCCAGGTTTGATATTAGTGGTTGCCTAATCAAGCCCTGGGAGGGTAAAATAAGTAGTTTCCTGTTTCAGAGAAGGGAACGAATGATAATGTCTTAGTAGAAGGTACGATCCTCCCAAGAAAAGGCATGGTATTTGAGCAGGGAGTGGATGTCCTTGTTTTTTTACATTAGCCATATCACACTGAAGTCTGTAGGCATAAACATAGGCGTCTGTGTACTGCTCACTTGCTGCTAGCTGTCTGCAGTTGTATACCCTCAGGTAATGAAGCCTCCATCTGCTCATGCTGAGATGTGTTAATTGATTTTGTAGAAAGCAAAAAGTGGATTTAACTGCTTATCATTGATGCACAAAGTGTGATTACTAAGATGAGAAGAGCGCAAGGAATATTAATCACCTTGGTGTTGTAGCTATCTAGTATTAAAAAACTTTGCTCCCAATACCTTACTGACCAGTAGTCCTGTTAAAAATTGTTGTTCGCTCTTAACACTCGTCTTGCAAAAAGCCCAGACAAATAAATCTAACAAAACAGACTGAGAGAACAACTTCCAAATCCCTAATTATAGCATATATGGATTTTGACCAAGCAAGAAGAAAGAAGTTCTGGGGAAGCCCAGACTGAGGGTGCTGGTTTGGACTGTTCCACCATTTGGCTGTTCAAACTTTTTTTTTCTGGGTTAGATCCTGACAGTCGCTAAAGCTCAGCTGTATTTGGTAGCCTGGAGCAAGCATCCGGGTCCTGGAGAGGGAGGGGGTTGCTGGATTGTTGAGAGTATATATGTCTGACCTCATTTATTCCATACTGAGAAAGAACAACAATTTCTTTTCATTAGTTAGATGCAAAACTCCAGTCTGCATTGTCTTGAGCCAAAGTTCGTTTCAGATTTCATTCCACTCACCCAGGGTCAATGACTGATGTGATCAGAAAGTCATTAGAGACCTCATGACTCTCTCTGGCTGTGTATAAACACCTCAAAGATGAAGGGTGAATCAGTGCTGAGTGGGGATTTGCTCCTGCCTTCTCTCTCCATCATGCCACTCCAGTCCTTATCAGCTCTGTTTGCCCTAACAAACACAAAGCAATGTCACCATGTGCTTAGGGCTCAGTCTGGCCCTGGTTAAAAGCCATAGCAAGATTCCTCTTGAATTCAATGGGAGAAAGATGAGATCCTTCATGGGCTGACTAACACCATGCAAACTTGGGCAAGAAGGAAAGTTGGTTAGAACACGGCTACTTAAGATTGTATTTGCTATTGCAGTTCATACTTTTCTCAGGAATCAGTGACTTATTTGAGTTGCTACGGTTACTAGGTACTGTTATGCAATGCCAGCTCAGCCTATCATTGGAATGCTGGATGTGGGCAATCTGAAAAATAAATGCTATGAATGCTGCATTAATCATGCCAGAGCTCCTCCGAATGCCTCAGACCCATAAAAACAATACTGCTTGTGTTGAGGGGTGTCTCTCACTTGGTTTTGGTTCATGGAATAAAATGTTTTAGTATGAGGATCCTGGTTTTTCTTGCCAGAGTGAGGCTAATTAATACTGGCCCTGTATTTGGCTCAATAAATAAAACAGAAATGTGAGTGTCAGCATGACTCTGCAGAGGGTCTTTTTGGGTGTGGTGGGCCAGCAGAGGTATATTTTAGGTGGTGTTTAGTGGCAGTTTATCTATTCATTATCTCCATTTACATTTGTAGAGTACACCTAAATCTTGCAAAAACATCGGGTCTTCCAGCCCTTATGGCTTTCTCCCATCCCAGGTATCACCTGAATAACTGAGGGTCTAGTCTACAGCATGCAGAAACTCAAATTACTGCAAAAAACAGTATCTAATGGCTGACTGATAAACTACACTCATACCAGGGCTCAGGCTATGAATCATTTATAGAGATAAGCTTCCTCCTCTGTTTAAATTCAGCAATATTCTTGGTTCTAATATAGATACCCAGCTTAGTGTGGTTTCCTCCCTACCATTTGTGGGCTGGACCCAGAACTCACCCACACACAACCTGTTTGCAGACCCCCACCCTTTTGGTAGTTCCTGCCTGGAAGTATGCTGCTTCCTAGCCACCTCTGAGCTTCATCATCCCAGAAGCAGGGCAGGTGCTTTCTATCTGTTGTTCCCCAGACAGGTTCCAGGCTATGGCTTCAGCTTGCTGGTTCTGTTCACACACTGATCTGAGTGTCCCTAGGGAAGGACACCGATTCCTTTCCATGTTCCCAGGGACGGGCTCTCTGTCTTCTCATGGTAGATGCTGGACTAAGTGAACCACCCACTGCTGGTGGTTACTTCCTGATGATCTTCTAGTTAAGGGGGTGATGTCCCACCATGGTGTTTTGTCTTTTTTAATTGAACTAAGCTGCACCATTTTGTCAAAGAGTTTGTTGTTGGCATTTGTAAAGTGGTGAGAATGGGAAGGAATGAAAGCTTGCACTAACAGGTAGAGGATGACCCAGAATTTGTAGTTTATTTGCTTCCCAAAGGTATCTGAGTGCCCAGTTTGGCAAAGGTCTAGCTGGAATTTCAGAGTTTTTCCTTTGTTGGACTCAGGTGGGGCTGTCAAAAGATTCGTTTCCCAGGTACACACAGAGAAACTGCCCCCCCCCCCCCCCGCCCCTTTCAGATGGTGTACGCACAGGCTTCTCCACTCAGCACTCTCTTCAATAGTCTCTATCCTTCAGGATGGCCCCCATCACCCCACTGGGGCATACCCCTCTCTGGGTCTTTATAGCCAACCAGGAATGGTTAACACTTCTCTGTGCCTGCCACAGCTTTGTCATGAGGATTTGGGCAGAATATTGTCTGTCTGAGGAGAAGTAGTGCTGCTTTCTTGAAATGCAGCACCTGCTCCGTGGCATCTGTGTTTGTTGTTCTGTGGTGAATATGAAGCATCTTCTCCCACAGAGAAGGAGGGACCACACACCACACCTGAGGTAAGGGCATCCACACAAGTGAGTAGCTATGCAGCTTGCATGTTGTGGCAGAGCTGGGCTGTGAGCTTTCAGAAACGCGTTCATCGACCCATAGCCCTGTAAAACCACACAAGCACTGTAGGTTGAGAGTACCAGGGTGTGTTGGCACAACAGCTGGTGGCCTAGTAACTAAAGGCAAACCTTCCTTGCAGGGAGTATTTACAGGCTGCCTTACAAATGACTCCAGAGATTTAACAACTTGCACGACAGCTGTATGAGTTAGAGCTGAAAGCTTCTCACATAGCAGTAGTGCTGATATGGTTGTTCACAGAGATAAAAATTGTATTTCTACATGGTGCCAGGACATAGTTTATTAAAGACTCACTTCTTTTCATGTAAGAGAACTAAGCCAGGCTGTGGGCACACAAACACCTCACTCTGGGTAGAGTAAGGGGAGAACCTGCCTGACATCAGCGGCAGCTTATGGCCAAACTCCTACTCAGAAATAACTTTACAGTAACTTGCCCCCTTTTTGCAGAGATAAGCACCCTCTCTTTCCTTATACAACCAGTTACCAGGCTGCCACCAACAGGCTGTAAGTTCACAGACCCTTGTTGCTTTGGTGTCCATTCCTGTTCCAGGATGGCTGGACCCTTTGCTGCAGTCTTTCGACACGTTGATAGCTACAAGGGTGCCAACCAGTCTTGATGTAAGAGCACTGAACATCAAGGCTTGAGTACAGAAAGCTGCACTTCTCAGCCTATGCCTCTGACCTTGCTGCACCAAAGTCTTTCCTCCACAACCTGTGGAAATTTCCTCCACCACTCAGAAACGAGTTAAAAAAAGATTTATTGTGTTTCTGATTTGAATATGTTCTTCCATTACAATTTCTACTATCAATCTCTCTTATATATTTCTCTGCTAGTTTGCAGATTGTTTTTACTTTGAACAAATGCTGCCTACATTTTTCCTCTGTTACCTTAGCACCTTGTGTGTGTGGGCAGAAGTCTGCTGGTTCATACAACCCAGAAATGGCATCCATTGCAATAAGGAACTTTTATTGATGTTGCAAAGATCATGACTGCTCTGTCTCGGAAGACATTGCCAGCGCAGGGGCCCATAGTTGCAAGGATTTATCATGCACTTGCCTGCTCAAACAGCAGCTCTGCCCGCAGTGCATTTTAAGCTCAAACAGTGTGGAAGAGTGTGGCCACAATAACCTGCACCTCTGTGACCTTGACCCTGATGGCTGAAATTAGCTTTACAGATGGTTAAGCTCAAAAGCCTCTCCATAGCTTCCGCCAGTACTGGCTGGACAAGGGAATGTGGTAAGAGTGTATCCCAGCACATGGTCCTGAATCCCATACTAGCTTTTAGTTATCTTCCAGGAGAAACTTACTAACTGCAATGTCTGATGTTTAGCATCACTGGGAGAAGTTGAGTTTTAATGCCTTTCTTTAAAGCCCAGTAAAGGTGAAGGCTGTGTCCCAGAATTCAGTTCCATTCAGAACAAGTGGGAGCACATACAAGCTGACATGTAAAATACATCCATTTTGGCTAAATTTCTACACCATTTCTGCATTTTGACCTCTGATATTTAATCTCCTAAATCCTATTCACTGTCCTTGGAGTGACGGGGTCACTGCTGTTGCAGGTGAATTATGTTTTCTTCACTCATGATCTGACATTTGAAGTAGTTTGGAGGCAGCCAGTTATAAGAGACTAAAATGGAGGTCTCCCTCTCTTTACCCTTCTTGTCTTACCTCTCGTTTGTGGTGCCATAGAAGCAATTTTAAGTTGTCTTCTTTCCCCATTGTGTTCAGGGCTGCATGTGTTCTTTTCTGGGTCAGAAATGTTCAATTGGCCTATCTGCACTACCTTGTGGGTTGGTAGTTTGCTTCATAGTACTGCAGCATTTGTCCAGTTGAAAATGTTGCATAGAAATGAGAGGAGAATTTTCTGACTCTAGGCACGTTGTGAAAAGCAGTCTAAAATTAATAAAACTAAAAATGGAAACAATAAAATAAGCCTAATAAAAATTAGATAAAAAGTCTGACAATGAATGAACTCTGACAGAGTACAAGAGTCTACGATCTGGCAACAATTATAAATGTTCATGTGACTTGTGGCCCATACTTTGGATATTGTAATCTTCTCTGAAACATTTTTCCTTGTTATCCTGGACTTTTCTGGTCATATTCATCTTGCATAACTGTGGAGATAAAAAAGCTAAACACCTTCCAGAGAACTGTAAATGTCTATTTTATGTCAAATAAATTTCCAGCTGGTGGACTCTTTCTCCCCACTGACTGTAGTGTGATGCTTGAAGTTGGAAGAGATTAATCCCACCCATCAGACATGGAAAAAGAGTGACATTTCCCTGCCTGCTACCCATTCCTTATTGTGTTCCCTTTGAGGATTGGTCTTGCTAACAAGTCAGAGTGAAGCAAAGCTAAACAGGAATGAAAGATTGTAAGATTGCTGTGATCATTAAAATTTGGAAGTCTCATTCACCAATATTTTCAGTGATTTCTAGAAGGACGAGATTGGTAAGCAGCAAACAGCAACAGTATCAGGCAAGAAGTTCTACTTTTTCTCTCCACACCCAGAATATAAGTCCTCAAAATCCTCACTGTGCTGACATCCATCCTGGAGACACTATCCTTAGGTGCTTACATTTTTCATCACTGAAGCTCCCTGAGAGCTGAAAGACCTGCAGTGGCAGGCAGATAGGTCTCTACCTTGTGCCTCTGTTGCTGTGCAGTCCTTTGCCCATCTGCCCCGAGGGAGAACAGACCTGAATCTAGATCTTTATCTCCCATGCGTGTCTATCCCAGTGGTCCTGCTGGGGAAATGGAGGTATAGTTTGTTGTGGTTTGAAGAAATGATGCCTGTGGCATCTGAGGATTTGTTCAAAGCATCTCCTTTGCTGGCAAGGGTTAGATGCATGCAAATGCAGTTGGTAACTACTTTTGTGACTGGGTGCTCAGAACATCTAATGATTTCTCTTTTACTTCTGCTGATCTGATGTCCGTGCCCATTTTGGGACCTGTTTTACACTTCAGTAAGCCTGAAAGGACATACTAACACTGATGTAAATGTCATATGGACAATCTGTCAGACTCTCCTCATCTGTTGGATAGGCAGCTTTACATAAAAATAAACATGGCATCTCTGGGCAGGGAGACTGTGTACTGTTGGCTTTGGAGGATGAAGAGTCCTATTCCTTGCTTTGATGAAGGAACTCAACTGTGCCAAGCCATTTAGCTTGAAGGCTTAATTCAGAGACAAGGCTAAACCCACCAGTGTTTAAATAGACTGAGGTGTCTCCCTGCAGCCCCAGGAAAGGTACCTGCCCCTCAGATGGTGACAGTGTTTAAGTCTTGCTTTGACCTGCAGTATCCTCTATTAGCTAACTCAAGCAACTGCCTACCCACCCCATGGCTTGTTGGACCCCATTTTTGGGAACTGAGGTATATTTATCTGCTAAAAATATAGACCTTTGCCATCTGACCAAGTCCAGCCTCCCTAGCGCCCCTAAACTACCTTTGGAGGTAGCCAGTACAATCTGTGGAGTTTAGGAAGACAGACCCTACAGCAGATATCCACAATAGAAAGATGACTTGCATATATTAATCACCTGTTTTTCCTTCACTAACTCTGTTAAGGGAGCCTGTGCTGATTGGTTCTGCGGGAGGCCCTGTGCTGTATTCACACAGCCATCATGTGGAGGGCTGTGGGTCTCACACTTTCCTTGCAGGTGGGCTCCTGCTGTGGCTGTTGTGAATTCTGCCAGGAGCCTAAAACTGAGATACGGCAATGATCAGGCTCCTGGGTACGTCTTCTGCCCAGCAGCTTCTCGTAGAGTGTTGGTGTCTGTTTAGAACTTCTGTAAATCACCAGATTTAAAAACTGCTGAGCAATTTTAAGTTGTCTTCATTTCCCATAGTGAGACATGATAGTTATATGTGAAATACATACTGTGATTACAAGTACAGTACATTGCTGCAAAGTTGGGTTCATACAGAGAAGACAGTGCTTCAAGTGGGTCTTCTAAGAAGATACTCGTGATTACACTAGAAAGTAGGTGCCAATTTAAAAAGGAACCAATTATTAGCAGATTTAAACATATATATACTGCACTTAGTGAGAAAGGTAATGATGAGAGCAAAAATGGACAGAATCTGCTCTAATTATGTAAGAATGCCTTTGAAAGATTATGTGCTACTTGATTAGTAGGGTGGGAAGAACTTGAGATAGTCACAGCAACTTTAAATATAGACTAGAGCCTTAAGTTTGAGTATGCGAGGCATGAAGAAGGAGCTTTGGCACGGGCCATGTGAAAGATGAGAACATCCAGATCTGTCAGAAAAAAGAAGAAAAAATAAAAGTGCCAAAAGAAACATATTTGGCACAGTATCTAAACCTCTGGGTTAGCATTTAAAGTAAAACCGTGCAGTTCTTTCTCCTCTTCTTTTTACTTTCCTAATCGGTATTTAAACACTTGGTTAAACAAACCCTCCTTTTAAAGAGTCAGCCTTTAAGTTTTTTAGGCTCTTTGTTCATAAACAGCAGGAGTATGGTTTGTTGCGGTGGATCAGAAGTTGCAGTGTCTGGCAGCAGCAGACTCTAATCTACGGCCTGTTGAAGTTAGATGTTCAGGCACTGGTTGGATTTCCAGTTAATGTCCAGGCACATTCCACAGCTCAGGCGTGTTTATTTGTACCCCCTGTTCAGTGCTAAGTCAATTTTTTTCCCCCAAGTCTTTGTGCGTGTGTACATTCTGTCAGATGGCATCAAACTTAACGTAACATAGTTTGCCTCTTCTAAAGATACTAGGGACTAACTCTGTCAATCAAAGTGTTTCTTAGCTGGTTGGTCTCAGTTCTAGCAAATAAGGTACCTTCAAATTGCTGATATGTTGAGGAAAGTTACTTTCTCTGCTGTATGGAATATTTGAATTTGCTATTTCATTTTTGTAATGCTGAAAGTATGCAGGATGTTGTATAGCAAAGCTGAACTATGAACAAGTTGCCTAGCCTAGAACTATTCATGGAATAAGGTATCACAGCTTTAGGAACACACCCTCGTGTTGAAGGGACAGCCTAACAGTACGAGCAAGAGGGAGCCATAAAGCCACCCCTGTTTGTGGTCCCAATCTAGCAATCCCAATATGCTGAATCCCAGAAATTTGAGCATAGCCAGAGATCATGTTACATTTGCTCTGTTTCTATATCCTTTCCCTGAATTCCTCTACCTGCCAGTATGTTGGGTTAGGTGAACCTTTGCTCTGGTCTACTAATGAATTTCTTGTGATCCTATACGCTCTTCCATGGTCTCCTGTAAAATCCTCTGCACAAAAATGAGGAAAACCTCTGTGCCTGTAGAGAGAAAGGAAGGGTATGCAGGACTTAGGGCATTTATCGGGTGTGCTGATTAATGACATTTGTAGCACTGTTTCCCTAGTTTGAGGAAGGGAATTTTTCTAGCTGTCATGGACGAAGTCCAAGGTGAAGGAGGTGAGCTCGGACAGAGGAGGAAGGGGCTGCCTGTCAGTATGGAAGTGCAGATACAGGCCTGGGGACCAGAGCTGAGGGGTTCCTGTTAAAGAAAGACATGTTTTGAGTTTTCTGTTGGCAGAGAGTAAAATAAACCCCAAGATCTCCAAGATGCACAGCCCAAGGGGAACATGTGGGCACCAAGGTGCAACATTTAAAAATTAAGATCAATGGCACTCAAATATTTCACCCTTTTCTTGGTAGATATTTATGATGATGATGAAGTGGATTAGCCATTGCCTGAGAAATCCAGAGATTTCTGCTTCAGAACATGCCAGGGAAGGGAATAGCGTAGGGCAGTTTCATGGCAGACATACACCCTGCTTCCCTCGGGTGATGGGGAGCATTCTGAATCTGGATTTCCAATCCCCTGTAAGTATGGGTCAGGTTTGCCCTAGTTTTCCTTGAGAGGATAGGCTTTGGTGGCTCAGCCCAGAAGAGCATGCATCGCAATAGGACCCTGCAAATCTACTTAGGTATCTAACTCCTGAATGAGCCACGGGTTAAGCCTTTGCTCTTTCATCTCTATATTTTAGCAGAGGACTCCCACACAGCATGTCATCTTTTATGAACATGCTCCCTTCCTACTTCCAGTCATTGCGTGGGGAGGCTATTTAGGGAGATCATCCAGCAAAACACAAGCAACCCACCCCTCCAGCCCCCCTGGTTACCTGCAGCTATTTGTTTTGCTGTGTTTTTCATTGGGTTGGTTTCCAGCCAGCCAGCCTCCCTCACCGGGGGCATCGCACCATGATGTGAGTGCTGGTGCTGGTGCAAAGGTGAAACCTGGGAGCTCATGGAGGGGGACTGTCACAGCAAGCTTAGATACTCTGAGCCACACTATCTCCCAGCATGCCCAAATATAAATACAAAAGGCATCAGAATCAGTAAATAATATGCACACTATATATCATGTGGTGTTTGGCAGTGAGAATAAGGCCAGTGTTGTGGATAGCCTTACACACTTAAACCTGATCAGGATCCTCTTGCTCATTTGGCAGCACTGTGTTGCAGAAGTCACCCCTCTGACTTCAGTGGAAATACTTGTATCATTCATGTGAAGCGGGGGCTCTGAGTGGGGGGAACCCATGGCAGTGCAACGCTGGCAGAGCCTGCTCCCAGTTCAGTCCAGCCTGCTCTGCTGACTCTCTCTTTCAGCTGTATTGATTTAAAGGAAACTAATAACCATTTCTTTTTGTTTACATATATAACAAGTTCTAGCAGTGCCTTGGGCAAAGATAAGATGATGTGGGGATTACAGATATGCAGGCTGCAGAGCAGTGTCCTTTCTGGAAGAAACACTGCAGCATGGCAGAAATACTCCTCTGTATGCTCAGGCAGATGGATCATTAAAATCAGCATTGAAAATTGAGGAAAGAAGAGCATGCAGGTGAGCCAGTGGCTCTTTAAAGCAAAGGATTGGGCTTTTCAGAACTCTTAGTCCTAAACTTTTCTATCCAGCAAATAATCCTGGATTTCAGTAGTCTGTATTTAAATGCAAATAAAAGCAATATTTAAATGCAATATTTTTTTCCTGTTCACTTTATTTTAAATTCATATGAAGTTGAGAAGCTATGGGGACTATAGCTCTATAGCACAACAGCTGTACTGAACTTAGGAAGGTAACTATGTAGACGGGGCTCCATATACTGGAAACGATCTTGAGAGATCCTGAAATCTTCACACAGACTTCTGCAAGTGGCTCTCTTTCCTATTCTTTTCCCCACATCAGATGTGAAGACACCAATGGGCCAAAAGAAATTCTTGTAAAATCCCATTGAGTCCCAAGGGCTACACACAGCTCTGCTCTTAGCACAGCACCACGTCAGAAGACCTAAAAGAAGCAAATCAGCCCACTGAGCCCACTGCATAAACAGCCTTAACCAAAGCCCTTTTAAAATATTTTGGGGGTGATGTCAGCACCTGGGTTGCCAATGCACTTGTTGCTCTCCTCCCTCAGCCTACTTTAGTTCCCACACAGGGACGGGGCATCCAGACCGAGTGGGACATAGGCAGAAGCTGAGAGGGAAATAATATCTGCAGTCACCCGAAGTCTAGAGGCAGAACCACTGGGCTCCATTTACCTCCGCAAGGTAAAAAAACTTGGCTTACCTATTAGGTCAGATTTTCTCTTGTCCAAGGACATAGGAGGCTGGCAAAACAACTTGGGAATGTAGGAATTGGTTAACTGCATGCACTGGGCTTTTAATATTTAATCTGCAAACTAAAGTATTTTCTCTTTAAACTCTCTGTCTTCATTCAGGTATGGTCCTAGGGCTTCTCTTGTTCGCACCATAGATATTACAGCCTAATCTGGCTTCTCTGCTAAGATTTTGGTTGCATGGCTGTAGTTCTTTGTCTAGAGCTTATGTCTCACTTGTTTAAAGGTTTTTCATTTTATTTATATGGCATATAGATGGGATTAACAATATTAATGATAAATTATTCTCATTTCTCTGTATGAACTCCAAGAACATATAAAATTCAAAACTTGTTTTTATAAAGTAAATAAAACCAATAACCAACAGAAAAGTTTTGGAATACAACTTGAATGAGATTTCTGAAGTAAGAGATCTACAGCAGCTTGAAAGTGCAGGAAAGTCAGAAGGTGTTTGAGAAAACGCTATTTCATCTGTAGGATTAACTCACAAAATTTATTAAGTTCTTCAGAAATGAAAATGTCTAACCTAAGGTTCTCCTTGTACTTTTAATGGTAACAATTCAGTTTTATTAGTCTGTCTTTATACGAGAGTAGTTTGGAGCTAGTTTCTTTAAAAAATTGAACTATGCAAAGAAATATAAGAATTTAAAGAAGTCAGACCAGTAGCATATTTACAATGTTTACCTGTTGAAAGTAACAAAAGGGTCTTGGGCATTATTTATTTGAAAATGCTTGTACAAAGCAGTGCTAATTTCCAGGGACTGCTCACCCCTGCATGGTATATTTTGGGGCAACACTGAGAACGCTTCTTGTCAAATGCTGGAAATCAAAGAAGGTGATAAGCTGCCAAGATAGCTTTTACTTTTTAGTGTCCCTAGAGCTTACTAACTTCTAGCCACTGAAACAACATTTATTTACACCAATATAAATAGCTCTGCTGAACCTGCCACCTTCATGCATCTGTTCTTCACATATTTTTCTTTTTCCTTGAAAGAGCCCGTGACCTGAAGGTTGAGCTCAAGGACGCTCCCAGGCAAGTCACTGAAGTTTTCCCCTTGCTCTACGTGTTGACCTCTGCTCTCCCCTGATTACTCCCGAAAAATGGAGCGATCCACACAAGAACTTTTCCTCAACTTCATGATTGTCCTGATTACTGTATTGCTCATGTGGCTCCTTGTGAAGTCTTATCAGGAGTAAAAGACAATCAGAAACTCTGGGAGATGATTTAAGTGTGTGTCTCCGCAGATATAAGTAACACCCACAGCACAACCCTGTGATTAGCTTCCAATCAACTGAGGATGTTGTCAATTTTTTTTACTCTTTCCTATCTATTGCCTGTGCTAAAGTTTGTGATGGGTCTATGGTGGTGTAATTATTTTATTCTGCAGTGATCCAGCTGTAAAATGCAAAATGCAAGATCCTTAGGAACTATGTGTCTCTCTCCTTCGGTAGTTACTGTGAATGCTGTAACCCCCTGCTCGCCGTGCCGGCTTGTTTGGCGTCAGTGTTGGGTTCTCGAGGGTATAAAACTGCAGTATGCAATGTAACTGTCTGTATTAACCAGCGTAAGAGGCACAGACTTGCTTAGCAGAAAGGAATGTGAAACCTCTACTTTCACTTGTTCATTTCACTTAAATAAAGAACATGTAAACCCACTTTTTGTAGCATTCCTTATCCCTCTCCTGGCCTGACTGCTGTTCAATGAGAGACCTGCTGATAACCATGGTACTGTGCACCATGCAAGTCTGTTAGTTTGCTTGTTCCTCCCACGTGTATTTTTATTTCTATTTTTTTAAAAAATTGCTGTAGAGAAGAAATCCTGCCACTTAAGAGGATGTAGCTACACGAATGTTCAGGACACTTTTCTGTCTAGAGTGACTTACACCATTGGTGCCTGTGGATGTGGACTTCAAAGAGAACTTCTGTCCCACTGGGACATTGTCAATAATTGCATTTTCTGAAGCTGGATTTCAGGCAGGGATTCCCATGATCCTATTTTTGGCCAAACTATGCTTGGAGCAGTGCCTGGAGGGTCAGTCACAGGCGTAGGCGCCCGCTGGCGCCACAGCCTTGCTGCAAGCCTTGCCCGGGGCAGCAGCCTCTCAGGTTCCGCTGCAGTGTGCTGGGTGCTGCGGCACAGCCATGCTCAGCCTCGGTAGGGTGAGGTGTGAGTGTGTCTGGGTTGCTGTGATGGTGTCATCACCTGCTAAGAAATCTTGAGGCATCCTGAAGAGCCCACAGTCCCTGGGTTTGTGAAATCAGTAATTGAACTCCTCCTAGGCATTCCCCTTCTGTTATTTTAATGGCTTCAGAGAATCAGTGTCTGCTACAAAATACAGCTTTCTGTAGGAAGGCAGTTAGAGATGTGTCACACTGCTGATACAGGTCTTCTTCCCCCTCAGGAGCCTGCAAGGAGTGGGCAACATTGCAAGGCTGTGCTGCGAGTTACCCAAGGCAGGTCTCCAGTATGGGTAGATGGAGCAATGCTGGCCATGACAGCTGGGAGTTATACCTGGGCTTTAAGGAAAGACAGCAAACATGGTAGCACCACTTGTTAAGTGTGTGTGTTGCTTAAAGGTTGCTAGTAAATGACCTGTGGCCCTGTGTCACTTGTGCTGTCCCTCCGGGTTTGCAGCCACCCCCACTGCAGCTAATGCCACTCATCCTCCCAGTCAAGAAATTCCCACTCCAGTGCAATGATAAAAATCACCTCTTGTTTACTCTTGGCTGCAACTGAGCAAACCTCCTTCCAGCATTCCCAGGGATGGCAAGTTTTCTGCGAGAAAACTGAGACACTGAAATGGACTTTTGCCAGCGGTGGACACAGCCCTTCTCTGCAGCCCACCTTTTACCAGGTGCTGTTATGTTTTCATTAATTCACACAGTCAGTTTGTGTTCATAAGCTTGGCTGAGACACACAGCAGTGCTGGAGAAGGACATGGAAAAATCTATTTTTAAATAGTGAATACTTGATAATTCAGTATGAAAGATTCTCATCTTTCACTGTCTGTGACTCCCTATCTCAGCTGAACATGGTGTCTTCGTTGGACTAGATATCTCAGAGGTCCCTCCCAACCTGTGATTCTGTGATTATCAGACCTTCCTTTTGGCTTAAAAATAGATTTGCAGAGTCTCTCTTGCATCACAGCTTTCACAGGGGTCTCACCGCTGTGCGCTGGTCCCACCTGCCAGGGCTGAGGCTTTTCTGCCAGTCCCAAAGCACGTGCCCAGTGCCCAGGGAGAGCAATGTCATGAGCAAATTGATGTGTTTGGGCTCATCTCAGGCTAGCAATGGAAAAAATAGAGGTGTGGGCTTCACTGCCTGAGCAGAAGTGGTTCAGCAACAGCTCAAGGTGATCCTAGCAATTTTTAGATAGTAAGAGAAAATGTTCTGGACAGTTTGGGCCGTCATCAACTTTTAGCCATCAGTTTTTTTGAGAGTAGACTTGCATCTAACTTTGACAATATGATTAAGGTAAAGCACCCAAACAAGTTGCTAGAAGTGAGAATACCAGTCTTTTTTCAGGCTTTTATAATTTTTAAATGGACTTTGAATGAGGTAAGTTATTTGCCTAAGTCATTTGCCTAAAATGACCTGAAGAAAAAGGCAATTCAACTGGCTGTGAAAAGCCAGCACTGTGCAGGTGCACAGACAAATTAATGTCAAAGAGCATCAGCCAAATACATAGAGAGAGACAAAATTTCCCAGTTTCAGAGACCTTGATGTAGATGTTTGGTGTGACTTGAGCCTCAAACTCCTGTTATCTTCCTGCTTGCCAAAGAGGCCCTGAAGGAGAGGTGGCTCTCCAGTGATGTGTTTGACCAATGTTTTCCACCCCTATGCAGTGTAAGGGAGATCAAGAACACCTGAGGGCTTCTGGGCTAACAGTGTTTTGTCTTCAGTTTATCAATAAAATTAACTTAGGCAAAAATTTTATTAAAACTATACCTTAGAGTAAGTAGCTGCTCTGGCTCCTCCAGCCTCCCTGAGCAAACGGTCCCAGTGCTTGATCACCCTCAAAGGAAAAAAGCTTTTTCTTATGTTACATATAATTTCTGTATTTCAGTTTGCGCCCATTACCTCTTGTCTTGCTGCTGGGCACCACTGAGAAGAGTCTGGTTCTGTCTTTTTCATTCCCTCCTGTCAGGTATTTACATACATCGATAAGATCCCCTTGAGCCTTCTCTTCTCCAGGTTGAACTGTCCCAGCTCCCTCAGCTTTTTCTCATATGTCAGATGCTCCAGGCCCTTCATCATCTTCATGGCTCTTTGCTGGACTCTTTCCAGTATGTCCATTCGTCTCTTTACTGGGAAGCCCAGCACTGGACAGAGCATTACAGGTATTTCCTACCAGTGCTGAGCAGAGGGGAAGGAGAGCCTTTGATCTGCTGGCAACCTTCTGCCTGATGCAGCCCAGGAGACTGTTTGGCTTCTGCCACAAGAGCCCATTGCTGGCTCATGGGCAGCTCGGTGTCCACAATGAGCCCCAGGTCCTCTGTCCTGGGGCCCGGGGTTATTCCTCCCCAGGGGAAGGACTTGGCATTTTCCTCTGCTGAATTTCATGAGGTTTCTGTCGGCTCATTTCTCCATCCCGCTGAGCAGGACAACACTCTGCTGTATCAGCCACTCCTTTTAGTTCTATATCTTTACTTTACATCTTTCCATACATAAATTTACATACTTTACATAATTTTAATTAACCCATACCTGTTCTAAGACATTTATCCCTTCTTTGTGGCCCCTAACACATTACAAATGATGTACCATGAAAAGTATTATTATGCAAGCTCTCTTTTATATCTGCAAGCTCTTTTGGTTTTTATATATATATTTATACATATATGTATGCATATCAGCATTTGGCCTGCTATAATTTTTATATGTAGTGTGCACAGGACATGAATGCAGCACAGTACCTGCTCATGGAGGGGATTGGCAAGTAACACTATACTTACCCCTGTTTCATCTCCCATCCCACCTGCTTGCTTAAATGCACTCTGTGTAGCACTCAGGAACTGCCAACAACAAGTAAAATGGTGGTTGCTAATGACTTTGACCTGGCCTGAACAAGGCAATTTTCATTCTGGTTTGTAAGCAGAGATGAATTAACCTTACCCAGAACCAGAAGTTCAGTGACAGCCGTTCCATTCACTTTACTGGGCTCTGGATCAGACCGTAGCTACCTAATTTTAGATGTTCAGATTTCAAAAGTTTGGCTCTAGGCCTGGTAATTCGGAATTGCTAAGCACTCAGCCCTTCACTCAACAGAAACAACAGACAGGATATTCAACATGCTTTGGGGAAAAAACAGACCACTAGTTTGTGTGCCTGAATACCAGCCTAGAAACCAAATTTTAGGCGCCAAGATTTGAAACATTGGCTAAACATCAGAAAGTTTTCCAGTGGGGTTTACCAAAATGCTTTTATCAATCAAAAGTGTTTTCAGTTGAAACAGTCTATATTTTTTCAAGAAGAGTGTTTTTATCAAGAAAACCTAAAATCTGTCAAAGGTGAATGCTATGCTTGAAAACCAACCGTGTCCACTTTGCTTTTGAATGACATCATGGCTGCCATAGACTGTGTGGCTTCTGCCCCCTTTCTCCTTTATTGCCCAGGCTCCAGGTCAGGCAAGTCGTCTGTCCTGTGTGATATAACCAACCACTCTCACAATGTATTACCTACAAGTCACAGGGTAGGAAACTGCCATGCAATGAGAGAGACACGAGAAAGCAAAAAGAAGTAACTGACCGTGTGTGAACCATGTGTGCTGCGTTTCTAAGTGGGTTGATTACAAACCACTTCTTTCTGACATTTTTTAGTTTGCAAAGATTCACTCACAATTCAGCTTTCTGTGGATAAAACTGCAACTGTGTAAACTCTGTGTGTGCTCAGTAGGCAACACAGAAGAAGGAAAGGCAAAATCCAAGGTTCTCAGCCTTATCAAGACAGCATTCCTGTGTATGCATATACGTCTTCTCTGGACCAAACCAAGAAAATGTGAAGCATAAATAACTTCCTCGCTACATAGCAAGTCCAGCACGATTCTATTTATACAACTGGCTTTGGAAGTCTCCCAAAGGCGATAGATGCCCTTGCAATTCAAGAAGAACTTCACAAAATAATTATCTATATTTTGGTGTTGCAGTGAGCTAGGAGGGATCAAGAAGACTGGCAGCTGCTGACACCTTGGGATGCCATTGTGGGGGCTCCTAAATCATTCTTCACCTACACAGCTGAGCTGGTTTGCCCCTTGTGCATAGGGTTTACCCGCAGATTAGCGTCTCACAGGTCTGAGCTGGAAAAGCCTTTGGCGCGTTTCCCAGGCCATATACAGCTGGTGCTCAAGCCAATCAACTTTGACCTCTTAGCTTAACAGTTCAGCTGTCAGCTTCTAAAGAGGGATGACAGCATTTTCGAGCAGATTCCATTACGTTTATCAGCTAATACTAATCTCTACTCGCACTGAGCTGATTTGTTGAGGGAGCGTAAAGAAGCATAAATTCATGCAAAATGAACGAAGACGGCCAGTTTGTGCCTGTGTGTGCTCTATTGCACTTGTACTTGCCAGCTCTTCGCTGAAGTGGGTGGATGAGGGAGATGAGTAATAATTTGGTCTTGGCAGCAGTTGTTAGCTAAGTGTAGACTTATGCTTCCTTATGCTACAGTTCGGATGGCAGGGTCCAGAAGGGCGTTTATATGATGCATGGTTGTGCCTTGACCTATTGGCTTTGCATATATGCCTTTTCCTGTGCCCAGAAGAACAAACAGAGCTGTGTCTCTTTTCTAAATGACTGTTTTCCTCATGTTTGTCCCCTCCCCTCTTGGGAGGCAGGCAGTGGCTTTTATCTCTCGGCCTCATGCCAGAGTGGTACACGATCTACCACAATAATTGCATGCCCTGGTCATGTCTGCTCTACGCTGTTGTCCCTGCCCATGTATATAAAGGCTTGGAATGAGTGTGGCTTAGGTGACCTGAAGATCAAATATTCACAGTGACCCAGGTATCTAATAGTTTCTTAGGAGGGACTTAATCCCTTCTAGAAATGTGCCTTGGGAAGAGGGCTCCTGGAGAAGATCCTACCTTTTGCTCATAGAAATCTGCACATTTCTGCATGCACTGGGCATAACTTTGATCTTGTGCATTACTGTGACAGTCTGGCCTAGATGCATCTTCCAAAACCTCTAGGGGGAATGATCCAATTCCTTAAACAAAACTATGGAACACACTGAGCAATAAATAATCTGGAATGCATTTTACATGTACTTCTTTTCCCTGCAGCATTCAATCATTTTGCTGTTCAATTTCTTGCCCACAGACATCTGTTGGCATATCTGAAAGCAGGGACATGATTTTTTTAATACCTGCAGTGCAGTTTCAGTGGTGACTGCCAGTCGCAGTAGGATTAACCTGAGCCTTTCAACTAGGTTAGGAAAGATCTGCTTCTGCATGCTGCAAGCCATTTCCCCAGCAGAATTCAGTGGAGCTGAGTCTGGTTATATCAGACAAGGATTGGCTCCTTTGTGTTTCACTGGTTCTGATCTGCTCTCTGCAAGTTTGTTTCAGCATCACCTGGAAGAGATACACCAGAATTAGTTTTAGATCTTTCACTTAAACCCAGTTTTGAATAGAATTTCACTATAAGAAATCTTACATCCTATATTTGTTAAGCTATATTAACTAACACTTAATGAACATATGATTTGGAAACACCAAGCTTCACACTTTAAATCCAATCACACTTTAAATCCGTACCTGTATTTTAAGCTATACCTTTGAAGTTCTAGGTTCTAAAACTTTGGGCTATGGACAAAATAAGTAATAACAATTAACTGAGTTTAATTTTTTCTTTTTTTGCAACAAATTTATTTTTACAGTCCCATTAGGACTTCAAATCTAGTCCAGTTTTTTTGAATAGTAGATTTTTTAATGGTTTAAAACTAAGTGAACTCAGAAGCTAATAAGCACTGAAAACACTAAGCCTAAGGTAGATTTTTTATTTTTCAGTCTAGGATACTTCCCTGCTTAACCATACCTCTGGGTTCTTCAGCTGCATTTTCACTTGTGTATCAGCAAAATAGGAACTATTCAATAAGGTACAGCCAACTGCATGTCATAATGAGGCTAAATAAAGTCTCCTGTGAGAATAATAAGTGGGAACTCCTACCTGTCACCCTACAGTCACGCTTCTGTTGCAGCATTGGTTGTGAATTTTGGCTCTTTTTCTGCTGAGGCTGTACTCACCTGAGCTCAGAAAGTACTGAAAACTCCCTTACAGCCCTGGGGAAAGCTTGTCTGCATAAAACACCAGCCCCTAAGCTACAGTGCTCATCTTCTAGATGTCAAGTCATACCATACTGTGTCCTCTGATAAAGAACAGGGTGGAATTCAATGAAATTCAGAAGGGAAACACAACAAACAGCAATGTCAACAAATAAAGGCCTATTTAACCAGAATCAGACCAAGCCCAAAGTTAAACATACTTTTTTTTTTTTCCTGGAAATATTACTAATTACAAAGTGGAGTTGGGTAGACTGGAACAGCTGGTTGTTAATCGGAGATGGTCTATAAGAAAGGTGGTGACTTGAAGACAACCAATAGGACACGGTGATAACGCAAAAATCAGAAAAACAAAGAAGACAGTATCAATAAGGAAGGCGCAGCATTAAAGAAATTTTAGAAAAATAAGCTAACTGTTCAAAAACTAATATAGTACCCTTCTAAGCTGGCATTTCAAAAATAGGAAAAGTGCAATTAGGACTAAACTGTCAGCCAGAATATGACATGCTACAGGACACCTGCGAGGCTCTAAGATGGAAAGCAAAGCCGTCATGGAAAACTTCTGTTATTCACCACCTCCTACCAAGTGGGGAAATGTCAGCCTGGGGTCTAATCCATGCTACCTTTTTTAACAACATAAATTATTGTTTCTTGGGCAGTCAGGCGTCACAGGAGAAGCTGTGCAGCCGTGAACAGCACACAGGATCAGGATCAAATGTTACCTTTGAAAAATGATGGTGTGATAGTGACCACAATGTGCATGAGTGAAACAACCATATGGGAGCGGGAAGGCCAGAAGAAGAATCGGCAAAGCACAGGAAGTAATTATGAATAAAATGCTACCATTCAAAACACAGAAAATGCATCCAAATTGAAAAAAACCATGAAAATAACTCAGAAAAGTTAAATAAAAAATCATAAGGAGGGCAATAAAAAAATGGTGATTAACACCAGGCCAGATGTATTAAAAGCTAATAATAAACCACATGAGAATCAGAAAACCTACCATGGAGACTGCAGGGTCTGCACACAATAGATGCAGAACAGGAGAGCTCAGAGAATATAAGTTTGGTACAGGAAAGGTATATTAATTACCTGCAGCAGTGTTCACTGTGGAAGGGGTTGGGAGGGTTTCCACACTAGAACTTTTATCTGCAGGTGATGAGTTGGAGAAATGGTCTCAGCTGAAAAGCCAGAAGTCATTAGAATGAACAGTGATATATCAGCAGGACCAGACGATGCTCACCCGGTGATTATAAAGGAGCTCAGATATGAAATTGCCTGCCTAGTTACTATGGAGTGTAAATTATTGCTCACGTCAGGCTGGTACCAGTGGAACAGAGGGTAGCAGATGCAATATCAGTTTTTAAGAGGGCTGCAAAGGACAGCTGGGGAATGACAGACCAGGAAGCTTCATTTCCATACTGGGTGGGGTGGGGGAAGCAAACCACAGAACACAGAAAAGCAGACAGAATTCAAAGGCACATAAGTGGAAAAAATCACCAAGGCTTCTGCAAAGGGAAATCCTGCTTTTGGTATCTATCACAACTCTGAAAGAGTCAGTGAACATGTCAGTAAAAGTGAGCTGATTGATATATTTTAAAAACCCTAAACTGTCATGGGATAGAAAGGGAAGAGCTCCCTTTAACTGGCTGAAAGACAGAAAGAAGGTGGCAGCAAACAGTGAAACTGCCTAATAAAATAAGGTCCACAAGAGACTGCATTGTTTAACATACTTACAGGAAGAGCAGGGAGATTGCAAAATTTTCTGGTGGTACAAATGTAATTGATGAAGAGTTGTAGAGTGTCATCTCAATGACAAATGATAAGTGATGAAATGGCAGATGACATTAAGTCAGATGTGAAGTAGGACACATTGGGAGAAAAATCAGTTCAACAGAAAATAATGAGCACAGCAGACACTGGCACACAGGGAAGATCTAGGAATCACTGCAGAGACTTCGAACATATCAGCTCCATGGTCAGTGTTGGAAAAATTGCAGAGATGAGCAATAAAATAATAAAATCATTGTGACAACTTGGGCTTGAGAAGAAATTAAGCAGACTAGGTCTCTTTAACTTGAAAAGAAAGGTGACTGAAGAAAGGATATGAGCAGTAACAAATAATGGCATATGCACTGACTACACTTGCTCAGTCCATCAAATAAATAGCAAACATAATAAGGACATATAAAATGAAGAAAGGCATTTCACAGAGTAAAACTGAACTCTAAAACTCAGAACTACAAGGTGTTCTGAAAGAAAACAGCTGGTGGCAGCCTCAGCAGCAGGCATTGGGCTTCTCACTGGGAGTGGGGACAGGTCAAGCAAGAGAAAATTGTTAAGAGATATCATTAACAACCTTCCAATATATACAACATAGCAGCAAAGAAGAAAGCCATAAACTATTTATCATGCTCACAAAGTAATAGGCTTGAATGTTAGCAAAGGAGATTTCAGAACAGTTTTCTTAGTCTAACTAAAAGAGTGTACAGTTGAATACTATTCTACAATGTTATATGGGGCTACCAATATCAAGAGATGCTGTCATTGGTTTTTAAGAATGGGTTCAAACGTCCATCAGAAATAGTTTATAATGGCTGTCCTAGCTCGGATAAGGATACTATCTCTTGGGGAGCTTCCATGAAAGCAAATACCAAAGGTTACCCTTCTTTCAGTGTTAAGAGGTCACAAACTCCTCAGCCCAGCTCAATGAAGGGGAGGATATTTTACAAGGGAGAAAATGCTGATAGAATGTTGCTGCAATTTGCTTATGGGAACTAATGAGTATGTGAATAGGATATTCTGCACTTTTTATGGAATTTAGAAAGTGTTTAGGTGACTTAGAGCAGTGTTTCCCAGAATGGAAACTGCTTGCCTCAGGGAAGACAAGTGCTACAGAGGTTGTATTTCCTCCAGGCTGCTGCAGCCTCTTTGGGCTCTCTCAGGCCTTGGGGTGCAGGATCCTTGGCAGTCTTTCTCCAAGGTGAGGTCATTCACAACAGCTGGCACCTATCCAGGCAACATGACATAGAATCATGGAATAGAATCATAGAATATCTCAAGTTGGAAGGGGACCCATAGGGATCACTGAGTCCAGCTCCCTGCTCCTCACAGGACTATCCAAAAATAAACCATATGACTGAAAGCATTTTCTAGATGCTCCTTGACCTCTGACAGGCAGACTGAGTGAAAATCCCCCAATACAGTTCCAAATCCCCAAAGGGGCACAGCCTCAACGTGATTGCCAAACCCTGATTTCCACCAGAAACTCAAGTATAATTAACCTAATTTGATTAACAGAGATTTCTTGGAGAAAGTTAAGAAGCATGCTCACTACTATTGTTCCAGAAGTCAACTAGCAGCAGGGGGCTGAAGCACAGGGGTGGAAGGAAGAACACGAGGGAACTGGGAGAGAGCGTTCGCCGTTGCCTTGGGGCTCGCTGGCCCGGCCGGGCGCTGTCCAGGGTGCTGCAGCCGCGGCGCGGGAGGGAACGGGGGCGGTCCAAAACCTCCGGGGTTTGCTTTCGCACAAGATGAGAAAGCTATTGCTTTTACCCCAGAAGCTACCTTTTACCAAGAAGGTACCTTGGCTATAACTCCGGGGGGTCAACTGGAAAGCAATTAATGTGATGCTGTTCTTAAAATATTGGTGCTCATGGCTTTAAGGTTGTCTTTTGTGTTTTTCCCCTTATGACCTCAAATTTATTGTACAAACATCAACAGTGAAGACTAGGTTATGGGGGCCTTGTAAGAAGCAAAGTTTTGAAGAGGGAACGAAACTTTAGTTTGCGCAGGTAGAATGCAGGTGAAAGAAATAGGCAAGAAGACAATATCAAAGGCGGCATTGACACGATGGTTAGCTCATTATTGTGAGTAACTGAAAAATGTACCACGCATTAGGCAGAGGAATCTGCCCTTTATGCCTGGGGATCTCACTTTCTACATTTAGAAGCCACTTAATGTTCAGGTTTCAAGTGCTGCAGACGATAATGTGATAACTTTATGCAAGACAAGACAATGTCTTCCACACTTGGTATGTGTATTGAGTATACAAACTTCAGCCATGTCACAGAACTGGCTGTTAACAGCCACAACAAGATATTTCATTCCCAAAGGGGATCCTACTTGGAGAAGGATTTCTCATGGTTGAAAGGAGGAAGGATTCTGGTCTCTCTCATGCAGTAGCATAATTAAAACCTAATTTACTTTCCATTGCACCTCATTTCCCCCAAATATGATAAGTAGTGGTTATTTGTCTATCTATCAGGATTTTGTGAAACTGAATTCCTTCTGATGTGCAAAGTGTTACTTGTCCTGGCTGGCACATGGCTATTGGGTACCAGCCATACAACAGCAGCTTGCTGAGATGTATTGATATTATGTGGGCTTGTTAAGAAAAATGTGCTCTCCAGAACACAACATTTTTTCCCATCTCAGTGTTTGTTACAGGTAATTTAATATGGAGAAAATGAATTTATTACAACTGCTTTGATCCTAAGAGCAGTGAGCTGAGGTATCCTGGAATTAACTCCTGACTGAATACAAGAAGGATGCAGAAGCCCCACTGCCTATGCAAGGCAAAGCCTCACTCTGCAGTTCCCAGCTGCCTCTGGGTTTTTCAGACTCACTTTTTTTTTTAGATAGATCTTATAAACTTTTTTGCTATGTACTTATCTCCCTCTCTGAAGTGTAGGCATTTGATATTAGTGTTATACTATTAATTACATTTTCAGTAGCTTCACAGATGATCTAACCCAAATGGCACTGCCTCCCACAGTGCTCTACCTCAAAGGCAATTCTCTCTGAGCAGAAGAGAGTCTCTAACTCCATCATTCAAATGTCTAGGAGCTGTCATTGCTGTGCCTGAAAAGCACTTGAATCTAACTATGGCATAGAAATTAATTACTATTATGTTTGACACTTATAGGCAGTGATTATAGACATTCATGATAAATTTAAGAGGATCATGAAAGATACTGTTGCTAGACAGCGATGTTTAATTTGCATTTACAGGTGCAAATTAAGAATATAGAATAAAACATAGGAGTGCCAGCATCTCTCTCTATGACTTGCAGTTCAGAGAACTCCAAAATGACTTACAGAATCATAGAATTTTTTAGGTTGGAAAAGACCTTTAAGATCATCAAGTCCAACTGTAAACTTAATGCCAAGTCCACCACTGAACGGTGGTTTCTGGAAGCTATTACAAACCCAGTCTGTAGGCTTCAAATGCAAATAAAATGTGCTTGCTTGAAATGAGGCACTGAACAATGTGATAGACCAGGGAGGTGGGAGAGCACACACCCGAGGCTAGAGAAAAGAGGGAGTGGGCAGAAATGTTAAGGCAGGCATTACTTAAGCATATAACTGATATATAACTGCATAACTGAGATATAACTGCTGTTCTGATCAAATGTGGCTAATAGAGGAGAGCTGACACAGCAAGTCAATACTGAGTATTTACAGTAGCCTTTTGCTTCATCTCAAACATCTCCCTCTCTGGCTTCTTCCTCTTTTTTTCTAAGTTTTCTAAGCTGCCATGAAAATATTAGTTTAATACTTTCTTCTCCCCCTTTCTCTCAGTGAGATGGGGAGACTTAACTGCTGCAGGTTCCCAAATGCACTGCACAACCTCTCTGTAGCTTTTGGATCTCTGTTGGAATTAGAAATTAGTCTAGTGCTCCAAAAGCACTGCTATTTCTACATGAGAGGAAAGCTACTGACTGGCTTTTCAAGTAGTCTCCCAGGTTATGAATGTTGAGTCTAGATTTAAATACAAGGGCATTCATACCACTGATCAGGAAAGACTTTCTGACCCACTCAGTAGATGGTTGATGTTCACATCTCCCTCAGACCTGCCTTTTTATCCAGCAAATGAAAGAAGAGCATCATGTTGGGATTATAGCTCCTTGCTGGGGCTCAGGGTCTTTGTTGTTGCTGGATTCATCTCTTCTGGCCAGATTTGGAGCTGGTGTAAATTTGCACCGCTTCACAGCGGACAGGTGCAACATACACTAACCAAGGGTTGTCTCAGGCATGGACAAAAAAATAAAATAAATTCTATCCTGCAAGATAGAAGAAGCTGATTCTCTCTGGAGGGAGCCTGGTGGGAGTTTGAGGGTGCTTTAGGGGCAGAACAACCCCAGGCACTAAATTAGTGGTTGAGCTAGAGAAGATCTCTGTTCCCCATGCTCCTTTCCCATAACCCTCATGAAAGGGGCAAAACAGTTGGGGGCAGCAACCTTGAGATGGCCAATCTTAGAGCAACCCTCCTAACCCTGCTGTCACAGTGGCCCCCTGCAAGCTGGACCAGGGCAGTGTGGGTGGAGGGGGCTCACCAGGTCAGCTGGAAGCTGCTCAGACCTCTTTTTCTGCTCTTTTTTGGCCACAGAGCTGCTGATGTGTGACACTCACATCCTCTGCAAAATGGTTCTCTGCCAAATGTGTGTGACAAAGGGTGAAAGGGAGAGAAGCTGAAGGGGCAATAGGGACAGAGACAGGAAAACTCAAGGCAAACTGTATCTCAGTGTGCTTAAATTCAAACCAGCCAACCAATGTGAATGGGGAACTCGGAGAAAGTGAAAAGGCAGATGATGGCTTTGGCACAACACCTTAAAGGAACATGTGAGGCCACCCAGAGCCAAATCAGCATCACAAATACTCCTATCAAAGAGAGGTGGCACATCCTCATGCCCTCTGCGTCCTGCCACTTTGGCCTTCCCCCATCCAGCACGTCAAGCAGGGACAGCTTCACTGGGGTGAGCAGGCAGGTTTCATAAGATGGATCAGCCTGAGAGGTCTGTGTCATGAGGTGCAGAACATGTGTCATTCCCATCGGCTAGGCTGAGATGACTCAAGAAGGTTGATTTGTTCCCAGGAGTCAGTCTTCAACTCAGCAAAACTCACACCTGCCTTTGAGCAGGCAAGAAGGACTCGTGTGCTTGGGTAATGCTTGCTTAATGAGTCTTGCCAGAAGGGTGCCTTGGTTTGACAAGGGCAGGTGACAAAAGCTAGAGGCTGAGCTGATTTACTGCTTTTGAAGATTTTGGTACTCTTTTTGCTGGGTGTACACACTGCTGATTGGCCTGTGGTGAGATGGGCCCTGCACAAGTGTTTTGCTGCATGAATTAAAAGGAATCTGCTCAGAATAGAGAATATTACCAGGGAAAAGAAGGAGAACTCAGCTGTCAAATGCCTTTGATGCTGATGACCATGGCTGTTTTCTCAAATTTGGTCTCCCCTTAGTTTCTGAGGCTGTTCTCTCCTGCCTCCCACCTTTCTGATCATTACTGCCATAAGTCCTGTGGAGGATTCTTTCTACCTCCACAGGTTTCTGCCTTCAGTCTATTTGTTGTTTCTGCTTCAACATTTTCTCCTTGTTTAATCTTTGCAAGCACAATTTTGGCAGTTCTTGCTCTATCGATGAGTCACAAAGCTCTCTCTGCTCCAGACGTTTATCCCGATGTCCATATTACAGTCCACGTTGTTCACCATTTCCTAACAACTCTCCCCACTTAAGCCTGACGTACCTACAAATCTCTTTCCAGCTGTGGAGAATACTCCCACCTTGTCTCTGGACCATGACCAAGGGCTCCATGTTTGTCCCTAACCCCTCTTTAGGGCTTTACATCTAGGCTATATCTACATCTTGTTGATACTTACTGATGGGCCTTTCTTGAGAAGCACAGCCTTTCTTATCCATCCCCAGAAGTAAAATTTGTCCCAAAGTTGTCCTTATGTTCTCAGGCCCTGGACCATGCAGTGCTGTCATGCTCAGACCCATTCAGGACCTTGGCACACAACCATTGCCAAGCTCTCTGTGCCAGCTGCACCAACCCCATATTTATCATACCAGCATCTGTATGAAACCCTCCTTTGACATGCACGCTCTCACATCAGACCATATTTTTCTTCCAAGAACCTTCTCAGCCATGTTGTATCCACCAGGAATATGTCTGTCATCATTTCTATCACGTCACAGTGCCATGCCCTGTTGTCCTTTGGTTAGGTTTCTTACAGTCATCTCCATGTTCCTTCCTTGACTGCCCTTGCAACTGGGAAAAAACGTCCATAAACATACAAGCTTAGAATCATATAATCATAGAATGTCCTGAGTTAGAAGGGACATACAAGGATCATCAAGGCCAACTCCTGTCCTGCCCTCCTGCACAGGACAACCCCAAAATTCACACCATGTCTCTGAGGGTGTTGTCCAAGTGCTTCTTGAACAGCATCAGGCTCGGCCTCCCTGGGAGCCTGTTCCAGTGCTCCACCACCCTCTGGGTGAAAAACCTTTTCCTAATATCCAACCTAAACCTCCCCTGGCACATCTTCCTGCCATTCCCTCGGGTCCTGTCATTGGTCACCAGAGAGAAGAGATCAGCGCCTGCCCCTCCTCCTCCCCTTGTGAGGAAGCTGTAGACCACGATGACATCTGCCCTCAGTCTCCTCTTCTCTAGGCTGAACAAACCAAGTGACATTAGCCACTCGTCCCACAGCTGCCCCTCTAAACCCTTCACCAACTTCATGGCCCTCCTCTGGACACTCTCTAGAAGCTTTATATCCTTAATGTACTGTGGCACCCAGAACTGCGCACAGCACTCGAGGTGAGGCCGCACCAGCGCAGAGCAGAGTGGGACAATCCCCTCCCTCGACCGGCTGCAATGCAGTGCTTGATGCACCCCAGGGCACAGCTGGCCCTCTTGGCTGCCAGGGCACTCTGTTGGCTCATGTTCACTTGCCATGGACCAGAACCCCCAGTTCTGTCTCTGCAGAGCTGCTCTCCAGCCTCTCATTCCCCAGTCTGTATGTACATCCAGGGTTGCCGTGCCCCAGGTGCAAAATCTGGCACTTGCTCTTGTTAAACTTCCTACAGTTGGTGACTGCCCAGCTCTCCAGCCTGTCCAGATCCCTCTGCAGGGCCTCTCTGCCCTCAGAGTGTCAACAGCTCCTCCCAATTTTGTGTAATCAGCAAACTTAATTAGTGTTCTTTCAAGTCCTGCATCCAAGTCATTAATGAAGAGATTAAAGAGTACTGGCCCCAAGACGGATCCCTGTGGAACCCCGCTAGTGACTGGCCACCAGCCCAATGTAACCCCCTTTACTCTAACCTTTTGAGCCCGACCCATCAGCCAATTGCTCACCTGTTGCATTACGTGTTTATCCATCTGTATGCTGGACATTTTGTCCAGGAGGATACTGTGAGAGACACTGTCGAAACCTTTACTGAAATCCAAAAAGGTCACATTGACTGGCTTTCCTTGGTCAGCTAGGTGGGTGACCTTGTCATAGAAGGAAATAAAATTTGTTAGGCAGGACTTTCCCCTTGTGAATCCGTGAAGGCTAGGACCAAAGGACACAAGCTTCCTTGCGTCCCTTTCTCCAGCTCCTCTGGTGCTGCTGTGCTTTTCTGAGCTGCCAGCTGTGCTGATAGGTGTTGACCCCATGCTCCCCTGTCTTAGTCACCTCCCTTGTTTCAGGTTGTGAGCTCTTTGGGGAACCTTTAGTTACATGTTCTTACAGTCCTTCTGTACAGTGGAGCCCAGGTCAAGGAACATAGGAACACGAGTAATAAACCCTCTGCCCTTTCCCATAGTTCATTTTGATCTAAGCTGCTGTACCAAGTTTGTGTTTGGAGGTTTTAGAGCTAAATCTTTTCTCTAATTATAGTTCTATACAGAGAAGAACAATTTCCTTTTCTAGAATAAGTAATGACCTGATTTCTGTGTGAGCTGCTTGCAGGGGAAAGCACAAAGCCAATCCTGCTGTATTCCTATGTGATCTTGTAGGAAGACTCCTGTCTAATCTTTGGCAAGTCTTACAGAAAACCTGCACTGTCACAAACTAAGGAAAGCAATGAATAATTCATTTTCTTATCTGTTTCAGGATTGTTTTCTGCAAAACATCTATTTTAATAATTCATGTGATTTTTAGCTGCACCATGCTGCAGATGCAAGCGTACAGAGGAGAACCACACTGGTTTTCAGTATAGCCTGGAGGATTCATTAATGCAAAATTCCAGCCCACATTGGACCAAATTCCAAGTGAGGAATCAGAGGTGAAAACCGGGGTCATTACCAAGATTCAAAGTAGAACTGTTCTCCAAAAAATCAGAGATTGTGATAGTCATTCATAGAGGAGTCTCTGTGATGCCAAAATGGATTCATATGTTGATGATGTCAAGCTTGTCAAGGGCCAGCTGGGGGACAGAGGGAAGTATATACAGAGCTCCTGTATTTCCTAGCACTATATACAGAGCGCCCCTATTTCCCAACAGTACTTGTCAAGCACATGAACTTTGCATTTATAGAATTGCACATGGTTACTGTTTCAGGCTGTAACTGATTCCTACCTCAGTCAGATCCATCCAAGTGGCAGAGCTGCAGACTAAGGTTTCCTTTAGAGCTCATGCAGGAATGACTCCAACCTGCAATACCCCACTAGTGGACAACCCTGCAATGCTTGTTGCCCCTGTGGAAGGGTCAAAAACCTCAGTTCACATTATGACAGAAATGGACAGTTCAGCAAATGAAATCTTGAAAGCTAACCACGGCCCAAGAAGGGCAGGATTAAGAAGGAAATAACGATACCAACTGCATAAAAGGAAACCAATGTGTGCGTGGTGCTACCGCTGATTCTTTGGGTCAGCAGCGGCAGATCCGGGTTCATTAATTTGAACATCAGCACTCTATTCACATGCATCTGTGCTCCATCTAACAGCACTTACTTCAACTGCGAACATTCTGAAAATTCTCTGCTTGCAGCAAAGTGCTTCAGCCATCGCTGCTAAGCCATCGCCACCCAGCTGTGCACCACAGGGCACACGCACAGACCACACAGTGGGTGCAAGTGTTTTTAAAGATTGTTCTTCCATTAATGAAGACAATGGATTAATCCCCTTTACCCTCTACATGACAGGAAACTTTCCAGTCCAGCTTCAATGATGCTCTGGGAAACAGCCAGGAGATACAATTCTCCAAAACAAACTTTATAGATAAGATGGAATTTATTTGCTTCTAAAAATAGTACATAGAAATAACACCAGCATTTGAAAAAGTACCTTCCAAAAGAGCCTGCCTGAACCTCAGCTAAAATAATTCTCCCTTCCCTAAAGGAAGAAAAAAGCCACAAGGCAAAAAGTGACAGGAAGCCAGAGCAGCACTCACTCTCCTCCCGGCTGTAATCAAACCCCAGGCGCAGACCCTGCTGGTGCTCACAGCCCCAGCTCCACAGAGGCTGGCAGAGCACGGAGGTTACTGAAGACAAATCAGTGCCCACCTACGTTGCTGAAGGAGCCCTGGCAACAATTTAAATTCACATTAGCCGGGATAAGGAAGTGCTGTGCTATGGGAATTGGCTGAATCTGTAACATGGAGAAATACAGGCCACCCTTGTATAATATCACATACAGAATTATAGAACCACAACACTACATGGCCTTTTTTTCTGGCTTTAAGCAGATCAAGGTAAATATTTCTGCATTTAAAATAGCATACAACCTGTCAATATCATGTTTTCATCAGTTATATTTTCATCTGCCCACGCAAAGAAAGACACATTCTGTATAGCATCGGTACACTATCTTGTATTTTATAAAGTAAATTAGCAGCTTAGTGTTAAAACATGGCCATGTCTTTTTAAAACACCTGCATTGCATCGCCCTGCCAATGTAAGTTATTTGCCTGAGAAAAATACCTGTTAAAAAAGAAAGGTGCCAGAGCTTTATGGTCTGGGCAGGCAGCACCTGCTGCCCATGCCATGCAGGGCCAGGGATGATGTTTTCTCAGCAGCAGGCATCTGGCCGGCTTCACGGGACCGTCCAGGAAAGGAGATGCCAGGTGAAGTGCAGGTGAACCATGAGGCTGCGGAAAGTTTTTCAGAAGATCCACCTAAATCTTCTCTGCTCTTAATTAAACCAAAATCTGCACCCTGCAGTACGTATAAATATTGATTCTACCTTCTTGAAACAACTTTTTTATACTTCTTTCTTTGCTGTTTCTTTTATTTTCTCCTCCCTAGGGAAAGCAGCATCCAGGTCCTTACAGGTCAGTTTGGAGATTTATCAGTGACAAAAAAAAAAGTTAAAATTTATAAGGAAAAGTTTAGGTTTGCATCACGGTAAGAGGCCATTCCTGGGGAGGAGGGAAGGCGGTGCCAGAGAGTTCCTCCCTCAGCAGCGCACAGCCAGTTTGGCAGTCACCAGGGACATTCTCTGCCCCAGGTTTGACAAGGATTTGAGAGCAAGGATGTCACAGGCCAAAGCCGAAGCTCGAGTGGGCAGGATGATAAGATCTGTAGGCACAGCATTCAGGGGCTCCAGAGGAGAAGGAATTTCACACTTAGCTTCATTAAATACATGTCCCTGCAAGACAGGAAAAACAATCACTCAAAGCAGCTCGATTATAGTCACACAATCTGACATGGAGCCAGATGACATTTTCTGATTTTATTTGAAGGTGGCACCTTGAGACAAGGCAGAACAACTGAGTAAGAAGGGAGCAGGGGTCTTTGTGCCTCCCTCCCCCCAATTCCATGAACTCCAGTGCAGAGTATCAAACATAAACCAGGGCAGCCTAAAAAATTGCAGAAGGTATTTAAGTCAGAGGAGGGCAGGAAAAGAAAGTAAGAGTCTAAGATTTGAAACAATTAATAATGTTGCTAGAAATTTATTTTAGAAGCTTCAAGAGTGATGCAAAGAAGTCCTTGATATCTAATGATTATAAATGACTGCTTTCCAAAATCAGTGGTAATAAGTTAACCATGTGCATTTTTTATTCCTTGTATATTCATGCAAAATATGCAATAGTTAGTTTTTCTAGTTCCATATTTCCAAATGCGTTGGAGATTAATTATTGCAACACCCACAGAGCTTTGCTGATTAACTCCGTGACAAGTGCAAGTTTCCAGGCCTACAGAGAAGTCCTTACCCCATCTTACATTTTAGCAAAGAAATGAGAGGGCTTAAATCCACGGAGTTTCCCAAGAACTTTAACCACTCCCATTGCTTTATTTTTCACTTATAAAGTGATGGCCCAAGCTGTAACTAGAAATGGTATAAAGAACCTGATCCGAGGAAGTTCAGATCACTCTTCAGACTAGGGAAATACCGCAAAGCTGCTACATCCCCTTTCAAAAGTCAAATAGATTTCATCTGTATTACTGCACATCTCAAAAATAAAACCCACAGTGCTTCAGTTTAGAATGACATATAATTTATTCATATAATTCACAAGTAGTTGGACACTACTCAATTTAATCTCCATATGCAAGTGATTTACACATTTAATACTAAAATTGATTGCTTAGAAGGTAAAAAATACCATGGGTATGAAATGCCATGGTAGATGCTGTCCAATATACTACACAATCTTAGTGTCAGACACTTTCACTCATTCATGTTTTTAGAAAAAAGGCAGTATGCCATTTTAAACTTTTTTATAAGTAGTCTGGGAAACTCAAGTGGTTTTACTCTAAACCTTCTGATTGTTTCTTCCAGTTCTTAGGAACTGAACTGATAACCAAAGCAACATTTTCAGTAGTTAAAAAAAAAGATTTTTGCTCCCCTGAATTCACCAAGCACAATGTGACCAAACAATGTTGCTTTCCAACATGTGACACAAAATACTAACCCCTGTATATTGAAAGGAATGTGCACAAATTTAGACCATGCTTCAGCATGGTAGTGTTGGTGACAACAGCCTGATCATATAATTTTTGGCCCCTGCCGGTATCCAGCAGTTGTGTGTTTGCAGTTCACTGTGAGTGCACTAGCATCACCAGACCATTTGGTATTCATGCAGCTGTGGAGTCTGTTTGTAATTCTGCATAAACTCTTCTCACTGAAACTTGTATCTCATAAGCCTCATTAATTCTGCATTAAGCATATATGGCTGCATGGAGAAAATTGAACTTTAATGTGTTTGCCTGCATCAGATTAAATTACATACGTTATCTTCTAGACAAGGTCCAAACATAAATTTTATAAGTTTTGCTTGAAATGCCAGTAGTTACCTTAAAACATACCAAGAAGTTAAAAAGCTTTCACAATACAAGATTCAGCTACTTATTCCACATATACAAAACACAGCTAGAGAAATACAATTCAACTGTCAATGTTAAATTATGATGAAAGTCTAAAAAAATAGAAAAACTCTGATACCTGGACATCATTTCAGAATGTAACACTGCATAATGCTACAATATGAGCGCCAGTTTAAAATGAGAAATTCCCAATGAGAGAAGCATAAGGGGTTCTAGTACATGTGACAAAAATAGATGTATACTGCACCGAAAACATGCATACAATCGCCATGGTCATTCAGTATGCTAGTGATGGTCTAAAGAGTGATTTAACACAAGAGTGAGACAGTGTTTCCAAATAAAATCAAGTGAGTAACTACATATTGATTAAACTTTCTGATGCAGCAAAATGAGGGCACAGAGCCATCTCCGGGTTCTGGAGCTGTTTCAAGATTCGCTTGTGAAATTTCTCTCTGATACGATTGAACTCCATTATGTCCAGTGGATCCTCTTCAATCCAGAATTTGTGGAATTCATGCATTAAGTAACCTACAAAATAATAAAAAAGGAGAAGTAGAAGAGATAAATACAGTATGTAAAGACCACATACAAAATTAGAAAGATACCTGCAATTAGCACTTATGATTTATACAGAGAATCCTGGTCACTAAGGTCTGACACCTCACAGCACTACGCAGGGACAAGACTAAACCCATTTTGGACAAACCCAAAATTTGGTTAATATTTTACATTGGCAAAACTTCTCACAATAAATAGAAGTCACTAGCTGTCTTGACATATGGATACATCAACTAGAACATTAAACTAAAGAATAGGGGGAAGATGCTGCTCCACCAGCCTTTTGTTTATATTCAAGTTCTGCCTCACAGATAATTCCTCATGGGAACATCGCTTCCTCTCCACTAAAAAAGAGCATACTTGTAGGTAACATAACAGTTACCATCTTGTCTTTCTGTATTACCACCACTTCCTCCTCATGCACAATTTTACCTTGTGTGTACATGAACCTTGCCGAAAATGTTGTTTAACATTTATGCCTATGATCCTGAAAGGATGAATGATAAGGTGATGTGCAGAACCACTAGCTTTGGTAAGACATTCCTGTTATAGGAAGAAACTTGATTCCAAAGTGGATTTAATGTACAGGCTCTGATGAAGGCCTTTACGCTCTCAGTTCTGTGCCATCCTTCAACTCAAATAGTTTCACTGACAGGAAAAACGTTACATCCAGCACTATAGGGTCCAGGTCACTGAAGTTATCTCTTGATCTCAACTTCCACAGAAGATGAACCATTGAAAAAGTATAATCTTTCATCCTAACACAGCAAAATGTGCAAGGAAGTTTTCTGTACTCCAGAAAGTGAGGGCACTTGTGGTAAAAAAAGGCCTAATAGTTTTATACATTTATTCTATTATATAACAATTACAACACACATATTTGTAGCTTAAATTTCAAAGTATATCATTGCATCTTTTCCCCCCATCATCGCGAACTTCATTCAAGAGGTACTTTAAGTACATCTTCAGTCTCTTTCATAGATTTCAACAGCCATAGGCTGTTTCATTCCAAGAGAAGTTACTTTCAAAGAAAAGCTCAGTAAAACCCTTTGGGGGAAAAAAAAACCCCAACCTATCTAAAATGTAAAACACTGTTAGACTTTGGGGGTGAAGGTCTAAGAGATTTCTAAGAGGTACCTTCTGTACTTCAGCAGTGACTATGTTGAGCATGCCATTGAGCAATGCAGTGTCATGCATTGCTAGTACAGTCAGAGAAGGTAACAGAGGCCAACAGCAGTGGGCCAAATGCTCCCTGAGGGAGCAGAATGGTGCAGATGAGGTGACGTGGTGGATCAGCATGTAGGAGGTACAACCACTGTGTTCTCTACCAGCAAGGCTGCTGGCTAGGCAAGGCTATTTTGACTCTCCAGTTCAGTCAGGCAGCCTGTAGGCATTTCATGCAGACTAACCATGTCTGGGTTTGAAGAAAGTTTGAAGTAAACCTAGGATGACTGTGGTAGGGTGAGGAGAGAAACTGCAAGAGCATAAGAGCAGGGATTTGTCAGACTCAAACAGTTAATCTCTGGATGGATCATCCTTGCTCCAGGAAAGTTTATTGTAGAGGAAGCATCAACAGACAAAGTCCATTTGATAACCTCAAGCCTTTCCTAGAATGGCAAGCACAGCATGTAGGAACATCCACCACCTTTACTGGCCCATTATTACACCAGAGACCCACACAAGTTTTATCCTGCTTTGTAACTCATATATGCATGGGCTGAAGAGTGAAGAGCTGTCAAAAATCAGCTCTCCCTCCAGTGTTGTCATGATGGGCTGGCCACGCTGGTCAGACAACACACTGGTCCTGGGGCACAGCCCCAGGCTTTGACAGCAGAACAGTCCCTCCTTCCTGCAGCCAAGACTTTGGCAGTGGCAACAGGACAGTGTAACTGTACTAAAACACGTTGCTTCCTCCCCCAAATTCACAGTGGTGGGGATTTTAGGCTGGCAAGAAACCAGAACCAAGAACAGGATACAGAATCACACCATCATTTAGGTTGGAAAAGACCTTTAGGATCATCAAGTCCAGCTGTCAAGCTAACACTACCAAGTCTACCACTAAACAGTGTCCCTAAGCACATCATCTACCTGTCTTTTAAAGACCTCCAGGGATGGTGACTCAACCACTTCCTTGGACAGCCTTTTCCAATGCTTGACAAATCTTTCAGTAAAGAGATTTTTTTTAATATCCAATCTAAACCTCCCCTGATGCAACTTCAGGCCATTTCTTCTTGTCCTATCACTTGTTACTTGGAAAAAAAGACCAACACCCACCTGGCTACAACCTCCTTTCAAGCTGTTGTAGAGAGCAATAAGGTCTCCCCTCAGCCTCCTCTTCTCCAGGCTAAACAACCCCAGCTCCCTCAGCTGCTCCTCATAAGACTTGTTCTCTAGACCTTTCACCAGCTTCACTGCCCTTCTCTGGACACACTCCAGCACCTCAATGTCCTTCTTGTAGTGAGTGGCTCAACTTAACATACTATTGGAGGTGCAGCCTCACCAGTGCCGAGTACAGGGGCAGTATCACCTCCCTGCTCCTGCTGGCCACACTATTTTTGATACACAAGCCGGGATGCTGTTGGCCTTCTTGGCCACCTGGGCACACTGCTGGCTCATGTTCAGCTAGCTGTTGACCAAAACCCTCAGGTCCTTTTCTGCCAGGCAGCTCTCCAGCCACTCCTCCCCAGGCCTGTAGCGTTGCATGGGGTTGTTGTGACCCCAGTGCAGGACTCGGCACTGAGCCTTGTTGAACTTCATACAATTGGCCTCAGTCCATCAATCCCGCCTGTCCAGGTCCCTCTGCAGAGCCTTCCTATCCTCAAGCAGATCAACACTCCAACCCAACTTGGTGTTGTCTGTAAATGTACTGAGGGTACACTTGATCCCCTCATCCAGATCATTGATAAAGGTATTAAACAGAGCTGGCCCCAACACTGAGCCCTGGGGTTCAGTGGAGCACCTTCCCTACTCAGCTCACTTAACTTCCTGACACAGTTGATATCTCCCACACATTCCAGGAACATCCTAGACTGCCTCCTCTCTGCTGTATTGTATTTCTAGCAGACATCTAGAAAGTTGGTCCCCCCCTAAGATATGGGAGCCAAACCAATCATAGTAGATGTACATTCACAAGGCCACGTGCACATCAGCAATGTGGCAAAAAGACAGAGTAACCCTTCCAATGAAAAGATGACTTAAAGATGCATAATTGGATATTTAGGTAAATACTTATCTTCGTTTATTTATCAAGCCAACCATCACCAAAGACAAAAGCTTAGCAGCTAAACTGCCCAGAGTTCCCACCAGCCAGCCTATCTACAGCAGCAACCCAGAAACCATCGCTGAAGGGAGTGATCTGCTACAGTGTGATATATGCCCACATAAGATTTTGGGTGAACCATCTTGTTCTGAAAACCCTATAGTATTTAATGAGAGAGATGCATAGAACACTATTTCCCATTTATCCAGTTAAGGAATAAGAAAATGTTGTAGCTGCAAAGCAAAAAATCTGCTACCTAAACAGCCAAAGTTAAAAAATACCTGAGCAAAACATTTGCAATTGTCATAAATGTGGAAAACAGTGCATCCAGACTTCTTATCAGTTTCTTGCCTATACACTGAAAAGTATTAGAAGTGTTGTCCCCAAAGACGCACAGCAGGTCTGTGCTGTAGAAGGGATGCTCAAATACAGGGGAAAGGGCTGGGAAAGCATTATTTTGAAGGGGAACAACTCCATTGAAGGGCAGAGGGCAACACTTGATTCTAAGTGTTAATATCTTAAGACAGTTGGATTTATGGGTAAGCCATCTCCAGACACTTTCTAAAGTACCTGTAGTTTCATATTATTTAAAGACAGTCTAAGAAGATAGGAAGGTCACTTGTTCAGGCACTTGCTGGGTTTTTTTGTTGTTTGGGTTTTTTTTGTTTGATTTGTTTGTTTTACCCCTTGATTTGGTAGTGGCATTCCATCACAACTAAGAACTGAATCCATCCATCCTAAAGACAGGAGAGGAAGACTAGGCAGGCGTCATAGTTTCTGTGCTGTGTCAGCAGATTTTTTTCTTTTCTTTTTTTAAGTATGGGCAGTACAAAAGTGTTAGCAGGAGTACAAATTATGGATTTCCCTCTCCCCTGCCACTTACAGAAGGTCTGCTGAAAGTGAGTTAGTGTTGGTGCTTCTGGAGCAACGTTGTAGAAATGGGTCTTCAGAGCTCCACTCACAAGCAGGTTGTACGCAAGGTCTGTTATGTTAATGCCCACGATAGCAAAAGAATAGCTGTAATAAAAAGAAGCAGCAATATTTGTTAAGAGTTTGTCTGCTTTCAGCACACTGTAAGAAACACTGATAACACTGACAACTTTGTGTGCTACTGAGTGGTACTAAATCTCTCCTTTCTGAGCTTCCAGGGCGGTGGGGGTAGAAAACAAGAAAAGCATTTATCCTGCTTGCTTTGTACACTCTAATGGCAGTGTTTCCCTTGTGAAACATATGCTCACAGTGAAAACAGGAGTTTCATCACTGTGCCAGCATTTTCAGTGGAGCAGCACAGATCCATTCCTACGGAATAAGAACAAGCCCAGGCATCCCCGTGCTTGCCTCTGACACAAGGCAAGCACTCCACACGGTGGCTGTGCCTGCAGGATGACACATCATTTGCTATTTTAACCCAACTGCCCCACTGGAATTCATTACCCACAGTTAGGAACATCAGGTTTCAACAATCAGTCCTATAAAGACACTCATATGGCTGAAAAGCCTGTGAAAAAGATCCAGCTGAGTCACCTCCAATTTCTTCCTAACAGAGAACTAGATACACAGGCTGGAAAACAGGCAAAAACCTAAATCATAGCATGCTGGAAACAGAAATAAGAAAAAAATCAGACTTATTAAACAAACCCCGTCCTGCAAAGAGATCAAGATCAACAAGGAAAATGTATTTAGGCACAACAGAACTCAGAAATTGGAAGATACTTCTTAATTTGTGAGCCTGTTGCATAAAGAACTTGACATTTCTGGTAGTGACTATCTCCCAAGAAAACAGATGATGTCCCACACTGACATTTAGTGATAAAAGCAAAGTTTTTTAGTTGGTCAGTGATTTTTCTTTTTTTCCTCCTTTAAACACAGCTGTCTTCTGTAGACTGTCCTGGGTATTTTTTCCGATTATCTGTGTCAAGGAAACCAAACTACTTTCTTTTTCTTTAATCTTTGATATATTTCGGAGGAAAATACAATAATTAAAGGTCCAGAAGTTAACTGCAATGTAAGGCCTAATGGCAAGCTTCACAGGAAAATGAAATATGGGCATTAAAATATTTTACTACAAATTTTCAGATACACTCAGAAGGAACATCCAGTTCCACACTCATGAATAATGCAGCTACACCAAACCCACTCCTGAAGGAGAAAGAAAATCTCACTATTATTTCTTCCCTGTTATAACAGGAAAGCAGATTCAGGATCTGCTTCCTGAAAGCAGATCAGAATCTGGCTCTGACAGTAAGAAGTGAGACTTGATCACATTATGTGTTAAGAAGAATAAAACAGATATTCATCACTGCACTATTCATAGCATACAAAGAAAGCTTCTCCTTGCTACATTTTAGTGTTATTTTTCTTAATTCTTACTTCAAACTGTTTTTCACGTAATTTTTGATCAAGATCAAGGTGTGGTTAAGACAATACATGTTAGTATGGACACTGAGTTTTCCTTTAAAAAGTAACCAGGAAACACCTTTTACCTCCTCATATATACAGCATCATTGTTAACTGTTGTGTTTGTGGCAGCTTTACAAAGATCTTTAAACTTACCCTATTGCCTTATCAAACTTTTTCTTCTCCCATTCAGCTTTGCTGAATTGGCTGAGGGACACAAAACAAAAATTAAAATCCAGATACTGTCATGCATTACTAAATGACAAATATTGTCTTTTTTTTTTTTGATATTATAACATTGACTGAACATGGTATTTTACCTCCATTGATCTGGCTAATCGCATTTAACTCCACTTCTGACTGAATGGATTGGTATAAAAGGACTTGAAATGGATAACTGGCTGTATAGTTTTGCTGATAAACTTGTCTCATCATTATGAAGTATGGACCTATGTCAAGACTCTCATCAGGTAAGAGCTGGTTATTTTCTATACTGGCCACAGTTGATCCACTTCAATTAAATCTAGGCTATACAAAAAGTTGAAAATATTACATTTCTTTTAACTAATCAAAGACGGTTTTAGCCTTTTGTCTTTTCAAAGATATATGTGACACTCATCACTGGAGGCATGATTCATCTGAGGCAGCAAACATGACAAATACTCCAATAGAAAGTTTTAGTGTCCGGCAAATTAGAAACTACTCAATGGCCAAAAGTAAGGAATGGTATTTCCTGTTATTTAGCAAAATAATGCAGACCTTTTCAAGGACACAGGTTCCACCCTTAAAACAAAATTAGTTAGGGAACAGATTGATTTTAGACTAAATTTCTGCTATTTAACAATATTTTCTTTTAAAAGAAGATCTGTGTGATGCAGCCAGTCAGCCAATATCCCACTAACCAGGTTTTAATCTGCTCAGATAGAACAAGTTTAGCAGAAATCACCTGCTGCATTTATCACCAGCTAAAAGCAGGCATGGAACTGACCCTAACCAGTGGGCTAAACTTAGACATGCCTGTGGAAGTTTTGCCTTGGTAAGGCAGATCAGAATTTGTAAGCTTTAGATCCCAAGTTATAGACAGCTATGTGTGAAAGCGTTGTTCTTGGACTATAATAAGTATCTATTACACTAAAAACAATCCCCTAAATTTCATGTAAATACAGTATTTTGAAGTTGTTGCCATTAAGTATTAAAAATGCTAATGGGTCCATACCCATCCTGACCCGAGTGTTACGAGGCAGCATGCGTGAGGACAAAACTTCACCTCCTAAATGGCTTAGCATTCGGGAATACATCAGTCTTCATTCATTCCCTAAAATCTTAACCATCTTTGTAGGCTGTGGCATAACATCAGTTAAAAAACCTCAAGCAACCATTGAATAATAAAGGTGGCATATGTAGGATGTGGACAAGCAATACAGTTCAACAGAAATAGAAATTACATTGATCACTATCACATTAGAAATCAGCATGGCTGCTAAGCAACCACACCAGGAAGAACACCACGGCACCACAAGCAACATTTATCTTCTGCTGAATGCTCTTTCAAGGGATAGAAATTGCACATGCTCGCACAGTACCCCAAGATGGCCATTGGTAATCAAACATGTAAATGAAGAACACTAATGTGTTCCAAGCGCTTTTTGTCACAGAATTGCCATTGGGAACTTAACCACAAAATACTGAGGAGATCAAAGACTTCACAGGATTCAGATGTGAACCTGCTATATGGATACCTAACATTAGTGGCAGAATAAAAAAAAAAATAATTATATTTTAAGTCAACTGATTACTATGTAACTGGCTAAGAGGCATCTCCCCGCCCAATAATTATGGAATAAATCTCCTATTCACAAGTCATTCACAACACAGTTTTTTGCCACTTGAAGGTACCTGATCTCTCCACAGCTGGGACAACGGACTAGCCAGGTTAGACCCATCATTAGTCAAGGCAGACAGAGTATGTGACTATAAATGAAGGGACTCTAAAGCAGTACTAACAAGTCCTTGGCCTAGACTACTTTTGATTTTCAAGTCAGTCACAGCTGTTGTGACCACAGAGGCACTGCTTGGACTTTTTTCCTACAGGTAAAGGTGACCCGAAATTTGTTTGTTAAGCTTGGTACTAAAAAGGTCTGAAATACAGTGCTTTAGTTGCATCAAGCAAGGTTAATTTCATTCTTTATATATAAGCATGCTCAGATGTACCCAGTCCTGCACCATCAGCTACATTTGAGTTAACTTTAGAGAATGGAATATGGATCTCCTGGTGTTGTAAGAAAGACTTTCAGTTTATAACACGCCAAATTGCAGTATGGCTAGATCTTTATTTACATGTAGGGTCTCATAAAACTAAGAGAAAAGAAAAAAAAATACCTTATTTCCTTCTTAGTGACTTCCCTTCATTATGAAAAGACAAAAGAATTAAAAGAAAGGTAAATAAAAATACAAAATCACTTGAAATTATAAGTGAAAACATTTAACACTAAATTTAACTATTTCTAAGATTCAGTATACAAGTTTGCCTCTTGGACTGGATCAGTTTTCAGGATCAGTACTTGAAAACAGACAGCACGTAGCAATACCCAAGCAAAACAAGAAAACCCCAAACCAAACCAAACAACCCCAACAAACCAGGCCCCTCCCCAAACACCAGCCAGCACAGTGTGCTCTCAAGTTATTTTTTCTGGTCTCAAGCATTACCTGTATTTAGGCTGAAGAGAATCAGAGAGAACTTGCTGAGCTATCTCAGTGTCCCATTCGGCAAAATACCTGCATATATGTTTAGGGTGAATTGTTAAAGAAACACAACAAAAAAAAGCATCTTAAGTCATACTCAGCTGTCCATACACACCCTTTTTCCCCTCATAGGGAGAATTTATTTTACCAAATGTTTCCAAGTTCTGTAACTACCTGCAGTAGATACAAGGGCTGGGGGAAGTAACAGGTATTGATCAATGTCCAAATTACCCACCAGATATAGTACCAACACCTGGTGTGTGTGAGGTGGAAGGGAAAAGTGATGTAAACTCACTGCTTAATTTTGAATATGGACAGAAATTGAAGAAGTAGTCCAACTACAGAAGACTGCCATCAGCGTCTGCATTTCAAGTGTTTTGCCTAAGAATTCAGCATGAAATTCCCAAACAAGAAAACTGAGCAGTAACATAACCCTCCCACCTACCCACTTCCAGGGCATTTTTTTTAAGGAGATCTAGCTATTGGTGAAGATAGACTTTACAGTTTCTTTAATGTGGGAAGAGAATGTTAACTTCCTGTGTCACAGAGAAACAAAAAAGGGTTTAGCAAGTGTATTACTGTGTTGAATTAGGAATACCGAAAGAAAGGAGACCCCTTCGAGAAGGGAAACCCTCCAAAATTTGAGTTAGCAAATGAATTCTTTCAGTTTTTTATATGAAGCCCCTAACACTTTTATAAGTTATTCCCATATTGCTAAAAATCTACAAGTGACACTGCTTTTCATTACTTCACACACACACCCCCCCATCTACAGAGGAACATACTTACACCAAGTTATATAAGCCCAGGAGACCCATCCCTCTGAAGTCTGTTTTAGGATCGTCACCTTGGAAACCAATTTCACACCACTGCTTCGAAATCCTAGCTTTCAGTGGCAAATTGGGCTTCAAGCATTTCCACAACTAGGAAGATTACAGGTAAAACATAATTAAACTTCCACACGTTATTATGGCTTTTTCTTCTTTTAAACCATGATGTTCTGATGTAACATCACTGCATTGCTATCCCAGCAACCCAAACATAAAATCAAATTAAATTCCTGGGTGGGGGGCGGAACCCTAAGCAACTCTACATATTGCAGACGTTTCAGCCCTTCTGACCTTAGCGGTAGCTGCTGTTACGTCTTGCACAAGAATTTGTTTTGTTCATGCTTTGTGCATCAAACTAGCATCTGCCTCCGTAAGTACAGAGACAGGAGTGGGCTGGAATTTGGTTGTAAATCACCGATAGAGCAGCAGGCAATCAGCCCTCAGGTCCCTGAGGCTCTTTGGCAATCTTTTTTGCAGCATCTTTTGCAAGTCTCTGGAAGGGTTATAAATCAAGAGTGCTGACTTGGCTACCACAGTGCTGAAAAGCAAATTGGAGAACATAAAAAAAAAATCCATACAAGAATAGCATGTGCCACCTTCATATTTAACTAAGGGGTGAATCATTCATTGATCTCTCAAAAAAAAAAAAAAAAGACAAAGTGATTTAACAAGCCAGATCCTCAGCTGGAATAAAACCCCTCAGCTGCACTGGTCCAGCAACTTCAGTGCGTAAATATCATGTTGCTAGGCACCTAAAAGCAGCCTAAATTGATGTGTCTGACAAATACGCACCTTTCCACATACTTCATGTGCCATATCATAAACTCATCCTTTCCAAAGTATATTAAGAAATCAATGTTCTCCATAAGCCATGGGTTGGTGAGTAGGGCCTCAAGAAATGCACTTATACAAAGCCTACCCAAGACTTGTATGCACATTTCCCAAATAAAAAACCCAGAATTGCTAAAATTAATGTAATTTCTAACTGCATTTAAAATGAAGTGTGTTAGGTTAAAACTTTAATGATTTCACTTGATATGACTGTGAAAAGCATCAGTGTTTAAATCATATTTGCTATCTTTCTTGTTCATCCATTGACAGTAAATACAGTATTATTCATTAGTTCAATCACATTAAGTTAAGTTTTCTCTCATTCATAAAATGCCCTCCTGGTAAACACGAATAAGTGATAGATATTAAGTACTTGAATTACCCACTGCAGAGATCACTGAGCAGAATATCTAGAAGGAATGAAAACTAACCAGCCTATTCTTTCCAAGCATGGGTTGGAAACCAAATTAAACCCTTGGACATATTTCCATTTGACATTGCAAAATTTGCAGAATTTGCAAAAGCAAAACACCTGCTGTGAACAAGTGCTAATACACAGGTTACACTGGAGGCAAATGGTGAAACTGATACTGTCTTCAACGCTACGAATTTTACAGCATAAGCTGAACTGCTTAATCTCCCCTCAGACAAACACCCAGTTTCTATTCTGCAGTTATGTTTCTAAAGCACTTACGTGACTACACATCATTGCTGACATGACTCTCAGGAGCATCTAAGAACCAGGACCTGGCCCTCACAGGCTGTGTGGCCATGAAGACCACAGACAGCTCCTCAGTGCTTCTCACCTGTGATCCCATTCTCAGACCCAGCTTCTTGCTCTCTGGGCAGTGTAGATGCCCAGTGTATTTAGGAATGCTTTTCTGGAGCCAAAGGCTGTCCTTAAACCTGCAGCCAGGTATCTAGGATTTTCAGAGACCAACACTGCAGGCTGGCACCTGGATCTCCCACCTCCAAGACACAGGCTTCCTCATTGGGTCAATCAGTGTGGCTCACACTACTACCAAGAAATTTGTACTTTTGGCTGCAAAGGGTCAGGACTCGAATAGGAGGAGTCCCTCTACCCCATCCTCCCTGGTGAGTAGAGCACTCCTTCAGGGGCAGATCTGGGTTTTGATGACTCCTCAAGGAGACTCCCATCTCCCAGCAAGGAGCCAACCCTAAAGACAGCCTTCCAGACACCTACAGGAACATACTGACCATTTAAGGCATTTTTTAGAAGTAGTTATTTGCATCCTTAAATGCTTACATAAGATGCCTACTGGGATTTTTGGAAGTGCCTAGAAGTCCAGGTAACTAAGGTAACATTTCCAGAAGCTCCCACCTTTAACTTGTGTAAGGCACTACACTGCAAACTGCAGCGTGGAAGACAGCTTCGTCATCACATGCTGTAAAAATCCCAAACAACAAAGTTGGATGGGGACAGAAGCAAAGGAAGTGTTTAAGTTTTCAATATTTTGTTTAAAATAAAAAAAAAATGAAACAGGTGTTTTCATAAGACATCTGAAACTTCTGTAAGAAGGCATTTTGCTTGTAGATAAGCTCATTGTAACTTGCCATTTCTCTGAAGCATCTTGCACCAGCTGTGTCAGAAACAGCTAGTCCCTGCATTTCTCCTGATCCTATCAGACTATTTTTCACCCCTTTTATTCTCTCAATTCCTTTCTAATGTAAGAGCTCTCTAGCGCTCCCTCTGCTTATTGCTTCAAGATCATCTTCCTGAAAAAACACCTTTTATTATCTGCTCTCGTGCAGGGCTTTCCTGAAAGCATGAAGTATGATGTAAAACCCGATTGGTATGACTTTCATCATTGTGCATGTATTATTTAAAGAATGGTTTAATTTTGTTTTCATTTGAAAAATATACTGGGCAAATATAAATGTGTAAGTCATCATATCCCTGCCTTCCATCCCACACAATGAAAGCTAGAGATTTGCCATTGGGATACACAGAGAGCAGCTTCAAAAATACAAGAGATTAAAGAAAAAAAAAAAAATATTTATTCTGGTTAAGAGAGAAAAATACCCTTCTGATGTTGAAGAAAGGTGTACTGAAGTAGGACATACAGCTATTTTTCCAGAGCTCATAGCACAGAGCTGTTATCTACAGTAAAAGCTGGGTAGCCAGTGCCTAGACTTAGTCCAGCCAAGGAACACAAATTCATCAACCAGGGAACAAGGTCCTTGCTTCGCAAGTGTTACACACAGGCTAAATTAATACGCTGTATAGCCTTATCTTACAACAGGTACATGATGGAGGAAAGCGTCGATACCTCTCAATGCTTTAAAGAGGTTTACAAATCAGGCCATTTGGAGCTGATGAATAAAGGATGCCCTCTAAGTATCTCTTAAGCACCTACCTTCAGAAGCATTTCCTCATGTTGTGGATTCTCTGAATCGTATGGCTCTCTGCGCAGCTTTTCAACCTCTGCAATCAGATTTCTGTATCCCACAATCTGCAGCAGGCACGCCTGAAGAGATACTCCCAGCCTGAGTGGGAGAAAGAAGCAACATAATTTAACTCAATCATATGCAGCCATGAAACAGCACTACCACGTGCACATTCATTTAATTCACAAGAATAATGTTACATCAATGAATTGATAGTCTAACACTTTAATTACAATGGGAGAATATCCAAAAGATCAATATTAAATGAAATGAGGCCTTGTGAAACTCAGTCTTATTTAGTGCCTTCCTTAGATAATAAAATTTAGGATTTTTTAGAAATCTGAACGGTGAATTTTCACACATTGAAATCTCATTCTAACTATACACAGCAGCACTGAACGCCTGCTACAAGCGCATTGCTGAATCTTTCCCCTCATTCAAGTGGCAGCTTCTCAAACAATGCCCTGAGACTAGAGATGTGAACTTAAAGGATGGGGGGGGTGAAGGGGGAAGGGGGGAAACTCAGCAAAAAGCTAAAAATAATCATCTTGCTTCCATGTCACAAAAGCTCGCATAAAGAAGCCAAAACCCAGAAGTAATACAGTTCAGAGATCTGCCTCTAGGCAGCATTTTTTTCAGCCTCATGTTAGGAATCATCATAATGGCTTCTCCTTTCATTATAATGCAGATTTTATGTTTCCTTTTTACATTTCCTGGTGCATTGTGGAAAAAAAACAAAACCCCAAAACCAAACCAAACCCCAAAACCCCACCACATACATGGCTTCCAAGGCTTTAAATTACAAAGACTTATTTAGTTTTAAGTTAAGATTTTATAATATTCCATACAAGTTATGCAGCACAAAACTGCCATGCTCATAAGAATATGTAATTATGTATGGGAATAAACACTTTAATTTTTAATAATGTCTGAAATTATCTGAATGCCTAGTATGAATTTGCAGGGCACAGTTAGATCCATATCCTCATTCCTCTGTGGAACACAGACTGCACCGATATTAAGCTGCACAGGTTCCTCATCTCTCATCTGATATGCTGAAACATTGTTTATTCCATAATACTGTTAAGTTTTCTGAGCAGAAGGATTTTTACTGCTTATCTTTTGAGATTAATCTACGGAATCAGAGATGTCATCATTAGGCCATTTCTCTTGCTGCAGTTTCATGCTATTTGTGGCTGTAACCCTTCCGGAATAACCTATGCAGTGTTTTCCCTCCTTTACTATTTATTGGATTCTTTTGCTGGGTTTGTTGCTTTGGTTTGTTTGTTTGGGTGGGTTGTGGGTTTTAATTTTTTTATTTTTAAAAATAACCAAAACCCACACACTTCATTTGCTATACCCTACAGTTTTACAGAAAGGCTGCATTTCAAAGAAAACCTGACAAGACTGCATTTGAATTGTTGTAGTGCATCACTAAACCTCAGCCATAATATTTTTATCTATTCAATAACCTCAAAACAGTTTAAAGCAGGACACCACAAGCAGTGGCAAAGCAGAGCAATTTTATAATAGAAAAATTAAATAAATTTTTAAGTTCCAAGCTGCACAATATACACAAAGCAAGCCATACTTGCACTTTATCTAAAGCCAAATGCTTTGTGCAATGTTATTCAAGGCGGGACAGGACTAGTTTGCCCCCCTCTGCTTTTTCCTGTCCTCCTTGCCCCAGCAGCACCAAGCAGAGTGCAGGGGTGAGCTGCTGATGCCCCCTGCCTCCTCCCTGCCACCCCTGTGCTGGGGGTGGCAGCTCTCAGAGTACAGGAGCAACCTGCCTGGGCTTACACCCCACCTCACGCAGCTCCAGGTACTCCATGAGACAGAGGTGAGTCCCAAACTGGGAGTATTTCATGGACTGCTACTGCAGTTAGTGTAGACTGCATGGGTCACCACCTGGTTATTCAATCTGCTTGCTCCCACCACGACACATACACACTGTTATCTCAGAGGCATTGGTAAAGGGCCTCCCTCTCTTCAGGTCACAGCAGCCCACAGCATTCAAGAACAGCTCTGTGCAAACACCCCTGGGGTGCTAGTTGAGATCTGCAAAGATGCTACAGTAACAAAAATGACTGCTTACAGATTTGCAGAAACACATGTAGCATGACACATGGCCCCTTGTCCTTACCCCAGGAGATTTCAAGTCTCTACTATGCAAGGGAAGGTCAGAGCTTCTGAACAAGACGGTTTGGATACAGGGATTTTTATGTTCAAGAGTAGGCAAGCCAATGGATTTTCATTAATCCTGTCTAAAGAAATAGCTGACCTGCTTTTGTTGAAGTTTCTGCAGAAAAATTTAGTATAAAATGAACAGTGCCCATATAAATTTTCAGTGCAGATGCTTGAAGTTGAGCAGGACTATGATTAATTTAAGGAGCAAATTAGCGGCAGGGTGCATTTCTATTTATGTGGCACCAGCTTGCACATCCCAGGCCCTTATTTTCTCACTGTTTAAAAGACATATTTCACCAAATTGGCAGAGGGGAGAAGGTAGGGGGTCATATGGGCAAGGTCCTGTGAAGTGACATCCCTGGAAAAACTCTGGGCCCACTCCCAGAAAAACTTCATAGGGATTCTCACCTATGAGAATGAAATATTTTCTGTGTTTTGTTACCCCTATTTTCTTGCCTTCTTCAATGGTTGGGTTGCCATTTTTTCAGTCCAGTGGACAGCAGTCATGTCCACAACAGTTGTCTCTCAAGTTAGAGAGACACCCAATGTGCTCTATTTCCTTTATGATCAGTGAAGCCTCATTTTAAGACTACCCAGTTACTGTCCTTTTCACTGGGGGGTAGGCTGGGGAGGGGTCATTCCTGTAACGAGACAAAAAAATATTGTATTTTTCCAACTAAGATTTGGGGTTTTGTTGTTGCACCAAGACCTTGGCACCACCTTACCTGTTGACGCTGCTGACCTCTTAAAGAAAAGCGGGTATCAATTTATAGATGCCCGTTTTGGATTATGTACATAAATTTCAAGTTTGGGAAGAGGAGTGAACTGATCATCTGAATAATACAATCCTCAACATTTCTCCCACCAACTCCTAACGTGGGAAGACCATCTTGTGCCTTAAGATAGGGGCTGAGAGGTAAGGCAACCACAACAGTGTTATCACTTATTCTTGAAATACATGCTTGTAAATTTAATGATTTGTCATTAATGTCAGTCACTTCTTACCACTGACATCTTGTAGCATTAAAAGAATATCAGCTATGTTGTATCATTAAAATTTGTGTTTGGATAATTAAAGACAGTTTTAAAATATAAACCAGTATACCGTTTATATCAGTTCTAACAGGATGATTCTTCCGTACTCAAAAGACCGCACAGAGCCTGGCTAAAAGCCATCACTGTCACTGCCAGGACCACCTGCCTCAGTCATATTTTATCCCTGGGGAAGTGGATCAATGCATCAACAATATACTAAGACAGCATGATTCAGGAAGCAACTAGGTAAAGAGACTCAGGACTTCCTTGTTACAGTCATCATAAAAGATCATTCATTTTTCCATCAGCTTTTTGACAGCAAAGCTTAAGTTGGAGTTTTATGCCGAGAGGCAGAATTCATCTTCAAATTGTGTGCCACAATAGCTATGGAGAACCAGTTCTCCATGGACCTAAGCACTGAAAAAAATCAATAATTCCCACATTTTTTAAGGAAACCATGAACTTACTGTGGATTTATATCTGGATTAATCCTTTTCAGCTCCATGATGTCATCTATAGTTTTTTCAATAGCATCAGGGTGAACACTTACTGAAGTTTGCAGCCGCTAAAAAGAGGTTTTAAAACACATGTTAATTCTTATGGAAGCTGTTATTCAATAGGAGTTAACAATGGTAAATTTGATACCCAAAAGCTTCTAGATTAAGAACCCAGAAGACCCAACTCAATATACGTACACACCTTTTCAGTCTTTTAACCCTACTGACTGGTTTCAGAGCATTATCCTTGAATTGCTTTGCCATGCCCTTGTAGCCAGTCTATCACATTTCTGTTGCAGCTGCCAGTGAAGATGATCTGCACTGACGCCTTTGATCAAGAAGGAGCTTCAGACCATCCGTGGAACAGCTAGCCTTCATTGGACACCCCCTCTCCCAACACGTTGCAGTAACACAGTAAAACATTTTTCTTTTCTCCTGGAAGTTCAGTATCCAAAAAAATCAACATGCTTTCAAAAAAAATTAAGAGGTTGAACTTTCTAGTGCTTTGTCTCAAAACTACACAGTTGCTTAAATCCAGGCTTTTAAATAAGATTCTGCCTTTCTGTTTGTGCTAGAAGTACGTTTGGAAGCACCATGCTTGAACTACGAGCTATGTGACACCGTTTTTGGTAACGCCGAGGTAAGCTTTTCAACATCAGTGATTTTCATGCCAAAGAGAAATGAATGGCTGAGTGATGCTGTTTAACATATACACAAGTGCTTTGTGAGAAGAATTTAGGGTATCACAACCAGTGCTACAGTGAAAGGATGAAGTGACAGAGACTCTTCCCCATAAACATATTTAAAGGTAAAGCAGAGAGCAAAGTTGTCTTGGCTATCTAGGTACTGATGCCTTCAGCCTCTTTTGTCCCTGCTTTCCAGACCAAAAAAAAAAAACCACTAAGGTGGAAAGTGTGTAGGTGACTGGCTGCAGATTACAGAAATTCTAAGACAGGATGAGGAATGAAACCAAGAAACCCCAAAATTACAACACATCACCCTTGTCATCTCCACCACAGTTTGTTGCCCCCTTGATTCCATCAGTACCACAGTGTGCCTGTCCCTGGGCACAGGACAGTCCCCCCGACTTTGCAAGATCACCAGCTATTGTAGCCACAATACCCTCTTCAGTAGAAGACTGTTTTAATGTAAAATTATATCAAACCTGGAAGTTATTTTTGGGGGGTAATCAAACAGCAGACTGAACAAGTCAACTGCACAGGACACAATAGAAAAGGCGAATGATGGGATCTTTCACTCACCTTACTTTTTGAACCTTTCAGTGATGCCTCTGTAAGAGAACAGTATTTGAAAGCAACATGTCAGACAAGTTAAGTTTATATTGGATTCATTTTACTATTTATTTATCAGAATGAAGTCAAGCTATTTTTAGCCCATGCAGAAAGGTACAAAGGCATGCAGAACTAAGTACTTTGCAGTTACCTATTTTCATAGTTCTGGCAGCTCCAGGTTTGGTACTGTAACAGATCCTTTGCAATTCACATCGACCTGTTAGTTTCCTGACCACGAATTTCAGGCAGCGCCACAAACATTTGCAGTAGAAGTACAGGCATACCTGGACAAACATCCTGACAAAAGAATAAACCTGAAAATAAGAGTCTTAAGCAGAGTTTATTGAAACAAGGTGACCACCCAAACAGAAGTTACTTCCTCACCCCAAATTCCCAATGCTTTAAAGGTGCCCTTAAGCAAAGTGGCATTCACACAGCAAACACTTATCCTGGTAAGTATTAAATCATGCTTTTTAGTCTTAGTTGACCAAAAAAAAAAAAAAACACGCACAAAGCACCAGAACTGGAAGTACAGAATAAGTCAACTCCAGAGTCCTCAAGAGAGTATTTCTAGAAAACTGCTTGTCCCCTTAAAATAAGAGGGCCATATAGTTTTTACTAATGCTTTGGGGAAGCAGGACTACATGAGAAGGGAGCACAGCTCACCCTGTTATCATGGCTGCTGAGGATCCAGGGAGCCACTACACCCAGGCTTAGCTTTGCCTCTGCACCAGCTGCTCCAAGCAGAGTGGCTGATATTCCTGACAAATATGAATCACTACTCATGTCAGGTCCCTAAGAATGATCATTAAGGAAAACAAAACTTGCCCCCTTCAGGAGAGAAGATGTTTAAGAACCTGTCCTGAGGACTGCCAGTTCTCCCCAAGACCAGCTGTTACAAAGCACGGATGTGGCACAATTTCTCAAAGTGCAGAACTGACAGTAAGCCAAGAAAGCCTTTATTTTGATACCGCATCCAGTTTTGAGCCCCAGTGATACAAGACAGACTTTGACAAACTGAATGTACTTCAGCAGAAGCTCCTGAGATGGTAGGGCTGGAGCACAGACACTATGAGGAAAGGCTGGGAGAGCTGGGCTTGTTCAACCTGGAGCAGAGATGTTTTCAGGGGGACCTAACAGCACCCCCAGTGCCTGTGGGAAGATCGCAGAGGAGGCAGAGCTGGGGTCTTCAGAGTGGTGCAGGGCAGGAAGAAAGGGATGGCAGTCATAGGCTGAAACTAACAGGCTCAGCCTAGATACAGGGAGCTCTTCCCCCCATGAGGACAGTCAGGTAGTGGCACAGGTTGCCCAGAGAGGCTGTGCAGTCCCCTTTCTCAGAGCTTTTTTTAAGCCCTGACTGGGTGCAGCCCTGAGCAACCTGGTCTGACCTCAGAGCTACCTGCTATGAGCAGAAGGTTGGACCAGAGGCCTGCTAAGGTCCCTCCCAGCCTGAACTATCCTGGAAAAGGCTGCATACATGAGAAACGCTCTATTTTAAAGTTTGTTAGCATTGCAGCTGATACTGAAGCCCACATACCACTACCATAATTACATAATGCACCCCAAAAACAGATTTCATAGGCTACAACTCATTTGGACACAATTTAGCTTTCTTGTTTCTATAGCTATGAAGGTACAGATCCTGCCACGTCACCCAACTGTCAACCCCCACGGTGTGCACCTGGACTCAAGGTCGAGCAGGATCCACCCAGAGCCCATGGGTGCAGAAGCACATCTCAGAAAAGGCAAATTGCAAAGACCTGACAATGGGAAAATTGCCATCTGGCTATGGTCCTGTGTGACTGGCTCTAGGTGGCCCTGCTAGAGTAGGGTTGCTAGACTAGATGACCTCCAGGGGTCTCTTCCAACGTCAACCTCTCTGTGATTATATTTTTATATTATGGGAAAACATCAGTTCAGCTTTGATATGCTAGTTGCCATTAAATAGTCAAAAATAATTAAGTCCATTATGTTCTAAGCCTGTGTGTATGCATACTCATCACTAGCCCGTTATCTCCTCCACATGCTGTTGATGCTTTCAAAGGACAGTTATTTGCCAGGAGACTCTGTATCATCCTTTTCAATGGAGTGTGCTGGTTATTCTGAAATACTGAATTCCAGATACTCAAATCAGTTACAGTTTTAATAAAAAGCTTGAAGAGCTCTATCACTTCCTAAAACATCCTGAAGGGCATGGTATAGAAGGACATTCAAGGAAGGGAAGATAAGTTAACTCATGTTATGTCCACACAGGAGTTTAATCTGCTTTATGTTCACTTCAGCTTAATCCCCTTTGAAGAAGGATTAAGCTAAGGAAACTAAAGCCATTTTATATCCAAATGGAGAGCATCCACACTAGTATTTAACTGAATTAACTAAAAGTGTGAAGATAAAGAGGATGCTTTAAAGGCTGTTAATGCTCCCAAACGCCTGCATGCAGGCAACTGCCTTGACTTTATGCAACAGGAAGCCTCTATTTTTTGATACATAGTGAAACCTGAAGAATGCGGAATCACTCCCACACTGTAATCAAGTTTCAGACAAGCAAAGAAGTTTCAGCTGCTGACACTGAAATATTTCAGTGTCATCCCCTACCAAGACTTGCCAGAACACACTATTATGAGAAGTTCATACATACTTCACAGCAGGTGATGATCTTCAGTATTAAGAACAAGACCAGTTATCAGGAGGCAAGTCCATCATCAGCCAAGCAGCGATTCTTTAAGTTTCCAACAGTCAGAAGTGTAGAGTCAGTTAAAGAGTCAATCTCACATGAAGTCCACTAATGCCTTCAATTGCAACCTTGAATAGTGGCTTGAAATCCAGAGGTTAACGCTGAGCATTTTGGTTTTCCAGTGAGCATTTGATATCAATCTTCACAGATTTGACTAGTTCACCATCACTGAAGAATCCAAACACAACCTATAGCCATCCTTAAGACAGCCCAGCTCTGTACTCAGGCTGAAGTTCCAGAGAAATTAATACAAGAGATGAACGCCAAACTGGAAGGTGAAGCGTAGTAAAACAAGGTTCTGGCTGGGTTTCCACCATACATTTGTAGTTGGAAGTTAAGCTTCCTTTCTTTTGGACTGCTTTGTTTCCAAAGGTTAGGTCTCTATTAGAGCAACTCACTACCCAGAGATCTCATTTATATGGAAAGAAAGGATGAAAGACCTGCTTAACTTCCTGTTAACAGCCCACGTGAGAAGATTTCCCTCTAATGAGCAGGGCAGCTCCCACAAAAAACCCCACAACTCCTTTAAGAAAGTTCATACCTACATTTAATTGCCTCTAGAGCTGAAACCTCACAATCCATTTAATTACTCAAAACCTTGTTTCTTACTCTATTGGGTGATGTGAATACATTTCGGGGTGGGGGGTGGGGACAGGGTAGGGAGGGAAGGAAAAAGAGAGAGAAAAATGTTGCTAGGTGTATTTGAATTACATGTTGCTGCCTTTAGACTCAACGGCAGACTTTTCAAATCAAAGAAAAAACTCCAAAAGGTATAGAGCTGTGATCTTCCATAGTTGCAATGCCTTCCCCACTGCAGTTTTGCTTTGGCTATTGTTTGCACAAACAGTAACTAGTAAAAATGCATCCACTTAAAAAGAAGTGTCACTACAGCATGCAAACACTACACCTGTGACTCACTAAAATATACTTAGCTATTACTAATAAAGTAGACAAACACTAGTTTTGACTAGGTAGCTTATAAAAGAAAGTTAGCCTCTGTGGATACATCCAGTTTTCTACTACTCAGCCATCTCAAGCTTAAAACAGTTGAAATGTTCTGTTTGCAACGCAAATGGCATAAAAAGTAACACAAGTTTGGTTTCAAGAGGTTTTTTTTATAAAAGGGAATGCTTGCTTGCAGGAGTCCTGTAATAAAAGCACGCTAGTGATTAAATAAGACATGATTTATTTTAGCTGCTATGCTAAAATAAATGTTCATGTAAGCAAAGTGGAGACATTGGCAGCTATAAAACAAAACACAGTACCATGAACAAGAACCCACACAGAAGTGTAGCACAAGCCATGTGTCCGACTACGGCACAATGGCATTAGCTTCCAGTTTGTTTTAGTCTAATTCCAAACCTCCTCTCCACTCAGTCTCTTCTGCATTTTTTTTTTTCTTGCTTGCCTTTGAAGGTTTTCTCAGCACAGAAAATAGTGTGCTTCACTAGCAGTTTGTGTAGTCGTGTACAGCGATATGTCAGATCCTGAGGCGTGCTTTAAGAGCAGAAATATTACAGAAATGACAGTGTTCCTCAGAGACTTGCACTCCATTTCCCTTCCCAATACAAGCTCCTTCTCCTCCTCCTGTATTACGTGCAGCTGTACACACCTACAGATTTGTGTTTATACATGCAAAGTGCATTACAAAAGTTCATATGAACATTTATTCAGGTAAACCAAAGAAAAATCTGCATAATAAGATGCTGATATGCACAGGCCCAATCAACAGGCAGTTCCCTTGCCAAGGATGGTGTATGAGTGGAAACATGCAGCAGGGCTCCCATGAGAAGTCAGGGTTACGCATTCACAGTCACTGATGCCAATCACTTGGACATCAGAAGCTACCTGCTAGCTCCCGAGCAACACCAACACAACTCAGCATAGTTCTGCCAACTTGACTCACAGAAAGTGTCACTAAACTCTGAGGTCAATACCACAGAAAAATGTACTTGTTACTTGGATTCCAGAAAAAAAAGTCAAAACAACAAGACATTCTGAAATGAGCATTTTCTTGCATGTCTGGAAGAGACATACAGAATGTTATCCAGTACTTAAAGCTACCACAATAGCCTGAAATGCCACAGAAATGTAACATTTTCTTCTGTATAATTAGCAAACATCAGTTAAGGGCTAGTATATTAATCTGTTTCACCTCTCCTTCTTCCTTGCTTTTCTACTTTTACCTTTCATACCTTCTCTGCTCTATGTCACTCCTCTGCTGTAATCTTCTGCTAAGAACAGCTTCAACCAAGAATTAAGCAGTTAGCACCTTGCAAGGACTATCAGGAATGCTGCAAAACCAAGCAGCAATAACACGGCTCAGCAGAGATTCTGGAAAGCTCTCTTCCACGAGGGAGGGGATGAAGAAAGGGGTTCTGTAATTGCTAAGCTAGTTGCAAGACAGAGAAATTTAGAGCCAAAAGGAGCAAAGTAAGAATATCACCGCTGCAGTCACAGCACTTCTCCACAGCATGTGCTGCTCTGCCTGGGGTAAGAAAGCACACAGCAGCAAGAAGCAGGGAGAACTCAGCATGCCATTTCACATCCTGACACTGCAAAGGGAAGGCTAGAGGTGGTTCTCAACAAGGTGTCTCAAGATTTGCCCTTGACTAGCCCAATTGATGTGGGTCAGTGTGATGGGAATGGTACACGTGATGGTTATCAGAATTTACACCTCTCTCCAATGAAAGTATGACATCACATTTCCATGAAATCTGTTTTTTTATTTAAAGGTCACTGGCTCTAGCCAGCCTTCTCAATGATAAACAGGCAGGAACAAAATTGAGCAAAGGTTTCCAAAGTTGTCTAATATTTCTGTGAGATCTTTCCTGTGTGAGATATGTTATCCTAAGTAGCAAGATGTACGTACGATGCAACATGCACTATTTCAGTGACATAAATGGAAGTAAAAATTACTGTGCAATATTTTTGAAACTAATAAAACAGGAGGTGCTTATTCCCTCCCCCCGGTAATTTCAGAACCATAGTATTTTCAGAGCTAGTAACAGACAGAGCAAGTACTTTGGGTAAAACGAAAACTTCAACTAAATACCCAATGCTAGTGACTGGACTTAAAATTGGGACCCAACAACTCCCCCGTTAAACTCAGTAGTTTAAAAGAATGAAATAAAGGTCACTGAATCTACTTACACATCAATTTCTTTCCTGTCTGTCCTGGTATAGGTCCTATGGATAGGAAAGACTTACACAACTGTTTTTCCTGAAGGACATACTCAGCTCAGAGAGGAAAGTGTTACACATAATTTCCTTCCTGAGATTTCTGATTACAGTTTGAGAAGTCAAGGAGACATGCATTAGTTATGGATGACAAACTGTCCAAATAGGTGGGTAAGCAAGTGATACTACTAATGTATCCAATTAACTAATGGGCCTGATTAGCCTCACTATCTTTGGTTTATTTGTATAACTCAGAGTTTGCATACAAGGTTAACAAAAGAAGTAACGTACCAGTCACCGTTTTTGCCATGGGCAAACCTATCATTTATTAGCTCCTTTAAAACACAAGAAATGTTTTTTCAGTCTGTGCCTTTGCAGACTTGAAAACTGAAATCCACCTTACCTCTCCATTTAGACATGAAAGCAAGTCACCGTGGCAACTAAGACAGACACAAGAGTAGTTTTTAACAGCAGCTTTCCACACTTCCCCCTCTTGCTTTTTGCTGACTTGATTTTCATTTTATCTGATGTGACTCCAGTAAGACAGAACTTATGCTTAAAATCTGCTAGTGCTTACAGACTGTTTTCCGGTAGATCAAGAGAAGGTGTCAAGTTTCTAGGATTTACTGAAAAAACTTAAGTGTCTGCTACAGTTGTTTCTCCAAGTTTTTATTATTTCAGATGTTTAATATGAGTTACAGTCAAAGTGGAAGTGTCACTGACAGACTACTCAAAACCCCTTTACAAAAAAGAAAGCACCGAAAGATTAAGTATTTCACTGAGAAACAGTTTTACTATTTCATAGGTAATATTTCAGACTTCAAGAATAATTCATATCAGAGAAAGCTGAGAAAGAAAAGAAACTTAGAACAGTTTTTTTTTTTTTTTCAGACATCGCCTTGGATTAGAGATATGAACATAGGAGTCCTGTAGTTTACTGGTCAACAGCACTCCCCTACATTTAGGAATTTAAAGTTATTCCAAGTACAGAACTGTGTTTAAAAAATCATGTCCTTCCACTGGAAGGCAGCAGCTGTTGAAAGCAGGTAGATGAAAAGCCAGAGACGAACTTCTGTTACATTAAGGATTCCCCAGTCTAAAAAAATTATATTATAAAAGATCTAGATGTTAAAGTAGCCACTGTTTGTGTAAGCACAGCCCCTTTCTTTAATATTCAGATGTTCAATACAGTCCTGGGAAAGGCAGGAATAGAGGAAGTAATTCAGACTGAGAAATGAGACCACAAAAGCAACCGATTCACTTTGGGATTTACTCTGAAGTTTTGCATTTGTTCAAATGCTATAGTACTTCAGTTTATTAAAAGCAGTCTTACTACATGGCACCACAACATGCATCTTCTCATATCTTTTTAATTATCACCTCATTCAACGGCTGAACTCAGTGTTACAAATGTACTATGAGACACTTTTTAAAGTTACTCCTACAATGGCAATTTCACTTGCCAGTTAAAGTAGAGATAGTGACTGTTAGTGAGGATAGGTTACTTCAGAGCTGAGCCATTTTGCAACAGGTAAGACTACCTTTCAAAGTACATCTTAAAGAGGAAAACCACACCCAAATGAATTACAAAAAAAATAATCCCCAAACCACCCATCCCACACCTCAAGTAAACACACACATCAAAAGCAATAAAACATTATGCCACAAGTTTTTAAGGGATATTGCAAACTAGTCTATTGTTCTAAATATCAGCAAACATCTTACTTCCTTTAAACATGGGGATATAAAAATGTTACTCGTACAAAACTAAACAATTGCTTCAATTGTAGAAGAGCCATTGATGTTCAAAGTTTTACCTTTTCCATTGCCTTTCATGCAAGGCCCTTAAATGTCCACATATTTTTGTGGATCATACTGATTGTACTCTATACTCAGCCCTGGTGAGATACATCTGGAGTGCTGTGGTTCAGGGCTGGGCTCCGCAGTACTAGAGAAACATGGACATACTGGAGAGAAGCGAACAAAAGGCCATGAAGGTGATTAAGGGACTGGAGCACCTGTTATGGAAGGACAGACTAAGAGCTAGGGGCTCAAACGGATCTTATCTATGTGCATAAATCAAAGAATCATAGAATAGTTTGGGATGGAAGGGATTTGTAAAGGTCTTCTAGTCTGACCCCCTGCAGTGAGCAGGGACATCTTCAACTAGATCAGGTTGCTCAGAGCTCTGTCAAACCTGACCTTCAATGTTTCCAGGGATGGGGCACCTACCACCTCTCTGGGCAACCTGTGCCAGTGCTTCACCACCCTTATTGTAAAAAAACTTCTTCCTTATATCCCATCTAAATCTACTCTCCTTTAGTTTAAAACCATTACCCCTTGTCCTGTCACAACAGGCCCTACTAAAAAGTCTGTCCCCATCTTTCTTATAAGCCCCCTTTAAGTACTGGAAGGCCACAAGAAGGTCTCCATAGACCCTTCTTTTCTACAGGCTGAACAATCCCAACTCTCTCAGCCTGTCCTCATAGGAGAGGTGCTCCAGCCCCCTGATCATTTTTGTGGCCCTCCTCTGGACCCACTCCAACAGGTCCATGTCCTTCCTGTAATGAGGGGGTAATACCCAGTGAGGGTAGTAGAGAAGATCAAGCCAGACTTTTCTCAGTGGTACCCACAGATGGGACAAGAGGCAATGGGTACAGACAGAAATGCAGGGATTACATTTAAACAGAAGGGTATTGTTTTGTTTGTTTTGTTACCGTTTTTAAATTGTAAGGGTCATCAAACAATCAGAATGTTCAGAGAAGCTGCAGCCTCTCCATCCTTGGAGAGGTTCAAAATGTGAGGACACAGCCCTGAGCAACCTGCTGTAGCTGACCCTGCTTTGAGCAAGGGGGTTGGACTTTATTTCCAGAGCAGTCCTTTCACCTCACTACCTACAGAGTGGTTTAAGACTAAACAGGGCATCTTAAGTGGAAGACTGAGGAAAAAAAAGCAATTCAGTCTATTTTGTATTTAATATCAGTTTGTCAAAATAGAGAGAGGACATGTAAAGCTGATTATAAAAAGCTACATTAATGGTCCAACTAAGGAATAGTAGGCACAGAAAAAGCAGCATGCAAGTTACACTGATTTCTCATTATCTGTACTCACTTCTGCAGTATTTTGTTTAGAAGACAAACTCCAGTAGCCCTGGATCAGAGGGCCCTGATGCAGCATATGCAGACTTGCCCTTTGATAGTAGCAGCAGAGACTATAGTATGCCTCCAATACACAAATCTAACTCAGAGCTGAGTGGCATCTACCTACAGGCGAGTCTTCTCTTACAACATGCTGGATTTGAAAGCCACTGTTGAAAGCACTCCTTGGGTCTCCAGGTGAGCATCTGCTGCATGAAGTTACTGCACGTAGACTACTATCACTACTCACAGAGGTTATCTTAATTTTACAGATGAAAGCCCTGCTCCTCTCTCCATCTGTTTATGGCATTTTCTATGTTGCAGTCAACAAGATGACTTGCAGTTTGGTTTTAAACACAGACATAATCTATCAGCATCAGCTAGTCCAGTGTCTGCTGCATGCTGTGCAATGAGGAAAATACTGTGCCACTGAGCAGTTCTTGCCACCAGTACGCCACAGTCAGCCCTGCATTTGATCTTCACAAACAGGTAAGGATGCTTTCAGCAAGCTCGTGGGTAGCTGCTCTTACTTGTAATGGACAACATATATTTTGTCCCCTAGTGTTTAACTTGTTTATTTTCCAGCTGATTTTCAAGCTGGAAGGCTTAATATCCTTGTCTTGTGCAAAGACTGCCTTATTCCTTATCGCACAAACCGGCAACCACTACACATACAACAGAACTCACCATCCCCAGTAAGTGCTTTTCGTGGAGGATGGCACCAGTTTCTTTTTTAATCTCCCTATATTTCTTCTATATTACAAAATATAAAGGAGTAGAGTACTCATATAAGTTAACATCAAAGGTTTAACATAAAATAAGAAAATCCCTATGCTTGTAAGTAAACAATAGCTTTCCTATTTCAACAGTGTTTTGCTATTTAAGGTGCTCTGTATTCTACCCACCCCCTTTAATCTGACTTTCTGTTCAGCATTTGGAATACTGGACTTTCCATAAAGTAGTACTGAATTGTGCTATTTTGATAAGCAATTACTTTTCAGATGATCTACCTTGGCTACTTAAGAGAAGCTAACACCATCAAGACTTCTCAAATCTTTAAGGTTTTACTCACTTTAGAAACACCATGAAAAAAAGTAGGAGGTGGTTTCTTCAAGACAGCTTCAGGAACCCAAGTATTCCAAACAGCATGCTTTCTCCAACATCCTAAAAACACCAAGGTGCCAGGACAGCCAAAGGAGGGCAGAACAGGCAGTTTAAAGAGAGAAGCAAAGCGTTTACTGTAGTCAGGGAAGAGCTGGCAGCTTAGTAGTTGTCAGCAGCTCAGCTTCTCCATCAGAAAGGAGCAAGATTACATTATGCTCAAAAGATACCGGGTCATTAAGGGGGCAAGCCACAACACCCTCTGTGACCCCAGCTGGAGGCTCACACCCCACCCACAGGATGGTAGAGTCCCATTTATGTGGGGTTCACAGCCTAGATCCCATATGGCACCAATTTGCGACCTTGGGCTACGCTGCTGAACAAGTCTGTAAAGAGAAAGAAAGCTAAAAACTATAGAGGTAGGACTTGTGAGGTGGAAATTGTTAGCACGATCCAAGAAGGAAGGCTCCAACATGGGATGTTATAAAATTGTAAGAGGAAATAACACTGCAGGGACATTAGCAAGGCTAGTTGCTAACCATCAGGTCACTGGACCAGTATCAATGGAGTTGGCAGAAGGCTTGGGACCATCCAGGGTCAGTACCACAGAGCTGCAGGGGCAAATCCTTTCCCTCCTGACTAGTGTGTATCGGGGTGGTGAGTACATTAATGCTTAGCCTAACAGCTCATTAAATCTTAGCTGTGTTTTACGGGTGTTAGCAAATAAATACTTGCTTTATACTTTTAACCTGTGTATGTCCTGCTTACAGAGTCCTTTTGCAGCTGGCAGGACACCTGACGAAACAGACACAAACATTGCACAGAAATACTTAAGCCAAGGCTGGCTTGGCCGCAAAATCATTACAGATGATCAGCCTACAGGTAATGATGCCGATATCCATAGTGTATAAGATTCCTCGCTATAAACCGTTGAAAAAGAGAGAAAAATATAGTGACAGATGCTCTATACAGAAGCATATGTTTCAGTCCTCTTGAAAAGTTTTCTCCCACCCAGACAGAATATGATTTCTTTGGTTTATACACAAATTAAGCTCTTGATCTCTTCATTTCTAGGAGTGCTCAACTCCCTCCACTGACTACAGAACAAAGACAACACGGGCTTTTGCACCTACAGCTGGTGTCTGCAAATCCCCTGTACTACCTCTGGTTTGTAGAGAAACAACTGCAAGTCATACATAGGAGCAAGTAACAGACATTTCTCCCCAAACTGAGTGCAATAGGCTTCAAAAACATTTGCACATCTTCACCAAGTGCCTCCCCTTCTCCGCTTTCACAACTAACACTTCAATAATCCAGACAGCAGACACGAATGGGAATGAAAAACTCAACATTTTTCAAGCACTGTTCCTGCTCTTTTCCCCAGACATATCAGGCACTACTGATTTGATGCATCACTGCTCCAATCCCATAAGACAGTTCCCACCTTCTTTGCTTCTATAAAGAACTGGAAAGGAAATTTTAAATTAAAACAGCTTTAATTAAATAGTGAAATCTAGGTGAACAGAAAGCAATTTAGTATAAACTAGTTTAAACCTTCTGTGCTACTAGTAACAGCTAAACCACTGAATGCACTGCGGCACAGAAGTAATTAGAATAACTTAGCACTTTTGAAAAAATTCAGAGCTGTTACCTCAGGAAGTGCTTCATGGTGACGATTTGGTTTGTGTTGCTGGAGGTGTAGTCTATTGATCACTGATGACCTCTTCTTTGCAAACAATATCAGTGCTGTAAAAACAGAATTGAGATGTATTTACCAACAGAGAAAAAGAAGTGGTACTTCAGTTCTCTAAATTGCTCTAGAAACAAACATCTATGGAAATACATGGGAAAGATGTTAAGGAATCTCATGTCTTACATATGACGTGCAATAAAAGCAAAAGGAAAAAACAATTTGTTCACACTCGTCAGCCTTAGCACATACTTTGACCAGACTATACTATCCATGTCTTTTCAGAAAGTCAAAAATTTGAATAAGAGTACAGAATTCAGTGAGAAGACTTGAAGAAAAATCTAGACAATTCAAACACTTCTTGTGTTCTTCAAACACCTATCTAGTTCACAGCAGCTTCCAAGTGGCAGTTTCAAGAGACATTTGGCTCGCTGTGCTGTTAAAAGCCCTCTATTCCCCAGAATTTGCAATAGCACTTGGAGACCTTGGGTAAAAGTAGCATGTAATCAAAGAGCTACTACTGGGTCCTGATTTAATTCACTACAGGAGATGTCAGGTAATCAACCTTCCTTGTGACCAACTTTATTAAATGATACATGTGCCATCTTAAAATAGATACAGTTGACCAGATTCCCCATCCATTCTGAGATCTGGTGTCCTACCACTAATTTTCATTATGATTACCATTTAGTTCCAGTAGAGGAGAAGAACAGGAAGAATTCAGGAAGAAACATCATAAATATAACCCTGCTCGTGTACTGCAGACTCTCCCTAGTCGCCACCTCTTCAGCTTTCTAAAATGGAGTATTCACACACAAGTGATATATAAATAAGCGAGGCAGACTTCTCTGATTACTGTACTCCATATCCTGTAAAAGGCAACACAACATCTTTACTTGCTGCCAAAAAACAGAGTACTGTTGCATGTCTGCTACTGGGACAGCTTAATCCAAGACTCAAAGGGAAAAGACCACACTTTCAAGCTCTGTACTAGTACAAACTACACATAAAGGCAGGCCTGACTGAAAACTGTGCTGTTAAATCATTTAGGAGACCATTTTTCATTAGCGCTGCATACAGCATGCTGAAAGTTACCTCAAGCCCTTCAAAGTCTGGCCTCTTTTGTCACAAAGTTATAAATCTAGAGACTCTCAAATCTGTTTTCTTTTGCAGGACCTAACAGCACTGATGGGATAAAAATCTTCTTATCCTACCTTGTTCTTATATTCTTTCCCTTTTATAACTTGCAAGTTTTTTAGTATGCTGTTGCCTTCTGACAGGAACAGAACAACCATTTAAGTTCAGAAAAATGCAGCTATCTTGTTGGATTACATCACATACAGCTTGCTAAAAATATATAATCCCTGAACTGTGAAAGCTTCATTCATTTATATTGTTTTTGACTGGCTGAATCATGTTTCTGTCCCCTGAATACAGCTGTAATTGTTGCTGGCTGCAGTGACACCTGCTTGCAAGGGCAGAGGGATGCTAACATCAAACTCCGGTTCATTAATGAACACAATAGGCAGGCTCCTGACACTTCCTGCTACAGCTTTTGATAGGTCTTCGATGACAGCAAGCACAGGAGATAGGCAAAAACTGGAGGGGATGTAACCTGCTCCCCTTCTCCAGTCTAATAATTTGCTGTTTAAAAGATACAGTTTGTGAAAGATTCTTACAGCTGAGTCTCAGCTTTTTAGCATCAACTTGAACAAAGGAAGCTTCACCACAATATTTGACCCATAAGGGCAACAGTGTAAGGAACACACCAGAAGTGCCAGGAGCTGTCAAATCAACCCCCTCTAAATGTGTGTGCTGGCCTTAGCCTCTGAGGTCAGCTCCTTCTTGATTCTGATCAAGGTCCTTGCTGAAAATGATGCTATTTCTTTACTACTGCTTTAAAGGGAAGAGAAGTTCCACTTGCCTGAACTCGAGAATGGGCTCATCCAAGTGTGGCATGGTAGGAACTTCAAGATAGTCTTCCCTTCAAGAACAGTTACTAGCTACAGCCAATTATAAATTCATTTTGAATGCTCATTAAAAATTATACTGTTTCAAAAATTGTATTTTAAGAAGTCAACATTGCTGTTTATAAACCCCACCTTCTACCAAGAAAGCTAAATTCAAAGGAAGGTCGCTGGTTGCAAAGAAAAAACATAACTGATGCAAACAGTATGACAAGTGGTTAAAAGTAACAATTTTGCATCTCTTTAAAAGACCATCCTTGAAATTACACGGATAATTCTACTTGCTCTCTTCCTTTAATTAAAAGGGGGCAGGGGAGCAAATTCACCAGAAAAACTATAGAGCTGAAGTCCTGATGCCACAAAAGTCAGCATTAAAGCCCTCCAGCATGGGGAGGAATGGTTCACCCTGCAGGCTTCCACAAGCTAGTCCCCTAGAGCACAGACCCAGCCATTAACCAGGTTAATAGAAAGACTATGGCCTCAAATGCAGTTTCCTCCACAGGAGCAAAAAGCGATCAAGTTCCACCTGACTCTACCAAGAAGGTTTTCAAGACCTAGAGGCAAGACTTCCAGCACAGACACAAGTACAGAAAGCCTATGCTGCTGTCTTGGTTCATAAGGTAAAAAGTTTGTCTGGCAGACAGGTTCTGTAAATGCTGTCATATGCTAGGTACAGGGATAGAAAATATTGTCATGCTCTGCAATTCTTGCAACAATTCACTTATGTGAACATGCACATACACATGGCATTAAGCTATTGCCATCCAGGCTAGACTGGGAAGCCATATCAGGAGGTAAGAATTTACAGTTATCTTCAAACAAGTAGGACTGGAAGGCAGTGTTCCCCAATTCCATATACCTCCATAAGTGATCCTCTAGGGGAGTTCAGTAAAGATTTTCTGTGAAAAAACCTCTGTACTTAAACTCTTTAAAAATATTTTTACCACAATTCTCAGCTAAGTTCAACTATTCATAAACCTGCAGAGCCACAAGACCTAATTTCTGCCAACCTCTTTTCCTCTCAAAATGTAATAGATTTCTTTTAAGTGAAAGAAGAAACAAAATTCCATACAAAATAAACTAGTACTCCATTTTATTTCCAGTAAAGTTGTTACAGCATCTCAGTGAAGAGGAGGAGCAGCTATAGCTTTGGATGACATTTACACCACCTCAGAGCAGAGCTTGCCTGGAAAGTTTCAGTCAATCGCTTCGGACAAAACAGCATTTGTGGTCAGGGAAGAGAGACCTGATTTGCAGCCTCCTGTTTTCTTAAAGAAAGAGCTTCCTCAGCAAGCTGAGTGTCTGCAGGAGGGCTTTCAGGGTCCCCTTGTGGGAAAGGAAGACACATATGAGAAAGATTTCTACAAGTGACAGATAATCATAATAATGAATCACTTTTGTCAGAAAGTGCCAGACTTGTAGAAGGATGCCCAGAGCCAGCAGGTACCCAGTGGGGAGCAGCCCACTGGCCACACTACCTACCCACCACTCTGAGAGCCTGAGTTTGTGCTGTAACGTAGTTTCACTCTCCTGAACTTGCAGCTGTGTTCTTCTGCAGCCTAAGAAAATGTTCTAGCTTTAAGCTATGCACACTCATATTTTCTCACTGCGGAACCTAAAAGATACTTCACCTCTTCTCCTTTTGTAGGCAGCTTTTCAGCCTTTTCTAACTTTAAGTCATGCAACTAGAGTAAGCCTAAAGACAAGTAGGTTTGACTTTGTTATCTATCTTTCATTAATTCCCTTGAAGTAGCTTACACGAACACCACAGAGCCACCACGGAAAACCCCTTGGCCCAATGTTTAAAGTTTGCTCTTTGGCATGAGGACACTCATGTTCTAAGGCTCTAGAGTGAGAATGACAGAGGAAGGATGCAGTTTGGATCTCCCATACGCTTGAGTTTCTCAGCTTGCAGAATTTTATCCCATACCACACCACTTCCACAAATCAACCTCCTCCTCCCTCCTACAACACACCCATACACTGCCAATTGTTTCATCCAGTTTATCTTAAACCAGACAGCAGTTTCTCCTCCTAAAACTAACTGCAACTTTTCTTGGAAGAGAGCCAGTACTACTACAAATGCATAGAACAGCGATAGTATTGCAAGATCTCTCTCAAAATATAAATGAAGCATTCCTTAAATAAACATTAAGTATTTGGATTTTTGTGGCTTTTTATGATCTTTTAAGTAATATAACAAAACATGCATCAATTTGAAAGGTTAACAGTTGCTGGAGGCTACAAGAAGTGAAGAGTAAGCCTTAAAAAGTCACTTCTTTATCTGAAGCTGAGGGTTTTCTTTGTCTTCAAGAAAGCTACAGATACAACTTTTTCCCTCAGCTGTAGTATTTAATATAAATCACCATATTTGCAGAGTAAAATATAAAACCAAGCTAGTTTTCTTCACAACATTTGTCTTGCAAGCTAATGACTCACCTGGCATATTGCAAATATTTTTAGAAGGTTTATATTCTAAAGAAATAATAGCTGTGCTGAAGAGACAAATCATCAGAACGGTTAAGATGAGCAGGCTGAATATAAGACTTTATGTGGATCATTAGATTACCATTCATCCAAACTTTCCTCCTCAATAAAAAAAAAAGGACATGTTTGAAATAGAAGGCAGTAATTGCTTCAGTCATCTTGAGCACAGAGGGGAAAAAAAATCATTTATTTTTAGGTTTAGTTGTTACAATTTCAAAGTAGGTTCTTCTGAGCTGAATGCCACCAACTACCATCATGATGTTGATTTCAGGTTGCAACTTTTCTTTCCAGTATCATCCTGGGTTGCCACCTATCCCTCACTTGCCTCAAAAGCCTACACGTATTTATTTGTGAAGGACAACATTCTTGAGCCTTATGTCACAAAAATTGTCTTGCTATTGTATATTTCTTTTTTTTTCTGATGGAAGTGTTACTGCTTCACTATCCTGAACACCAATGTGCAATAACTAGATTTAAAAAGGGGAAGAATAGCTGGTACACGTTATGAAATGTCCCTTGAGGTCCTGGTGGATAGCAAGCTGGCCACGAGCCAGCAGTATGCAAAGACAGACAACAACACCGTGGGCTGCCTGAACGCAAGCAGAGCCAGTAAGTAGATTGAGGGAAAGGATTATCTTCCTCTACTCAGCACTCTTTGGATCACATTTAGACTGTCTAGGTTTGGGCTGCAGCAATACACAAAAGACACCAATAAACTGGAGAGAGTTAAGCAGAGGCCACTGAGATGATGAGGGAGAGGCTGGGGGAGATGGGTTTGTTCAGCCTGGGGCAGGGACAGCTTTGGGGGGACCTAACAGCACCTCCAGGATCCGCAAAGAGGTCATCAGAAGTTTTAGATGGACTCTTCACAACAAGGTAAAAAACAGGCATAAACTTAAAGAGGAGATAATTCAGCCTAGACATAGGGCAAATTTTTTTCTCAAAAGGACAGTCAGACAGTGGCAGAGGTTGACTAGAGAGATTGTGCAGTCTCCGTCCTTTAATGTTTCAAGCCCCAACTGAATGAAGTCCTGAGAAGGCTGACCTCAGAGCTGACCCTGCTGTGAGCAGGAGGTTGGGCTGGAGACTCTCTGAGGCCACTTCCAGCCTTTGATTCTCTGCTTCCCCCACAGCCACTCTTATGGGGAGATTTCAGATATCATCAGCAATACCACGTACTCTGTACAACAAACTGCCAAAGTCCTTATTATTTTATTAGTTTAAGAGCTACTAACTTCTCACTAACACCCTGTATAATTTGAAGTGTTTGCCACAAAACAAGCTTAGCTTGAAGATGGAACAAGATTATTCCCTCTACCTCATCTCTCCCCATGCCTCCCACCTGAAAGCCTCCACCATTCAATCTGACCATAAACAAGCCATTTTAAGGGACTTACAATTCAAGAATAAGAGGCTACAAGAATCCTGCCAGTATCAATATAACACACAAAACCCCAAATAAAACCCCAATGACTCTAGGACTCAAGGTTGGTCAAACCATTCCAATTCTCAGCAAGTATTGTTTATCAGGCTATCCCATGGAATAGACACATACCTACTTGCACCTTCCAACTTGCATTCATGCTCAAAGGTAGAGTAATAATCACTTTAAAATGTATATTAAAACCTAGTAAAAACAGAGGATCTTTAACCATCTCAGTTACAGCATAGTCATTTATAGGTCTTTGAATGTTACAGCAAGAACAGTGCGTAGACCTCTCCAACTCAGAAGATATCCTGGGAAACAGCCCTGTTGCTGAAAAGGCTCCCAGGAACAGGTCACCTCAAACTCCAGTTCCATGGAGCTCAAAAGCACTTTGTGTTAGCTCAGGAGCGGCTTTGCCTGACACCAACAAATGCAGCCGCTGGCAGGACCCACCTCAAAGATCAACAGTGGATGCCTATTTTGTGTGAGCTCAGTTTCCCATCTCAGTACAGAGGAGTATTTTGATTCCTGTGTGCCCAAGACAAGGCTGTATTCAACTTCAAGCATCCCTTAGAAGAAAGTCTTGGCACAAAATGTCACACTTGATTGATGAAGTTAATAAGCAAGACTTGACTTCAGTCACACTGCCACAGGTAATAAGATTTTTTCCTCTCTTAATCTCCATCACACATTGAAATACGGAAACATAAAATGTCACTAGTACAGTGAGGGAAAGGCTAGACACGAAGTCAAAATTCACTGAATTTTAGTCCTGTCTGAAGAGATCCTGTAAGCATGAGCATATACAACTCAATTATGCAATAGAAAAAGAGCCCTGAATAAAAGCTTAAAATCACAGCAGAGTTCAGGGGTGGGAGAGCACAAACCCCCCTTCCCCCAAGCCACAGAACAGTGCTTTGAAAGTCTCTAATTCTGTACTCCTAACTTAACACTTCAGTCCATTACTGCCTCTTTGAAACAGTAAGTAGTATCACAGATAAAAGACAGAAACAAGGAAGCATCAAGAGGTCTTAAAATACCTGTAAGAGACAGTACTAAGGACTGCATTTGGGTTCAAGAAAACTTACGGTCATATCTCACATGGCAAGTTACCTCTAACACCACCTAGGTCAGCCTACACACAGCAGTTCCTCAGTAGACTTTCACTCAGTGATAACCCATAGTTTGATAAAGTTAACATCAAACCAAAACTCAGTACAGTAGAAGCATCTCCACAGTTCATTGTTGATCTCTGCCCGTTAAAAGAAAAAAAGCTATGGTTCTGTATCCGACTTGTTAAAGTGAACTAAAGCCCAAAAATTCAACAAAAGAAATGTACAAATTGCAGAACTGTGGCAATAATCTACTTTTACAAGTTTCTATTAACTCTGCTCTATTACAATGTTGAAAGATGTTGAGGGCAAAATTATACGAAGTCACTTCAGGTCACTGGTGAATTCTTCACTGGGTACGTTCTATTTCTGATACTAAACGCAAAGTTGAAAAACAGAGGAAGCTCTCCACACCCCAAGTACGGTAAACTTCTAGAAATGTAATCAGATGCTTAACTTCAACAGGAATTGAAGTATCCACGTGTTGTCTCCATCTCTGATGTTTCCATCCTTAACAAGTCTACTTTACTTAGTAAGGAAAGTGTATTTTATCCAGAAGAGGCTGGAGTAGATGATGTATCAGCTAAAAATGAAGTCTCATGCTTGAAAACAGCCTTCAACTCATAGCAACTTCCACCCCATCCCTTCATGCATTATAAAAAGGCATCATTTTTAGCCACTTCTCATGAACTTTCACTTGATCACTGATGAGTTCACCCAGGAGAACAGCAGCAGCATCTGGGTGGCTCATGTGTTGCCTACATGGCTTGCAGTGCAATGTTTCTGGCCTACTTGCTCTGTTTCCAGACACACCATAGAAGAGCTTGTACTGTAAGGAATTCTGTTCTAAATAAAACATTACACTTTGTAGCAACATTACTTCAAGTTTAGAATAAATCCTACAAGACTGGATGCATAAAATCCAAAGAGGCTGCGTGGTTAGCTCCCAGACTAATTGCTGCAGAGGCTCCATGAAAAAAAAAAAACCCAACAAATTGCTATTTCCAAAAGTGAATGACTGATGCTCTTTTAACTTTCCTTCTTGGTTTCCATCTCATCGCCTAGATGAAAGAAGGGTACAAGTATTCACTTGCCACCAAAATTAATGGAAGTCTAGATTTGCTTTGGAGCCCTACCAATTCCTAACACACAGTAGTTTGTAGGGAATAAACTTCATACTATCAATTGGTTGCACGCAGATCTGCAACAACAGTAGAATTACACCAGCGATGCTTGCTCTGTCCTTTCCCCTACCTTTCCAACATCTGTTGCATTTGTTTGTACCAGGTAGAGTTAATTCAGCTGTGCAATCAATACAACCTCACCTCAGCCCGAAAGGTGTAGAACTAAGGACTCTCATATTTATTTATTTTGTTTAAAAAAAAAAAAAAGTGAGAGAGAGAGAGAGACAAGGACAGTAGAGATGTCAGGACAAAGGCCAGACAAAGTTTCTAGGCTAGAGGAGCATAAAGCAATTTATTTACCCAGGAACTTGGTGAAGGTCAGACACAATTCTTACTCCATGTGGTGCTCAGTTTTCCTATCACTGCATCCAGATTACTTTAGCATGCAAGCAACAACTTTTCCACAGAGCTCTCCAAGACAGACATGCAAGAGGAGGGTACATGAGAGTTTCCGCATGTCCTTCTGTAATTTTTCAGATGCACTGTTCCCTAAGACAGGATTCAGGAATGACCTCCCCTGCAGTAATCCAGTTAGATTATGTCACGAAGCACCACATTTGTGAAACCATGAGCATCCTAGAGCAAGTGTTATGCACCAGCTGTTAGCTGCCTTCAGTCCTGCAATCCGCAGAGGGACCACAATAAGTGAGCAACATACTTAATCTGCAGACAAGAGAATTTAAAATCCCACTTCTTTTTTTTTTTCCCAAACTTCATGGCCTACTATTTCATCTGTTTGCTGCTCAGTGAGATGTTCTTCATCCCAGAAGGCAGGAAACCAGGACAGCTCCAGGTACATGACCTTGCTGGAAGCTCTGGTTATGCACATGCTGCCCAGAACAACATGTGCAGGGTAGATTACTCTGGTTTTACCAGAGTCTGAGGTGAGGAGAAGTGGAAGAAATAATCTATTTGCCCAAGGAAACCAGAAAGTTTTCTTAAGTTTCTGCAATAAATATTGCAGATGCCATGCTTTGGTTGAAACAGATCCAAGCCCTTCTTTAGGGAAAATTTTTGAATGGCAACACATTAAAAAAAACCATCCTAAACCAACACATTAAGGGCATCTTCCCAAATGTGTTGTTCAGACAGGCCTACGTACCATCAGCTACCAACTGACTCTTCAACTTGGAAGAGTCACAAATACCTTAGCAAATTTACATTTCTAGTAACAAGGGTTGTGAACAGCTGTAAAAAAGTGACGGTATTAAGGTCCACTTCACTCTTCTGTAGCTTAAGCTAACTCCAAGGAGCACCAAAATCAAGCACTGCTTCTATAAGTAGCAGAGAGAAAGCTAGGATGGAGTTTGGTGACAGGGGCATTCATAGCAAGGAGGGATACAGTAACACAAACACCTCTCTAACATGACGAAGGAAAAGGCGATGAAGATCGGCAAAAGTTAAAGATGGAAAGAATGATTTGGAGGTCAATAAAGTTATACCAGCTGGTAAGCAGGATTTATGAAACACGCTTTCAGGCATGGCCGAGGAACTGTCCTTATGTGGTAATTGCACAAGATGCCCTTTCTCAACCAAGTAGGAAAAAAGTCAGTGGCAAGGGAAGTGTGAGGTACCACAGTGCTCTCCTTCCCTCTGCCACTTCCTGCTTGGTCCTACTGGGTGTTTGCTTTCTTTTCAGTGCCCAGTCTCAGATAGAAAAGGATGCTGGCAAAGATTTGATAGCAGAAAATTGGAAAGAGGGGAGAAGACAACAGGGGAAGATAACAGAAAGAACAGACATGAAGACCATCGGAAACTGTTCCTGCAACACCATTACCAAGCAGGAAGAACAAAGCAGAGCCAGGAAGAATACAAACTAGGACAGGATGATTGACAGCATTGCCATAACATACTTATTCTTAACACAGTGTAACACAAAGTCATCTTCCTTCAGCATCTCTTTCTACTTAGATTAGTGGGGCATACATTTTTTTATAGCCCCACCCTTTACCTCATAAGTGTAAGGTGAGAGGTAGAAAAACTTCTAAAAGAAAATAAATAAAACAAGTTTCCTGGTAACATGGAATGATCTCATCCTTGAGATGGTAACCTATATCTTCTAGCACAACATGCAGAGCAAAATTTTCCTCTAGATTCAGTGGGGTTTTGTTGTTTTTGTTGGCTGGCTGGCTTTTTGATTGAATGGTGACCACAATCTCATCTTTCATGCATTAGATCTAGTCCTGAATTGCTTGGTTTGCATATGATGTTAACCTGATGTTCAAGATGCACAAGAGCAAGACTACTTCCTTGCTCATGCTACACCATTCAACTACCCCTCTGAAAGAAAAATATACCCCAAAGTTTCAAACAATCCCTACAACACAATAAATAAGGGGGCTTGGGAAGAAAAGCCACTCCAGCTAAAACAGCTTGTAGTGTAAGAAAAATGCCAAAACATTTTTCCTTTCCAAAGGGAAGCCTCGATCCAGCAGTTCTAGGGCATGTTGCTTGCACATTGGTGCCTGAATGCTCCAAAGATGTTACATAAAAACAATAGGTGGTCAGACAAAACAAGGTTCAAATAAGAACATGAGTATCTCAGATCCTTGGAGATATTGTTGTGGTCCTCCACCAAATAGTTGGGGCAGATTGCATGGCCTTTTCTTAAGTTGTGCCCAAGGGTTGTCCTGTTTTCCACACCTTCCTCTGGGACCATCATCTCTCCTCTCCTTTCCTTTCCTTAACTGGTTCAGCAATAACGCCTCTTTTCCTCCTTCGATTCATCTGTTCTCCTCAGGCTTCCTTAACACCAACAGCATGAAGGTCTCGCAAGCCCGAATTTAACAAATCCCACATTGATCTTAGTGTTTCGGAGGCACAACCTGTTTGATGGCATGTACCCAAGCCAATGTTGATATGGTTTGTGAAAGCAGAGTGGGAGAGGGAATAAGAGACTTGCTCTTATAACTGCCTACCATGAGCTATGGAAGAGGACCACAGTTTCCATGACCACAGGACTACTTTGTACTAAGATGCCCAATTCCCATCACCTGCACACCCACCCAACTGTGCAAATATTATCAGTGCAGTAAGAAGTTGTTGCTACACCATGGACAAGTCTAAATACCTGAAGCATCCTTGAGGATGACAAAAGGTAAGGATTTATTTTTGGGTTTAAATATATAAATAAGACTACTAAAAAAAAAAAAGAAAAAATCAGTGGCAAATCATCTATTTGTTATCAGTGCAATCTGGAATTGGCCACAGGAGCCCTTCCTCAACATGCTGGTCCCAGTAGCATCAAAATTTTGGCATTAGGAAACTTACCAGTTCACTTTTGGGAGACTCAGACTCAGGCACAGAACATGGGCTTGTGTGGCAGCTGGTGTATATGCTAAGGAATAACTTCCATGTTTGTGAAATTGATAGCCAGTCATACAGAGTCCTAAATAAGTATTCTTTAGAGAAACTGCCTTACTTCCTTACACACCTTCAGTTAACTGTGAGCAGATGATACAGGACACAGGAACTCACATAACTAATTTTATGGGATTTGGTCCTGTCCCTTAACCTCTTTACTGGAGCATCCTCCCTTGGAGAAGCAAAATACATACCAAACAGGAGCTACAGCTACATCAGTGCATAGCACAGACCAAGAGATGTGGCTCTGCCAAGGAAAAAAATGGTGCCAAGCATTTAAAACTATACAGAACAGGGAAGGCTGTTTTTAAACAAAACACCCAATATAGATGCTGGAGTAGCTCCACTGGGACTGAGTGCCAGGTTGCAACTGGTGTGCTCCCCAAAATGGTTCCTCCCATTTATTTTCAGGTGCTTGAAGACTAGTCCACAAAGTGAGTTGAAGAACAAAAAGGCAGGGACAACTGGGACATTTGCTTCAAAAAAAACCACACTCTCTACCTCAGCTAAAAACATTAGTGTAGACATTTATATTAAGACCTAAAAATGCCTTTGAAGTAATTCTAGGTACAACACCATCGGGGAGGGGAGAGCTGACAGGTATGCAGTTTCCCATAGATATGCTCATGAGGACCACAGTATCCTGTACCTCCTAAATCCACTCTAACAAGCTGCAATTTCACCTGCTCAATCTACTCATTGTCTTCGATTCCAGTCTTTTCACCAATTATATTTCTCCTACTCTCCAGGCTCCTTTGTACATCTGTGACTGTAGCTGGCTGAACCAGGATGGAGTGCTCAGCCTGAGGATCTGCAGACAGACTGGGACACGTGTAAAACATCACACCCAACCACTTGGTTCCACTCAGGGACTATACCTACCATATGTGCTGGAAACTTCTCTTCTTGAAGGGCCTTTTCATCTGTAACAGAAAGCCAAGAGGTGTTTGCTACTATTCTGCAGGGGAGTGGGACACACCACCCAGAATGAACTGCCAGAAATGTTTGAAGCTAACAAACTTGGTGTGGGGCTCTTAACTGGTTTCATACTAAAGTGGATGAGAACTGCTCACTTGGTTACAGCCAAGAGGTACTTTTAAGAAACCAATATCTTTCACGCAAGACTCAGTAACTGACTGGGAGTGGTCCCAGTGCAGGACTCCTGGTTTAGTTTCATTGGGAGAGTTCAGGTCTCTTGCAGCAAGATTGCTCCACAACAAGGCAACTGGAGAAGGTCTTCAGAAGATGTGTTGGATACTCAGGCTGGAGGCAAGCCAAAACACTAGCGTAAACATACCCATAATTTGTTTCAAGGCAAAGTCAAACAGGTCAGTTTACCACTAAAATACTTTTTTTTAAGGCAAAGCAGGAGTGCTCATGCAGTCCCATGTACCACTGAGAAGCAACTCAGGAAGCTGCTCCTGCAGCCTCTGCTGTCAGACTACTCTTCCCACCACCTGGCAGGAACTAGTGCTTCCACTTCAGGCTCAGGCTTGGCAAATCCTGTGGTGCAGCACAGGGCATCACTCGAGCTCAGTTATGTGGCTGAGCTCATATCATGTTATACAGCCGCTGAGGATGCAAGCCCGAATCATAGCCTCAGTCTTGCACTACCACAACCATTCTCCACATTTCTTTACATCAGTCTCATTTTTAATTTTATTTTTCCTTACTTTATCCTTCTTTCCTGACTGGAATCTCTGGCTTCCTTCTCAGTATTCCAGCAAACCCTACCCTGGAGTTTACTCTTCTTGCCTCCTTCCCAAAGCTTGCTTTCAAGGAGGGTAACATATTTGATATGCAGTCTTTTGGCCTATGTGACTGAGCAAAAGATTTCCAAAGAATGTCAAATAAAACAAGTTTCCAATCAAGGCGGCTGAGCAGATGTTCGTTAAAAGAAGTCTGAGCCAAAGGGCATTAAATCCAACAAGATTTGATCTCCAGGCAGTCCAAGCTTGCTCGTCTTGCAATTTTGTCCTAACACTTCAAATGACCCCTTGGGAAAAATAAAGCCTGCCTGGCTCTGTAGAGCACTTATGCCCTGTCCGTACAACTAAACGGAATTTTTGTTAACATTGGTTACAGCTGATCACAGCTTAACTGTAAGTACAAATTCTCCGGACAGCTTTAAAATACAAGACGCTTTAAATACTGGCAGCAGTCTGGAGTCCTACGCTCACCAACATTTGTGCAACAGTATTTTCTCTGCTTCCATCACTGCAAGCAGCAGCAAGACTCTGTTTGCACAGGGAGATGAGAGATAACAAAATAACCACCTAAAGCACCATAGTCCTGAAGCTTCCCTGCTTAAGTACAGCATAGCTCAAGGGGCTGTAATTCTCTGGCAAAGGCAACAGAAAGATGTTTGATCGGAGGAAATTCTTGGGTTCACAAGTGTCAGCACGGCTAATGAGACAGGGTTTTATTAGCCATGCGACAGCATCACAAGAGATGAGCAGGCAAAGGATTCATAGACACTTTAGTTATGTGCTTACCCCTAGCAGGTTTTTACACTAGCAGAACACATTTTACTGTATATCAAGTGAACCAGCAGGAAAGTTAACAAATGTTTTCTGTTTCATGATTTTTCCATCACTTAGTCCTTTCCTGGAAGTATTTTCTGCCAGTTTTCTGTCTAGAGTGATACATCCAGCATCTGATGCTGTCACATGATTTCACTCCTGAAAGCCATAGGCTTCCTGTCTCCGAGCATCTATTAGGCTTGGTGATAAGCTGATTGTTACAGCAATGTGGTTTTGTACTAGTTTTACTTGAAATAATGTTTAAAATGACACGCAAATTATGAGAATTGAACAAGTCAAAAGATATTTCTAGATGTAACTCCACCTGTTCAGTTTGGAAACACAGTGGTCCATATTTTTTAAGAAAGTCAGAGAAAAGCAGGCTCTCCTTCAAATCAGTAAGTCTCTGTACTTGCGCTTTGCTAAATATGCTACATAGATATAAGTATGCAATACCTACCAAATTACTGCACATAACAAGGCTTTTGCTATTCTCATCTTAGGGAGACAAGAAGTTCTTATCACAAGCACACTCAACTGCTTCAACTATTCAAGGATTTACCAGTACAAAATAATGTTCTTTAAAAATGCATAAGAAAATGTTAGAAACAGAAGGCAAAGAGTAAGCTTGCTGTAGCACATAGGGATGATGCAGGATTTAAGAGATGTCATTTCTTCTATTCTACTTCATTTTACGATAAATTAGGATAGCAGGGGGCAGGGGCAGAAGAGAGAAGAAAGAAAACCTGAATTAAGTAAGCATGCAAGCCACAAAATAAATTTCTTTCCGTTTCTAAATGGCTCCATTTTTTCAAACGTCTTTGTCATAAAAAACCAGCTTCTTGTGATCTCGCTGTTGAGTTGACTGAATTGGGGCAAAGGTGTTGTTCTTCGCCCCCCTCCCGCCCCCATTCTGACATACGCTGCTTTAGCTATTTTCATGGAACCGGTAAGAAAAGCAGAAACGGTGAGGACAAAGAGAAACATAAGAGGCTACAGACACCGATCCCAGAGTTAACTCAGGAGCGAGTGTAACTTCAATACACAATGACCATGCGGGGGGGGATGAATGGGAGGCAGGGAAGAAGAGAGTGCCATGAATAAAGAAAGAAGACAGATCACCATTATCGTGCGCACACGTCGGTGTAAGCGGAGCCCGCGGACCTGCGCGCAGCTGCGCGGCGGGGCGAGCGCGGCCGGCGGCCCCGGGCAGGGCGGGCTGAGGGGCAGGCGCGGAGCCCACTGCGGAGCCGCAGAGCCGGGCACCTGGCTGCCGCCCAGCGCCGGCCTCCGCCAGCCGCCCCCGCGCCGGCTACAGAGGCGTTAAAAAGAAAAACAAAATCAACAACAGAAAACGCGCAACCCACCCAGCGTCCCCCCAATTTCCTTACGCCGCAAGGTCTTCCAAGGGGGAGTCCCCGCATTCACAGGGGTAAAACTTCGCTCCCACGGCCGGGCGGAGGGGGGCGGGCAGCGCAGGGGCTGCGATGCGATGCCCGGAGCCGCCTCCCGTCGCTAGGCGACCCCCGGCCCGCCGCCGCCGCGCACTCACCGCTCCCCGCCGCTACATCCCCGCGGCGCAGCGCAGCGAAGCCGCCGTCCCGGGCGCTCCCCTCCTCGCCGGGCGGGCGCGGTGCTGCCGCCGCGATCTGGGTCACTCGGCGAAGGTGAGGAGGAGGAGGAGGAGGAGGAAGCCGGGTGGCGGTGCCGCCTACTGGCGAGCGCGGGGGAGAGGGGTGCGGCGGGGCCCGATCCCGCCCCAGGGGAGGGGAAGGTGCCAGCGGTCCCCGGTGCTGCACCTCTCCTCCCTTTTCGACCTTCCCTGGTCCCAAAATGCTTTCCTCCCCGCGCCTGCCGAGGAAAGGCGATACCTGTCTGCGCTGAAGGGAAGCCCGGCCACAGGGGTACAGGTACGGTCTCGGCCAGCTGGGGCGGTGTCAGCGAGGCAGCGTCCTGCCTCAGTATCCCATCCCACCCACCAAGGAGACCCGCGGCCCTTCTTCCCCGGCAGCATATACTGAAGGCTTTTAATCTTCAAAGTTTAAATCTGCTCATCAGGATCACAGGCATGCCAGTCTATTTACATGACTCTCCCCTCCAAGAGAATAATGCCTGTTGTCTGAAGCAGCCACAGAATCACTGCCCAGTGCTGTAACTGCTGCCAGTGGGCACAGTCTGTGTTTCTGTTCGTCCCTACTGCTGCATGCATCTGTCCAGATGTTCCTTTGAAGCTGTAAGCAGGCTGTCAGGCTACACTGGCATCCCCACAATGCCCAATAGTCTTGGGTTTTAGATGTCCTTGGAAAAGAGGTTAATTAGGATTTTCAAAAGTGTTTTCTATGCCTAACCTGAAAATAGCTTTCTGCGTGCCTGTTAAAGGGACATGATTTAATTTCTTCTGATCTCCTTTTTCAGTCATTTTGATCCCATAATCAACTGTCATATTCAAGGAGTACAGTAAAAACACAAGGTTCACCAAGTTAAACATTTAATGACTAGGAAATGGTGTTCCTATCTCACACTCAAGGCAAAGCAGGCTGCTCCTTCATCCTCCTAGCTAGAGCTATGAAGTCCCTCTTCCACGTCTTGACACCAGCATGCCCGACACACCTGGCTGGCAGCTGCTGTGATCTGCAGGGCTGACTGAATGGCAGGGCTGGGCCTCAGCAGCCTCTGCTATGGCCAAGGTCTGATGCGCAAAGGAACCCACTAAATGATGGGTATCAGACTGCAGCTTTACTACTGCATCTCCTTTTTGCCTCATGTTTTGCACAGTGAAATTAGGTTTCAAGCTTAATTCCATGTATCACTGCAACTAGAAGACTAGTTCTTTCTCCTGGCTCCTGCATTATGACAGTCTTTCTAATTTCTATACCCTAACCAATTCGCCCTTCTCACACACACAGATCCTTACCCTCAGCTCCTGAGCCTGCCGGGGACTGCTCTATCACTTGGTTGGAACCACCACTGCAAGTCCCTACATCTCCTAACAGATTAAACCCAGTATTGAGGAACTTTTCAGGGACTTCAAGAGCAGAGTTCAGTAATGCTTCCCAAAATAAGTTTGGGAACAGAGCTTTGTGAGACAATTAATTCGTAATTGTGTCCTGGTTTCAGCTGGGATATGTTAATTTTCTTCCCAGTAGCTGGCATAGTGCTCTGTTTTAGATTTAAGATGGGACTGGTGTTGATAGCACACCAATGTTTTAGTCCTTGCTAATTAGTGCTTACACTAGTCAAGGACTTTTCCAGCTTCCCACCCTTGCTAGAAGCTGGGAGGGGGCACAGCCGAGGCAGCTGATCCAAACAGGCCAGAGGGATATTCCATACCATATGACATCATGCTCAGCATATAAACTGGTGGGAGTTGGCCTGTGGCCAGCGATCACTGCTTGGGGACGCATTGGGCACCGTTTTGCAGATGGTGAGCAGTTGCATCACTTGTTGTTCCTGTGTTTTGCTTCTCTCTCTCGTTTTCCTTTTCATTACAATTTGTTATTATTATTTCAATTATTAAACTGTTCTTATCTCAGCTTAGGAGTTTTCTCACTTTCGCTCTTCAGATTCTCTCCCCCATCCCACTGGGGGGGGGGGGGGGGGGAGGTGAGCAAGCAGCTATGAGGTGCTTGGTCACTGACTGGGGCTAAACCACAACATTCTGCAAGACGCATCATGAGCATGAAAAGCCAGGTCCACGTTACAGAAATAGCCCGACTTTCCCCAATGCCATACGCCTGTCCACAAGTGTGGAAGACTTTGAAAAATAAGCTGGAAGGGCTCATTGACTCTAGTCCCTTACTGTTATAGCAAATGTAGGGGATCAGACCAATGGGTTTGGAGTTTCCAGGGGGCCTCCTGCCTGTTCTCTGGAATTGAGCAGTAGAACCTAGCTACACTGCAGTCATGCAGTGCCATCTCAGACCTGACTGGATATTTGCAAGTCCCTTGTTATCAAGTTGCAGTTCATTATACTCATTCACTCAATATCTTGGGATGAAGTTACCCAGATTACTATGCCTCCTATGTTCAGCATCATTGTTTTTATGGAAAGTTGAGGGAAAACAGCATTTTAAAGCTAACAGGAGCCTGGATTAAAAAGCTCCCAGCTCTTTTGATTATAAGCAGTTAGAGAACATTTTATTATGCTGTACTTCCCTTTTAACAGCATAATTATTTTTTACTTATGGCAAATGAAGGAAATTGCGTGTTACAACAGAAATACAGCCTGTATTTAGATGCAGCAGTGAAAAACATGTTAGAAAAAATAGATACAGGACCCCACTAGTTGAGCAATGTCACACTTTTCCAGCAATAGCTCATACAGCCTGCTGTGCACAATGAAAACCAGCAAGGTCACCTGCATGACTAATTCAGTGTTGGAAAGAAAGTGACAGGAGCAGCAAAAAACAGCAGATAGCAACATGCCTAACTCAGATATTGGTGAAAAATCAAAAGCTCAAGTCCCTCATTATTTTGGGTGGAAGCTCTTGTTGCACAATTTACTGATAAGGACATGACTGATAAGGAGTACACACGCTGTGCCCTTGGGAAGAACCTAATGTGTTTTGACACCATCAAGCACTTTTCTCAGAAGACATGCCACCCATGCATCATTAAATGCACCATAAGGAGTTACATTTTAATTTATGTTTTCATAGTATTATTTTGTTTTCTTTTTAACAAATAACATTTTTCATTTTGTGACAATACAGATGGTGAAAAAAAAGTTTAGCTATACTAGTATTCTTTTACATAAAGCAAACAAGAGAAGGAATACACTTTACCAAACAATCCTAGTACTCCTAGAATAGTCTTAAAAGTTGTAGTAAGGACAGATAAGGAAGAAATAAAACCAAGACCCACCAACTTACATAAGGAACTTTCTTACCTGAGTTTTCAAAATCTATAGTCCAGATCATCAACCTGGTTACACTGCACTCAAGATAAGACAGGCTACTCTCAGCACAAATTAAAACCTTCTCAGGCTTCTCTCAATCCTCCTCACCTGCCCTGGGCAACAGGGGACCTTTTTGCCAGCTGGGCATTATCAGGGTGTGATAAACCACACCCTTGCCTTTAGGCTGCTTTTCCTGAGACCTGTGAGTAAGTTAGAAGTTTAAAATTTTTTTTTTTATTTATTCCTTAGCTTTTATCTCCAGGATCTATTAACCCAGGTGTGATTTAAGAGACCATAATACATTAGGCAACTAGTGACAATGCTGTGCATTTAAAAGAAAATAGCCATAATGGAAGCATACTGGTAAGTATGATACTTGTGATAGCAAAGGAACAATAGTGGATTAAGTACTGCAAGACCAGCTGCTGTGTTTTGTTATTACTTGAAGTGAGCTGATGAAACATTTTTGCTTGTGGGGAAAAAGCTTTGCATTAAAAAAGCTATACCTTTCTCCTAGTACTCTCGCCTACTGGAACACATGAAGTCTGATTTTAGTTTAAACAGCTATCTGCCCTCACTCCATAGGAAAAGGCATCACACCTCTCGTCATTTGGAACCTATATGTTTATATGAAACTGTACAGGATCTTGGTGTTAGACCTCTGTATGAAATGACCAAACACTGGTATGTGGTGAAATGTAGACTTTCCAAAGCCAGTAGTAAGCAGATGACAAAAGAATGATGTAATTAGTCTGATGCTAACTACAGCTTTTGTCAAGATGTTCAAAGAATAATCAAGCTCAGATTACCTTCGGGGTAGGATGTCATCAAGCAAGCATCAGGCTAAATCTTCTGGGAGGTGCTATATGGTCCAGGTAAACGGGACACTCAGGTAGAAGTGCAGATGGGAGCACAGCATTTGTCTGAGCACAGCTTGTCACCGTTCTGCACACATGCATTTGGGGTGTAAGTTACTTGCTGAAAAGAATTTCCGTGAGGGTCATTGCAGACGAGGAATCCGGAGTCTTGGAGGCTGCTAGTGGGAGCAGGAATCATGTGACAGGTATGTTAACTATTGCGAGCTCTGTACTGAAAGGTGTCTATAGTAAATCAATTTCCAGCTGCTGGACTGCACTACGAATGCAGCTGGAGAGGTGCCCCCAGTACATGTCTTCTATGTCACCATAGCCAGAAACTTTTATATATCTGCCTGGAGCTTTATAGCTTACTTCTAATAAATAAGAAAAAAAAAAGATATAAAAGATACAGAAACAGGCCCTCTTGGGGATCCATGTGAATCTAGAAAGAGTCTTTAAACATCTGTAGATTTGCTTACATATAAGAATTATCGCACTTTTGGAGCCTCTCATCTGAGGATACTCATAGGCTAGCATGACCTCTCATCTCTGTTCTGTGTTTGATACTGCACAACATATGTATGAGCCCTTCCTTTTTACTCTGCATAATCATGTACATCCACACAGGGATTTACTGGGTGGGATCTGGAGTTTGTAGTTCATTCCTCCCCGTTCCAAGCAGTGCTCACGTAGTAACCGTGATCCTGAGTTATGTGATGCAGTCAGGGACTCCCCTGTTTGGTCTCTATGCACGTTCAAGCAGGTGCCGATTCCATTCCTAGGAGGGTGTCCTGTGTATGGGGACTTCCCTGCACATATCCTCCCCTGCAAAATGCATTCCTATTATTGAGCTGCAGAACACTATAGAAGTGTGTTATAAAGAACCATCCTGTTGCAGTGAAGAGAAGGATGGGGTGGCAAAATACATTTCCAATCTCTAACGTTTATAATTTTGTTTGCTTAAGAAATCTGAATCCCCAAATTAAAAAATATTTTCCTGCTATATCTATTCAAAGTATCACAATGATTTCATAGTACACAAGATGGTGTACTACATGGCTCTCGTGCACTGATATTACAGCGACTAAAGCAGTCTGTACACAACCTATATGGTCCTTTCTTAAACCTCTCTCCTGGTTATTTTGTACATTTAGAGTGTCACACTTCACTCATTTTCCTTTGACTGACGCCGCCGTAAAGTTTAACACAGGAGACAATAACAAAAGCGTGTAGATGATGATAACATGAGAGATCAATTGTGTCAGGCTTACTCACATAGCCGTTGAGAGATGACAGCGAAGTGAAGCAGCCGGTATGCTCATTTAGTTACCCATCTCTTGAAGCAAAGAATTTTGCCAGAAAGGACTTTGTCTACGTATGAATTAAGAGCATTTAATGTTATAACGTTTTAATTTTAAAAATTCTGTTTGATATTTCTATATAGAAAGAGTAAAGTGACGTAGACATGAATTTCAAATACTATATGCAAACAATGCCTGCTTTTTAATCTTAATAAAAGTGAACAAACTTGCATATGCTCATGAGCATCAGATGGTGTCCTAATCTTCTTCACTAAGATGTGTACAAACCATACTATGTCTTTGTGAAAAAGAGAGATTTGCATTTGTATTAGAGAATTTATCTGAAATCAATTTTGAACAAGGGGGAAAAAAATGTGATCATTTTTATCTATTCTTTTCTATTATCCTCTGCCATTAATCAGATCCATACTCTGAATGCATATGCTATGTTTCATTCAAGGATTACAAAGTGTTACACAAACAATGATTCATGAAGATTCACAATCCTTGGCGACTTGGGTAAATATTTATGTAAATACCATGTAGATTGGCAAACGGAGCCACGGAGAAATGGTGCTTGTAATAAAATTTCCGCTAAGTTCGGATGCATCGTTTTTTTTTTGGCCTATTCAGTTGAAAAACTTACAACTTCTATTTTTCAGATGTGTTGAGTATGCGTACAGATTCAGAGAAGTCAAAGAAAACTGTATTACAAGAGCAGCAAGTGGGGTCACCCAAGAAACTTACCATGTTTTCATGTAGAAAGTTTTAACTTATAGATGCACAGCTATTCTTCTTCCAAAGAAGGTGAATCTATTGCATGAGCAACAGCTAATGACACCTCCTGAGATGATGCCTAAAATGGGCTGAAAGGATAGAGTCCCAGTCTAAGGAATACATTGCAATATTGTCTCACTGGAGGCACTGAGGATCTAACTTATGATGGAAATCCAATATTTAGTTCTCTGTACGTAAACAATACTACGTCTTTAAAAATTAACTTTGCAGATTGTCTGGACTGCAAGCACTGTAGCCTTAAAAATGTATTGATTTATGAAGTAGACAAATTCACTGCCTGATATTCCATGATTGCCCTTATGATACTTTAATGTCCTGAAGGGTAACTGTGAGAAATTATGGTTTCCAAGGATATGCAGGAAGGCAGACTGCTTGTCTAGTGTAGATATCGGGGAGGATCCCTGTGTAGGGACGCACTGCTTTCTGAACGCCTACCAAATCCTAATTGCTTGCGACAGAACTGGGTTTTGCCAGGTTAGTGTAAGATTTTGACAGTAGGGCCAGAAGAGAATAATATAATTCAATCAGTAATTTAAAAAAAAAAAATATTTCCTGCCTCATCATGGAAAGCAGGCATAAAGAGCAAGAAGAGAACGTAAAGTATACGCAGGCTTTGAGGAAGAGATGACAATTTTCAGCCTTTGTGCCAGAGAAAACAGAAATATTTTGTCTGAATCTTTCTAACAACATTGCTTTCAAGGCTAAACTAAACCATGTGTTGATGGGTTCAGTGATTTGGAGAGAAATCAATATTTTGTATTGTTCTTCCAGTACTTCCTATTACTTTCCTGTCACCCTGGAAAGCGTACTAAACTGCCACAAGATCTTCCCTAGACTTTGCCTGAATTGCAGAGAAAGAGTCACCCGGACAGTGAAAGCAGCAGTTCCTGTTCCTCAGAGAACCAACAGATGATTCAGGATTTTTTTTAAGAAAAGTGTTTCCAGCAGTGATTTATGGATTTAATAATCTCCAAGCCTCTGGTAGATGGTCCGTGGGCCTACCATGTAGTATTGTAGTTTTATAGTAGTTTCAAATAAAAGTGTGATGATAGAAGTGCATAGAGCTTGATGAGAACCTGACAGTGGCCCATTGCTCCTAACTGCAGGAGGCCCCTTGCTCTACAGCGTGGAAATGTCAGTAGTATTCTTACAGCAGACAAGGCACGGCTTTGTAAAGATTTAAAGCTCTAAGTCTCCAAGGTTGCTTATGGCCAGAGAAAATTTAGAAATTAAAACTGAGGACAAAATGATCGCCTGCAATGTATGATTTGCCTGGAATTGGTGCATGTGGGACTTTGAAGGCTGGCGACCATTCATTGAGAGGTTTTATGTGAGCAGAAAACAGCTGGCAGGAGACAGCATATCAGGAGCTGCTTCGGGAGCTTTTAGTGGATCTTCATGGATATTATGCTTTCCAGTAATTGTGCCTAGGGAATTTACATCTCTTAGATTCTTCCTTAATCAAATGGTGAAAATATCTGTTTGTTGACATCTGTGTGCCCGTATTGTAGGAACCTTGCAAGAGCTGGAGGTTTGGGCTGGCAGTACCGACAACGAAAGGTCTTCACGTGTGGCATGCACATCATAACTACAGAAATTTCTGTCTTGTTCCTGAAAGTTCACAGGAATAATTTTCTGAGGACTCTGCAGGAAGGGATCAAAGAAGATCTGTTTATTGAAGCCTACAGAATTGTGCTCCCAGTTCTAGTGAGATATTAATGGTGATCCAACAATGTAGGCACACCTTTGCACTGTATCTGACAACAGAAGTTAAAACTGTTCCTCCCCGCTCTGATAAAACATGCTTATATTGCATTAATGTAATCTCATGGCATAGCAGAAGTGCTCAAGATATGTAGCTGTCCCAGCACAGAACTGAAATCTGCCTGCTCAGAAAAAGTTGTGTTGTTGTGCCGAAGAAACTTTCTTCACAAAAGGATTGTACCTGGTAACAATGGAAGTGATCCTGCCAATAATCATGCATTTGTGCCACAAAACCAGTGTTGCCAAATCTTACAATTTTGTAGTGAGATTTATGCTATTTATAATGCATCTTTTAAAGTTCTGGTGCCTTGAGTCCAGAGATTTCAGGAAATTTTGAGCTTTTATTAAAGGAAAGGGAAAAAAAACGTAGTCCAAAGCCTTATGTTTGTGGAAAAAAGCTTGGAGGTATCAAGAGCGTGTAGCCTAAAGCTTAGAAATCAGAAAGCATACTGATATTACTTGATGTTTTAAGTCTCTTGAGAATAAAACATTTTTGTTTGCTAGTATTTGAAAATAAGGATAAAACCTGCCTTAATTGTAATAACTGGCACAGCTCCCATTGATTTTGCCAGGGCCTAGATTGCTCATGCCCCTTTTTGGTCTTACGCAATTGCAAAGTTTTTTTAAGGCTGTTTTTCTTTTTCAGAAAGAAATATAAAATCTAGCATTGAACAGCGCAAATGCAGAATCAAAATGACATGCAGCACAGAGCAAGCCTTGCTATCTTCCTGAAAAATATAAGCCTTTGGCATTGCATGGGTTTGTTATGGAGAATCTTACTATTGCAAGCAGCAGCAGTAGCACATTTTGAATTCAGGTCAACAGATATTTGTCAAATCCTTAGCTACCACATGAATGCTATCCTAAAACAATTAATCTTGTGTCTCATCGTTTACTACGGTACTCCTCTACAGTTTTAGTCATGGGTAATTTTGAGCCGAATTCTATGCTAAGAGGTTTTTTCTTATTTCTGTAACAAACTGCTATCCTGAAATATATCCTATTTGTCATGATTCTTAAACTGCAGCTTCTTAAATCAAGAAATTTGATACAGCAAATCCTACTACCTTCCTGTGATTTTCTTTTAATTGGGTTTGAAAGTGATGGAAATCCAGTGTGATCACATTAGGCTAAAGCACAGCTTGGCTTGCATTGGTATAAAAGGGAGTACCATTGTCTTTTCGCCTACAGACCAGTAACCTCTAGTTTTTTTTGAAGGAAACAGAAGCATTTACTTACCATCATATGAAGTGGGTGGGTAATTAGAAGGAATAGACAAATGTCTTGACTCTTCCTAGGAATGTGGCAAAGATAAAAGAGCTAACAGCCTAGTGAGTATTGTAATTTGCTCCTGGGAAAAGTCAGCAGCATTTTATTTCTCACCCATGAGTAAATGGGGGCATGATGTTCTGCTTTAGAAAATATATTTCCTGGTTATCAATTAAAAAAATAGAGCCAGGGCCATTATTTTTTTTTTTTTGCCTATGAGAACTATGAAAACTTAATTTCAAACTAGAATATTTCCTGAATTTTAAAACCAAAATACTATCATTATAAGAATTTTTTAGAAATATTAATATTTTTCCCAAAGCACTTTTTATCAGTGATTATATTAACATCAAATGTAAATGTATTTGAATCCCCACTTCTGTTAACTATTTTGTGGGTTAGTCAGAGACAATGTTGTTAACCACATGGAGATGTAGTTTTATTTGTGGTCAATAAGCACGTGGTATCTGTAGGAGGAGTCTGTACCCGTGTTATCTTGCATGAGAAGGAACTGTAGAGTGCTTTGGGCCTTACATTATAAAGGGAATAACCATTCTGGTTTGACCAAAATAAACTTGTATTAAAAACCCCATAACCAGGCTTTAACTGTCTTCCTTTTAATTGGTGAATTTTCATATGTAAAAATGTTGTTTATAGAAGTAAAATCTTTATGCCTTTGCAAAGGAAATGTTATTGCAATATGCATCACAAATTCTTGACCAATGTTAATCATGCAGAGATATTTAAAGAAAAAAATATGCTGTGAGTCTGTTCTCTCTCCCAGAAAGCAATTTTCACAATAATAAAGCAGAATAAACACAATGACAAGCGAACACAGGGTCAGGCAGCTGCCAGAACCTCTTGGTTTGTGCTCCAAGATGTAACGTTCCACGAACTTCTTATCTACTAACAATGCATCCCAGGGGGATAAACCACACATGGAGAGCAAAGCAGAAGAATGGAGAGCCCACATTATCAGGGCTTTGAACTGGAGCATGGACACTTACCAGAAACCACCTTTGGGCAGGTATTTTCCACTTGTCAGAACACATTGGTAATTAATTACAAACCGATTTCATTAGGATCGTCCTTTCAGTACTGTTCAGGTTTGGTGGTTTCCAGGGCTGAGGGCCTCAGAAAATATTTTAATAGAGACAGCAGCTGTTGACATTGCCTGGTTGTTCTTTCCCCCCATTCATTCTGGCTTACAAAAAGACCAGATAATGCTAATACTTAGTGTTTGCAAAGGTTAACAAGCTCCCTGCTATACTCTTACTAGGCAGGCAGTTAATATTCACCCTGTACATATGCAAAAACTTAAGCAAAAGATTTGTGCTGTCACAATTCCTTACTACCTACTGTGTAGGCCAAAGATGGAGAGTGATATAATGCCACACACTTGTGGTGGAAGGACAGAATTGGTGCCACCTTTCTGATTACCTTCACAGGCTGGTGGATATACCCCATCAACCTCACATCTTTATTGCCCTTGTACCACCTGTGCATGGGATAGCTGTGTTCCTGGTGGAGGGCACGTTATACGATCTAAGGAAAAGACAAAAAAATTTTTTTTTCTAGACAAGCACAGCACTACCTAACAGCATGGGTATGCTCCCCCAGAGTGTGAATCTGGGACAACGCTGAGGAGCTGGGTTCCGACTACAGCTCTACAGGCTCATCAGTCACCATACATACTACCCACCTGGGAACCCCACACCTAATAATCTTGAGAAAGGTTAAATACCCAGAGGAGGTTGAGGGAAGAAAAAAAATCAGCTTGGTATTTAAAGAGAGGAAAGAAAAAAAAAGACTGGTTTTAGGTAATAAGCTACAGGGAGATGTAAAATATTTGCCAGGTAAAGACAAAGTAGGTAATGCTGAACTTCAGTATTTTGGATAAGGAAGGGGGAAAATGCTGTGCTAGTACAGGGGCATAGTATGAAGCTCAGTTAGTCTATGATGGCAGAAAAAGATGAAGGGGGATTTACACACTCTATCTCTGATTTAAGGGATCGCTTTCTCGTGCAGAGAGCTGGCAAGCTTTGGAGATGCTTCCTTTTAGCAAGGCGCAGGTTGCTCAATAACACAGGTTTACTAAGCAGCCTTTGTGGGATTGCTAGCAAGCTGAAGAGTGGTATGAGGAAATATTTATGTACAACCAGAGGGTTGGCCTTCATGTGGCCTTGGCTGCATCGGCATGGTTTTGTCTTCCTCCAACCCCAGTGCAGGATGCACCAAAGGTAATGGGATCAGTGCTGCTGTGATGATGGCCTGCCTAGGTGATGGTCTCTTCAGCTGGGTGCCTCAGCCTGGGGGAAGACGTCTTCAATCTGCTGTGTGGATGTGGCTGTTTTGAGAACCCCTGTGTTGGAGGAGGCTCTGCCCTGAATTGCCCTCAGTGAAGGAGTGGACCCAGGTATGGGGCTGAAGCAGGAGTTCAAACGTTGCTTTACTTCTGTTGTGGACTTAGAAGAAAACTCTCTTGATGGGAAGGAGAACAAGGAGCAGGCTTTACTTGGGAGAGAAAAGGCAGGACGGGGAGGGCCTGCAGGCAGGTGAAGCCGGGTAGCATTTGGGTAAGCAGAAACGAGGCTATGGAAAAACTGCAATAAGCGTGTGTCCAAGGCAGGAGACCGAAGACAGCCGTCTTCCGCCTTACCCGCCGCCATTACACCACGAAGTTCCCCTCAGCGCTGCGAGGACAGGCCTCGGACCCACCAGGCACTCAGGAAATCCTGGCGCAGAACACCGGTTCATGTCTGAAAACTTTTCCCTTCTTCACCCCGTCATGGTAGTGCAGATGGTTTGTCTCGCAGAAGACCCTCAGGCAGACACTTCCCGTCCGCACGGCGGCCATGACCCATTCAGGGCGGGCCAGGGGCGGGGCGCCGCCATGACGGCGCGGCGGAGGCGGGCTGCCTGCCCGCCCCAACATGGCCGCCTCCAGCCAGGTAACGTGCCGCGTCCGCCGGGCCCGGGGCTGCAGCACCCGCCCCGCCCGGCCGCTGCCTGGGGGAGGGGGAGCGTGCGGGGCGCCGCGGGGGTGCCGGGAGCGCGGGCGGCCCCTGCCGCCTTTCCTTCCCTCCGTGTGCGGGGGAGCCGAGCCCGCGGCGTCGTGGCCTTGGCCCTGTCAGGGCGAGGTGGTGTGACGGCGGGCAAGGCCAAGTCAACCCCTGCGTCTGCCTCACAGCTTTGACACACACCCCCCTTCCCCCCGCGCCGTGTTTATTCAGGGCAGAACAGCATGCGCACGTACCTGTTCTTATTCCTGTTACCTTTACCATTTTCAACAAGTGCCCAGAGCCTATGAATTTGAGGGTTGTCGATGGGAGGTTTAAGTGCTGGCTGTCCCTGGCAGAGATGCGGTGGGGATAACCGCAGGAACGTACCGGCGCCTTCTGGTATATTTGACCAATGCCAAACTCTTAAATCTGCCCACCAGAGCTCCTGAATTTTATTTTTTTTTCCACGAGTTTTGATGTCTGTGTGTACGCAATGTCTGTATACATTTATGTGTGCGCTTCTGCGGCACAAAACCAAGCCAAAGCTGAATAATGAACTGCCGAACTTCATAAGTGAGCGCGGTGCTCCCTCTGCTGACAGCTGCCGTTTGGCTCCGCTTCAGTAACGGTGCACTTCCATTTTCGGAAGTGGCTTCTACAGCAAATAAGGTTCCCCCATTACATTAAAGCTTTACAATAACCTTTATAGTAATTTCAGGTCAGTTGTGTGATGAGATAGCATTGCAAGGGGAGACTGTTTCAGTGTGTTTGCAGGAGCGACTCTTTAATACTTGTGAAAGGAGATGATAACAGCAATGAATCATCTACTACTGCAAGCTTTCTCTTCTGTAGTCATGTTGGCCTTCATAAAGTGGGTGTGAGATGCTACCAGATAAAATCTTCCGCTTCTATACAGTTGAGTGTGGTTCTTTAACTCAGAAATCAAGGCAGACTGTTGGTTTCCATGCTGGCAGAACTCAGCCTCTGGTAATGATACAACAGACGAGGCGGCGAGTTTAGGCACTGTTCAGACAGACCAAGGGAAGGTTCTGCTGTATCCGAAATGCAGGTAATGCTGTTTGAGATGCCTTCAGGGGCCGGAGGCGTCTGGGTAATGTTGGCAAGCATGACACAGCATGTAGGGAATGTCTTAGGCTTCTTGAGCAGCGGGTGAATGGCCAAGCAGTGTGGGGTAGGGCATCTGCCAGTTTTAAATGCTATTGTTTAGGCAGCTGAGTCACACCTTGTCTGTCCCTTGTTCTGTTGTTTAGTTAGAGGTTAGGAAAGGGTGGAAAGTAGTCTTTAAATTTCAGTTTCTGTTCTAGTTTGCCAAATATTGGGCCATGACCTCTTGGCTTCTGCCTGGAGAATGTGTGAGTTTGTGAGGACCTGACTAAAGGCCTGACTAAACCCAGAGCTGCTTTCCTCTGAGATCAGATGGAATCTTCCAGTCCACAGAGGTGTAGATTTATGGGAGAGGCCTGGGCCTCAGAAGGCTGAACTTCAAACTGAAGTTCAGTTTGATACCAGTTTCTACTGGCTGTGTCTGTTCTGCAGAGGCTGTGTGCCAATGGTCTGACTGGTATGGTGATGTATGTAGCCTCCATGCTTTTACTTCTGAACCAGATTTGCATGGTTCCAAAGAGTAAACCCACCCCATACTTTTATTCTCTTCCTGTAACCCCACCTCACCAAATCAAAGATGTGCTTCTCCTATACTTTCCTGTGAAGTCGTTTGGGACTGTTTGTCCCCCTCCCTGGAAGACCTGCAGATGGGCAGTCTGTAAAGCTGTTGGCCTCTGTTCACCTCTGTATGGCAAATAAAGTCGGGCAGGTCAAGCCTTTTGAACCAAATCTGTTAATTGGACAGCTTGGTCATGGTAAGCTTGCTGAACAAGCCTGCAAGTCAAATGAATCCTGGTAAGGGTAACCCATTAGATGCACTTAGGAGAATGTCCTTAATGTAAACTTCTCATGCTTCTTTTCATGAGGGTGTTCTTCCCCCCCCCCCAGGTACCTTTGCTTGCATTTACCTTTTGTTGGTTTTTTTTGGTGTCTCACTGTGGTTTTTTTTGTCTAAGCAAGTTTGAGATTTCTTGATCACTATTTAGCTAGTGAAGGTTAACGGGACCACAGGACCATTGCTTTCTGTGTGTTTAACCCTAGTTTGAGAATTCTTCACTTCATCTCCATCAGGAAACTATTTTGAATTATTTGTCTTTAGAAGCAAGTGTGGTTTTGTCAAAGAGTAAACTGCAGACTCTGTGCAGGTCTGCCATCAAGAAGGGAAAACTATTATTTGAGAAAGTACTGAGAAACTTGGGAAGCGAAGGGAGAAAAGCAGAGTATAAAAATATGCAGAAAGCCCTTAGAGAGCACTATTGTATTGAAGGGAAATGGAAGACAGTTGCTAACAAACCTGTAATAAAAAATAATTTTACAGAAAGGAAGATTGGCTCTATAACCCATTGATCTTTTCAGTCTCCACACTTTATGTTTCTGAAGTCACATGAAATAATTATTTCAGTAGTCTCTTCCTTTTTCTGAAACTGCTCTCTTAGTTTGGTGAGATTTCCTTCTCCTATATTTTGCCTCCATTACATGTTAGCATGGCTATGCTTGAACTAGCTCTGAGTAAGGGACCCTAGGAACTCACAAGAGTCTAGTGGTGGTAGGATGGATCTTGGTGCCGAGTAATTTATTAGGGTTTTTATGTTAGGCTCAGATGTAAACGTGATCTTTATGTGGCCAGGATATGTGAGGAAAAAAAAAATGCTGTTTGACCAGGAGGTTGGGATTCAAACTGTTACGGCCACGCATGCACCATCTCAAACTTGGTCACAGGCATCTGCAACTCTTTCAGGATAGAACTGTTGGAGACTATCATGCCAGTAACTTTCTCAGTTGGCTTGAAATTGTTGTTGCCAATAATTTTCTTTGACAAGTGTTTTAGTTCATTTGAGACTGCTATAAAATCGGGTTTGGAAGTGGAAGAGCAGGGGTGGGAGGAAGAACAAACAAATGGTAAGGAGTGGCAAAAGACCGAGTCGTCTTTGGCAGCATTTATTCTGCTCCTTTTCTGGGGATTAGAATCTATTATTTCTACTGGGTGCTTTTGTCATTCTGATTCCCTTTAAAGATTTTTCTCTTTCAGTGCAGTTAAGAGTTGTGCATGGTGATGATGGTAATACTGCAGCAGTCACCAGGAATACACGCTTACAGATCCTGTGCAACTCTAATACTTTAATAACAATTTTACTAGCATAATGGCATTTGTTTAGAAGAAAACATTTGCTAAGTCATTCAATACAAAGTTGCATCAAATACTAATATGAAATTTTTTTTTTTTACCTTTACAATTTTCCTGTGGTACATTTTCATATTATTATGAACGTGCCTGCAGTGTAGGTATTGGGAAGCAGCTATGCAGTCTTCCAAACCAGAAGGTATACAAGTGGATGACCAATTGTTGAAGCAGTTGACACATTTAAATAAGAAAACACAGTGATGATTGGCATAGTTGTTTTTTTGTCTTTTCTTAAAAAAACCTACATTTTTTGAGGTGAAGAGAAGATGAGGTGGAAGGGTTGTTACCAGGTCAGTGATAATAAAAGAATGGAAAAGGACAGAAAACTGCAGTTGTATTGTCCACCTGTAGCGTTAGGAGGATTTGGGGGAAAGAAGACAAGAAATCTCTAAAATATGGATAAGGGATTGTACTATCGGGACAGAAAAAGAGAAAGTCAAAGTCTAGCCATATCAATGTCTGGGAGCTTTATTATAGTCTTAGGTGAGGTTTGGACTCTTCCCTTGGGTTTGAAGGAAGTGGGAGGGGAGAAAAGAAAAGAAAGTATTCTCAGAGGGACGTAGGAAGGTATCATATGATCTCAATATAGCGGTAGATCAGAAGTGGCAAAAGATGCAACAAACCTGGAGAAGGCCAGTGACCCTTAAGCAACTCACCGGTAGGTAAATGCTCTATTGCCACTAAATTCAATAATTAGTATATGTATGCGGTTTTCCCTTCCCTCTCATGAGAGGAATGTGATTTGCACAAAGTTTGGCTTTGGGAGATGTGCTAAATGAGCTGTGGAGCATCCTGGTTGCTAGTTCTTGGACATCTAAGTGTTGAACACATTATTTTTCTACTCTCAGAAAAAGCAATTTTTGCCAAATGTCATATTCACTTGAAACTGGTAATTAGGAAAACAGAGCCAAATGGGAACAGTTCATCTCCAACTCAAGCATTCAGTGAGGCATGAATAACTTAGAAGCTAAAACAATACAAATCTCATCGAAGCTGCACGTGTATTTTTTTCCTCTTGTTCTTGTCTGGAGAGCAAATTAAGGGAAACTATTATGTGAAAACAGGAGGGACAAGGAGTTTAAAAACTGCAAATGGAGATAGTGATATTGTGAATAAAGAGGTGAAGAAGAGGAAAAGCTGGAAAATGAAATCTAGCATCATGGAGTCTTTAAAGCTTTATTTATTTTTAGGGAGGGATCCACTTAAAAGAGAGTTTAATAACCAAACTTCAGTGATGGGGAAAACTGTGCTGTTGACTGTGGAAGAATGTACATTGCAGACTCAGTTTTGTCAGCCCCAATTAATAAAAAACATCTGGAATTATTGAAAGTCCTATTACTATACTAGAGCTGACATATGAGATGGGGAGGCTATTTCTTTAGAGCAGACTGAAGTATTTTTCAAGCGTGACGCTTACTGTGTGTTGTTACTTCTGCTTCCCAGATCACCGGCATGGAAGTTAAAACCAGCAAAGGTCATTTGAAAGTCTGTAAAATGAAGAAGAAGGTATTGAGGAAGCAGGTCAGAGCTCAGCATACATTGATGAAGCATGAGGGCATTGAGTGCGTCTCCCATGCCACACAGGTGACTGGCAGTTCTGATTTTGTTGGTAGTGTGAAAATGCTACTTATTGGTGTTCTGTTCTCGCATATGCTTTGTCTGAAATGCAGTTCTCCAAAATGTGCTTCCTAAGATTGAGGGTCTTCTATGCTGCTTTGATTTCAAAGCAGAACTGCACTTCAGCAATTTAATGTCTTTGCAGAGACTTTGATGGCCTTTGGATAAGTTTGGGGCTTTTTGTTTGTTTGTTTGCATTTTTTGTTGTTGTGGTTTTTCTTTTTTTTTTTTTTTTTTTTTTTTTTAAAATCTGAAACAGTAGTTCCATGGGGTGGGGAGGACAAGGAAGCATTGGGAATGTTACCTTCTTGAAGTAGATAAACTTTTCTTCTCTTTCTGTGTGATTTATTTTCTCTGGCTTTTAGCTTTTGTGTCTTTCTTTCCTCTATACTTTATCAAGTATGAATTTTCTCATTTAAACTCCCTGTTAAAAACATGTCTGTCTTAGAAATCTTTTCCATGTTGTTTTCTTCACCTAAATTGATTTCGACTGTGGTTCTGTGGGAGTTGAACTCATTGACTGACTCACAGCTATTGAAGAAGGGACAACTTTCTATTCCCTTGCATAAAAGGAAACAAGATAGGAGGGAATTAGGCTTTCTTATGATGCTTGATGAACTTTCCAAAAGCCACTTTATTCCCTAACGTAAAGGAAAACTACTCAACTTTTTGATCTGTAGTTTTCTGCCCCAGTAGAGAGCTACAGCAGATCAGAGGGTGACCTTGCAGATACTGGCACAGTAAAAGGCAAGTGACAGGAACTTGCAGACAGAAAGGGAAGGAGTTAGAGACAGGCTTTACAATTTCCCTTTGTCAGTTGTGGAGGGATGCTAATCGCTTGAAACACTGTAGAGTTGTATCATTTACTCTAGCCTTGTTCATCTTGATCCTGTAATTCTTCCCATGCAAGTATGGAAACACTGGCTAGATCTTTATACTTTTTTGTAACAAAATTGGGCTTACTCTTCACACAGATTTCATACCATGTGGGCATATGCTAAAATGACCCAGCAATCTTGTGTATATTATAAGCTCTTTGGAGAAGGGACTGTGTTTTTCTAGTGTTCCTTGGAAATGGGTCCATAACCCAGGACTTGTTTCCCTCAACACTGCCCCAGATACTAAATTATCCATCTAATCTATCCAAAGAGTAGTTTTTAGGTCCAGCAAGATCCTCATAGATGAGAGAACATTTGAATAAGTGATGTACAAAACAAAATCATCGTGCTAGTAGTAAACTTCTGTCAAGAATACAGAAAATGCTTTCAGGCTTTGTTCAAGAGTCTGCTTATGTTGAAACTGCTCAGTCAGGAGGGCGTGATCAGTTGCTGTACATGCTGCTGTTGTATTGAGATAGTGTTTGTAGGTGAAGTGCCTACAGCTACTGAAAGCACTGGTTTGAGTCTCTGCGTTTCCTCTATACACATAGGCCTCCCCATTAATAACACTTGAGAAAATAACAATAATTAATAATTATTATAATTAACCTTTGAAAAATGTGATCAGTAATGAACAGCCTGATGCAGTGCTAAGAACAGGTGTTAACAGATCCATCGCAATAGGCATAACCACAGCCATACCTCAGGCATGCTCAATATATAAAATTTTTTTTTAATAATGCTTCTCTTCAGTTTTAAACCTGATTTTCTGTCTTTTAGAGAAGTGAAATGCTATCATTTGAAACAATTGAACATTTTACCAGCTGCCTTCAGAAAAGGGCACAGAACATTTATAGACTTCAAGGAGAAGATTGTCTGAAAGCTTTATGGAAAGGTGCTACATGGAGTCAGTCTGAAAAAATTGTTGCTAGCTGTTTGGAGTCACTGAAGTTCAATCAAAACTTCAAGACTCCGTCCTCATTTGGCCTTAAAAAGGGACTTAAATTTCTTTCAACTGCCATGATTAGATTGAACATCCAGTTATGACATATAGCAATTTAGATGTCAAAAGAACTTGTTAATTTATTTTGAAAAGACCTGTGTATTTTCAGAGGATATTTTTTTGGATAATAGTCCTTTGAAAAGTTCTGTTTAGCTGATTCTTCCAATATTGGGCAAACCAGCAACAGTCCTCATAAACTGCGTAGTCCTTGATAGTTTTGGACATAAATCACTGTGAAATCGTAGAATGAAGCAATTAGGCATTGTGCATGAAGTAATCTGTATTACCTGAGAATGGGATGTAAATCCCTTTTGTTTATAGAAACAAGAGGGAGAATTTTCAGGTAAGAGTGCTGGAGCAAAACTAGATGCTCTATTTCTAGATGCTGCTGCTTTTTTTTGGTGAATGTGACGTATGGGGGACGTGAGGAGGGACTGGGAATATCAATCTCTCTATGCTTGGAGAGATTCCTTGGCAAAGAAAACCTTTCTTTAAAAAAAAAAATCTCAGAGTCTTCAAAGGTTTTTCTGTTTGTTTTTGTTAGTGGTAGCAGGTCTCTGGAAAAATTCCATTTTAGAAACCACCAAAATTATGCCTGCCAAGGTCATTGTCTGCCTGCAGTATATTTGATGCACACATGCCAGTTTGAAGCTTAAGTGCTATTGTGATAGTAACTACACATGTTAATTGAGGAGGTATCTCTGATACAGGTTGCAAGCTTTTCTGCCAGAATATGTGCTGAGCAAACAACTGTTGCCTTAGCCTCATATGCCAAGCTCATTGAAATGTAGGTATCTTGTGTGGAATACATAAAAGAGCCCTCATGGGCTTACTTAATTTTTCTTTACAGAGCTGCTCTCTTCGTAGAGTGTTAGTTTTAAATGAACCAACAGTAATCACATATTCTCTCTCTTTTTTTTCTTTTTTTTTTTTTTTGTTAAATTCCTCTTCAATTAGAGCTTGGTTATTGCCAATGCTGGTCTTGGTAATGGGATGAGTAGACACCAACTGCTCAGGATAGTAGGAGAACATGGATTGGTGGAAACACTCTTAATGCCACCGAATAAACCATATTCATTTGTGAAGTATGGGACAACAGAAGAAGCCAAGAAAGCCTTTGGTGCCCTTAATGGAAAAGAAGTAACACTGGAAGACTGTGGCCAAAACATTGTTCTATATATTAATTTTGTGGAAAAAGGTATAACTTTTCTGCTTTCCTATATATCCAACTTCCAGCATACTGCTTCCCTCTGCTTTTAATTCCTAGGCTGTAAATATAGCTAAAAGTGTACTAGTCTTTGTAAGTAGACGCAGAGAATGAAAGACACAATCTAAGATTCAGAACATAAAATAATCTTTGCTCCTTGTATTTCGTGATAGGATACTCTAATTTGAATTCCTTTATGTGGCAGCAAAAGGAAAAAGGATTTAGGTAGTTTCCAGACCATTTAATACTGCACGTGAAGATTTTTGCATTTAATACTGCACGTGAAGGTTTTGTGATTAAGAAGCTAAATTGAGACCCAGGAGATCTCTGGACAGTTCATTGGATTTCTTCTGTGATGTTAGCCTTGCAATCCATCTCAACTCTAACAAGGAAAATAGGCACAATAAGATATTTGGCTGCCCTTTTTTTTTTTTCCCCTCTCCCTCCTTGTCTCCAAGATTTTTTATGGCTGACTACAAGCCAAAACCAGGACAGCTATTTAGTGTAAAGGCTTACTTGTGTTGGTCTGGACATTCTGCCAGCAAATAGTTTTTTTTTTAAGCTATTAGGATAGCAAACTGAATGTCCTTACATCGCCAACATTTTGTTTTCACCTAGGTATTGCATTATATTCCTCCATATTTGATTACAGATTGCTTCTCTGGATGAATATCCAGAGATATCAATCAGGTGACAGATTGAGATATCAATCTGGTGATTTGGTAAATCACTAAAGTTCTAAAAGATTTTAAATGAAGTTATCAGGAAATTATTTTTACCATTATTTTGACAGGAAAATCACAAGTGTTTTGTGTTTGAATAATGTGGAGTCTTGTTGGTCTTATGCAGTAAGATTTTGAGAAAGTGCTTTGCATGAGCAAAACAGGCCTTATCCTGTTTTGTCATGCCAAAAAGGGATCATTCATTCTCCAAATAAGATGATGAGCTTCATTGTATCACTAAAGCGAATATTTCCACAGCCATAGTATATTTTCGTACATAGTAAATATCCCTATAGGGAACACATGGTTTTATTTTCTCTAAACAGTGACAATATTCTCTTTTTCTGTACACTCCAGTTTTATGGCAGAATGCTGTTCCTACAAGCTTGCCTCCAGGCCTAATGATCATTGAAAAGATTATTTCTCCAGAGGAAGAAAGGAGGATGTTGGAAAGTATTGACTGGATAGGATATGAAGATACCCAAAATGGTGGGAAAAACCATAGAAATCCAGATCTTCCATACTTTTTTTGCTGGTTTTATGTACAGTTTCAGTTTACAAGAAGTCTACATCTTGGTAAATGTATTGTTTGAAATCACTGTGTATTTGTTCTTAATATTTTAGAAATTGGGTCTTATTGTAAGTGGTAAGCTCCTGGGGACAAGTGGTCTGAATTGATACTCTGGTATGGTTTTGCTTGAATAGTATTCCTGCGTCCAGAAACAACTGAAGTCTTTTCCAGGTGTCATATGCCAAGTACGAGACTGTTCTGTGAAGGTTACCCTTGTAATTTGACGTCCAACTGAGGAGCCGTGCTTCTCTTAAATCAAAAAGAAGTCAACCAGACACACATTCCGCATGCTTTTGTGCTTTCACTTGAGCTCTGTGGAGTTAAATGTCTTTATAAATTAATTGTTCTTGGAATTCACTTCAAGGTTTCTGTGTAAATTTTGTTCCTTGCAACAACACAAAGGGTTGCATTGACCTAACGTTAGGGGTGTGTGTATATATATAGACCTAACACGTAATTTGGTAATTGGTGAAAGTGAAGGATCCTGCTGTATCCATAGGATATTGACCAATTGCAAGTTCAGAGATCAGGGCAAGAATAAAGATGCATTAAGCGTGGCTCAAGAAAATTGGTACTCTCTACTTGCATGCACAAAACCACCATCACTTTGACTTCAGGAAGCAGTTAATGTGATGCTTGATGCAAATACAAAAGGTAGTAAGGTAGCAGTGTGCCATGAAGAACAAGGGCCACACACATTGTTTCAACTGTTAATTAAAGAATGTTTAGGTTTAACAGGTCAGATGGAATAGGGGAGCATAGCAATCTGCCTATACTGTTTTATGTAGTCTAATCTCACTTTAATCTTGTGTGTTGTTACAGCCCAGAAAACTTTAAAGCATAGAAGAGTAAAACATTTTGGATATGAGTTTTGCTATGATAACAACAATGTTGATAAAGACAAACCTTTACCTGGAGGTGAGAACTTCCCTATTAAATCATACTTATTTCTCACTGATACTTGAACCATTATATAAAGCCTTTAAGCCTCACTGAGATATGGATGTAGAATTCTAATTAAAGGAGAGCCTTCATTGTATCTTAAGCGCACACTGAACAGTGCTTTTGAATGGGATCCATTCCAAATTATTGTGAGTACTTGAAGCTTGTTTTCCAACCACCTGCAGCCAGCGGTTGCTGCCCTTTAAGGCCTTTGTGATTGTAATTGTCATTCTTTTTTTAGCTTTTGTTTCATAAAACAATTGTGTTACAAGTTACATATTCACCTATTTGGGAATTTTGATTTATATTGCTGTGTATATATATCTTGACTAGCTGAAGCTTGCTGGGTGCACACCAAAATAAATTTTTCCTTTGGAGTGAAAGCAATTTTGAAAAGGTTTGAATAATTCTTATTTGGAGTCAAGAGCTGTGAGTCATCTTATAGTCTTGGATTTAAAAATAAAAAAATAGGGGAGTTAAACATCTCGTTTTATAGGAATTTGAGGTGATGCCTGTGTACCGGGGTGGATGTAGCTTCCAGCAGAGGGTTTCTGGTTACATTGCAGTTTTAACAGTGAAGATATACAATCATAAAAGCATTGATATTTGAGCTGTTTTCTAGTCTCACAGCTAGAATATTTTATGTGTGAGAAAAGCATAAACACTTCATTGGGGGAGAACAACTAAAAAATAAAAATCAATAGATTCATGAAAGGGCTGTTACTAACATGTTTGTGGGTGTTACCCACAACAGAATTTTACACTGAAATCCTCAGGTAAAATAGCAAACCAAAGACCCAGTGAAGGACTGTAACTTTCATTCCTGTTTCAAAACCAATTTAACTTCAGCAGATTTTTTAGTGATATTTAATGTAATTCAGCAACAGAATTTTTTAGGGGATAATTTTTTTAGAGAGCTTTCTGCATAATAATTTTGCCTCTTGACTGCAACTTTTTTACTGTAGTTGACGGAAACTGCTTCTGATTTGATATGCTTTTATATATGTTCAGATAGTGCAGTTCGCATTTGTAAGGAGTGGACCTGATCCGCTTCTGAATGCGGAGGCTTTGAAGGAATGGCCTTTCTAATTGTGAGATGTTATAAATACATCAGACTTGCCGGTCAGGCCCCCAATTCTGATATGTGCATGTTACAGCAAATGCAGAGTGATCGTTATTAGATGGACTTCTGTATTTATGAAACTGTTTCTGTGTCTTTTGTCCAGTTATTATATTTATTGTAAAAAGAAAGGATAAAAATGTAGAGGGTTATCTTGTTTTGCTTACATTTTTTTTCTCTATAACTAGGTCTACCTAAAATTTGTGACCTATTCTTGGAGAATTGCTTGAAGCAGGGGTATATCAAACATAAACCTGATCAGCTGACTGTAAATCAGTATGAACCTGGTCAAGGTAAGTTTATTTGTCCTTTAAAAATTTTGAGCTCTATACCTTACATTGTGATTTAAGCCTGGTAGGCATCTAAGCACTACAGAGCTGCTTGTTCACTCCCCCTCATTGCGATGGGGGAGAGAATCAGAAGGATAAAACTGAGAAAACTAATGGGCTAAGATGAAGAGTTTAATAAGTTAAAAAAAAAAAAAAAAAGGAAAGGAAACAAAACACAGAAAAAACAAGTGATGCAAAAAAAGCCCCAAAGAATTGCTCACTACCAGCTGACTGATGCCCAGCCAGTCCCTGAGCAATGGCATCCCTGGTAAACTCCCCCTATAGTTTTATTGATGAACATGGCATCATATGGTGTGGAATATCCCTTTGGTCAGTTGGGGTCAGCTGTCTCAGCTGTGTCCCCTCTTCCCCTCCCAACTCCTTGTGTACCCTCAGCTGATTCCTAATACCCTGATGAGGCAGGGAAGCAAGAGAACCAGAAAGGACCTAGATACTGTGTAAGCACTGTTCAGCAATAACTAAAACATCCCTGTGTTCTCAACACTGTTTTCATCACAAATCCAAAATGTAACACCATACAAGCTACTGTGAAGAAAATAACTATCTCAGCCAAACAAGTACTACTTAACTGAAAATCAGAAGGGAATAGCATCTAAATGTGATACGGTGTGGGGACAGGATTTAAGCATCTTCTTAGTGTATTTTCTCTGTGACCAGGAATGCTTTGAATCAAAACTAAAGTCTTCATACTGGTCTCTGAATCTGTGAGCTTGTGTTTAGAACTACATTTCTTGATACTATTATGGTAATTGATGTTGTTTCAGAGTCTAAGGCCATAGCATGGAAGCCAAACATAAAAAGATACAGGACTATATAGTCATATTTGGGTTTGTATTTAAGTGCATTTTTTTCACTCCAGACACTTCTTGCTCCCAGTACTGCGCCTATGGTCTCCAGGAAACAGCTCTTGCTGTTAGTACATATGATATAATGTTAGTATATGTGATTTATGGACTCTTAAGTATGATGCAGGGAGTGTTACCTTATCTGAGGAATGAGAAATTATTCTATTTCTCTAATCTTTCCCAAACTGGAGACATCTGAAGAGAAATTTGCTTTTAATTACACCTCTAGGGAATAAATCACGTGCTGTGCTTTTTGCTAAGGTCAATCATCAAGGCTAAGTATCTGGCTTCCTTTCTAGAGTGGATATCTCATTTGTCCTTAGGAAGAAAGGACAACAGCTTTTCTTTCAGAATTAATGTCTGACAGCTAATACAGTGTCTGCCAAACAGAGGTCTGAAAAGCTGATCCTATTTTTTTATGTATCTGACAACCTGTTAAATTGATCCAGTCATGTACTTCTGGCTGGGACAACGGGGGAGATTAGTTAGGATTGTAAATGTCTGTCAAGAACAGAAACAGTTTTTTTTAAAAAAACAAAACAAAAAAAATTCAAAGCAAAATACCCTTTCTTAATTGCAAATTGTTAGGGTATGAATGAACACAGAGTGCAGTCAGATTAATAACTTTAGTATCTGTGTTCCAAGACAGATTGTCATTGGAAATTACACTTGAGATTTAAAAAAGTGACTGATGACTTTGGGTGTCTAAGCTGTAGGGGCCGCATTTACATGAATTTCTTTCCGAGGGCACTTTTTTCATTCAGGGTCCTAACTAATAATGTTTAAAGTTGTAGATATTTACTTGAAAGTTACCATCCACTTTCAAATGCTTAGGTGACTGTCTCTTGCTATGTGCTGCATGTATGGAGTACGGACAGCAGATAGGTAGGTCAGTGTGGTCTTGACTGAATTGTCTGGGTGATGCTGAAGACAGCAGTTGATGTTCTGTTGCACAGTGAATTGCACTGACTTTAGTGTGCATCTGAAGGCACAGTTTCAGTTCTTCATACTGAGGCAAAGTTATGAGCAAACACAGATATATGTCCTTGGTTTTCAAGTCTTGCTGATTTTCTGTCATTAAATATTGGCCTCGTAAAACACTTGTATTGCTTTCACTGAAACTAATGGAATTCAGAATATTTACATCTGGAGGTAAAATCTGGCATGTAATAAGTATACCTTATAGGGCTGGCTGACACTGTTAGGAAAAAATGTTTTCAGCTCTGAAATTTGATAGTGCCCAAAATGGATGTGGGTAGAGCTTTAAACATGCAAATTTTGTTTTCATTTGGATCACATGGGAGTTACTCTGTCTGGGCCTGCTATGGTGTCAAAGGAAGGCATAGCTGCAGTTCTCCTGAGCTGTCTGCTGGCCTTGCTCCACTGCTGACTACAGTTCCCCACCATGCGGTGAGACCTTGCTGTGGCATGCATGCTGCTGTTTCAGCACTTGGTGTTAAAATGTGTGGCACGGGCTGTGGGAAATAGCAGTTTCTTTCCAATTAGCAGATCTGAAAAAAAAAATTAAAAAAAATTGCAGTCCCTTTGGCAGTTCTCAACTATGTGTGGTTACTCATATACACACCAACCGATGTACTACCCAGGGGTTAGCCTAGCAATGGTGTGTGGACTTCTCCTGGGAACTGCAAAGCAGAGACAGGGTTTGACAGATAGGTAGTAGGTCCGAATTCTAAGCTGAGACTCTTAGCAGAGTAATTTGCTTAGCAACAGAGGGAGTATTTGGGATGACTCCTTCTCTGTGAAGAAAGTGAGGGAGAAATACATGATCATGGATGAACTAAGGTTCAAAATCCCCTAACGCAGCATAACTGTTAGTGCTAAGTGCTAAGCTGCCTAAGAGGAGAGCATAGTGATTTCAGGTGCCCTCTGCAGCAAAGAGAGGATTTGGAGTCTTCAGAGGGTGAGTGAGGCCTTTGGGTGCTCTGAATTGTCTTCTAGATATTACCACTGATTATACAGGATGCTTGTGTTAACTGTATGCATCTAATCAGGGCGTATAAATCAGACAATTGTCCTGAATTCTTTTGGAAGGTAATTGCCTCCTTTATGATAACTTTTGTTTGCTAAACCATACATCCCAGTTTTCTGTATGGGCATCCATGGAAATAGAGCTTGCTAACAGAGATACCACTTTATGATTATTGTACTGACTTTTTTTTTTTATTCTTATGCAGGAATTCCTCCTCATATTGATACACATTCTGCTTTTGAGGATGAAATAATCTCTCTCAGTTTAGGAGCTCAGGTAAACTTAATGTTTGTATGTGTTTTGAAGATGCTTTACTGAGAACTTCCATTTTTATATTGTTTAATAGAAGTTAATTTGATTTTCCATAGTGTCTGTTCACACTCTTCTGAATTTAATATAATGCATGTAAGGTAATGTGATATGGTAATTAAAACAAGTAACTGCAATGAGATATTGTCACTAGAAGATTTGCCAGTGATATCAGTGATACCCTATTTTTAAATCTTAGTGTCCAGATCCAGAACTGGATCCAGTTCTCCATCGACCTTCCTTCATTTTGTATTTATCTTAGAAAGCATATCACTCCTGTTTATGTTTCTACTTCCACTTTTTTCTTGTCATCCCCTGTTCCCTCTGGCCTGTATAAGCCTCCCATTATTTTTATATTCAGTACATTTACAGTAGGCTAATGTAGGTGTATTACCTGTAGAAGGGCCAGTCAGAGTCTGAACCCTACTGAGCTAGTCGTGGTGCAGGCAGAGGTAGGCTCTGATCGAGTGAACTTCCAACGTATGCACATGATGTAGTCAAAGAGTGGGAAGGGAAATGGAAGGACAGTGGACTAGCATGAAGTCATGTAACATATCAAGAGTAGGCTGAAAACAGTCCATATGATATAGTCTCAGTGCTCTAATGAGTGTCTTTACTTTTGCTCTGTTTGGATTCATCTGCTGCATCCGTGCCCACCCATGTTTTAAAAATTTAGTGTTACTTTCTCTGCCTTAAGCACTACTGCAGCAGGTCTTTGCTACTTGGCCTTCCCATCCTTCCTATGCATTTCTTGAGAGTGCATTCTACATATCTGCAAGGCCTGCTTCCATTGCTGTCTTGGGCTTTTTGTGACAGGGGAGTTACATGTATTCCCATGGTACTGGTAACTAGAAGCTTAACAAGACTAAGAACAGGTTATTGCAGTGGGTAATAAGGGTTTGACTTTTGAATCTTTCTGTTGAAAAGCTATGAATGCTGTATGAGAATGATCTAATCTGCTACTTGTTTTTTCTGGCAACGGTGTGTAGATGACACGGATATGTGTGCTTATGGAGTTGTACCTGTATTACTGATAGCGTTCTCCTGTTACAAAACAACAACTTTGATTATTGCTTTAGGTTTGCCCTACTCTTTAGGAGAGAGAGGAGCATGGCTGGATGTTCTGAGCACTGACGTTTTTTGAATCTTTAGTCTGGGCTCTGGCATTGACTTCTTCTTGCAAGTTGTGTAGTACTGTGGAGCTCCTAGGACTAGGGAAGAAGAGTCTAAGGAAAGATAGCGTTTTTGTTTACATGTGTGGCAGTGACACATCTGTGTTCTTGGTTGCTTGAAAAGGGATTTTAGTATTGCTAGTCCTCTCAGCCTGACCATGGATGTATTTGTCCACCACTCACAAAAGCATCCACTTGAGTAGGAACATCTGGGATTAGTTGTGCACAGTGGCAGTAGAGTTCTTGCTACTTTTACTTTTGTTTTAGAATCTCCCAATCTAGGGGCTACTTCCTTGTGTGGCTCCTGCACTTAGCCTTGTCTCAGAGATAGTGTGTTCCTCTCTGTTCAACTGAAATGTTGTCTTTAACAGTACCAGCACCCCATGCTAGGTAGCACATGGGAATGTCCATTTCTTTCATACAGTTTCTCTGGGAAAAGTGGTCTAATTGATCTTCTGTGCAGTTTATCCATTCTAAGTTTAATCTTTCTAATACATGGTGAGTATTCAGAGCAGCATAGCAGCAGTAGATGACCCTAACTTCCAGCTGTTCCTATGTTGATCTTGTAAATAATAAATAAAGTTACTTTATTTTGTAAAAACTATATTGGTGCTGTAATTTCACATTTTACCTCAGTCTGCAGCCCCAGGATTTCTTACCCTTTCCATTTAATTAAAATGCCAACTCTGACACAGATGTTCTGTTACTTCCTTGATGAGGCACCAGAGGCAGCGCATTTCTAGATGATTGTATTACAGCACACCTTTGTGATGGTCTCACAGATGGCCAAAAGCAGAGTGATTTTAATCACCTGAGAAATACAGACCTTTCTGGGAAGTGGACTGTCTGGAGCATTTTGATGCTGTTAAAAATTGGAATGTGTACATTTCAATCAGGGAAACAGCCAGACTTGGGCCATTTCTAGATATTCCAGGCATAGGAATTGGATACAGTCTGTTAGATAGCCCCCAAGTTTCAGTGCCTTTTCCTAATGGGCCATTAATGCACTTTTCAGGTGCAGACAATCAAAGTACACATGTAGTAAAACAATCCAGTGGCCCATGAAATGCTGAAATTATATAATGGCTTTTATTTCTGGTACTTTTACAACTTTTTATGATTTCTTTAGTGTGTTTTTGTGCACTGAGCTCTTAATCTGATTTTAAAATGTAAATATCAGTTGCAGTAATATGTGAGTTAGCCATTTTAGGAGTGAATCCTCCTACTGTATTCCTACTAAAGCTTACCATGTAGAAAATTTATACACTGTGATAATAAATAGTTGGATATACAGCAGCAACTTCAGTATATGTCACAGAATCACAGAATGGTAGGGGTTGGAAGGTACCTCTAGAGATCATCTCGTCCAACCCCCCTGCTTCAGCAGGGACACCTAGAGCAGGGGGCACAGGACCGCATCCAGGTGGGGTTTGAATGTCTCCAGGGAAGGAGACTCCACGACCTCCCTGGGCAGCCTGTGCCCCTGCTCTGGCACCCTCACAGGAAAGAAGTTTTTTCTCATGTTCAGGTGCAACTTCCTGTGTTCCAACTTGTGCCCAATGACAGGACAAGGGGCAACGGGCACTATTGAAAAGAGCCTAGTCCCATCATCCTGACACCCATCCTTTAGATATTTATAGGTATTGATGAAATCCCCCCTCAGTCTTCTCTTCTCCAGGCTGAACAAACCCAGGTCTCTTGGCCTTTCCTCATGAGGGAGATGCTCCGGTCCCCGATTATCTTGGTAGCTCTCCGCTGGACTTGCTCAAGCAGTTCCCTGTCCTTCTTAAACTGGGGGGTCCAAAACTGGACACAGTACTCCAAATGTGGTTCTTCTCTCTCTTCTTACCTCTGTTATGTGACTTTCTTTTTTTACCTGAATAAATTAGGCTGCAATGTAACAGTAAATACACATAAACAAAATCGTGTATCTTGTCCTTTCTTTATTCTCAACAGTAAGTGCACACATCTAAATAAAAAGAGCCATAAAGAAATAACCTTGCAGCCCAACTGGTTCTGTATGCTATTTCAGAAGTTCGCTAACCAGACATTTCAGAGTAAGAAAAGAAAGCAGAATGCCTCATATAGTTTATTCTTGTACTAAGTCATGGAAGGAGCTTTTCTTTCAACTGTTTGTATGCTTGTCCTTCCGGGATCTGAGTTAGGCAGATTCTAGTAACTAGTAGCTAAAATATATGGTTTAGCTTATTCATAAAGTTGTCCATGGCAGAGCAGGGGACTTAATACAAGTGCTTTCCTAGCCTAGTGCCTTAGCTATCAGCTCTCAAACTTTTATCATCTTCACAGAACCACAGAATTGTTTAGGTTGGAAGGGACCTCCTGAGGTCTTCTAGTCCAAGGCCCCTGCTCAAGCAGGGTCAGCTAAAGCAGGTTGTCCAAGACTGTCCGGTTGCGTTTCCAATATCTCTGCAAATGGAAACTCGCGAACCCCTCTGGGTAACCTGTTCCAGTGTTTGACCTCCCTTGCAGTAAAAAAAAAAAATCACTTTTTCTTGTGTTCAGATAGAATTACATGGGTTTTAAATTGTGCCCATTGCCTCGTCCTGTTGGTGGAGGCTACTAAGAAGAGTCTGGCACCCTCTTCTTCATTCCTTCCCATCAAGTATTTATACACATCGATAAGAGCCATTTTATCTGAGCCTGAGACATCTCTTCTCCAAACTGATCAGTCCTAGCTCTTTCAGCGTCTCCTCATATAAAGATACTCCTTAATCATCTTCATGGCCCTGTGCTGGACTTGCTCCAGTTAAGTCTGTATCTTTCATGTAATGGGAAGTCCAGTCCCAGTACTGGATACAGTACTCTAGGTACATCCTCACCAGTGCTGAGCAGAGAGGAAGGATTACCTCTCTTGACCTGTTGGCAGTGCTCTTCCTAATGTAACCCAGGAGGCTGCTGGCCTTTTCTCTGCAAGAGCACATTGGTGGCTCATGTTCAACCTCTTGTCCACCAGGACCCCAAGGTCCTTTTTGGCACAGACGCTTTCTAGCTGATCAGCCCCCAGTGTTCAGTGATGCATGGGGTTATTCCTGACCAGGTGCAGGACTTTGCACTTCCATGCATTGAAATTAATGAGGTTCCTGTTGGCACCAGTTCTCCAGCCTGTCCAGGTTCCTGCAAATGGTGGAACAACCATCTGGTATATCAGCCACTCCTTCAGTTTTGTATTGTCTGTAAGCTTGCTGAGGGTGTTCTCTACCCCATCATCCAGGTCATTAATGAAGATGTTAAGCAGTGTTAGCCCTAGTATCAAGCCCTAGGGTACACCACTAGTGACAGCTGCACTTTGGGCCACTCCCATATTCAGTGATACCTTGCAGCCTAAATCACATTATTGAGACTCAGTCTTTTCCTCAGTGGCAAATGAGTTTATCCAGTTACAAAGCACTTTGTACTATTTTGTAGAGGAATCGTTGCAAGTCTAATTTGTTTCTGCAGCCTTGGTTTATGTTGAAAAAAGGAATAGTTATTGGTGCATATGTTCATTTTAAGTATGAACAATCAATCTTGAAAAGAAGATAAGGGCATGATTCTTCAAAACACTGTATTTGTCTTGCATCAGATAACCTACAGCAATCTTGTATTAAGCTTGTATGAAATGAAGTGGAGATGTAGGTGTGAGATTCTCTTTCCTATCCCAGTTATGTGGAACAGCTTTGTCAAGAGGCACCGAGAAACCAAGTGGCTCAGTTTTGTTCTAGTTGGTGCAATAGGTTGTGTTTTGGGGAGTTTACAAGACAGATTAAACTTGATTTGAAGGTGGAAGATCTCACTCTTACTTTGTACTTCTGCTTAGCTTATAAAAGCCACTAAGTAGTTTGAGGGCAAAGCAGTGAGATGTGTGATGTGTCTTGTCCTGTAATACTTCAGGAAAAGTGAGAGTGTCAGGCTAGTCACTTCTCTGGTTTTGACCTGTTTCTTTGGCATCTCTTGGGAAACTGTGGAATAAAGTGAGATTTCCAGAATGTCACTTGGATTTGTGGGCTTAGATGGCATTTTATAAATCACCACATTCACCCTTTCTTTATAGGAGTTGATGCCCTGAAAATATTAATGAATATCAGTCTCAATGTTGTGTTATTGAACACAACTTTCTTTAATTCAGAAGTTGTCATAGTAGAAAAAAAAGCAGTGGGGTGAATTTACTTCGGAGTGATTTTTATTAAGCTTAATGGCAAACCATATGTCCTGTGTCAATGAATTTGAACAAAGTACTGCAAAACAGTTAACAGCCCTTTCTGCTGAGAATTTTCTGTTTTTATTTGAGTTAGGTGTTGTTTTCAGTGCCTCCATTTGGTGTCCCTAAAGATACGTAATTTTATAGTATTTCATCTTAGGAGCCTGGGCAAGTTTGCAGCTGTCTCAAAAAATCCTAGTTAAAGCCTGTGTCAAACTTCGTTTTTCAGGTTTGCAGCAGAAGCTTGATCAATATTGAAACTTCTGGTTTTCCACTTTTCCTAATTTGCCATTTTATATGCTGTTATGTAAGCCTTGATTCATTAGAATTTTAGAAATAGACGTAGCATTTCTATAATGAGCTAAGTAGTGCTATGAGTGTGTCCAATCCATAAAAGAATTTTCTCTTTCTGGCTGGAGATAATAAACAGCTAGCAGCACCCTGCACTCCCTCCTCATCAGCTTTGCCTCATTCTGTCCAAGACCGCTGTGGGACACCCACTTCCCTCTGCCAGAGGGTGAAGCACAGTCATAGTTTTCCTGAAGGGTGTGTTGTGTTGGCACCATCCTACAATTTATGTTGTTCTGTCCCATTTTCTTGATATCTAGCCCTGATGTGGAAGCCCAGGCTTGTCATTCTCTTCTTAGCTTCTGCTTTTCCTTGAGTGCCTTACTCTGCTTCCTAACCCTGTGCCTTGGCCTGGCAGAAGGCTGGTAGAAACACTGAGAACTGCTGTGATGCTCTGGCTAGGCTCCTGACCTAATGTCTGCGAATAAGCTTCAGGGTTTTGAGTAAAATTTGTGGCTCAAGGTTAAACAGTGGGTCTGCATGTGGATCGTCCTTGACCTCTGCCTAAATTCTGTTCATCTGAACAGTTATTCATCATGTCAGCCTGTAGATATTAAGTGCTTTGATCTATAAAGAAAAGCTGTGACTCTCTTAAGCCTTGAAAACAGAGCGATGTTACAGAGGAAAACTCCACCATATCTTTTGAAATATGACCCATGGTCATCCTAGAACTGATAGAATGAGGTACACTGCTGCTATTCATCTCTCAGGCTGTTAATTGACCATTTTTCCCTGCACTTTTGCTTCTTACATGTTGATATACTTCTAATCTGTAGCTGCTATAGCAGCAGCTGTTTCTGTAACAACTGCATGAGAGATTTTATCAGAAGCCTTTAAAAAGTCTAGATTGTACTAGCCTTTGACAGTTAGAACCTGTTTCATGTCTTGTGTGAGCTTTAACAAGGTAGGCAAGCACTGGATATCGTTGTGTTAACTTTGTGGTCCTGCTCTTATTTTGCTTATCTTGGTTAGTTGCTGGTTAAGTTTAATTTACTCCTTATATTTACATTGATTTATTTTTATTTTAAGGGAAGGCAGAAAGCATCTTACCTGTTTAAGGAATTACTCTGGTAGTGACTATACCAAAGTTTTCTCTCTGTCCATGTTGGCAGCATAATTGTAGTAGGTGAAGTAGTAGTAATAGTGATCAATATTTAAAAAGAGATTGGATTGGCAGAACCAAAATGTGTCTTGACTCAAACGGAAGACGTGAATTTTAATCACTACAACCTAATGCTGAGTTCACAAGTTTGTTCAAATGAGTCTGATGGAATTCCTGAAATTTAACAGTGTGCTTTTCAGACCTGTAAAACGGGTTTAGTGAGCTGTAGCCTTCTTACAGTCATGGGCTTTATCGGTTCCTGAAGAACTTTGATTTACAGTGGTTTCTGTATCAGTTAGCTGGAAACCCAGAGGGACCGTATTTATAATTGTATCCCAAATTTAGTTGGTTTGTTCCATTTAAAGTGGTATTTCATTTTTGAAAACCACTGAAAAGCTTTTCCATGTGAAAGTTGTCCTGAGCAAAAGTTAAATGCATCAGGCTTCATAAATCTGTGCCTCCTGTTTGCATTTACTCTGTATAAATATGTCCTGTGTGTTTCTTTCTGTCCATGTCATACCATAATGTACTGTCATTGAGCTTGGATCAGAAAAAAGACCCATCAAAATCAAGGGAGAACTTTCTGTTGACATAATTGAGCATAGACTTGTGCCCTCTGAGATAAGCAACAAAGCCTGCAGCCCTCTGTGGGAATATTTATAGTAATCATAGTGTCTTCTTTGGGAAAGGTGCATATTCAGCAAACATACTGTTCTAAGTTTATGTTTCTGTGCTGGATATCTCTTCCCTGTTTGCACACAGGATTCTGTTCACAGATATCAATGTGTTCTGCTGATGTCTCTGCCCGATCAGTTATTTTAACCTTTGAAAGGATCTTGAAAACTCAGCTTTCATATAAATTGTTCAGAGGGAACTTGTCCTGCAATACCTAATAATAAACTAATGCAGACAAGCATTGTTTTCTCAGGTGCTGTAGGAATCTGCTAACCAGTCTTGATTTGCACTGAGATGCTACCAGAAGAGCATTTGGACAGAATTGCCCCCAGAACAATGTTACTCGTGTTACTTCTCTAGAAGCTGTTTGGCAGTGGTTTGTTGAGAAACGAGGCGGCAGCATGGAGATCTTGCCTTCTCTGCTACCTCCTCAGCTACTTGGGAGGAACAAAATCAAAGATAAGCTATGACAGAGCCTGTATTTTAAAATTTTATATGTAAAAATATTCTCTTTTTTTTTTCCTCCCCTTTAATCTTGGGGAGACATTAGTTTCCAGGTGCCTCTTTGTAGGAGTTGTCCCTGTGGTGAGTCTCCAAGGTCTGGCATTTACTACTGGTGGACCGCTACTGGGCAAACAGCTCTGCAAAGCTTTGTCTCCTGTCTCCCTTTTGTTGGATCCATACCAGCCTTCCTTCTTCTCCACAGAAGGAAACTTGTCATCTACCGTGCCTTTCCATAAAGCTGTTCCCCACTGTGCAAGGCCTAGTGAGTCCTAAATTGACTAGAATCCTACTTCAGTGCTGAGGAAGAAAGAAAGGGTGGGCAGCCTGTAGTTTGATTGGTGTGGGATCTCTGATCTGCAGAATATGCTGTGACTTGCCGAGATATTTCTGCTGGAGTTGGAAGTTGCCCTACTCCATTCTGTGTAGCAGTTTTATGTTTTTTTGCACATGGTCCATTATTTTCGCTGCTGAGAGGGAAGGCAGAACTGCAGCTCCTCCTGGTTTCTAACACTTTGTTTTCTTCCCAGTCAGTTGGTTGCTTGTTTCAGCATCCTGTTTTTCTTTGAGTTGTCAGTGTTGAGAAGGGCATGTTGGAAGAATGCTCTTGTCTCCTGAACTCCTTGGTGCAGTTGCATCAGCAGTGCACCTGAGGTGAATGTGGAAAGAGAGCCAAAAGAAACTGCAATTAGGAGGAATTTGAAAATTAAATCCAGTCAGTATCAAGTGGAAAAATACATAGAGATGCTATGAAAGATGTCATATAGTTCCAGTTAGTTTTCTCACAGTCATGCCAAAATCCTACACACTTCCTAAAGTGTTTGAAGTCTGCAGTAGGGCTTACGATTTTCTGACTGTGGTCATAGCTGCTAAATAATGAAGGAAAGCTTCTGCATAATTTCTTTACCAATTTGATTCTGTTTTAACAGAACCTGTTGTCTCCAGGCTATTTGCTGTTTCTGTAGTGTCCTTGTTTTGTATGCTGAGGCAGCATCATCTCATTTCCAATTCTCAGACGTCTGGCTGTTACGGCTTTACTGTGACACACAAATACAGATATTGAATTTTTCAGTGGAAACAAACTCTTGCTATTGCTAGAGATTTCTAATTGGTTTTCATGTGATAGGAAATAGGTAGATAGATAAAAATCTTTGAAAGAAAAATTAGATTATGATGCACAATATTGCTCTTTTTAAACTAAAACTTTTTTTTTGTCTTGTTCCACTTCATTCCCCCCATGTACCCTTCACTATGATACATGAACTACTTTTCAGCGGTGCTGGGATGAATTAGCTCTTTAAATACGAAAGTCCTATTTATTCCTGTGAAAAATGTAATCACTGACTAGAAGAAAACTAACAGGGCATTTAAATTTACATTTCAATTAATATTTTTACAACTGGAATGATTTTTGATTCAGGTTTTGGATTGTGACTCTTGAAATATAGTTCAGTACTTTTTTTATAGAAACCTCTGTACTGTTGTTTGAGTAGTTACTAACTTTTTTTAAAGACTTCTTAATCCTGCAAGAGGTTTATCAGTAGAAGTTATTTCTGTTCCCCATGTTATTTTTAGATGATCAGTACTTGATGTATGAAATGGAATCCTGGTGTCTGCCACAAATTAACAGCAAGCAGGCTGAACTCTGGGGCATTAAAAAGTCGTTATATTTAGCTGTTACATTTCAGCCATACTTCAGTTCTGGAATTCAATAAAGAAATCTAATTTCATTAGCCAGTGATGTCATCTCTATTGTCATAGGAGCCTATTTTAAGACTGGCAAATTTCATGTAGAAATGACAAGTAGTCAGTCAATAATAATAATCACAAGTAGTCCATAAGCGAAAAAACAGGCTTAACAAATTAAACTCCTGCTGTGGTGTATTGTCTGTCTTGGCTTTGAATTGGACTTCTTATAATACCAGTAAGTGCGGCAAATGGGCTTTGCAGTCTGCCTGCATTTATACTATCTTTACAAATCTGAGCATTTTGCATACTGCACTGTTTTCTTTCTGTTTTTCTTTCCAGCTACATGAATGTTTCAGAGTTTCTCCACAGACCTCTTGTTTCAGTAGAGTTGACACTGGAAATTTTCATTGAGGAACTGACAATTTAGAGCAGTTAAAAGTGTGCTGGAGCCGGAGCTGTCAAACCTGTGGTGCTGATACGCTTGACAAAAGGATTCTGAATCAAGGAAGGGAGAGGTGTATGCTGTTTCCAGAGAAGCAAGTAGGCAGCCAGCCTCTTGGTGCAGTGCAGGGGCAACGCAGGTGAAGCTCTGGTCTGTTTGCTGGGGCAGCAGAATAATGGTTGGAAGGAACCAAGGTTGATGGTGCAGCTGAAAGCAGGGAAAACTGGACACTTTACAGTTACTTTTGAGGTGTTCTTGTTCCTCATCCTCGTCTGTTACTGTGTACATCTCTCTGCAGCGCGTGTTCATACAAACCATTGTAAATTCAGGGCCAGATGCTGAAGCCCTGGTAGAGCCCTTTTTTATAACTTACAGCTGCATTATATGAAGACACTCATTGGGCTAATGAAGCAGATGAAGGGAATGACAGAAGAAAGAGATGACATTGCTTGTGATGAAAATCTGCAGTGTTGGAATACCACCTATCAAAACATGAAAATGTGTTTTTCCTTTTTGATTGTTTTACCTGCTTTAAAATAATATGTAGATTTCAGATGTGTGGTACTTCCGTGGGATAAAACATAGCAATTGTGTAAATTGATAAAACAGTTTTCTTCAAATGATTTTTAAAGAAATCTTTCTGTGTCATGCTGTGTTTTGAATGATACTGAAAGGCCCTAGGAGACATCATTAACCAAAAAGATGGCTTTTGGTTTTTTGGTTTTGGGTCTTTTTTTTGAGAGTTATATGCTTTTGACTGCTAAGGAATGACTTTTCTTTATGTCTTTAAGCCATTTCTTTAAATTCATGCTCAGATCTTTGTTCCTTAGTAGATTTCCCTTTTACAGTGAAGGCATAGAGGATTAAGAAACAAGCCATATGGTAGTTTCTATAGCAATAGATTAAAATCTGTGTCTTGTCAGCTCTTGTGAAGTATGATGCAAGAATTAGTTCGGTAAGGCACAGTTTGCATGTCCTGTATTCTGGTAATTCTCTGTTATTGTAATAGTATCTGGCACATTTGTTCAATGGAGTTGTGAAAAGGGCTAGTTGAACTTTATTTCAAACTCAGGCTGAATAAACTCATAATTTCATCCTTTTGAATTACAGATATTCAGCACTGGACTATTTCCATGCTACTTTCTCAGTATGTAGGGAGCAAGATTATAGTGATAATAGTGCAGAAAGAGGTTTTAATTAAGACAGGACTGTTTTAAACAGAGTTGAGGCATCTGATGAATCCGTACTTGGGTGCCTAATTTAATAGCTTGTTGTTAGTGGTATTCAGTCCAGGATTAAGACACTTATATTTTAGCGTTTACAAGTAGGTATGTACGTGTGCGGTGCATGCCTGAGCTCTGTAATCAATGGGGATTGAGTCATTCCTGCCTAGGGGATGATTGAGCTCACACTGAACTAGACAGCTAGTGTCTGGTTTCAGGTTTCAGTTACCTAACAGAATTTTTAAAAATCTATGTGCAAACATAGATGTCTTAATCTTGAACTGAATGCCTATTCCCACCCTATGATATACAGTTAGCTTGCATTCCTGTACTACAGCATTTCAAGCAGAAAGCTGAGACCTGCAGAAGAGAGTAAGGTCTGATGAACAACCCTGATGATTGTGGAGAGTGACGGAAGAGAGTTTTCCGTTATACAGGATGATGAACATGCAGCCTGTTTTACCCATGCCTTGACATACCCAGAACCTGTAAGGATTTGAACTATTGTACCACTGTGGTGGCACACTAGTACATGGTATGAGTGTACCACCCTGAATTTAAGTATTACAGGTCCTGTTTCCTGGAAATGAGTCTTGTTACTCTAGGTGTTATTCCACGTTTGGCAGTATTACTCAGCCAAGGGCTGGTTTGTCCTGTATCAATTGTTATTTATGTTACGTGGGGGCCTTATTCACAGTCCCTTACACTGCTTCTGTTCTGGAAAACTTGCAGTTAAAGGTTGTAAGGGTCGATGACAGGATGATAAATGTACAGGTAGGGTGGCATGGGTGAAGAGAATCCTGCTACATGTATTTGCAACCTTGGTAACATGGGAATTGCTGTTTATAGTGTGTTTCCACAGATATTTGTAAATGATCAATCATTTAAAAAGGTGATATGCTCTGTTTGAACCCTGAAGTGTTTCCTTTTCTACTTAGATATTGGAAATATCTTGAGAACTTGCAAGTTCTTAATGTGTGAAAGAATTACAGATATGCCACAGCACCACGTACACAGATGTGCACACCAGACACCTGTAAATGTCATCATGTGTGCATATAAAGTTGTACTTGTTACAGAACAGCTGAGTCTGTGTTGTAAAGACTTGTACAGTAGTTTCTTGGTAGACATTTGGTACAGCATTAAACGTGTAAATAAGGATTATTTACTTTCAGAACATAGAGTAATACATTAAGTGCAAGTCTGAGAAGATGTATTTGACAATGCAGAACTGCTTTCTTGTGATGGCTGGAGACCCCTAGGACAAGGATGTATAAGAGTCCTCCTGTGCTCTTCCATTGAACTGTACCCCATTAGAGAGCAAGTGATATAAATCTTGGAAATTTCCTTTCATTTGGGAAGGAAAATGCATGATTTCATACATTTGGGGTACATTCTGCCCTGGTATAGGTGGATGCAGTTCCCTGTATGTCAGTGTAGTAGCACCCGTGGATGTGAGGGAAGATGTATGACTGAAAGAATGGAAAATACTGCAGAGAAGGCTAAGTCAATAAAAGAAATTAAATTAAGACTAACAGCATTAGCCTCTTGCTTTCTGTGTCCTAAAAGACTTTAAGCTAAGAGCTAGGGAGGCTATTTATTAAAGGATGAAAATGGAATGTTAACGAAATTGAATAAATTGGATGTGTTGAGAACTTGCTTGAGTCTTTGTCTCTGGATGCACAAAAGGGCAGCATCAAGGTCATATGCTGGGGTTAGACAGCATTTTCCGGAAAGGAAAAATTTATACCTGTGGTGACAGAGGGAACCAGTGGTAACGCAACTATTGCCTTTTACTGTAGGGACTGAAAGTCTTTTATGTAAGAGTCTAATATTCAACACTGAGTTTTAGCACAGGTAATGGTCTGGAAAGGTGCAAAGGCCACAGGTAATGTCCTGACATACAAAAGAAACTTGATACTTTTAGAGTTAGTAGAAATTGACATATTTGATGGGTAGTTTTTAATGGATCAGGTTTGTTGTGTTCCTCTTTTAGTCTATGTTCTATCAGCAAGGTTAAACAGTCACCCTGTATTTATAAAGAGGTTTTTGAAACAAAGAAGAGTCAGCCTGAGAAGTCGTGTGAGTGAAGCGTAAAAATTGGGAACAGCAGGGAGAGACCCTGGGGTGGGAACAGGAGCAGTCAAAAGTTGGTGTGACGCTGCCAGAAGTCCCACCAACATCCCAACCTCTGCTGAGGCTGGGCAGAACAGCCACCCTGTTAGACACCGCAAAGAACTGATGTCCAGCTGGTGGGGTGATAGCATGGAGTGCTGCAGTGGAGACACACATCCAGAGTGCCTCTTTGTGAGCCTGGGGGGCCTTTGTCACTGGAGTGTGCATGGGGAGCACCCATAACTCACAGGACAGATGTACAAGTAGGGGAGCCCCCATTGCCAGGAGAGGGGTGAGTGCTGGTGGCCCATGTGGCCTCTGAAGAGGTGGTGTGCACGTAACTCTGGCATTAGAGCTTTGGGGGATTAGTCTCGAAGGCTATTTTGAAATCTGTAGGCATTTATTAACATTTTGTATCATCTTTTGTTCAGCAATGTAGGTGTACCCAGAGTAGCTGAATTTTAGCACTGCAGTTATTCTTCAGTGGCAACGATCACTGACAAGGCACAGTAGAGCATTTAATGGCATATCTCAGCTCTCCTGCTCAGTGTTGTGCTGGCTGAAACACTTCTAATAACTTGGATTTGGTCAACCTCAAGAAATGCATCCCTGGGTACAAAAGGAGAGTGGTGTATATTAGAGCTAGCTGTGACGAGGCCTGCAGAAGATTGGAAGCTCCTCCATCCAACAGGAGTTAGCTTGGAAATTGCAGTTTTCCTCTTCTTGTGCGCTACCTGAATTTTGTAAACAGTGCAAACGAGAATTTGTATCATGGAGTCAATGGCATACATAATAGCTAGGAGAGATACTAGCATGCTGTTCCGTGGATACACTCTTCATGGAGTTATCAAGAAAATCATAATAAGGTGAGACCTCAGAGAGAGAAGAATTAAGTACGGTCTGTATATTGAAATAATTTTTAAACGTTCCTGTGCTAGACTTCAGCTAAGAGGAAGAAATATATAGATACTTAAAACGACACAGAAAATTCAGGAAGATAGTAATGCATTGCATAGATGGAAAGTTGAATACAGTTTTTGAAGAAAGAAAACCTAGTAGGTATATTAAGCATCTAACTAGCATCAGCATGGTGCCTAAGTAGATAAGCAGGCTTAGCAAAAGATGGTATGCTTGGCATAAATCTGATATGGGAGAGGCCTGTGCATGTGTTGGGAGATTTTTGAGGTAGGCAGTACTGAAATATTTCATCACCATTGCCAACATTGCACTCATTTTCTGTAGTATGGCTAGAGACCATGATATAGATGTAAATATCAGCATAGGTTACTTAAGATAAATTTCGTATGACATGGTTTATTCAGATAAGATAATCCCATTCTTTTTTCCCTGAAAATTCAGCATTTTTGTGAATTCCAAATTTTGGAATTTAGCATGTTTTTTGCAGTGAAAGGCAGTGTGTATTACTGATTGATTGTCTGTGTTCTGTGTAAGTCAGCAGGCTCTTGTCTCTGCATAGAGCCTCACTGTGTTGTTCAAGCTCCATATGTGGGCTTTAAATCTCCAAGCTGTCTTTGAAGTAGACATTCGTTTTCATCTGTTTTACATGTGGGAAACTGCTACGTAGGCTGATAATGTGTCTTTGCTCTCGGAAAATTCAGTAAATAACGTCAGAGACTTGAGAACCATTCTACCTTGCACTGTTTTTTAGCTCTAGAGTATGTTTAGTCTAAGGGAGTCTATTAACATCAAATACAAATTGCCTCAGAGACAAAGCTTAGAAAAATGATGTTGTCGTTCCATGCTGTAGCTGTGAAATCCTTATTGATGTTGTCCTTGTAGTCCCCTTGCATTATTTCTGTCTTGTCTTTGCATTGTTACTTATTTAATAGACCAATCAGTCACCTCCATCCTCGTGGTCTTTCATGAAGTGCAGTACCACTGCACTGGAAGGTGGTGCAGACTTCTCGTTCTCTGAGGAGTTACAAAACCCCATACTTTCCTCGCTTTTTCTTTTAAGCTGGATTCTTTTCTGGTTTTTGTGTTTTGCTGTATTTTATGCCACAGGAACAATGTTCATGATGTAGGTGTCATTTTGCTTTGATGTTTAGCCATCCTTGAAAGCTGTTTACTGCTTTGTATGCTCCTGTGTCATGAGCACTCTCTCAGATAACCTGGCATCACGACAACATATTTAAATCCACAAGTAGGTATAATTAGATGTTTATTTCTTTCAAGTTTTTTGCTGTATATATAGAGACACACTTTTTCCATAATGCAAAGAAAGACAGTAAAAGTTGTATAAGATCAAAGTATCAGCTATTTTTATTTTTGAATTTAATCCCTGGATGATGCGCCATGGGCTAGCTGGAAATTTGATCTTTATTGACTCTGCCACCTAAGAGAAAAAAGAAAATAGGTAAAAACGAAAATAGTAATTGGAAATAGCTCCTGTGGAGCAAAACTGTCATGAAGCAGATTGATTTGGCAGCGGCAGAGTTGCTTTATTGATTGTGAGTCCTTAGTAAATTAAAAAGAGGACCAAATGCGTTAATCTTTTGTGTGTGTGTGTGTGTGTGTGTGTGACAGTGACAATTTAGAATGTTCTGCCAGGATAAAGATACATATAGGAGTGTGGGAATGTTATCTCCTTTAGTCAGTAATAGGCTTTTCAGAGATAGGAACGGAGTTCTTCAAAAAACTCTTCTGGGTTAAATGTTCTTTACTGTAGACAAAGAATTAAAGAAATACAGTTGCTTGGTTTTTTAAGTGTTCAGGTGCAGTTATTTTAGATAAATGAAGCATAGGAATTGCACTAACTTTCTTCAGATGTTCAGTGAGTTACTTAAATTTGAGTCTTTGAATTGCAATGTCAAATCTATTGTTAATAGAAAGAGTGCAAAACTTTAATATATTCTAGCTGAGGATCCCCGTCTGCTTCGTAATCAAAAGTCAGTTTTGGATTTGGATCTTTGACTCTTCCAGTTACTGCTAATTGTTTAATGTCATTGCCCATTTGCAAGTAAATTAATCCTTTATTTATATTTTTCTGCCCAAATCATGACTGCTTGTTATAAGGATGATATTCATTTAGAAGGGGAGCAGCCACACAACATGAGACGATAATATAGAAGCTTTTCCTTCACAGAAAAGGAGGGGGCAGGGACAGAGCTGGGATCATGTGCTGGTGAGGACTAGACCAGGCAGCTGTTACATACAATAGGTAATCTGCTTTTCAGCCTCAAATTTTGCACCATCAGAAATTTGTTTCACATCTTTCTTGTTGGCTTAGCATAGCTGAAATTCAGCCAGGAGGACATGCTCTCCTCTTCTACAGTCTGCTATTTTCCTGCCGCTTCTGTCTGAAAATCCGGCTACCAGGGATAGTTTTGTGGCCTCTCATTCCCAGCGTGCTGTCTGTTACAGAATGCTCTGGACTGCTGCTATTTTGGATGCACAGTTGTTAACAGGACAGGGTTTGAGGAGCATCTTCTGCGAAGAGACTCTGGGGGCCATGCAGTTGGTGGGGAAAAAGGAACTGGAGATGCATGAGGTACTGCAGCAGAGAAGGCAGGGAGCTGGAGGAACTGTTTCCCACTGCTTCATGTAGAGTCCCCCAGCCTGGTGCACAGAGAAGTGAAAGGGAATGAGATCGTCTTCTAGGGCCTGGAGGGAGATGGGAACTGAAGTGTAGGAGACCCCATAGAGCTGGCAATCATTGACTCTTGGAGAAAGTACTGTACTTGAACATCATCTGCAAGAACAGGGCTTTGTAGCTATTGCTGACACAGAAAGAGGGAGAGTGGGGTAACTGAGCCTCCAGGAAGGAATCTGGACAGTGTCATGTTCAGTTTATTCTGCCATACTTCTGAAGAACCCAGTCTCTATCTTGTCCCCTCACACCTGTACCCCAACAGCAGTGAGCAAAAGACAGCCTGAGATACCATCGTGCCCATTTCATCTGACCACTTCACTCCCCACTTACTTTCTTCTCATGCCTTTCTTTTCTTTACTTGCTGGTCCTGATCAGTCATCCTCTGGTTTCTTTGCCGTGTCAGAGAGCTACATCTTTTTACCGAGGTTTGCACCTAGTCATGCTTTACGGGACAGCCTCCCCATCAGATCTATGAAGCCACTGTGTTTTCTTCTTCACCCTATGCTTCTTTGAGGATACTTCGAAGAAACTGCTACGTGCAAGAGAAGGAGTATATGAGCAGGTGGCTGCCATTCATCTATTTTTGTAGCTATTGAAGTGTGTCATAATCATTAATCAGAGCTTATATAGGTAGGCTTTATTCGTGTTCCCCCATATCTCTCTTCCCCTTTCACCCCTACTGTTTGTCACCCTGCTCATTTCTTACCATAAATTTGGATAGCTCAACAGAAGCTGTGTCATTCTATGTGGGTGGTACTAGACCGTAAATAATTTTTTTTGTAAAAATGTAAATGCCACCTGTAGTTTGCTCCAGTGTGCGCAACATTAAATAGTAAATGTTGTAAGTGGTAATTTGTAGCATTTAAGTCTTGCTTATTCAGTCTCTGTCTTGTCGGTTTTTTGTGCTGAATGGCTGATTATGGTACCACTGTTTTCTCTTTGTTAAATGCATCTGTATGCAGAAGCAGAACTGCTTAATTTGTTTCGATTTGGCATACTGTAGTAAGTCTGCTTTTAAATTGCACACTTAGTAGGTTACAAATCAGGTGGCAGCATTTTCATGGTGCTAATTCGTGAGTGTAGCTGGAACTGCTGACTTGAATAGTTTTTGACCACTTTTCTTTTTTGGTAGGTCTTCTGTAACTCATTTGGCTTGCTTAAATGACCTGCTGCTTATTTTCCACAGCAAGAGTTTCTCTCGTTTGGGAAGTGTAAAAGGATAACATTCCTAGCCCAAGTAGAAGCAAAATGTAGCACTGCCATCTGGGCTGTGAAATTGGAATAAAGCTGAAAGCGTTACCTCAATATATTGCCATGGTTAGAAGACAGGTGGCAAATAATAAAAGCATGGTCTGGTAGTTGGCATGTTAGTGAGGATCTTGGGGGACTGCATGTGCTTGTTGTGCTGCAAACCTCCAGGAATGTGGGCAGGTTGGAAAGTATTTCTCTCACGTAATACTGGTTATCTAAATGTTACGTATCTACTCTGAGTTAATTGTCTCAGCTTAATCCGCTGTGAATGGAGAGGCATTTCCTGAGGGCACAGGGTCATTCCACATCCTTTAGCTCTACATTTTAGACTAGGATGAATCACTCTGTGGAGATGCTTGTCTTCACAAAAAGCCAGTAGCTGACTGCCTTAGCCCAGGTACCTAACTTTCAGATGCCTGAGTTACAGCAAATGAGCCTTCTCTTCCCCTTATGCAGTTGCCTTTATTTGAAGGGTAGTAATCCTTTTCTACCTCTGAGGTACACACAGAGATTAAATGGTGCTACTGTGTTCTCACAAAGAAAGCTATTACTGTGAAAAGAATATATATACATATATTTCTAGTATTTTGATTATCTATATATACACATATATTTGCCTGAGATTTTTGAACGTAGTGCTGAAAGGGAGAAATCTTAAGGACAGAGACTTAGAGGCTCTTGCATGCCTAGCAAATATGTAGCTGTGTTGTGGTGATATTCTGATGAATGGATTGAAAAGGCAAACAAAGCTAAGACTTCAGAGTGCCTGGCATGTATGTGAAGCTCTGTAAGTCATGCTCATTCGTTGTGGCTGGTTTTGTTTCTTTTTAGATTGTGATGGATTTCAAACACCCTGACGGCCATACAGTGGCAATTATGCTGCCCCGATGCAGTTTATTGGTGATGGCTGGAGAATCCAGATACCTGTGGACGCATGGGTATGTGCAAGAGTCCCTACATTGCTGATAATAGAAGAATAATATATGTTGTTTGTTTGCTTTGTTAACGACATTCTGTATTTAAAATTGCTCTGAAAGAAATCAAGTCAAGTTTTATAACTGTTATACAAATCCAGTCCTCTGCTTAGATGCTGCTCAGGTTAAATTGAAAAAAGTGGGATTTTAGAAAGCTAATTGCTGGTCCCTGAGCTGCAGTTTCCTGCTGCTGTCACAAGTGAAGTTTTGCTCAGAAATCACTCTCACGTCTGCGGTGTGAAAGTCCTCAATGACTCTGAGCTGGCAAGGAGTTGATTGTAGTGCAATTAGCTTCACCATTTCCTTTCTCTCTTTCAGCCCACAGCTTTTCCCATTGGATCACATATGCCAAAGGCTTTAGAGAAGGGCTGGTTTAAGAGGGTGATTTTCACTGCACAGAGGGCATGAGAATGACAAAGGGGAGTCTTCCTGAGATCTTCCCGGCTGCTTTAGGGACACTTTAACTACTGATAAGGCTGCATTGTACTGAGCAGGTTTGGGATCCTGGGAAAGAGTTCTTGAAATATGTCTTGAGGCTTCGCTTATTGTAGAGTTTAAATACATGCTTTTTAAATGATGCACCACTGGGAGATACAATAGGAGCGCTGAAATTGGTGAAAAGGCTAAACCTTGGCGAGCTTTGAGAGTGAAAGTAGTGCATTTCTTCAAGAGAATGTGGAAACCCTCATATTAGAAACCCTCATATTGGACAGAAATGTCCATGGTAAATGTTTCTTCCTTTGTTTGACCCAAGCCATCACTGGTTACAGCAGTCAACTGGAGACACTAATTATGTTCTGTGTAAATCAAACATCAAATCTTTTTATTGGCAGAAGATTTTCTGCCTTTTAATTTTACTGATTAATTTGTATTATGAAGAAGAGTGAACATGAACTCCCCAATGACCTTTACATTGGTCATTTTTATGGAGCACTTATACCACTTGTATATTCCTTCATTAAATTAAATAGTTGTAAAAAGCACCTTGTACTCCTGACGTGCATCATTATAGAAGCCCAGGGCAGTGAAGTCCTTTGTTTTTTGGTATACAAGACTGAACACTGATACCAGCATTATAAGCTTCTTGTTCTATCCTGTCAAACACTTTCATTTGCCTTTTGGAAAGGTTATCTACAAGTCTGAGGACACTGTGCGGTTTCCTTGTCAGTGATGCTGCTGGCCTGGGGAGCCCCCAACCCTGGGGATCAGGCAGCTCCGTGGGGCTGGGCTGAGGCCAGGTTAGGATGCCAGCCTGTGGGTCAAGGCCTGGATCAGTGGCCATGCACAAATACAGCTGGGGATGCATTGGGGGCTATGTGTAGCTTGGGCAAGGCCCAGTGAGACAGCCTTCGTTTAAAAGGAGCTCCCAGGGGAAGGAGACAAGGTCCTTGCTCAGGCTTCTGGCTGTGTTTATGACAGCTTTCTCCAAGGTCAGCAGCACTGCTTTTTCCAAGTTGGCCCTGGGCAGCCAAACTCCCAGGAGGGGGAGCAGGTCACTTGCAGTACTTGCCAGCAGGCATTCAGGTTGGGGCAATGTACCTGCCTACTCAGAACTGGAAAGAGATTGTTACTTAACTCACTTGTACTTTCAAATGATGGTTGTCTTTTGAGAACAAATGACATAAACTACACTTAAAATGAAGATCCCAGATCTGTCTACTCATGCATACGTTATTCCTGTCCCAGTGCTTGTCCACCTTCCCTAAATATAGGTTTTCCATTTATTTTTAAAAGCAATAGTGGGTCAGGATACTCAGCTGGAGTAAACTTTCCATCATGCTAGTGAAGCATACTATTGTAATCAGCAAGATTAATCATTCAGTGAGCAAGTGTAGTTAATTCACTTGCATACATAATGTCAGAATGTATTGAACATCACTTGTGATGCCTTTTATCTACTCCTCAGAAGTCAAATTAGAGAGCAAAATGTTCAATTTTGGAATTATTTTGGAAATGTTTTCAGAGTGTATATTTAGATGCCAGGGCAATGAGAGGCTTCATTTTGACCCTGTTAATCGAAGTGCACAGGAAAATGTTCTTTGTTTGGTTCTGTCTGAAAGAGAAACAAACTATACAGTGTCATCAAGGAGAGCAAAAGATTTGTGCTTTTTCTGTCTCATAGGTGAAAGCAAAATTATAGCTTTTCTGGTGAGGTTCATTTGTGAGGTCTTTTTCTGATGAGGTTCATTTTTGGTTGGGTAACCTGGCAAAGCACCATTCCTGACACTACAGTAGTAGAACAAATCTGTGCCAAGCAAGATGTGCAACATTTTATTTCTGACATTGGGAAGCCTGTTTTTAGCCCAGCCTTTGTCTGGAGTTCATGCTTGTAGTATAGGCAAAAGGAAGTTATGTAGGTTGAAACTAGAATCTTGAAAAAGAAGACTTATTTCTGAAAATATTAGCTGCTATGCTTAGCTTATTGCTGCAGGTACAAAAGAAAATCAAATAGAAAATCTGCAAGCCCAGGATTTGAAGTTCTCCTGTCCAGGGAGTCTTGCTTGTCTTCAGCTGATGATTTCATCATAGCTTCATTATCTGCTGTGAACAAGATTGCTCTTTATTAGATCCCATCCTTTCCATGACTGCCTTTGGGGCTGCACCATGTCTCCTTTTTGCAACATCTAGATGGAGCATCAATGTGCTGCTTCCTGATTTCCAGACAGAAACGGCCTGCCCTCTTTTTCCCTGTGGCTCAGAGATCAGCTTCCCTGTGGTAGGAAAGATGGCATACAGCAAAGTATGGGAATGCTGATCAGACTGCAGGCTGCCTTCTCAGCATTCAGATCATTCTTCTTGGTTAAGTATAGGCACTGGTCAACGGTTTCATGTGACCTGCAAAAAAGTTTCAATAGAAATTTGAGATGAGACTGAATGCTCTGTTTTATTAGAAGATGTAAGCACTTTTTCCCCCTTTCTGGCTTAACCAATGAGGGTTAAACTCAGCCAACCAATATGGAAGTCAGTTTTATACCAAGAGTTTGTCCTGCAGGGAGTCAAGTACTTTGAAGTCAGCAGCTCTGAAGGGGCTTCACTGAGAGGACAATTCCTTAGAGATTTTTTTTCCTTGAGGAAGTTTCTGCATTAATCTACTTGATGACGTAAGTTCAGGAAGTGTTTCAGTGTGACAGTAACAGCTTTTGAAGTGCTGAGCTATTTCCCCGAATAGTTTCCATTTTTTTCTGAGAGTATCTACTTTTTCCCGCGTGCAGTTGTTGGGAAGCCACACGTGGGTGCAGCTGTTTCTCTTCCCTCATGTTGTGTTTTGCATTTTACTTCCTCATTTTCCTCTTCTCAACTTTGAGAGATCGATTTGTAGAGCTATTAAAAATTCCTGGGTTTGGTACTTTTTCATAGTTAAATCTCTTCATACAATTATTTGAAACATTTCTAACCCCAAAAAAGTTCCAAATCACTTTCATTTTATGATTTTTGTCCTTGCAAAGAAACTTCTTTTTCTATTAAGATCAGTGCCAAATCCAGAAGTAGCTTAAGACGCTCTGCTCCCAGTTTGCTTGATTGATAGATAGATTTTGGCCAGGAAAGATGATCTACAGCAGGGTTTCTCCCTTTAGGCATTTTAGTAATGCTACTTCTTTGGATCTTCTGTTGTCAATAAATGGAAAAGTAATTCTTATGCAAAGCAGAATTCATTGGAGAGGCCTGTTTGTAATATGAAACTTCAGTCTGCTAATGTAGAGCTCAGCCAATGCTATGCTTTTATGCCCATATTTTATCTTTAACAAATCTATCTCAGATAAAGTCCTAGAAAAACAAACAATCAAACTTTATGGAAGGAAGGGGGGAATGTAATTACTTGCAATTAATTAACACTTTAATTAATGACTTTAATGTCATTAGTTTATGTGTCAGCACCTTTTTTTCCTCTGATATTGAGTAAGTTGAAAACTGAGAAGCAGCAGTACCTTAAATAGCATGTTGTAATCACACTTGTCACAGTATTTAACAAGTGCCTTCTTACAAAGATAAATTGGGGTTTTTTTCTGATGCAAATTATTCTTTTATTTTGTTTTACTTTGCTTTAGGATTACACCCCGAAAATATGATGTCATTCAAGCATCTGAGCTTGGGCAGAAAGTTGGAACAATCACTGCTGATGTTGGAGATTTAACTCTAAATCGAAGGGAAACAAGGACATCATTTACATTCAGGAAAGTGAGGAGAAGCCCTTGCAATTGCAGTAAGTGTCTTGAGGTGATCTTCAAGTCAAAATTGTTATTTATCACCAATATGTAAGCATTTTTTTTTTAATCAAACGCGTTTATCCCTTTGGGTAGTTTTGGCAGTCCTGGTAGCCAACCTGGTAGCCTCGTAGTCCTCTGGGTTAGGCATACTATAGGGCTTGAATTGGTTGCATCCATTTGGCTGCTGTAGTTTCTCTGTACAGGAAGGCATCTGGATTGCTCTAGAGCCAGGCAAGTAATCTGGAATCTTGCATTTCATTGGGACATCAGGTGCTGGAATAATGTACCAGAATAGAAGTAGCTACTATTCTTCAGGCTCCCATCAGTTTTTGTTGATTTATTTATTTGAAGGGGACTGTAATTTTGTGAAAATAAGTACATTAGGGAAGGAGAAGCAGTGAGATGTGCAGTGACAGAGCCGTGTAAGTACCTTAAGGCAGTACAAGTAATAATAGGAATGTGGCTCAACAATTACATGGAATTGAAGACCATTTGTGCCCTCAGAACAGAATTTCGGAGGCTGAATTGCAGTGATGTCATGATCTTTGATATTAGGGGCACTGTCTCAATTTTGAAAACGTAAACCTCATTAACATAGCAGGGTGAGTGATCACTGCAAGCAGTCTCTGGTACATGTGGGCAGGTTGCTTGTTTTAAGGTCATCAAACACTTCTGCAGTTTGACCTACATTTAAGTTTTTAAAAGGTAAAGGAGGGATGAAGCATTTTTTGCATTTTAATATTTCACTTTTAATTTTATTTTGCTAAATAAGTGTAACCAACAAGGAATGACTTTTAAAAAAATCTTATTCTTTGTGTATCTGTTGCTGTATCTAGTTTACCCATCTGTCTGTGACAGCCAGAAAGGACAGCAAAGACAGGTACAACCTTCATTTCCCCACAATGAGATGGAGGCCTCAGTGCTGGAGCAGGAATATGTACACAAGGTGTATGAAGAAATTGCCACACATTTCAGCAGTACCAGGCATAGCCCATGGCCCCGAATTGTGGAGTTTCTCAGGTCACTACCAAAAGGGTCAATAGTGGCTGATGTTGGTTGTGGTAATGGGAAATATCTAGGCATTAACGAGGATTTGTACATGGTAAGTAGTAGCTACTGTAATTTGTTTTCACTGGTACTAGTGTTTATTCCATCAGGCAGTTGTAGCATGTTGGAGCTTCAGTTGTGGGAAGAGTGCCAAGCACAGAAAGCTATTTCCTGATCCAAGATCAATTACCAATTGTGTTAGGTTTGTACATCCATTCGCTATGTGCGTTATTACCCTTTTCTTTTTTCAAAGCCACTTTTGCTTTGCAAGTCAAAATATATTAATAAAAAAACCCAAGTACTGGGTGCAGTGGCTTGAAAAATTGTAATGGATACTTTAGCCTTTTTTTTTGTTGCATAAGCTTAGTAAAAGGGAAAATAGTTGGGCAGATTGAATGCTTCCAACAAGTTTTTCACTTGGCTGGGGGATGCAATGTCCCTGAAATCTTCATATTCTTTTCACTTCCCTTTTGGCCTGGTGGCATGGCTCATTTGTGAATGATGTCATGTTTGGCTGTCTCACCTCTGGCTCTGTGCATAGGCCCAGTAAATATGCCAACATAAAATTCATGGGGGAGTCTCAACTTCAGCACAGGTTTCTGGTCTCTCACTCCCTTCTCTTTACTTTTAGATGGTTCTGACGACATTCTTGCTGGGGTTTTCATCACCTTCCCTATCTCACACTCTGTACTTAGGCCAGTTTTACTGCTTCCTCTTCCTACCAGGGAGACATGAAGCCCATACAAATATGAACCAAGAGTTAGGTGGTTTTGTTGTTTTTTTTGTTGGTTTTTTTCTTTTCAAATATTTCAAAGACTTGTTTGCAAGGGTGAAACTTCCTGTTATTTTTACCCAAAAGAAATCTTTGAGAGGTGTGCATTATGCTATCTGCTCTCCCCTGTTCCAGAATTGTCTGATTCTTTCATGTGTTTGTACTGTGAAACACTTTGAAATCCATCAGACTTGAAAACTTCTATGTAAGGCAAAACATTAATTATTAATAATGAAAGTCAGAATTGTTTGTCTGTTTTAGGAGTTTCTGTCCTGCTATTTATATTCAGCTATAAAACATAAGTTGTTATTTACAGCCTTGTCTGTATTTGTAATGGATTTATTACCATTACCGTTCTTATAAGCTAGAACAAAATCAACTGATTTATAAGTAGGCATGTTTATGCCTGACTGCAGTAGCCTGAAAATAATTATTAATGATCAGTATATTTCAGTCTTTCACTCCTGACTCCTGTAGGAAAAGTCAGCAAACGTAACCAGAGAGGAGAAAAGTTTGAGGGTACCGTGAAGGTCACTGGGTCCTAGAATGAATTTGGTAAATTGCCGTTCTGTAGGGTTGTGGAAGGCTTTTAAGGCAAAATCTCTGCAGGATGCCGTGTTGAGAAATTGCCAGCACCAGCCTGTTTTCTCTAGCCCACAGTTAACCAACGAAGGGAAAGAAAGATCACCTATCTCACCTATCTACTGGCAGTCAAATGAAAGCCAGTCCCTCTCCTGTTACTTCAGGCATTACCTCATTTCATATATTGCCTGCAGGAGAAACACAAAATGTGAAAAATGACAGTGAAAGGGAGGAAGCTTTTAATGAAACAGTTGAGACAGTTGAAAAACAGAATCTGCAAATTGCTTCATGCAGCTGGTTTCCCCTGACATTTTATTTTCTACTGGTGACAACTAGTTCTTCTTGGTTGGAGCTAAACTCTAGACTTTGTATTTGCTTATTTTCATCTGCAAGCTAGCACAGAGTCTCAGGAGGATGGATGTGACTCCTTCTTTCTACTGTATTTATTTTTATATGTCAGCCAAATTGTGGTTAAAGAAAAACTGGTGTATACGGCGGTGGTTTGTTTTCTTTTTTTTTTGTTTAATTAAAACTAAAGAAAAAAAAATCTTTTTTAAAATATTAAAAAAACCACCAACCTTTTACAAGGTATCTCAAAAAGACTAAGAGAACTAAATTATCGTAGGTGAGAGGAATGCTGTGGTGTTGCACTGGTTTGGAGATGAAGGAAAGGAAGGTAGGACTGCTGGATGTCATTCAGTAGTACTGATGAAGGGTTATCAGTGCGTGTCACTTAGATCACCCAGCACGGATGTGAGTAGTTGCTGCTAGCGAGGACAGTGAGATGATCCAAGGGGACCTGATGGTTTGAGAGCATGTTAAACTTCAGCAATATGTTTTCTGCTGAGGAGACAAAATACTTTGGGCACATTTGGTGCCATTTATTGGATGGACCTTCCTGTCACAAAATGCCAGAAAGTCAAGCATTGAGGAGCAGTCATAGTGAGCAATTGGGTTAAATTCTTCTAAGAGACATAAGGTCACTTAGTTTGTAGTTAATACAAACCCTTCTTGGACCTGAAGGAAAGTGCCAGCAGACAGGACTTAGCAAGACATTTTTCTTATGGTCAGCTTTTTAGAGGGCTAACTGTCCTGATGACTTTTTGTACATCTTCCTCTAAAGCAACTGGTAATGGCTATTATTTGAAGCAAGGTACTACTTTAAATACTCGCTATTTTTGTGACTGTGGGAGTGACTGAGGTCAGTTCTTTATTTTGTGGATTCTGATTTGTGGGAAATCAGTACTTGTGTATCCCTTAATGGGAAGTCAGTACTCGTATATTCCTTAATGGGGTTTTTACCTCTATTCCCTTGCAGTACTGTTCTACAGGAAGTACTGTAGAGCAAGTGTAAGGGATGTATCAGTATTATTACCGGTAGCCCATCTCCTTGGTATGGTGACTGTGTTGGATGAATCAGCCTGTTCAACCATTCCTTTTATCTGAGGGAGAAAGGAGCAGTCCACTTTTTGTTGTCCTTCTGGGTTCTTATTTGGACTCAACAGAAAGATCTGATTATACAAGGCTGTTTCTCATATTGGGTTGCTTCCATTTACCTCAGGTTGGGCATGGATCCAAGGGCGAAGGGTTAAAGAATATGCTTTGTGTGTCAGGTATATGATTGGGATAAGGAGAGTGCCCTCTAGATGCAGGGCATAAGTTTCCTTTCCTCCCTCATTTACTCCTTTTGACTTGGGGGCATAAAATCCAGGCAGAAACTTAATAAATTGCTGCAGCCTTTCCTTCACAGCAGTTGCTGTGTCTCTCAGTAAGTTTTTATGGACAGTGCACTGGAGCTCTTAGCCTAGTACTGTTGGGAAAGAAGCAGTAAAGCAATGCTGTGAAATTAGGAGTTATTTAAGGGTTGAGCAGAGTACTGTCAGTACAGCCATGTAGCTTGGTGTGTTTTGACTCAGAAATACTGAAAACCTGAGGAAAACACTTTCTGAAGTGAAGTGATGTGCGGTAAAGGTTACTGTACATTTTTAGATGTGCTTTAAGTAGCAGCACTAATGAGAGATCAAAGCTAAGGTAGCTCTGTTGATGGTTTTAATCTTCAGGCACTGTCTGAAAATGTCTCCACTATAGCCTGCGCTATTTTATTTACTTCAGTTTCTTTGGATGATTACATACAGCCTTATCTACTTCAGTATGGTTGTGTGACAATGAAATGCACGAGTCCAGCTACACTCAATGAAAATGACAGTGCTGTAATGGCTGCATTATTCTGACACAGTGAGAGAGCAGCAATTTCATGACAAACAAATTCAGAATAAGAATGTTTGAGCGAGAGATGGAATCCAAATATGATGTAGTTAAGACAAAGACTGGAGAAAGATTGAATTTAATAAAATTTCAGATTACATTTTCTGTCTTGCCCAGCTTTTTTATTGTTCGAATGAATGCAAAAGAGAGAAGTGGTTTTAGGTGTGCGGTGGTTTTTTGCCTTTTTTTTTTTCTGCTTGGGTTTTTCTTTATTTTCTTCCACAATCGCCTCCCCACCCAGCCTTTTTTGGGGGACTTATTTTAACAATTTATATTTAAGTGCTTTCAAGCTTAATATTCATACCTGTAAGCAGGGCTTTTATTTTTACAGAGTGCTATGTTTCAGCCTTACCCATTCCCCCATCACCACAAGGGTTTCATTCCAGAGCCAGTGGATACTATTGCAATGTATCTTATCAATTTGTATTAGCTTTAGCTCTGTCTCCCAGATCCCCACAGGAATGTTCAGCATCCTCGCAGAGCTAGGGTGTGAGTGAAACACACTGAAGCCTTTCAATTTTGTGGTTTACAGTTTTAATTGAACTTAAACTGGTGGGAAGTCCAGTAACCAACAACTGAAAAATGCCACTGGGTAGATATTTTTCCTTTATATGGAAAGAAATTACTCTCCTTGCCAGAATACTGATAGTAGGAAGAAAAATTATGGCAATGTAGGAGCCCAAATGCTTTTGCTCTTACGGAGACATTCCTATTTCTGTAGTGCTTGTCATTCAAAGGTAATTGGTAATGTTGCTTGTATTTTGCGTGACTTTCTGAGACAGACAGCATTTTGCTTCGAGATGTGCATCTCTGTGTTCTGCATTACAGTCCCAAACTAGGATCCGCTGGAACTGTGTAAAATTTTGATTTTTGCCAGGGTGTGGGGAAGAGAGAGGGTGAAGATTTACTGTGGTATCATTGTATAATGGTAGGTGGGTTTTAGTTACAGTGGGTCCATGTTGGTTAAGAACAGATTCCTGTCTGAAGGACTTAGTGTAGTGGGTAAAAGCAGGAAGGACAAAACTAACTTGTAGAAGTGTATTTGGAGCCAGTTCACTGTATTTTAGTGATGGGAGGGTGAGGCAGAGAAACCTTTCCTGCCCTTTTCACTCAATAAGTAGGAATGATTAAAATGATGGGAGATAGGGGGTGAGAAGAGCTGAGAGGGAATTGGGCAACAGCAACACAAAACCAGAGTGAATGCCGATTCTGATGCTTTGTCATTGAGAAATGAACTTCACATTTTAGACGTAGCACTTTGTTTCCACAGACACCCTGACTGTACGCAATGGAAAACCAAAACACTACGTGAAAGGAATGCTAAAGGCCTGATTCAGACCAACCGGAGCAGGGAGACTTGTCTTGCTGTGGCTGTGCTGGTGTCTCTCTTCCTATATATGTATTTGCTGGAATGTAATTTTGTTCCTTGAGGCTCTCATGCTATCAGTTATAGCTGAGGTGTTTCTCCAGGGAGTCACATAATTCCATTTGGTGGCTGGATTTCAGAATTAAATGTTGTTTTCTTCATCAGTTTCTAATGTGCCAAATCAATCAGGTTTCCACATACTTAAATGAACTAATTCTACCAAGCAGTGTTAGTTATAATGAGATAACATAGAAAGAAAATATATAATGATGAGCAACATTGACCTGTCTTTACCTATCTTTAGTTAAGTTTGCAAGAGGATTTATCTCTTGCAGATTTGCAGCACCATTACAAAGCAAGCTATTTATTCAGTGTCTTTTGCCTGCTAATGATCTATTCTAAACCACTGCATTAAATGGATTTTATAAAACTTAGTTTAGCTGCTCCTGGCTGAAACGGTGGAGGTGCCTGGGAATGCAAAGGAGTGGGATGGGATATCTGCCTGTGTTATCCCGTTCCCAGGAAGCTGCTCCAGAGCTGCTGCAAACTCAGACAAATCACAGCTGTTAAATTTGTTTCTCCCTTCCCTTATCCTCTTTTATCTTAGTCTTTTTTGATACTTCAGTTAGTCTAAAAGTTTACATTACCCATTGCACCCTAAAGAGAGGGTGGTGTATGCAAGAATGACAATGTGCTTTTGCCCCTTTCATAAGTTTTGTGTTTGGGGTTCTAGTTGTGGAGTTAGAGGCACCCATACTAACACAGATTTCCTGGCTTAAAACAAGAGTTGGATGCAGTTAGTGTTTATTCAGATACAATGAAAATCAGTGCCTGAAGTCCTGTTAAAAATTAAGTGAACTCTGAGGCCCAGTACATAGGTATCAGTGGCTACTCTGGCGTTCCTGTGAGCCGTTGTCCACATCACAAAAAGCAGTGAAGAGAGGGGTGGAGGTACCTGCTGAAAAGGCAGGGATGTGGAATGGATGTGGAAATGAATGGCTGCCTGGAATAAAGCCTGAGAAACCTGAGAAGCCGACCTCCTTTGGGGAAATACTAAAAGGTGTGGAGCAACTTTCTAAGAGGTGGATTCAGCTGAATAGTCAGCCATGCTATTTGAGATGTATATGAGAAATCGGGAGGTTTGAGCAAGGAATTTGCTTTGGAAAACTGGGAAAATACCTATAAGAAGTGATTGAGAAGAATCCCAGATAGTAAGAAATTAGGAAATCTTAAAAATGTATACAACGTGTCTCACCCAGACATGTGCTAGATTCTCTTGGTTTTGGATGCTGAATTAATAGCAATTTGTCTACCTTTCTCCACTCTTCTAGAAGAGCTGTCAGCAAGGACAGTATCATGTGCTAAGCATCAGAATTAGAGATATAAACTGGCAAAAATTAAAGCATTCCAGGTATTTTGAAAACATTGAAAAAATGAAAACATTTTTTAAATGTTTTGATTACATCTTTAATAGAGAGAGAAAAATAAACCTGTTCTAAATTAAAGCATTCCTTTGAACCGTTTCCTATAAATGAAGCTTCATTGCATCAAAGCTTCCTCATGCTTCAGAATGTAAAAATAAGTTAGTAAAAGAACTGGGAAAAGTTGAGTTTGGGGTCTCTGCCCCTTGCGGTAAATGTTTTCTTTGCTCATAAAAATCACAGATAGGCTCATTTTCTCCTGTAAGCTGGCATTGCACCACGGAAGCTAGCTGCCTTTTGCTAGCTTATTGTTTTCTAAGAGACTGAAACAAATGTATTTTGTTTTTTAATGAACGCATATTTCCTGTAAAGTAGCAAATGTAGGAATGTGGTGATTGTAATTCTTCTAAAATATCTTGTAGAGATAATTCTAGTAAGGATGCTAAATTTGCTTAGCTCCAGCACCAGGCATATCTGTAGCGACTCCCTGCGTTCAGCATTTACGCATATATATGTAGCACTTATTACAATGTTTACATTTAAGACAACTGAAAGTTGTAGCCTAACATACCTGTTTTAGAGCAGCTGTGCATTCAAAGCGATCCAGTTCAAGGTCTCAGTTTTCATTGCAAAACAGAATCTTTTTGCTTTGGATGGAGATTCACTTTAAAAAGTATGGCAATACAAGTAAGCGTGACTTCATAATTATTTGACATAATTTAGATGCAAATGAGGACTTCACATTCTGGCAGTCATGCCTTTGTTCTCATTCTCAGTTCAGTGGATTTCATCAACATATAATGTGTCCTTTTCAAGGTCATTTTGGGAGGGGAGGATTGAGTTCCATTATCCAGCCCGTTTTTACTATAGCCATGCAAGGCCAAAACAATTCTTTCTGGGAAAGCTTGTTGTCAGTGGAAGCTGCAAGTGTTCTTCCCCCTTCCTTCTGCCAGCAGTGAATTTCATTCTTTGAGTTTTATTAAATACCACATGCTAATGTCTTAATTGCAAAAATAGTTGAAGGCCCCAGTAATGAGGCGTGGAATCTCTAACATGCAGGTTGTCAGCTAAATCCATTCCACAATGAGAGTAATTTAAAGACACTTCAGTCGGCTTCCATTGTGAAATGATGGGGATTTATGTTTACTCTCGAGAAAACAAGAGTTTCCTTTTTTTATTCATAAATAACAGTGTTCACTCAGTGCTTCAGTAAATGTGGAGATGAGGCCAAGGAATAAATGGGAAGAAAGTAACGCTAGGCCTGATCTCTTCAGGTCTGTTTAGAGCTAATTGGCAGGACAATATGTACATATTCATAGCACTAGTTTTGTGGAGGATTATCTTGGGTTGTCAGGTTGGCATTTTCACAACTGTTTCATTTACTTTGAACCAGAAGTCAGGGATCTGACTAAGCAAGCAGCTCACCTGGAAGCTTTCAGGACGTATGACTGGAACAGAATCCTAGTTTTCTGCAAAACTGTGATGGTAGACTGAAAGCTGAAATGATTTGAACGGGTAAAATGAAAAGTTATGATGGCAAATAAATGTATTTTCTTTGATTTTCCTTTATTGCAAAAGAGATTTTTAATTTTAGCAGTACTGTTGTCTCTGCTGGGTTGATTAACTAGAGCAAGTTGTTTGCTATTCTTGCATCAAGGATGGTTAAGTATTCTTTCTGTGTCAAATGCAGTAAACACTGTCAGCAGTAATTATCTGGGATTCTGAATCTGTTCTCTGCTACCTACTTGTTGCTGATCACTGAAAACAAAATAAATTCAATATTCTCATGCAGGCTGAGTATGAGATATGACTTGATAGCAGGGCTTTGCTTTGAGTGTTCAATGTGTGGGGCAGACATGAAACGAGGGTGATGCATGCCTCACTCTGTTCTTTTAGAAGGGTCTTGATCAGTTTGGATTTATTGTTTTTATGCAAGCATGTAAAAAACCTCTTTTAGATGCTTTTTCTTACCTTCATTGACCTGGACACTGGGCAAAGTTCCAGGTGGGGGAAGAAACTTTTTATGAGGTGTTCTAAAATGGTTCCTAGGGGTCACGTCATTTGGACTGTCCAGAACCTTGGAAAATGATGTTGCGCTTAAATTTTTGTGGCTTGTGATACTGAGGTTGAAGAGGACTGTACCTGAGCACTTGCTGAAATGACGAAACCTGGGTGATTACTGAAGCTGTGCAAAATACTTCAGTGATGCCACCAAGGGCACCAGTTTGTTGTTTACACTTGTACATTCAGCTTTCATGAGTTCAGTATTTGGCTGCTTGAAAATTCAGGCAACAAATGGCAAAAGGAAAAGAAAATACTGAGGTTAGGTCATCTCTCATTTTACTGGTTTAAAGATACCTTAATAGCCAGTCTGAGGAACAGTTAGGTTGAAACCTGTTCTGCCTTAAGCTGGTTCAAAATCAGGGTGCTATAATGAACTGTCTGATATCCAGTCTGCCATCTTGTTTTAAGTAAGCACCTTTTTTTTGTGGTTTTGTTTGGTTTTTTGTTTTTCATTTTTTTGTCTATACCTGGGAACCATATATTCCTCTTACTTAAGGCTATTTGCTCACATTCGCTCTCATTTTTATTTTAAAATAAAATGTGTTACCTCAGTAGGAGACTGTGATGGCTCTACTACTGTACACTTTCTGTTATAGGTTGGCTGTGATCGCAGCAAAAACCTGGTGGGTATTTGTGGAGAAAAAAATTTCCAGGCTTTTGTCTGTGATGCTCTGTCGGTGCCAATCCGCAGTGGTTCTTGTGACGCCTGCATCTCTATTGCTGTAATCCACCATTTCTCAACAGCGGTAAGTCACCCCTCTCTGTGCTACACTGTACTGTTGTATTGCTGTGCAGAGCTACTAATATGAGAAAAAACTGCTAGTTTGGGCTCATGGAAGCGAAAGGGGAGAATAAAACCCGGGGGCGGGGGGGAACAGAAGGTTTGCACTTAGTGTAAACAGTTGTCAGAGCAGAGTTAAGCTGTTGTGCTGCTGCTGTTTCTTAAACTTTCTCTTCATATTCTGCCTCTGCTTGTCAGATGCCGTAGCTTCTCCTGGCACTTTGATCTAGGTGTTCGTGTTTCATTTCTGTCTGCTTACAATTAATGACACTGAAGAAGGGGGCTCTGCTTTGGGAGTCAAGAGAGATTGACTCAGATATTCAGCAGATCTCAGGGTTTTTTTTCTTTATGCCTTCATTGTCCATCTGCAAAGAACAACAGGGAGGTACTTGCTAGTCTGCTGTATCTCTGGGCTGTGTAAGGTTCTCCTGGCAGGAACTCTGCGATTCTATCAAGCTCCTAGACAAAGGAGCCATAATCTGAGGTGGGGCCTAAGGGAATGTTTCCAAATGCAATATAAAAAGTAGGAAGAAGTCTGTTTTGGAGGAGGCTGACAGATCTTTGTTTGGGTGGTCAGAGGACCTGTGTTTAAGCTATAAATCTGATTGCTTCAGCTGAAAACTTAGGGTATGTATCATCAGGTATGGTAGATCTGAATCTGGGATTTTAGATATTGAAAAACCTTCTTGAAGAGGTGTGTGTGATTTCCAGCTGGGCTGATATGTCCAAGAAATCCTGGTCAGCACAGCACTGTTTTCAAATGGACAGAGAATTGTGTTCAGGAAAATGTCTTGGCTTGCACATAGTGATGGGCTATATTAGGAATGAAAATGAATAGTGGGAAAAATTCCTCTGATTTTTATAGTATCTTTTTGGGGGGAGGGGACAGTAAGGAGGAATTGCTGCCATTCCATTCTCCTGTCTTTCTGTTTATGTACTAGCTTTGCACCTTGTTTTTCCTTTATAGGAGAGGAGACTGGCTACTATCCGTGAACTAGCTCGGCTTCTAAGACCTGGTGGAATGGCACTCATTTATGTCTGGGCAATGGAACAAGAATACAAAAACCAGAAGTCTAAATACCTTAAGGAAAAGAATGGTAGTAAAGACGAGGAGGAAATCAATACTGGCTCGGCCCAGAGACCGCTTAGTGATCAAATGCCTGATAGCAACAAACAAAACTCAGCATGTTCTGACCGACTCCTTAATGACTTGAAGGATGAAGGCTGTGATGCAAAACCAGTCGCACACTCCAGACTGCCTGTTCACACTAACCGAACCTCCTTTCACTCTCAGGATTTGCTGGTTCCCTGGCACCTGAAAGGTGGCGCTAAAAAGAAAGGGGAAAGTGTTGATACAGTGGTGTTTCCAGCTGGCTCTAAGGAATCACAAGAACTCAGCCCTGTTTTCCACCGTTACTATCATGTGTTCTGTGAAGGGGAGCTGGAAGCAGCATGCAGATCCCTGGACTGTGTGAGGGTTCAAAAGAGTTATTATGATCAGGGAAACTGGTGTGTGGTTCTAGAAAAGTTGTAGGCTGTGGTGTTTCCTCCACTACCTGTGGTGTTTTGTTTGGTTGTTTTTTTTGCAGCGTGAAAGCTATTTTTAATGCAGGTTGCGGCTATTACCTCTTTTAAAATAGCAGAATAAAGCTCGTTTATTTAGTTAATAACAGTAACTATCACTGTGTGCATATATTAACAAAATAATGGCCAAACTCAGATACTACCTCTGCAGAGCATTTATTTTACTTTTGTGAGTTACAGCAAAGAAGATTCAGTGGGAAAACGCTGGCCATGGAAATCAGTAAGGCCAGTGTTGAGCTTTTAATGACAAAGGTCCTGGATCCTTCTTCTCTTACACCAGTTTATGATGGTGTAGCTGTAGTGGCCTCCCTTCAACCCACAGCTAATTGGAATGGAGCTCTGGGCAGGAAGGGTAAAGCTGTTTGCTGTATAAAACTGTGGGTAAGGGAGGAGGGAATGAATGGCACATGGAGCAGTTTATCTGAAAAGTCAAAACTGCCTAAAGTTGTTTCTTTGGTTGTTTTTTTTTTTTTGTGTGTGTGTGTCTGTCAGGGTAACAGATCTCTTTCAGCTTGGAATTTACTCTCTTTTCTTGGTCATGGTACTAATGATTTCTTCAAGGGGAACTGGAAAGCCAGTGGGACCACAGCCCTTTTTCTCTTCCTTAACCCTCACGCACCCACAATTCATGCTGTCACTCCCCAGATTGGTCTAGTGTTGCTTGAAGCTCCTCTGAGATGTGAGGTTGCCCAGCTGCAATACCCTGACCAGCTCTGCTGATCACCTGCCTTCCTGTGAGCGCAGGGTTGTGTGCCTGCAGCACTGAGGCCCATGGTGTGGTGCCAGCTCAGTTGCCCCTGGGAAAAAAAAGAAGAAACCAGGAAAAAGATTAACGTGAGGGCAACATTGATGCAAATTTTCTGCAGGGTGGTTTCAATCCCTAAATATTGGCGGTGGAACAATTTTTATTTACTGTACTTCAGAAGAACAAAGAAGTGGAGTAGAGGGGAACTGATGCTGGGCTAGCTGACTCACAGCAGCCATTGCTGCTGCTGCCTGCAATGACTAGCACAATTTATTTAATAGCTCTGTGCCATCAAAAGAGCATGCCACCTGCAGTGCATTTCTAGAATTAAAATATAATGGACTGGCTTTTGCACAGTGGGTGGCTGCTGCTGCCTCTGAAAACCAGTACTGCTAGGCTGTGCCTTCACTGCCCTTTTCATTGATTCATCACCTGTAGTTGTAGCAAGATCTATGGTATAGGCAGGTCGCTGCTGCCGTAACTAATGGCATCTGAACTGAGGTGCCCATCCTGAATCATGGGGACTCAGAGGACAGCTGTGTGTCCTTGGCTACTCCTGCCAGCCTCAGACTTGCAGATTAAAGGGGTTGCTGTGCTTGCAGCCTGTTTCTAGTCACCATTCACCATTTTTCCTAGGGTCTGCCATCCCCTCCCCATGCCCCCTCCCCGGCATATAATGGAGAAAATCTGAGGGGAACAACAGTGGTAAGAGAGGAGCTTGCTGCCGCCACAATTCATCTGGCCTATGCCTTGCTCGCTATCTGCTTCCAAAGAGCCTTTGGGGAAGGAGATCTCATTCCTCAGCTACTTGTTGTCCGTGTAGCAGCAGCCCTGTCCTAGCTGATGTCTTTGGGACACAGGGAGGCAGAGGGGCATGTCCATGGCAGATGAGCCTTCTTGGGCACGTTCAGGAGTTGGTTTGCACACGTTCAGTAAATACCACATACCTGGGAAGTGTTGGACTTCCCATACATGTGCACTCTGGCTCTTTGGGTATGCCGCACAGGTAGTGAGTGTATGCAGGAGGAGCCTTCCTTTCTCCTTGATAACATCAGCGGTCAGGCTGTTGGGCGTTGCCAATCAAGACCTCATGATATGAGCAGGCCCTGGTATCGTCAGGGGAGACAGGGTGCTGGAAAGTGAAGAACTAACACTCACTATCGATCGTGCAGTTTCTATCACAGGAGCAACTCACTGACACAGCGCTCTGGGTGTGCAGGTATGCAGGAGAAGGCAGTTGTCACTCCAAGCCTTGATTCACACAAGTCCAAGATGGGAAGCAGAAACTGAGTCCAAAGAGTAAAGTTAACTTCACTATTAGGGAGAGATGGAAATGTGATCCATTCCCCAGCTGCACTGCAGGACCAGGCTACCAGCTTAATCTTAAAACATTTATAGAATAGCAAACTGTTCTTTTCCCATCTCCAGTCAACTGCCTCCTCCCTGCCCTTGCTTGGAGCAGGGCTTCCCCACGCTGCCAGAGCAAGAGGGGCTAACCGTGGCTCTTGCGGTGAGCGTGGAGGTTCCCATTCACTAAAGTGTAGCCCATGGGCAGTGATCGCATGTGTTTGATATGCAGTAGGGCTGCTACCTGTTCTCTGGCTCTGCTGTTTGCTCCTCCTTTGCCCCTTTGTCTCTTACCAATCATTGGTTTTGCTGTTTCCTGTTTTCCTCCTCCTCCTTTGACCTAGAGGGGAACTTGCTTGTCCTTGCTTCTGCTGCCAGCGGACATGCTATGGGCAGAGGGTGGCCCTTGGAAGACATGCAGGAGAGTGCTATTCATGATGGTTACCATGAGTAAATGGCAACACTGAGTAATATATACTCAAGCTAAGAAAACTTAAGGAAATATGGCATATCAGCTGTGAGACCCAAGTTGTTATTTTACTTGGCGTTACATACTGCCGAGAAACCTGCCTACTAGTTATTACAAGTGCATTGTGTTCTGCAGGGGTGCCCCAGTGTGCTCTCTTCCCCCTGGGATGCTTCCCAGGAAGTTGCATTTCCCACTGGGGCCTGGTGTTCAGAAGGACCCTGCATGACACAGTTTTGCATCGAGGCCCCTGAGCTAGCTTCAGTACCGGGACGCTATGTTTGGGTGCAGCAGTGCACCCAGTTCCCAGTGGACTGTGGCACTGGAGCTAGCCCAATGGCTCCCTGTGTCAGTGTGTCACTGGTGACAGAGGGTAGGGACAGCCTGTGTTGGGTGTCTGTGCAGTGATTAACTCACTAGATTGGGCTGCCTATTATTTCTGATTACCATGGATCACATTCGTGTAGGAGGACAGCATTTCTTAAGCTCTTTATCTGCATGGCTCTGCGTTTGTTGGTGCCCGGATTCCTGCTGAGTAGCTGCTGTTCCATTTGCCTGTAGGTGCATTTTCCGTAAGGATATACAATGTGCTGGCAAGAAGCATGGACACTGCTTGAAACAGTCCAAAGTGCTGCTGTCACATCTTGTATGACAAATTAGGAATCGGGTATGTGGTAGTGCTCAATTACTGAACATACTCTTGTTCTGACTGGGGAGAGCACAGAGGTGCTGCTTCTGAATTAACTGCTGGCTCTGAGCTGGGCATGGGGTTAAGTGGTGTTCTAACCTAGGGCTCAAATGCACCAAGTGGACATATACCCTGAACTGTCGAATGTGGACTTCATGTAACAAAGTGAACTACTTTTCTCAGGCCCTGTGGCTCCCCCAAAGCTCTGCTGCTTCCTTCAGCTTCCCTGGTGGAGGCAGCACGAGGCAGTGGCTGGTGTGGCATTAAGCACTCCTTGACTGCCGAGGCTGATTAACATAATTTCTTGACTGCTGCATAAATGAAGAGGTCAGATTCCCTCTTTCACCAGTTCTATGGTGAAGCACCTGGGATGCCTGAGGAAGGGTTATACTTTGCTATCAGCCTTCCAATACCATCGGTATTCCTGCTGTGAGGTAGTCCTTTCAGCCAGCTGCTTTTAGCTAAGTCACAGCAGCATTTCCCACCTGTTTCACCCTGACCCAGAGTAGAAAGTGTTGCTCTCCCTGTCCCGGGCAGGCCAGAGGTGGTGGGTCTTAGCTGGTCCTGGTTCTGGAAGGGGGTTCTGGGCATGGGGAATGCTGGCCTGGGCAACGCTGATGTGTGGGTTGAGCATGCAGTACATAACTTGTTACCAAAGAGGGTTTTCCCAGTGTTTCTGAGGGTTGTGAGCCTGAGGCTGGGCCCAGGAGCACGTCAGCTCTTCAAAGACATTAGAAGAGTTAAAAGAATTCTGACATCCTCCGAGGCCTGGAAACATTATGAAATATTTCTTTGATTAAAGTCAGGCAGTCTGTTCAGATGCTCAGAGAGGAATGAAATGGTGAAGGAGAAAATGACAAGGGAGGACATCAGGTAGATGTTAATAAAACGTATTGCAGAGGTTTATCAAGGAGCTCATTACAACACAGAATTACGTGCCACCACAGGTGCCCTCCGCAGTACTCACTTGCCCCATTTTACCTCCTGGAAGTGTAACGAGCTGAAGCTTTTTAAGGTCAACAGTTGGATTTAAATGTTACAGGTTTCACAGTGCAGTGGTTTTCATAATACTAATGTTCCTTTTTTGGCCTTATTTAAATAACAAATGTGCTTAAATGGTTATTCATTTGCAGTGCAGAAGATAAAAGGGAAAGCAGAGCTCCATGCAGGTATGACCTGTGCTGGGAATGCCAATGCCTCTCCCGCAGCAGTCCTCCCCCATGTCCCAGTCATCCTCAGAGTGCCCCATTGCACCCGGGAGTGGGGAGGTGGCAAATCCTGCTCTGGCCCAAATCCAACTCTTAGTTTAGCTCTGGTCTTAGCAGGCAAATGTCTGGTGGTGTGACCAGAGGTGGCTGTTTGTTCTGGGGGTCACTGTCCCCCTTGCTCCCAGCCTCATGTTCCAGGAACCACCAGGCCACCCCACCTTATCCTGCACCACAGGCCTGTCTGTTGATGTGTTGCACTGTCCTGCTTTGACAAAACAAATGCATCAGAGCATTTGTGTGCTTAAAGCTAGGCATACAATTTGTGATTTGTTTTCCCAGGGGCAGACAAAAAAAGAAAACCTGCAAAGCACTGAGGACTTCTCTTAACTTCATAGAGGTCCTTCAGACTGATGTCCTGGTGCAGCGATGCCAATGGCAATACTCCCCCAGACCTCAGAGAGGCTGGATTTCCCTGGGAGTGCTCAACTTAAGGGAGGGACTTAGGACAGCAGATGGCAAGGGACAACACACTGACTCAGTTGCTTTGCTTACTGAGAGCCCTGAAAAGCTGTGTGGGGACCACAGCTTCTCTTCAGAGACCTCGAAGGACTGGCCTTGGCAGAGTGAGCAGAAGGTGAGCTCATACACTGCTCCTTAAGGCTGTATGAACTCAGCATAGGGGAGAGTGCAGTGGGAAAGGCAATTTCCCCTGTTTTGGAACTTCTCCAACAATTTTAATATGATGGAGCAATTCTTGATAGATTTATATGTCAGTCCTTGATCAAAGCATCAAAATCTACTTGAGAACCTATTTCTGGTGAAGCTTCCAAATGGTCATTCTAAGAGAATATTTAGTTCTCTACTGAGCAATAGAGGTCTCAAGTTTGCTGCTTGCCTGTTTTTTTGATTTTCTGTTTGGTGTTTGTTTTTTCAGAACTGTTTCTCTCTCTTCAGTGGAGTTTGTCAAGATCTTTATTTTTATGTGCACAACAATTTCCAACATGATTTTACTGAAATCTGTGACAAAAAATTTGTGGATGTGTTTAGAGACGTTCTGCATGTGGGGAAAAAAATGCCATTTCCCTGTGCAAAAGACAATACAAAAAAACTTTACACTTTCATTTTAGGTAAATTCTTTGTTTATCAAACATGAAAATAAAAAGCTGATACAGAAAAATCCCAAGTACTCTCCCCTGTGACAAGCTATGCTTAAGCTTTTGGACTGGCTGTTTAGTCTGTTTTTTCCCATTATATGTCAATCTGGGAGGAGTCTCAATGTGCAGCCCACAAATTTCCCTTGTTACTGGGGTCTGTATTTCTGCAAATTGCAGAAAATGGAGTTTGGTTAACTTCTCTGCCTCATCTTCTGTATGGTTAATAGTATGTACTATCTTGCCCCCTTATTTGTCTCCTTTGCAGGGCTGCCTAGAAAATACTGGAGCAGCGTGCCTGTCCCACTGCTGGGTGACTGCTTGCTCCCCTCATCTGTATCCCTGTTTCCTTCTGCCTTGTTTTGTACATTCTCTGAGGCATGTGCTCTTTGTGTTTGTGTAGTGCGAGAGCAGCTGGCTCCTTCTCTGCAGCTGTTTTTCACATAGGGTTTGGTTCTACAGGTGTGTTCCTCACCAGCAAAGGCAAACTGAGATGTGTCCTCTCTTAAGCTGCAGGTCCCATCCCTCAGCTATGCTGAAAACTCCGTGTGAGTTGGCTGCGTGGAGAAATATTGTATGAGCTATGTGATTTGTAGGAGGAAATATGTCTGAGAGAGATGAGATTGTCCCAGCTTAAGGTTCTTCCATGGATGTGTACTGCAGATCTGTGTACTGAGGGTCCGGATGGCACAAGATGGTATTTGACCCCCTCCCAAGCTTTTGCTTTGCCTAATCTCTGCTTAGTTTTTACAAGTGTATTGACATGTTTATAATACACTTTTTTAAAGTAGTGACAGCTGAATTACAAACCATCAACACACACGTTGCTGTGTTAGCAAACAGCATTCCAGTTACTCTCTTCTGGAAAAGCTATTGCATGGTAGGAAATGTCAAAGCAGGATGAGGACTTAGGAAGATGTGCAGTTCGGAAGAATCTGCCAGGTATTCAGCCTTTAATCCTGCAGTCTGCTCTTAATAGACAAAGCAATTTATCTATGCAAGAGGTGCAGATATTTAGTCAAGGTCTTTTCTCCCAATTTATGTACTCAGAGTGGTTTGAGAGGTACAGGAACAAAATGTCTGGAGCTGAGGATAATTCATCCTTGTCTCAGACACATTGCAGACTTGTTCAAAGGGGCAGTATTTTAGTGATGGATTGACAAACAGAATGGTAGGCTGACGCCAATGCAAAGAGAAACCAGCAGTAGTTCGTGTTGAAAATAAAGGATCTCCCGGGCAGAATGACACTATTTATACTGCACCTGCATGATGGGTCCAAATCAGGCCTGGCTGTTGATACAGGGTGCATTTCTCTAGCCTGAACACAGGTCTCTCACATCCGTCCATGCTATGACTGATGCATGATTTGATCCAGGAAAGCTCAGGGTATCTCTGAGCTTCAAGAAGGCTGAAGACACCTGCTTTTGAGTTGGGTTATTTGTTCTTCCGGCAACAGCCGTGGCCTCAGCTCTCTGTGGCTCAGGCGAATCACAGAAAGTCAGATTCCCCTAAAACTCTTCTGTGCCCAACTCGTAGTCACTAAGCTCAAGAACTGAATTTACAGTCCCGCGTATTCTTCTGTGCTCCCTCAGAGACAGAGGCATGGTTTCAATACAAGGGGTTGTAAATAGGCGGAGGGTACTTCTATAAGATGATTAATATTTGGGGTCAAGAGCTCTGAGAAGCTCTTGACATAAGGGCTTGGTCTCCCGTCTCCTGTTATGTATTTCTACAGCATCGCACATGGTGAAAACAGAAGTGGACCATGCTTTGCAGGGAGGGCTTAGTCCCATGGAGCTGTGATAGGGTTGCCTTGAGAAAGGGCTGCCTCCTGAGGCTTGGGCACAGGTTTGAAATGTAGATAGGGGGTAGATGAAGAGCTGCTTAGTGATGGGAATACACAAAGCAGAACTGTGAGGACCTTGTGCAAACGCTCAGGCCTACAGGGCTATTGCATGGGAAATTTTCTCATTGCAATTTTATATGTGCATTATTTTGGATCTATCTCCGTCTTCCCTATTTCCATGTTGCTAAGAATCAAGGTGCAACACACACTTGCTAACTGGACAGCTCGTTCCTTTCAGGGTCAGGTGTACTTGAACCAGCTTTTGTTTTGTATCAGAGTCAGAGGTGGTCAAGTAAGAGGCCCCAGGAAGCACATTTGAGCTCTGGAGTGGCTGTGAAATAAAGGCTTTAGAAGAAAGAGCACATCATATTTCAAAACTGACAGAAGTAAAGGGCATGGGCATGAGGGCTCTGTGGAGTTGCTTTGTTTTGATGTTTTCTGTTTAAGCACTGACGAGGGGGAGGACCTGCAGCAATGTGCATGGGGACTTGCGCTCTTCTGAGCTCACCGGGGAGCTTCCTGGTCTGCGTAGTGTTGTGGGGAAGATCACTGTACTGGTGTGTGTGTAGACAGAGATGCAGAAATGTAGTTTTTCTTGTGATGCTTCTGTCCCTGCTTGGAGTCAGGTGGTTGAGAAGGATGTTTGCTCTCTTTCTAGCTGTGAAATGAAGCAGCTTGTAGAGAGGGGCTCCCAGCTGGGTCTGTTAGCTCAGTGGTCTGAGAAAGACTCTGAGACAGAGGGACTTGCCTGCAGGATTGCATCTTTGATTTTCCTGGAATATGGTAAAGACTGAGCTCACAGCCTAGGTGTCCAAGAGAGATGGTCAGGGAAGTGGTGTGATGCTATCAGTGGGAAGGAATCCTGTTCATGTTTTCGGAAGGGGAGGACTTACCTTCAGGTGTGGAAGGAAAATTACTTTTAGAGTAGTCGAATTTGGAAAGACAACTTTTGCTACTGCTAGGTTGCCTGACCTCATTACTTGAGTTGCTTTGTTCCCTGGTGTTAGGGGGTCATGAGCAGATATGCCCAACAGCAACTGGTCAAGTTTAGCAACGACAAATGCAAAGTCCCGCTCCTGGGGCAGAAAATAACATGCATTGGCACAGGCGAGGGACTGACTGGCTAGGTGGTATTTCTGCAGAAAAGTTGGGTTCCTGTTTGACAACAGCTGACATATCAGCCCTGGGATGTGGCCCAGAGAGCTTGTGCAGTCCCTGGCCTTGGAGATTTTGAAAATTTAGTTGTGCAAAGGCCTGAGCCACTTGGTTGGATTTTGAAATTTGTTCCACTTTGAATGTAGTTGGACTATGTGAGCTCCCAAGGTCCCTTCCAACCCAAATTGTTCTGTGACCACAACTAACCTCCAACTTTTTCTTATTTTTCCCCTGGCTGTTGTCAGCAAATTGCTCACCAGCGTGGTTCCCTCACTGCTCCCTCTGTGTCTCTATTTCCCGTATTTCAGACTGATGCTCTTCCCATGGCTACTGCTGGCATGGCAACGCCAGCAGTTTGCTGCAGCAGGGAGGGGGCAGCACAGGGAGCAGCAGAAGGGGGGCGAGAGCTTCCCATGCTGTTCATGGTATGATGCCCTGCAAAGGTCCTTCCCTGCTGCAGGGGACAGGTGCTGGCAGTCTGGCACAGGACCAGGGTTTGAAGGGCATTGTTGAAGTCAAGGGAGAGAAAGAGAAATATTATGGAGCAGTGGGAGGGAAGAGGTGATGCCTTCTCTGTCTGCTTCTCTCCCCTTATTGTCACCTGCTGTCACATCCCAAGCTTCTGGAACAGGTGGGCATGGGTGGCACATACCATGAGTACTTAATGCGCTTTCATTCTGCCCCTTGTCTTTGCACTTTTCTTATGTGAAAAGGTATCCAGACTTAAAAACTGCAAAGAAATGGCCACCTCTAATATTTCTAAATGCATCTTTCCCTGAAATTACTCCACAAGGATAAAGACAGCAACTTGCAGTTTTACCTGGATCTTTCTAATTTCCTGTGGGTGTAAATACCTGTGATGGCCCTTGGTGCAGGGAATTTCACCTGGTACTTTGTGCTTAGGGTTGGCTTGGATGCCACCGGGCTGGACTTGTGTGCCTTCAAGTTCCTCCTAGGCTGAGCAGACTGCCTTTGTGGGGCTGTAAGCAAGACCTCCACTGGCCTTAAAAGTGCCAAGCCATGAAGCAGCGCTGTGTTAGCACAACCAGCATGTACACGAGGTGGACCTGCTTCCTGGGAAAACGCAGGATCTCCCTCAGCTGGGAAGCTGCCACACTTACCCTTGGGCTGAATCAGGCAGGTAGATTTGAGACCCAGCCTGGCACTGCCTTCTGCCCAAGACTGCCATCCACAGTGGGATGCCAGATCCCTTCTGCCCGATTTAACCCCAGGAGAGGGAAAATGGCTGAAAATCCCACAGGGAGAGAAATGTCCCATATGGCATTAAGTTAGATGTCTGTATCTCCCAAGCACAGGGTCAAGACACCATCTGAAGTCCCTTTAGGAAGTGTGGCCATTTGCCATGGGCCACCAGGCTTGTGCTGCATCTCTGGGGGTGGCTGGTTGAGGACCTGGTCTTCACAGTTTGTCTTTTGCAGAGGCATGTGGTACTTCAGATAATAGGGCTACAGACTTTGCAAAGGTTTCTTGACACCCATATTATGTTGAATTATGTGAGAGGCAGAAGGCAAAATACAATCTTTTTTTCTTGGCAACAGATCCTTTCAGTGCTATAGCATATTTTCAGAATTTAGGCAACGTCCTCTGAAATGTCCTCTGGTAGGAAGAGTTTGTGTGGTTTTCCGCTCTACAGGAAAATGTAGAGCAGATAGAACCAGCCTGTTGTGCTAGACAAACACATCTCTCTGCCTATTCCTGATCTGAGACTGAATTGTGTTCGAAGTCAGGTTGGATGGGGCTTTGAGCAACCTGATCTAGTGAAAGATGTTCCTGCTCATGGCAGGGGGTTAGACTAGATGATCTTTGAAGGTTCCTTCTAACCCAAACCTTTCTATGATTACAAATTCTCCCATTATGACCTGATTCCTTGTTTTGCTCCTGAGGCAACTCTAGTATTGCTGTCCCACTGCAGGCAAGCTGGAACAAAAGTGCTTTCCCCCCATTTCATCCCGTTTGTCCAGGTCTGGTCTGTGTGCCAGCTAATGGCCATGAGTTACTGCCTCCTTTTTAAACAGGCACAGTGGTGCTCCTTCGCATAAAAAGTAAAGCCACCAGGACAGTGGTTGAACATACAACCAGCTCAGAAAGAGAGATCGGAATCCATACAGTGTCATGTTCCCCAGACCCTCCCTGCTATTACCAGAACAAATGAGGAGACAGCAAAGAACTTGTTTACCTCGTCTAATACAGACTAAGGTAAAAATGAACTTTCAGTGGACATTTGTGTGCATATATTTTTCTTAAGTGGTTAGCGAAAACATCCCTGGCAACTCTTACCATATGTGTTTACAAGATGCTATGTTGGAAGTTACTGCCACATCTGGATGGTGTCAGCTGAACTAGATTTAGCATTTTGCATTGCAGCTACTTGCTGCCACTACTACCAGTGCCCTGGGTCTCAGTGCAGTGTCAGAGAGATCCAGAAAAGGAATGAAATAGCTCAACTACGTGCTTAGGTTTTGACTTAAGCATGGCTGTAGATCCTTTTTTAAAATTCTTCAGGCTGCTGCTGCTCACTTTCTTGTACTAATTGTCACTGGGGGGATGTTTTATTTTTTAAAGACATATTTGAATAGGGACTGGGAGAGTAAGAAATGGGCAAAGATTCTGCTAGTCTGACAGTTTTAGTTTCTGAAATGCAGTAGAGGATTGTGTTGCTGCAAATTGAGGGTAAAAGAGGAAAAAGAAGATGGTTTTATGCCATATTACTCTTCTGCCCTCTCCACCACCTTTTCCTTGTTCTTAAAGGGCTGTTTTAGTCAATCACAAGGTTGCCACAAAGTCAAGGTCTCCAAATGTCACTGTCTTATGGGCTGGAAAAATTAATAAGTAATTTGTTGCAGGCAATATTGTGCTTTGCTGTTCTTCCTGGTCCAGATTGGACTGCAGGGACCATGGGGGTTTGTGTCTGCAAGCTGTTCTGCATGATCCTCTGGCCAGCCTGTTCTGCCTGCAAAGATGGGGGGAGTCAGTGCTAAATTGTGCTAGTTAGCAGGAGTTTTGGTAATGCAAATGTGCAGCCTAACCCTCTGAACTCTCCCATATCCCTGCCCCATGTATATGTACAGGTAAGATTAAAGTGTGCACCTTGCTACTGGCTTTTGACTGAGAGAGTTGATTGCCATCACATCCGTGTTGATACTGGATATAAGGTAACTAACTCTCATTTCAGTCTTTAAGAGGTGTAAGGCAGTGTAGGAAATCAGGAAGTTGCCTTAACATACTAAGATGGAAAAGCAGAAAGACTATAACAACAGGTTATAGGGAAGGGCTTGGTGAATAGAAAATACAATTTAATATCAATAGAGGATGACAGCAGAGAGTGGAGACTAATAGCGATCAGTGAAATGGTGTGATGCCTGTGGGAGTAATTAAAGTAAATGTCTATCAGAGATATTAAATATAGGCTAGAAAAACAGAAAACAGCAATCACTCTGAGTGATAGCAAGCTGCTGGTGTGCATACAGGATGAAGAGAACTTCTGAAAATGATATGGAAAGTCATCTATGTAGGTAAGTCTCTCCTGAGCAGAGCTCAGACATGCTCCATATAAAGTAGATGGCAATAAGCATGTCTGGGGAACTGGGTGCCAGAAATTAATGTCATGCAGCTGTTGCTGCATACAGCACATGTTCTGAATTGTACAAAGTATTCCCCTGACAGTATGGGAAATTCTGGGTGGATGGGGAGCTGCCCCAACCCTTACGTTATGAGAGATTTAGAATGATAACATTTTCCATACATTACAAGATTTTCAGGTTTACCAGAATCTGGATGAGTTTCAATCTCCGAATTTCAGTTCAGATATGTTATACCAGTAAGTATCACTGAAACAGTTTCCATTTGCAAAGGGAAGATGGTAAAGATTTGTCTAGAAATACTAAAGAAGATTAATAGTTATTGTCTCCAGTGTGCTTTGGTTTGTGTATTTATCTTGCTGCCACAATTAAGAATTTCTTGTCATTATCACTTTCTGTGTGTCACTATGGTTTTCTGTAATTTATTGAGGAGAAAAGAGGGAAAGACATTTCATTCATCATTGCAAATATCTTTTATGTGTGTTAATGCGCTTTATATGAAGTGATTACACTGACAACAATAGCATTTGGACCCTAATTTATTATGCAAATAACTTGCCCTGCATTAACTAATGTGTGTCCTCCTACCCCAGTTGTCTTACTCCAGCGAGCTGCACAGATTATAGTCATTCATGTCAATGCATGTAGTCACTGAAACCCTGAATTTGTTGTTTGCTTTTATTTTATGGGAAATTTTTGCATGCAGATGGGTTGCTGCAGTGATAAAAGTCCTACGTAAAATCATGGGCTGCTAGGAAAATTTAACACCTTTCACAAAATGTCATTTGTTTTATACTTGTTCAAAGGAAGGGGGGGTTTAAGGTTCCTGTTGTACTTATGCACTTGCAGCAAGCCACTACTGGGGTGTAAATACTGTAAAATTGTTAGAAACTTTGCAATGATTTTAAGCTTTTTTAGAGGTAGCCTTGTTTAAATCAGTCTAACCTGTGACTGTCATAATATCAGATATCTGATATTGTGTGAGTTGACTCTCAAAACTAGATATTTTTCCTGTCAACCATACTTTGAAGATCTGAGGATAATACAAGAAGGAAGCTAGAGACAATCAGGTGGGATTTCTTGTCCTGGCTGTTTCTTCTTCCCTTTGCTTCCAGTAAATAAGGTGGTCTACGCATTTTATTTAAGACTTTATCTAAAGCCTCCTGGGACTTGATGGTGATTTGGCCCTCTGACTTCTGCAAGCTCTGGATCAGGCTCTGAGGAAGTGTTTGTAGGTCTGAGGGCATCAGGACTGCACTGTAGGCAACCCCTCCATACAGGCAGCTTTATGGAGGTATGTCTGGGCACTGACTGGACAGAGACAGCTCTATGATATGAAACTTGTCCCTCCCCCTTAAGCAGGCTATACCTATCCTTTACCATTAGAAACCAGCGACCCCAATCGACAGAAGTAGTTTTTCCTTTGATTTTACAAAAGCAAAGGCAAGAAATTTCCAGTGAGCAAGCAAATAAGGTGGAGAGATGTGTCATTGCGATATTAGTAATTAAATTTCTCCTTCCAATGCAGAAATGCTCTGTATTATCACATCTTCATGATGGGAAGCTTAACTTTGTTGTAAAAGTAATGTCCTTTAACTAAAAAATAAAAAGACAATCAATCTTCTATCAGAACAATCAATGATATCAATGTATTTATTCTTAGCTATGTCTTTGTCTTATATTCCTACTGTGAAATTTAATTAGAAGGAAAACTACGGAACCAAAGCATAAGACAGTAGAATAAATTAGTGTGAAATATGTATTTTTGTAAATGATGTTGTGCTTCTTCATGTGAGGTCTTGTGCAGAATCTAGATCAAAACTGAAATAGTGATTCCAAGGGCTAGACAGAGTTTAGGAATTATTAACATTAAAAATAGCTCATAGTCTCTTGCTGAGCCGTCCTCAGCTAGTTCATCTTTGATGCCTTGTGCAGAGCAGAAGATGGAGAAGCACATTTCTCATCACATTCAACTGCTCCCACACACATCAGTCCTTAATGTCAGACTTTGCATACCCTTGGATGAGTTCAAAGTATAAACTTTCAACCAAGGAACTGTTAAAGCATTTATCTTGAGGAGGCCGAGTCCTCTGCAGTATGCTGCAGCTCTCTTCAGCAATCATTCAAGTTGCAATCTGACAATATCTAAAGCTCTGTTAGGACTATTACAGTGAATCCTGCACTCCTGCTATTGGAAGGCAAATCCTGCTTTCAGTCTTCCATGTTCAAAGCTCCCCGGCTTTTCACACTGCCTTATTTTTCTAGTTAGAGATGGTAAGGATGAGAAACAGAGAAGAGATTCTTCATTCTTTTTTTCTCCCTTGTCTCTTGCTTAGTTTCCAAAAGTGATTTGCACAGTATGTAGTCTTGATACATTCTTTCGTTCTCTCTAAATCTAGCAACACAAATCTGCTTTTCTTCCTTTCCAAATCAATCTTCTGCGCACAACATCCCTTTCTGAGGCCTTGTTTGTGTGTGCTGTCGATCTTTTCACCTACATTAATGTACATGTTTCCTCTGTCTGGCCTCATGGCCTTTAAAATCTCACCCACATCAGATTTCCTAATACATCAATACTGAAATAATCCCTTGACTCACAAGTAATGCCATGCCTCATGGCCTTGAAAATACTAATATTTTATATTTCCCATTCAAGTACTCTCCTCAGATTATTTGCTCCTTACTGCAGGACATTATGCAATCTTTTGCATATCTGCATTTTTTTTACTTCTAACCATCTCCTTTTATGGATCTTTTTTAAACAAGTGCTGGCTTTTAAAAGGATATTGGGCATCCTGGGGAGGGCTCCATGTGAAGGAATTATGTGAACTTGAGCAGCAGAGAACAGACTGTCTCATCATCCAGTCTGCACTCCTCCAAGGACTGGATTACTCACAAGCATCGACACTGGCCAAATGCTGTTCACTTTTTGGGCGAGTCCTTGAACCTGCTCTCTCTCTCTCTCTCAGGTATCCACAAAGGAGCAAGCATGACCAAAGACCTGACAGAGCTTAAAGGAATTACTCTTAGAATTTAACAATTTAGCTTTAAGTCTACATTCATTTTCTGAGAGCAATTTTTGGTCCTTAGAAATAGATTCTTTTTAAGCATCTCAGGCTGGGAAATTTTGACATAAAGCCCTTTAGTAAATAGGCTGTTTTGTAACTAGCCTGATGCTGTTTTTAATTTACCATAAGAACTAGTTTCTAGCAGTTTCTAGCATGACTGTTTTCTTGAAGTGTTATGCCCTTCAAGAGAACATGGTTTCTTTGAGGAATGTTTCCTATCTCTTTTTTTATTTTATTTTATTGCTACTCTAATGATTTCTGTTAAGTGTATTCACTTCATATCTCACTTTCCTCACTGTGCATCCCATATTCTGAGGAAGGATCAGAGGTTGTTTTATTTAGAGTTCAACACTGCCTCTTGTCACATCCCAACCTGAGAGGAGGAGGTAGAGTGACCATGGATCTAATAATCCCCTCGGACTAAATTAAGGTGAAACAACACCAAACAATCAACTAAACATTTTATTTCAACGCAGAAGTAACTTGAACTTGAAAAGGCAACTTGAACTTGAAAACAAGAAAAAGTGTTGATGGTGGGGTTTCTTATTAACAATATTTGTAAAAGAAGAAGAAGAGGAAAAGAGAGATGAGAGGGGGAGGAAAAAGAGAGAGAGGGAAAGATAAGGAACCCCTGCATCCAGCACTGATGATGACATATGTGTTGATCCTCTAGTGGTGGGTGTGCACCAGTCTCCTTCTTGTAGTTTCTTTTATGGTCGAAGCCCCGCTTTCAGTTATGCCTCCCGTGAGTTTATATGGTTCTTGTTCCAGAAGTTCCATGATCTTCTGTGCAGGCGCCATTGTGAGGGGTGGTCATGAGGGGTCTTTCAGGCAGTCGTAAGCCTCAAATAAACTTTGTATGACCTCGGCAGAACCTGGGACTGCGCATCCTCCAATCTACCCACCATGCTCTGTGTCCATCAATTCCCTGCCTGCAGTTCACTACATCCCACTTTACAACAATACCTGACACATTAACTCTTTCAGTCCCTCACACCTCTCACCAGGCCACCAGAATGAGAGGATATATTTCATTTGGCCCAATTCTTTGGTTCCCCATCTTCCTTCATATGGCTTCTTCTCAAATTGCCTTGAAGTTAAAATTACTGCAAAGACACTGGAAACTAGCATCCATATTCAGAGCATAAGAAATATTTCTGAGTTCTCCAACCAGCCTAAAAATTTTTAATTAAAGAGAAATTAATTTGACTCTCCTTTAGCATCAGAGCTCTCTACTCTGGACTTTGTGAACTGGGATTTGCAAAGAGACCCTCCGATGGGGTATTAAAAGGCATCTGGTTCTGGTAGGTGGTTTGGTTTCAGACCTTCCATGGCACTGGCAAGAGAGGGTGGTCACCTGCAACATTTAACACTGTATGTGGGCCTTAAGGCCATGCCTATTTCAAGTCTCCATGGGGGAGGCCAGAGGAAGCCTGGTCACTTTGTGACATTCCTGTCAGAGAGCAAATGGTTACTGCTTCTGGCTAAGTGCACGCAGCACTTCCAGTTCCAGGTGGATCTGGTGGTGCCTAAGATTGGAGAGGGGTGCAGGAATCCTGCCCCTAGGTTCGACTGCGCTTCATGGTTATGTAGACCTGAGGAAAACTTCTGTCACGGTACTTTCCCCTCTGCTTCCTCACAAAGTAACACGGTCTCTTTCTCATCTGGATTAACATAAGTATCAGACAAAGAAACAAAGTTTCTAAGGGAGTCAGAATATGACATTGTCTGTACTCAATTAAAATTAATCGAAAAGAGGCTGAAATGCATACTAAGACATCTCTAGCCCACATCACCTTATTCTGCATTGCAAACATTCAGTGAAAGCAGTGATATACCACACCAAGCGTTAGAACTGGACCTTTCCTCCCATGAATGGTTCTTCTGTCAGTGTATAGAAGGCACATTTTTGAACATGGGCTTAAGTTTTGTTTCTTGTTTTCACTAAAAAAGATCTCTAACCCTTCTTTCTGAGGTAGTGCTATTAAGAAGGTAGTAAAAAACCCCATGTTTATTTATTGTGCACTTTTCTTGGGTCTCGGGCTGCATGTGGCAAGGATGTAAATGAGAAGGTGATCTGCAGTAAAACTTATTTGTACCGAGTCCTTTTAATGAAGCAACACTGATCATGATGATTTGGCTTATTTGTGGGTTTTGAGTTAGAGGAATCACCGTGATTAGTCTGTCTCTTTCTGCTGACATCTCACAGATTAAATAAACACAAAGCCTGGCAATCTATGGCACTATTCCTGTTCTCTCTCATTTTATGTATAAAACCTGAAAGACATGGAGCCAGCTTGCAGGCCACAGGTACATTTATCATACCAGGATCCCTAGTAGGAGTGTTGTTAGGGTGGCCAGAGCTCTTGCCTCACCTCTGCTCTTCTTAAACAATCCTCTCAGTTGAATCAATTACTTGGCCAGGCTGGCATGCCAGGTAGGCTCCTGGAGGAACAGGCAGGAGAAAATACAGGGGCAGAAATAATTTCTCACCCTACTCTCCAAGATATTTCAAAAGTCTGGCAGTCAGGTGAAGTCCCTGGGGAGTGGAAGAAGGGAAACATTGTGCCCATCATTAAAAAGGGTAGAAAGGACCCAGGGAACCACCGTCCTGCCAGCCTCACCTCTGTGCCTGGGAAGATCACGGAACAGATCCTCCTAGAAGCTCTGCTAAGGCATAAGGAGGGTAGGGAGGTGATCTGAGGCAGCCAGCATGGCTTCACCAAGGGCAAATCCTGCCTGACCAACCTAGTGGCCTTCTATGATGGAGTGACTACATCAGAGGACAAGGGAAGAGCTATGGATGTCATCTATCTGGACTTCTGTAAGGCCTTTGACATGGTCCCCCACAGCACCTTCTCTCTCAACTGGAGAGATACAGCTCTGATGGGTGGACTGTTTGGTGGATAAGGAACTGGCAGGATGGTCGCATCCAGAGGGTAGTGGTCAATGGCTCAACATCCAGATGGAGACCGGTGATGAGTGGTGTCCCTCAGGGGTCTGTGTTGGGACTGGTACTATTTAATATCTTCATCAATGACATAGTGAGATCGAGTGCACCCTTAGTAAGTTTGCAGATGACACCAAGCTGAGTGGTGCAGCTGGCACACCTGAGGGACGGGATGTCACCCAGAGTGACCTGGACAAGCTGGAGAGGTGGGCCTGTGAGAACTTCATGAGGTTCAACAAGGCCAAGTGCAAGGTCCTGCACCTGGGTCGGGGCAACCCCCGGTATCAATACAGGCTGGGGGACGAAGAGATTGAGAGCAGTCCTGCAGAGAAGGACTTGGGGGTAGGTACTGGTGGATGAAAAGCTGGACATGAGCCAACAATGTGCGCTTGCAGCCCTGAAGGCCAAACATATCCTGGGCTGCATGAAAAGAAGCGTGGCCAGCAGGCTGAGAGAGGTGATTCTGCCCCTCTGCTCTGTTTTGGTGAGACCCCACCTGGAGTGCTGCATCCAGCTCTGGAGCCCTGAGCACAAGAAGGACATGGCCCTGTTGGAGCAGGTCCAGAGGAGGGCCACAAAAAAGATCAGAGGGCTGGAGCACCTCTCCTGTGAGGACAGGCTGAGAGAGTTGGGGTTGTTCAACCTGCAGAAAAGGTGGCTGTGGGGAGACCTTATTGTGGCCTTTCAGTACTTAAAGGGGGGCTATAGGAAGGATGGGGGCAACCTCTTCAGCAAGGCCTGTTGTGACAGGACAAGGGGTAATGGTTTTAAACTAAAGGAGGGTAGATTTAGATGGGATATAAGGAAAAAATGGTTTACTCTGAGGGTGGTGAAACACAGGTTGTCCAGAGAGGTGGTAGATGCCCCATCCCTGGAAACATTCAAGGTCAGGTTGGACGGAGCTCTGAGCAACCTGATCTAGTTGAAGATGTCCCTGCTCACTGCAGCGGGGTTGGACTAGATGACCTCTAAAGGTCCCTTCCAACCTAAACCATTCTATGATTGTATAAGTCTATGATACCCTGTCTATTGTGTGCTTGGCCTTATAAAGGCATAAAGGCTTTCTTATAAGGTATTATTCCTGTGTGACCCATTCCTTTCTGAATCCACCATCACAGAATCACAGAATGGTAGGAGTTGGAAGGGACCTCTGGAGATCATCTTGTCGAATCCCCCCGCTTGAGCAGGCACACCTAGAGCAGGGGGCACAGTAATGCAGGAACGCATACCTGCAGTGATGTGTCTATCTCTGTCTGTGTCAGCAGCTCTCTAGGATGCATCTGACAGCCAAGGTGAGAGCCTGAAACCACATCACAGAAAAATATCAAGTGGATCTTGACTACAAAAGATATTATGTTTGGTCTTTCCCACCCTGAAACTCCTAGGACAGAAGAGGCCAAAGCACACACTAAAAGAGGTCCAAGATCCTCCCACTGTATGATCTCTTTTCCGACTCGGCGGTATCCAACACCATATGCGTGAAGATATGCTTGCTTGGTGTTGCCCATGTGTTCGCAGTAACAGGGGCCTGGAGGGGCATTTGTGCTTGAAAATAAGGCGAACGACAAGACAAGCTGGTAGTGTTACACTCCTTAGAGGGTTTGCTGTCAGGAACAGTGACACAGTGGCTTGGGTTGTCAGGCACATTACTCAGACAGTACTTGCAACTATTTCTGGGTCAAGGGCTGAGACAAGAATTGGTTATGAAATTACCCTTCCCTCTTTACACAGTACTGTAAAATAAAGAAAAAGCAATTTAAAGAATTGTGGGGTGAAAATTGGAGAGAAGTAAATTGTTCAAGTTGCTGCCAAAAGAGACAATTACAGACACTCTGTGGCAGTCAAATTCTCTTTACAATTATCATTACAGTGCTGTAGTGCCTTGGAGTCCTTTCCATGGAGCAAGACCTCACTGGTCTCAACAACTTTTTTCTGTGAGTGTTCACCATTTCATTAGAGAAAGACATGCTCCCATCCCCATGTGTTTTTTGATTCTTTGTTGCAATGAAAGGAGGAGACTCTCCTATGATACTCTACACCTGGAGTTTAGCTGGGAGTGTTGCAGCAGCTTCCTTTGGTTTGCTGGGTGCTGGCCACGTGAGTGTGCATTGGACCGAGCAACAGCACTGCAGCAGAAAAGGGAAAAGACAGCCCCAAAGTCTCTGAAGCAGCCAGAGGCCATGGTTTCTCTGTAGAAAGTGTCTGCAATATCAGCTTAAGGTATTGCTGCTCTTGTAACTAATGGGCTGATACAACTGTCTGTGGGACTAGGCTACAACCTGGCTTCTGGAACTGACCTACCTTTAAAAAGCAAAAATACACTTTAATCTCAGTTTAAAAACAAAACCAACCCATTGCACTGCACTGAAGTTCTGCCTGAGATTGTTTGAGTTATTACTGCATTGGTCTGATGCCTAAGGACCAATAAACTAAAGCCCCAGGGTTTTAATTCCTGCCCCAGGTAGATGATCTGAGTCAGTATTTATGTCTCATTTTGGAAGTAGTTGGTTTGAAGCTCCCTGGCACGTGCACCTCTGGACCTCTCCAAGTCGAGCAGGCACCAGGAAAGACTTACCCATTTCTCTCAAATAGCTTCTAGAAAGGTGTGTTACCGGACTCAATAAAGCAAGAACGGGACGGGTGTTATCACTGCGGTGAGCTTCTTGCCTGATAAGTCTTTGTTTTCAACTTCTTGAAGGAAAAGTTACATAAAAGCCCCACAAGAAATGAACTGAACGAGTTATAATTTCACATGTGTAACAGCTTCCTCACAAAACATTCATTAGTAGCAGTTGTCACTACAGAGTTTCCCAGGTGAACAATAATCATTATTACAGTCATGAAGCTGGGGTGGGAAGAGGGAAAATGGATGTTTCTAAACCCCACCCCCCTGGTCTGCCAAACTACAGCTGAAGATATCACCTATTTTCAAAGTAGCTGAGCAAATTAACAAAATAACTATCGATCAGCGACAAACAACATACAATTTGCTGTTGAATATGGAACAATGGGTGAATCATTCTTCCATCCACCAGTCTCCTCATTCATTTTCACTGCAAGCTGAGCTCTCATTTCCAAGGCAGGCTGCCAGGATACTCAATGTCACAGGGGCTCTTTTGCTACTGCCAGAGGCACTCTTTTTGATGAACAGTAGAAAGTTGTTTGGTTTTTCCATCCAGGTCCTCACTGCACAATTCAGATGCAAGCAACTAATAACCCCAGTGTTGCTACTGCATTGATTTTTGGGCAAGGTGTTCTATCATTTTATGGCACTGAGTTTAGACACAGTTGCTTTAGTTTTCTCCTAAGGAGACATAATGAAATTTCTACAAAAGAAATACGCTTTTCCCTATAATTGTGCCATTCTTTGGGTTTTTTTTTTCCTCTGCAATTTCTCCAGGGACCAACATTTTTATTTCTTAGGCAAGTCATTGCAAATTCCCATCCCAGTCTAAGCAATCCCTCAGAATCGTGTGTAAATGACTGCTCAACAGTACCAATGGCAACTGAAACCCAGGTGGTTTTAAAAATGAACAGAATGAGAATTAACTAAAACTACATACATCTTGACCTGTGTGTAACCCCTCTCTGTCCCCTCCCCAGCACCTTACTGGATATTGTGCTTCTTTAGTAGGAAGATTTCAGAATGTGTTGTTAAAATTGAGGTAAAAACTCAGTCCAGCAGCACTGTGGGAAAAAAAATCTTCATATTCTCAAAGAAAAGAACCCCTTTTCCCTAGTGAAACATTGCCTTTCACTTAAAGAAAACCACACAGGATGACACTGAGTGGAGAGAATTTTTTCCAACCTTTTTCATATAAAAATAAAATATGAAACAGTGCTGAAGGCAAGCAGTCAAGGTTAGCAGCATGGAGGTTTATAACACAGGTCAGTTGGAGAGTCATCAGCTTCTTTCAGAGGAAGTGTAAAATGTGCCATTAAATGGGAAATAATAATTCACTCTGCAAGGTCAGCACCTCCCAGTAGGAGTCCAGCAAAGATCAGTATCTGTGAAGCATTTTTGTTTTATTAGTGCCTTTAATTTTGGCACTGAGAATGAGAAGACTGAACAGAGGTGCCCAGCTGACCATTAAAAGCAGTATATGAAGGACTTTAGGCTCACCAGAGATTTCTGAGCATGTGAGGAGCTCTCAGACATACTAATATCTTGAAAAAAAAAAGACTAAACTTTTATTTTTGCCTGCTTCCTCTAAGAAAATCCTTTTCTTGGATGAGAAGAGGAAATAAGATCGAATTATGTAATCCTTTTCCAAACTGCTGACCTCAAAATTAAAGTCAGCTCTGAAAAACCCCAATGGCAAAATGATCATATTTATAAAATGGCTTTCTAGTTTTTATTGTTCTTCAGTTTTTGAGATTCTAGAGTATTTAGATCATGGTTTCTCTCTTAAAAACAGGAGTATTAGAAATGTGTTTTTAAATTAAAATTTACAGTACCACGTACTAATGAAGTGGAGGGTTACAGATATCAAGAATAATGCCAAATACGGCAAAAGCTTACATGCTGCTTTGATGTCTCTTCTTTACCTGTAACTGCCTGCTGTAGAAAACACATTCCCTGTTCTCACTTCCATACTGGGGGATGAAATCATCCACAGCTGTTGCTAACCTCGCTCTGCCACAGTTGCCAGGCTTTCTGTTCTCATGCAGCTCTTCCAAATACTTCCTAAACTGATTCTGTCACAACAAGTTGGGTCAGGTCATGGACTACCAATTTGCTCTTTAGAGTGAATATGAATCTATTAAGCCACTAGGCCTAACTGTGCATGGAGTAAGTCAGGGACCACCCACCTGAACTGCTCTGCTGGCCGCCTGGAGCAAGAGGCAAACACTAGGATGGAAAGAAACCAGTTTGTTGGTAAGAACACATCATGATCAGAGAAGAGGCTTTCCTTACTGGGCCAAACATGCGCTTTTCTTGCTTCTTGTCTCTCAATCAGTGTACATTGCTGTACATAGTGAAGGGCTGAGCATAGCATTAGTCAATCCTGCTGGAAAATCTTTTGTATGCATCTGTTTGCTTTGTAAACGGCTCCCCAAAGGGTGTTCATGTGCTGCTTTTCCAAACAGTGCCTATTAAGCTCTCAGTTATCATTCAGGTGATTTATCCAGGTGATAGAGCAGTGGAACAGGCTGCCCAGAGAGGCTGTGGAGTCCCCGTCTCTGGAAATATTCAAACCCCACCTGGACGTGTTCCTATGCCCCCTGCTCTAGGTGTCCCTGCTCAAGCAGGGCAGGTTGGACAAGATGATCTCCAGAGGTCCCTTCCAACCCCTACCATTCTGTGCTTCTTTACCTAGTGGTGGTATAAAACAGGTTTTTCATGAGATGCAAATGCAACTTACACATTTAATACCACCATGAAGATGATGATTAAACTACAGTTATCACTTTGAAAACCTGTTGTCCAATGCAAATAGCTAACAAATTACCCAAGCACTTCTTGGACCTTTAGCTAAATAATGTTATTACATGGCAATTGTGAACACATTTGGAGTCACATACATTAATAATGCTGTGGTCTCATTCCAAAGATTTGTCTCAGATAGACATTTGCTTCACCTGAGATCTAGCAGCCCTGTCAAACACTGTTGGCCGACTACAACTTCTAAGTGCTTGAACGCGCACTTTTTTTAATGTCCCTCCTCCCACGTAGGCACATCCCAAGAAACTAGCACCCTGTCATGACAGAAGCCACAGGTTAGCATGATGGTAAACAGGGCAGGACGTGGCTGGGAGATCCTTGCGCGGGTGGGTTGTGGCCATGTGTGGGGCGCTGCGTGGCGCGGGAGTGTGAGCCTCCATGAGACGACGTTTGCCTTGTTCGCCTCTTACTAATGTCGGCCCAGCAGGAGGGGCCAGCCTGGAGTTCACTGTCCCCATCCTGTGATTTCTTTGTCCTGTCAGCTGAGTGGCACAGGTGCCTGCTAAGCTGCTTGTGCCGTGACACGATATTTCACAGGATCATGAAGGGACCCATAAGGGTCATCAAGTCCAACTCCTGTCCCTGCACAGGACAACCCCAAATCCACACCATGTCTCTGAGGGCGTTGTCCAAGTGCTTCTTGAATATCGCCAGGCTTGGTGCTGTGCCTGCCTCCCTGGGGAGCCTGTTCCAGTGCTCCACCACCCTCTGGGTGAAGAACCTTTTCCCCTGGCACATCCTCCTGCCATTCCCTCGGGTCATTTGCTCTGACCTTCACCTGCCAGGCCGTGGAAAGCCAGCCTTCCGCAAGGTGACTTTAAGTTTGCAGCTATGAAAGACGTGGAGGAAACTCCCTCATGAGACCGAGAGGGTTCGGGCTGCGCGCTGTGGAGAGCAGAGGGGCTGAGAGCCGGTGTCCGGGGGAAGCAGAGGTCAGCACCTCAGCCCCTCGCCGGCCGGCGGACTTTGCTTTGCCAGGCTCCGGGAGGCCCCAGCCCAGCGAGCGGACAGGCCGCTGCTTTCGCCCCGCCCGCCGTTGCCCGGGACGCCGTTTACGACAGTCTCGCCGCACGGCGGCCCGTTTCCGGCGGGGCCTGGCGATGGCGTCCGGGTTCGAGAGCGAACGGAGTGTGGCGGAGCGCAGGGAGCGGCGGCGGCAGCAGCGGGAGGCCGTGCTGGCGGAGGTGGGGCGGCTGGCGGGGCCTGGTCCATCCCGCCCCGGCTCGGCTTCCCCCGGGGCGTTGGGGAGGCCTGGCCTGGCCTTGCTTGGGGTCGGTGCGCTCCCGGGGGCAGCCCTAGGCCTGCAGGCCCGGCGGCGGCGGGAAGAGGGGGAGGCCCTGGGGACTGGAGTGGGGCTGCGGCGCCTGGGGGGCGGAGGGCAGCCGGGAGCTTGGGTTTGGGTGACAGCCGGCTGAGCTCATGGGCTCTGCCGCTTGTAGCGGTACTGATCCGCTTGGTACTTCGGTATAACGTGTTTCTGTGCTCATGCCTTTGGAGAGAGCCGGGGTCGATCTTCTTTACACCATCTTTTCATATATTTGTATACACCACCTCTGCTCCCTGGCCTTCTCTAGGCTAAACTGGCCCAGCTCTCAGCTGTTCCTTAAATGAGACATATAAGGCAGTTCCTCCTCCTTGTCTTCTAGGCCTGTCTTTCCTAAAGAGTCAATATATCTCTGTTACAACACTGCGGTCGTGGAGTAGTAATAACTTGTAATAACTTGAACAGAAGTGGGACAGCCTGTTTTCATGGAGCCAGGGTGTTCTTACTTGGTGATATCTTGCTGTCGTGTTAGCCAAGACCTAGGAGGCTGCCAGTCACAGATGCTTTGGTGGAGCTGCTGTGACTTGGAGACCTGTGCGAATCCTGATGCATTTTATTCAGAGCCTGCCTATATGCCATGTTTGGTACTTGTGCAGTAAGCTGCTGACTCTTGTTGTAACTTGTAGGTGGAGTGAATGATAAAATAGTACATGGCACATCAGTTAGATGATGTGGCTTGTTTTGAAGTTTAAGGAGCATGGGGGGATAACTGTATAGAAAGAAAAGTGTAAGAGGAGGACAGGGTATGGAAAGAGTATGAGGTTGTGATGATGGGCTTTTCAGAGGAGGAAAGCCAAAATAAGCAGCAGCCAAATCTTAATGGGCAAAGATATTTTCAGAAAAAGAAGTAATGGGAAAATGGCCTGAATAGCCTGAGGTTTACATGGTGGTGATGTCTTTTCTCAAGGCAAAGTAGGAAGACAGAGAGAGGATTTCAAGTAATATGTTGTGTGGGTGCCTGCCTTGCACAGTTGTGGAACCATTGCTAGGCAAAAGAAGTTCCCTTCAGTGACTTGAGAAGTGAGGGGTGATCCTGCACTGTGTGCCTTCCCCATTTTGGCAAGCAGTTGAAGGGAAATTCCTTCAAGTAGTGAATCATAATATCTTGCAGAAGTTTGTTGCCGAGATGTCTTTTGCTCTGTTTGAACTGCTGTATGATATGTTTGAGAGTCCTCCTTTGCTCAGTTCAACCTCCTGGATGTTCAGAAAATACTTTTAGCTGGAAGAAAGTGAAACGTATCTAGGACATCATTATCCTACTTACCTTTTCTCAGATGGTGCCACTTGTACAGTAAGATATCTGGGGCAATGCTACTCTTTCAGAATCATAGAACAGCCCAGGTTGGAAGGGACCCTGAAAGATCAGCTAGTCCAACTTCTTGTAGGAAATGAAGCCTAGATGAGATTACCTAGTGCCCTGTCCAGTCGCATCTTGAAAACCTCCAGATATGTGGAATCCACCACATCCCTGGGGAGGCTGTTCCAGGACTGATTGTTCTCACTGTAAAAAATTTCTTTCATAGGTCAGGATGAAATGTCTCCCACTGCAACTTGTACCTGTTGCCCCTTATCCTCTCCATGTGGCTCCTTATGAAGAGAGAGCCTCTGTCTTCTTTGTAGCTGCCTTTTAAATACTGGAATACTGTGATATGGTATCCCCTTAAACTTATAGAATCATAAAATTGTTAAGGTTGGAAAAGACCGTTAAGATTGTTGAGTCCAACTGCTAACCTATTACTGCCAAGTCCACCACTAAACCATATCCTCAAGCACCACGTCTACCCTTCTTTTAAATACCTCCAGGGATGGAGACTCAACCATCTCCCTGGGCAGCCTGTTCCAATGCCTGACCACTCTTTCGGTGAAGAAGTTTTTCCTAATGCCCAACCTAAACTTCCCCTGGTGCAGCTTGAGGCCATTTTCTCTCGTCCTATCGCTTGTTACTAGGGAGAAGAGACTGACCCCCGCCTCGCTACAACCTCCTTTCAGGTAGTTGTAGAGAGCGATAAGGTCTCCCCTCAGCCTCCTCTTCTCCAGGCTAAACAACCCCAGCTCCCTCAGCTGCTCCTCATAAGACTTGTTCTCTAGACCCTTCACCAACTTCGTTGCCCTTCTCTGGACACGCTCCAGCACCTCGATGTCCTTCTTGTAGTGAGGGGCCCAAAACTGAACACAGTACTCGAGGTGCGGCCTCAGCAGTGCCGAGTACAGGGGCACGATCACCTCCCTGCTCCTGCTGGCCACACTATTCCTGATAGAAGCCAGGATGCTGTTGGCCTTCTTGGCCACCTGGGCACACTGCTGGCTCATGTTCAGGTGGCTGTGAACCAACACCCCCAGGTCCTTTTCCTCCAGGCACCTCTCCAGCCACTCCTCCCCAAGCCTGTAGCGTTGCATGGGTTTGTTGCGACCCAAGTGCAGGACCCGGCACTTGGCCTTGTTGAATCTCCTACTGTTGGCCCTGGCCCAACGATCCAGCCTGTGCAGGTCCCTCTGTAGGGCCTTCCTGCCCTCCAGCAGATTGACACTCCCACCCAGCTTGGTGTCATCTGCAAACTTACTGAGGGTGCACTCAATCCCCTCATCCAGATCATGAATGAAGATATTGAACAGGACCAGACCCAGCACTGAGCCGTGGGGAACACCACTCGTGACTGGCCACCAACTGGATTTGACTCCATTCACCACCGCTCTCTGGGCTCGGCCGTCCAGCCAGTTTTTAACCCAGCGCAGAGCGCGCTTGTCCAAGCTGTGAGCAGCCAGCTTCTCCAGGAGAATGCTGTGGGAGACAGTGTGAAAGGCCTCACCAAAGTCCACGTAGACAATGCCCACAGCCTTCCCCATATCCACTAAGCGGGTCACCTTATCATAGAAGGAGACCAGGTTAGTGAGGCAGGACCTCCCTTTCATAAACCCCTGCTGGCTGAGCCTGATCCCCTGGTTGTCCTGCCCGTGCCGTGTAATGGCATTCAAGATGATCTGCTCCATGACCTTTCCAGGCACAGAGATCAGACTGACAGGCCTGTAGTTCCCCGGTTCTTTGTTCTGACCCTTCTTGTAGAGGGGCATCACATTTGCTAGTTTCCAGTCATCTGGGACCTGCCCGGTTGACCAGGACTGCTGATAAATGATGGAGAGTGGCTTGGTGAGATCCTCTGCCAGCTCCCTCAGTATCCTTGGGTGGATCCCATCCAGCCCCATGGACTTGTGAACATCCAGGTGAAGGAGCAGGTTGGTGACTGCCACCTCTCAACAGCTGGGACATCATTCTCCATACTATCTCCATCTCCCAGCACAGGGGCCTGACAACCCTGAGGATGACCAGTCTGAATATTAAAGACTGAGGCAAAGAAAGCACTAAGTACCTCAGCCTTCTCCTCATCTTTCCTGGCAAGGTTACCTTCTGCATCCAACAAAGGAGGGAGATTCTCCCTGGCCCTCCTTTTGTTACTGATATATTTATAAAAACATTTTTTGTTATCTTTAACAGTGGCGGCCAGTTTAAGTTCCAGCTGGGCCTTTGCCTTCTTAATCTTTTCCCTGCATAACGTCACAACATCCTTGTAGTCCTCCTGAGTCACTTGCCCCTTCTTCCAAAAGCAGTAACCTCTCCTTTTTTTCTTGAGTTCCAGCCAAAGCTCCCTATTCAGCCAAGCTGGTCGTCTCCCCCGCCTGCTCAACTTATGGCACATGGGGATGGCCTGCTCCTGTGCCTTTGAGACTTCATTCTTTAATAACGTCCAGCTTTCCTGGACTCCTTTGCCCTTCAGGACTGCCTCCCAAGGGACTCTGTTAACCAGACTCCTTAACAATCCAAAGTCTGCCCTTCTAAAGTTTAGGCTATTGGTTTTGCTGACCCTCTTCCTTACTTCTCCAAGAATTGAAACCTCTATCATGTAATGGTCGCTGAGCCCAAGACAGCCTCAGTCCCAGGTGCGGGACCTTGCACTTGTCTTTGTTAAACTTGATACAGTCCTTGCTACCCTGCTCTTCCAGCCTGTCCAGGTGTCTCTGTGGGATGTGTCACCCTTCTGATGCATCCACCTCACCACCCAGTTTGCTGTCATTGGCAAACTAGGTGAGGGTGCTTTCAATCCCATCATCTAGATCAATTATGAAGTTGTTGAGCAGTGTGGGGCCCAGTATTGATCCTGGGGCACCCCACTTGAGACAGGCTGCCAGCCTGAGTAAAAAACATCGATAAATGGCTACTTTGTGTAAAAGCTTTTTACTGTGTCAGGGATGTCACAGTAGTTATTTAAATAATATTTCTCCTATTTTCTTATTTGCTTCTACTTGCATCAGCCCCTTAACATGAAATAGAAGTGTTCTGTGAGGATGTTGTTTAAAAATTTTGGTATAGCTCATTCTTTGCAAACATCTGTGGATGATTTTTACTTCTTTTGTTCATATCTCTAAAGTACTGTTAAAGCTGTTTCTCTAGTAACTGTTATATTAACTGAATATTAGAAAAACTGGTTTGGAGGTTTAAGAATGAAACTCAAACTTTTTTTCCTTTGAACAAAAAATAGACCATAGTTGTATTGCTCAGCATGTTTTTAAAATGCCATGAATACAGATTACTCCTAGATGGAAATCTTAAAAACATATCTACAACTTTTGTGTGATGTTAAATAAAACCAAATGCATAACCCTAATTTTCTGGAGGAAGGCAACCCTGATTTTCTGTGTACAACAGTGGGCTCAGAGTTGATTTTTCCCACTCAAGACTAACAACTGGGGAGTAAATAGCTCTATAAAGATGCTACATCATTGTTCAGACAAAAACCAATCAAGTGTTAGAAGTTACTGGGAAAGGAACAAAGAACAAAGGAAATGGTTACACAGACATATTACTGATTTCTGTATAATACCAAATAGCGTATACAGTCCTGGTCCCAGCATCTCCAGGAGAACTGAACAGCCTTGGAGAAGGTGGGAAGGTGTCAGAGATGCTCTTGGTGCAGACTGTCCAAGGAGACTAAAGGTTTTGGGATGGGGAAAATAGGCTGAAAAAAGTTAATATGAGAGAGTTCTGTAAAATCATCAGTGATGCGGAGAAGGGAATAGAAAATTGCTATCTGCTGTTTCTTTCAACACAAGAACTAGGTCCTATTAAGGGATTTGCGGGTAGCCAGCTCAGAGCAGACAAAAAAAATGAGCTTCCACGTGATGTGCAGAGAATTTGTAGGGCCTCTTGTATACCATGTTGAAAATACTGACACTTCTATGCAGACGAGAATAGCCTAAAAGCAAAAATATATGTTGCAGTTTATTGATTGAAAAGCAGCTGAGCCTCAAATTGCTGGAGGATACAGGAATATTTTGGAGATGTCTCACTTTGGGCTAAACCCTGTATCCACTTTCGTCAGCTTCCATAGACATTACTGGACATTTTTCAGTTGGGAGCCTAGCTTAGATCCTCAGGTCTTAGAATGACAGAGGCTGAGAAATTCAATACAGTGAATCAGGATGGAGTATAATTTGTGAAATACTAGGCATTATGGTTTTACAAGTCCATTTTTCTTGGGAATGTAGGAAGGGGTCTTGAGAAAATGACAAGGTTTTCTACAGGATTTAACTGTTAGAGGTGCTTGGTCCCCGTGTGGCCATTGAGAAACTTTTGCAATACGACTTTTCAGCTTCTTACTGAAAGTGCACATTGGTAGAGTCTGTTACTTTTCCACAGGGTTATGTTTCCATTTCTGAGCAACCTAAAACTAAGTCAGGCTCCGTGACTTCCAGGGATTCTCTTTGGTGCATTGGGAGCACTGACATGTAAATTAATGATCAGATGTGTTTTGTTGCTGTTTGTTGTGGTTCAGCCTCAGTCGGCAACTAAACACCACGCAGCTGCTCACTCACTCCCCCCACCCCTGTGGGATGGGGGAGAGAATCGGAAGAGCAAAAGCACGAAAACCCCAACTTGTGGGTTAAGATCAGTTTAATAATTTTAATAATAATGATTATGATAATAATAACAACAATAATGATAATATAATAAAATGGAAAAGAAAAAAAAAGGAAAAAAGCCAGAAACACAAACGATACAACCGCTCACCACCTGCTGAACTACACTGACTGTCCCCGAGCCATGATTGCTGCCTCCCTCCCCCGGCCAGCCCCTCCCAGTTACATACTGGGCATGACATTACATGATATGGAATATCCCCTTGGCCAGTTTGAATCCGCTCTCTTAGCTGTGCCCCCTCCCCTCCCGGCTTTTTGTGCACCTGGCAGAGCATGGGAAGCTAGAAAAGTCTTTGACTAGTGCAAGCACTACCCAGCAACCACCAAAACATCGGTGTGTTATCAACAGTTTTTTCATACTAAGTCCCAAGCACAGCACTATCCCAGCTGCAGTGAAGAAAATTAACTCTATCCCAGCTAAAACCATGACACTATTGCTTGTGGTATTGCTGTGTTCATCATCATATGTGTGTTCTTGAGCTATTTCTTTTCCTTGCAGTAAGAACTAAAAGTTGAAGTAAGGAGAGAACATGTTGAAGGTTAGTATTTCCCCCTCTTGCCCCCCTTTCTGTGCCAGAGTTTTAGAATGTATTAGCAAAAGTGTATAATAAGATTTTTACCCTATTTAAGATGATGTGTGACAAAGGAAGCTATAGAGTTTCCTTTATCTATGTCTTGGCTGATAGAGAAATTTAGGAATGAAACTTTTTTAAAAAAAACTCATTGCATGTTTCCTCTTCCCATTTATGGACCAAATAACCTAATATTAAACTGTGTAAAATGGCAACATTTTTAAGACTTCTCATGCAGGTACTCTGTTATTTCTGTGCAAAATCAATGTAGCATTTTGTAACGTGGAAGCATGAGGATGTCATAGTTGTCATGTTGGTACCCTTCTGTCTGCTTTTCAGAAATGGAACTGACTTGCTGCCACCTTTTTGCTGACAGAATAGCATTTGTGTCTTCCTTGAAGTTGAGAGACGCTGTAACTTCCAAAGCCTGGAGATTAATATATATAGGAGATATATATATATAAAAAATATAAGAATATATAACAAATATTAAATGTAGGTATATTTGTGACATGTACTAATACTTCAGACATATGGTGACATAGTCACCATTTACCAGACCATTTAAAACAGCATTTGATGAAGTGGTTAAATCTTCTGTATTTAGCTTAAGTAACCGATGTTGTCCCCATTAAGTATCACACATCTAGCAGTAGCCACTACTTAGGTAAGTTTGAACTCCATTTTTGGTTTTTTATGTTTTGAACTTTTCTTAGTAAACTCCCTTTTGAATTAAGTTAAAACCAGGTTTTGTCACAAGCAGGCATAAAAATCTTTCTTTTCCTCTGTCTGCTCAGAAAAAGAAGAAAGCAGAAAACAAACAAATGAAAAAACCTAAGCTTCTCTTGGGGGTACTCTGCCTGACGTTTCATGAAGGGAAAAAAGCTGCAAATGGCAAATCAGTTGATTTTTTTTTTTTTTTTTTTTTTTCCCTTCTCCTTCCCTGTTTCTTACTGGGGAAGGGAAACCAGTCCTCATTTGGAGAAAATGAAGTATTTCTGAAGTTTATGAGCTCCTAAAGATGTTAATCTGTTCATTTAAATATGTATATTATTGATATTATCACTAAGTGAGAACGGATTAAAGACTTAACCTACGTAAAACAGAGAAAGTCGGTACACTTCCTTTGATTCTGGTTAGACTGCCTGCTGCTATAGTGGTGGGACAGAACTGGGAGAAACCTACTGCAGGCTTTATCTTGGTGCATTTTGACCGTCTTGCTTTCAAAGGCAAAAAAAGAAATGCACAGGGATATTTCACATGTGGCTAATGTAGTCAAGGCAGTTATTTGGTGGTTGCAATCTTGGAAGCTCCTGCTTTTTGCTTTGGGAAAGACACTTGGGAAGCTGCACAGGTCTTTGCTTCTGATAATCTGAGAAGTTTGCAGAAATGACTGTACTTCTGTTCCGTTTCTGGAAAGACAAGATGTTCAACCAACTTCCCTTAAGGAGCTTTTATTTATAAAATATTGGAAATTATTAGTGTGTCTTCTGTATGTAGTTGGGGCTAAGATGAAAGGGAGCTGTTTGACTCTGGTCCTTGAGAGTTAGGACAGCGAGGAGTCTGAGAGAACCTTCACTATCTCTTCAGAAGTAATTCTCCCCAAATCACCAAGCTCAGTAGAAGAATCTGGGATTAGCTCACTCTTGCAAACCCCATATCTACTAAAATAAAGAGATTAAATATACAGTAGATCTTGAAACAGTTATAGAAATAGAATGGATTTCTTTAGTACCTTTTACTTTTAAAACAAGCTGAACAGAATTTGCTTCTCGTTGATTTTTAATAATTTATTTACTGTTTCATGGGTTTTTTGCCAGTTATGAATTTACACATCTTTTGAGGAACCAAAATGCCACCTAACTCATTGATTGAGATTTCTCTGTTAAATTTTGGAAATGTGTTCTTTTATTTGTGCAGTCTGTCCTCCCAACTGCGTTGGTAAAACCCAGCAGCTGTTAATGTTTATGATAATGATTGGGAATCAAATAATTAAGTGTTGACATGCAAATTGTTATTAAGCTCCAGAAATAGCATCTTGTTTTGATGAGTGTGATAGTTCACAACACTACTGATTTAGTTTGTAAGTTTAGAATGAGAAAATAATCTGATGGGTGTTTGGTAAGTGCAGGGATGTGTACGTTTCCTAGACACGAATGGGTTTTTTTTTGTTAAAAACTAGCAATAATTCAATTGTGAATTATTCTTGCATCTGTGCTATGACATGGCATTTCTGCTCTTCAGGGTTGCTCTCCTGTTACTTCAGTATTTTTCATGGATTTTTTGTTTTTCAATCTTTGGTCTCCAAGGTGATGTGATTGACCATTCCTTGTGCAGAAAATCCTGTCTTCTAATTGTTCAGGATTACTGTTAGATTACAAGTTTCTCTTGATAGGACCACATATTTATTAAAAAAAAAAAAAGTTGAGTGAAGGTAAATAATACCTCAGTATTTCAAACACATAAGATACATTCTTGAAACAATGTAAATGAAGTGGTACCTTGAAACAGGTTCATCGCACAAACAAGAAGTTGTGTGTTCAGTTTTACTTATTTAGGTTTATGAAAAAATTGATTTGAGATGTGCAAGCCATTATTTTTGGAAACATCTGTTTGAAGCTTTTGACTTAGACCTCTACCTTTATTTTTGTTTTGCATTTTTAAAATTTATTTTCTATGAAAATACAGGCTAAAATTTAGAAAAAAACCCAGTGGGTAATAATATCACCGAGTTCCCTGTGTTTGAGCTCTAAACCAGCTGTGAAATGAGCAGGTTTTCCTGGTGAAGTTCAATCAGGTATTTCCTCATAAAAGCCTAACCGTTGGGTTGTTGCAGTGATTAGTATTTGCCAAGGCGATGGAATGCTTCGGCAGTATTTTACTCTTCAGTTTTTAGTGGAAAATTATAGAAATCTGTCCTTAAATATTACTAGCAAAACATATCACTGTTAGGGCTTATAGAGCTGTTGTTTGCTGGCAGTTGTTTCTGTGCTGTAACACTAAGCACTTCCTTTTTGGTCTTTTCCTTTAAAATCCTTTATGAAGCACTATATCCCTGCCTCTGCCAGTGTGTCAGTATTACTATACTCACTTAAATCTTTGAGTGCTACTAGAAGAGTAACAGCACTGAGAAATGAATACTGCCTTTTCACAAAAGGCTTTCAGACTTTTGACAAAGCACCTCTATAGGCGTTTCTGCAAGCAACATCTTTGATTTAACAGACAGGCCATTCTAGAAAGTGAGTGAGGAAGACAGGTACCTTCATTGTTATACTCTCCCAGTCCTTCCTCTAGAGCTTGCTCCACCACAGGAATGGAGAGGTCTACCTTAATATGTAGTATCTGCCTACACTTTTTTGGCAGTCGTAGCTATCATCGTGCATCTGTGTATCTGTTGTGTCTGCAGCTGTGCCAGCAGGAACAGTTACTGCCTCCCAAATGTTTCTGGCTGAAGGTTGGCATCTCCTGCAGTCTGCTCTTTAAATTGCATGTCTGACTGTTCTGTAATGATTATTGTTCACAAAAAGCTTAAATTATTTAAGTGATGGTCGTTTCAGTGACCTGTCTTCTGTGCTGTTTGGCAAGTGAAAATGATAAAAAGTAGTGACGTTTCCAGCTGGCACGGCTATTGCTGGAGGAGGTGAAGGTACAGGCAGGACTCTGACTCAGTTTTGATTTGGCTAGCTGGGGTGGAATCTAAGCCCTTTCTTGTGTTCCCACTGCTGTCCTCCTTGGGAAAGCTTTGTGGATGTAACACAAATTGGAATATTGAGGGTAGAAAAAGCACCCTAAGCATTCATGACAATAAGTGTGTTATTCAGATAGAGAATTGGTATAAGAGCATCAGAACTGCAATGTTCAGGTTGCCTGAGCTTTGGGGTGACGGAAGCTGGGAGGGTAATACAGGCCACAGCAGCCTTTCCGATAGCTGAGTATCAGAACTGGTAACTGAGTGGAATGGATTGTGTGATAGGATGGGAGATGGTTCTAACATTAGAAATAAAAGCTCATAGTTAAGGTTTTTGGTGTCTTATGTTAATGTCTGAAGGACTGAGCTAGGTGTTATGTCTTTTGAATTTATCTAACAGAAAGCTGTTGCCTAAAGGAGTTTTTCCACAGTTCTCCTGTTCCCTTCCTCTCCAAAGTGCACAATTTTTCCCTTGTTCCTTGTAAACTGGTAGCCTTGATGATCTTGCGAGAGAGCCAGCTTGGAAGCTTGATCTGCAGGAAGCTGCACCTTGTTTTTGGTGGGATTCATTTTGTGTGAGGGTAGTCCTTGAAGTCCCTTGAGGCCGGAGTGCGGCGACAGGCCTGTGCAGGGAACGTGGTGGGAACATGCAGGTGGGTGGGAGTGCAGAGGGGAGAGGTATGGGAATGGAGCCCTGCCCTTCGGTGGCGGGTAGCCATTACAGCAGCCTAGCTGTTGCTCTCTGTGTTGGATGTTTTTGTCATGCTGTATTGATCTGGTGTTGTGCTGTGGAGTTTATTCTGATTGTTTTCTTGGAGAAAAAGGGAATTTTCTTCTTTTAGGTGGAGAAGTTAGCTTTTGAATGGTGGTGACTATCATCTGAAGAGCTAGAGGCTGACCACAGTTGAAGATGGGAAACTATGTAGTCTCTGTAGTGGTATGGAAAATTTTCTCTGGCCTTGGTGAGAGCTGAAACGGTACATAGAGTTGGGGTCAGGAAAGAGTGCTGGGCAGGATTTCTGTGGGCTGGGGAGGGAGTGTTTTAGCCTCCATTCCTAGGTGGGGCATGTCCACTTCTGGACATCTTTGGGGGACTGTCATGTGACAAGCTACATTTATTGTGCAGCCTAGACCTTGGCTGTCAGCAGTGTCTTTGATCTTTTCTGCTTCTTCCTGGGGTGGTGTGATGTAATTTTTACAACTTTTGGTGTTTGTGTCTGCAGTGTATTACAGGCTGTTTGGAGCAAGTCTTATTCTTCATTTAGCCGATACTGTTGTCAGCAACCACGCAGGCTGGCCTTAATGACCTGCCAAATGAAAACCAGAAAACACTTTCTCTGAACTTGGTTTCCTTCCTCACTCAGATGGGGCTATGAAATGCAAGACCCTTTGGCCTGCTTGTGGCAAATACTACGAAGTTTGGCTCTGTTCACCTTGGCAACATTGCTAACATAGTGCTGTAGAGTAATTATTGTTTTTATAGCACCTTACCAACAGACCTTTCAGAGTGCTTTGCCAACATTATACTTCACCTCGTGCTTGTTGCAAAGGAGACTATGAGCAACTTTATTAGGGTGTCGCAAAAGTACGCAATGTAGTGCGATGCTTGCCCTTCTTGACAGGTTGTTGCTTGTAATGGTCCTCTGTGTTTGTGTGTAGCATGCCATTTGCATAATTAATTCATTACTTTGGAATAGAGGTATTTCAGAAATGTAGCATCCTATATTTATGGAGGAAAAACATAAAAATATTGCAGTGGTAGCCTAAAATGTGCGTAATGTTAAGTACTCATCTGTAAAAGGGAAAGGCTAAATTGTTGGATATTTTTGTGGTATCATAAAGTGTAAATTCAAGCATTTAATTCACATTAAGGTTAACTCCTGTGGGCTGAGAGATGTGAAACTGTTAGAGTTGGCCTTTGTGGCATAGTACGATAAGTATGATGGGGGACTTAATTATACGATGTAGAAAAGGAAAAAAACCTAGTGAGATGCTAGTAAGCCCTGCATCATTATAAAAGATAAGTAGAACAGAAGGGTAAGGTTTGGAAGCTAATAAAGTTGTCTAGACAGATTTTCCTCCTCCCCTCCACTTGAAATAATTGTGTGTGTGTGCGAGGGGAAACCGTTCACCAACAGTAAAAACAAATATGGTAATTTGATGGTAGAGGGAGCTAGATAGTTTATAGAGATAGAAAGGATCAGAGGGTATTGCTGCTAACTTTCTAGTCCTGTGTTAAATCGATAGTTTAGGTGAAATACAACTTCTTTCATCTTTTTAGATCTCTAGGCAGCTTGTTTTTTTTTTTTTTTTGTTTTTTAATTTTACATCTGGATATGGTTAAGAATATTCTATATTTTGTATCTTTGCCCAAGAAGAAACAAACTTTCACCTGGTGATTTTTTCTGTCTCTTTTTAACAGTCTGGTGGTATTGCCACTATAGATTCATCTTGCCCAATCCCGTTTCATTTAGTGTTCAGGAGACTACAGTCTGCAGTTCGATAATGATTTCTAGTCATTCTGTGTTCTGAACATGTATTCGTGTACTTCAACCAAAACAATGATCCACCTCTTTTGTTAGGATCATGTATCTCAATTACATAAATATGTGCCTGTATTTTTTTCCTGTTTATTCTTAGACCTAATAAAAAGTATGAAAGTTCCTTTTGTGCCTTATTCATAATGTTAACTTCATTTTATGCAATATATATTTGTAACTTTGGTAACATGAAGAAAATAGGAATTTTATTTAAGATATACCTGTTATTATAGAGAAGCGTAAGAGGCTAAATCTTCCTGGTCAGGCAAAGAGCATATTAAATGAAGACCTGTTGACAAGCTGAACTTGATTGGTCTTTATTTGAGGTAGTTATGGATTTATATGCCCAAGAGCTGCTGAAGGGATGGAAGGGATCTGTTGACTCCAGCTGCTGGTCTTTCTCAACCAAAAGTGAAATACAGTATATGGAAAGCCTGTCCTTTTCCTAGTCTAAATCTTGGCAACATGTTCAGTGTTTACTTATGGAGCTAACAAGTTTGGAGTCTGTTTCTGTTGGCTTTTTCCCATCTAGAACTATATTCAAGTTCCCTTTATCTCTGCTGTTTTATCTCTGCCCAGTTATAAGCTTAAGTTTTGTGGGTGTGTGGCTTGTAGACATTTTGTGAGTTGCATAGCTGGGGTAATTACCCTTTGCTTGTCCATGGATGTGGCATGCTTAGTTACTTTATTTTAGTCCGATGAATATATTCTTGAGACAGAAAGGCCATCATTGTCTGTATGGACTAGAACAGAAAATATTAGTCAAGAGATTTCTGCATGAACTTTCAAGGGTGTTGTCCCAGATGGATGGATGTCTTAGGGTTGGCAGGGCTAGCCAGTGAGCTGAGCTCTCTGGATCATGGAGAGGTAGCAGGAAACATACCTGCGTTTTTTGGAGTCCTGGGTGGTTTTGGTGACCCTATTTTATGCTTAACAGCTATTTCACCCTCACTGAATTTTAGTCCTGCTTATGTAATCTTTTGTTGTTTATTTATAAACTGGAAAACTGTTTTGATATTGGAACAAATGTCTCAATGTGCTCTTAACTCATTCTTATCTCTGGCTTTTGAATTTTAAGATGTAGCATTCATGCTAGAGATGGAAGTCCCAGTCTTGGCCTCTTTGTTTGAGCTGACCTAAACTATTTTTTTTTGGTGTTGCAAAATCCCTTTTAAAATTCAGAAGTCTGGGTAGCAGTCTGGCTTTGCTTGCGTATAAGTGCATTAGAAAGCTTATCACCTTCTGGGGCTTCAAAGAAGGTAGATGATGAAGGTGTAAAAGGATACTTCGTTTGGGCACAGATGTATTGTATTTTGATTTTTTTTTTCATTGTGTCACTTTCAATATTGCTAATGACAATGTTCAAAAATACAACAGCACTCCTACCTTATGAGTTAGATGATTTTTTTTTTTAAAAACTTTTAATCTTATTTTTAGCATGCATTTCTGTTCATTGGACCTATACGGTGTACTGGTCATCCTCCTGCAACTCTTATTTTCTATCAGTACAAAAGCTGCAGATTTCCTTCTTGGCTGTTTCAAAAAGGAGAAACTGGCCTGTGGTAGGGAGGTTACTGTCTTGTGCAGTGCACAGGCTTGCATCTAGAGTTCGTTACAGAGAACTAATAGCTGACCAGGAGGAAGGACTTCAACTGGTTGTCTAAACTCCTGAGAATTTTTTTTATATTGGTCTTTTTTTAAACTTGTATGTCATCTCTTGGCTTATGATTAAAAACACTTTATGGTAAAACTTGGTGTTTCAGGATGAAAACCGAACTCTGACTTTTAGTTTTTGCTTTGACTTTAGTTATTTAAAAACAACCGAACCCACAAACAAACAAAAAACCAGAAGCAAGCTCAATCTTGCAAGACTTATCTCAGACAAAATTAGCATTGTTATAATATAGAGTAACTTTCCTCCTGTTCGATCAGGTGTGGTGATATATTGCACTTTGGGATAAAGAGTTTTCTAATGACAAGTTATGTTTAAGTAAACTTGTTTGTTAAAGTCGTGTTTCTGCTGAAAGTAATAGAGGGAACTTCAGAAGCTGAAAAGGTCATTATTTTACTGATGTGGTTTATAAAAATCCTTTTCAGGAACATAAATTATCTGCAGTGATTGTTTTTTTTTCAGAAGTAGTAGTAGTAAAAGTATTTCTAGTTTTATGTCCATAATTGGAAAGGGAAGAACATTCTGCAGCGCAAAATGTTAATCCTTGTATACTTGTGTGCTGCAGTTCCAAATTTTGCACCTGGCTGAGATATTTTCAAAGTTCAATGTGCACAAAGATAGGCTTGCCAACTTTTCAGATTAGCAGATAGTAAGCAGTGCTTTGCAATGGAGTAATTGCCCAGTGAATTTTTTGAAATGGAAAATCAGAAGTCCACTATATCGTATCAAATATCTCATATATGGTATTGTTGGGTTGATGGGTGGACTTAATGATTTTAGAGATGTTTTCCAACCTTAATGATTCTATATCTAGTTCATGAAGGTTGTAAGGACAGAAGACTTCTCAGAATGAAGAATGGAGGTTGAATGTCTTTCAGTCACTTATTTAGCATGATAGGATGAAATCAGTGCTAGAGCAGCTGCCAAGCTGTAGCTTGAGGAAGGAGGGTGCATAATATTTTAGCTGAATTTCCCCTTTAACATGTAATCCAAAAGTATTTTTATTGCAGTCCTCCAAAAGCAAATGTTCTCAATGTTCCGCATGGCATGTCAGTGTGGCTTACAAAGGTGCATCTACGTAAATGCTGCTGAACTCTGCCTAGTTATTTTTCTTCTGTTTGTCTTAGGCCAAAATTAGTTATGAAAAGGAGCAGAGGCGCCAGCTGCTAAAGCATCTACGAGGTGAAGATATGTGGATGCTTCCTGATGTGAATGAACGTGTGGAGCAACTGGAAAAGGTGATGGAACTGTAAATCCTTGAATTGTGGTGTTAGCTTGACAGCGTGTTCGTATGAAGAGAAGGCTTTGAGGGCTTTAAGATGATCTTTAAGCACCTCCCAATTCCTGAATTCTTTATGCTTCAATGTTAGCTTTGTAAGTGAAATAATCTTTTACTCACAAAGAGGAAAAATTCCTGTCATTCAATTCCAGCTTTAGTTTCTACCAAATGCAGAAGATCAAGTGTGCCAGACAAGAATAGTCCCATGGGAAGTAATTTGGAGGATCCAAGGCTTTGTAGAAGGCCCGTTTGTGGTCATTCACAGGAGAAACCTTAATGGAACCTCTGATTATTGCATCCTTTTAGTGTAGAAATCTGTGCAGATATTTCAGCAAGGGACAGATATGTATTGATGATGTAGTGATTCCTGAGGAAGATTTGGCTGAAATAAATATAGTGTAGAAGATATACTATGTATAGTTAGAGTGCCTCTAACTCTAAGAGGGGTAGGAAAAGTTGATTATGGATGTGAGGCATGCTTCTCCCCCCCCAGTGGAAGAGAGGGAGGATAATAGAAGTAAAATGTAGCTGTGTACAGCTGTGTGTGTTTTACCTTTTTCAGTGTGATTTGGTAAGTAGATTATGATTGTTTTTTCTTGTCGGTGGGTGATATGGTTTACCTGGACATTTACATTTACAAACATTTACTTGTAGGAACATACTGTGCAGAAAAAAAAGAAAAAGGATAAGCATTCAAAAAAAACTAAGAAAGAAAAGAAGAAAAATAAGAAACAGAAATCTGAAAAGAAGGATGACTTACTTGATAGTTCTTCGGTAAGTAAGAAACTTTAAAATGCTTCAAGTGACATTTTAAAAACCTGCACCATTTTAGTCTCTATGGGTATGCGCGGTTAGTAAAATTAGGGCTCATTCTTACCATTTTCGGTTGGGGAAAAAACTGTGGCAAAGTTTGTCTTTTTAATATGCCAAGTATTTAATAAATTTATAAGTGACTGTTACGTGAGCGCTTGTGAATTTTATAATAGTGAATTCACTCATTAGGAACTAAGGGATTTATAGTTTTTCAGCAGAAGTTGAAAAAAAGTCATTCTAGGATAGAATGGAAAAATTCATAGGTTCACTCTAGTCAGTGGTATATGGTAAAATGATGTGTCTAGAACTGCAAATACTTGACTTTGATTTTAAGCATGAGTTATTGCTACCTTTTTCCATGGATGTTCAACCATGGAAACTCCCAACAATGAGGGATTTGTATGTGGGTCTGAAGGAAGGCTCAAACTTGTGCATTTGAATTTGTAAACAGATGCCTTTACATTGAGGGGCACTCTGGCAAAACAGTACAGAGACTGCATTAGAAATCTGGGTGCCGCGTTCTGGCCATATTGTGTAAAACGTCCTCCCAGCATTTTGGTGCAAGTTAGGTAGCACTGTGATTTTTTTCCTTTTTAGAGAGTCTCTGAAAGGGAGTGAAGAAACATGCAGTATGATGAGATTTATTTCCTAGAGCCTGATATCAGGAGTGAACTATGCTTTTCAGTGTGGGAAGTAACCTAAGCCACAGATGTCCCACATTTCCCATGGGAGTCATCAAAACCCCTCAGATCACATCAGTGAGTCCCAGGATACAGCACAGTTCTGGCTGATTCCTTCAATCCAAATTCTGTTATTCCCGTGGCAGGTTCATGTAAATAGCAATGGAGTCCTACTTGCTTCTAGTGTAAAATCTCAGTACGCTGTTTGCAAGTGCAAGTGTAGGAAGTTGGATATGAAAATAGGAGGAGATAGCATGTACAGTGCTTTATATTGTACTGTGTTACTGATTTTACTTTTTTAATGTAAAATGTATTAGTAGTGAATTTAGATATTTTCATTTTGTCTTTGTAATTCTATAAAAACGACTGTGTTGGGTTTGTTTGTATTCTGACAGTTTTAACTTTAGCAGTGTTATGCTAATAAACTGCCAGTATGAACTAGTGTTACATGCTGTGATGTGCTCGTGAAGTATGGTGGAATGTTTTGATCTTGAAGGAACAATCTTCTGTGGGATTATCAATATTCTATTTCTATTATCAGTATTTTTAAATAATAAACAGTATTACATTAGTAGTGCTTAGCGATGAGCATCAATTTTGACTATCAGTATACTTGGTAAGTATTGCACTTCATCAACATATAATAGTATGTTAAGGTGTTATTATTATTCCTTACATTAAACTCTATTTTTAGGATTCTTCAGTTGAATGGGTTGAGTCAAATGTGTCACAGCCAGATAACACAGAAAAGGCTTGGAAGGTCAACAAGCAATCAGATGCTGTGAAAGAACCCTCCCTGCAGGTGAGCAGTTTGATAACTACTCCAGAAATAAATTCAGCATGACCAAATGTGAAACGTGCTTAGGTTTCTTGACAGGTCTTTTGCAATGTGTTGAACAAAACCTATTTTACAGACAGATATCTTTGTTTAGCTAGGTAAATGTTACATTTTATTCATTGGAAGACTTCTCTACCTAAGAGTTGCTTAGTATTTAGCAAGGCACTATACTTAAACTTGCCTAGCACCAATTCCTTTCATCATGTTTTGAGGCTCTAGCAGCTTAACTTGATTTTCTTGGAGGTCAACTCAAAGGTCTTGACTAGACGTGTTCATTTCTTTCTGCATAATTTTGGTGGCTGTTCTACAGTTGAATGCTTCTGGGGTGCTTAAACGGATACAAGGAAGAGAGGTATAGTACTTCTCAGCCACAATATTTATGGAATCAATGCTTCTTTTGATCTTCCTAGGTAAATTCTGTGCCCAGTAAGCAGTGTTTATTCTGGAAAATGGAGTAATTCTGAAATGAACTGCTGTGATTTTAGTAACATAGATGTAGTGACATATCATCCTCAGTTGTGTGAAATGATGATTTTTAATTTAGTGTCTAATTCCACTCCTGAAAAAAGTCATTGTTTCTCATTCTGAATTTGTGCATCTTTTTAAGAGAAATAAAAAGGATCTCTGAATTGTATCTATTTTCTTTGAAAAGTAATGAAATATAAATCCTTACATATGTCATGATAATTTATACTGCAAAACCTGTTTTTTTCCAAGCATTTATTGTATAATGTTTGCCCTGGGCTTGTCTATTTCTGGATGAAGAGTGTGCTTTTGAAAGGTATTTGCTGGTCATCCCTACTTCTCGAATTTTGGATCACATTATGAAGTCTTGGAGTTCTTAAAACCATTTCCTAGTTGATTAAACTAAATTAGAAAATATGTTCTCAAGAGTGCCTAAGGTGCTCCATGGGACCAGTCTTGGATTAGTCCAGGATGCTTACTTAAAAAAACAAACCCAACCAACCAACCAGGACCCCCAGAAACAAAGAAAATCCCCAAATGACAGAGCTGAAGCCTATATTGAAGATGGCGCCAGGCTCTTTTCAGTGGTGCCCAGTGACAGGACCAGAGGTAATGGGCACAGACTGAAACACAGGAGTTCCTGTCTGAACATCAGGAAACAGTGTTTTACTGTGAGGGTGATGAGGCACTGGCACAGATGATCCAGAGAGGTTGTGGAATCTTATCCCTTGTTATATTTACAGCTGTCTGGACATGGTCCTGGGCAACTGGCTCTAGGTGGCCCCTATGAGTAGTGGGGTTGGACCGGATGACCTCCAGAGGTCCCATGCACATCCACTTCTGTTGATCCATGTTGCTTGCTAATGTGGGCATAGATTCTATTGAATCACTTGAAGATAGAAAGGAACTGAAAAATAATCTATAGAGGTGATCTGAGAAGTGTAGTGTTTCATCTGTGAAACTCTGGTGTGTTGTCTAATACAGCTTTTAAATAATGGAGAAAGTGTGACATATAGCATCTATTCAGATTGACAACTCAGACTTGAAACCTACTGAAGATATGAAGACTCTTCTGCAAGGACATTTTTCAAAATAGGTGTAATCTTTTCATTTTGGTTGCTATACTATCCACACAAGTGTCCCAAATACTTGTTTTTGTAGAGTAGTTGTTTATAATGTGTATGTTATTGCTTTCTTTTGAGGCTTAAGGTGTTGTGTGTATAAAGGTAGTATGTATATCTAGTTATCTGCTGCTTTTCATAGAATCGTTAAGGTTGGAAAAGACCCGTAAGATCATTGAGTCCAACTGTTAACCTATCACTGCCAAGTCTACCACTAAACCATATCCTCAAGCACCACGTCTACCCTTCTTTTAAATACCTCCAGGGATGGAGACTCAACCACCTCCCTGGGCAGCCTGTTCCAATGCCTGACCACTCTTTTGGTGAAGAAGTTTTTCCTAATGCCCAACCTAAACTTCCCCTGGTGCAGCTTGAGGCCATTTTCTCTCGTCCTATCGCTTGTTACTAGGGAGAAGAGACTGACCCCCGCCTCGCTACAACCTCCTTTCAGGTAGTTGTAGAGAGCGATAAGGTCTCCCGTCAGCCTCCTCTTCTCCAGGCTAAACAACCCCAGCTCCCTCAGCTGCTCCTCATAAGACTTGTTCTCTAGACCCTTCACCAACTTCGTTGCCCTTCTCTGGACACGCTCCAGCACCTCGATGTCCTTCTTGTAGTGAGGGGCCCAAAACTGAACACAGTACTCGAGGTGCGGCCTCAGCAGTGCCGAGTACAGGGGCACAATCACCTCCCTGCTCCTGCTGGCCACACTATTCCTGATAGAAGCCAGGATGCTGTTGACCTTCTTGGCCACCTGAGCACACTGCTGGCTCATGTTCAGCTGGCTGTCAACCAGCACCCCCAGGTCCTTTTCCTCCAGGCAGCTCTCCAGCCACTCCTCCCCAGGCCTGTAGCGTTGCATGGGTTTGTTGTGACCCTAGTGCAGGACCCAGCACTTGGCCTTGTTGAATCTCATACCGTTGGCTCCGGCCCAACGATCCAGCCTGTGCAGGTCCCTCTGTAGGGCCTTCCTGCCCTCCAGCAGATTGACACTACCACCCAGCTTGGTGTCATCTGCAAACTTACTGAGGGTGCACTCAATTCCCTCATCCTTTCTTTAGAGTTTAGTATTAACTTTTCAAATTTGCTTGGTCTGGTTTAGGTTTCGTAAATGCAGTTTTCTACCTGTTACTGTGGGTACAGTTCACAGAATTTTGATGTGTAACTGTTTAATTTGAGGGTGCAGTTAGTGCCTAGATATCTGAGGTATGAACTATGCTCCATTACTGATTGCAGATTTTGTATACGCTAGGAGAGAGGTAGGAGGTCATGAAGTCAGAATTAGCAAGATGAAAAGGAATTAGTCTAGATGTACGGTATTCGTATAAGCAAATAATAAGCAGTCTATATGGTTCTCATGTTTACTAGTGTCTTAAATACATTGTGAACATGTACTTTAAATTACAGAAAGACATTTATGAAATTTATTTGTATAAATTAATATTAAGACCCCAATCTTTCAATTTTTTAATATCATATTTGCTTTTCATTAAAGTATTTAATATGTGTTTGTAAAACCTATACTGTTTATTGTAAGTAACATTTGTCAGCAGTTGCACTGGTTTGATTTGTACCTAAGCCATGGTTTTGTTGGAAGTATGAACACTAATTCTTTGTGTTTACTTTAAAGAGAGAAGAATGGATGAATTTAGACTTCATGTCATTGAAAACCACATCAGTAGCAGCTATCAGAGGTGAAAGACACAAAGAAAAAATATTGGAACGACAGAAGGCTCAAGAACTTGAGCAGGTAGGAGGAATTAATATATTGACTTTTTTTCTGCATCTTACTAAATTTTGTGTGATAAATGAACCAGTGAATTAGTTCAAATATGCAAATCTATAGTTTTTAAACTCATGCCTGATTTGTTGTGTGATAGTGATTTTAATTAAATTGATCAATTATTTTTCCATTTGGGATGGGAAGAGTTCATACAGAAGGCTTATCTTGTGGAGAAAAGCCTTTGAACTATCTTCTAGGTAAGGAGAAAGCCGGTTTTGTTAGTACCAAGTATCTGTAATAAAGTGTTTCTTACTTAATAGCAATGGCGGACTGTGAGACTGTGGGTCTGGCCTTCTTCCCCATGGTGTGTGTGAAAGGAGCACCATTGTTCTGTGTGATAAAAGCTTGCCTAAGTTACTGTGTTAAAGTGCAGGGTGCTGAGGCTTAAGAAAGAATTCAAAGTAGTTGCTGTGCCTTTCGTGCTGAAGTTCTGTGTAACACATGGGTGGATCACCATCTGGCTGGGGAAGGGGTTGCTGCTGTTAAATTAGTTCTGTTTACATGCAGTTGCTGGCTGCTTCATTTGTTCATTCAGCTCCTTAAATGCATCTCAGTCTGATCTGAAAACATAGTTGCTGATCATTATCTGATACTTACTTGTCCTCACATCTTACAGTAGGCCATTTGTTGCTGTTAGATTTTCCAGTTAGTTGTGTTCTGGCTAAGAACCAGGTTGACCTGGAGCACTGTTCTTCCTATGCAGTGCTTTGGTTATTGTCTTTTGAGAAGGGATTAATCTTTTTGTTGCCACATATTTTTTTGCTGAACATTTTCTCTGAACTGTTGAAGGACCATTGAATGTGGAGATCTTAAATCACCAGAATGCCAGCATGTATTATACGGTTAATGACAATTTATATGTATTTTTGATCCTAGAAGAATATGATTTTTATAGACCCTCCCACTGAACCACTTGCTCTCCATTCAGGTTTATACTTTTGTGTTTTCTATACCAGAATGTCTGTCCTTTCTTTGATACCCAAAGCAAAGTGTACAACAGATGCATAGAGAGTGCCAGTGCTGGTGATGAGTTGATGATGTAACACAGACGAATTCAAAATTCTGTCAGTGCTGGAATGCCTGATCAGCTCTTTTCTCCAGTCAACTTCCTTGCCTGTTTCCAGAGAAGTCATCTGACAGAATCACAAAAAGTGATCTAGTTTGAAGGTGAAAAACAGTAACTTGAGGTAAAACTAAGATCCCCCATAACAGCAGTGCTTCAGACACAAGTGCGTATTACTGCTGCACTGGTAATGTAGTCAAACAGTAAAACTGCTTCTGTGTAATAAGGGTGCCAACTAAGCACATGTTTGAGAGGTTTGACTCAGAATGGAGAGTTATGTTTATTTCTACCTGGCTTTAGATAGCACAAGTTATGAATAAGCTGTTCTATTCCCACACAAGTCTCACAAAATTAATAAAATATTTTAGAAAATACAAACCATATGCTATGCACACATTAAAATTATTTCTGTTTTAGGCCATGCTGTCTGAGAGAGAACTCAATCCCTATTGGAAAGACGGCGGTACGGGTTTACCACCAGAGCAGGATGAAGCAGCTTCAGTTAAGAAAGGTAGACAGCAACTTTTAGTAATAATCTTAAATTTCTGTCTCCAGTCTCTGGGCTCTGTCTTGGTAACAAGTTACTACTAATGTTGATGTAAAGGGATTATGAATAACATGTAATAAAGTAAAATTTGGATGAAAATTCAGTAGTGATTATTGGGTTCATATAGTATTTTTTTTGCATAATTTCTCTTCACTGGTTTTTAATCTTGAGTGGTTTGACCTTCAGTAGCTTTACAGAAATACTCCATTTTGAACTAATTAAAGGAAAGCACGATTTAACCAAGACAAGATAAATTGTTGTCATCTCATTTGGTTCCTTTCATTCCATTACACAAATTATAGTTTTAAAATATTCAACCACAGAAGTCTGAGTCACACTAAAATGAAGTACATTACAGATGCAGCTTGTGAAAAATATTATTTCTGTAACCTTTTCACTTCTTTCCTTACCCTAGGGTTATCCTGCATATTTCCAGCAAGAACAGTTAGAAAAATGTTTTTCTTAATGTCACGAAGCATTTATCATGTGATAAGAAGGGTCCTTGTATTCTGTTAACATGGAATTAAAAGTAGGGTCCTTGGCTTTTCTCTTTGGGAGCCTTTCCCTGTGGACAGTCTGTCCTGCAAACCATTAGCCTCGTGCCCAGTTTTAGGAGCCACAGTCTGTAAGAGGTGACAGGCGTCAGCGAGTATGTCCCCTGAACGTTAAGACCTCTGCTAACTTCTCAAATGGAAATCAGCGGTTACTCATTGATTTTTTTTTTTTTGAGAAGGGGAATGCACTTGTTTGTATGTAAGGGGTATGCCAAAGAATTGACACAGAAAGTGGAAGCAATAAAAAGGTTCTTTAATTTCATAAAAAACCCCCACAACTTCTCATATGCCACTTCTGTTTTGGAAACTGCTTGTTGTTTTCTATGATAAAAGTCAGTGGTATTACTGATGTATATCCATCATTAAGTTACAACAACATGTAATTGTATTACTGTATTCTTTCTGTTTTTCTTTTGCACCCCTTCAATTTTTACATTAAGTTTAGGTGAAGGTTTAATGTCACATACAGTGTAAGGTTAAACAGGAATAACTACAACCTCTCATTGTTTTCTACTTTAGTTACAGCGGTAGAAGATGCTGGATTAAGTTGGTTACGAAAATCATACCAAAGGATGAAGGAGCAGGCTGAGAGAGAGAAACGAAATTTTGAGGAAATTGTAGCTGAGAGATATGGGGTAAGGATCTCAAATTAATTTTTTTTTTAATACTGATAGATGCTTGGAAAAGGTTACTTTCACATGAAGGCACAAATATTTAGTGTGTAGTGTAAGACATAAGGAAAGGAGCAGGAAAAAAGAGTCTCTGAAGTTTTTTTCAAGTGATGAAGAGTTTAAAGCTACCCAGCCTTTTATATCTTTTTTTGTTAAATATTTTTAATATACGGGATTCTATAGCAAATTTAAAATACGTATCTTCTACATCAGGAGGTTCAGATGATCCCAGCTAGAAAGTACTTGAGTGCTTCCAAAATTATGATGTATACTAGAAAATGCATTTTGTTCTCCTGCATGTAGTGGATAATAATTATGTGTTGTGGTTTAGCGGCAGCTCAGCCCCACACAGCCGCTCGCTCACTCCCCCACCGGTAGATGGGGGAGAGAATCAGAAGGGTAACGCTCGTGGGTTGGGATAAGAACAGTTTAATAATTAAAATTAAAAGAAACAACAGTAGAAATGCAATGTAAAGGAGAACAACGAGAGGCGCAAAGCCCCGGGGGAGGGGGGAAGGGAGGGGAGAGGGGGAACAAACCGCCGGAACAAACCGCACGCGCCGCAGCCGCTCGCTGACCCGACGCCGCGCTGCTCCCGAGCCGCAACTGCCCCCCCTCAATATATTGGTCATGGTGTCACATGGTATGGAATGAACCTGCCATTGGCCAGTCGGGGTCAGCCGCCCCCACCATGGCCCTGCCTCTCCCAGCCCCCCCCGCCACGCGGCAGAACTCGGGAAGCTGGAAAGGTAGCCGACCCCCCCAGTGAGGAGAATTAACCCCTTCTCAGCCAAAACCAGCACATTCTCCACCCCTTATTCCATACCATTTACACCATGCCCAGGTTCCATATGATGCAATACAACCGTACCAACCACCACCCCTCCCCTTCCCATCCTTTAACATAATACACAGACATCATTCCCTTAGTTCACGGACCTTCCCTGTAAAATGTCCACTAAAATGTCCATTGAGTTCACCCAGTCCATGACTCTGGGCTCCATCTGTTGTATCAGTCTTTCAGGGTGGGAGAGATGGTGTGTGGCGTTGGGTTGCTGCATACCGAGTCAGTCATCGTTCCATCACTGCTGCACAGCTTGTTTCATAGTTGATCTTCCATGGGTTGGGAGGCTCGTACTCTGATATCATTGATACAACACAGAGATGACACACAATATTATATAGCAGTTCACATTGTGCCATTCAGTTCATTGACTGTTTTCACCCAAAATCAAATCTCCTTGAGGCACACATCGGATTTCTCCATCCTGCCGCATCACCCACCAAGTGCACCCGGGTCCTCGAGCAAAAGCAATCCCACGAATGGGTTTGCCTTTTCCGGAGGCAGCAAGAACCCAGACTGTTTTGCCCAGCATACTTTTTGTGCGCACTACAGAGACTCTATCCCCTTCCACAGTATGTAGGATTTCTGACTGGGCAGGGCCAGCTCGGTTGGCAGATCCCCTCGTATTGACTAACCACGTGGCTTTTGCTAAATGTGTATCCCAGTGCTTGAATGTCCCACCCCCCATTGCTCTCAGTGTAGTTTTTAGCAGTCCATTGTACCGTTCAATTTTCCCAGAGGCTGGTGCGTGATAGGGGATGTGATACACCCACTCAATGCCGTGCTCTTTGGCCCAGGTGTCTATGAGGCTATTTCGGAAATGAGTCCCATTGTCTGACTCAATTCTCTCTGGGGTGCCATGTCGCCACAGGACTTGTTTCTCAAGACCCAGGATAGTGTTCCGGGCAGTGGCGTGGGGGACAGGATATGTTTCCAGCCAGCCAGTCGTTGTTTCTACCATTGTAAGCACATGGCGCTTGCCTTGGCGGGTCTGTGGGAGTGTGATATAGTCAATTTGCCAGGCCTCCCCATATTTATATTTCAGCCATCGTCCCCCATACCACAGAGGCTTTACCCGCTTCGCTTGCTTGATTGCAGCGCATGTGTCACATTCGTGGATAACCTGTGCAATAACGTCCATGGTCAAGTCCACCCCTCGATCACGAGCCCACCTGTATGTTGCACCTCTCCCTTGATGGCCTGAGGTGTCATGGGCCCACCGAGCTAGAAATAGTTCACCCTTATGCTGCCAGTCCAGATCCACCTCAGCCACTTCAATCTTGGCAGCCTGATCTACCTGCTGGTTGTTTCGATGTGCTTCAGTGGCCCGACTCTTGGGGACGTGAGCATCCACATGACGTACCTTCACAACCAGTTTCTCTACCCGGGCAGCAATATCTTGCCACAATGTGGCAGCCCAGATGGGTTTGCCTCTGCGCTGCCAGTTGCTTTGCTTCCACTGCTGCAGCCAGCCCCACAGGGCATTTGCCACCATCCAGGAGTCAGTATAGAGATAGAGCACTGGCCACTTTTCCCGTTCAGCGATGTCTAAGGCCAGCTGGATGGCCTTTACCTCTGCAAACTGGCTCGATTCACCTTCTCCTTCAGCAGTTTCTGCTACTTGTCGTGTAGGACTCCATACAGCAGCCTTCCATCTCCGGTGCTTTCCCACAAGGCGACAGGACCGACCAGTGAACAGGGCATACTGCTTCTCATCTTCTGGCAGTTTGTTATAAAGTGGGGCTTCTTCAGCACGTGTCACCTCCTCCTCTGGTGATAATCCAAAATCTTTGCCTTCTGGCCAGTCCATAATCACTTCCAAGATTCCTGGGCGACTGGGGTTTCCTACTCGAGCCCGCTGGGTGATCAGTGCAACCCATTTACTCCATGTAGCATCAGTTGCATGGTGTGTAGAGGGGATGTTTCCTTTGAACATCCAGCCCAGCACTGGCAGTCAGGGTGCCAGGAGCAGCTATGCTTCAGTACCAACCACTTCTGAAGCAGCTTGAACCCCTTCATATGCTGCCAATATCTCTTTTTCAGTTGGAGTATAGTGGGCTTCAGACCCTCTGTATCCCCGACTCCAAAACCCTAGGGATCGACCCCGGGTCTCCCCAGGTGCTTTCTGCCAGAGGCTCCAGGTAGGGCCATTCTCCCCGGCTGCAGTGTAGAGCACATTTTTTACATCTTGTCCTGCCCGGACTGGCCCAAGAGCTACTGCATGAACTATTTCTTGTTTAATCTGTTCAAAGGCTTGTCGTTGCTCAGGGCCCCATTTGAAATCATTCTTTTTCCAGGTCACTTGATAGGGAGGGCTTACAATCAGACTGTAATTTGGAATATGCATTCTCCAAAAACCCACAACGCCCAAGAAAGCTTGTGTTTCCTTTTTGCTAGTTGGTGGAGACATGGCTGCTATTTTGTTGATCACATCCATTGGAATCTGACGACGACCATCTTGCCATTTGATTCCTAAGAACTGAATTTCTCATGCAGGTCCCTTCACCTTACTTTGTTTTATGGCAAAACCAGCTTTCAGAAGGATTTGGACTATTTTTTCTCCTTTCTCAGAAACTTCTTCCGCTGTGTTGCCCCACACAATGATGTCATCAATGTATTGAAGGTGTTCTGGAGCTTCTCCCTGTTCCAGTACAGTCTGAATCAGTCCATGGCAAATGGTAGGACTGTGTTTCCACCCCTGGGGCAGTCGATTCCAGGCGTACTGGACACCCCTCCATGTGAAAGCAAACTGTGGCCTGCACTCTGCTGCCAGAGGGATTGAGAAGAATGCATTAGCAATATCAATTGTGGCATACCACTTGGCCGCCTTTGACTCCAGTTCGTATTGAAGTTCTAGCATGTCTGGCACAGCAGCACTCAACGGTGGAGTGACTTCGTTCAGGCCACGATAGTCTACTGTTAGTCTCCACTCTCCATTAGACTTCTGGACTGGCCATATGGGACTGTTAAAGGGTGAGTGGGTCTTACTGATGACTCCTTGGCTTCTCAGTTGGTGAATGAGTTTATGGATGGGGATCAGAGAGTCTCTGTTGGTGCGATATTGCCGCCGGTGCACTGTTGTGGTGGCGATCGGCACCTGTTGTTCTTCGACCTTCAGCAACCCCACAACAGAAGGGTCCTTTGAGAGACCAGGCAAGGTAGACAGCTGTTTAGTTTCCTCCGTCTCCAAGGCAGCTACACCAAAAGCCCACTTGTAACCTTTTGGGTCCTTGAAATACCCTCTCCTGAGGTAGTCTATGCCAAGGATGCACGGAGCCTCTGGGCCAGTCACAATGGGGTGCTTCTGCCACTCATTCCCGGTGAGGCTCACTTTGGCCTCCAATACAGTTAGCTCTTGGGATCCCCCTGTCACTCCAGCAATGCTGATGGGTTCTGCCCCTATATAGTTTGATGGCATTAAGGTGCACTGTGCGCCGGTGTCCACTAAAGCTTTATACTCCTGTGGGTCGGACGTGCCAGGCCATCGGATCCACACAGTCCAGTAAGCCCGGTTATCCCTTTCCTCCACCCGGCTGGAGGCAGGGCCCCTCTAGTCCTGATCATGGCAGTCACAACTCACTTCCTGTAAATGTGAGTCAGGAGTCCCTCTATTACACTTAGAAATAAAATCAGCACTTCTACTCCTCTGTCTGGGGACTTGCTCACTGGAAACTGGAGCAGCAGCTTTCCTGGAAGAGCCTCCCTGAGTGACTGTTCTTCCTTGCAGTTCATGTACTCGTGCCTGTAGGGTCGAAGTAGGCTTGCCATCCCACCTCATCATGTCCTCTCCGTGGTCACGCAGGTAGAACCATAGGGTGGCCCGTGGTGTGTATCCCCTTCTTTGAGCCAAAGGACGCTTATTCCTAACAGCTGAGACACTGCTGTCGAGGTGGGGAGTAGGACAGATCTTCTTTGAGTTGCTGGACCTCTTGGGATAGTTTCTCCACAGCAGAGACAAGCAAGGAAGAGATATTTGTTTCATGATCCCAGAGTCTATCAATCACCTCTGCCACCGTTGGTGTCTCGTCATCTTTCCAGGACATCACTGCCAATGAGTTTGCATGCGAAGATGGTGCGCTCCGTACAAACTTCCGCCACATGGGTCGTGTGCACTCGACTTCATCTGGATCTTTGGATGACCGTTGATCGTCCAGGTCACCATAAATCACCTCAAACACAGCTAATTCCCTTAGATACTGGATGCCTTTCTCCATAGTTGTCCATTTTCCTGGGCGATATGTAACATCTTCTTTAAAGGGATACCTTTCCTTCACTCCAGACAGGAGTCGCCTCCAGAGGCTGAGGGCTTGTGGTTTTTTTCCAATTGCTTTGTCAACGCCCCCTTCCCCAGAAAGGGATCCCAATTGTTTGGCTTCTTTTCCCTCTAGTTCCAGGCTACTGGCCCCATTATCCCAGCATCGGAGCAGCCAGGTGGCAATGCGCTCACATGAACGACAGCTATAATCTTTTCGCATATCTCGCAACTCGCTTAAGGACAGGGATCGGGTGGTCTCTATTTCATTTATTACTTCTCCCTCCTCTCCCCGCGATGGCCCTGGTTCTTCATCATCCCGTTCTAAACGAGTTGATGTCCGCTTCCAATATTTCGTCTTATGTATGGGGGCAACTGATACTGGTACAGGTTTATTTTCTGAGCTAGCTCCGGTACTTGTTGTGGGGGTTTGAGTGGCTGCAGTGCCTGTTGTCAGGGCTGGATTGTCTACAGTGCCAGTCACTTTGCATTTCAATCCAGAGACATTCTCTTCCCCCTGGGGGCACTGAATACTGTTGAGCAGGGCTCGGTATGCATGGGCCAGACCCCAGCACGTTGCAGTTATCTGTGTCTCTCTGGAGTTCCCAGCATAACAACATACTTTCTCCAAATATTCTACTAGTTTTTTAGGATTCTGCACTTGTTCGGGGGTGAAACTCCAAAACACTGGGGGTGCCCACTGCCCTAGGTATTTGCCCATGCTATCCCACATGCCCTGCCACTTGTAACTATCAAGCCTCGGGGCAGATTTCTGGGTGATATTCTTAAGTTGCTTAGTCAAAACCAAAACAACATGCCCAAAAACTAACAATAAGTGCACCTTAACCACCCAAGGATGTTCAAGATACAAAAACGTTATTGTAACAAAGGCACAGACATCATAGAACAAAGTTGCAAAGGTATTATTCTGTATTTCCTCCATATAAAGTCTCTCAGAGGAGGAGGTATAATTGCTAATTACCTCAACAAGGTGGTATCCGAAGTACAGTAACGGTTTCAGCAAAAACCCCAAATACCAGATAAAGCTGAAAACGAGTGTTTGTATAACAAATCTTGTAGGCAAAACGTTACTAATCACAGCAGAACACAGCAGACGAAACAAACCAACACCAATCTTTAACACCAACTGTAAAAAGGACAACATGGTGCTGTGACCAGCAGCTGTTGTTATCTCCAACCCTTGAGCCCCACGTTGGGCACCAAAAAGACTGTCGTGGTTTAGCGGCAGCTCAGCCCCACACAGCCGCTCGCTCACTCCCCCACCAGTAGACGGGGGAGAGAATCAGAAGGGTAACGCTCGTGGGTTGGGATAAGAACAGTTTAATAATTAAAATTAAAAGAAACAGCAGTAGAAATGCAATGGAAAGGAGAACAACGAGAGGCGCAAAGCCCCGGGGGAGGGGAAGAAGGGAGGGGAGAGGGGGAACGAACCGCCGGAACAAACCGCAGCCGCCCGCCGACCCGACGCCGCGCTGCCACTGCCCCCCCTCAATATATTGGTCACGGTGTCACGTGGTACGGAATGAACCTGCCATTGGCCAGTCGGGGTCAGCCGCCCCCGCCATGGCCCTGCCCCTCCCAGCCCCCCCCCCCGCCACGCGGCAGAACTCGGGAAGCTGGAAAGGTAGCCGACCCCCCCAGTGAGGAGAATTAACCCCTTCTCAGCCAAAACCAGCACATTATGCCAAGATAATTTTGAGAGCTATGTCAAGTTTTACCAAGTATGAATCTTCTGGCTACTTGTGATCTGCTCAGTCGAGATCTGTTGAGAAAGCTGCTTGCTTCTGAAGGGTTTAAAATTCTTCAAAATTTATTTTTAATAAAACAGTCTGCCATAGATACTTAGGGATATGATCTAGTGGTGGACTCGGCAGTGCTAGGTTAGCAGTTGGACCTGATGATCTCAAAGGTCTTTTCCTATCGAAACAATTCTATGATTCTATAACTCTTTAAAGCCTCCCCTTCTTATGTATTATATGAATTATTGTCTTTAAAAGCATTGGTCAAAGGTGTGGGGTGTTAAATCTTGGTCATAGCATTACATTTGAGTTTTCTGTGGGTTTTTTGGTTAGGCTGGTTTGGTTGTGGAAATGTTGGATAAAACAGTATGACTTCATGCTGTTGTCTTTGAACTGAACTGTAGTCACTCCTGAGTGACGAAACCAACGTGGTCAGTGCTGGTAGAAATGTTTCAGTGCCAATGATTGCAAAGAATATTATTTTTAAGAATCTTTCTCAAGACACTAGGGTTCAAACAGCATGAGCCACTCTGGCTGCTGAAATACAGGATAGTGCTTGAAAGAGGTCCCTGCCTGATTTGCTTCAGTATGTAATGTTTTTTTGGGCGGGGAGGGAGAGGAGGGAAGTAATTGGTGGCTTTTAATTCAGCTCAGAAGAGGGAAGACGAACAGCCCACATTTTGCATAATTGCCTAATGGACAGAGTATTTGTCCAGAAGGCTGGTGACAGTGGTTCAAAGTCTGTTTCAAGCTAAATATTTTGAAACCACTCTCCTGTGTTTTTAAGAGTTTAACTAGACTGTAAAGTGGTTTAGTGGGAACATTCATAGGCTCTACAGAAGCTGAGCATCTGGTGAGCAAAAATGCAAAGTTCATGAGTAAGAAAGAGGAAGACTTTCTTCCTAGCTCAAGCCCCTAATCTCCAGGTTGCTAGGAGGAGACAGTTCTGAGGCTCTGGTCCCAGGAGTGCTTTAGCACTGTATGTTAGAACTACAGGATAAAAGTTAGAAATAGGCCAAGAGAAACGATCTGATAGTCTTCCCAACAGAGCATCTTAGACACGAGGCTGTACGTTCCCTTTCTCATACTGGTCTTCCTTTCCACTCCATGGCTCATGCCTTGCCCTTTGCACAGTGACTCATTTTCACAGAATGGTGCCTTTCTTCTAATACATTTTAAGGAGCTTCACAATACCCCACGATCTTAAAAACAGTATGACTTTTTTTATTCTTTCTTATAGTCAATGGAGGCATTTCAGTCACGATTAGAAGATGCTGAAAAAATTGCATCCAGAAAGGAAAACGATTATAGAAGTGGAAGATGGAAGAAAACTGACTATCCAGAAAGTGAGAAAGAGAAGAAAGAACATCCTGTGAAAAAGAATACACGAAATGAAGATGATAGAAACAGGAACATGTCGGGGGGCTATACTAGGGAGAAGTATGGTAAAGGATGGGTGCAAGAAGACAAAGGTTACACAAGAGGTATGTCGAGAGAATACCAAGAACGTGGACACAGTAGCACGGACTCAGTATTGAGAGGCTACAGCTCAAAAGCAGAAAAACACTCTGATGAAAAACAAAGCCCGGAAAATAGTTCATCTCTAAGCAACATCAAACACAAGTTTCTGAAACCCTCTGAAGATGATTTATCATCTTACAGTGCACCTAGAGACTACAAGTCACAGCCGTCCTCTTCCAAACTGCCAGTTCATACCTCTTTGAGCAGCCGTTTCCAGAAACCTAGTGAGGATACTGCGCTGCACACCAAAACACACACGGAAGGTAACAGTGAGAAACTGATGTCTGATCAAAAAGCATCAGGTACTAGGGAAAAAATTGATGACAATATTTGGGAAAGAACTCCAAGTGATGAAAAAGAGAAGTCGCGACAGGAGTACCCCAGCGATATCCCTGAGAAGAAACAAACAACTTTATGTGACAGTGAAACATCCTGTTCTAGGTATTTTACAAATATCTTTATTTGTCTTTTGTTTGCTGTACTTTTCATGGCAAATTTTAGCAGAAACTTGGTCTTCCCTGTGACAGTATTAGATCTGATCATATCTCTTTAGGAGAAGGCTAGCCTCAGCTAGAGGCAGCTAAAATGGACCACTGTAGAAGTAATGAACACCCCCTATTTGTCCCGCTCCTTGACATATTTGAGAATTGCCAATGATAGATCATTGTCTGCTTCTTTCTAATGTTAGTTCTCACTGCAGTAAAATTGGCCTCTTAGGCAAAAAAAAAAAAAGGCAAAACAATATCTTAACTGTTGTGAACTTACAAAAGACAGACTTGAAATGTTAGAAAATGCTGACTGAAAACTGAAATAATGCATCAGGGATAGGTTTGCCACCTGTGAGATGAACTCATATGCTATAGTAGTAGCATATGAAAAATAGTAGAAGGTATTGATTAGGAGAGTGCATTTTCTGTGGAAAAGGGGAAGGATGAATAGGAGTGGGAAGGAAAAACTAATACATGTTAGGAATTTCAGTTTATGTGACTTGATTTAGTGAAAGACAATGGAGAGTAGTAAGGGAGAGGTGGTCAGAAAAGTAAGTTGTAGATAACTGAGCTTTTGCTCTACTTGAGACCACCTGTTCTCCAGTACTACCACCTTGCTGCTACTTCCAGTGATATGAGTAGTGTGGTTATTACTGTAAATGCTTTCTTTCAGATCTTCCTGATAATAGGTAGGCAAAAGTATTTTAGAGTCAGGAAGGTGTTATTTAATTGCTGGGGAAAGGTGAACAAATAAATATTCTTGGTTGGAGTATGTAAGAAGTATGATATGATTTAGTTGAAAACAGTATTTGATGAAATATGATCAAGTGTGTAATCTCTTTTTCTGCAAATAACTGACATAAGCTTATAAAACTTCTAAGAGCAGGGCTATACATTTAATATTTAATTGTTGGATTCTAATAACAAGGTAATATTTTAAAAGTATTTATTTTATTTATAACTGTTTGACATGTTGTGCTTGCGGAGACCTCACTGTGTATTTGCAAAGAAAAATTGTACGTTAAATGAGTACTGCATGACTAACCAGAAACAGGCAGCTTAATCTACACAATTCTTTATATTGTATAGGTTGGATATTTTTTCCAGACTTTACTTGCTATATTTCCTACTTTGATAGGAGCCAATAAATTTACATTTTCTTTGATAGCAGGAAGATAAATTGTTTGCCTGATGTTCACTCAATTTATTTATTTATTTTAAAAAGAGTTTGAATATACATTATGGCAGGAGTAGTTCTCGATTCTGGCATGAATAGTTTGTATGCGCTATGGGAAGTCTTACTCATAAGTGTTTATCATGTCTTGTTTTATTGTTTATTTTGGTATTTGCCTAGGTGTTATTTTGCTGCAAAATGAGAAATATATCTTTATAGTTGTTTTAGTCTGAAAAAAAGATCTTGTAGCATTAAACCTGTGATGTACGAGACATTATTAGACATTCGAATTTAGTGATCCTCTTTGTTTTTTTAGGTATTGTCCAAGTAGTTATTGCTCTGAGATGGTTGGGTTTTACCACTTAAATGCACTTTGTAAACTTTGATTAGAATGATTCACTGTGTGTCTGAGCTGGAGCCTGTAAGACTTCCTCAGCTTTTCAGTCCTGGTTTGTTCATGACTTTGTTCAGGTACAAGGTCTGCACAATCCACAGTCGATTTCTGCCCATCTTGGGTAGTGCATTGGTTTCCATAAGGAAATGTAGGTATCCATGTAAGGAGGGATGCTGTGGTGAGCTGGGAGAGTGCACCTGCATTGCAGTTCAGGCACAGATGACTCCATGAAAATGAAAATATACGCTCAGAACTATATGTCTGGAAAAAATTCACCCGGTTAAGAAGCTGCTTTTCTGCATATGTAAAAAGGCATGATTATGCGTGGTTAGTCTTAGCCTTCATCCTAAATATCATGCACATTTTTAAAAAAAAGCCACAACAAATACTTCCCTGATTAGCAGCAAATAATCTGTGTAAATGACATATAATCCTTTAGTAAGTCTACCTTCATTCTCAGTTTTGTTTCCTCCATGACTTCCAGAAGGAGAAAGCAGGATCTGACAACTGTGTCGTACAGCTAATGGCAAATAGAAATTCTGACACCCAGTAGACTTTATTTAACTGTAATGAACTACTAACAATAAAAGAGTTTTGGTGATCATCCAGAACTCAGAGACTGAGTGAAGGGATGCCATGTGAAGACCCTGCACTGTGTTCTTATTTGATTTATTTATCAATTTTTTATTTGGGGGAGCTGGGGGGAGTTAGGTGTTGCTTTGCCTGTGTGGTGGGTTGACCCCATAATGCAACTAAGCATGTTTCCAGCTGCTCACTCATTCCCCCTCCTGCAGAGGGAATCACAAGGGCAAAAGGGAGGAGAATCTCTTGTCCTGAATAAAGACAGTTTAACAAACAAAGGAAAGAGACAAGAACAGGTGGTGCAAAGGCAGTCAGTCAGTCACCCCCTCCCATGGGCAGACTGATGCCTAACCAGTCTCTGAGCAGCAGCTACTTTGGAAAGACTGCGCTCCCCAGCTTTTATTGCTGAGCATGGTGTTATGTAGCATGGAATAGCTCTCTTTGGCCAGCCTGGGTCGGCTGCCCTGGCTGTGTCCCCTCCCAGGCTCTTGCCCACCCCAGCCTACTCACTGGGTGTGCAGAGTAAGAAACAGAGAAAGCCTTGAGGCTGTGTAAGCATTGTTCAGCAGCAGCCAAAACACTGGTGTGTTACCAGCACTGTCACCAGTTAAGTCGAAAGCACAGCACTGTATGGGCTGCTATGAAGAACATAAGCTCCATCCCAGCCAGATCTAATAGAGCATGTAATTATTGAGTAGGAGTTAGTGATACTATTGCCTCATTATTGTTATCTTAAAAGAAGCAACTACTCCTTTACAGTTTTTTTTTTACTTTTTTTTTTTTTTGTTAAATAATGGTGAATCACTTTTTTTTTAATTGCAAGTACAAAAACCGTACCTTTTAGCTTTTGGTTACCACATGTAGTAAGTGCCATGCTAATTGTGTCTGGACAGAGCTGCAAATTTTGGGAAACTAGATTGTGTATGGAAGTGATTTGCTTATTCAATTATTATGATAGAAAAGATAATTATTTTCTTTTCCTTACAGAAGAGAACTAAGCTTAGAAACTATTTAGCTGATATTTTCTTTTGCATGTGTTTTCTTTTTTGTACTGTTAAACCTAATTGTCCATCTTCTTTGATATTTTAATTCTGTTTCTTAGCCAATACAATTACTGAGCTGATTTATTAGCAAAGTGGAGATTACTTAGGCCTGGAAAACCATATAGTCTCTACTTATTGACTCATTTATTTCCAAGTTCTTTTAAGCTGACTCTTAACTCCTAAGCTTCTGTGTGATTGAGATACTGTATGACCTGTTTTACTGTTTCCTTCAGTGGGAATCATCTTTTTTTTGTAGAATTTTGTAGAAAATTCTGGCTCTTGGAACATTTCAGGCTTGGATATGTGGGGTCGTTATCTTTTGGGAATAATTTATATGCTGCTACTTCTTCCTGGAGTTTCAGGTTTTGTAATACATGTACTCTTTCAGTGATGTTTAGTCAGTCACAAAAAGTAAATCTTCATTGATGTGAAGGCTTGGATTAATAGGTGTTGCTGGTTCAGTTCCTCATCTCTCACACTGACAATGCACCTTTTAAGTTTTATCCCTTCTAAAACACAGGGAGAGTTTCTTCAGCCTATGAATCAAAGTGCTTTGGGCAGTTATGACACAGGTTAATTGGAAGTGCTGATTGGATGTCCAAGGGATCTCCCCAGAGGAAAAGTCCATCCAGCTAGTGTTTGCTGAAAATCACAGTTAATAATGTGACTGCTTTAGAGTTTAATATGAGACAAAAGAAAAAGCAAAAGACAACAATGTCTCTAGTCTCAAAAAGTTCAATGATTCAAGTGCTAATGCCACTTAGAAAAAGCATGTATGAAGTAATAAACATCTCTTGCTCCTTTTACTGAAATAGTCTGCCTTATTTTTAAAAATATAGGTTAAGAAGTGAGAACTTCATCTCTGAAGGTTCTGTTTCAGATGAAGTTAATGTAAAGGTTTCTGCTGAGTTTTTGCATTTTGGATTGGGCATCTTCAAACAGATAAAAATAACTTTGGTAATTGCCTCAGGTCTGGGGAGATCTGGCAGTTAAAGATGGCACCATCTTCAAAGTTCTCCCGTTCTTCAAATCCTACAGGGTTTAACCATATTGAGTGGTGAGTGAATTCTCTCTCTCTCTCTTTCTCCCTCCCTTTTAATAGCAGGGACCAATATCATAACTGTATTCTTATGTCTCTTTTGTGTTAGATATTTTACTTTCAGAGTTAGTTGGTTTTAGTCTTTCTTAGAGTTGGAGAAAAAGACCCAAGCTTGTTTGATGCCTCTTTGCAATAATTCTTAGAGACCTTATTTATTATCATAAGAACTCATACAGCAACCTTTTAATATTAAAATTAAGATACAATACTATTTAGCTGTGGCTTTTCTAGGGAGACTTTATATTTTAAAAACAGTACTAATTAGTTTTCCATGGAAGCTCTACCATATCAGCCATAACGTCTTTAGAAGCAAAGATTATACTGTGAGCAGGTAAGTGTGGGCATATAAGTAGATTTCAAGAAATGGAAGTCCCCTTGGCCTACAGGAGAGCAACTGGGAAATGGGTGATTTTGCTGGAGCTGAGAAGTAAAAGCATAACCAAAGCCAGAAAGGACAGTTACAGAGTGGGTTTAAATTACTCTTTCTGCTCCTCTTTTCCTTGCTTTTTGCTTATACCCGCCACTGGCTCTTGACTGTTTCTTCATGCTGAGAAAGTGTTTATAGATAGTGCTTTTCATTTTAATTGATCTCAAAAGTAAAAGAAAACATACTTCATAGAAGTTTTATTCAAGGTTTTTGGTTTCAAAGTCCTTGGCAACTTCTGACTGCAAATGTATTTGGATAATATGTTGTTATCAATTACTTTAACAGGAGCATATGTACCAGTACAGTAGGCATATAATACTTAATTGCACAGGTGAATACAATGTTATTTTTCTATGGATTTAGCGCTGCTGGTGTTTTACAGACATACGTCAAAAGGTGAGCCGCCTCGGGTCCTTAGTGAAGAGGAAATGAACAGACTGGGAGCGAGGATTGTGAAAGCAGAACTCATGGGAGACATGGTAATGTCTTTGAAAAATTGTCATGGTTTACTGCAATTTTTCTTTAAAGCTCACAGTTACTTAGTTCTTAAAAAAAATTATTTCAGCAATAAAATCCTGCAAAATTTGATCAGGTAGGATTTGTAATTTCTGCTTTAAATGCAGTGGTTCATACACTAGAATAGAGGATTCAGATCCCCAGGTTTTGTAGGCTAGGCAGCATATCCAACCCCACTTGTTCTCTGCCTTTTTTTATAGGATTTGATGTCTTTTTATTAAGCAGGGAGCAGGTGAAAACTACAGAGCTCCCAGTCTGTGTTCCAAGGTAGACAGTGTCTGGAGCTTTTGTTATTTCATCAACTTTGTCACAAGCATCTACTTGTGGTCCATAGCTCTGCTGTATAAACATACTTACTAATTATGATATGGAAGTAAAAAACTGAAAGTGACCGCATAGGCCACTGCATCCAGCTCTGCAATGAGAACAACTATGTAATGCTTTGTGGTCAAGTCTCATTCAGGGCGGGCGTTCTGTGGGACTGGGCCCATGGAGCTGAGAGAAACAGCTGCATAGTTAACATTGGTTTAGGAAGCTGGTTTCAGACAGCAACTTTGAAGGATCAAAAATTTCAGTCTTTTGGAACACTCTAAACTCCGGAAGTGTGTGTATATATATTTTTAAAATTATATTAAGTATGGCTATAATGAGTTAATTGCATTCAGTATTACTGCCTGGAAGTTTCAGTTATAACAAGGTCATAGTCTGTTAGTTTTTAAGCTGTGTTTTACAAGTGCTTGCTCTGAATAGCTGCTCTTGAGGAAGTAGTGCTAAAATTTTTTTTAAGGATATAATAAAAAACTTTTTTTTTAGAAGTGAGTCCTATCACTATGGGCCTTCATATTTTTTTTAAAGATTAATTTTTAGTGCACCAGTTTACCTTGCCTCGTGTGACAGAATATTTGCACCAAAATCTGCATCACTAAGAAGGAATTAATAAGACATGTTATGGCTTCAAGCACCAAATTAATATTTCCTGAGAAGCCATTGATTCTTTGATTTGTGGGAAGTTTTAGGATATTTGGCATACAAACTTATTTCTGGATTAGGACATGGTGTTTATCTGTGTCAAAGCCCCTATCACAAAATTTAAGTTAGGAGAAGGTGTCCATTTAATAAACATTTTCTTTCCAATTGATTTGATGTTATGGATTCTTTTTCCACAGATTTCAGACACAGATGTGTGTATGTAGCTTTACAAAAAATGAACGAATACACCTTTTCTAGAAATCCTGTCTATTTGAAATCTTAATCAACCTCAAAAGTGAATTAAAAGTAGCTTCAAGTAGTGTATTTTCTACTAAGATATAACGAGCTAATGATTTAAATAGATGCCTCCATATTTTAATCTGTAGATTTCCTAGTTAGTATACAAAAAATACACTAGTGAAGAAAAAATATGCTTATGAATGTAATTATATGATAGGTTTGAGAGGGACTGGTGTTAGTCACTTAAGATATTATTTTAAGACATTTCCCTACAGGGCAAAATGATTCAAGCTATCAGTACACTAGTTGCTGTAAAGTACTGGGGAGGGGAAAGTTTTCCAAAGACTTGCATGGAGAGCAGCAAAAATTTTAAAACTTTTTTTTTTTTTTCCTACTGCTCAGCTCCAGGAGCATTGTCCAAATGAAAGTTTGGGTGCAGGTGTGGTTTTTTTCTTTTTATCCTGACAGTAACCAAATAAGAGTAACTTGAATAAAAATATACAGGTGTTCTGTGGGGAGAGTGATTCTTTTATTATCCTACCATTTTGTTATGTTTTGACCAAAATCATGTAGCAGAAGTCAACATTACAATTTTACTCTTAACTCTATATATAATTTTTTCTACATATGCACTCTGAATTAGCCTAGTTTAAAAAAATCCCAACTACAATATAAATAATAAAGTAACTTATCTTTGCCTTGTTGCTCTTTAAATATTTTTTCTTGGAGTTTTTCTCTGATCAGATTGAAAATGCAGCTTGTGCAAACACACCAGAACAGATGGTTATCTAACAGCATGTCCTGGTGCCTGGAGCTCAAGGTTAGCCATGTGGAACAAATGAATTCTTGATCTATTTTTGTTACTGACTTGCTGCTTGGCATTGATCACGTGACTTAATTTTGGGGCAACAAGTATAGGCATGATTGTTGGAGTACAGTCAATTAAACTGGCAAAGTGGTCAGAGTATAAATGACTGCCTGTCTTATAGGTTGATAGGTAGTCACCTGGCAATTCTTTGTAAACCAAGATATTCTAAAATGCTTCTATTTATTTAATAAAGAGATGGATGAGAAAGCAGGAGCAACAAAACCAATTTACACAAGACTGTAAGGAGTCCTCATTTTCCACTTCTTGTCCATTTTAATACCAAAGTAAGGTCTTAAGTGTCAAAGTTGGACATGTGGTATAGAGAGATGTGAAACTGCATAGCAAAAATGTATGAGAGAGATTTGCTTAGACCCACTGTGCACATGTGTGTGCATATATAAAAATAAATAAAAGGATACCTACCATAACCTGGAAAGGTTATACACTTGATGTGTTCAGGCTTCCTTATTTAGCTGCCTATATATGAAATACATCTATGCTTAGCTACACAAATAATTTATTAGCATAATTGAATAATGTTAAAGCATATTTTTTCTGATGTTTGTATGACAATATATGTTTCTATACTTAAAATTTTTAAAAATTAAAAAATCTGATCTCCATTAAAGAATTGTGTGAACTATATTGACATGTTCTCTTTAGTCTTTGTGTCATTAGGGTTTTAAAAAGTATATAAAAACATGAAGAAATGAAATGAGTAGTTAATTCTGATACAAAGGTCTCTCAAAGTTTAAAATGGTTAAACTAATGGAGTACTACCACTTTCTTTGAAGGAGTTAGCTTCAAAACTTCAAGTAGAACTTGACAACGCGCGCAAATTGAGGGAGACTCAAGGGCAGATTCCTGCAAAGTCTGGGAGAGAGGTAACGGGAAAATAGTCTTCTTTTCTTTGTCCTAGCACAATGGTAGCATTCAGGTAGCAGCTGAATTGTAGAGGATGTGAAATGTACTTAGGAAAATTACAAAGTGTGACTTCAGATGAGTTACTGTTCAAATTAAATTGTACTTCCTGGTGGTAAACAAAACTCTCTCCATTGTACTTTAGCAACCTACACAGGATTTTTTTACTGGTAATATTTTCTTAGCAATGATACATATTTTCAATTACAAATAAAACTGGTGTGTGTCATGTTGTTGACTGTTTGCCAAGGAAGCCTAGACCTTGTGATCTGGAGCCTAGGCTGTCTTGCCTTTTAAGCAATTCAGTGACTAACATAGGCACCAAAGCAGGTGATCTGCATCTTGCTTAGCTTGCCAGGATTTGGTGCTGACTATTACATAACTCTGATGTCGCTGAAAAAGCTGACGCTTCAAATGTTGTTCTTTTTAAAAGGGTGGTATTCAAGAATTGTGTAGTAATCATTTTCCAAACCACTTTTGATATAGCTACAAGGAACCAGGGTCAATATCTTCATTTATGAGCTCTGTCCTGTGAAAGAGACGTGACTTTTAGGCAAAACCTAATGTTCTTTGTCCAGTTTGACCCCAATTCCATGGTGGAAATTCACCTGCAAGTCAGCTGAGTTTGAAAAGCCACTCATTTTTTTTTTGAAAGGGCTTCATCTCAGACCTCATACATTAACTAGTATTTCTCCAGTCTTTAGAAGACAGTTTGAACTAGTAGTTAATGTGTGGCCTCTTGCTGACTACATTGTGACAGTAGTTTTAAAGTATAAAGTCTCAGTCCTTGAATTCACAAGAATTTAAGATTACAACAGCTCGGTGTAGGTAGACTCTGCTTTGTTGCAGTGTAATTGTTAGGCAAGTTCTTCACTTATCTACAAAAAAATGAATAAAGCAGATTAGAGTTTTGTAATTAAACAGGAAAAAATCCATTCAGGTTTTAAAATTGGAAAGCAGAGGGCATGTTTTGGGTGGTCCTCATGAATAACAATTTTGGTCTTAACCATAGTCTGATTTTTTTAATCTTAATTTTTAATGAAAGGATTTTTAAAACTAACAGCATGTAGTAACAGATTCCGATAGGACACCAGAGGGAAATTTTTCACAGTGAGGACAGTCAACCACTGGAATGATCTCCCCAGAGAAGTGGTTGACTTGACCATGTTGGACACCTTCAAGAGTCGTCTGGACAGGGTGCTGGGCCGTCTTGTCTAGACTGTGCTCTTCCCAGAAAGGTTGGACTAGATGATCCCTGAGGTCCCTTCCAACCTGGGATTCTGTGAGTTGTTGCAAAAATACCAAATATAAATACTATTTGAATTTTCAGAAAGGAAAAAATAATTAAAAAAACCCAAACAAAACAACAAACCCAAGTGAAGATATATTTAGCATGAGGCCTCTCTTCTATCATCCTGAGGGCAAATGGTCTCACAGCTTGTGCTTTTACCAAGCAATAAGCTGCTTTGCAACAGGGAGATTCCTCCCTGCATGTAGAATCACCAAGCTGAGCTGTGCAACAGTTTAGCAATTCAGAAAGATGAACTGACAAAGAATAGTCTGCATCCTTCTTGCCTGACATGGATTCTGATTGGTCTCTGGACTGGCACCTGAAAAATGCATGAGTAGTCCAGGAGGAGCATTACCAAAAAAGAAAGGTATATTATAGACATGGCTAGATTGGAAATACCATTTTGTTGTCCTAAGCCTCAAAGGGATTTCTGGTCACTTCTATTCATGAACATGCTATAAGATAGTTGTGATTTTTCTTTTATCTTTTGTGTGCCTTTCCATATTCAGTTTTGCACTCGTGTACATATTAACTCAAGCTGGGTCTGGTGACTTATAGGGCATGTCTGCTCCTTGTCCTGCATTCCCTTTAAAAATGGTGGAAGAAGTTGTGAATACATTTAGTCTGCCCCCTCCTTTTCTTCTTCTCATGTGGGAGCTTGACTAAGCCCCCATTGACCATTGTGATTGATATAAGCTTATTTGGAAGATTGAAGGGATTTAAAACCACAGCTCTTTCCTCTCTGAAGTATCCTGGCAGCAAAATGTCTACCCTTGAGAGTTCCATGTTGGCTTTCTCTGAAGTTCAGTATCAGCTTCTTACATAATTCCAGATGTAGGAGCTTGGGTTTTAGGTCTGTTCATCTCAGAATGTTTATTTTAATGTTGGAGTCCATCTGTTTTACAGAAACAATCTTTAGTTTGTGGGAACCAGGACTGTTGGCAGTCCTGCTGTTTTGGACTTTACATGGTTTGCCAGTGCAAATAGTACCTTACAGATACAGCACAGCTGATGTCTGTAATTCTGAAAAGGGTTAGTTCTTAAACTGCATCATGCCAGAACAGTATTGACCTCTTAACAACTTGCTGTAAAGTTGCTCAACTTCTTAGGCTTGCAGTAAATTGGCAGAATCCCCAAACCACAATGAAAACTTTGAAGTTTACTTGAAGTCACTCGGGTTTTAATTACTGCCACAGCTTGCTTTCCAGAGGGTGAAGGTCTTTCTGTACATTTTAAAGGCTTGCTGTCTTGTCTTTATGAATATGCCTTGCCTGTGCCTCTTTCATGGCTACTTGCTAGCCTGTATTACGTGGTTTTTGCGTGTGAGCAGTCTAGCAAAGCTGACAGTTGCTCTGTCCTAAGTCCTGTCCATATGATAGTTGCCAGGGTAGTCTTACAGGTTTTAAAGCTTCAGACTGATTTTGGACTACTGGGACACAGGCAGAATGTGTTGGGTACTCCTGTGTATCAAGGGCCAATTGTATGGCATTGTGTGTCTAAACAATTCAGATGTTCAGAAACCACCTCTGATTTGTGAAGGTGTATTTGATACTGTATGAATCAGTCTTCCTGTAACATTGACCACCAAAGTGACAGCCTCAATCAGTTCAGCCAGCTGTATTCCAAGTAAGATACCTGAAACAGTTTCCACAGACATGGTTTTCCAAATGGATGTCCTGTTGATCCTAAAGTTTGATAGCTTTGCCTCTGCTACCAATAACAAACATGAAGCATTTTGTTTCAGGCAGGTCTGTCTCTGGTTCCTTGGAGCAGCATGGCCAGTACCATGCTGAAAGGTCCTGACATGTGGCTTTGCCTTATTTTCATTTCTGTTGGGAGAACTGGGGAGATAAATCAGGAAGCAGTGAAGGCAATTCTGAATGCATCTCACTAGGAAGGATTTTTTTTTTCTTCTGGATTAATTGAACATGGATCAATTTCCCAATTCAGTTCACTGTGTGACCGAATGAAAACTCGTGCTCGTATAAGGGGGTGTGCATGGGCGGCTGGGGTTTGTACAGAGGACAGGATCAATGCTTTTGTCAACAGTGCTGGTTTATTCTGCCTTAAAGTGATCAAGAAACTACAGACTGAAGGGACCGTGAAGTGGTACCTTAAATCCTGGTTTTATTTGTTTGTAAATGAGAATAGAGGAAACCTAGCTTTTAGAGTTCATTTGATTTGGATGAGAATTATACCCCAAGCAACCCCAGTATTGTGGTTTTGAAGTACAGTTTTCAAATACTGATGTTTGATATTTAAAAACCTTACATTTATCAGCTGATAAATTTCACCAAGCGTACAGATCCTTGTAAGACCCTTTTGTTACTAGTTTTCCTTTTGGCCAAAGTCACCTGTAATTTAAAGACCTGCTGTTTGTGATGCATTTAGATGTTGCAAGTAGAGTTTTCCAGCTGGAAGAAGCCAAAAAGCATGAATGTATACATCTTTCTGAACCTGGAATAGCAAGAAAATTGTAAAAGATATTGAAGCAGAAGAGAAGTCCATAGCTGCATCCTCAGTAAGCCCGCTTGGGTAATTCTACAGCAAAAATTTACCTTGAGGAGCAGGATTGTTGTTGTTTTCTTTTTCTTTTCTTTTTCCTTCTTTGTTCTTGGTAGTTAGTGTGATGTTTCTATTAAGTAAAGTAAACACCCACAAATAATAATGTTACAGGTTTTCTGTCTATGAAGGTATCCCAGATTGAAATTCAGTGCAGGCTAAAACATGTTTGGATTGTCTTGGTACTGAAAAAAGAAAACCCAGTAACTTTGTCTTAAACCTTTTTTCAATGGTAATGAAGCGTTTCTTTTATGCACTACGAGCCCTCATTTTTCCTGTCTGGACATTTGATTTGTTTTCAACTGCTAGCCTTCCATGTGTCCAAAGTGCAGAAAAGATGAAAATTTATTAGTTGAGTTGTTCCTAAATTGTTTGTGGCTTATGAGTAGCTTTATAAATGGAACTCTTTTGCCTGAATTGAGATATGAAATTTTCAGTAAAGTTTGTGTGGTTGGAGAAGTTAGTTTTTATGTATATTCCTCTTGAAGGCATATGAGTAGCTTTTACCTTGCTTTTTTGGTACTTCATGAAAAATACTAGGGAATGTTGTTTGGGGATACTGTTTCACTGAAGTTGTTTAATTATTTCCACGTTATTTTTTTCTCTCCTCATCATTTCCACTTTATCTTAAATATTTAATTTCTTAATTGCACTTTTTCCTATTTCTTTCCTATAAGTAATTTTTTAAAAATAAAATATCTATATAAATACAAATATATATATTCACATACATATGAAACCTAAATAAGATGATGTGTGTTTTAATAGCCTCCGAACTGGTGTGCTATCATAAATATTTTCCTAGTTAGTTGTCGGTGGGAGAGCTAAGAAGCATTGCTATTATCAGGCTTAATGCCTGAATATGCAGTTAAGAAGAAACAAGTTTTCTGCTCAACAGTAAGCAGCACTGTGAGAGGACACCATCGTGCATCGGGCTGCCATAAGTTGGGAAAGCTCCTCAGTAACAAGGCTTTGTGAAACAGGACAGGAAGATAATTGGAGATAAAAGGTAGATTTATTAATATTTCTTCTCTTTGCACTTCTAAATATGTCAATACTTGATATCTATAAGTGCATCACAGAATATTTTCTGTATTAGTTACATTAAGCATTCTGATCCTAATTTTTCTAGTCTGAAACATGAAATTAGATCAGAATAACAGTTTAAGCACCCTAGACACTGAACAAGCCTGAATTTTGCCACATGGGATTAGATAGCTCTCATGGGGTAGAGACAGTGTGTGTATTGTGAATGGAAAGTCTGTGCCTAAAAGTGCAAAATGTGTAGGTGTCTCAACTGGTTTTGTGTGCTAAGCTTCAGTGAGAGAGACGTTGACTTGTTCGAATGTAGCGTCCTTGGAATCACTATAAAGAATCTGCCTGTGCGGTGTGTCTGTTGCACACTGTGTGGATGTCTCAGCTTGGGTAGAACAATATCTGAAACATCAACGTTCCTTTGAGGCAGATCATTTGCAGTGGTACGAAAAATGGGAAGTAAAAGGTTAAACGAGCAAGAAGCAGATTGAAAACAAATGCAAAAAAGCCAGTTCTTCACAGAATGGTTGCTCCAGGATGTTGTGGATATTGGAAGCTTAAGCAGATTCAAGGAGAGACTGTACAAGTTCATGAAAAGTAAATCCCTTGAGGATTGTCAGAATGATGTTTGGCTCTGAATTGCTGAGTTGCAAATGCTTGGAGGCATCTTTTCTTTTTGTACCCTTCATTAGGCATTCACTTTTGGCTACTGCTGGAGAAGGCAGTTGGGCTTTGGTTTGTTCCAGTATAGCTGCTTTTATGTTTTAATCCGCACGTAGAAAGTGTTCTTTATGGTGATTCTAAATAATTTATGGTGTGCATTATTTGTGTGCTTTGGCTTTTTGATTCTTTTTGATTTTTTTTCTCATCTTCTATCGTACTTCCATCAATATGGTCCCTGCATAAGAATTAGAGTCAAATCTGCTAAATGAAAACCAGTTTGCTTTTGTGTTGTTACAGACTGACTTAATTCTGCTTGTGTTTTTTAATCAGGAAACATATTGACATGATACAAAATTAGGTAAATCTAACTCATGTCGTGGTGGATGAAGTATAAGTGTATGCATCTTTTAAAACTGTTTTCAATTCCAAACGAAGTATAGCCTAAAAGAAAAAGCCTTCTCAACACTAAGCCTGTTCCTTAGGGCTTAATCAGTATGCAGGAGACAGGAGGTAGTCTCTGCTGAGCGATTGCTAGAGACAGTTCTTAATAATAATGAATTGTGTTTAAAATACAAAATCAATACAAAATTGAATGAAAAGTAGAATGTAGTGCTTTTAAGCAAAATAACATGGTAGAGGGTATACTATCAGAGTATTTAAAAGGATAGTGAAGTTTTGAAAAATACAGGCTTTTCTGTCATGCATTTGAGAAATTATGGAAAACACAAATCATGTCAGCATAGCAAATCTTCATTTGAGTAACTCAGTTTTCTATGAAAGTCCATCAGCCTTCAGTCTAGCATGATTCATTTAAGAAATATACTTAAAACATAAGGAATAAAACAGTTGTTGAAATACATATATATATATATTTATACACACATACACACACACGAAATTCCACGCACGTGTATTCCACAAGATATATATGTACATTCCTCAAGACAGAGCAAAAACTCAAGAAATCTACTCAAGTTTTTCTACTGAAGGCTTCACAGAAGCACTACATAACCTCTTGGGCATGAAAGATATCTGTTGACCCATAGTCTTCAGTTCTGGCAGGCACTGTATTTCACGTTACAATAGGCATCTAACTGACATGATGCTGCTTTAAAGGGGAAAAATTTTTAAAGGATACCTGTTGCCTCTGTAAGAGTTACACTCTTATGTCCATTGCTTGTGCATCTCACATGGAGAAGGTTTATAGTGCAAGTAAAAGTTAATTTAGCTAGTTTTATGGCGTAAGTAGGTCTCATCTTTTAGTGAAAACCTTCATAATATCAAGAGCTTCATGTACTTCAAATGCTTCTGCTTTTTAAAATTTAATTATTCTTCCGAAGTATAAATTGTAAGGATGACTAGGTTTCTAACACCTCCTCTTAGAAACCTCATCTGAACACAAGTTTTGATGTATTGAAGGTCTGATGTTTAGTCTGGATCCCCGAGATCCATTAGAGTCCAGACTGAGAGAGAATTCTGGGGAACCTAGCTCAGTATAAATGAAATTATTTTTTTCTTCTTTTGGAAGAATTAACACCATTTATCAGAAAGGAAACTGAATACAACAGCTTGGCTTGTACCTCAAAACCCATTTATGATAAAATACCAATCATTGCATACCATTACTTGTAGTTCTGCATTAAGAGAGATGGGATGGAACATGCTGGCTTTTTATTCAGAGAAATTACTTGCAGCACAGTTGTTATCCCAAGACAATTTAAACCATATGACATTAGGAGTAGCTGAGAGGAATCAGTTGTGGAACAAACCTGAAATAATACCGGTACCAAACTCAACTCAGTTGGTTCTGATAATGATAATAGGGAAACATGAGAATGTTTCTTTATTTTCATGTATTTTCAAGATTGGCCTTTTCAAAAATAGCTTAAAAATGACAGTGATTCCTTGGAAAAAGAGACAGTTATCTGGAAGTGGACAGCAGGTTGACCATGAGCCAGCAATGTGCCCAGGCGGCCAAGAAGGCCAACGGTATCCTGGGATGCATTAAAAGGAGTGTGGCCAGCAAATTGAGAGAGGTTCTCCTCCCCCTCTACTCTGCCCTAGTGAGACCACATCTGGAGTACTGTGTCCAGTTTTGGGCCACCCAGTTTAAGAAGGACAGGGACCTGCTTGAGCAAGTCCAGTGGAGAGCTACCAAGATGATCAGGGAACTGGAGCATCTCCCCTCTGAGGAAAGGCTGAAGAGACCTGGGTTTGTTCAGCCTGGAGAAGAGAAGACTGAGGGGAGATTTCATCAATACCTATAAATATCTAAAGGATGGGTGTCAAGAGGATGGGGCTGGACTCTTTTTCAGTGGTGCCCAAGGACAGGACAAGGGGCAATGGGCACAAGCTGGAACACAGGAAGTTTCAGCCAAACCTGAGAAAAAACTTCTTTCCTGTGAGGGTGCCAGAGCAGGGGCACAGGCTGCCCAGGGAGGTTGTGGAGTCTCCTTCCCTGGAGACATTCAAAACCTGCCTGGACGTGTTCCTTTGCCCCCTGCTCTGGGTGTGCCTCCTCAAGCAGGGGGGTTGGACAAGATGATCTCCAGAGGTCCCTTCCAACTTCTATCATTAAAAATGTAATAAAAAATATAACAAGTGGTGTGTTTGTGTATATGTGTGTATACATATAAAGCTTAGTGATTAATACTTTGGAATAGGAAGTGAAAGAAAGAAGAAAAAAAAGCAGTGCTTCTGATATGTTTTTTTGTTATCTTTAAAAAAACCCAAAACCAATACCAAACAAAAAAAATCCCCAAATAGTCCTGAAAATTAAAATTCAAAATTGCAGGTGCCAGCATGTTTAATTTTAGATTTGGGAATTGAGACTATAAACACAGATATTTTCTGCCATAAAAATACTTGGTTTTCAAAATTTACCTGTAATATGTTTTAATAGCACATGATTGAGTGGCCTTTGATTGACATACCCAATGCAGAACTTAAAAAACAGTTGTAGTAATGCTCTTAGGCAACAATATATAAAGGTATATGTTAAAATTATTTAATACTGCTTCTCAGAAAAATATAGCAGAGAAACTTGTATAAAAACCAGAATGCTGGGGATTAATGATCCTCTCCAAGTGCACAGTAAAAATCTGTGATTTCCTTTGGACCTTCAGATGGTGGGGAGGTACAGCAACCGATGGTTCTTGGCCTCTTTATTCTCAGATGTTTTCAGCTCATCATGATTTCTAGTTCATGCTGTTCCATCACACTTGAATCTTGTCTGCAGGATGGCTGTGCCGTTCTTTCTTCAGCAAAAGCTTGTGTTTTCCATACAAAGAGGTGACTAGCTGTAACTGAAACGGGATACTAAAGTGGGCATACTTTTCCAGAACAGCTTTAATATCATTAGTGCCTACTTTTAAAAAATAACAGGTATATGCAGTTTCTGGTGAGTCTATTTCCTGAAAACTCTTGTTGATGTCAGTAAGAGAGGATTACATAATTATTTATAAGGCAAAAACCTATTAGATAAACTGTTTTAACTTCCTGAATGTAATTTATAGGAAATTGGTTTTTGAAATTAAAGAGTACTGAAGAAATTGTGTCAGCAACTGAATGATATAAAATATCTTACTGGTTTCAGTACTTGTAACAGGTATAGAAGGGCAGAGTGGATAAAACTTCTTAAAAGGAGTTCAAACTAGTAATACAAAAGCTCTGGAGTATGCTTTGACAGTGGAAGCAGAAGTCCTTTCCAAGTGCCACGCAGCACTTGTAGTTGATGGTGCCAGTTTTTCTGGCTCTTTTTTCCTTCTAACACCAAGTAGAATTTCTGAATGTTTTTCCTGCTGTGTTTTTCACAATGAGGACAATCAGCCATTGGAATTATCTCTCCAGGGAGGTGGTGGATTCCCCAACACCAGACACTTTTAAGAATTGCTGAACAGGGTGCTGGGCCATCTTGATTAGACTGTGCTTTCACTAAGAAAGGTTGGATCAGATGATCCTTGAGGTCCATTCCAACCTGGTGCTCTATGATTCTGTGATACCCTATCACTCTGTTTGCTCAGGGTGAATTCTGTTCTTCTTAACAAATTTGACACCCCTACAGCAAGAAAAAACATAAGCAAAAACATTCTGGAAAGCCTTTTTGTTGCAGTAGATACTTCCAATTTGAAATGGAAAGGTAGAACGTTGTGGATGCTTCTTTTGGTCCTCACACAGCCTCAGTAAACACATGGTATTGCAGCTTTTTGGATTTAAAATAATTTACATATAAAACCAATTACAAAAGTGCGAACCATGAATTAATAATGTACTTTGTATGCTTAAGAAATGAAGCACAATTACTGTGTTCAAAATGAGGTTTTTGAAAGGAGAATTTGATCAGCTAATGACTGTTGGGACTACCTGGTCTTCAGTGTAATCGCAGGTTAGGTCTCATTAGCCATTGCTACCAACGTAAAGCAGAAGCATTGTGTAGAAATAAGCTGTTTAAGAGGAGCTATTAAACTATGCAGCCATCCTTCTAAGAGGAATTAAGACATTTGGCTTTTGGCCAGCACATCTTGATAACAAGATACTTTCAGCTAGCATATTTGTATATTTGTGCACTTAGGATTTTTGCAGAGGTTTTTCGTGGGCACTGCACTAACGGCCATGGAGAGTAGGGCTCTCTACCAGTGTCTGGAGTGGATGCACCACTACCTGTGTCACCATTAGCTTTCCCATTCTGTTCTGCCTGTGAGCCCAGAGGAATTGCTCCTAGGTAAGATGATGTTACAGGCTCATTGCTTTTTCAAGTCTTTGGCTTTATCCTGATGTCTCCCAAAGTAACAGCAGTGTAATGGCTTGAGGGTATGGATATACGTGAGTAGAAGCTTCAAAGGACGCAGAGTTGAATCTGTTCTGCAACATCTAATCATCCACACTCTACCTTTTTTTTTTGGAGACCCTTTTATGCATATACATCCTTGATAATAAATTTGCAGGTAGGACTACTTTTCTTTCTAATAAAAATACATTATTAAGCTCCCTCATATGCCTGAATTACTATTTCTGGTTGGGTTAATTTGTTGCTTTCAGTTTGTAAAATTAGCTTTCCTGGTACTGCACTCTCTTAAAATACCTCATATACCAGAGCTAGGGTTAATTTCTTTTCTAAATAGTGGATATTGAGACCTGAACATTTCTGAAACTTCTTGCAGTATTTTTACTGGACTCTTATATTTACTTGTTACTGAATTTTTATATTTCCTTCAGTAAATGCTAGTTCTATTTAGATATGCCAAATTTCTGCTTATCACCTTCTTGTTCTTATATTACATTACTCTTTAAGTCCATAAATTCTTGTTTCATATTAAGAGCAGATGTGCTGTAATACCTTTCTTTTTTATGGTCTGAGTATATATGTTTTGTATCAGATGTTCTTGCTGTAGAAGCAAGCCTTCAAATCATTGTTTTTTTAAAATTTCCTTATATCCCATACCTATGGTGGCTCACTGATTCTATGGTTAACTGACTAACCATTTCAAAGTGTAGAGAACAATTTAAAACAGCAAACTGCATCTTCAGACCTTTTTTTAAAGTTGTATTTGCAAGGTGATGTGGCTTGCTGACGTTCAGTATTATTAAGTTAGACTTAATCAGTTTAGTTTTCCTCATTACTAGACACATCACTGGACACATTACAAGCTGCTGTAAATTATACATTACTAGTTCCAATCTTACTTCCACAGGCTGGCAGTATAACTCTTACTGAATTTAATTTGAGGTTTGTGTGCGTGTCAATTCTACTCACAAGATATTATTTTGATTGCCCTATCTTGGAGGTGCTCTAAGGAAATAAGTACTGAGAGTGAATAGAAAGATTTTTGAATACTGGGATAATTGGAGGCATTCAGTGTAAAGAGGAGATGAATAAGAAGGTCAGGTTAGTTATTCTGAGTAATAAACAGTTTAGCTAAAATAACTCTTTTCATAATATAAGAACAAAGAATTGTTGAATTTAAAGGGCAACCGATTTTATATCAATAAGATAAAATTATGTTTTTACATAACATGTTATTAACCTGTCTCACTGACTGGCGGAAGGAAAGGATAGAGACCAAACAGTTAGTGCTTATCCAAGTAGCTAATCCTTTTAGAATAATGACTGTTTTGACTTGTAAATAGGAGCTATGGGTTTTTTGTGTGTGTTGGTTTGGTGGTTGTGTTTTGGTGTGTTTTTTTTTGTCTCATGCTTTATACATAAACCTACCACTACCTGAAGAAGATACTCTTATGTAGGCTAATTCATTTCTGTGTTACAGACTGCATTATACTTTTTTTTAATGCTTCTCCTCACTGTTATGTGCAAGGTCCTGATTATGGCAGACCAACTCTTTGATCTTGTAAAATCTTTTTTTAATCCCATTTCTATATTAGCTTAATCCCTTTTGAAGTTGTAATAGTGATGCTTATTACTATGTTTACTCAGGCTTTCTTGAAATGCTAAACTTTTAACCTAGGTTGAAGTTTGTTCTTGCATCCCTTCCTCATGCTGCTATTTCCCTTAATCTTATTTTTTTCCACTATAAGAAACCCAAATCAAAGACAAATTTTCTACAGTGGTGTCGTGGTTTAGTCCCAGTCAGCAGCCAAGCACCACGCAGCTGCTCACTCACTCCCCCCTGGTGGGACAGGGGAGAGAATCGGAAGAGGAAAAGTGAGGCAACTCATGGTTTGAGATAAAGGCAGTTTAATAGGTAAAGCAGAAACTGCGCGCGGAAGCAAAGCAAAACAAGGAATTCATTCACTCCTTCCCATGGGCAGGCAGGTGTTCAGCCATCTGCAGGAAAGCAGGGCTCCATCATGCCTAATGTTTACTTGGGAAGACAAATGCCATCACTCCAAATGTCCCTCCTTCCTCCTTCTTCCCCCAGCTTTATATACTGAGCATGACGTCATATGGTATGGAATATCCTGTTGGTCAGTTTGGGTCAGCTGTCCTCGCTGTGCCCCCTCCCAGCTTCTCATGAATGGGGCAGAGCACAGGGGGCTGAAAAAGTCCTTGACCAGTGTAAGCGCTACTTAGCAACAGCTAAAACCTCTCCACATTATCGCCACTGTTTCCAGCAAAACTCCAAAACATAGTCCCATACTAGCTACTACAAATAAATTTAACTTTGTCCCAGCTGAAACCAGGACAAGTGGACTGCTGTCACAGACCCGTGACCATTTTAGTTTCATCTTGCTGTGAGATCCAAGCCTTGGTCTTGCTATGGAGAATGGTCTACCTACTGATTTTATAGGCATTACTTTGAAGTGGACAGTTCCATTATTCACAGCAAATGGCAGACCCTGAAGGGTAGCTTAGATGCTTTGAAACTTATGTGGGGACTCCAGATAGTGACTACACTGGACTCCTCACTGATGAGACGTGCTCTTACAAGTAGCCAGCACTTTAGGAGGCAGACTGCTCCTTCTAAATGGGATTGACTCATCCTTCCAAGAACCTTGGTGATCCGGTGTAAACGCAACCTGGGAACTGAACAAAGGGTAACTGAAATGAGAGAAGAAAGTGTAAATGAAAAGAACAGGAGACAGTGGATGGAAGAAATAGCAATGACCAGCACTCTGAGAAGGGCTAGATGTCTTCTAGACACTTATTTGATATTATGATGTAAGGACACCCTTTTCTAATAGAGGAATAAGGCAATATTCAAAGCGTTTCTGTTGGCCATAGACTCTTAAGAGATAGGAAATGGGTTGTATGTGTAGTTCAGCATCTAATTCCTCCATAGCATTTGGTTGTAGAGGTTTGTTCCTTGCTGAAGACTTCCTGAGCTTTGTTATTCCTTCACTGTATTTTGATTGTACCACTTTAGTGTAGCTTTTGATAAGCATTTGCAGACAGCTCTCAACTCATGCAGCATGCAGCTTTCTGTAATTTTGTGTTTTTCCTAGCACTAGTTACTTACTATCTCACAATATACTGACTGTGAAAATATATTTTATTCTCTTTAGCTATTAACATTGAAAATAACTTCCAATTGAGTAGATCCTATCTCAGATGCTTGGCCTGCTTACTCCTTTTGTTTAACTATGCCAGTGTCTTTTCCTAAAATTAAGCTGTGTGCCTGGTGGCTGAGCTTTTCCATTTCCTCCTGCTGGGTTACAGAACAGACATAATTTCTGGGGAGTTCAGAAATCTTTTTTAGAACTGCATTTTATTTATTTATGTATTTAATTCAAAACATTTATCTTTCAAAACCAGACTTGTCTGCTTTGCTTTGTTCAGTTGGGTGTTAATCGCTGTATAGTGGTTTGTATGTTTGGTGAGAACAACTGTGTACTTTGCATATTTAATTGGCCTGAAGTAAAGATTCATGTTCCTTAATTAATGGCAACAAACAATTCTCCTCTCAAACTGTAAATACACACTATCTTTGTTTCACGCTGTAAATTATACTGTTGGTGCAGCAGTCATCACAAGATTCAGGGATGGTGACTGAGGCTCTTCTCCGGTTTCATTTTTAACATTTAATAATATATATCATATTTAAGTACTTTAATATATATATTTTAAACCTATATTGTACTTATAATTATGTAGAGATAATATTTATCTGATTATAATTATTAAGAATTATATTCCTATCACCAACATCTCTGCTTATAATACATCTTAATATGTTTAATATTTAATTATATTTATTTAATAAGTCATTAATACAGAAACTTGAGAGGTTTAAAGTAAACTATGTAATGCCATGCCACTGCATGAAGAAATAATACACTCTCCAGATATTAAAAGCAAGGTAAAACAGAAGCAAAAATCCAGACTCAAGTGAATCTCTACCTAAAGCACAAAAAGATAATTATTGCCTCTTTTATGAAAGATGGTAACAGTCCCTGGGAATATTTGTGAGGTTATCTGGACGTTTTCATAGTTTGTTAGTAGGACAGAAAGCAGATACTCCATTCATGTGCTATACTGAATGGCACATAGGTGTTACTATATACCATGGCCTATAGTTGTAAGAATGCAAGCCTATGAATGTGTAAAGAAAACATCAACAGATAAAATGAGAGTTTTAAGTACAGTCTTTCAGTTAGATTGGTATTTACACTCCTATAAATCATTCAGAAAAGTATAATACTTCTGTAAGCCATGGCTTTTCCCTGCAAAGGCTGTTTCCCAGTGTGCCACATTTGTTCGAGTGCAGGGGAATTCTTTTCTGTGTTATACTTGTGTGAGTTTATCCATTACAAATGTTAGCTGCATTGCTGCATAATTCCTTGAATCAGCCTTTGGCACATGTTAAAGGTTCATGTTTTATTTGCCACCCTGTATTGTTTTGGTACTGAGGCCTATTTAAGTGATGTGGTGCATGCTGAAGTACGTGGACATTATGTATTGGGATTCTTTCTGAGACCTCTAGTGAAAATCATCTCTTCAGGGCAGCTTGCTTGAAAACGCCTTTTACTGACATTTCAATTTAAGGGTGATTCCTAAAGTTTATCCTGTTTAAAAAAAAACAAAACAGTTGTGGAATAGGAAAGTCTTATAGTTAAAATGCAAATAATTAACTTCTTATTTAAATGTCATCTTCTGACTTTTTCTGCCAGAAAGCTTTCCGCTTCTGATGTGTTTAGAAATAGCTTTAGTATTTATTGTTAGTAAGATCCTCTTCAAAATCAACGTTTACCTTGCCTTTTTATGTTAATACAAATAACTTTCTATATTTATGCTGTGTTATTGAGTTCTATTTAGACAGAATTTTGACTTCTGAAAGATTTCTTTACCTCTAATAACATCTTTAATCTTCTGAATAATCATGCCTGCATATTTGATCCATTGGATTCATCTTGGTTCATAGTATGTATTTACTTTTAGTCTCTAACATGACTTCACGTTAGTCTTCATGCTGACCATAATTATTTTATCCTTTTATCAGCTCCTTTTAATTTCTCTTTGATGACCACTTCTTTTTTGTACTTTGTCTTCTAAAGCTAAATATTACTATAATTTTAGCCTTTTCCTTTTCTTTGGGATATTAGATCTAAATACATTATAGTCAGTCTCATGTGCCTTGTGTCACGACTCTGGATTCTTCAAAATTAGGGGAAGAAAAAAAACCTCAAACCAAAAAACAAACCCTCACAAAAACCCCAAAGACTGCCAGCTGTAGGGTTTTGACTCAAAGAATTCAGTATGTATTATATCTAGATGCATCACTTCATGTTGTGTAAATTGGACCCTGCTGAAGTCTCTTATTAGAACTTAATTATGCCCTACTGTCTTCCTCTCTAGTTTCATTGCACACTATGAATCTATGGTTCTTGGTAGTTTTCTAGCCCATCTTGTTTTGGTTGGTTTGTGTGGTTTTTTTGTGTTTTTTTTTTAAAAAAAAACAAAACAAAAGATGATGATTCCTTATTCTTCTTAAGCAACTGTTCTGTTCTATAGTCCTTGATGTTAGAAGAACCTTTCTAATACCTAACTTGCATTTCTTCTGCAACTTAAACCTTTTAGTTTTCCTCTTATTCATCACATACTCTGCCAAAGCCTTTTGAGTTTTTGCAGCCTACCAGCATGAGTTCCCTAATTTTGTCTTCCTTCTCTTCCAACTCTTCTTTTTTTTCAAAACGAACTTTTTCTTGCCCTCTAGTCATTCTTGCTTTTTTCCATTTTCTCTCCTGTTAGGTTTGTATTTTTCTTGAAGTGTAATGCCCGAAATAGACTTCAGATGGCCTTAGACCCTTGCATGTGGAAAAATGGAAGCATTCCCACGATAGCTTATCCTGGTATACATCTTGAGTATATGTTTCAGTATAATGCTTTTTTTTTTTTTTTCATGAAACATGTTTACTTGGTTTGTGAACCATTTTATATCTGCAAGATCAGACCATTCACCTGGAGAAAAGATCATATCTAGAAAGGACTACTTCTAAAGCAGAAGCTTAACAGCAGCTTAGTGTTTGGTGGCAGCTACTGAGTTTTATATCATGCTAAATTAATGAAATATTCTAGTGCAAAGTTCAATAGTGAATTGCTTATTGCTAGAATAATTAGACAACTTTGAAGGACCTCACAGGACAACATTAACTGGGAAGCTGAGAAAGTGATTTCTGAGGCAGAACTAGAGCACCTTTAAACAGTAAAAAGGTGGGAAGGAAACGTGTGCCTGTTTATGTGGATGATCATTAAACATGGAAATAAACTATTGATATCTGTATGAAACATGATACTTTTATTTAAAAACATTCCAGAAGCATGTCCAAAATAATAGTCAGAAGCTAATAATCGTTTATGGGCAGATTTGGTAATTTTTCTTCTCTCAGTCTATAAAAGGCTTTTTTTTTTTAAAAAAAAAAAAAAAGTTTAGTTTTTGCTTACTGTATTGTATTTTTGTTTGATCTTCGACCAGATATTTAAAGTTTGGTACCAGCCTACATGAAGTGCAATATTTGACATGTTGAAAGTTGACCCTCCTGTTGAAGGAAACTTTGAGAAGAATTTGATTATCAGATGCATTAAGAGAAAGGAGAAACATTTTAGTGGGCACAGAGGCAGCTCTATTTTACTAAGTTTCCACCCGCATGCCAACTCATTCCATGGTTCAGATCCAGAAGATACTCTTCTGAAGATATTCTTCTACTGCCTTGTTAGTGTGTTGGCATGCAGAAATGAGAAGAAAAAAGAAACTGCAACTGTTGTTAGGATCTAACATTTTGGAGCCTGTCTTCAAAGGCATGTAAAGTTTATTTTTCTGGCATGTAGAAGACCTCGTGAATGCTATTCATTTTGGGAAAATAATAGGCTGCTCAACAATGGCATCCTTTTTGAAATGTCTGTGTTTTAGAAACTTCAGTGAAGACACTTAAATCTTCAAACGGATGTAATAGAAAAATAGATGCTTGTAAGTCGACATAAGAATCCGATGTTTACACTTCTGTGCAGTTGCTAAGCAAAGCAGCATTGCTGTTGTAATGTCTATTCTTTTCCGTAATTTGTCTTTTTGAAAAGTCACGTATACAATGAGGTGAAAATTGAGAGACTGGGAATGGAAAAGATGCAGCCATTCCTTGTGGAAAACTTCCATCCCTTTTCTTGTCTCAGCAACACAAAGGTGTGGGGAAGGAGGGACCTGATTTGCCTGAAGTCTGCATCTTTTTGGAGACTCCATGGGGGCAGCAGGCCTCTTCACAGTTTTCAGTGACTAATCTAGCAAGTAACCATTTCTGAAGGGTCCTGTTTATGTGAAATCTCCAGTCATGTGCATCCTTTCACTCATTCAACTCCTTTTACTTGCTGCCCCTTCTGTACGTTGATTCAGCTAGTCCTCATGGGAGAGCTGCTGTATCCCTGCTTGGCCATGTGGGCGTGGTAGGTTTGGGACAAGATGTTTTTTTTCCTCTACAAAGGTCTGTTCCATTTCAGACTAATTAGCAATGCTCTGGATTTTTGAGTTTTCACTGCGACATCTTCAATTATGTCTTCAGCTTCCAAACATGTAAAGTTATCCAAGTCTTTAAAGATCTAGGGCATTTGGCATGTTTCCTATGATATGTTCTGTTGGTGTTAACTTCATCTTCACTATACCAATCTGCTGTATAAAAATTTTTAAAGTTATTTCCTGTTTCCTTTCTACCTTTTTGTACTGTTCTTTTTATGATTTTTCTCTACGTGACTATCTTGTGTTCTGTCTAAAATATTTAGCCTGTGAGTGTATTTGTCTTTTCCACCATTTCAAACAAAACTTAGTGCTTATTTCAACGAAATGTTGCAGATGGGTGAGTTCCTTTTTGTCAAGTGATGTGCTTCTTAGGAAATGTTCCCTCCCCCTGTTCTGGTGTTTAAAACTTTGCTTTTTCTTTGATTTTTTTGTCTTCCCCAGCTCCTTCACTTAAACTGTTAAAATTGTTTCTACTGTCTGTCACAGTACTGAGCCTTGCAAGTCATAAAGTCGTAGGTTGTTTAAGCATTACAATATTCACAAATGTCTACCTGTTGTTGTTGTGGGCGTGGGGTTGTGGTTTTTTTTGGTTTTGTTTTTTTTATTAACACACAGAAGAAATGACCAGTGCCCTAGCAACTTGCATTGGTTACCTCTTTGTTATTATATCCAGAATACTCCATTTGCATTTATATTGTATTTAAAAGTGTGGTGTACATCCTGCTGCTTTTCCCTCATGTTGTATTCTTACTCCACCATGTTGTCCTTTGTCTTTGCTCATCTAATGCTGATTGGGGTTTTTTTTGTTGTTGTTGTTGTTGTTATGTTTTCAAATTAATAGTGCTTTTAATGCTGTAGTGATAACTAGGTCTCACACCTGTCTGAACAGCAGAGTGATGACGTGAAAACACAGTTTCCACCCTTCTGATTGTCTCTCTCTCTAGCCAAGTTTGACCTTTAGCAAATGGCAAGTGTGGGTGGAGGCACATGGCCTTTTTCTCCTGTGGCAATTAATCACCTCTTCTCTCCCTCCCAATAGAGATAAAACACCTTATATTGGGAAAAAGTAACAGCTGAGGCAGGTATCTGGCTGATGCTGGAAATAATGAGCATTGTATGAATATCCTCTGAAAATATCATTATTGTTATTGGAGCCAGACCAGTGTTGGACATCTTGGTTTGCTTTGCAAAATGAGATTTGCCTTTGGTGATAAGGAAGAGAGAAGTTTGGCTTACCTAGACAGCTTTTTGGTCCATAACTTCTACATTCATGTGACTCTTCTTGGAAAAATATAATTAAGCTGTTGAAGATAGCATACTTCAGTATCTACAGAATTTTCAGGCTTTATTGAGGTGTCGTGGTTTAGCGGCAGCTCAGCCCCACACAGTTGCTCGCTCACTCCCCCACCGGTAGATGGGGGAGAGAATCAGAAGGGTAACGCTCGTGGGTTGGGATAAGAACAGTTTAATAATTAAAATTAAAAGAAACAACAACAGAAATGCAATGGAAAGAAAAACAACGAGAGGCGCAAAGCCCCGGGGGAGGGGGGAAGGGAGGGGAGAGGGGGAACGAACCGCCGAAACAAACTGCACACGCTGCAGCCGCTCGCCGCCCGCCGACCCGACGCCGCGCCGCCTCCGCGCTGCCACTGCACCCCCCCAATATACTGGTCATGGTGTCACATGGTATGGAATGAACCTGCCATTGGCCAGTCGGGGTCAGCCGCCCCCACCATGGCCCTGCCCCTCCCAGCCCCCCCCCCCCCCCCGCCATGTGGCAGAGCGCGGGAAGCTGGAAAGGTAGCCGACCCCCACAGTGAGGAGAAGTAACCCCTTCTCAGCCAAAACCAGCACATGAGGTTTCTGGAACAAGCTTTCATTAGGCAAGGATGGCAGATGTAAAGCAGACGTCAGCTGTTTGGTGGAAAATAGTTTCAAATTGAGATTAATAAAGTTGTTTATAAAATTTGACAAAGGCTGTTCTAAGATCATCAGATCTAGTAATATCCCCCTTATTTGCTCTAATTTAATCAACCAATTTACCTAAACATCTTTATAGTATAATCAAGTAGCTCTCAGGCTTTTTTTTTATTCTTAATATTTTCAGAAAGTTAAATACTTATTTTTCTCATGAAGAATTTCTGCCTTTTAAAATTCTTATGTATGCATGTATGTATATATCTCTGTCTTTATTTAAGTCTGAGAACACTGCTATGAAGTGGGAATGTGCTATTGTCCCTGTTTTGGAGGGAGCTCAGCTGACCTGGCTCTTGACAGGACATCTGTCATCTGAATGGACGTTAGTCAGCTGAAAAAGCAGGAACTTCCATTCTGAACGAGAAGGTAGTTGGTGGGAGCAGATGAAGGGTGTGGGAAGACTGAGGGTTGGGTGCATAAAGGGAGTGGTATGGAACAGCACTTAGCACTCCCCTGCTTTACCTGTAGGCAGCTGGCAACAAAAGTGTAAGCTGGAGTTCGCTATAGCTGAGGTGTAATGAAGTATTTAAGCAGTCATTTGAGAAATGGATATATTCATTCTACTCCTTGGTATTTTGTCTGAAGGACTGGAATCCATGGCAGTGCTTTCGTCACTGAGCTATATGATAATGCTTAATTTTCATATGTGCTGATAAAGTCTGTCTAGCTTAATACCTGCTGAACAGGTATTCAAGGCTGCCTCCTCCTCTCTTTGCTTGGTGGGTAGAGAAGTCATGGGAGACGGATTTGTAATCTTCATGAGCTGCACTGAAGTTAAATGAGTGAATGATACTCCTCCAGAATATTTTTACAAAAGGGTATATTTTTTCTGAATTAAATCTGTGGCCACAGCCCTTTTTAATGAACTCAAGAGTGTTAAGGAGCACTGGATAAAACTTAGGGATAAGGGTGCTTAGTCCAGGCGTTCTTATTGAGTTGGGATATGGAATAGATGTTAAGCCATCCATCTCTGGCAAAATGGGAGCAGTTTTGGGCATGACTGGAAACATAACTCAGTATGACTCTAAAACTCCACTGAGAAAAACTTAGGTACCCATAAGATCTTAAGTGCTGAAGGGTAGACCAGGAGTTCAGGGATTAGGCTTTTTTGTCCAGGCTAAGATGACCTCACTTGTAGGTAACTGCTTGAGGCAAGTGTTTGCTTTTGGTCTTACAGTTATGAAGATGCCCAGTATATTAAGGTTTTAAACTATCTGGCAAAATATTCCTGTTGTACAAGGAAAATGAGGGATCTGCTCTGTGCTCGTTCAAGTGATAGTGATTTTACTATCCATTCACCTGTCACTGGCTGACAGATTGAACTGAAGCCAGGCAATTGGCAGCGTGCTTCTTGGGCTCTGATAAAGAAAAGTCAACATTACCAGCAGTTTTCATATTAACCTTCCATCTATGTATGTATCTATGTCTAATGGTAAGGACCACTCTGTGAACTTCTTTCTTTCTGATATTAAAAGCTCTACATCCATTGTAAATAAGCAGCTGCATTATGTTGTGTATTAGGAACACAGGAAGTTTGCTTAAAGACTATTTTGTATGTGTAACAATGTTAAATATTAAACTATAGAGTAGAAAATTGCTGAAAAACTTGTAGCTGATAATACAGAATATGTTAATCTGAAAATACATTTACAAGAAATTAAATTCTGTTTAGTTTTATGTGGGGGGAAATGATAACTGCATATTTTTTTTAGTATTTGACAAAACTGATTATTTCACTCAACCGTGTTTCAAGGCTACATACTTAGATTGTTAAAAAAATAAGAGTTATTTCAGAATGTTTTTCTACTGTATTTTGTCCAGAGCTAGAGCAGTTTTAGGAGGATGAACGCTTTAAGCTTGTTTCAGTTGCTCATTTCTCTCTGTAATCCTACTAGTTTATGGGATTTTTGAAAATAGCTTTTTTTGACGTTCTTCTACAGGTAATAAATTGGTGTAATAAATTGCACGTGCATGATTAAAGGGTAGCATTTTGGCCTCTAGAATTCTCATTACTTTGTATAATCTACAAGATCAAAAACACAGCTCAGGATGTGAGTAGCTGGCTCACAAACTCATTTTTTGACTTGCTGTCAACCAAGGATCCCATGTCTTTTTTTCTAGAGTTGCCCCTAGTCTGTCTTCAACCTTTGCCAATGCATGAGTTTGTCCCCCAGGTGCAAGACTTAGCGTTTGTTTGAGGTTCCTGTTAGCCTATTCTTTCAGTCTGTTCAGCTCCCTCTGAATGGCAACCCTACTCTGTCTATCAACTGTACCCCCATCCTACCTCTGGTGTCTCGGTGAACTTGCCAAGAGTGTGTTCCATTGTCCAGGGTGCTGAAGTTAAGTTGCGCTGATCCCTCTATCAACCCCTGAGGAATGGCATCTGTAACAATGTACTCGTTAAACTATGAGGAGGCCAGTTTGACTTCGAAGCATTGATAACTGCTACTCGTTTAAGACTGCTAATCCAGACAATTTCCCATCCATCTTGCAGTCTACATATCCCTCCAATTTGGCAACAAAAATACCATGAGATTGCACTGAAAACCTTGCAAACGTCAAGGTAAACAACATCCCTGGTACTTTCCTTGTGCACTGAACCAGTCATCTCACCACAGAGGGCGTATTTATCAGGCATGATTTGCTGTTTGCAAATCCATGTTGGCTGTTCCCAGTTGCCTTGGTGCTGTTGTGCTTGGAAAGGGCTTCCATGAGGAATTGTTCTGTAATTTTTCTGGGGACTGAGGTGAGGGTGGTCATCCTGTTGTTCCCCAGGAATTTCTTCTTTGTGTTTTTGAAAGTGACTGTGTACATTTACCTTTTTCCAGAGGCATCCACTGATCACCACTACTTTTCAGATGTGATACAGACAGACCTATCCCTCAGGGGACTGGGGCATCTCTCTTCTGAGGAAAGGCTGAGACCTGGATTTGTTCAGCCTGGAGAAGAGAAGACTGAGGGGGGATCTTATCAATGTTTATAAATATCTGAAGGGCAGGTGTCAAGAGGATGGGGCTGGACTTTTTTCAACAGTGCCCAAGGACAGGACAAGGGGCAATGGGCACAAGTTGAAACATGTGAAGTCCTACCTGAACATGAGAAAAAACTTCTTTCCTGTGAGGGTGCCAGAGCAGTGGAACAGGCTGCCCAGCGAGGTTGTGGAGACTCCTTCCCTGGAGACATTCAAAACCCACCTGGATGTGTTCCTGTGCCCCCTACACTAGGTGTGCCTGCTGAAGCAGAGGGGTTGGACAAGATGATCTCCAGAGGTCCCTTCCAACCCCTACCATTCTGTGATTCTGTGACCTCTTGTCCAGCTTAATCAGTATGTGCATCCCATCTAGATCCATAAGCTAGCATATTTCCAGTTTGGTTAAGTGGTCTTTAAGTTGATCCTTTCCTGCAAGTAGTACTTCTCTCTTCGAAGCTCTGCTGCTAGGCACTGGGGCCTGAGAAGCCTGAGGGTAGACCTTGCTGGTAAAGACTGGCAAGGTATTGAGTGTCTTAATCTATTTCATCTGTCATGTTCTTTGTCACTAGGTCTTTCTTCTCTTTCAGCAGTGGACCTATGTTGTCCTTGCTTGTAGAAGGATATCCAGTATGTTCATGGAACCCCTTCGTTTTGTTATTTGCATCTCTTGCTAGTTTCAGCTTCAGCTGTGGTTCTCCTAATTCTATCCCTGCATGCCTGGGAGGTGCTTATGTGTTCCTCCTGGGTTACTTGTCTCAGGTTCCACCTTCTGTAAGCTTCCTTTTGTTTTTGTTAGAAGTTCCTCATTTAGCCAAGATCAAATGGACCCTTCTCATCCTCTGTGGAGGTTGTCTTTGAAGATCAATGAGATCTCATGGGCACCTCTGGCATTCATGACCACCCCCCATGAGATCCTGCCAAGCAGATCCCTGAATAAACTCAAGTCCATTTTCCTACAATCCAGGGTTTTTCTTTGTTCTGTTACTTGCTTTCCTCACTTCCCTTAGAACCTTAAGCTCTAGTGTCTTGTGGTTGCTGCAGCCAAAGCAGCTGCTGACTTCCATACTTCGATGTCCCTGATTAGACTGGTGGTTTTTTTTAAATGTATGAGTAGAAAATTCAGTAGAGCAACACTGCTAGTCAGTTTGTTAAGCGTTTGTGTCACTATGTGTCTTCAATGCATTTGGAGTGTGGCTTGCGACACAGCGCCTTACTGTGTTGCTCTTTCAGCAAGTGAACTGGTGGTTCTGTTCCACCATGAGGCCCAAGGATAAGTGTGTGAATGCGTCCCTCGTTGCCATGTCCTGTGTGGGCCTCTTACCTCACATCTCTAGCACATCAAGAGCTTAGTTTAGTCCAGTTTGGACTATATCCTCCTCATGATTCCCAAATTTCTTTTGGTGTGCAAGTGTAGTTTATTTGAGACTGAATGTGTTTGCCATCCAAAGACAAATGACTTATTTGGCATATATCAGGCAAACATTTTTTTTTGTTTCCATATATTTCAACACATGTAGAGATGATTCAAATGTCATAATTTCTGCCTCCATCTATAATATAATTTGACGTAAATAATCAATGTACATCCACTCATCTCTTTCTTCTTCACTATAGAGATACTTCTGTTGAGCCGTTTCTATCTCCTATTCTGCATATTCTAGAATGGAGGGTAAAACATTTTCAGTGTTACACTGTGATAAAGGTGATCTGTACTGGTGGTAGGTACAGTGTAGGAAAGAAAAGTTTGTTCTAATGGAATGTGTTGAAAAACAGTAGCTCATGTTTTGGCTGGTTTGTTACCCAAGTTTTGAAAGGAAAAAAATAGACTGAACAAACATGAAAAAAACCCCAACACCCCAATTCACAAAAAGTCCAGAATGGTAGTGTGCTGCAGCTTTTCAGGTGGTTTTCAGGAATGCATCGTGATAATGATGGTGGTGCATATTAATTCAGTATTATCTCTTTAAGTCTTCAGAAGCATTGTATTTATTCTGGGGATGAAGCTTTATGAGAAAGAACCAAGAATACAAACTTGATTCTTTTTGGAAAGGATTTATTAACTCTGTACTTAACTAGCTGAATATATTTTTAATATTCTGTTCTTTTTTTAATGTGGAAAAGGGAAAAGAGTACCCTGTGCAAGATAATACTGTCTCCTTTGAATTATAATGAACACACAAAATGTAAGAATGTATTATTTAATCTTTAGGATTTTAAACATTTATATAGTGTGGATTAGGTGTTTCTTTTGATTTTGTCTGTATCATCTGTTTTAAAATATATCTTAACCTAACACAGGCTTCAAGCCGTCAAGAAGATGAACAAGTGGTCCTTGTCAGAACAGATCACAGTGGAAGGGCATGGCCTGTGACCGCACCAACTGAACCACAGGAGCCAAAAGGAGGACGGAGAAAGCGAGAGATGGTAAGTTTTACAAATGTGAATATTAAAGTGTAATTCTGAAATGGTTTTGTAGTTTTACTTTTATGGTGTCATAATTAGTGAGAGTGTCTTATCAGAATGTCAATAGATAGTTAAAAAGTTCCTTTTAGAAGATTTTAACTTCCTTTTAGAAGATGATTGTAATTAAGTGTTAGAGTACATATTTATTAAGCATATATTAAGTTTATTTTCAGACTACGTTTCCCTAGGGACCACTTTAGGGCTTATTTAAATGCACGTTCAAGGAAAAGTGAGTTTTTCAAATGATCACAGTCTCTTAGCCAAGTAGCTTATATTACATAAAGTTATATAAATAATAAAGATTAGCAAAGGTGAATATTTCCAAAATAAGAAGGATTTTACTGAGATACTCAGGTCTCAGGAGCTAATTTCCCTTTTCTTTTTTCCTGATCAAAAATACTGCCCTGCTGATAATAAAAAGTATGACTTAATCTTTGTAACAAAGCGCTTTGGGGAACAGTGAGAAGCTTGGAGGCTGGAGCAGTGTTTTATTCTTACGATATTTGCCTGCAACAGTAAATAAATGAGCATTTCAATCCTCTTGGGATAAGAGGAGATGACAATACCTCATATTTCTAGCACATGTTCCTCCTGATTAGTGGGGCAGCTCAGTTTGTAACACTGCTATGGAGGAGTGAAAGGCACAAGAGCGTGAGGTATTGGTTTTCATCTTTCTGTATCCATTTTGGAAAATGCCATCTCTGCTTTATGTTATTGACCATTCCCTGTGCTCCTTCAGGATTTAATTTAGTCTTGCCCTAAAGGACTGTTCTCTTGTGCATTCTAAGATGGCAACATTTCCCAGCAGAGGTACCACATTTATACAAGTTTTCAGTAGTGTCTGTGACTTGACAATTCAAAAGCTTCTGTAAGTAATGAAGATTACTTTTTGGAATATTCCATTTTTGTGAGCCAATTAGCTGTTTCAGTGAATTACTATACATCTTTCCTAAGTGGTAATGTTGTAGTTCTGATAGCTTAAGGATGTAAAGGATACAGCGACTGTGGTAAGAGGTTATATTTTTTATTTAGACCTGCTGATGCAATTGAAGAAAGGGGAAGGTGTTCTTTTCCTTAGCTCAAATAAAGCAGCAAGCCCAATTGTTTCAGATGTGCTTAGCTTGATTCATGATTCTTTAAACTTGTTGAAATTATTAGGATCTGAATTTTATAGTTGATCTTTCTCACTAGGCTAGTATTTATTTTCAATATGTTTATTTCCAGGTCCCTACTCATATAGATAAAGAAAGAGTAAGATATTTTCAGGATGATGATAGCATGAACCTGAAGGATTTAGTCAAAAATGAGAAGATGAGAACAGCAGAGGATCAAAACTCACTGTTCATGCGTATGGCATCAAAGGTAAGGTGTCATGTTTATGGCTTTTTAATTAAGCATTTTGTTATTAAAAATATCACGGAGGATATGAGGCCTCAGTGCTCTAGATATATTGCCTTCAATTGAGAATTCTGTTTGTCTTGAATAACAATAAAGTCTATTGGAAGATGGTCCTGGTAGATGTTACCAAAGTGATGGAAACCTGCATGCACGCAGGAAATGAGGTGTGTCCAATTCCTTCGTAGAGGTGATTGTGCTCTTCCTTTGCCTGTAGAATTTGACTTTTCTGAGGTGAACACTTTTAGAGTGTGTTGTACATAAACAGGTAACGTATGCCCAACAATTCAGGTTTCCCCCAAATTAGTGGCAAATAAAAGCAGTATTTTCTTAGTGTTTAGAATGTCTTTTCCATCTAGAAGTTAGAAGAATCAATGAGATTTGAAGCAAACTAACTGAAATACCATCAGGAAGCCCTGGATAATAATCTATGCTTGCAGGCCACACAGATATATACATTATGGCTCCATGAGTGATTCCATTTAAAAGAGCAGCCAGCTCACAGACAGGTACTGCAGTGCAAATGGAATGATTAATTTCGGTCATCCAAATTGAATGATACTTCCTGTGCTTGATATGGAAGTGTTTGACACAGTTGATTTTCAACAGCTATGACATACAGTTTTGCTAGTGTGCTTCAAATTTTACTAGGTTACTGGTCCAGTAGTTTGTGCACTGCTGAGCAGGCTTTCAAAAAGCTTTTTAGCATGGAATTAGTACTGTCACAGACTAAATTTGATTTTCCACTTTTCTGGAAGGCAGACGAGATCCTGGACAGTAGGTTTTGGTTGGGTTTTTTTTCTTTTTAAAATTCTCCTTCTTCATGCGATACTCAAAGGAAATCGGAAAAGCCATGATAGTGCCCAGCAGAAAATGCTTAACCTGATGCTATAAACCATCTGGCAGGAAGTTCTTCTGGAGAGATTACCAGAACTTTAGAAAGTAGTGTGGTTTATGCATCTTCTCATTCAGGTGCTTCTGGTAGAAGTTCTCATTCTCTCCCACTGGTAGACTCAAAAAAATTATGCCCTTGGGGTCCAGTTAAATAAACATGTCTTGTTGCCAGTATTTGATTTCCTTCTTTACCTTCCCTTCCAAAAAAAGACCCTAAACACATAAATCTTTGCTTCAAAACCTGTGTAACAGTGCAAACTATTAACTAGCATATCTGTCATGCAAACATTTATAAGTATATGAAAATGTAAGGACACAATAAACTTTGTACTGTCCACATCATATGATAATAAGCGTAACAAAGAGAAATGGTTGCCATTTTCTCAAGGACCTTATTCATTTTGTATTGTCTTGTCTCCATTAAACATTTTATTGAGAAGAGGTAAATTCCATGAAGAACGGTGGATGGGGTATGTGATGAGTGCCTATATTAAAACGTATGTGGAATGGAATTTTTAATAAAAAACTTTAACTCAAATCTGGGCATTGAAGGTGAATTTGTAAATCAATATTAACATGTCTCTCTGAAATTATTAATGTGCTCAATTTGTCCTGTGTTTAGTCTGATGTTTTCATGTGACTCTTCCACGAACAGTTTATAGGATTGCTTTTTGTGCTTTGATTCTTTTCAGAGATGTGAAAATAAAACCAGGCTAATTTGAGCTTCCTGAGTTTGGCAATAGCAAATGTTTTCAGTGCCCCTGTGAACACATAGTGGAGAGTGCTCTCAAAAAGAGAAATGTTATTTTGCTTGTTTTTTTCCAAACTCAGATGAAAGGCCATTCAGACTTTTCTGAGAAACACGTGTGCATTTATACAGTAATGTACTTGGCTTGCCCCTGAAATGTCTAAATTCGGGAAAAGCATTGTTTGTGTATTTATATATTTATTGATTCCAAGTTTCTTCACTTCAAACTAGAAATAGCGTTTGAGCACGTTCAGTTGTCCTTGATTTAGATTTTGTATTTTTGACATTATATTAAGTGATTATTAATGCAAGGAAGACTAGCAAACTTGAAGGGAGATCAAAGATTTCTATATTATTTAGTTTTACAAGTCTTCAAAGGGAAAATTCTGATAGTTTTTCTTTGTAATTTTTTTTGTTCTGTTTTTTCTTTGCTCTTCAATTTTGAAATGCTGTGAATTTTCCAAGTTCTTGATGACTGAGACACTTAATGCAAGAGCAGCTATATGAGAGATTCATTCTGTCGTCTGTACCTATTGCTAAAAGGCATGAGCTATAACTATTGAATTTCAAGAAAAGAGAAAACCAAATCCTGTATGCATAACATCTTTGGTTAGCATTCTTGTACCTGTAGCCGGTTCCTCAAAGATTTTATTTACTTGTACTTTAAGGATTTCTGGGACAATGGTGAAATTTGATGCATTTAGGAATGGTGCAGAAATGGCGTGGCTCGGTATGTATCTGTTTCAAAAGTAACGTTTCTGTACAAGTGAGGGTGAACTTTGGCAACTGAACTGCTGCATCCATGTAGTAGAGGAAAATGCAATATAATGTTTAACAACTTCTATAAAGAGTCAATTATGAAGAAATGTGGAGTCTATGTAGTGGGAGTTTAAAATGAGTACATAATGAGAAAATGCTTCCAGGTTATGAGGGACTCTTCAGGACTCAGTGCTAATTGTACATATATGCCGCTGGTGAAAACATTCTAAGGCAGTGAACACCCTCCCAAAATGATATAAAACTTTATTTAATTGTTTCTATTTAAAAATAAATCCACGGGTGGGTGAACAGAAGAATAAAGATCTCCTGGAGGTTAAAAGAAAAATCAAATCTGGAACCTGACCATTATTTAAAAAGTACTTGTCATGTCCAAGTAAGGAGAATGGAAAAGAGCTTAAGCCTAACAGTCTTAGAAGTAAACTTTGATAAGGAAGATTGAAAAATTATCTTGAGGGAATTGCTTTAAGTAATTATTTTGAGTTTTCTAAAAGGGTAAAACTAGGATTAAAATCATTGGAAGTAAGAAGCCTGCAGGAATGTGGTGTTGAAAAGAACTGATCAAGGTATAATTAGAGCATTTAAGAAAGATAAGTGCATGCCAGAAGAACTAATGAAATATTTGCATTAATATCCTCTATATGTAAGGTCAGAGCGATTCTTTTGCATGAGCCATTATTTACAGGGAATAAATGGAATACTGTCTCAAGTTAACAGTGTCAGTAAAATGACTTTTAGCTCAAATTTATAGAATGCCATTATTTTAAAAAGAAACTTGAATCTGAGATGAGTAGTAACAAAAGACTAAAACTGAATGGTCCTCTGAAAGAAGTCAGGTGTGACATGCTGAATGAATTACGAACTGCTGAGTGTAATCTGTATTCATCCTGAGGAACAGAAGATGGCAAGTATTATGGCAATCTTTAAAAAGAAAAGAGGGCAGGAGTATGGTTGTTTTTTATTATAAAAGGAGGTCACCATTGGATTCATCAGGAATCTCTTTTGTTAAACACATACATAAACCATCTGGAGGAAGGGATACCTGACCTGACCTGTCAATTTGTTATTGTTACGTAATTACTCAGGACTGTCAAAAATAGAGGTCACTGTAAATTGTAAATTATAGAATTCCAAAATACAAATCTGGGATTTTCTAACATTGTGAAACTTATATCTGAACTGATTCTTCAGATTCATTTCAGAGAGTCGCTGGAGAGATGTACATCTTTTAGTGGTGTGAGTCATCTGTCCTATTTTGAATGCTGACAGACATTATGGATATAAAAGGAATTAAGATGTCTAGCTCAGACCCAGGAGATTATGCTGTAGACCTCTCAAATAAGGAAAAAGAGATCCCACCATAAGTATCAAGGCAGTAAATTCAGATGAAAGTCAGGATTGATGAATGCAAAGTGATGGTAATCGTGAAGCTGAGTCAACTGCGCACAACAAGCTGTTACTGCTTCATTTGAGAGTCATTGTGAATCTGCAAACATCATCTTAGTGCTGGTGGGATTGCGAAAAAAGGGAATTTAGGACCAGTTTAAAATATATAAGGCTACTGTAGTACACCCATGGTGCACCCATAGCTTGAATGCTACCCGTGCTTGTAAAACGTACCCTGTGGTCAAAGGTGCAGAATGGTGGTTGGTTGAAGAAAACCTCAGTAAGCCAAAATTTCTTCAGCCTGGGTGGGGAAAAAAGGCAGCTGGTAGACTAGAACAAACAATTAGCATAAAAGTTTAATAGAAAACAACTATTTTTATTTCTTATATGCAGAGGGTCACAGGGCAGAGTTTAACATGAAGGAGGCTGGTTTTTTGGGTTTTTGTTTTCCCCCTCAGTGGAGAAGGAAATTGTAGAACTTGCGCTGTAGAGCGTGAGGTGCTGTGGAGGCCTTAATTGTGAGTGGGAGGAAAAAGGATACAGAGCCTTTGTGAAGTACAGTTTCACTGGTAAACTCTAAATAGGGAGATCTAGATAGGATTTTGGCTCAGGATTTCTACAGTGAAATGCTGAGAGCTGCAAGTGTGTAGCAGAAGTGTCAGTTCTACATGCCTTGTTTATGCTTTTCCCCATATGTTTTAGTGATTGCTGGAGATTAATTTTGCAACATAAAATGATCACACTGGGTTGGAGCAAGCAGCTGAGTTTAGTATGTTTTATTCTAAAGGTTTCTTTCGTTTTGTTTTTGTTTTTGTTTTGTTTTGTTTGCTTTGTTTAAGGATAAAATTTTTTAATGTTACAAGAATGTATTGTGTTTCCTGGCTTACGCAACTGCTTCATTTCAATTTGGGAAGGCTCTAAGGTTCCTACTGACTTCAATAAGCTTTGGATCAGATGCTATGTACCGTGTTTATTTTTTGCTACTAGGCAAAGATGTACTACATCACATTATTTTATTAGAACAATCTTCTTGAATGAATTGCTAGCTCTTGACTAATCTTTAAGATTGAGCCATATTATTTATTTGCTAGGTAAGTGTGATAAAGCATGTGCTCAAGGTAGATGTTTTTGTCAATTCCTATTCAAGATGAGGTTGTTTTCTTTCAGCTGTACAAGGAATCTGTTGCAATGGATTTTTAGTTGTTCAAATTTTCATTCATGTTACTGAAGTCCTTCAGTCCCATGCAATGTCAGATTTAGGTTTTGAAGGTATTTTTGTTTGGCTTTCACAGAAGGAAGCAATCATAGATGCCAGTTCTTTTTCTCTGTTAAAATCTGAAATGCTTTTGGTAGTTTCTATACAGGTGATTCCCAGCTCCTGTCACCACAAAATGTGGTGGTCTTCCCCAGATGGTGATTGTTTCTTGATCCTAAATTGAGAAACTGGCTCCTAGGCATCCTGAGTTCTCCATGTCTTTCCACGTCTGTAGAATGCATTCTTGTTCACAGCATAACAAGGTTGGTGTTAGCACTGAAGTGTTGGCAGCAGTCTGAAAAATTTGGGTGTGATCACAGATATTCTATGTGATTTATTTATGTAGTTTATAAGCCTATACTACAGACACTATCTGCATTATGATCTGGGAGCTCAGTGAGACAATCTTCAAAAATCTTGCATTTCTCCTAAATGGACTCATCAAGGTGTTTTTACGTCCAGCAGGAAGTCTAGCTACCAAACCTCTTTTGTCAGCTTCAGTTTGATAACATAGTATGCAAATTTGACACATACAAGTTACTTTTTCTTTGTGCCTTCATCGGAGAAGTGGAAAAAAAATCCACAAAAATGAATCTGTCCTCTTTCAGAAAAGCAGTGGGAGGAAACTGCTGAAAGTCTACAAATGATATCCGACCTGGATGGGAGAAGGGTGATACTACTCCTTACATTATGTTGAAGAATTTCCTTCATCTTATCAGTCCAAACTGCTTTTGTTGGGTGATTGTTGTGATTTCTTAGGTGTGGCTACTGGGATAGAAGCACTTACCCACTGCAGACAAAGCAATTGCTTTTAAACAATGATATATAGGGTATATTTTCACCAAAAGCCTTCCTTTAAGGATCTCTGTTGTACAGTTGCTTCTCATTGTAGTGTTGTTTTTGCTTCCATAAGTTCTAATGTCAAACCTGATGCCAACAGAATTTGTGGGAAAATGGGTGTTTGAAGGGTGGTTCATCCTTAGCTTCAGTTGGGTGCCTCTTTTCAGCTGAATGGAAGACAAACCAAAATTTGCTTGAATTACCAAAAATATATTTTTTTTTCAAAATCTGTTGCATTTGTTAGTTGTCTTAAAATTGCTGGCTGCTCAGCAAAGTGAAAAGGATAGTTAGACTACAAACTTAAGGAGCTTCTGCTACCATGATATAGCTAAATATGTCTAGTTTCTTTTGTTTATGTCTTATGGTCAGGTTATATTTTTCCGTATTGTCTGTATCTTGTTCAGTCCAGTGAATGTTCAGTGGCTGGCAGCAAGGTGGCTCTCCAGTCCTCACAACTCCCTGGTTATGCAGTGTGATCACCCTTATTGCCACCTTTAATCCAATGTCAGTTTACCAATGCGAACACAGGAGCCTAAACCTGCCCTGTCTTCATCACCTCGGTCTTGTGTAGCATGTTTGCTCTTACTCTCATGATGTGTTGGACCAGACAGCAGTGTAGTTCCCCATGCAGTTGTGGCTATGGCCAGCCGTGACTACTGCTAAGTATATAGACTACAGAACTGTTATTTCCTTCATGGATTTTCCCAGGGCTTTCATTGGTTTCCTAGACTATGCCAAAAAGAAAATTCCAGCCACCCGGCTGTTGAAGATGCAGGAAATGGGCACTGCTCTCACAAATAGGCATGAAATGAGAAAGGCCAGCATATTTTCCAGCTTTTGCACAGCTGAATGCTCTGCTCCGCATGAATGCTACTTTCCTGATATTTAGTGTTTTAATGGTATTTCAAATTATATACAGGCTAGTTGTTATGCATCTCTGAAGATAATGATGTAATTGTAGTTTTGTAAAAGGAGGTGGGGATGTTGAAATAGATATAAATCATGAAAGGATTTACTTTCTAAAATGAGACTTGGAAGAAATGTCAGTATGTAGACCCAAAATCTCCATCCATGAAACCTCTGTCTAATTCCATTGGCAAATGAAGGTCTATCTATATGATATTATCTCATGCCTGATTCAACTCAGATTCACAGATTGAATGTCCATTGTGGTCAAGCCATATTCGTCCTTACAAGTCTTTTTCCCACCTTTAAAGTTTCCTGTTCTTAAGAGCTCCATGAGATCAGATGGAGGGAATATGCCATCTCCATGCTACTTGTTTGCCTGTTGAGCCTGTGTGTTAAATTTATCATTCCCCTCTTGCCCATTCTTCGTTTACTAGCTGTTGTTCTAATACAACCCTGTTGTACTTGAGGCTCTGATCTCCTATTACTTTTTGGCTTCTGTTCACAGCAGGTTGATGTGGACATCAGTTACCTCAAACAGTTTGAAATACAGCCTCTCCCACAGCCTTCCCATGCATGCTATTATGTCAAACTTACCAACATCATGAAAAAGCCTCAAACCTTTAATTTTCAGTGGTGGAAAAGCTTTTTTTTTTTGTGTAAACAAAAATTTTAAATCCAACAATAATCTTTTTTTATATATGGAAAAAAACAGGACTTAAAGTCTGATCCTTTCATATTTCACTGTTACGCCTAAAGAAAAAAAAAAACCTGTTTGAAGTTACTGTATTTCTGCTTTTTTCTTTCTTCAGCTTGGAAAGCAGATTGGGTTCTCACTGCTATAGAAACATGACTATAGGATACAAAAAAGGTCAACAAAATATTTGAAAACTGGCTTTTTTCCCTGCTGGTTTTAGAGTACAAAATACATGTGAAGTCTTAGGTTTTCACTACTGATGTCTCCTTCTGTAGCTCCTTCTGCCCTTGACTGTTGTAACTAGTTCAGCTTTCCCAAAGTTAAGACTTACGTAATCCTTTCACTTATGTCAATAGATGCTAGTGGGTGTATAGAGACTGATTTCTAGAACATTACCTCAGTAGAAATTACCCTCTATTTGTACACATACATTCTATTAAGGCATTTTTTTCTTTTTGATTAAGTTTTACTAAAAGAAAGTGAGAAATATTAATTTGTGTTGTTTGTCAGATCATTTCAATTTTGGTCATAAACTCATTTTATTTAAAAATCTCTGCAGTAATCCATAACATGAACTTAAGCAGTGAAAAATCAGAACTATATTAGTAATGCTGACCTTCATTTATGGATTTAGTAAAGCAGTATGCTGCAGGTTTGCAAAAAGGGAATTTGCATCTTGCCTTTCCTTGGTTCTGAAGTCTGTAAATTGGAAAATTACTTCCAGCCTTATCATTGTTACTTGCTGTGCAATCCTACCTGTTGCACATCTTTGTATTTACATTACTATAAAGCAAAATAATAGTCTACAAACATTTTAAAAGATAAAGTGAAAAAAGCAGAATGTTGCTGCTGCTACTGTTATGTAATAAAACTTTTTATTCTCCTTCCTTTTCACATGGTGAAGCCATTCTAACACAGTATTTAATAGACATGATAAAACTCTAACAAAGCTCTGGTACACTGTTGCTTTTTACATTTACTTAAAGACCTATGCACATGCATGGTTTATTGTAAAAAAATTAATATGAAAACCCACGAGAAAATAATTTCAAACAACTTGTTCTGCATTATGCTACTTTTCATTTCAATGCACTAAACAACTTTCTGTGTGTATATATATGTGTGTGTATATATGTGTATATATATAAAAAATATGTATATATTGTGTGGACACAACGTTAAAGCTGTTCCTGCATGTGAAAATGAATCAACAGCAGTGACAGCTGGATTAGGAAAGAAAACCTTGCAACAGGAGGAGCTGTGCAGGAACAGCCTATATTAAATGACTGCATAACCATTTAGCATTCTTCATGAATTACGTTAAAATTACAAGATGTGTTGCAAATGAAGCCTTGTGCAGGACAGTCTTTTCTAGGCATTTAAGTTATGGCCAGGGATAACTTTAAAGTTAAATACTAATGCTTTTAATAGCAGAATTTTGTGGCTGAAGGTATTTTGTTCGGCTTAAATTTAATTTCATTGCCTTGCATATGAAGTTTCATCTGTCCTAATAACTAATTATAGCAAACTCTACCGTTTTTATTTCAAATAACTGAAGTGAAAAGGAGCAGCGTGGTCCCTAAACATTGAGCGGTACTCTGCTGTTTGTTTATTGCTTGACCTCTGCTGCTCAGAGGTAATCCTGAACTACCTTCCTCATCAACACGATTCATAATATTTTCCTGTCAGTGTCATAGGCCTTAAAAGCACTCCGTGCATTGATATGTTGATACTATGTGTTTAACATATTTTTTTATTTCACTGGGATGATAGGTTTGGGAAATGTGTATATGCTGAATTATATGTTGAATTAAACCTACAAATTCAGATGTCTGTGGTCGTAAGGAGATTGAAGTTGTAATAAAATTAATATGATAAAATTCTGCTTTGATTTGGTTTGAGCAAATTCTATTTGAGATCAGAAAAACCGGGCTTTTTTAGTGATTTTGTTGTAAACAATAAGTGCTAAACGCTGAATAAGTTTAAAAGCGATGAGATGTATTCATAGGTCACTCAGGTTTATAGTCTAAAATAATAGTTTATATTCTTCTTTATTGCAGCTTCTCAAAATAGGAGTACAACATTTCACAAATATTAACTCTGTCATTTAAAGTTGAAGACGTCAGTGTTGCCATGACAATTTAAAACCAAACTGATATGTTTTATATAATCTATAGACTTTTTTTTTTCACAAATTTTCCAAGCAGATGCACTTTTATTAGCTTATATGGAAGTAACTTTAACTATGATTGTGTTAGCGAGAAAACAGGAAAAGCAGAAGTTCAATGTTTGCGTATGAAACAGAACAAGAAAATAAGCAGAAAAGTACGTGTACAAAGAAGCTGAAAATAACCCACACTAGAAACATGCAGGTGTATTTTACTACTGTGCTAATTGCATTTGATGGAATTTCCTGTTTCATCCCCAAATTTCAGAGGACATTTGAAGAAGGGGAAAAAGTGTACTCAGGGTATTATATAGGAATAATCCCCGATGATTAGGAGTTCTGTCTCCTGAGGTTTCCTTTCAGCATCACAATGGTATTGAATTCTTTAGCAGGGCTTTCTTTCCAAAGGGCACACCAAAAGAGCAAGTGATAGCAGCAGAGGGAGGTACAGGAGACACAACATGCAGCACACTTCAGGTGGAGTGTGTAGGCAGCCAGCAGTATGTAAGACTCCAGGGGCTTTACTGTAGCAATAAGAAAAACAGAATCAGTTTAAAATTAAGCTGTGAGGTACAGTTCCATCAATCTGAACACTTGGCAGAAAAATGAGGCTGACCCTGGCATGTACCTGACACAGATCTACAAGAGTTACTTTCAGAGGTGGCCCCATGCCAAGGTGCCTACTGGCTTCAGTAACATAAGAAATAAAAAACAGATGTAAATTATTTTATGAAAAGAATGTTGTATAATGAAATTATTAATGTAATATTTTTATATTATTCATGCTAATGATAAAGTTAAGGATTTCATCAACAAATACAACATTGTAATTTTTCCCTCTCTTAAATAATTCTCATTTAGGCATAGTCAGATGCCGATCTCTTTCTGAATTACTGTGGTGAATAGTTAGTGAACTCTCTCCTTGTTTTGGGTTTTGGCTGCATTTGCACACATTAGATCTCCCTAAATGAGAGCCCTAAGGATGATTTTTATCTGCTCCTGAAAGAAGTTTGGATTCCTTTCCTGGCTGCTATTTAAATGTTCGTGTATTACAGGCCTTTCTTGGTCAGGGCAACCAAAACCGTTGTGCCGTCCCTGTTGGTTAAATCAAAACTGCATCCTGGTTGTAGAAAATGGTTCTCCTGTCAGATGGATGATAGAAATTTCACAGTTGTACAATTACACCGTGAGGTGTAGTAGGCTGTGTCATTTTGCCTGGTGCTAAGAGCCCTAAAGTCGCCTGTGTATTCTTTGGTTGACCAGTGCTTGCCAAAAGAGAAGGAAAAGTTGGAAAATAGAGTGTGCATATGAAGGAACAACGTGGCAAATGAGCCCAGGACAGAAAAGTGAAACGGAAAGGAGAGGACGAGGGACTGTCAGGATGATCTCTTTTATGAGAACATCAGATTAGGTTTTGGCCAGTGTCTAGCAGAAACAAGGACGTGGATACATTGTCTTTATAGATGTCTGAATTTCTTATATTAACTTTAGGCGGTTCAGTGATGTTTTTTTTAGGACATTCCAACTAAAGGCAGATCGTGCTTGCCAAACCTGGTGGCCTTCTATGACAAAGTGATATATCCCTGCTTGACATGGGGTGGGCCGTGGACATTGTCTACCTGGACTTCCCCAAGGCCTTTGATACAGTCCCCACAGTCTCCTCCTGGAGAAATTGATGTGTTATGGCCTAGACAAGTGGTCTGTGCAGTGGGTGGGGAACTGGCTGACAGGCTGCACCCAAAGGGTGGTGATAAATGGTTCCTTTTCCAAGTGGCAACCTGTCACTAGCGGAGTCCCCCAGGGATCGATGTTGGGCCCAATGTTATTCAACACCTTCATAAGTGATCTGGACAACGGCATCAAGTGTAGCCTGATGAAGTTTGCTGATGACACCAAGTTGAGTGGGGAAGTAGACACTCCAGAAGGGAGAGCTGCTCTGCAGGGAGATCTGGATAGGCTGGAAGAGTGGGCTAACAAGAACGTTATGAAGTTCAACACGGAAAAGTGTAAGGTCTTGCACCTGGGAAGACATAATCCAGGAGCGCAGCGCAGACTGGCATCCACCTGGCTGGAGAGCAGCTCTGTGGAAAGGGACCTGGGGGTCCTGGTGGACAGAAAGCTCAACATGAGCGAACAGTGTGCTGCTGTGGCCAAGAAGGCCAACAGGATGCTTGGTTGCATCAAAAAGGGCATCACCAGCAGAGATAAAGAAGTCATCATCCCGCTCTACTCAGCGCTTGTCAGGCCACACCTGGAGCACTGTGTACAGTTCTGGTCCCCACTCTACAAAAAGGATGTGGACAGGCTGGAAGGGGTCCAGAGAAGGGCCACCAAGATGATCCAAGGACTGGGAAGCCTGCCGTATGAGGGTAGGCTGGGAGAGCTGGGTTTGTTCAGCCTTGAGAAAAGAGAGGCTCAGAGGGGATCTCATCACCATGTACCAGTACTTAAGGGGTAGCTACAAAGAAGATGGAGACTCCCTTTTTACAAGGATTCACATGGAGAGGACAAGGGGCAACGGACACAAGTTGCTCTTGGGGAGATTCCGATTGGAGACAAGAGGAAAATTTTTCACATTGAGGACAGTCAACCATTGGAATAATCTCCCCAGGGAAGTGGTTGACTTGGCCACGTTGGACACCTTCAAGAGTCGTCTGGACAGGGTGCTGGGCCATCTTGTCTAGACTGCGCTCTTCCTAGAAAGGTTGGACTAACTAGGTGGTTCCTGAGGTCCCTTCCAACCTGGGATTCTGTGATTCTGTGTGAACTTTTAAACTGAAAGTGACTACCTGCTTCTTCCCAATCTTTGTGCAGCACCTGCAATACAGGGAGCACAGCATACAGCACAGTGAGAACTAAATACACAACTTCCAGAATGCATTGGCTTTCATGTTTAATAGGTGTGATGCTTCAGCGGACACAGAACAGCAGCTTTCCAGCAAATCTAATACATCAGCATAGTTCCTTCTTGGGATTTGTACTAGCTTTGTCTTTTGTGTGGAGGAAGATATGTATGAAGGAAATCAGTTTATAAATGATTACTTGCTTTCCTTCTGGCATTTTGGAGAACACTCGCTTCTTGTTCTTTCAATTCCTCTTTAACTTCTTTGGAGAGATTTTTTTATAGCCAAATAACACAATTGGCAGAACACACTGGTCCCTTTATTGTAAAAGTAAGTGTATAAATTTTTTGAAAGAGAATTTCCATTTTCTTCCTGAATAACATTTCAAAAAGGCCAATATTTAGAGTAACTATTGGAGAGTACTCTCTAGTCTGCCATGGTAGCAGCTACATTTTATTTTACTTCAGTTCTGACACATTGGTGTTTGGCATTTGTAGGATTCAAGGGATGATCATATTTAAGGAGTTATGCCTTCAAAAAAAATTATTTTTTTTTTATTGCTACTGGCAAAGAATATGTTAGTGATGTTCAATGCTACTATTCCAATATTGCAGGCTAAATGTCTTTAGTGGTTTTTTTAGGCAGAAAACATTGCTGAATGGATTTTCCCATTTATATTCATATCATATCTTATTTCAGTAGGAATACACAATTCTTGCTGGATGACATTTTTGCCTGTTTTTAGGTTTCTGTACTTCCTGAACTGTTTTGAGGTATGTTGGAAGGACACTGTAGTGATACGGGAATTGCAATTAAGTTCTTATTCCTTTCATGACTGTTGTCTTTAGAAGTGAACATATATCCTGTTTTAACACTCTTTTGAAGTCATCTAAAGGATGTGATAAAACACGGCAAGAAATGAAGATTCAGGGACAGGGCGACCATGTGTCACGTGGTCTCTTTGTCTCAGAACTGCAGTGCAACGGCACTGTGCATTGGTGTGCCAGACTTACAGCTTGAATAAAGGTGTCATAAACTTCTCCTTAAAGGTGTGAAAAAGGGGAAGAAACTAACCCCCTCAGTTTTCCACTTTGTCCTTTTCTGTTTTTCTTCAGCAAAGGGAGGGTATAGTGCTTGACGAGCATTCAGTTGAACATGAATTGTTAATGACTAGGCTTTTTTTTTTATTGCACAAGCAGATTGAAATGTGTCAAATAACTTTTTTCTAAGACCCACTTATTTCAAGTGTTTATTTGATGTCTTTGAAATTGGGCTGTTGGTTTCTTGAATTGCTTTGCATTTGTTACTATCTTCTGTATTTGTTAGTTTGTGATGAGATCTACAATTTTGTTGCTGGTAGAGACTCTGTGGTAGAGGTAATCTGAACCTGATCTGTGAATACGCCTCTAAATATCCCTTTACTATGGCTTCTCTCCCTTAAATGCTGCATTACTATCTACCTTTTCTTGTTCTTTTACTTCTCCAAAGTAATCTTATGTTTATTTTACTTCCTTCCCCAATGTGCTTCATTGCATTCTTATTGATAAACATATATATATATTATATCTAAAACTGGAAGTGGAATGTTGTCTGGCTCCCATGGCCTCTAGCTATATGAAGAACTCACCTACGCATCTTTTTATTTCCAGGAAAAATCCAAAATTTTGTTTAAAACTTCCCACTAACTTACTCTAGCCTGACGCACAGAGCTTCAGTGGGATCCAGGCTGCAGTAGGAGCTTAAAGTGAACGAGTGATGTATGCACTTGATTCCGCTTATGTATGTAGTGTTTAGTAATATTAGAAGTGAACGTATCATTTAATCTTTTCCACTGTTTCCCTTCACTTTGAGGACTTTTAATTTTGAATTCTGAAATACTGCCATTGGATTTCCAGGAAGCACTAGGGGAACTCTCTGGTGCAACTGGGGAATCTTTCGCACCCTTCTTCTGGGTGGCTCCAACTTTTGCCAGTGGTTGGTTGGTTTGGTTTTTTCCTCTTTTTTTTTTTTGGTTGCATTTGTAACTTTTTTTTTTTTTAAGATTCCTGAATTGTGTTTGTTTTAATTGACTCCAGTCAAGGTCATGTATTGGACTTTATGTTGCTTCAGACCTTCTCTGAGGTTTGAGTCATTGAATGATGAATATTTTTTCGTATTGCACTGAACTTGATACAGAAAAATACAATTTCTGAAAAACAGCAACATAATTTCTTTTTGGTCTTACTGAATTACCATTTGAAATGTAGTGATCTTCTGTTAGTCATGACTGTACCAGGAGAAACCAAATCTGGTCTTTAGACAGCACTTACTTTAAAAATGTTTACTGCTTTTTGGGTGAGCATACTTTCTTGGGTCCCAGGTATCTTATTGTATATAGCACTTTATTGGATGTTACAGAAAGACATCATCCAGCCCATTTAATAAGATGAATATTTCATCCCTAGATGGACTTCTTGATTTGTGTTCCTGTGACGTAAAGGACTTACATAAGAGGACCTGTAGAGTATATTAAGGTGTTTTGAAAAGTACTGTTGTTTAAAAGAGGTCGTGCATAACAAACCGGGACCTTCCATAAATATTTCTTAGTGCAAGCAAAGCAAAATAGTAATGGTATTCCATGCTGCATGTGTACTCTTGATATCCAAGGTGTTTTGTTTTGATTTCCATTCTTTCTTTTCTTTGTAGTCTGCCAGCTGTCTTGTTTCATCTGGATTTGCATTCTCATGGCACAGTTTTTTAATAAGAAAAAAAAAAAGGTGCCATTCTGTAGGTAGTGCTTATTGGCGTTTCTTCTACCAAAGCTCCAGTTTTACCTTTCTTATGCTTATATGGCAGAAGAACAGAGAGATTATTTTTGACACCCAAACTACTAAATAGTTTTTCTATAGCAGAGGAATCTCCTGTTTATCTTAAATATAGATTACAGCCTTGTAGTAAAAGAGAAGAATAGAGTTGGAGTACTGAACTGTTGATTTTAGTCTGCAGTGGCTTCCAGTAGGAAATGCAGATAAATAGTTAAATGTATGTAGCTAAATATTAAGTAATAATAAGGAAGCTGCTCCTTAGTTGTTTGGTAATGAAAGTACTGAGCATATACAAAAATAAGCTATTGGTCTGTGTTAGAGAATTGCAGTGTTCAGGAAAAGCAAGAGCTGTTGTCTGTGTTTTTGTACTTCTCTACACTACAAAACAAAGCCTTAATTTCTTTTCATATCAGATTATCTAAATAAACTATGCCTGGGATATTCAGAAGGTTTTCTTTTATTTGGAGAGTGTGGTTCAGTTATGACAGTATGCCTTCAGAATGCCTTCAGCTAACATTAGTGCCTTGCTAGGGCTACCCCAGAAGGTATTCTAAAATATATTAGGACTTATTGTGAAGACAATTCTTCCATTTCCTTAGCAATTCTTGAAGCAAAACTATTCATACTTAAATCAGCTAAGACTCTGAATGAACAGCACCTCCAATATCAAGAAATCTACATAGTGTACTGGGTTTTCTTTCTCCCTGTCATTTTGATAGACAGATTACTGAAACTATTCAAGGCAAAGTTCCAGTCAAGTATGGCATAAAAGTATTGTAGCACTGGAATTTCATTTAAAGAGAAGAACTTGAAAAAATTATTTGAAATGCTTTTCTGATTTGCTTTAGCTATGTGTGTTGAATGTTTAGGGTGTTAATGGCACATAATTTTAAAGTTGTGTAGAGCAGCCAAAGCAGAAAATGGAGAAGTACTTTTCTAAGTCCTTTAAAAAGTTAATCTTTACAGTCAAGACTTGCTAAGTCTTGATTTAGGCAAGATGTCATGGGATTTGTTTGCAATCAAAATAAAAAAAAGATTAAGCCTAATGTGAGATAGACATATAAAAAAAAAGTGTTCTGTGAGTTATGAAACTTAATGAAATCTACTGCTGTTTGGGTTTGAGTCCCATGACCCCCATAGTTCTCTTGCTTTCCTTTCCCTCATTGTCACTTGTTGCTGTTGCCATAAGCCTACCTTCTTACCATGCCCTCTGTCACCTTGCATCACCATCAGTTCCTCCAGTTCCTATCTACAGACTCCATCCCTCCCAAATATCATCTACGTGAGACGCATCCAGTTTATGTGGTTTCCACTGTTGAGATCCTGTAGGATACCACTGACCCTCAGGCATGTCTTCATAATAAATTTAGTATTTTCAGAGTTTCCTTTTAAATGTGGCACATTTCACTAAAAAGTAGCAATTAATGAGCAAACAGAAAACCTGTGGATCATTCAGCCTCGTTTCTGGTAAAGTGCTAGTTGTGTTCATTATTCATATCTAGCAACAGGTGCACTCAAAGACTAAATATTGAAGACAAAGACTGTTTTCTTCACAAAATGGCTTTGTACTGTTCACTTGGTAAGCGTTAATTGTTGGCCTCTTTTCACAGAGTATGAATATGAGGTGCAGAGTCATCGTCTATTTATTTCACAAGAGATGATTTAATGGATAATGATAGTTGTAATAGGATAGGAGAGAAGGACTGAAATAAAATATATGATAATATATGATTTTAAAAATTGTGCATCTATTTAAAGCTGAAGTTATGACAAATTAATATTGAAATACCTAGCCCTTAACTTGAGATGGATATAGTAATATACTCTTCTCACTGCTGGTACACATCTATATTTTAATACCTGCACTGTCTAAGACTGTGTATGACTCCTCTCAGGAGATGTACCTGATGATTGCATGTGCTGCTGATGCCATATGGAAGGAAGCAATGCTACTGCTTACATGCTTTATGCTTTTCTCAGTAAAGGATACTGCAAAGAGCCAAGCATTTTTTTCTTGCCTATTTACATACACACGCAATTTTTCTGTGTATCTTTTCAGCTCATGGAAAAAACTGACAGAGAGTACTACACTCTGGATGATATGTTTGTTTCCAAAGCAGCCAAAAGAGCGCGCAGTGGGGAAGAGGAAGAAATACAAAGAAGAAAAGCAATACATGAGCACCAGCAGCTTGCTGCACGCATGGAAAAGTGCCCATACTGCTTTGATAGCAGTGAACTTTCTAAACATCTTATTATTGCAATTGGCACCAAGGTAAGAAAATAGCAATTTAACACAAATGTAAAAATAAAAAAGAAAGAAAGGAGGGCAGTGTTAATGTTGTAGTGCCTAACATTAAGAATGAAATTGCTTCTGAAATGATTTATTGTTCTGCATCTTATTTTCCTTGCCCTTCCAACTGATTTCACAATTCCTCAAGGGTAATGGAGAAAAAGATATAAATCTGTCATGAATTACAAAGCTAATCTTTTGATATCAGAACTTCTGATTTGTGGATTTGTGGAAGACAGGAGCAATAATGAAAGATCTGAGTGCAGAGTTTAGACTATAGGTGGATTTGTGGAAGACTAAATCACACTGCACTGGAGGTAATGTGAACTGGTAAAGAATTGTGTATCAATGATATCAAAGAAAATTGAGTGGAGAAATAAATTTTTAGTCCTAAAATCCTTTGAAATAGAAGTTTGATATGGAGAACCTTCTTGTTTCTGTTAATGCTTTTAAAAAAATTGCATAAATATTTGGATTTATAACGTATTAAGTACTGCAGTATAAGCTTTTTAGGGTTTTTTCTCTCCAAATTTTTCATTTATTATTAATGTTTTTCATTTGATTTGAAACTTCTTATAGGCCAAGGAATTAAATGCCACAGATATGTATTATGGTACATTGCACTTCGTTTTGATATAGATAGATTATATATAAAAAGATAAACAGATATGTATCTGTCTATGCATATATGTGTTCATCTAGTATACATATTAGGAGATATATCTATATCTGTATGCATTTAGAATCATAGTATCATTAAGGTTGGAAAAGACCCCTAGGATCATCAAGTCCAACCGTCAGCCCGACACTACCATGTTTCCTAATCCATGTCCCACAGTGCCACATCTACACGTCTTTTAAATACCTCCAGGGATGGTGACTCCACCACCTCTCTGGGCAGCCTGTTCCAATGCCTGACCACTCTTTCAGTGAAGAAATTTTTCCTAATATGCAATCTAATCCTCCCCTGATGCAGCTTGAAGCCGTTTCCTCTCATTCTATCGCTAGTGACCTGGGAGAAGAGACCAACACCCACCTCACTACAACCTGCTTTCAGGCAGTTGTAGAGAGCGATAAGGTCTCCCCTCAGCCTCCTCTTCTCCAGGCTAAACAACCCCAGCTCCCTCAACCTCTCCTCATAAGACCTGCTGTCCAGACCCTTCACCAACTTTGTTGCCCTCCTTTGGACACACTCCAGCACCTCAATGTCCTTGTTGCAGTGAGGGGCCCAAAACTGAACACAGTACTCGAGGTGCGGCCTCAGCAGTGCCGAGTACAGGGGCACGATCACCTCCCTGCTCCTGCTGGCCACACTATTCCTGATAGAAGCCAGGCTGCTGTTGGCCTTCTTGGCCACCTGGGCACACTGCTGGCTCATGTTCAGGTGGCTGTTGACCAAAACCCTCAGGTCCTTTTCTGCCAGGCAGCTCTCCAGCCACTCCTCCCCAAGCCTGTAGCGTTGCATGGGGTTGTTGCGACCCAAGTGCAGGACCCGGCACTTGGCCTTGTTGAATCTCATACCGTTGGCCCTGGCCCAACGATCCAGCCTGTGCAGGTCCCTCTGTAGGGCCTTCCTGCCCTCCAGCAGATTGACACTCCCACCCAGCTTGGTGTCATCTGCAAATTTACTGAGGGTGCACTCAATCCCCTCATCCAGATCATGAATGAAGATATTGAACAGGACCAGCCCCAACACTGAGCCGTGGGGAACACCAGTCGTGACCAGCCGCCAACTGGATTTGACTCCATTCACCACCACTCTCTGGGCTCGGCCGTCCAGCCAGTTTTTAACCCAGCGCAGAGTGCACTTGTCCAAGCCATGAGCAGCCAGCTTCTCCAGGAGAATGGTGTGAGAGGCAGTGTCAAAGGCCTTACTAAAGTCCACGTAGACAACGCCCACAGCCTTCCCCATATCCACTAAGCGGGTCATTTTATCATAGAAGGAGACCAGGTTAGTGAGGCAGGATCTCCCCTTCATAAACCCCTGCTGGCTGAGCCTGATCCCCTGGTTGTCCCGCCCATGCCGCATAATGGCATTCAAGATGATCTGCTCCATGACCTTCCCTGGCACGGAGGTCAGACTGACAGGCCTGTAGTTCCCCGGTTCTTTGTTCTGACCCTTCTAGTAGAGGGGCATCACATTTGCTAGTTTCCAGTCATCTGGGACCTGCCCAGTTGACCAGGACTGCTGATAAATGATGGAGAGTGGCTTGGTGAGATCCTTTGCCAGCTCCCTCAGTACCTTTGGGTGGATCCCATCCAGCCCCATGGACTTGTGAACATCCAGGTGAAGGAGCAGGTTGGTGACTGCCACCTCTTCAACAGCTGGGACTTCATTCTCCATACTGTCTCCATCTCCCAGCACAGGGGCTTGAAAACCCCGAGGATGACCAGTCTGAATATTAAAGACTGAGGCAAAGAAAGCACTAAGTACCTCAGCCTTCTCCTCATCTTCAGTTGATCTATGGATCTCATCTGCAACACAGGCATGCCACCCCTAGGCTCAACCCTAGCAAGCCTGGTTTTATCCCCTTCACCCTTCATATCTAGTTTATAGCTCTCTCAATGAGGCCTGCTAATTCCTGAGCCAGAATCCTTTTTCCCCTTTGCGACAGGTGAACCCCATCTGTCTCCAGCAGGCCTGGGGCCATGTAAACTGTCCCATGATCAAAAGAACCCAAAATTCCACCGTTGGCACCATCCTCTGAGCCACGTGTTAATGAGATGGGACTTCCTGTTCCTTTCTGTATGTACAGGGGCACGATCACTTCCCTACTCCTGATGGCCATGCTATTCCTAATACAAGCCAGGATGCTGTTGGCCTACTTGATTTATATATAATCTTTTATTAAAAATGCATACAGATGCATATGTCTATATTTTAAAAAGTATTGTGATTTCGTAATAGGATACGGCTTGGTCTATGAGGCTGTCACCACTGCCTTGATGGAGCTGCTGCCTGGATAGTGCAACTAGCACTATTTGGAGAGTGAAACTAGCTCATTGGAGCCACTTATGGTTAATGGGACCTTTTTAAAAACACTAAGATGACTGAAATCTTGCTGTAATTAGAATGTAATGGCTTCTATTGGTTTAAATTTTAGCAAATGGTGTATTTCTTAGCATTAGCAATAGAAGGTTTTTAATGCTAGAAAAATAGGCACTTCAGGTTTTCTTCACTTTTTGTAGGTATACTTGTCTCTACCAAGGAACCAGTCCCTTACTGAAGGTCACTGCCTGGTAGCCCCTCTACAGCACTATACTGCAGCCACTCTTTTGGATGAAGACATCTGGGAAGAAATCCAGGTCAGCTGAGACACTGTCTCATGTTCTAATGTTTTTGTAAAATAATGTTGTTTTGAATAATAATATACTTGTCATAAGCAGCCCTTTTCTGATCCTGCTAAGGGGCAGAACATTGTCACGTTATGGATGAAAAGTAGTGGTCAAAAATTGAAAAAGGGAGATAACCGGGTAAACACTGAAGAAAAGTGCTCATTTATAAGTACTAGAAAAAGTTGCCTTAAATGCTGCAGGATGTTTGCTGTTGGAGATCTTTGAAACCAGGTTAGAGGAACATCTCTCGGGGATGATGTAGGTACAGCTGATCCCTTACAGCAAATGGAATAACTGGCTTGGCAGTTAGGATTTCCTTGGGAGTGCCAAGGGGAGAAAAAGGATTGTCAGGACAGAAAGATCACTTATAATGGAACATAAGCTAAAGATATGTTGTTTGCATCTCTTCAGGTTTTTTAAGCTAATCTGGGTTTTCAGTGGATGTCAATTGAGAGATAACTATCTCATTCTTCTTCAGACTAGTGAGGGCTCTGTTAGAATACAATTTCCTACTTTTTTTTGAAAAGAATTATAAGAATAAAGTGCCAAATGTGATGGGTCATGCTTTCCACGTGTCTTATGGAGATATTTTGAAGGTTTTGAGTTCTGCTACCTTTGGGAAAGGAAAATCAAGGGAAGAATGTAACAAGGTTCTGCTTAAGAGATTGATGGTGATTGGCCTTCCCTGCCCCGCCCCCCCCCCCCCGCCATCAGGATTATTACAAGGGTAAAACACTCGCAACCTCATATATAAAAATATTGGATATATTGGATACTTTGTTGCTTGCAGTTGTTTAGATTTAAAAGCATGTTAATTCACAAGTTTGAAATGGTTTAAGTAACGTTGATCTTGCCTCAAGCCTGGCAGATGGATTCTCTGAATTTCCAAATTTGCTCCCCACATTGACTCTCAAGGCTGATGTAATTTTTATACAGTGTTTCCTAGTAAGTTGTGCTCCTTCCAAACAGGAAGGGAAAGGAGTTCTTTTGTATATAATAGAAATGCCTAAGAAAGTTGAATAAGAAATGAATAAGTGCAACAAGTAGGGATCAGGAGGAACAGCAGAGCAAGGGGAAAAGTGATAAATACTTTTATTCTATATCTTCTATTTATGCTGACATCTTTTTACTAAATAGTTGTTAATTTTTCTAAATTTGTATGAGAAGGAAAATAGGATAAAGAAAAGCTAAGCAAATGTAATTCCTGTATTCAATGCTAGTCTTTTCCTTGCTAGAAAATGCAACTTGTTGGTAAAAGGACTTTGGGAGATGATGGACACAGATTTCTTTTTTTATTATTTTGTTTTTATTTTCCAGCTTCTATGTAATTCAATAGGAGGAGTCTTTGAAGGCTTTAGCAGGAGTATAAGCATACATTTACTCAGTGACTAAACTAACTTTCTGATGCCAGAGACGTATTTTATATTGCTGTTGAGTGAAAAAAAAAATCACTTTAAATATTCATAAAATGTTGTGTTGAGCGTGTTAGGTAGCTGTTTTTTCTGGGATATTTCTTTTTAAGATATGTTCAAGAAGGGTTCTTTATACTGTATGCCTTCAGGAACTTGAATTTAACATATTGTGTGTTTTAGACTGATGTGCTCACTTGCCAAAGTAAATATGTATGTAACTTTTTAAATATTAAAACACATAAATTTTTACATGTCCTGTATTGCGTGAACGGTTACATGTATCAATGTTGTGTGCATCCGAGCATAAGCCAAGTCCTTTTATTTGCTCTTATGAATGGTTTTGCCCTTTCCAGTGCTAATTGTCCTTGATATTTTGGCCCGCTCAGAATTTGGAGGAAAAGTGCAATGTATTTAAAAAGAAGAAATTGAAGTCTGGGAAACGTTAGCCAACGTCTGCAGATATTTTAGACTTTTCAAGGGATTTGCATTTCAGTTGCTATTGTAGAGTAGCAACTATAAGTAATAGTCCTTCCCAACCCTTGGTTTAGTATTTCTTTTATCTCACCACAGTTGCTTGCTTTGGTGTATTTCAGAAGTAGAGGTCTGGGTACCGGTGTGAGGGGGAGTAGGTAACAAGCTATTACTTCAGAGTCATCTGTCACTGTGCAGTAAAGTCCTGTACCAGTCATAGTACAGTGATATATTCACTGGGCAGTATCTTCTAGCTGTGTTTCATCGGGTGTGTTAGGGGCATGGTGGTAGCATTTTCTTGTCACAGCATGGAGCAGCTTATTTGTGAGGAAAAATTCAAGGCACAAGGGCCTGCTTTGGAGAGCTTAGATACCTGCTTAAGATATATATTTGGCCATGTTTCACAGACTTTTAGTTTGATTCATACTGTGCAAGGTGACAAAGGAGTGGAGAGAAGAGAGCTCAATTTCTAGTCCTGTTGCATTGAAAACCTGGTAATGTGGTAATGATTTGTTTTCCATCTGTTTTACTTCAGTACTTGCTGATGTTTATGAATATGTGTATTTGCTTATGCTTGTTTGACTCTCCATTTACATTAAGATAGGGAATCTTAAACCTTTAGATGGGATTAGACTTTTAATTGTGTTATTTGTACTTCTAAGCCTTGTTAATCGAAAAAAAAAATCAGCACATAAAGGGCAACCTGTGAGTTGTAGAGCTATGGTCCCTGTGGTCTATGTGGCTCATACAGTTTCAGTGATTTCTTGGCTTAGACATGCTCCCTATACCATTTCCACATAAGTGTAATACAAAGATCTTAATTTTTAAAAAGCAGTTTTCAAGGTCTTGGGACACTTTCAGAAACATTCACCCTGTCACAAAGTCAGATCTTTTGTGCATTTGAAAATGAGTCTGAAGGAGTCCCTGAAATTGTCCCTTGTGCTTGATAATTTAGTTCAGCATCTACATTGTAAGCTGTAGAATGATGCTCTTGCATATCTTGGATACAAATACCGACTGGCAAGAGTCAGGGAGCAGCAAGAGTGGGCTGCTCCACAGGGAAGGCAAGGCAGGGGTGGGTGGAAGGTGGTGGGCAAGACAGGTCAGGGAAGTCACCTCACTGACAAGGTGCAGTCCCATGGTACCCAACTCAGGAGAAGAGAGCAGGTCCCATGATGGTAGACAGGATCAGCCACAGCCCAGTGATGGCTAGACAAGTCTGCAGTGATGAGTTAGGTTCAAGGTCAAGTCAGCAAGTCAGGGTCAAGATCAACCAGGCACATGGCTGGGCACAGGCATCCCTGAAACTTAGCTCAGGCAAGGACCAAAAGTGAGGGCCTGAGCTTAACTGCAGCTCCGGAGTGCAGGGGTGGCCAGGCCCCCACTTCTCACAGCTCTTTTTTCCCCAGTTCTTTCTGCTGTGCCTGATCCCAGCTTATAGGTGCACCGTGTCAGAGCTGCCCATCTGCGTGGGCAGCCGGAGCCCCAGCAGGTACAAGGGGCTGCAGAGCCTGTTGAGTGTGTGCAGGGCCCTGACATTGGAGGTAGCAGAATAGTAAATTGAAATACACTTTGAATAGGTGCAGCACCTAATCACTAAGGGGAAGTGGTACCACTGAGGCCAGGTGCATTACAGTATTGCATTTGATTGGCTTCCATACATACAGCTGGTGGTTATAGCAGTGGCTTTCTTTGGAGGCAATGTTAATATTTTCCTTAAAGGTCAAGTATACCAGGTAGAAATGTGGTGTGGTTTTTTGTTTGGTTTGGTTTTGGGTTCGTTTTTTTTTTGTTATTGTTAAAAGTGTAACTGGAATGAATAGTGGAAGGGTAATGGTATCTAGAGTCAATACCAGCCAAGATATTAACTTAGAAATTGTAAGCTAGGGGCCTACTGTTAAAGCCATATTGTTTTATGGAGCATCACAGTTATGAAGTTCAACATAGTTTTATTTTCAACTGTAAAAATATGTGGTATTTATTAAAACTGATTTTGTAGTGTTCATTATAAAGCGTATTTCACAATAATTTTCTAGACTTCTTATCTTTGTATCTTAGGAAATACAGTTCATGTTAAATTGTTGAATAATATGGAATTTCCCTAGTATGATATCTGCTCTTAAAATTTTTATTATGAGTTTATTATGAATATAATGTATGTTAGTGAAATAACGTAATATATATCTGAATGCTTTGAAAAGCTAATTCAAATTACACTTCCCGCCCCCCCAAACAGATGTTCAGAAGTGTGTTGGTGAAAATGTTTGAAGCTAAAGACTTGGACTGTGTGTTCCTAGAAACAAACATGGGTATGAAGAAACGGTATCACATGGTGTATGAATGCATTCCTCTTCCAAAAGAAGTAGGCGATGTGGCTCCAATCTACTTTAAGGTACACAAAAATTTTTTTTCTTAGGTAATTTGAATGTATTTATCATAATTCATCTATTTCTGGAAAACTTTTTTGATATTCAAGTACTATTTTTGAAAAGATGGATTCTTTGATCCTACTTCATGATCCATTCTTTGATCCTATTCCTTGATCTTAAAACAAGCCCTGTGAGGTAAATTCTGGTTTTTAAGTAGTCACTGGAAGAGCTGTATGTCAATGTGCATTTGCCTCAAGTCTGACTGCACTGACAAATACTGGAAGACGGGGAGAGAATAGTAGTTTCTTGAAGTGCTGTAAGGATTGCAGTAGTTCTCACTTAAGTCCTGTTGTATAAGCTTAAAACCCCATACAAATGCCTTGGCAAGCATAAAACGAGAAAATAATGTCAACTGTTTAAAGACATACCAATTTATAATGTTTCATCCCCATTTTATTTCAGTAGACCCAAATTTTATGTGTGTCTTAGGTCTCTGATGAATATTAGACAGCATGATAAATATTTCTTCTATAGCTTTTCTGGTCTCTTTCCACTGACCCTGTAAGGAAAGGCGTATTGAAACTTCTGCCTGGAACAGAGGCCTTTTGGCTTTCAGCAACTGGATCATGATTTGCCTTTTATAAATAAATTATTTTATTTGTTCTTTTAAATATTGTTTTTGTTTTCTGGAAAAAAATAATGTGATCGGTTTGTGATGAAGTGGAGCAGTCAGTATGATGAACAGCAATGCAGTAACTTCTACCACACCTGAAGCTCTCCACTCTTGCTATGCTTCAAGTGCTGATAAAACTTGTGTTTTGTCTGAATGCTAAAGGAAAGACGAAGTACAAGATTTAATGCAATGCCATGTACACAGAACTTCCTTTCTGAAGTTTCCACCATTAAAATATACAGCTAATGAAATTTAAAAGGTACCTACACTATACCTGCTTCCATACTGTGGAGGATACAGAGATGGCTTTAAAGGTTTTTAAGCGCAATTAGCCTTCTAAGCTGGGTTTTCCTCTTAGTATTTAAAAAAGAAGAAAGGCTAATATACTGTAATGAATTCATAAGAGGTTTTGTATGAGCTTAGTAAAAAGAGAAGGTGAACTTTTAGTTGAGACTTGTTAGAGATAATTTGTGTCAGGCAAAAGTTAAAATTAAAAAAAAAAATAAGAGGACAAGGATTAAGTGAGTTTGAGGATATTATACAATGCCTTTATAAAGTATGTAAGTTCTGGAAATCAGAAAGGTTGCCAAGATAAAGTTACTTTGTTAAGAAATAATTGATACTTGCAGTGCAATATACTTCACTACATAGAGAAGTTCTTTGCTTGCTGCGTGAAGGACTGTTTTCACATTTAGATAAAATTATTTTACAGAAAGCTATAATGGAGTCTGATGAAGAGTGGTCTGTGAACAAGAAGTTAATTGATCTTTCTTCAAAAGATGTTCGGAAATCTGTAAGTAATGAAGTGTACTGAACACTGACTTTCTCAGCAAATTCTTCTCATCTTTTTTCGTTATAAACTGTTTCAAACAGAGAAGAAAGGGAACGTAATTAGATTAGTGGATCAGGAGATGGCATAGGCGTGATGAGAATTGAGAGACTGACTGAACTCCTAACTGACGTTAGGGAAAAGATTCCTATTTATTTCAACAATAGGTGGACTGAGCTGCAAGCATTGGTTGAGAACAAAGCTGGCACTTTGAGGAGAACACGTACCAGCATAATTTTCTTGATTAACTTTAAGAATTAAGGTAGATCAAAGATTTGCAAATTACTTTCCTGGAAAAAATATGATGTGTCTTTTTCGCTGACCTAGAACAACCTTTTGTGTTGCTAAGTTTATGAAGTGAAAATATAAATAGCATCGTAAGTCCTTTTTTCCTAAAACAAGGGAACAGTCCTCTGTCTGTCTCCTGGATACTAAACTGAAACAACTTTGCATATACAAATCTTAAAGGAATAATGCTGAAACTCTTAGGTTCAAAGATTGTTCCATCTTTTTAATATTAAAGTGAAAGATGTGTGGTATAAGACTTTACCACAAGTAGTTTACTACTATGTAGTAATAATTCTTAATTTCTGAAAGTGTCTTTTAGTAAATGTAAGACCTTTGGACTAAATAAAATCCTAGTTTAGGAGAAAAAGGAGATAGGTTTTAACAATGAGGCATGAAGCCTGATATGACAAATAGAAATTAAATGTAGAAGAGTAAGGGATTGGGTGGCTGTGTAGTAGGAGAGGTTTTGTATATTGTGATGACTCTCGAACTAAAACAACAGTGACAGCACATGTAGTAAAAAGACAAAATTTGTTCTGCCACATAAGCTGAAATGTCATATAGATATAATGGGAGTCAGTTATGGGTCACCTTATTCAAAGTGGTGAGGCTTCACCTGGAAAATTTGGGTCTGGTTTTGGGCAGAGCATTTCAAGACAGTTAGAGAAGAGGAGAGCATAGGTTAGAAAACTTAACTATAGAAGTGGTTTAGAAGTTGTGCAGTCTAGGAAGGAAGGGACTGAAATGGGATATGATGGTAGTTTTCTGTATAAAGGAGATTGTTTTAAAGAAGATAGTACTTAGTTGTTTGCTAGCACTGCTGCGTGCACACAAGAAGGAATTCAATTGATTTGTAGCACGGACTTAGAGAAGACTTGACACTTAAGGTGGATGTAAACAGACAGCAAAATAGGTATGTATTGGATATCTTCTGCTCATCGGTTTTTCAGAACAGGGAAAGCCAATATCTGTAGCAAATAAATGAAGTATAATATTCTTGACACATGGTGGGGCATCAGGGCGCTTATTTCTTTAAGAATCTTTTAGCCATATGTTTTTGTGATTGTATTATATACCAAATTGAAGGTAGGCCAGTTTTCAGATTAAGTCATCTTTAAATTAGTAAAATGCACCTGAGTATAAATTTTTACACAGTTGTGTGATTTTAATGTTACTTAAGAGCAGAATAAATGCCTGTAGCCTTCACAGAGATATGAGAGTATAGTTTAGAGACCAAGCTGAGCTTTGGGAAGTTGGAGAGTTGTATTAGGAGACGGTGGTGCCTGGAAGGAGGGTCAGACATGGCTGAGACATCATCTAATGGGTGGATTGTGTGCAGAAACTAGTGTCCAGAGGCACAGAGCCTAAGCATCTATCCCTTGCACAGCATCAAGGCCTTCTCTTCTCCCTCTGCTCCCCGCAGCGAGGGAGCTGGGGGTGGGCAATGTGCTGGGAGTGGGCACAGCCAAGAGAGCTGACCTGGCAGCAGGCACTGTTCAGCAATAGCCAAAACACTGGCATGACAGCAACGCAGGTTTAGTCACCAGTCCAAAACTCAGCACCATGTGGGCTGCTGTGACGAAAATGAACTCCATCCCAGCCAGACCCGATACATTGCTAGACACAAATAAGATAAAGCTGACATTTTCCTGAAGGTGTCACCCGCTGACCCATTTTTTCCTTATTTAATGATTTTTAAATTTCATTGAAAATGTTTTCTGTTTCTCGCTGTGCTACATTGCCCCTCTATATTAAATCTTAATTATTTTTAGAGGGGCTTTCCAATCAATATATGGAATGTGCTGTGTGAAAATTGTGCAGTTATTTGGACTGTAGCAGAGGAAATGCTTATGAATTTGAAGCTTTGTAAATCTTATCTGTACAGGAACATCCTCAACAATTAAAAGAGTGGAGGATAACTTGTTGCAGTGAAACAGCGGAAATTACTTGCAATACTGTAGCAATAAATTAATCCACTTCTCACTCTGTCAGACTGAAGGGTCTTACCTTGTGGCAGGATAACCAGTGTCTCCTCTGTAGGCTGACTGAATTATTAAATTGTCTGATTCAGCAAGTTAATGATAACTTCCAGTCAGGTAGTGTGGTTTTCTGGTAGTGTATTCTTCCTAGAGGTGTTTCCCTTCCCCGTAAGTGTCAGTGTTTCCTCTGTAAACATTTCCTGTTATCACACAACACCTTATCTTTAATAAATGGAGCTTGCTGGTGGTTGTCTTAAAAGTTCTACTCAACCCACGTAATTCAGAGACATGGAGTTGGGAAGGCATTTGCTCAGTGTGTATGCTGCTGCCTGGTCCCTCCCCACCTCTTACCTGGTGCTGCAGTGGTGTCCTCTGGAGGTTCTGGCACCCAGCCATCGCCTTTTCAGATTTCAGTGTCCTTTTATCTAGTTGTGCGTTGTTCTTTCCCCTTGCCTGTTTGTTTTACTGTTTCTCTGTTGCAATTTTATACTACATATAATTGGTTTTAGAGATGGTTTAAAATAAGATGTGATACGATCAACTGTAAAACCACGTTCAGATTTATTAAGCTGTGGAAAGGTTAACTAAATGCCTACGGTCCGTTAAACATCTAAAAGTGTGATTTTGTGTGTATAGGTTCCTAAAGGATTACCATACTTTTCTGTGGACTTTGGCCTTGAAGGAGGATTTGCTCATGTCATTGAAGATCAACACAAGTTTCCTCATTACTTTGGAAAGGTATTGTTGTGTAAAAGATCAATTTACCTACCAATTATACTCTATTTTGTAAAATTTAAGTAATTAAAACAGATGCTGCTGTAACAGATGTACGGTATCGCAATTTATGAGCTGGCTTTTCTTGGTAAGTCATTATAACTTAGCTTGTTGAGCAAAGGAATAATTGATTTCTTCACTGGCTGATACTCAGAATGTGATTCTAGATCCATGTTTCTTTCAAATTAATAGGAACTCTAGATATTTGACATATAGTCTAATAGATGGAAAATACTTGCATCTAATTAAGAAGAAGAAGAAGGAAAAAAAAGGTTTTTCATGGTCATAGTATTCTCATATAGGTGCACTGGCTTCTGCTTATATAGATCAGGGTGCATACACCTACAAACTCAGACAACGCCTACTATAATGCATGTGTGGTTAAATTATTCCATGTAGTATAGAGTATATGCAGGAACTGCAATGAAATCTTCCTCTCTTTATTATGTCACAGCAATCATTTACTGAAAGAGCCAATATTGCAAAAACATTAGGAGTGATTGGGGCAATATATAGCTTACTTCAAGAAGAGTTAAGAGCAAAATGGGCAGCTTTCTTTTTTCTGAACTTTTCTTTTTTTAGTCACAAATGTTCTAATCTATTAACAGTCTTGCAATGTTAGAACATTTATGCAGTGCATTGCTATGCTGTACTTAAAAGAATTTTTCTGAGGCAGCTAACAACTACAATTCTGATTTTTGAATTGGTATATTTTTCAGAGTTTCCAGTTTTAATAACTAACACTTAAAGAAAACAGGGACGAATAATGTCATCAGTTGGAAATAAATATTTCTATATTTTATGGTAAATAGTGTTAAGTAATATGGTAATTTTGCATTTATCATGATCTACCTTTGTTCTACTTGCAAAGGAAGTCATTGGTGGCATGCTGGACTTGGAACCGCGGCTCTGGAGAAAAGGAATCAGACAGAATTTTGAGGATCAGAGGAAGAAGGTCTTGCAGTTTGCACAGTGGTGGAAACCATATGACTTTACCAAAAAGAAAGAATGAATTCATCCCTGCAGTTGAGAACTATATAAGCCATAAAAAATATTAAAGGATATTTCATATGTTAAGAATAACACCGGTGTGTTATGTATTATATATTCTAAAACCAAGGGTATTGTTTAATTGCTTATTACCTGTTTCTGGTTTAGACACTGTGCAGATCACATGAACCTGCAAGCTTGGCAAACCACAGGTGTACAGTGTTTTTAGTTTTTCATTTTTTAGCTGAGCCGAAAGAATAATATCAATGTGGCTATTGCAATTCCTCAAAATAGAGCTTCCGCTTTTGGAGTTTTTATAAAGTTTGAGGCAACTGTTTTTTTTTATATTGTATTTAGCATAAAGCCAGTTCTTAATTATCACAGTGACTTTTTGTAGAAAATGGTGTAAATTTTAAGAACATTTTGATTAATACAAATACACTGTTGCAGAAGCAAGCTGTACAGAAAATTACTTTCTGATTTTGAGTCTTGTGTTCTTTAAGTTGAGGTCATTGCAGCAATGTTCAAGTATGATGTAATTTGTAAACCTGCTGTTGCTCCCCTGAACAAGAATTAATGCCATTTTCTGTACTTTCTTACAATATGAAGTAGTACTGTCAAGCTGACCCGTTGCACAAAGGGTGATGAGACAGTCCATAGCTGGTGGCAAATGATAGCTTTAATGGTAACAGTTACTGATGATGACAATAAAAAAAAAAGAAAGAAAGAGAATCTTAAGGAAAAACACTCCAATGGCCAGAAAAGAAAAAATAATCTCAGGGATATCCCCAGCTGACTCTCCTCCCCATGGCATCTCTCTAGTGCAGCAGGCAGTCCACCATAGTACTTTTCTGGTAATAAGAATATAGTTTTCATCAGGAAACTCCCTGCTGGTTGCTCCTGCTGGTGGTGCTGTTAGCGCTGATTGGAGCACACTCTGATCAGAGGCAAGAGTTGCACATTAATTGATTGTTAAGCTTTGTACATCGATGTCACTGCAAAATACCTGTCTGCTATTTAAAGGGCTACTGGCTACTGTCTACTGTTATTCACAAGGTTTTGTTTTTTTCTCTTGTGTGAAAGTTAAAAATGGGAGTAGGAAAGGATGGAGGGGAAGGGAGATTCTCACATAAATGTCAATCACTTTCTGTGGGAAACCTGACATAGCAGGCTCGGGCTTTGCAGGTGCAGAGCTGGGAGAGCAGGACAGGGGCAGAAGTACAAGGACGAAAACATTGCCACAGCATCCTGCCAGTGGATAAGGGAAAGGGTGGAAACTTGCAAACAGAAGACTGCGTTGCTACAGGGAAAAGGTCTCAGTGGCAAGTGGAAGGCCCTTAGCGTAGTAGAAGTTAAGGCAATATTACAGGGTTGAATAAGTGTTTGTTTCTAGTCCCTTTGTGGTCTTCTGCCACTTTCCTGAAGAACTAGTACTTTTTTCTTCCCCCCTGCTCTATTTTGGCAAATAAGTCTGTCAGAGGTAGAAGTCTACTGTGTTGTGAATTATTTTCTGTAGGATCTTTGTAAATTTGTGTCACTGCAAGAGAAATAACTTAAAAATAAGATGTCATGAGCATTTTAGTGATTTAATGTCTGATTTTTAATATTTTTCACCAGCAAGCCATGGATAAAAGGGCCAGTTCTACTGTTCTCCAGTAAGTTTTGATCTTCGTAGCCTACTGGGGAGATTACAGAGCAAATAGGACATGAAATAGTAGCTGCTAGTAGTTGTTTAGAATGTGGTAATTCTGCAGCAAGTTTAGGTAAGGTGCGGTCTTTGGTGGTGTAAAGCATGACTAAAAATTGTTCGAAAGTGTATGTTGCCCCCGGTCTCATCTGCCCTCCCCTCCCCGAGGACAGCCATGAAGTGGCAGAGGTGACTTGTCTTTTAAGGCCATGGATAGGTCTTTACCCAATGGTATGCTGGAGATGCAATTTTTCTAAATGATCACTTCTGCTTAAAATTTGTGTTCCTCAAGGGAAGCGCTGTGTTTCACAAAGGTTATCTAACTTGTACATAGAAAAGTCTTCCTCTCTGACTCATGATCTGTGCACATTTTATTATTCTGGTTTCAGCAAACCTACTCATATTCTTTGGACCAGAAAGGACTCTGAAATATGGAGTAAGGGTAACAATCTCAAGCTAGTGATACAGGAAAATGTGTCTTACCCTATTAGAAGTTTTCAGAATGGCAGACTGTGCTTGCCATATATACTGAGAATAGTATCTTGTAATTGGTCACAGACCAGACATGCATATCTTCCGGTTAAGCTGTTCCTCTTCATAAGTGTCTCTAAATATTCATGAGGCTATGAGAGTGAACACAGCTTGTTAGGGCACTTATATGGAAGGCATGGTACGCTTAGACTTCAGTTCTTACTCTTATAAATATTAAAATATTTTTAACAGACCTCTTTCATCCAAAGAATACCCAATACCTAAACTCTTTTGGCACTAAGAGGTGGAAAATGTAAATTCAGGTGTCTTCAGGGAGAACAGGGGTTGAAAGCTGTATTTCCTACGTTGCTATAAAATGTGCTCCTGTGTACTCTTTGGTGTAACCGGGGAGGAAAAGGGACTTCTCTTCCAGTTAATCTATGTGTGTAATTTAACAGGTGTTAGAACATAGCCACGTCCTGCCCTGTCAGACAGGAAGATTCTTATGCTTAATATGTACAGCTACTCTTCTGCTCAGTGTCTGGCACAAAATGCAATGTTTCCGTGCTATCAGGTCAGCTTTTTCCAATTTGGATTACTCCCCTGCTTTGTATTTCCTTGCTATGCTGAAGGAATTGTCCTCTCATCTGTGTTCCAGGTCTTTCAGTGGTTTCAAGGAAGGCATGCTGCACCAGCCGAGCACCATTGCTGCAGCCCAGTCAAGCCCTGGGTGAGGTCTGAGCAGGAACTCAGACTTCAGAGCTTTTTATTCAGTTGTGTTTGCCACCAAGTCCTCTAGAGAGAACCAGGATGGATACTATAGTCAAGCAGATCATCTGCCTTGGGCCTTGACACCTTGAAAATTCCCAGCCTGGGTCTGTCTTGGGAAAAATGAGCAAAAAGGATCCTGTGAGATGTTCAATTTCTTTGCTTTTTCTCAGGCTGTACTGTGCAACCTGATATTCCCCAGGTCCATGTGGTTGCTGTAGAAACTTGCCTAATGCATGAGGCAATTGTCTTCATATTAAGGATCCACGTTTTGAGGTTGTTATTTTTGCTCAAGTTGAAGGAAAGCACCATGAATTTGTACCACACCATTATCTACAAAATGAAGTTTAAAAGCTGCCACGGTATCATTATCCTTATCCATAGCCAGTGGTTGGTTGATGTCAAGGTGATTGCATGAAGTTATCTGTTGATGTAGACTGAGGTAATGTAAAATGAGGTCGATGTAAGCTGAGGTAAGCCCAGCTAAAATGGAAGGCAAGGCTTTCTGCTCAGTACTGGTGTTCTTCCAGATGGGTAGTTCTTATATATGTCCATATTCCACTTGCTTTTCCTTTCTCCTTTTGTGTTTTCTTTTGGAGTAAGACAGTAAGATGCCACATTTTGTGCAGTTTTGGTATGAGAGTGGTGGATTGTTGCTTTGTACTTGCTAAAATACCTGAAAAAGAGCAATGTGGATTTTTGTTGCTTTGCAAGAAGATCAACATTAGGTCTGTTTGGGATTATTTTTTTCCCAGTTTGTTCATGAATCCCAAGAATGAGTTATTCCCAGATTCCTAATCAAATGGGATTTAGTGGGATTTTACATACTGAGTTTAACCACCTTGTTTTAAATTTCATACAAGTTCTGACTGGAAAATAACATGGTAAAAATAAATAGTAACTCTCATGGCAAGAGATCAGAAATCTCTTGCAGTCTATGAAAGAAGCAGCATTTTGATGGGTCCCTTAAGGGTTCTGTCTTTGGTCGAAATTTCTTCAGCATTTCCTGTTTTCTGCATCTGTATTTTTATCATTAAAGCATGTTTTCTCTTTCTAATTCCAGCTGGACTGCAGGATGAAAAAAAGTGGTGACACAGGCTGCTATACTCTTACTTTAAGTGTAGCTGTTTTGGAAACAAGCTTTGGAAACTGGCTCTTAGAGTTAATGTGGGCAAATTCAATCAGAAATGGTGACCTTGTGCTCTTTCAGTCCTTTTCTCTTCTTTCCTGGCTGCCATTGCAGGAATTAGGTTTTCATTATCTTATCCAAGCTGCTTTTTCATTAGGTAGATCATCTTAGCAATACTTGCTAGGACTGGCTGGTTCAGCCAGTCGGCCACTAAGATTCCCCAGTCTGTACTAAAATAGCGGGTCTTTGCCTGAATCACCCTCTCCCATGGTTGCCAGCGAGGATTTGCTACTGTTACATGGTAAAAAAGTTACAAAAGCTGTGGTGCCTACTGTTTGTTAGAGAAGTACCTGCACTCTGGTTCTCCATGTGACTGGGTGTATTAGGATATGTACTGATTAAATTTGGAGAACTGTTGACACTTAGTATGATTTCACTAGAGTTACACTGGGCTTTACACCATTAACAGTGTCAAAATATGTTCCTTATCATGAGGAGGAGGTAATTTTAAGTACATGAAAAGAGTTAGGACTTTACTTGTTCATGCACTTAATCTGCTAACACTGGATTTATGAAATGTTTTAAGTAAACCTTAAGCCTTTTGTAAGCAGTTTGTGGCATCCATAAAATCAGAGGAGGAGGACAGGAGATAAAATTATTTAGTTGATCCCAAGATAAGATCAGCTACATTTGTGGCATTCCTAGATCTGTTTTCTCTATGAAGATCTCTGAGGAGGGAAGATCCACAGCCTTCCTGGACAACCTATTCCAGTATTTACTCTTTTAATCATTAAACATTTGTCTTCGTATTCTTTAATCTGAGTTGTCCATGATTCAAGTCCAGTATTTATTGTCTGTTATGAATGTGTGAAGCATTATTTCATTCTTTGGAGCTTCCTTTTACATGTTTGAAGACTCCATTTAATGGTTTCAAGCTGCATCAGGGGAGGTTTAGATTGGATATGAAGAAAAATTTCATTACTGAAAGAGTGGTTGGGCATTGGAACAGGCTGCCCAGAGAGGTGGTGGAGTCGCCATCCCTGGAGGTATTTAAAAGACATGTAGACGTGGCACTTCAGGCCATGGTTTAGGAGATACGGTAGTGTTGGGTTGACAGTTGGACTTGATGATCTTAGAGGTCTTTTCCAATGTTAATTATTCTATTCTATGATTCAATGAAATTGTCTTTCCAAATTCTAGTCTTCAGGTTAAACTGTGCGTATTCTTTCAATTTTTTTCTTGTAGGTTGCTTTTTCTATTCTTGTTATCATTCTTTTGTGTTCTGGAGTCTCTATAGCTCATAAAGATGTGATGCAATGAAAGTCTCAAGAGTGGATATGGTATCTCAGTGAGGTGTTACTAGTGTGCCTGATGTGAAAGGGTTATTGTCATTCTGGGTGAAGTGTCCTTCTGTTCATTCCCTGCCCGCCCGCTCCCAGTGCAGTGTTTGTGTTTTTCACAAGAGTGTGACGTAGTGAAGCCCATGACTCCCTGCAATCTTCAGATCCTCTCCTGCTCCCAAATCAACAGTTTATATATTATAGTTGGGTATTTTTTGCCCAAGTCTAGGTTCTTGCCCTTATCTTTTGTTGACTTTGTTTCGTCTTCATAGACCATTTTTTCCATTTGGCTGAGATCATTTTGAATTCTACTTCTGCTTTTAAATTATTTTTTTTTACAGCCTCTTGACTCTTCAACAAAATTAAGCAGCAATGCTGTATGGTGGCAACTAGAAATTGGTGACACTTCTGTGTATGCCCTGCAAAATTTGCTTACACTGACTAAACTCTTTCCCTGCTATCACATTCATTGTTGCTGATGGACTTGCTGCAACTTCTGATACCATTATTCTTGCTATAGAAGTGGGTGCTGTGGGTGTGACAAGTAGCAAAAGCAATAAAAAGGGTGGCTTTAGAAGAGTCAGAAACTGGTATCATTTGGGAAAGCTGAGGTGGTGTTGTGCTTTAGTCCCAGCTGGCAACAAAGCCCCGCACAGCTGCTTGCTTACTCCCCCCCAGTGGGGTGGGGCAGAGAATCAGAAGGGTAAAAGTGAGAAAACTCGTGGGTTGAGATAAAGATGGTTTAATAGGTGAAGCAAAATAGTAATAGTAGTAACAATAATAATATAATGAAAAGGAAAAGCAAAAGCCGCAAACACAAGCAAAGCAAAACAAGGAATTCATTCACTCCTTCCCATGGGCAGGCAGGTGTTCAGCCATCTCCAGGAAAGCAGGGCCCCATCATGCCTGATGTTTACTTGGGAAGACAAATGCCATCGCTCCAAACGTCCCCCCCTTCCCTCTTCTTCCCCAGCTTTATATACTCGGAATGATGTCATATGACACAGAATATCCTTTTTAGTCAGTGTGGATCAGCTGCCTTGGCTCTGCCCACTCCCCTCCCAGTTTCTTGTGTCCCCATCAGAGCATGGGAAGCTGAAAGAGTCTTTGACTAGTGTGAGCACTACTTAGGGACACTCAGCCACTACTTAACAACAACAACAACATTGATGTGCCATCAGCACTATTCTCATACCAGATCCAAAACACAGCACTATAGTAGTGAGGAAAATTAACTCTATCCCAGCCAAATTTAACGCTATCCCAGCCAAAACCAGCATAGGTTAAAATGAACTCCAGGATTATATTCTGTGTTCCCATGGGGAAAAAATGAGCTGAAAATCCAACATTCCTGGAATACCATTCCCATTTGGGTCATCTGCCTAGCTGTGTCCTTCCCAACCTATTCACAAGCAGGATGGAGGGAGAAACAGAGAAGGCCTTGATGCTGTGCAAGCACTGCTCAGCAATATCTGAAAGATTAGCGTGGCCAAGAAGGCCAATGGTATCCTGGGATGCATTAAAAGTAATATGGCCAGCAGGTTGAGAGAGGTTATCCTCCCCCTCTACTCTGCCCTAGTGAGGCCACATCTAGAGTGCTGTGTTCAATTTTGGGCCCCCCAGTTTAAGAAGGATGTGGAACAGCTTGAGCAAGTCCAGTGGAGAGCTACCAAGATGATCAGGGAACTGGAGCATCTCCCTTATGAGGAAAGGCTGAAGAGACCTGGGTTTGTTCAGCCTGGACAAGAGAGACTGAGGGGGGATCTCACCAATACCTATAAATATCTAAAGGGTGGGTGTCAAGAGGATGGGACTAGGCTCTTTTCAACAGTGCCCAATGACAGGACAAGGGGCAATGGGCACAAGCTGGAACACAGGAAGTTCCAGCCAAACCTGAGAAAAAACTTTTCCTGTGCAGGTGCCAGAGCAGTGGAACAGGCTGCCCAGGGAGGTTGTGGAGTCTCCTTCCCTGGAGACATTCAAACCCCACCTGGATGTGTTCCTGTGCCCCCTGCTCTGGGTGTCCCTGCTCAAGCAGAGGGTTTGGACAAGATGATCTCCAGAGGTCCCTTCCAATCCCTACCATTCTGTGATTCTGTGTTATCAGTACTATTTTGGTCTCAGATCTAAAACACAGTACTATATGAACTGCTATGCAGAGAATTAACTCCATCTCAACAAAACCAATACATTGCAGGGCTCTAGAAGAATGAATGTCAAGTTCTATGTAGACTTGTACAGAATTTGACTATCTGGTAATTGTACAGGATCAGAAGGTAAGGTGGCAAATCTCTAATTCCTGAGGTGTTTTTCTGCCTTTAAAGACTGTCACTACATTTCAGCAGCTTTAGGATGTGCTAGATTCTCTATCTCCAATGTAAGTGACTGGCCCTTTGTTGCAAAGCAACACTTCCATTTCCATCTGTTGCTGTTTGTGAATGTTCTTGAAATGGGAAGAAAACTTTTTTATGTACTGCAGGTGGGATTCAGCACCATGTTGAAACACTTCTATGTGTCCACCTGTGAGCTGTGTCCAAGTTCACAAAGTAGTATTGGCATAACCAAGAAAGTTAATGGAGCCTTAGAGAGTGGTTCCTTTTACACTACTGTACGTGACCTGATGGGTTAATTGAATCATTCACTAGGCTCTAGTGACTGTGATGGTTAGGGACCAATACCTACTTTTATTATGTAGAAGCAGTCTAAATTTGGCAAATGTTTGACTCCCTTAGCAGAGAGTACACTTGATGGAAGTGTAGCCATCAGTGTGGCTATTCATGTATAGCATTTATCTTTGTTCCACATGGATGCAAGAAATCTTTCAAATAGAAGGTACATCTATGTCAATCATTGATTTTACAGCCAGAAATTGGAGGTTTCTTTTGCTTGAATTTTCTTCTCTCTAATCAGAAGTGATCAGAGCACTGAACCTTTGTCAGCAAAGAAAACTTAGTCAAAATCAGTTATTTCAGTGAAATGGCTCAGGTTTATTGAAACAACTTATTGAACTAAACTTCATGGCTGATGTTCTCAGCAACTGTCTCTTGTTGCTTATTATGTGTTGAAAATTAATGTGGCTTTCCCGTATTTAATATTTTTTAACCAACTGCATCTAGAGTGAGTGGAAAGCAACTGCCCAGGTAAAGGACATCTGGAAAGCTTGAGGTTGGGTCCTAGTTTGGCCCATACAGGTCTTGGTGCAAATTACCTACTTTCTTTGTCCCTTGCTATTGGCAGATAGTGAGATGACCAGCACCCAGCAGAAGTTTTGAGAGACTTGGTTGAAAGTATGTGCCATGAGTACTTGCTGTGATTTCCAAACAGGCTGGTTGAATTTAAAAGTATCTGCTGCTGGCTGTTCCTGAGAACTCTGTGGAAACTGTTATCTGTAATTACAACACAGATTTGGGATTTTAAAAGTCCTGAACAACTCAATATGCTTTTGAAAGCAGAGAGTGGACAGACAATTTGGCTATTATCTGTTTTCACAAACAGCACATGCTTCTCAAGAGATTTCTGTGAACCAGTCCTCCACTTTTCCAGATGTGTAGTCTTCTGTGGGAAGCTTTTGTGTTATTTTCTCTTTGGAGCAAAAATATTTTGGCCAGTATCAGAACAGAAACAGATGATATGGGATTCACAGACTCACAGAAGGTAGGGGTTGGAGGGGACCTCTGGAGATCATCTTGTCCAAACCCCCTGCTTGAGCAGGGACACCCAGAGCAGGGGGCAAAGGAACGCGTCCAGGCAGGTTTTGAATGTCTCCAGGGAAGGAGACTCCACAGCCTCCCTGGGCAGCCTGTTCCACTGCTCTGGCACCCTCACAGGAAAGAAGTTTTTTCTCAGGTTTGGCTGGAACTTCCTGTGTTCCAGCTTGTGCCCATTGCCCCTTGTCCTGTCATTGGGCACTGTTGAAAAGAGCCTAGTCCCATCATTCTGACACCCTCCCTTTAGATATTTATAGATATTGATGAGATCCCCCCTCAGTCTCTCTTGTCCAGGCTGAACAAACCCAGGTCTCTTCAGCCTTTCCTCATAAGGGAGATGCTCCAGTTCCCTGATCATCTTCGTAGCTCTTCACCTTTCATCTGTGTGAGTAGTAATTGTCTCTGGACAGTCTCTGGAAGACTGTGAGGATAAATAGCATTTTATATTTCCTACCAAATGGGAAACGTTTTTAAAACTTTGTTTAAAACTGAAAAAAAGAGTGAAGCTCTCCAAGGAAATCTTAATCCTCAGGACTTTCATCTTCACAGCTCTTTACACGCATTAACTCCATATGTCTGAACACTTTGACCAACATTATCTTCCTCTGACAGCTGTGAAACTGCTGTTCCTTTAGACCAGGAGAATTTGCCCCCACACCTTGGCGCATCCTCTGCCCCAATCCAGTACTTGGGCTTTGGACTGCTGAGAGTACCCAGAAGGTCCTCTCAGATCCCAGCTCCTTGTGCACCCCTGAGATCCCATTACCTTCACAAGATCACATCCACCTTGAAGTGCTCCTTGTCCACAAATGCTGTTTTAAATGATTTATGACTGCACAGTCTTTTATTTTTAGCTTCTGTGCAAAGCTTCCAAATCAAATCTTGGTGGGAACTGCTGTCTCTGATAATTTTGTTGTCTTCCTCTCCACTAATGAAAAACAAGTTCAGTCTTGCAGTTAAACAGTGCAGTTGTCTTCCTTAGTACATTTTTATACAAATCAAACAGGAATACAGGTAGATGAGCACAGTAATATGATTCTGGTGTATTAAATAATTAACTTTAAAAAGGCTAATGAGTCCCTGCTTAACAAAACAGCAGTGCTAGAAACTGTGGGTTGTCTTTTAATGATGGGAATAGAGGACATGCGAGCAGGTTGTGAGGACTCCAATTCACCATTTTCTTATTCTTGATTCACAGAGATGTGCAGCATTCATAGGAAGTGAGCTTGCCGTGCAGTGGGGATGCTCACTTCTCCCACCCATCTTTGAAACTGTTTATCACATTTAGTATCTCTGAACCGCTGCGATTTTAATATTACTACTTATTTTTAAGGTATCAGAGATGGGAAAATAAAGATGATGATAAGGGTTTCTTCCAAACTAGAAGGAAGGGGCTAGTTTGTGGGGTGTTTGGTCATCTCGTGGAAGAATGCTGGCCTTTTTTGTGTTAGAGACCAGGCAACAGTGACAACATTGTCTTCCCTCTGGTACCTGCAACCTTAGTCTGCAAGGGCTCTACAGGGGGAAGCACGAAAGGCAGAAACAGAATGAAATTAGTATGGGACATGTTCGCATTCAAGGAGACAAGGGATTCTCCGAAAAAGATTCTTTTTTTTTCTCCAAAAAAACTCAGAAGGACTGGAAGCAAGATGCTGAAAGATGAGCAAAACGCATCTGTGTTGCAAATACATGGCCTGTTGTAATCCAGACAGATAACGCTGACAATAGTTGCGGCTTCTCTCATTTGCTTAGTGTATGTTATACCAGCATTTATGAAGGTGTGTGATGTGTCTTCTCTAGGCAGTGATGGCAGTGTCTGAGCTGGAGTAGCATACCCTGCTCTGGGCTCCACAGCTCTGGGACCTGGAGGTTTTGTGACCAGGTTGAAGAGTGTTTGGGGAGAATGGCATGGGAGGGGTGATGCTGTTTTGGAGCAGTGGAATGCACTAAATCACCCTCAGAGTCCCGTGTTGCCCATTGCCTGTGGTTTCTAGGGAATTTATGCACCTCCTTTGCTTGACAGTTCAGTTATTTTATCACAAGAGCGTAGGATTAGGAAAGGGTATTTTTGTCACCGATTCCAGGGGACTGATCCACAAGCATCGGTCTTGACTGTCCATATTACAAGCAGCTTAGAGATTTGTAAGTCTAAACAACAAAATTATTAGCAGAGATCCAGAAAAGCTATAAACAGTTGCGATTTTACAGGAGACAAGCGAGAGAAAGTAGAAGTGGCATCAATCTTTTTTTTTCAGTAGGAAGAACTGATGCCGCTTGGGAATAGAATATAACTCATGATACAAAGAGGCAAGAAGTCAGGCAATAGCTAGCCACAAATGTGGGGGCAAAAAAGCATCTGTAAGGGTTTTCAGTGTCACGTACAAGGACAGAATATCCCATCGCTTCCTGTAGCCTTGCTCTGATGTTTCACAGGAAAGTGAAGAAATAATACACAAATCAGTTTTACACTGAAGGAGGCTGAATTCAGTATGATTACTCCGGGGGAAAAAAAATTGTCAATGGCCTTACACATCCAGCAATTAATTCCTTTGAACTGAAAACTCTAGCTTAAGGTGCCCCTCATGAAAGACCATACCATTAACAAGTATGTTGCTAATAACAGTGCAACATTTATTAATAAATGCTTTTGTTAAAAGACATCTTAGATTCTCCACTGTTCATATAGTTTCCTTTGCTTTTATAATCAGGTGATTCCTCAGTGCTGTTGCTACCAGTCCTGTGGTGTTTTGCACTTACGGCTGCATTATTTAGGGCAATAAAATTGTGATGTTTCATTTTCTTAAAATAGCCTGTATGCATTATTTGAGTAACACAGTCATCTTTGTACAGTTTCTGGTTAATGTGTTTTAGACGCACAGAAGATTTCTGCCTATGCAGTTTTCATTGCATGGGGTTTTTTTTTCTGTAAGATGTTGCCTGCAGTGTGTCTGCTAATCTGAGGGTGCCAGCAAGAACGCTTCTCCTGCGTGGTATCATGCTTAGCATCTCTGTGAATTCCTTTTAGTTAAGTAGACTGGCACTGCCTGATCCTGGGGAGCCCTCAGAGACCTGTGCTGTTCCCTTTCCTAAGAGGTAGGAATCTTGGGGACAGGGTCTCTTTATTGGAGATGGGTGTGTGGTTATTGATTGCTCCCTGTTCTAAAGGAAGAACATTATGCAAGAGGACAGGTCTTGGGGAATAATCTAAATGTGATCACCCTCACCTTCTCAGGGAGCGTGTTCCACATCTGGATCAGCTTATTAAGGATATTTACTAATGAAGCCCTAGTGTGGTGACACAGCAGCCAATTAATTTTTGCACTGAGTTCCCACTTGTTTAATGACAGACAGCAGGAGCTTTTAAAACTGCAGGCCTGACAACTTTGTGTTAAAACCATTATTTCAGTTTAGTCTTTAACAGCATGTCTAAACCCCAACCTGAATCCCCAAATATAATCGCATTACAGACCAATTATTTTGCGTGCTGAGTCTCTTCATCATTTTGACAGCATGCCTAGCAGAAAATTTCGATTCCTTTCAATTCTTTGATTAAAGAAATTAATTAATTCAGAGTTTTATTTTGTTTGGAGATATCAAGGTCTGACTCTCCCACTGATTCATAGGCGTCACTGATAGTCACTGGTGGGATTCATTCTCTCTCTAGCGCTTTGAAGCTGGAGAGATCTCTTTTCTGGTAAAGGCAATGTCACACTTCTGGGCAAAATCTGTCTTACTGCTGTGCTGGGGCACAGATCCCTGGTCTCCCTATACTTGAAGACCTACTCCCAGCTGATTGTATGTAGTGGCCAGAAGTTGACTGTATTTTTCTCTAGCAGCTATGAATGGCCAATGCAAGTGCTCATAAAGAAGGGGTTGATTCTTATGAAGGATGTCTTCCTGATGGATTATTACTTAAAATGGGGAATACAGAGGTGTAGACAGAGTATCTTTAGCCTGTAGTGAAGGCTGTGAACTGCTAACAGAAAAATACTGTCATAGGTCTCTGTTTGATATGTTTTTATGCTCATTATAATGGGAAAGGAATAATATTAGCATTGGCATTTTGAAACTGTTTCTCAAATACAACAAACACATTATGATTTAGGATTTATGAATATTGTATTGCTATCAGCATGCTGCAGACCAGATCAGCTGTTGTCCTGGCTATTGCCCAGTCACTTAACTAGGCCACCCATATAATAAAGAGTTCAAGCTCTAGCCAAAAAAAAGAGAGCGCAGCAAAACTCATGCTTTTCACTCCCACTTTGCTAATGAGGCATGACCCACAGAAAGATTAGGGCTTGTGGGAGATGCCACTGTTGTCCTTCCTGCTCAGATGTGGTCAGCACAGGCAACATTTAATGGTAGGGATGATAATCCACCTCTCATTCATGAAAAGGAAAATTGTGAGAGATCTGTGTAAGGACATAATAGGAACGTGTAGGGATTAAAATCAGAAGGGCTAAGATGTGAAGTGGGTCAAGTGACATGTAGGGTTATAAAAGACAAGGAGAGGAGCTTCTGCACCTACACTAAGAGTAAGGCAATGAAAGCATGGCATCATTGCTGTTAGGAAGAACAACAAATGACTAATAGTGCAAAAGATAGATGAAGTAATTTTGGCTTCTAACTTTGTAAAAAAAGATTTATTTTGATCAGATGCAAAACACAATTAAGGAGGTAATAGTCAAGTCAGGAATAAGGAAAGAAGATGTAGAACAAAACGTTTGCTGACTTGCATGCATGCCAATTTCTGAAAAATCAATAAACTATCTGGATGGTTTGGAGTATTTGGGGGAGATGAGAAAATACTATTACCACAGACTAATAAATATTTACAGAGACTTTCAAATATAGTGTAATGTTAGAGTATGTATAAAATTGCCTAGACCTATGGCCCATAGCTTTGTTCCTTTTGTCAAGGAACTTTTTTTTAAAAAAAAAAAAAAGAAAATTAAGCAAACTTTCAAAAGGAATAAATTTTTTTTGTTCTTTCCATGGGAATCTTCACACTTCTTAAAAAAGTTAACTTTCCCTCTGAGCAAAACTTAAGTATTTCTACTTTGAGTTTTCTGTCATTATGCAGTCCAAATAAAACTAATCTATGAAAAAGTTCTTTCAGCTGGAGCTTTACTGCCCAAGAAAGAGTTACATTTTCACTATCTTCTTGGTGATTTGTGCAGCAGAAAGGTTTTCAAGTGTTCAAAGCCTGCTCTTTGTGCTGGGTAATTTTGCACCCTCTTGTGGCCATGAGGTTCCTTTTTTAGTCTCAAATTCCCTGAAGCAGAAAAACACATTGCTGCAAGAAACAACTGTTCAGATCCTGAAAGTCATTGTGTGCCCTCTCCCACATCTGTTTCCAGAAGGATATATTAAAATAACTGCATTTTCTATGAAACTTCTCTTCCCTTCCACACTGCCAAAAAAGAACCAAAAAAACCCACCACCTCACCTGTGACAGTTAGTTTATGCTTAATAGCTACCATAAGCAGACAGGAGTCCTACAGTGCTTTTCTTGTCACCTTTGACAAGCTTTGTAGTATCACAAAACAATGGCACTTGGGAATTAAAAAACCAATAATCTGTCGTTCTGTGTCTGCATCTTGAAACATCTTTCTTCCTTCTGTTGGGACAAGCCCTCTGAGAGAAGAAATTGTTTCAGTACTGAAACAACTTATATATTCTTTCCAAGGCTTGCATCAATGAGAGGTTGCAAAGGTCTGAATACCTCAGTACTTGTCTATGTTTGTTCCCAAGTAAATCACAGAACTGTTTGGAACTTTGTGCTTGTGCTGTACATATGTGGAAAGAAACTTTCAAATGCCCATCAGCATCCTCTGGAAGAGAACCTGATACGCAGTTATGGACTGCAGATGCATTTCAATCAAGACCCTTTATATCTCTCTTAGGTCCAGTTTTTACGTTGAGCAGTTTACCTTTCCTCCCCTAAGAAGCCACCCAAGAGGGTGTTACCCTTGCTGGCAAGTAACCCTCAGCCTTCATGTCGTCTGTAACCTTCAGAATTTGCTTGGATATGAATTTGTCAGTTTCACTAGGAAACGTAGTAAAAAATATAGACTTTCCACTGTACGATGACAGATACAAGTAATAGAATATATCTCACCTTAAATTTAGGGGGTGACTTAGCACTAGTATAGGGAACATGTCTAAACTCCTGTTCCAGTCAGTACAGTTATTGGAGTCAAGAGTGTGATTCAGACCACTGAGTGTGGTATTTTTGGGATGAGCCAAAATCATCCTGACTGGTTCCATGGGCAGTGGAAGCAGGCACAGGTATCCTGGGAAGAGTACAGGGACACTGACCGATTGTGTAGGGATGGGGTCAGGAGGGCCAAGGCGCAGCTGGAGCTGAATTTGGCAAGGGATGCAAAGAATAACAAGAAAAGCTTCTACTGCTGCGTCAACCAGAAAAGGGAAGTCAAAAAAAGCGTACCCCACCGATAAACAGGAATGCTGGTCTAGTATCGACAGATAAGGAGAAGGCTGAGGTACTGAACTTTTTTGCCTCAGTCTTCACTGGTAACCTCTCTCCCCACCCCTCCCAAGCCGATGGACCGCAGAATGGAGACCAGCGGGATAAAGCCACTCCCACTGTAATGGAAGATAAGGTTCATGACCGCCTGAAGAACCAGGATATACACAAGTCTATGGAAGATGATGAGTTGCATCCCAGAGTCCTGAGGGAATTGGCTGATGGAGTTGCTAAGCCACTCTCCATGGTATTTCAAAAGTCATGGCATCAGGTGAAGTCCCTGGGGAGTGGAAAAAGGGAATCATTGTGCCCATCATTAAAAAGGGTAAGAAGGAGGACCAGGGGAACTACCGTCCTGCCAGCCTCACCTGCGTGCCTGGAAAGATCATGGAACAGATCCTCCTAGAAGCTCATGAGACACCTGCCTCATGTACAGTGTAACAGCACTGTATAAACTCAGATCCAGGGAGGCTGGATTGTAGCCTATATTTGTATGCAGAAGACTTGTCATGATTTTTTTTTTCTCCTATATTGGAGTTATATCCATAGAATATAATTTTCCTACTGTGAGTCTTGCAGCAGCCATCAGAATAGTATTGGATTTCCTTGTTTGAAGATATTAGCCAAACTGTGTCTTCTAAAAAATGGGAAGGTTTAATGTGTATCATATATTGAATGTTTAATGCTTGTTAATAGAGTTTAATGCCCTAATGAGAGGTGGGAACTGCAGGGAGAACTGAGGGCTCCTCTTCCTGAAGGCGCAGAATCTTAACTGAGGCCATCGCCTAAAAATTGAAGGTGAGTTTTCACATAAACTAGTGGTTATATTTCAGAAGTTAACAGCATTGGGCAGCATCCCAGAGGACTTGGAGAACAAAAGCATGTTTCAAAAAAGCAGACTAGATAGAACCCAAGGACCTACACTCTTCTAACCCATACCTTGGAACTGGAAAGAAAGCAAGTAAATATCTAAAGGTGATACACATGAGTAAGGGAAAAAAAAAAGATTCTGAGAATTTCTCAACACTATTTATTTTCTTTGAACGGCCTACAGAGAGAGCAATACATATTATATATGTGGAATTTTAATGATTCTGTAACTCATATGTGGTACTTCCATAAGTAACCTATGAGGATGATGAAACCCTGAAAATGTTGGTTCATTCCACTATTCAATGAATCTCTTTGGTCTCATGTAGCTCTAGGATCCGGATGATTCCTATGATATAATTAAATGTCATCTGGTGATTAGGTTTAGGTTAGATGATTTTTAAGGCCAAAGCACAAACCTGAAAATGTGAAGAGCAACAAGGAGGTAATTTTAGCTGAAAGGAAGTTATTTTGAACTTGTGTTCAAATCCCCAGTCAAGACGAAGGCCATCAAAAGACCATTTTGCTCAAGATGTGATGAGGCAAGGTGTGTAGCACCATGTGATGCTACTGGAGTGTAGCTCTGCTGCCTTTTGTGTAAAAAGATGGTCACATACCAGAGATGACAGAAAAGAACAAAGGATGAAGATTGGACAGAAGCAGTCTCCCCCTTGTCCTCGTCCCCCTGCCCGTAATGAAAAGAACATGGGAAAGCAGTATACTTTTTTGTGGCTTCCCCTGCAATTACACCAAATTTTAGCAAGTCAGTTTTCTGCTGAGCTCCAGTTCTCATGTGCTTCTAACACAGATAGTGCGATGTATTCCCTAGGTTACGTCAGTAGCCTCTTCATCTGACTGATTAAGTCCTCCTGTCTTGAATTCCTGCTGACTTTTACTAACTGGTTTTTTTAATGACTTCAGGTGGACATTTGTTGCTTTCCCTGGTACAAGCCTCTGCGCAGGTGAAACCTCTTGCTTCATGCCGTTGTGTAGCACAGTGTTTTCAGTCAGGTCATCAGATACTGGCAAGTATCCCAGGAGCAGGGTAGCTCCAGGCTCCATACTTGTGCTGAGCACAACCAAGAAGAATTGCTGGCACACAGCTCTGGACTCTTGCTGACAGTGGGCCCATTATTTCAGATAGGATATGTACTGTCAAAGGACATAGTGTTCCTTGTGGCTTATATTTCTGGATGCACTGCAAGAACCCAAAGATAAACACTTCCAAATCTTTTAATATACAAATTGCAGCGGTTTAATACTATGTAAAAATACAGTAGGAAATACAAGATTTTTTTAAAAAATAACATAGAGCTGTAGAGGCCAGGAGTTTGGTTGCGGAGTCATGATTGCCTACGTTTGCAAAGAAGTCTCTCTTCTTTTTAACCAATGATCAAAGGCCTGAGAAGAACCCCTGGTTCCAGACTGAATGGCTTAATTGCCAGCAACTGGAAAAACCTGAGTGCGTTAACACTTCCCCAATGAATTTAGTCCTATGTGCATATGTTTATCAGCAGATTTTGAACCAGACTAGCTGGAGGAGACCTGCCTCTGGAAAGTCTTGAGGTCTGAGCTGGTGGCTGGGTAGGGGTCCGGGGATCTGGGCATGGATGTTAGGTGGGCTGAGAGCCTGTGCTGGTACTTGAGAGGTTGGTGGGTATAGGGTACCTGTGAGATGAGTGTGTGATGTGTGCATCTGTTTTGCTAGTGAGCATCAAGCTGGATGAGTCAGTGGGTAGGAAGAGACCTGACTATGGGGTAAGGGGGGGCAGGTTCAGGCATGGACGTTAGGTGGACGCAGGAGCTGTGCTGACATCTGAGGGGCCTGTGAATGTGTATGTTCTTGTGAATGTGGAGAGCAGAGGCATGCGTGTTCTCACCAGCAGGCTTCAGTCCTGACCAGCTGGAGAGGGGGGATGGGACTGAGCTCTCGGAGCCTGTATGTGGGTGCTGTAGGTGTTTATGGGGGTGCTGGCAAAGGCCGTGCTGTCTGTGGCAGTCTGTGTGGCAGCCCGTGTCAGTGTCCTTTCTCTGTGTGTGTGTGTCTGGAAGACACTCTCAGCCTTGGTACTGGCTGAACCAGCAAGCATCTGAGATATTTGAAGACTACTTTGTAGTTGACTGGCATTCCTGAAAGCTCTAAGTATATGGTACCAAAGGCATGGACTTAATTAAATGTCTCACTTAAAACAGTGGCCATATGGTATCCTGCTTCCCTTGACTGCAATGACATCTGCTAACAATAAAAGAAAAAAAATAGTCATGTCAAAGGTCGTGTGTTATTTCCAAGAGTTACAGAAAACATCCTTTCCTAAAACTCCCACAGTACTGAATGTAATGAATCATTGCCTCTGTTTATTCCTTAATTACAAAGCTTCTATGTTGGGGTCTCAATATTATGACAACAGATCTCACTGCCATCACTTTCATGATTCTGCTCCATGGCATGTTTTGGCCAAAGCATGGTATTAGTCTGAGGGCAAAATGTACCTTGGTGTTTCCAGTGGTGGAAACCTCCAGCATCCACAGCTCCAGCACCTACTGACTCATAGCTGAGGAGAAAATGAGTGGAAAATTCAAGGGAAACTGCTGCACATGCCAAGCAGGAGAAGCAATAAAACTCCAAGGTCTAAGGCAAAACCAGGTGATGTGTGTTGTGGTACAGCCAGAACCACATAAAGCATAAGGCCACTTCCAGGTACGTATTCCATCATTACGTGCTCCCCACAGTGCTGCCAGACACAGCCTCTTGAAAATAATGCTCTTTTACTCTGTGTAATTTGGAAGCCAGAAGGAATTGTTGTAATTATCCAGTTGACTGATGTCCAGCCTTTAGCTGAAACTTGCTAATAAAATAACCTTGTTTTTCTGCCTGCCTCTAGTTACAGCCTAACGCGTGCTCCTACCTGTGGCAGAGCCATGATTAATAGTTTTGGTGTGATATTGCTTCTGAGATAGGAGATCCTGCCAAGCTGAAGGGAAGCTAATCCCGAAAGAGGGGCATGGCACAAAAGATAAAGCTGCTTTAGGAGTGCTGGGAAAGTTGATCGGAGGGGACGAACGAGCACCTCTGATGGCCCTGAAAATCTGCTGGGCGATCTTGTTGCAGCTGCTCAGAGAAAGTACAAAATGGTTTTTGAAAATAAGAAGGAATATTTGGAAAAGCAATTGAGAGAAGAGGCCGAGAATGAACGCTTTCCCTCTTAGTTTCACCCCAGTCGGTATGAAGATTGTAAGAGGAGAAAGAGTTTTGAACAAGCCTGAGTTATCTCTTCTAATCTGGGGGTGAAATATCCTTCGGCAGAGTCCTCTCTCCCCTTCAGGGTATGCTTCTGGGAATCAGTCTGCCTAGCTGAGGTGGCTTTAGGCCTTGCAGAGAAAACTGTAATTGCATTAAGTCTACTTGCTGCCTTAATACAACTAAAAGGAAATGTGCTTGGGCTGAGCTAGCAAACACCCACTTTTGATAATTTTGGTTCCAAAGGTGGCACATCTTATCATTGAATTATCAAAGTGTTTTCCTAATTAATCTGAACCTACAGATCATAGTTTCTCTGAAATACTTTTTCTCTGTTAATTACTGATTTTAACAGTGTGGTTAAGTACAACGAAGGCTGCCTCTCGCTCGCATGGGATATATTCTAGCTGTCTTTAATGTGATTTTCCACAAGAAAATAAAATCTCGTTTTCTTAATCTTCATTTGGACAATCGTTCTTTGTGAAACTGTACTAAGAGGACAGTTAAGTCCTCTTAGACACTTTAAAGACTGAAGAAAGAAATAACTGACACACATACAATCCGAGGAACTGGAGATGCCTCTTTTCTACCAGCTTTTTGACCAAGCCATTTTGGGTTGCCCGACACATAGGCTGCAGCCTAGCAATAAAGATTTCCCAGCAAGTCCATAGACAATACTAGCTCTCAACTTGCTTTTTCTTTGCTGTTCAGGAAACCATCACCTAACAAGGACTTGTACTAATCTATCAATTAAGTTTTTACATTAAAAAGCCTCAGCACATTTTGATCCCTAGCGTAATTCATTCCTCCTGTGCAAAGGAATGACTCAGTTTCTTGTAACTGTTGTGGCTGACTTAAAATATATTACTCACTTCACATGAAAAATAATGTTGGAAGCATATGACTCTGTAATCACTGCTTTGTGGCCATTTTGTGGCCTTTGGCTCTCTCCCATTATAAATCTTGTATTTTTGAGGTATTTCCATCTCACTCATTGAAAGTTGCATCAACCTAACATTCAAAATTCAGGATGTTGGTTAGAAAAATTATCCAGGAGTTTAAAAAGATGTAGATGCCTTAGTCAAAGATAAGATCTCCTGAGACATAACATCCCTTCTTGTCAGAGCTGTTGGAGTTCACATGAAAAGCCTTGGGGAGGGAACAAAAGCAGAAATCCCACAGCTGTTCTGTGTAGCTTGAGGCTCTAGGTAACCTCCTGCACTAGACATATACATATAATAAGATAGTGCCTGGTCCAAGCAGCTTACAACCCAAAGAAAGAGAGGCACAAAGAGATGAAAGAGGTTGGAGAAAACTGAGTTTTGTGGGTACCACACCAACCCCTCCCTGCCCAACTGCAGAATCGTTCTTGATAACCTGGAACAATTCCAGGTGCTTGTATCTTTTTGCCATCATTCTGTTGGTGTACAAATAGTGAACTAATGGTCCTCAATCCCCATTACAAGAAAGGCTTGGTATAAGTGGTCCTAAGAGGTTTAAGCAGGACTTAGCTCAGTCTGAGGTAAGCGAACGGTGAACTGGTGTTCTCTTTTTTAAACTGAGTTTATCTGTAAGAAATGTGCTCAGTAAGGTGAGTTCGTGTTTCATGCTTACTGGACAGCAAACTCAGCATGCATTCTGGATCTTATAGCATGTGTGTAAAACTGACTTAAGTAAAAGTTCATTTACACAAAGAACAGCCTGGCAGTACAGGGTAAGGTAGGACATACGATAAATGCACTGGAATTGGGAAGCTCACAATTTTCTAGGAAGTTGCCCTAGATAAGGAAAAGGATATGTCTCCTGGGATACCATATTCATATGCATATGAGCACAGAAGTGCTGGAGGAAGAGTGTGGGAGAGGCATGCCAGCACTGGGCAGCTGCAAAAGGACCCTGGCTGGCCCCACCAGAGGAGCACAGGGTACATTGCCTCTCTTGCTCAGGGCAGTGGGTTACATTAGTAACACAGATACTGGTAATTGTTCTGCTTTTCTCTCCTGTCAGGCTATGATACTATTGGTTTTTTCACTTAGCTTCAGCACACAAGCTGTTAATGAACATACCATGCCAGCAGGACTCCTTCATTATCTGGGCTCCAAGCAATCCAGCCTGGACACCAGCTCCTACCAGACTGCACCGTGTGGAATTTCTGTGGGTTGTTTAATTAATACAGCAAATACAGTTGACAATTTAGATGGAGATATTGAACCTGAAATTTGTATGGGGAATTTTCAGCCCAGGAAAATAACAGTAATATCAGAAAGGTTTTTTGTTATTTCTCCCTGTCTCAGTTATGGGGAGGTGACATCTGAAAGTGCTACAAGAAGCAGAAAGAAAGTGGCGTAATAAAGGCATCAATTTAGGTTTAAAACATCTTCCGTACCTAAGTGGAAGACGCAGGATGACACTAAGTAATTTTTAGGCCTATTACTTTATTACAGATGACAGAGGTGCATTTAAGCAAATCTGTATGATCAGACAATCAATATTTAGAGAAGAAGGAGAATTGGGTGCTTAGACAGTAGTTGTTTTTTGACAGGCCTTTGTGATGAACCAGGAAAATGTAGCTGCATAATGAGACTTTGGAATATATACTACAGCTGCAATCAAGACACAGAATCTAGCAAGACAATGAAATCACAGAACTTTCTTGGTGTTGCAAAACCAGATGTTACTTTCACAAATTTGAGGCTTGGAAGCACCGTGAGAACAGCAAATGGTGCTGGCTGCTTTCTTGATACAATAATTATTTTTTTTAATGTGTTTCAAAATCATGCCAGATAGAAGAAAGATGAGAGGTGATGTTTTTCCCTTCTATTAAGACTCTTCCTCGACAGTATTGCATTTGCGGCTTGGTACTAGGAAGCTTTCAAAAGGTATCCTTATCCCCTAAAACAGGAAGAGGAAACCTTGTCCTCCCCCAACAAAACCAGGTGCATAGGCATCATAGCTTAGACAGGAAAACTCCAACCACCTTTGCTTAAATGTCCTGGTTAAAGCGTATTACTGAAATGGTTATGAAAGCTCCAGGTGGCTGTAAAGAGCAGCAGTGCTGGAACTGGTCCCTTTGCAGGCCAGGGAATGGGTAGCCTCCCTAGAAATGTGCCCTTTCCTCCTCTTCAGCAAGGCCACCTCCAAACCTTGGCAAGGGATCAGCTCCTTCATAGGTGTACCAAGAAACCTGCTCCAGCTATTGGCAAATTGGCATGGGTGTTGTGATGTCCCTCCACTCTTCTTTCCTAGGGACAGCAGCATTTGAAAGATAAATAAAAGACTGATTATTCCTAAATCAGCTTCTGAAACCTGCGTAGGGAAAGCAGGTTTCCACTCCATGGAAATGTCCATGAAAATACTGTGGTGAAGCTGGGCAAAGCAAGGAAAGCTGAAACACAGCAATGAGCGCTAGAAAGCATGTATCTGAAGTCATGGCTGAGGCTGATCTCTATTTTTGTTAGAAAGATCAAAGAGAAGATGTAAAAGGTTAAATGATAAAAAAGAAAAAGGAGAAAATATTCAGGCCAAAAGAAATGAGGGATGGTACTGGTTTGCATCAGTAGAGAGTATAGCTCTTTTTTAACTAACGGACTTCCCCAAGGTAAGAAATTACATCAATTTGTCTTGAAATGACACTTGACAAGGGGCAAAGTGTCTTTTATAATCTCATTTAATAAACTGTTCAGCCCACTTAAATATGCTTTCTATCTGCTTTATCCACTGGAAGCATGTGCTTTAGCAATTCATTAACCTCCCTTCTAATTACATGGATATAGGCAGCACTCTGCTATGACCCCGCAGAACCACAACAGAAGAAATTTTGTGCTATTGCTCAAAGTACATGTTTGTTTCTGAAAAGGGGCACAAAAAGGTCAGAGGGATGTAGCTGTGTGTACCCCCTCTTGGATTTACTGAAGTAATTACTTGCTTCAGAATTAGCCATTACTTCAGTAAGGATTTTATTACAGGTCAAAGGTACACTTGTGGAAGCAAAACCAAATCTCCTACTAAAATAGAAAATAACAGATAACATCAGATACAGTATTTCTACTTCAAGGAAAATATAAATAAGTACTTCATTAAAGATGTTCTCAGAGGAAATAAGATGGCTTGGAAGAGCTCTGAACTTTGGGGACATTTGCTCGATGTGGAGCCAAGTTAAAACTTTGCAGCTCTGGAGATGTATTATATTTTTTCTGAAGAGAATGTGGTGGGTGCAGGATGAGAATGCTGATAAGTGCGAGAGCTGCTTGCCTGCAATGTCTCCCAGTGCTGTTTATTTTCTAGTTTAGACTGGAATCCAACACTTGCTGCTTTTAGGAAGGAAACAAGAAACTTTCTGGGGCAGTTTTGAGACTGACTGCTATCATGAAAGTAGTTTATTTGAAATGTCCAGTGCCTACAGGTGAGTTCATGCTGTCTAACATGAGCATTTTGCAAAACTCTGAAGACAGTTATTTTCCAGCTTTAGTATTATTTCAGCTCATATGTTCTATAGGCAGTTTTAGATACACTAGTTCCAGAGTCTGTGAAGTGGCTTGTACCGTTTGTATCACATGTCAGTGATGTCCAAAGGCTGCTAATGCACTGGGGGGACGAAACCTTGGAAAGAAAATGGGGAAGAACAAAAGGTTGTGTCTTCCTTCAGCACTCCTAGGAGAAACGCTAGGAAAATTTCCAAGAGTTTTTCCATCCTGCTCTATTTTATTACTCGTATTTATTCTCTCACTCCAGGAAGGGTGTCCCAGGTGTTGTTACAGCTAAAGAGCAGGCCTATGACTTCTTAGAAGTGCACTGTGACCTCACAGGCATTGTCCTGCATCTAGCACAGAAAGCGGATCAAGTAGAAAGTTCTGCATAAAAATCTGGTGTAGAAGAAAGTGTGGAAGCAGTGGGAAAGCAGTGCTGAGCCCTGGTGAGAGAGGGCTAAATTCATTGGCTCTTCTCTGTCTGAATCAGTCTGTATTGGGCAAGTAACTATGAGTTTCTGAGGAGGAAAGCTGGTTGCCTGGGTAGAACAAGGCCACCATCCATCCACAGCTACAACAAACTTCACAAGGTGAATCCTAGGTGTAATTTTAGAGCTAGTCCCCATCATCCAGATGCTCAAAACCATATATATGTGAATAACTGGCATTACTTCATTAATGGTCATTGTTGCGCATAGCCTACATGCTTTGAGGAAGTGTTGCTGTGAATATCTTCACGTGAAATTTTGAGCACTCTGCATGCTCTGCACAGTACATAGGGGAAGAGTAAATGGGGGAAGAGCAGATGCTGCTGGCTATATTACATCAAAGGTGCCTAATGGCAAAATAGGCATGAGGTGAGGGGCATAAGATTAAACAAACGGCTCTTGCTGTTCCTCAGGGTAAATAACTGCACGGGAAGCAGGACCATTACTGAAAAGCTTTGGGTTTTAATCTGATATTTCATACAGGTTTTCCTGAGATGAGAAGGGCACATACTGCAGTGAATGGATGGAAAGTGGGTGCTTGGAATGAGCCTTGTCACTTTGTGGTGGACTGTGGCAAACCCTAGGGTTCACAGTTGTAGAGTAGTGGCATACACAGTACAAAATCTGACATTAATCAAATAATGAATTTGAAGGAGTAATGGACATGGATTTCTCTTCTAGCATTTCACTGTTACATCTTCTCAGCCCAGAAACTGGGATATTTATTATTCAAAGGGACCTGCCATTGCATTTGGATTCAGCCCGGTCATGCATTTTTGTTATAATGGGGAGGGCTAAGAGCTGAGCAGGAAGACCGCAAAATGACTTCTAAGACTAGTTGTCTTGCAGGAAGCTCTTGTGTAGACAGAAAATCTCTTTCATGTTTAATGCCATCTAAAGTGCTGTGTACAGCAGCTCACTTAACTGACTGAGTAATATGAAAGTGATATAATAATACAAAGGTAATATTAAAGCCTCTTGAGACATTTATGACAAGAATCCCATCTTTTTGTCTCAGTGTATTTCAGAATGCCCATGGGGTTCACAGGAGAAAAGCTGGCTTATGATTTTTGCTACTATATCTAATTGTAAGCAGAGATTCCCATAACAGAAAATTGATCTGCCTCAGGAGTGCCTTTATCTCTTAAAATTGGATACTCACCCATGAGGATGTGTGACCTTGCTGTCAGCTCATGTACTCAGAGAGTCTCTTGATTTTAGATCTCGTGCTGTCCTGAGATAATAGATGGCTCTGTGGGGCTTACCAGTACAGGTATGGAATAAGATAAGTACATAGTAACCAACCAAATGGGAGAGTAAAATATAACTACTTGGAGTTTCAAGAACCCTGTTTTCAAAGACTTGGTGGAAAGGAACCTCTGGAGCATCTGCACTTCCAGCAGGGATTAGCAAAGGTAACACTGAATTAGCTGCGTCTGTATGTTCAGATGTTCAATGTGTGCACAGAAACTCTCGGCTCACAGGTGTTGCTGAGGACCACATTCTTCCTAAGCAAGAATTATCAGAGAGAATACCATAGCAAGTAAATTTCAAATATGTGAGTGTGAGAAATTACTATGGACCTTACAGCGTTAAGGACATTCTCATTCCCTCCTATGTCTTTTTCAGATTTCTGCCTCTTTGTACTCTTGGTACTGAGGAACGGGTTTGTTGTTGAAATCTTTGCAGTTAATTCTGGAACTCTCCTCATCCTTGCTAATGCCAGCTACCGGAGAGACCCATTTTCCATGTGGGGGTTCGTATTTCACTAGTGGATGTTAATCCTGATCAGCTGGAGAGGAGCAGCACCTGCTGCCTGTGCTGTCCACATGTGTATGAGTGCTGTGTGGGTCCGAGTCTACACAGGTGCCAGTAAAGGCACTGACCTCTGTGTTCATCTGCGGCTAGACATGTACGTGTGTGTACACATGTGCACCTTCTGGTAACCCATCCTCAGCCTCACTGCAAGTAAGGAGCTGCAGCAACTTTGCATCCACTGGACGGGGACAGGAGGAAACGCCCTGGGTCCTGTAGCCACAGGATCTGGCTACCCTTAACAAAATATGATGCAGAGAAATGCACGCTGCTTTTTGTGCAAGGATAGATTCAAGGTTTAATGGTGAATCACTTTGTAGATACTGACAAGGGTCGGGGGTTGGGCTCATTCACAGCAGAAGACTCTTATGTCATTGAGAGCTGTGTCATCCCAAATTCCCTGGGGTTCCTCCACTTTCGTCTGGAGCCCACAGATGGCCCCAGAGGTGCAGCTGCCGCTCCATGGGCCAAAGTGACCACCCAGAAGTCCCCAGCCTTCCAGTTTTGTCCCGTCCGAGCAGGTGAACCTCACATTGTTGGCTGCCGTGTCATCACGCAGGTGCTGCTTCTCTTCCACACGCAGTGAGAAGGAAACCAGGTTGTTGCTGGGGCAGAGCTGGGCCTTGGTCCAGTTTCCCCACCTGCCAGAGAAGAAAACAGCTCACCAAGACATATTGAGCCTCTGCTGTGCTGCAATCAGCACTGCAACTTACCTGGCATCCTGGTGGTCCTGGGGCAGAGCACCTTCACAGGGGTGGTGGGTTTCTATGAGCATCTGTTTCACTCTGCTTCCCCATCACCCTCTAGATGCCTGGCAGCGTCAACCCTGGGCTGCCCTGTTGCCGCTGGACCCCTCGGGATTTTCAGCTGTTTCCTTTGTCTGTGTCACTTAATATCTATGTCCTTTTCAATGTAAGATTTTGAGGAAAAGGAGAAAGTACGAGTTTAAGATCTGCGTTTTTTGAACTCTCCTTCATCTTTCAAGGTACTGTTCCCTTCCCAAGGACCAGATCTCTACCCTAAGACCTTCACTTTGTGGCCAGGGGGACCTCAGCCACCTCCTCAAGTGGGGTGGGGAGCTTCACAGGGGTTGTGGGTACCTATGGAGAAACCATTGCACTTGTTTTCATTCCTTTCCCCTGAAGCTGCTGCCCTGAAGGAGGACAAGAAAGTGAAGGCTACTCACCATCCCACAGAGGACTCGATGGCTGTACCGTCTGTGCAGAGCAAACGGATGCCGTTCAGAGCTGTGTCATCACCAAACAGCCAGAATCCCTGGTAGGGCTCCACCTTAGAAAAGGGAATGAAAAAGGGTGTGGTCAGCACCCTCCTCCATTTAAAAGCCAAGATGAGGTGAGCCCTTGTGATGAGGGGTGGTAGGAGGCTCCAGGGACAGAGCCAGATGCAGTGCTGCTAAGCACGGCTATGAGGCAGCTGCATGGCATTTCTCAGGGAGTCCTTTCTACAGTTGCCCGCCTCTGCTTTTATTGCAACACTTGGTGGCTGCTGTCCCAGGTCATGCCCACCCTCTTGCCGTGTGCTGTGACAGCCAGAGCTGGAGTGCTGGCAGGTGGGGGTTGTCCCAGCCCCCTGTGAATGGGCTCTGCATTACCAACCCCAGGTCTTTTCTTACCCCATGAATTCCTCTGCTAAGAAATTGCTCACTGGCAAAAAGCCTGAAGAACTACTCTACGCTAGAGATTCCTTGCTGATAAGCCTGCATAAGCGATGCAGATACAATGCAAACTGCTGCAATGGGACAAAGTGTTGTGGCCAACACTGCTGAGACCAGAACAAATAACATAATTTCACAGCAGGGTTTTTTCCCCACCCCAAATAAGGAGTGAAACCTTACCTTCACTTCAAATCCCTTAGCATAGCCTCTGGGGCAAAACTGTTGGTGCCCCCAAGTGCCCCAGGTGCCTCCGTTGGGCACTGTGAGGATGGACTCATATTCCCGTGCCTTGGTGACCTGGAGGCAGCAGGAGCCCAGCAGGCAGAAGATGGACAGGATGAGCAGCTGCATTGTGCGTGACCTGCTTGGCGCCTCACTGCATGGAGGTGATGGCACGGGGGAATTTATGAGCCAGGAGAATGGGTGGGAGTCCTTGGGGAGTGTCAACAAACCCCACAGGGAACACTGGTTGTTGCTATGTACTGCTGCTGTTGACTGCCTGTCCCTCCCTGGTGGACTGCCAGGGGGAAGAGGTGTTACTGGTGTGCACTGGCCAGAGGGCTTACAGGGCTGTGAAAACTTGTGGATGTGAGGGAAGGGAAAGGACCACTCCCTGAGGGGTGCTGTGGTTTTGAGGAGGGTCCTGGCAATGTGCGAGGAGCATGTTGGAAAGAGTGGGGTGGGAGAAGGAGTGGTGGACTGGGAGAGGAAGAAGACTCTAAGAGGGTTGAGGCAAAATGGAGGTGGGAGGGTCTCAGGGACTTCTGTTCTGTGGAAGTCCTCATTTGCTTCCTCTCCCTCACTTTCCTTCTTTCCTCACTGTCTCACTGAGGTTGAGGACAGTGCCTGCACTGGAAGCCATTGCATTTTGCTCTGGAACATGTATTAAATGTGGGTGGCTACGTAAAAGGTGGAAACCCTTCCCATGGGGCAAGTGCTCCAGCTGCCGACCATCTCCTGTGGCCTTCGCTGAACTCACTCCAGTTTATGTCTTTCCTGTAATGGGGACAGGAGAACAGGAGCAAAACTGTGCATGGTCCCATCATCCCACAGACTCCATGATTCTTGTGCAGACCCAGCTGCAGGTGTATATTTAGGTGTATGCGCAGGTGAATCTTTAGGAGGTATGAGCATACAGAGATGGTAAGAGTTTCCAGCAGAAGCAGACCCCTAGTTCTGCTGTTGTTCCACCTTCAGATGTGAGTTTCTGTTGCATGCCTTTTTCCTCCAAAGGTGCCTTTCCTCTGCAGATAGCAATATTCGTGGCTATCCTGCGAGTAGCTGCAGAGTAGGAGGATAAGCTGCTCACAGTCTCACTAAAGAGTCAGTGATGATGCCACCTGGCAGAGTTGTCCTGTGAAGTCTATACCAGCAGGATCTCCTACACTATAAACACAGCCAATTCCAGGCTTCAATTACTGAAGAATGGAATACACTGCTTTTATAATAGCAACCTTGTGCAGGCAAAGGAGGAAGTGCTGCTTTCAGTTGAAATCCTCTGATGTTGCCCCTTCAGTAAAATTGTAAAGATCCTCAGTTACTCACAACATCCCATGGGAGTCAATGAGGGCAAATGTGTCTTTTCACGTCTTTGTATCTCATAGGCAGCACGAACCCAGCAGAAAGAAGACAACAGGCATCAAGGGCTGTGTGGTCATGGTCTTGGTCTCACGAATGGATAGCTCATGGATACTTTGCCACTCCTGGCAAGATAGAACTTTCCAAGCTTGAGATGTCAACTGGATTTCCTCGTAAAAGTGGCAGCAACCACAGCAAGAGCAATGGGCCATTGCCAGGTATCATATCCAGTAAAGAGCTGTGAATAAATTATATGATCAACCCTCTTCATGAGCCATGCTGGCTGCATGGTGAGGCTTTCAGGATATGTGGAAAGTTATGGCTTTAGGGTGGAGCAGTGGCAGAGACACCTAACGCCAAAAAAGGATCTTAAGGAGAAGCAGCAATAAGGAGCTAGGTGGGGTAAGAGGCCCTCAACTGGCTGACACCAGAAAGGTAGGGATGTTTTACAGTTTGTAGTCCTAGCTACAGAGCTGAATCTTGCTCTGTTTGAGTCCCTTTTATTGGCAGGGTCTGTTTTCTTTGTCTCCCACTTTCACACAGCTTTTGATGTTTCCTCTCTGTCAATCAGTCTGACCTCCAGTCCCAGTGGTCCTGCCACTGCAAGTAGGAGAAGGGGGATCCTGGCTGGGAAAAGACCCTCCTCGGCATCTTTGCTGATTTTTTTGTTGCTCCCTTTTGGCTGCCTGGGGAGGAGGCAGCCAGAGGCAGTGGCACCGGGTCAGTGGTTCTGTGACATTCCAGCAGGAAGCAGTGAAAACAATTCACATGAGTAATTAACTCTGCCTGTGGGAGAAAGCAGACACTGTATGCATTTCTATAACTTCAAAGCGGGGAGTTAGAAAACAAACAAGGAACTAAGCTTTATGTTTTCCTCTCTTGACTCTCGTTAATTTTTAACCCTTTCAGAGTGATGAACCTCCTTCTTGAGTCAAATACAGGTTGGTTTTTTTTCTTCCCCCTACAGGAAACTTTCCCAGCTCCAGAAGTAAGGCATGGACTGGAATGAAAATGGTGGGATCAGTATCAGCAGTTGAATTTCTGTGGCTGGGGTGCAGGGCTAATAAGTATGTTAGGATAAACCTGCCCATACACTGAACTTCCCTGAGTATCCAGTGATGTCTCCAACATCCGTGCTAATGAACGTTTTCTCATCTGGGGAAGCTCTTTCTTTTCACCTCCTACTTCCTCTTCCGTTAACCCACAGTCCTCCAGCCAGGCAGGGAAAGTGCCAGCTTGCAAGCCCAGGAAGGGTGGATTTTCCATTATGTTAGGTTGGAAAGCTGGAGTTTGAACTTGTCAGTGAGCCTGGCAACTTCTTTGCTGGTTAACTTTGACAGATGGTTGTAGGGTTATGTTATGTGCCATAATTATATTTTCTTTTAATTGCATTATTGGAAGGCAGAATAGCATTAGACTCAGCAATAGACTCAGTGTAGAACAAAGACCAGTTCTGTATTTTTGCAAACATATAAACCAAAAAGAAAAATCTCTTCTTTTTTTGGACAACTTACGTCCTCTTCCCTATGATAAAAAAGAACTAAGAGTTACAATGAAATAAAAATCTCTGAAACAGAGCAGGTGCTCAAAATAATCAGAAATCAGCAGAATAGTGAAAGGTACTCACAGAGCCGAAATATCAAGTTAAAAGAGTGAAGTGCTTGCCATAACCTTGTTGGCATAGCATATATACATTTACATTGTAGATACCTAAGTGTAGGTTGGGTGAATCCCACTTCCCGTGGACCAGAAAGTGTTTTGTTTTTTACTGCCCATTTTCAAGATGGTGGGGCTCTCCAGGGAAGGCACAGGACCTGTGTTCACAGTTGACCCCCTTTTCTAGCAACATAAACCTTCTTAGATGATGGTGAGAAAAAGTTACTTCAAGTTGTGTGTGGGCTATAAACATTCTTGCAGTGGCCTTTGTAATACTATTGGAGATAAAGCCAGTTAAATTGTTCCCACATCTGGAAACTAAAGATAATTTTTTTGATAAAAGACCTAGTTTCAAGCATTCTTTGGTGCTATCAAGGGGCCAGTCAGCCTTTGAAGCACATAGCACTCCTGCCACTGTCATGTCAGTTTAAAAACAGATGCAGAGGCTCAAAACTTTCTGTGCTATTAATGGTGTTCTTTGAGGGCCAGGGGACAGGCATTGGCCGACACTGTTGGTGCACCTAGACCAGAAACACAGGCACATTGCCAGCTGGGTGAGGGACAGCACCACTTGCCCACAACATAACAGTGGAGAATTGTGATTCTTGTGACTCCCTACATGAGAAAAGTGATGTTTCCCCCTCTTAGAAACATCTATAATAACACAAAATCTTTAGATGGGGCAGAGTCCATGGCTTCTTACCACTCTCAGTGCAGAGCAGCTAGTACTGAGAATTAGCTCTCTGAGGCAAAGGCAGAGGCAAAGACACCTTTCCCCTTCACAGTTTCTTTCTCTTTTCTGCTGTTTCTTGCTCTTTTCTATTTTCTGGTGAGGTCACCAGAGCTGTAGTTCAGGTTCATCTAAGTTATGACACCCCCATTTATTTGTCTATACAAGAGTCCACCTGTGACCTTTGTGTCTGAGCTGCTGCTACAGTCAATGGGTATGAACACGCTCGGTGAAGACTAGAAATTGAATCCACTGAACAGCCTTTATGCAGCTGATTCAGCTGCCTGAGGGTAGGTGCCTAGTGCTACTGGAGACTCCATAGGGCATCCCATCTTCCTTCTGCTTACCAAGCCAGAAGATGCATGGAGTTCTTTTTAGGCCTGGTAATAAGAAACTGGGGTCTACCTTGTGTTTCCTTCTACTTTTTTTTTTCCGCTATGGTTATGTGTTTCATAAATCATGATAATAATTTCTCATGGTTCTTTTTGTCTCAGCTGAATCCAATTTCTATGGAGAGTCGTTACGAGGATAGAGCAGGTTGTTTCTGGAGAGAATCTGTAGTAGGGAAAAGTTGGCAGTGGTTACAGTCATTAAATGCATGTGAAACAGACAGCTTATCGCACTGTATGGTGACTTAGGTGGTTGCCAGGTGCCCACCCAGCCACTCTCTCTCTTTCTCCCTCCTCAGAAGGACAGGGGGGCAAAAACAAGATGAAAAGCTCATGGGTCAAGATAAGGACAGGGAGATCACACAGATTTAATTTGGGGAAGGTTGATTTCATTTATTGCCAATTAATAATAGAATAGGATAGTGGGAAATATGAAAAAAGCCTAAAAACACCTTGCCCCCAACCCTCTCTTCTTCCTGGGCTCAACTTCGCTCCTGACTCATTACCTCCTCCCTGTGAATGGCAGGGGGGGTTGGGGAATGGGGGCTGTGGTCAGTTCATTACACTTTGTCTTTGCTGCTCCTTCCTCCTCATGCTCTTCCTCTGCCCCAGTATGGGGTCCCACTCATGGGAGACAGTCCTCCACAAATTTCTCAAATGTGGGTCCTTCTCACGGGCTGCAGTTCTTCACAAACTGCTCCAGCATGGATCCTTTCCATTAGGTGCAGTCCTTCAGAAATTGACTGCTCCTGCGTGGGTCCCCATGGGATCATAAGTCCTGACAGAAAACCTGCTGCAGTGTGGGCTCCTCAACATGGCCTCAGTTCCTGCCAAGAGCCTGCTCCAGCGTGGGCTCTCCACAGGCTGCGGCTTCTTTCAGGGCACATCCACCTGCTCTGGCATGGGATCCTCCATGGGCTGGCAGGTGGATATCTGCTCCACTGTGGACGTCCATGGGCTGCAGGGGGACAACCTGCTTCACCATGGTCTTCATCATAGGCTGCAGGGGAATCTCTGCTCCAGCACCTGGAGCACCTCCTCCCCCTTTTTCTTCACTGACCTTGGTGTCTGTGGGGCTGTTTCTCTCACATTCTCTCACTCGTCTCTCCCAGCTGCTGTGCAGCATTTTTACCCTTTCTTAAACATGTTATCACAGAGGTGCCACCAGCATCACTGATGGGCTCCTTTTGGGCAGCAGCAGGTCCATCTTGGAGCCAGCTGGCACTAGCTCTGTCTGACAATGGGGCAGGTCCTGGTGTCTTCTTACAGAAACCACACCTGCAGTCCCCCCACTATGAAGACATGGCCATGTAAATCTGGTACATGTTGGCAGACCCCCACTGTAGCATATAATCTGGAATAAGAGGTCTGTAGTTACTCAGATCACCCTTGGAACAATTTTTTAAAACTGGTCTCATGTTTGCCCCTGTTTAGCCTTCCAGTAATTTTAAATGACACATTATCTCTTACTGATATGACCTTAGCTCTTCCAGGTTACAGACATCTTAGACCTCCTGAGTACTTGTTATCAGTTCTAGTTATTTGTTGTTATTCATTCTGTGATTTTTTTAATCTCTCTTCTAAAGTAATTTTAATTTCTACCTGATCTTTCCTAAGATCCCTAACCCCCAGGAGTGATTGGAACCATGTGAACACAGTTTCTTCCACTATGAGCATTGATGCAAATAAATAATTTTAAAATGGCCATATCTGCTGTGATCTTCTTTTATAACATCAGCTGGTCCCACAGATTTTCTGACAGATTCTTGAATCTTTGATGTGAAGAAACATTATTAGTGTTAATTCCCTTTGCCATTTGTTCCTCAAAGTGCTTTTGTCAGCTGTGTTTTTACATGCAATCTGCCACCAGATATGTTACTTCTATTTTTTCCATTTGGCCACAGTTTTATCTTTCACTGTTTCCCACAGCCACCCTTACCTTACAGTTTAACAATGCCTATTTCCTTTTACCTTTCCTCAAGTCCTTGTTAATAAGTTGTGTGCTGTGGTCCTGTACTTCCAGCACCATAACCTTTAGACCGCTCCTGCTGTCAGTGTGCAAGATCAAGGGTTTCCTTTGCAGACTGAATTTTGGTGGGAAGAATTGAGAAGGATCCCCTGCAGGGTCTCTGTCCATGGTTTGTCTGTGAGCAAGGGGAAAGGAGAGCCAGGAGCTACTCCGAGCACTCCTGAGGACTTGGTGACAGAGACCTGCAGCATGACCTCAACCCTGAGATGGCAAACAAAGAGAGACCAACATCCTGCATCTGTGAACATGCCCCATGCCAACAACAGGCTCTACTACTTCTTATTAGGTTACTCAGAATTGTTTTAAGAAACAACATGCTGCTGAGGAACATCATAACACAATTACAGCTGTTGCCTGAGGAAGCTGTCAGCTTCCTTTCCCAGGCGCTTGCTTGCCTGTTGCCCAACTTGTTCCCACCTGATCAATGAGCAGAAAGCCTGGCTGCAGATGGGGTGGGAAGCAAGGGGATGGTGCTGCCCCCATAGCCACCATGGGGAGCTGGTGGGGAGGATTTTCTGAAGATCTGAAGAGAAGGCAGAGCACCAAAGTGACTTGAAATTAAATGAGAATTAAGTACTTCTCTTCAAGTATGAAATCTGCTAAGAAATTCCTTGCAGGTGGTGTGCTATGGGGACTTCATCACTAGCAGAATTTTGCTGGTATTTCATACCAAGCAAAGCCATAGCTATCCTGGCACAATGTATTACTGCCAGCTCTTGTTCACTTTGAAGAATGAAAATAAACAAATTTGACAGGAAAATTTTTCCTGGGAAAAAATGTTGAAAACCTGACTGCATATGACCCTGAGAAACTTGATCTTTCTTTGAAGTTGGCCCTCCTTTGAACAGGGTGCTCTGGTTCTGCAAAAAAGCCATGTCTGCTGAGATGTTTTCTGGGACTGAGCTGGTATAAAACTAGATATATTGCAATGTTACTGACATAACTGTAACAGCAAAACTTTTCTCTAGACTTGTCCTCTGAGTTAATTCTGAACACATTTCCTTCTTGATTTATGCTCTTCCTTCCAGTTTACATAGTCACTTCTCTACTTTCATCAATTTCCAGACGCTATCTCATCCCTTCTCTTTGCTAAGCGACACAGATTTATCATTTTCTCTTCCTTTGCCCTTCCTTCTGATATTTTCTGTGTTGTCTGGGAACTTTGGACATTTGAAGTGTTGTCTGCAACTGTTCTTCTTTAATAACATCCCTCCAGTCCCAAATCTAAGTTTCAGGTATTCTTTAAGCTAATATAGACCAAGGGCCTGTTTGTTGATTGCAAACCAAGGGGAAGGAAAAAAAAAACCCAACCCTGAACAATGAAAATGCCTCGAGCACTAGGGAATTGTCCTTGTGAAGCTGGATATTGAAAGTACAAGGGCAGTAGTGAGATCATGAAAAAGGAGAGGTTTTTCTAATGTCAATGCAAATCCCTTGCTATCGCCACAGGAGGAAAAATGCATAATCCTTTCATTACCCCAGGAGCCTCAAGGGGCACAGCAAGGACCGAGCTGTGCTGTTGAGCTCCTTTGTCCTGGGCATGGCAAGAAAAGAGCAGGCAGGGAGAAAGCAGCTGCAGCAGGGTTGCGTGACAATCGTTCATCCTGAGCCTACTGAAAAAGCAGCAGCTGGGTAACTCCCAGCTTTGGAAATGGGGGAATTTATAGTCCAGCAACATAGTGTGGTCTCCTCCTGTGTCTTCTGAGAGCAGCTCTCAGGGTGAGGAAAGCCACTGCTCGGTACAACAGCAAGACAGGAAAACTGGCCATGTTTGCTGAGAATGAGCTGGGATGGTTGGACAACTCCCTGAAGTTTATTGATAGGAGAAGTATATGCTAGACTGTGTACAAAATAGGTCCACAGTTGGCCAAGAAAAGGTGCAGCCAGGGAGCTTTTCTCTTTCCACAGTCCCATTTGCAGGACTTCTGGCTATTTCCTACTGACCCCCAAGGTCAGCAGTATCCAATCCTGTGGGCTTCCCCAGGTTCACTGATAATCTGTTCTCCAGCCACTGCATGGACCGACCTCTTCCATCTTTCAACTCCTCTCTCTCTGTGACATGCTGGCATATGGGATCTTGATTCAGTGGCTAGGTGGGATGCTCGTGGCATAAGGACACATATTTCTGACTTGCTACTGGCTAGGACTGCTAGGATGAAGCAGATGACATGCATTATGTTTGGGGTTTTTTTTTTGTCCTCAGATGGGAAACAGGTAATAACCTGAGTTTACCTTTGTTTCCTTGTCTCTCTTGCTTTGCCTTTTTTCTTATTAGGCCTTTTGTATTGTGTTCTCATCATAAATCCCCTTGCCCTGACCAAATCAAATTTCCACAGAAAAGCTTCATGAAGAATGAACAAGGTGGCTTCTGGAGAGAGAGTCAATATCAGGTCATCAATAATGACCTGCCAGGCCAGGTCATTATTAATTGTTGCCTATAAAATAAATAACAAGCTTATTAACTTTGCAGACCACAGCAAGCTGGAATAGGCTGCAAGCATTTTGGAGGACACAGCTTGAACTTGAGAAATGGTCTTGTCAGATTGGAGAAACTGTTTGAGAAAAATAGGATGCAGTTCTGCAGTGACAAGTGTGAGCTCCCACCTTATGCAGAAATAAGCAGCTGTGTGACGAAAAATGCCTGCATTAACATCACCCTGCAGAGAAGGGTCTGGGGGTCATAACGGATCAAAGGCAAAGCATGAGTCAGTGGCGTCAGGTCGTCTCCATGCCAAGATATATGAACCAAATTACAGCCTGCAAGACAAATGGAGTGATTTTTCTTCTCAGCATGTGTAAGCCCCTGGCAGGGACACTCTGCTCAGCTGAGGGCACTGAACTTCCAGAATGATGTGGCCCAGTTGGACAGAGTCCAATAGAAAGCCACAAAAATGGTCAGTGGTCTGGAAAACATGACCCGTGGGGAATGAGTGTGAGAGGCAGGACTGTATAATCAAGAGACGGGGGAACTGGGGTCAGGGAGTCATGGGGAGAGCAGTTGAATTAGGGCTCTGCAGCTAGTGCTGCTGGGGGAGGATGTGGGGAGGGTAACACAAGGAGCCCAGGGGAGAAAATCGACTGCAGGATTTCCTGTCTCCTTCCTCTTCAGGCTGCCTTTGTGCCATGTAGAGCCAGGCTTGGTCGCAGCTGTAAGGGGCCAAGGTGGGCTGTGAGGTATGCCAGTGGTGGTGGGGTGTGTTTTGTGGCTGTATGGGAACCCCTGTTCAAGGGGGAGATATAAAGAGTACGTTGGGGAGGCAGGCATTGCTTCAGGGCCCGAGAAAACATGTTACAGTGGGAGTGCTGTCAGCTTGGGTCTCTAGGGAATGAGAGGATCGGCACATCCCCACACCCTGCATTACAAACAGCTCATGGCCTCTGCAGGGAGGAGGGCAGGGAGGATAAGAGCCTGCAACAGCGCATAATACTGCTGCAAAGAGAGAGGGAGTGACCTGGTCTCTGTCTGGCTGAGACAGAGAGTAATGGATGAGCATTGCAGCAGGCCAAGATTGGACACTGGGGTGCACTTGATACCAATAGTTACGCCTGGGGGAGTTGTGAGATATCCATCACTGGCGGATTTTTGGCAAAGTTTGAGTAGATGTGCATCAAAGGTGATTAGCATGCAGTGATTGCTTTGGAGCACTAGAAGACCTGACTAGAACATCCTTCCAGCCCTGTTTGCTCTAACTAAATGATCTTTTGTGCAAGTCAAGTGGTTCAAAACAAGGACCCCAGACTGACCTTCAGCTGGTGAGCAGGGCAGAGCCCTCAGGAGCTGCTTTCTCCTCTGGAGACTCACTGGGCATGTAGCTGCATCTGGGGCTGATGGGGACCATGGTGGGAACAGCACAAGAAAAGAGCCTGGTGGGGAGCAGGGCAGCTGTCATGGACACAGCTCTACTCACGGACCCCATCTGCTGTCAGCACTCACCACAGGGACCCTGCAGCAAGGGGGTCATTGCTGAAGCATCGGTTGCTGGAGGTGTGAGTAAATGGACTGAAATGGGAGGGAGATGCCACTTCTCCCCCTCAGCCACGCATGATCATGTCATATTTGTTTGTAAGGTAGTTGAGGACAGCCTGAGGCAGCTGGGGCCTTGACTGGCTGCTTGCCTTGGCCCTGGCACTGCTGTTCTCCCAGGAGCAAAGTCTCCATTGGTGCCACAAAGAGGAGACTGTGAAATGGTAGGTGACAGGTGTTTACGGGAGCTTCACACCAGCAAACAGGAGAATTCTGCCAAACACATCATTACAATGTGTTTATTTTCCTTGTATTTGCAGTGTAAAATTGGGAAAAAAACTGATAATATGAACAAAGGCAGTTGGACAGCTGGGGTCTAACTGTTTACACAAACTGTTGATGGAGAATGTAAGTAACCAGGGTCATATATATGTTACAGCATGTGCTGCATTTATGAGATTATGTTAAAATATTTATTAGATCACCTATTATTAAATGGATTATATTTTACTGTGATCATAAGCCTGTACTGAATTTCTCAGCTCCTCTACAACTGGCCAGCAGAATGGAACTGCTAAATAATCTTGAACATTTATTAACACAAGCTGGACTAGAGTTGCAGATAAGAAACTGTTCGACATCAAATTCCTGCTGCCTGGGGGGTCCTTTTCCTGACCAATAATGTGAGTCTAGCAAAGGGTAAATATCCCCCAGGCAGCAGTGAAGAAAACAAACAAGGAAATAAATCCTGCCTAGCACTGACATGCAAGAAATACCATAGAGCCAGTTTTCTAGGGATACTCAGCACTTCCCTCTAGCTACAGCATTGCTTGCAGACCTGGGTGAGCCCAAGTGTGCCTGCCTGAGCTCTGGCACAGGTCTGGCCTGGGCTGGGATTAGGAAACACTCTCTCAGGCTGGCATCACCTCTTTTCTAAGGTGGGGATGGGAGGCAAAAGGACAATTTGGGGTCAAACAGGGGAAAGGAAAAAGAATAGAAATAGTGCTTTACTTGGGCTAAGTTTCTCTGCCATTGCCAGACCTGGAGTAATTAAGTGCATGAACAGGAATTGCACTGCTTGTGTGTCCTGGAAAATGTTCATTTTTGTGCAACACTTCTGTGGGAATGAAAGCCTCCCTACTCTGGGTACCTGATGGTGCAGCAGCAATGAAAACCTGGTGTGGGAGCAGGGGTAAGGAATCTCCAGTGCATCAGCGGCAGCGAGCGTCGCGGCAGTGGCTGGCTGACTCATCACTGCTGCTCTCCTCTGCAGGGGTGGCTTATTTTCTGGTTAGTACTGTGTGAGATAAGTGCCAAGTAATAACAAGCCTCCTGGAAAATCCTTCTGCTGCCACTGACTGCTAGGGCTTACTTGTACATTTTGTGAAGCTGTTCTAAACCCAGAGAGCTAATGGGAAAAAGCTTCTTCAGACCTTGTAGGGAACAACAAAGTGTCTGCTAGTACTCTGAACACTGTAGGATAGTTGGCCACCCACAGCTACCTGCACAGGAATTGGTTGCAGGACACAGAATCATAGAATCATAGAACAGTTTAGGTTGGAAGGGACCTTTAGAGGTCATCTAGTCCAACCCCCCAGCAGTGAGCAGGGACATGTCAGGCCACAGTAAAATAAGCCATTATCAAGAGCCAGTCTCCCATTTTCCTCTCTCACACACTCCTATAGCACCCTTCCCAAGTGCTTTCCTTGTTCTCCTCATATCCCAGCTTGCCTCTTTGCTGGTGAAAACTCTCCTCTTGCTTTTCCTCCCACTCTTCCCTGATGAACTCGATCTCTGTTCCTCCCCTGGAGAGGCAAGGGTTGTCCACCTTCACAGAGAAGGGGCACCACGCACATGTAAGTGCCCATGACTCTATTTGAGCTGCCACATGGCAGGAGAGAAGAAAACAATTTGCGACTCATAGCAATGACTCAATGACATTGATACCTGTGCAGTAAAGACAGGTGCTCTTCAGAGCTGTGTCGTCACCTCTACTTTTGGCAGGCTCCACCTGGGAGGAAGCAAAGATCTAGTGACAGGAGAAAAGACTGGAAGATAAGAAAAAAACACCTCAGTTTTATTCAGGGGTTCAATAAAATTCTGTGTATCTTCTGATTTAAATTAGCCTCTTAAAAAATTCTTTTAAAATGGAAGTTGACACACCACATGGTTTCAATACCGATTCACAAAGCCGACTGTTTCCTGTGTATTTCCTTCTCATCCAGGCTGTAAAGCTGAGGTCCAGAATCTCAGCTGGAAAAAACCGAGGGGGCTGCCTTGCCCTTCTCTCCCCTCTCATCAACTTGTTGTCCCCAGGTTCCAGCAGTACATTCATTTCTTGCAACAACACAAAGATCATAACATCTCCAAACAACATGGGAGGGGAAAGCCCAGGCTTGATTTGCATTAATTTATGCACTAAGGCTTCCCTTTGTCTGAGGAGCTTTTTGCTAATAGATCCCTCATTGGCAGGAGCCAAGGTCTAATTACATGATGAAATTGTGCAGATGTGGCCATAGAAGAGTCACACACTGTTAATAGAGTATTTTTCCACTGTGGCTTGTCCCAGTTTGGAGAGAAAAATAAACTGTTGCTTTTTTTTTTTTTTTTTTTTTTTTGGCTTGTATAACTGCATCTCATGTAGGCATACAGTTAAAATGAAGAGGACATCAGCCTTACTGGTGAAGCTCTTATGGCCAAGCTGTTTGGACCTGTATTTCAAGAAAATCAGGGACTTTGCCCTTCTGTGCCTGGTCATGGGTGAGGAAGGGACAAAAGGATCAAAGCACTGAGGAAATTCCCCGAAGAAAGTGTTACTCAAATGAAGTGTGTACATACCATTTGTAGTGTTCAAAGCACTTCAAAGACCAGGTGCAATCCTAATAGGAGGAGCAGGTAAAGATGAGGGGAACAGACCATTTGAGACACCAACAGCTAGGGCATTTGTATGGGAAGTTAAGAGGGTTCATGCCTTCATAGATAGGGTTGCCTTATTTTTGTGAAAGATTTTCTGGGGAAATGTCCATAAATTGCCAAGAAATGGAGAAAATCCATATTCCAGCTGCATAAAATTACTGAAAAACTGGACATACAAGGGGGAATCCAAACAGGAGATATATTTTGGCATGTAACCTGGGAAACTGTGAACTGCTGCTGTCACTGCAGATGGTGGTACCTGTGGAAAATCATGTTCTGGGATCAAGGAGGATTTTCAGAGGGAGTTAATGACATGTGGGTAACTGGCACAGGACACTACTGGGATTTAAGAAGACTTTTACTTTCAGTGCAAATCCAATGATGTATCTACTAAAGCAATAGTGGGGAATCCCCCACTTGCCCAAGATCTTCCTTTATAGGGACAGAGAGGACAAAAATGTGTTTTTGTGCACCTGGTCCCTTGAAGCAGCAGGAGAAAAGGACACCAAGACCCTGGGTGAGGGACTTGGCAAGTATCTGGTTTGAGCTCTGGCCTGATGATGGCACAGTCATTGGTCCTTGACAGATGGCCTGAGCAGGTCCTCGCTGTCATTGAGACAAGGCTGTAGAAGGGTGGGCAGTTCATATATCAGAGTTTTCCATTAGCAGCCTCCTCCACGCACCCCACTGCCCGCAGCCCCCATGGCAGTTCTGAAGAGAGGGGTGAAAGTCAGAGTGACCTCAAATGAACAGAGAATTAAGTACTTGGTGAACAAAACCTTCCGCCAAGGCATGCTTCTGTGGTTGCGAACTGCGGAGCAGTGCATGCAGGCAGGTCCTGGTGGCAAGACAGGCACAGTTTCATAGCAAGCAGTGTATAGCTGCATTTTTGTCACTTTGAGGAAATAAGCAGTCTTTGTGATAGCACATATTTCCTGTTAAAATTATACCTGCTTTTTGCCAGCACATAAGTACATCTCCTAGCTTCAGTAGAGGACATACAATGGCTAATTTTTCTCATCTTGCCTGACACTTAAGGCTTGCTCCAGGCAAATCTTTTGTTAGTTTCAAACTTTCCTTTCTATTATTGCTTCTAATTAATCACTGCTACCAACAAGTTCAGATCTTTGAAGACAGCTACCCAATCCCCTCTCCAGGCATTGGTTTAGTCCATAGTGTTTTATCTCTTTTAAATTCTTCCACCAAGCAAGATGCTGAGGGACTTCCAGCGCTGAGGACCTTAGGGCCCTGACCCTAAACCTAACCTCACTATAACTCTGCCATGGGGCAGAAGAATGGTGCTGCTCAAAGGGACATCAAGAGTAAGGGGCTTTACTTGTTTATGGAGTGTATTTCTCTTTCCTAATTTTCTCATGTTTTTTCTCCTTGTTGCCTGCACAGCCTGAGTGTTTGTGTGTGCCCTAGAACCTGTTAAGGCCTCATTGAATGCATTACATTTATTTATTTATTTTTTTTTTTAACAAAATTATCTTCTGGGGTTCCACCTGATATAAATTTCAATTTTAAGAGGAACTGCAAAATATTTGGACCCAGCATGATGCTAAAATTTTCTTCTAGGAGGAGTTATATGTGTTGTTGCTGTGTACAGGCTCGCTAGCAATACCTGTTGAGGTTTCCTACTGTTTGCTTCTATAAGACTGATTTCAGTTGCTTGTAGCTTTTCCAGTCTATAACCATTTGTGCCAAAATTTTCTATTTGTGTCTGCAATGACTGACTATATGCAAAAGATTTTCTGGAAAGTTTTCTGGAAGGATGATGAGGCTGTGGCTTGAGGGAGATGAACAGAAAAAGGTACATATTAAAAATGGCAACTTCTCCTACAATAGCGATCCCTGCTCAGATGGTGGAGGTCTGTGCCATGAATTTGCAAATTTCAGCTCTACCAATGCCACAGTGTGCATTGCTTGAGGGGTTTATCTCCTTTTTAAAATTACTTAGAAAATTAGACACTCTGACAGGTAAATTGGAAACTCAAGAACTAGTGTAGCATGAATAACCAATCATTAATTTGATTTAGTGTTTTTATGTAATTACGTTAATACTGAGGACAAGAGGGACTCAGCAGAGTGATGCAAGGAAATGTTTTTTGAAGGAACCAAATGTGGCAAGACTGGGACACAAAGACCCACTCCAAAAGGACCTGATACATGGGAGTTTTATCTGAGTGCAAAAAAAAAGGAAGGACCACAGCATAGCAAATAGCTGAGAAAGGGAGATTTTTCACCAAGCCACTCATCTTTTTTTTCCTGAAATAAGAAACCAAGCAAGAACCCAAGATTGTAGCTGAAGGGCCAGGTGTGTTTGCTCAGGCAGGGTCACACAGTCGCAGCTGGGGACACCCAGACCTGCCCTTTGGCTACAACCCGCACAAACCTAAAGGAGTAAAGAGTGTCACTGAGAAAGGACTTCAGCACAGAGGTGATGCCATAAAAAGAAAATATAAGGTGTCTGCTTTCTTCTCTCTCCCTGCTGTTCCCCCTACATCGGCATGGCTGCTCCTGCACAGTGGCAGGGACCCACAGATCAACCTACAGGCGCTCTCTCTGGTATCCTCTTTGTCCCTGCTTTGAACATGGGAGTGTCCCCCATGTCTAGCATGAGTCTGTTACGAGGGATGAACAGCGGGGGAACACATGGTGACAGCAATGTCAAGGTTTCAAGGACATGCCAAAAGCAGCATGACTGGCAAGTGCATATAGGCAGACTTTCAGGTTAGAGCAGTGACATAAAGAAGCATAGCCTGGCACAGTCACGATGAGTCTTTCATGAGAAGAAACTCTTGGGGCTGTCTGAAAACCTGGGTGTGGCAGCAAATGGGAAGAGTTAAGTGGGCTTCCTTTAGGGCTGCTGTAGGAGACATGCCATGGGCAAGACATTGTTCAGATCACCAGTTCTCTGTTAATGCTTCACTGACAGCTAGAGTGACAGGCTTTGCTGGGAACTAAACAAGCTTATACTTGCTGGAGCATTTAACACTTTTTTAATACAAGCATATAAATTTACAGTCATGTATAAAGATGAGATGTCACTCACATACACCTAGCCTTTCTGTGAGAAGTTCTCAGGGCAGGTGATTTTCATTCATACCCACACAGAAATTTTAAATGTGTTCAGAGACTGGCAGTTCCCATCAGCATAGGATGTACCTCTGCTCCACGATAACTCCAGAGAAGAGGGGATTAGGAAGCTTGGCTTCAGCCAGGTGGAGTGATACAAACCAGCACTGGTTCAGTGTGACTTGTAGTGGGTAATTATGTGGGTAAGGGGCTTCTGCTAAAAAGAAGAAGGTCATATTGAGACTTACAGAAGCAGTAGAGGACTCAGAGGGAACTGTGGAAGGGAGGAAGAAGAGCTATCCTGACTAGGTTGCCTGGCTTCCTTTCCAATGAGTTTCAGTTCATTGTAGCTTTGCCACATCATAAAGGCTTGTGGTGAAACTTCTTGTGCTGTGTACTTGTCTGTAAAACTTCAGGTTCGGGCATTTCTGAGAAGGAGGGTAGGGAAAAATATACTGTTTTGCACTGTTGTAAAAAGTCAACATTTCAGCAACATGTAGTGTTGGAACAATGCAAAATCTGACAAAATATCCATCATATGCATTCTCTCCCCGTGTCTCTTTATAATTCCTAATTAATGTGAATATTAAATGTAACCAAAAAATGTATTTTGCACCTATGCAGATGAGCCTTAGCAGCAATTGCCTTAAGTGGATTGGTTATCTTATCTGTGCTGAGTATACTTCAGCCCTGAGCAGAGAAGGAATATTGCTGCAACAGCAGCTATGGCCTGATGCAGACCTCCACCTGGGGGTGCTGGTCAGAAAGCAGAGACACAGCCCCCCCTTTTCCTGAGGCACTACCTGTGCTGGACACAGGCAACGTAGCATCAGAAGTTCCCAAATCAAATAAAGAGGGGCCAGAAACCAGATATGGGATCATGGAAAAAATAGGCATAACTGGTCTGAAATGGGAAGTAGGAGCTGGGGTGAGGAAAAGCCATTGACTTTTCTAGGATGCAGGATTCCTTCACATCCAACATCTCTTCCACAGTGATTATTCTCCCCTCCCAGTAGTGGACTGCAAGTGAGCAAGCACCCCAGATTAGGAGATGTGGGAGCTACAGCAAGCCATCAGAGGAGAAGCTTCCTCTTACCAGCAATCACTTTAGTCCCACTGTCCCAGCCGGTATGGCCTTCTCCAGGTGGGTTTGCATGAATGTACATTGCTTTGGGAGGAAGTGGGAGAGGGTGCTGTGGCTGCCAGAGCTCTGTGAGCAGGTGGGTGCTACACTCTCCTGGGCTGGCAGTGGCTTCCCTGCCTTCTTGTGGCTGTGCTTGCCTCATCTTGCTTCTGTCCATGTCATAGGTCAATACCTAGGTGCAAGGAGAGAGATATCCACCTCCTCTGCTTGCCTCTCCACTACTGTTTCTACCTCCTCAGGACTTTCCTGCTCCCTGCAGCTCTCACCCATGAGAGCAGAAACTACTGGGATGTGGCACATATGCCCCTATTTAAGTGCAACACTTTTAATGATGCTGGGGTAATTGCTCCTCTTTTCCTTTCCTTTTCAAGTCTTTGGGCAAGGGATAAAGCATAAAATGTTGCAAGGGGGTCTGAATCTTGGCACCAGAGTCACATGCAGGGAGCCAGGGTCTGGATATGGGCAGTCTGGGATGACTGGGTAGCAAGACAGGGCCTGGGGACTAGAGCCTGAGCCCCCACTAAGTGTGGATGCTGCCTAGTACACCTCTGTTATGCCTCTCTTGGTGGTTCAAGGTAGATCACTTCAGCCATTCACAGAGGGTTTCCTGATCATTGGTTGTTTTCTAATTTGTTTACACTGAGACACTAGGGTCTCAACTGCAGAACAAAGTTTTTTACAAGCAATTGTAGCTCTGCCTTGATTTTATTATATCCTATGTAATACCTGAAACCCTGAAATCTAGTCAAGGAAATCTGGCACTCAGAGTGAATGGGTTCTTTTGTCTTTAGTCTATGCACTTTGGTGCCTGGACTATTACATGGAGAAATGTCACTCCCTCATTTCACAAGAGAAACTAATGTTTGTGGAGCCCTTGGATACCTCAGTGAAGAACACTATGGAAACCTCCAAAGCAAATAACTGGACCTTTCCAGATCAAGTTGTTAACAGAGTGTAAATAATAAATAGATCATGCCCCAAACAGCTACCATTGTTTGCAGGCAGTGACCAACTCTTGCTCTTGATGTTTATGACACAGGTGAGGCAACAGATGGAGGTTCAGATCAATGCATTTGCAGGAGTCAAAACCAAGCAGATAGCAGGTTCAAAACCACAGAAGAAATACCTATTCATAACTCAGAAGGAATAGCCTTCATGTTTTACCTCTGAGCTATACCCAGGAATAGGATGTCTTGGATTAATCTGTGTCTAACCAGCATTTCCCCTATAGTCATCTGTTCCTGACAGAGACTGCAGAATAACTCACCAGTGAAGTTGCTGATCATGCATGATGTATATATTCTGGTTAGTCCAGAGCCTCCCACATGGCGTGAGGCCAGATCCCTGGGCAAAGCCATTGGGTCCACACCATGTTGTTCACACAATTTTGTGACGAAGAGGAGCTGAAACAGTGTCAGGATCAGGGCTGCCTTCCAGGTCAGTGGTCCACTGGTCAGTTGTGAGGGCTGTTTAAATGCTGCTAATTGAAGGTCTGAGCTTTTAAGGTGCTACAAGCTTAAGTACAGCAAAGCCCTTTAGCACTTGCTGAACTTTAAGAATCTAAATGAAATCCAGAAGATTAATGCTGTGCTTAATGGCTTTGCTAGATCAATATACCTTGCAGCATCAGTTCCAGAGGTGGATGGCTAACTGTAGACAACAGGGTCTGCTTCACAGTAAATTCTCTGGATCAGCCTGATTGTCTGTGAAGAGCTCTTGGGAGAGAAGACTTTTGCTTGAGTTGTCCTATCACTGCAAATATTCAGGCTGCAGTGGCCACTGGTAATCCCCTATGGTAATTCTTGGTGACCATCAAGTATTTCTGCCCTGCTTCAGAGTGGAGAGGGATTGTAATTCCACATGTAGGTTTCCTGTAAGAACATGGAATCTCTCCCATGAGTCTTCATCTTAGGGTGATAGTCTCAAAACGCTGTGTCAAAACATGCAGCATAGTAGAGACCATTTCATTGCCTTGGTTCTGGGTGTAGGCCAGGCTGCAATCTGCTCATGAGCACGCATGTCAGAGCAGTGGCTAAGGTTTTTTCTACCAACACCTGGATCATGTTAGGAGATACAAGGTTTTGATATAAGAAAAAAGCCTTTACATATATTAAACACTCTTAGACATTTTGATGTCAAGGATATGCCCTCTCCTTCCTTTTCATCCTCCTTCACCTGTGCTCAGGATCTGCTAATAAAGCCCTCTTTAATAAAAAGGTATACTTTGAATGATCTGGTATTTACCAAAATAATCTACATATATTACATTTTCTTTTCAGATCTTTATGTAGAACTTTTTCCTCCTTCCTCCCTCAACCCTGAGTAGACCTCAATCTGCTATTTACTGAGCTAGCATGCAGAGCCACCCTGCCATTGCAGATATGTCCAAAACCCAACCACAGCATGTGCTGCTTTTTTCCACAGGACAGTTAAAGGGGGAAGAAAGGAACTGAGGAGGATGGTCAAGATATACCAGTAGGAGCTTGGGGAAGGTGACATCAATTACAAGAGCTGTTGTGAGGTCCCAGCTCTCTGCAGAGGACACTCTGGGACTGAAGTACCCTTGCTGGCATTGCTGTTAGTGCCAGGCAGCTTTCCATGGCCAAGTGGTGGGGACTGGCTTGCCTCTGTAGTGCGGATCAGTCTGCATCCCAATGCAGAATATGCTGTAGCTCATGGCAGTCTGTCACCACCAAGGAAACAACTTGGTTTACTGGAGAAGAAAGCCCAGGTATGCGCTAACATGTACACAGTATATAAAGCCAGGGGAATTGGACCCTGACATGGAGCAGGGGGATGGATCACTTTGGACATATTAAGTATGCCATAACACTCATTTTCAGGGGACTGAACAGCCTTGCGGCTGTGGTTAAGGCTAACCATGAGAACTTTTCCCAAAGCATTTTCAGAATAAGTTGCTAGAATTTTCATATGTGAAGTGATCTTTAGTTGAAGATATAGTCATAGATTTGCAGTGGGTGTAAATTGACATTTGGTCTCTGGCTGTCAGTAAATCTGCACTACAGGAAAGTCTGTCTCTTTTTTTTTTTTTTTTTTTTGTTAATTAGCAATTTGAATCAATGATAAAAAATGTCAAAAGCCTGATCCAATTGTAGAAACATATATCGACCCATGTTCACAGGAGACTGTTCTGGGTCTGGCATTACTCAATATTTTTATTAATGACTTGCATGGTAGAATAGAGAGTTTGCTTATTAAATTTATAGATGACATCAACCTGGGAGATGCTGAAGACACTAGAGGATGGGAATAAAATTCAGAATAAGCACAGATGCAAAGTATTACACTGACATGAGAATAGCCACCTTCAAAGAGAGTTAGGAGAGAATGACCGGGGAGGCAGCAGCTCTACAGGAAGAGAGGTGCCAGTCCCACCCTTACTATCTATATTAGGCAGTTTAACTAAATAAGCAAGTAGAAAGCTTCCATCTTTCAAGTATCATGCTGCAATGGTAAGGTCTCTGTTGAAAAGCTGTTCAAAACAGATGTGACCCACTGAGTACAGTTCAGGAGAGATCAGCAAAAATGATGAGATGTCTAGAAAACGATGTATGCAGGATTAAACCTTCAGAAAGAGTCAAGTGTCAGTAAAAAATAAGACAGTGCCTTGGTTTCTGTTGTCACCTGATGGTGTGCTGTATCCTGGGTAGAAATGGACCGAGTTGTCTGCTCTGGCTTTATCTGCAGGCCCCAGCTGTTGTCTCTGCAGCTTCCCTCCACCTCCTATCAGCATACCTGGGCTGCAGCCAGACAGCACCTCTCTGCATCCCTGGCTGCCATTGTACAATCCTGCCTCAGCAGATACTCCTGATTTTTTAGCTACTATTCTCTGGTCCTCCTTTCCTGCAGAATCTGCCCCCTAACACAGCCTTGAAGAAAAGAAGTGAATGTCTCAGTGCAAAGAGTGAAAACAACCATGAGACATGAGCAAAACAATTTCTTCATGACTAGCCATGGTCTCTGCTTTCTTTCTGCTCAACAGGTTTCTTATGAATATTTGATTTGCTTGCTGTTCATTCTATGCAGGTGGAAATCCCAATGAGATCTCAATGACAAGTGGACCCCTTAAGTGTTTTCTGTTGTGTGGGCATGATGGACAGCAAGTAATACTGAAATTAATTTAGCATGAAGGATAAGGGCAGGGTCCCTCTGTAGCAATTCTTATTGCAGCATATCATAACCTGAGCATGAGGCAACAGTGTCACATGGTTGTGAAAATGACAGGAATCATACTGGAATGCTTAAACAAAAGCACAAACTTCCAACCACACTGAATAATCCTTCTCTCATTGGAATTTTGGTACATCTTAGTTGGGATACTGTGTACAGTTCTGGATGATGAAATTCAAGGAAGCTGCGGTTGTGCCAATACAGGAAAGCAAAAAAATATCCAACCCCACAAACATCAGATCTAGAAAATGATATAAACAGTAGGACTGAATGAACTGAGATTATTTAGTAGGAAGACAAAACTGAAGAGGGATGTGAAAATAGTTTTCATGCGTGTAAATGGTTGTGAAGGAAAGAAATTAATAAACTCTACTATTATGACAAGAAAAAACAGACAGTAGTCTTACATTCCAGCTGATGTTAGGAGAGCTAGTCCAACAGTAAGGACAGCTAAGCACTAGACTGTCTTGCTTAAGGGATATGCAGTGTGTTTATCACTGAAAGCTTTTAAGCAGAGGTTGGACAAACATCCTTCATCCTTTGGGAACACTTAGGTGTGGACTGATCCTGCTTTAGGGCTGCAGGCATGGACCAGCTGTCTTGTTACATTTCTTCAGGTTCTCTATCTCTGATTCTTTCATAGAGAGGATTCTTCTGTGGCACTCTGTGGCAAAAATAAAGAGTTTTGGCATGCTGGCTCTGAGACAGAAATTGGGAACCAAAAGAAATTGAGATCTCCCACTGCAGGGCAATTAGGCTTTCACAAGAATATGTTAAAACTATATTAGTCATTGTAAACAAAAAATGACAATGAACAAATAAAGAATAAGGCTATAGAGAGAAGACATACCTAAATCATAGATGAAGGTAGTTAGCTCTATTGATAATACAGAAATAAAAAATGTAAGAAACTGTAAAGATCGTAATTTCTGTGTTAAAAAGCACTAATGGGTGCTCAGCCTAGTAGATAATGTAACTAAACTGTCTAAGTTTCCAAGGAAAAGTTTTATATGAAAGCTGGGGTTCATGGGATGGTGGGAAACTGCCTGAAAACAAGTTCACACAAGAGAAGCACCACCTCAGAGTGAAGGTCTTCTTTACATTCTATCACTAATGCAAAACTGTCTCCTCCTACATCTGAGAAATAGCTATACTTAGTCTGCTGTTTGCTGTAAAGCTTCTTTTTCTGCTCATGCACGTAGAAAATACTGGCTCTTGTCTCACTTCTGAAATCTCTCGCTTGCATTTTTCCTGCTATTCTATTTTCTATTAATCTGAGCCAATTTAGCAAATGAGAAAATGAGGACCAGACAGCACATAATTTCGTTACTCATGTTCTCTTAAACATTTGCCCATGTAATTGAAAACTATTTCAGCACTACTGTTTTTAGCCTTACATAGCATTACGATTTTAATGCCTAAAAAGAGACTGAGGTTATAAGACTAGTCCAGACGGGGATCAAGCCTCCCTGTAGTCAGCAGAGATGAATGGGTATTTTTAGGCAGAGATTCGTGTGAAGGTATCTGTTTCTCTCTATTGTCGTCATATTGTCTCTCTCAGCAGCTATAAAGGGAGACCATGGTGATTATTTCAGATGGGGACATCTGCACTATAGATGTCTACATTCATTCAGAATCCTACCTCTTGTTTTTAAATAATATAACTCTTTGCTTATTTGTACTTTCATATAATATAATAGATTATCTATTACTCTTTCATGTTTCTTTGGCAATAGGTGGGATTTCTGGGTTTGCTGATATACTGTTTCCATGAGACAGCGTATTCTTTTGCAGGATGCAGTTACCTGTGGAGTGTCTCATCTTCATCCAAAGCTACAGGTGAGGGAGGGAGAGTCAGTCTGTATGATTTACACCTGATTTATACCTAATTGTAACGGCCAGTTTGGACATTAGGGCTGTTGAGAGACATGGCTACTGAGAGCTGATGGGTGGCAACCAGTACCTTGGTATTGGTGGGAGGAGTATAAAATGGCCTGGAGCACACAGAAACACACAGTCATTCAGACAAAATTGTCCCTTTGTGCTTATTGACTTCTTTGACGGGTGCTGTCTACCTCTACACCTCTACTGAGTCCCTGGGCATTTGCCACCTTTAACCCTTCCTACAGCTCACTCAAAACGCATCACTGAGATCATCTTCATGAGCATTTATCGTGCCTTGTTCCTGATGACTTCTCTCTTCCAGACCACAGAATCACAGAGTCAGAGAATGGTTGAGGTTGAAGGGACCTGGAAATCATCGGATCCAACCGTCTGCTCAAGCAGGGACACCTAGACCACATTCCTCAGGACCATGTCCATATGGCTTTTGAATATCTCCAAGGATGGAGACTCTCCAACCTCTCTGGGAACCTGTGCCAGCACTCTGTCATTCTCACTGCAAATAAGTGTTTCCTGATGCTCAGAGGGAACCTCTTGTGTTTCAGTTTGTGACCATAGCCTCTGGTCCTGTGCCTGGGCACCACTGAAAAGAGCCTGGCTCTTTGCACCCTCACTTCAGGTATTTATAAACATTGACAAGATCCCCTCTGAGCCTTCTCTTCTCCAGGCTGAACAGTCCCAGCTCTCTTGGGCTTTCCTCATAGAAGAGATGTTCCAGTCTCTTAATAATCTTCTTGGCCCTTCATTGGACTCTCTCCAGTATGCCCATGTCTCTTTTGTTCTGAGGAGCCCAGAACTGGGCACAGCACTCCAGGTGTGGCCTCACCAGTGCTGAGTAAAGGGGGAGGATTGCCTCCTTTGACATGCTGGAAATGTTTTGCCTGATGCAGCCATCTTTGCCACAAGGGCACATTGCTGGCTCATGTTCAACCTGGTGTCCACCAGGACCCCCAGGTCCTTTCTTGCAAAACTGCTTTCCAGCTGGGTGTCCCCCAGCATGTCCTGTGCCTGGGGCTGTTCCTCCCAAGATGCAGGACTTTGCACTTCTGTTGAACTTCATGAGGTTCTTGTCAGGCCATTTCTCCAGCCTGTTGAGGCTATCAGAGTATAGGAGCACAGAACCCACCTGGATATCTGGAGTGAGAGGGATGCCAAGAATTGTCTGTATTGGAGGCTGAGGTGGGATTAACAGGGGAAAAGCACACCATTGTGACCAGCCTAGACGCCCCTTGTATCCTTGGCATGGACTACCTCAGGAGAGGGTAATTCAATGACCTAAAGGGGTACCAATGGGATTTTGGTGTAGCTACTGTGAACACAGAGAAGATCAAACGGTTATCTACCCTGCCTGGCCTCTTGGATAATCCCTTTGTTGTGGGATTGCTGCAAATTGAAGAACAGCAGGTGCCAGTTGCTACCAGGATGGTGCACCAGTGGGATTACCACAAAAACTGAGACTCACTGGATCCCATCCATGAGCTGATTCATCAACTAGAGAGCCAAGGAGTCACCAGCATGACTCACTCCACTCACCTTTTAATATGGCCAGTGCAAAATTCTGACGGAAGGTGGAGGTTAACAGTAGGCTATTGTGGCCTGAACAAAGTGATGCTACTACTAAGTGCTGCTGTACCAGACATGTTAGAGCTCCAATATGAACTGACGTCAAAGGCAGCCAAGTGGTATGCTACAACTGACATCAACAATGCATTTTTCTCAATTTCTTTGGCAGCAGAGTGCAGGCAACTGTTTGCTTTCATGTGGAAGGCTGTCCAATATACCTGGAATTGACTGCCCCAGGTGTGGAAGCACAGCCCCACCATTTGTCATGGACTAATCCAAACTGCACTGGAAAAGGATAATGCCTCTGAACATCTACAATACATCCATGACATCATCGTCTGGGGAAACAAGGCAGAAGAAGTGTTTGAGAAGGGAAAAAGAGTAATTCAGATTCTTTTGAAAGCTTGTTTCGCCATAAAGAAAAGTAAAGTCAAGGGACCTGCACAGGAGATTCAGTTCTTGGGAATAAAATGGCAGGATGGATGCCGTCATGTGCCTATGGATGTGGTAAACAAGACAGCAACTATGTCTTCACCAGCTAACAAGAAGGAAACACCAGCTTTGCCACGCCTTGTGGGATCCTGGAGAACGCATGTTCCAGGTTATAGTCAGCTTGTGAGCCCTCTCTGTTGAGTAACCTGAAAGCAGAACTATTTTGAGTGGCGTCTTGAGCAACAACAAGCCTTTGAGCATATCAAATAGGAAATAGCTCATGCAGTAGCTCTTGGGCCTATTTGGACAGGATTAGCTGTCAAAAATGTACTCTACACTGCAGCTGGGGAGCATGATCTCTCTTGAAGCCTCTGGCAGAAAACATCAGGAGAAACCTGAGGTCGACCATTAGGGTTTTGGAGCTGGGGGTATCAAGGATCAAAAGCCCCCTACACCCCGACTGAAAAAGAGATACTAGCAGCATAAAAGGGGATTCAAGCTGCTTCAGAAGTTGTTTGTACAGAAGCATATCTCCTCTTGGCACCGTGAGCGCCTGTGCTACACTGGATATTCAAAGGAAACATTCCCTCTACACATCAGACAACCAGCGCTACATGGAGTAAGCGGGTGGAGTAAGCATTGATAATGCAATGAGCTCAACTGGGGAAACCTAACAGCCTAGGAATCCTGGAAGAGATCATGGACTTGCCAGAAGACAGAGATTTTTGAGCATTGCATGCGGAGGTGGCTCTTGCCCAAGAGGCACCACCATATAATGAGTTATCAGAAGATGAAAGGCATTATGTTTTGTTTACTGATGGATCCTGTTGTGTAGTAGGAAACCGTCTGAAGTGGGAAGCTGCTGTGTGGAAGTGCCACATGAGGAGCTGTTGAGGCCACTGAAGGAGAAGGTGAGTCAAGTTAGCCACTCATGAATGTGAAACACGTGCTGCAGTCAAGCAAGCCACGTGAGTAAAATCTGCCTGGAACAGAGGGCGGTGGCTGTGTTTTCAATATGGCGAGGCCTGGCAAATTGTCTATATTGCACCACTGCTACAAACACACCAAGGTAAGTGCTACATACTCACCATGGTGGAAGCAACTGCTGTTTGGCTAGAAATATACCCTGTAAACCATGCTACTGCCTGAAACACCATCTTAGACCTTGAAAGGCAAATTCTGTGGTAACAAGGTACTCCAGAAAGAATTGAATCAGACAATGGGACTAATTGCTGAAATAACGTCATAAACTCCTGGGCAAAGAAACATGGCATTGAGTGGGGGTATCACGTCCCCTCTGGAAAGCTTGAGAGATATCATAGACTGTTAAAGACTATGTTGAGAGTGTTGAGCAATGGGGCATGGAAACACTGGGATACAAATTTAGCAGCAGCCACTCGGCTGGTTAACACCAGAGGATCTGCTAACCATCCTGGTCCTGCCCAAACAAACCCCTACATACTCTGGGAGGAGATAAGATCCCTGTAGTGCACATAGGGAAGTGGCTGAAGAAGGTGGTGTGGATTTCTCCTCCCATGGGAAAAGGCAAACCCATTTGTGGGATTTTCTTCGCTCAAGGACCTAGGTGTACTTGGCAGGTAATGTGGAAGGGTGGGGAGACCTGGTGTGTGCCTCAGGGAGATTTAACCTCTGGGGAAAAATAATCTGTGATGTGAGTTGTATGCTGTAGGAAGTAATGTAGCAGGAATGACCTGAAACGATGAAGACTGAGTTTTGCAAGGAACCAGACAAGTGCAACAATGACTCAAACCAAGCCAGTGTTGGTGCCCAACAACTGAATATACTGAACACCCCTGTTGACAGATGAGCCCCAAGTCATAGCCTGTTTGTGAACATCTGGAGGAGTGGAGGAAGCCCATGGAACAAGAGAGGAAAATCTATCTGTTAAAGGACAGAGGACAGTAGTTAATGAGAATGTATAAATCTGTATGTTGAGTATAAAGAAGGTTTAAGTATGTAGTTTAAATTGTAAGTGGTGGTAAGAAGGGATTTCAGTAATGAGAATGAAATACAAAGGAATGGTTAGAAGATATATGTATATATAAAAATACATATATATGTATTAAATTATGTGGGACTGAGTATGATGCAAATGGTATGGAACGAGGGGTGGAGGTTGTATTGGGTCTGGCTGAGATGGAGTTAATTTTCCCCACAGCAGCCTTCATAGTACTGTGCTTTGTATTGGAAGCTAGAAAGGTGTTGATAACACACCAATGTTTTGGCTACTGCTAAGCAGTGCTTCTACAGCATCAAGGCTGCCTCTCCAACATTTCCCTCCTTTACCAGTAGGCTGAGGGTGGGCAGGATCCTGGGAGGGGACACAGCCAGGACAGCTGACCCAAACTGACCAAAGGGATATTCCATACCATATGATGTCCACTCAACCATAAAAAGCTAAGAGAAAGGAGGAGGAGAGGGGGGCATTCGTTATTTATGAGATTTGTCTTCCAGAGTAACTGCTACGTGTACTGAAGCCCTGCTTCCTGGGAAGTGGCTGGCCATTGCCTGCTGATGTGAAGTCAAGAATAAAATCTTTGTTTTTCTTTTGCTTCCATGCGTGGCCTTTGCCTTTATCTTGAGCCACAAGGATTTTTTTCTATCTCATTTCCTCCCCCTAGCCCCTGTCCTGCTGAGGAGGGAAGTGATGGAGTGGCTTGGTGGTACCTGGTGTCCAGCCAAGGTCAACCTACCACAGCCTTGTTGATAAAAGAAACTTCAAACTTTCTCTAAATTAGTATACTTAATCTTTTGCAGGGAATTCTACAAAACAAGTAGAAGACAAAGTGATAGGAACTGATTTTCTCTGCCTGCCATACAAATAATATTCATTACTACGTTTTAAAAATGCCCTATCCTTATGATTTTAAAGAATTAAAAAGTAGAAATGAGCCTAGTGCATGACCTTCTTCAGAACACAGACAAAGAGTACCACACTGAAACACATCAGGGTCTCCAAGGGCTTGCAGACCTCACAACAAACCATCAGGAGCATGGTGGAGGTACATGTGAATGGAGAGTAGAGCCACAGGGGACTGAAAAGGGAGTAAGAAATTTGAAGCAGGTGTTGTCTTGCATGACGTCACAGTCTGTTGCTGTGTTTTTCAAAATCTGTAGGAAGAGGCTGGGCAGTCCAGGAAGCCTCTGAACTTGTCATTGTCCCTTGGGCAGCAGAAGTTATACATGAATATGAGAAACTGAGAATATGAGAAAGACAACACACAACAGTACCAAATTAACTTTGTATTTGTATTCCTGTTTTCAAGAGTAAAAATCAGAAATGAATTAATTTTCAAGAGCTGCTAATGTATCATTTTTTCGATAACATAATAAAGCAAATTGTGTATGGAATGTATTTTATATGTCATAGATATAAATTTATTTTCCAGGTTCCACATAGATTTTAAATGTCATAGCATCAGAATAATAATTTTATAAAATTAACATACCACTTAATATTATATTCATGTTTATTTTAAAGTTTTAGAAGTATTTATAGAAGCTGAAGAGTAGCGGCATAATTTGTATGCTTCTTTGCTTGCAAAAATAACTGTATTCAGCTGGATGAATAATGAAAGGATGAAATACACTGTATCATCATGATTTTACTGTAGTCATGTTTTATTAATCGAACTTATCACTTTGCCAAGTTTCTTTAAAACTGTGTTCTGACATTATATTAAGGATATTAAAACACAGGAGAGGAAGCGAGAAAGTCAGGTACATGTGTCAGTAGGAGGTCTGGATCTCATCATTGTAGATTTTTTTTTAAATTTTGATATTTTAGGTAAGCTGATCTTAGAAAACTTTTTGAGGCATCCAAACAAAATAAGCACCATTACATGGTAGCAAAAAATCATCAGCAGCTCTGCTTTGTACATATTAAGTGTTATCTAAGCCAGGTACTCTGAAGTCACATCCAAGGCATATCACATTTGGCACCCCAGTTTACCAGGTAGTATATTTGGTTATGAATGGGGTAAATGGTACTTCCCAAGCCCCAGCTTGACAGTGCTTTTTCTGGGCTTGAGGTTTCTCAGGGGCTTCTGAAGTGTGCGTAGGAGTCATTTCTCATGGCCAAAACGCTGAAGGTGGCCTCACTACTCTCCTGCCACGCCGTGGGCTGTCACTCCCCTGTCACACCGTGGGCTCACTATGCCAGCGCTAGGGCAGAGGGATCCTCCTTCTGGGTCTGGGAAGAGATGGGAACCTGAAGGGAGGTGGGTCTGGCCAGGCTGTGGATCTGCACCACTGCTGCCAGAGGTGAAGCAGCCAAGGGTGATGGTTTTGGACCAGCAAAGGAGAAATGAATACGGGGATCCTGCTTCTTCTTTTGTGGTGTTAACACCAGGAGATAGCCGTTTGTTTCTGACTCCCGCTCCTTTCTGTTCACGTACAGCCAAGGGCAGGTCTGGGTGTTCTTGGCTGCCACCATGTGACCCTGCCTGAGCAAACACGCTTGGGTTGCCAGCTGTGATTGCACAGTCCTTGTGGGGGAAAGCATGTTTCCTCTGGGATTCAATATCCCCTTGGAGAAGTAAGATGAAAGTCCTGGTTTAAAAAGGAAAACACACTGTGCTTCCATCCTGTGCCATGCTCTTTCGGTGCCTTCCACCAAAAGGCTTGTCCAGCTTCCCATCATCTCCATTTGCAGATATTACCACCTGTACAGAGCATGGGGAAGTGGACAGGAGTACAGGCCAAGGGAAGGAAAGGCAATGTTGCCTCTTAATGGGACAGGAACAGAGGGAGCGGAGCAGAGATTGGAAAACAAACCTAGAAAAGGGAAAATATTTGTCTTCTTATAGTTCAACGTTTGGCACCTCATCTTGCTATAAATCCTGAGGCTCAAGATACTTTCCTAAAACACATTCTCCTCTTTGCCTCTTGAACAGAGAAACTTCTGCCAGACCCTGCAAGCCTGACTGAGGGCATTAGGGAGCATTGATTACCTGTATGTTAAGAGAGTCTCAACTCCAGGGTCTCAAATTCACCTTTCCCTGCATTGTGGCATCCTCAAAGACTGTTAACTCAAGTTCAGTATCACCTTTCTGGAAAACCTGCCTTCTTCCTTCCCTCCCAATGGCATTAATCTCAGTGATCCCTGAGAATCACTGCGGGCATCCTGGCATGTCTGCCTTCAGTTAAGCTTGTCACAAAGCAAAGCACAACGTTTTTTATTGAGATAAAAATGACTGTGTAAAAAAAGACATTGAAAATATAAATAACCTACACATTTGTCAAGCTTACCAGGAATTCTATTCAACAGAGGGTGTTGGGAGACGCAAGGGTTGAGTTTACTTATACCTTGTTCCAGACGAGGTCCCTCATATTTCTTCGTACAGTTTGACCTGTCTTGCCAGACATCCAGCAATAACTAAAATGGTTATGACAGGTTCTCTCAAAAGGCAAACTTCCCCATGGCCAAGTATCTGTATAGCCAGAAGCAGAAGCACATAGGTCTTGTTATAGCCCTTCAGTGATAGTGGGCACACTTGTAGCCACAGCATCTGCTGAACATTGGCTGTCGAACTCCTGGGGGAGCTCCTCATGGGTGCTGTGAGCAGGTCAGCAAGTGCTGTGTCACTGCCTGGGTGCAAACTATTGTTCCTATGGTGTTTTTCAATGGACTGGCAGGGAAAGGCAAGCTGCCTTGGCAGGGTATAAATTCCTCTGTCCATATACCAGCTCTCCAGCAGATGCTGAGTGCAAGAGATAAAGCTCCTCGTGCCAGTTACCCTCATCCTGCTCCTTTCCCTCTGTGCCCCTGGCACAGGGACACATGAATACACCTCTGTCCTCACTGTGCCCAATGGAGGCCACTGGGGCAAGTGGGGAGTTCGCAATTTTGTCGTTATGGCTATGCCAATGGATTTGTGCTGAAGGTAAAATTCTCCCTATTTCCCACTATCTCCTGTCCTTGCACTCTGGTCTACAGCTCTCTACCTCCCAGGAGGGTCTTCTCCAGAGTCTAAGGACTTTCTGCAGAGCTTTTCCTCTTCCTGAGTATGGTAGTCTGTACATAAAACTATGAGTCTGATGGAAAATTTAACCTAGAAAATCTTGCCACTGTAGTTACACCAGTAAAGAAAAATATTATATTTTTTTTCTTTTAGGACAAGAAATCTGCCATTAGATACAGCAAACCAGAGTTACTTCCAGAATTGTTTTGCTCTTAATCTGGATAGAGGTGTGCTGGCAGATACGTGGTCAGCATGTGGCTGATGTTTCTGGAAGAAGCCCGTCAGTGCTGAAATCTGCTGCTGGAGTCAAGGAGAGAGGCAGCCTCCTCCAGTGTCTCCCCCGGGACTCAGAGTCTCTGGCTTACATTTTGGGTCAGAAATAGTTAGAAAACATGAAGAAGAACATATTACAAGGGCTGTGTTGGTACGTTGCTGTTTCCCAGTGACAGACATCTTTTACCATGTGCTTCCCAAGATATTTTCTCTTTCTTATTACAGAAAGGAGTTGTGACTGTTTATGACTGGCACTTAAAAGACTTTTCCTGGGTCTTCTTCCCTTTCCTTTACCTCTGTCCCTGTGTAACTTCTACTGCAGGTGGAGCCCTCCCAGTTTGGAATTGATGACACAGCTCTGCATGGCATACACCTGCATTGTCAAGATGACTCAGTCATTGAGTCCTTGGTGGGGGTGTAAGTAACACTGTGGTTTCTCCTCTGTTTGTCATGTACCAGCTCACAAAATATCCATAGGTGTCACCATTTGCAGGGGTTTCTTCTCTGACTTGCTTTGTCTGCAAAGTGCTATAGTATAAAGTAAATTAAAACAGGTCGTTGGGGGCTTTGTTCATTCTTTTTTAGGGTAATTAAACATGGTTACTCCACATTACCACCTGTTTGCTCTTGAAATTTCTGCAGGGCACTGTGAACACCCAAAGAATAGTCCTAGGGATAGAGTCCTTTGGAAATCTGCAACACATGGGACAAATGTGAGGAAAAGGGTTTCTAACCATGCATTTAGAAACTGTTTGGGTGAAGCCATGACCCTGCTGCAGTGAACAGCACTGCACTTCCAGATGGCAGAGTGTCTGCTCTCGCCCCTGCCTAGTGCGTACTTATCAGACAGGTCAGGGATACATCATAAAACACATGCCCAGGCTGTTCTTGAAGTTTCCACCAGAACCATAACTATCCAATCTCGTACTTCCTGGTGTTTTTCTGATGAGATACCAATAAAGAGAAAAATACACCCTTGGAAGGAAAGGAAAAAAAAAAGGAGAAGGTAAGGGCCCCCAGACTGTGGCAGGATGTGCTGGTCACTGCTATGAGCAAGGAAGTGTTAATGTTCAGGGCAGCATAACAAGGAGAAGGAGCAATTCCCAGAAGTTTGCAGAGCTCAGAGTTCAGACATTCCTCTGTCTGCTTTTAATCAGGTGGGGTACCTGGACCAGCTTCCAAATTTGCCCTGGAGGCTACTTGATCTCCTTCTCACTGAGAACGGAGAAGTCCCAAGGAGGAGGTGATGACACAGCAGCAAACAATGTCCGGTTCAGATGCTCAGATGCAACTGTGTTAGTAGGTGGTGGACTACTGTGGGGTAGATTTGGCCCATGGAGAAAAAGCTGCACTATATGTGGTCTCCAGACCAAGGTAGAGCCTCCACAGGGGCTTCAGGATGACACTGCGCTCAACAATGTGAAGTTGTTCTGCTGTAAATGAGCACATTCCGCCTTCATCACTGCCTACACATCCCTTATCCCACAGCAAATGAAACATCAGTAAAGCTTGGCTCTAGCTTTATACTATGACATGCCTGTGATGTTTTGACTGCTTGCGTCTTGCCAATGCCTTAGATAATGACGTCTTTTACAGCTACCACTACGTTAGCATAGTTACCAAAGTGTATTATGTTCACATGAATCATCACATCATGCAACTGCTGGTATTTGACTGAAAATTCCCAGTCTCTGACAATTGCTTAGAGCTGAGGAAAAGACTTCTCAACTGTTTTTTTCTCTGACTGGTGAGTTTTTTTCAGGTTTGATCTGCCCATTTTCCCCTAGTTTGAAAGAATGTTTGACCTGTTGACATGACAAGCAGGGAGGAATGGATATCAGTTTGAGTCTACTTGAGGTTTCTTACCAAAAAGAAAGTGACCAGTGAAAGCTAAATGGGGTGAAACGGAAATCTGGGTGTGATCATGACAAGCATCAAAGGTTTGGTATCATAGCCCACTCCTAACTTTGATTGCCTCAAGACTTATCCATGTTTTTTACAAGCAACCTGTTGGCTCATACCTGAGTTCTTGCCTTAGGAAACATGGTTAGAAAGTGTGCTTACACTGAGTGTTCATCTAAGTGTGGCTATGGTGCCACCTGGGTGGGCTGTAGCTCCCCAAACCTTCCTTGTTGCTGCTTCGTAGTGTGCTCCACTGGCTCACCTAGCTGTTAATGCAAAACTCATTTTCATGGGACTTGTTTTTCCTTTGTTGCTTCTGGGCTTCATCCTCTAAATAGAATGGGGAGAATACAAGCTAAAAATAAACTCTATGTAATTCATCCATTTTTTATGCTCCAATTTGCTGGATAAGCTTGAAGTTATTACCTTGCCTTGTTATGCTAGATGTAAAGAATATACTCTCCATTTGAGGAAAAACCATGCCTGGAGATCATTATTTTGCCCCGTGTCTGAGCCACTGGGCCTCTCTGGCAAGAGTTCAGGAAGACTTATTGCCTCTCTGAACACCTTTTAGGAAGTCTAGCTGTTGCTATTCCCTCAAAGCAATGCATTATGCGTCTTTGTGTACTTGAAACAAAGCAGGGGCATGGTGGTGTCATTCTCTAGGTGACTGGTTGGGCTGTGGGGGTGTTGTGTCCAGGACCACAGCCATGTGGAGCAGCACAGACCTGATGGATGTAGGTTCCTTCTGCCAGTTCACATCCTCTGCTTAGCACACACACAGCAGCCATCACCAATCTGGTTCTTCACCCATGTGAAATTTTCTTCCTGTCACCTCAAAAAATACTCGAATAATAACTGCATTTTCTTTTAAGAGAAATGGAATATAGCAGGCAAAAGAACAGAACAAACATGATATGTACTTCGTTTAAAAGGATTTTGATAAAATTCAGGGGTTTGCTTTTGAGTAGATCACTGGTCTGTCCAACTCTGTTTATTGTCACTGGTGGCAGTGCTCAATATCTAATGCTTCCTGCAATAAAAAGTTTCTCTGAGTTAGGGAAGTGATGAGTGTGAATTTTATTGGCAAAGCCAAAAGCAGTCATTGGATGTTTGGTGCTTGGTAACGCTCTCCAATGCTGGCCTTTGGAGCACACAGCAATTTCTCATGATGCCTGTGTCATTTTTCCTCCCAGGCCCCATTTTTGACCACACAGGAATTTTTCCAAGTGGTGGGAGATGAGTGGAGAAGCCAGCCATACAGAACTCAGGACTGATTGCATCTACTACTACCAGGTGGAGAACAAAACATTTCTCTTGGCTCTGTCTGTACTGCACAAGGTATTGCTTCCTGTCTTCCTGCTGAAGCACAGCTGGAATAAACTGATGCATCTCCAATGACATCATTCAAAGTTACTTGAAGTGAAGCACTTACCAAAGCCTCAGTGGTGCAAGAAGAAATCTTAGAGAGATTCCTGTATTTGAATGATTTTTTTTTAAATTAATATGAAACTTTCCAGCCAGACCTTCTTCTGGAAATTTGTATAGCTCTGATTTATTTAATCTCAGGATCTGATTTATTTCTTCACCTTTTAAGGTTGTTGGTTTTTTTTGTAATTTGGTATTTTTTTAAGTGCTTTCTGTCCTCCTTGTGACAGCAGACATTTTAAACATGCAACTGTTTTTTTAAAGAAATGTTTATTTTGCAGAACCAGCCCAGTCGGCACTTGAAGTACAAGGGATTATTAGTTTCAAGGAAGCATTTTGTAATTTCCATCTCTGGAGAAAAATACTTATTTTTCATATATTCAGCTCTCTGTAAACATTCAAATCTCTCAGCTCTAGTACTTAGTAGCAAAAGAAAAAAAAAACAACCCTGAAGTAGCAACCTTTTTCTAACCAGCTGAACTAAACTAAATTAAAACTAAATTCTGTTGCTATCACAGTTAACTGGGCTTAATAGCAGGAGCAGGGAGGTGATCGTGCCCCTGTACTGGGCACTGGTGAGGCCGCACCTTGAATATTGAGTTCAGTTTTGGGCCCCTCGCTACAAGAAGGACATCGAGGTGCTGGAGCGTGTCCAGAGAAGGGCAATGAAGCTGGTGAAGGGTCTGGAGAGCTGGTCTTTGAGGAGAGGTTGAAGGAACTGGGGCTGTTTAGCCTGGAGAAGGGGAGGCTGAGGGGAGACCTTATTGCTCTCTTACAACTACCTGAAAGCAGGTTGTAGTGAGGTGGGTGTTGGTCTCTTCTCCCAAGTTACTAGCCATAGGATGAGAGGAAAATGCTTCAAGCTGCATCAGGGGAGGTTTAGATTGGATATTAGGAAAAATATCTTCACTGAAAGAGTGGTCAGGCATTGGAACAGGCTGCTCAGAGAGGTGGTGGAGTCACCATCCCTGGAGGTATTTAAAAGAGGTGTAGACGTGGCACTTCAGGGCATGGTTTAGGAAGCATAGTAGTATTGGGTTGATGGTTGGACTTGATGATCCTAGAGGTCTTTTCCAACCTTAATGATTCTACAATTCTATGATTCTATGACATAGAATCTAACCTTCTAAACTGACTGTGTTTTCAAACCCCACATACAGGCATATCTTAATTTATATCTAGTTGCTTGATTTCCATTTTCTTGTGAGATAGGGATTGTTTCAGCTTGCAAATTGACCATCCAGTATAATTAGTGAGGTGATATTTGAAGAATTAAAAATAAAAATAGCTGCACTGATCTAAACCAAACAGGCTTCATTCAATGAAGGTGAACAGGAATCGTGGTGACATTAGCTGCATCATCTTCCAAAACCTGGGGAAACCCTTTGCAGAGGCAGCTCCATGCCCTTCACAAAAGTCTTAGAGGGCCAACTACTGTTCATCTTCCACCAGAGCAAGTAGCACAAGCAAAAATCGTCAGGTATTTTATGTTACAATACTGTATGATCAGTGTTGCCAGCAAATGTGGCAACATGACATTTCAAGTGCTTTTTGTCTCAGCATATGAGTAAGTTGTGTGCCTTGGAAAGATATGCCATGTGAATCTAAGCTGTGTGTGCAGCCAGTTCTGTGTGGGGAAAGAAGTCTGGTAGTTTCTCTGTTCTCCATGTAGAGCTGGTTTCTAAGAGAGTTAATTATTGGAATGTCTGTTATCGCTGAGCTGAAGTGTCTAAAAGAAGGAATTACTTTCTTTTTGAGTGACTTATTCAAGCAGTGCCTGATTTATGTGTATGCATGTGTATATGTAGACAACTGAGAAACTTGAACTTTGTATGTCATATTTCTTCTCCAGAGGGTAGGCCAAGCTGCAAGACTCTGAACATCTGCTGCTTCTCTGCAAATGAATGATTCAGTTAGATTTTGAGGTTGCACTGGGGGAAGAATTATTCACATCATCAGCGAGACTGATTTTTTATGCTTCCCTGTTGCACCAGGTGTAACATAGCTTCGTATAGGTGTGTGAATAGACAGTCCAAATGAGAGCTGTTTCAAGAAATGTTTGGAAAACAGAATACCGCCTCCTCTTCACACACTTTTGTATTTATCAGCAACTTCAAAATCAAATGGGGATGTCATATGAATACTGATGGAATACTTCCAGCTGGGCCTCCTTTGATGGTCCGTTTGCAAGACATGGGTCATATACAGAAAAGATGGAGTGGGACTAATATTTAGAAGCTCGAGCTGATCAGGTCTCAGCCGTTTACCATACTCAGGGTGAAGGAATCAAACTTTTTCAACTGAAACGAAGGTATAAAAACATCACTAAAGTGTGCTGGAACTGATGTGGTTGAAACAGTGCATATCTGGAAACTGTGAGTAGCTACATCTGCATGACTTCAAAAAGTCACTGTGTGCCCCTGGCACATCTAGGAATCAGGAACATGTTGTCAACGAACTGCCAGCTAGTTCCTGTGGGACAACAATGGGACCAGAGGCAACACCAATGACCAAGCAAGAATTATCCCTGCATTTACTGATAATGTGGCAATTTTGGTGCTGGAGTATGAGTAGGCTTGGGGAAGGCAAAGAGGTGGTTTCCATCCATCCATGCACATGTGGTACAGCTGTCAGGGAGACCAGCAGAAGCAGTGGGTCTGGAGCTTCCAGAAGTGATTTTTAAAAGCCAATCCTACTGAATAAGACTGAATCAGATCTAGAACAAACCTGCTGTTAGTGGTGCTCCAGTGAACCAAGATTTGAGACTGCTTCTAGAAAGCTGACCTCAGAAATCTTAGCCTTTATTGTTGCAAAATAAATATTCCATCCACCACAGGTGTTCTGAAGCTTAGATTATTAGTTTTTGTGAGATGCAGAGAAAACATCTGATGATGGTTTAGCTGCTTACGTTTGTTAATGTTATACACAAAGGGGATGTGCACCATGGAGCTCATGCTCAATCTGTCACAGTTACTTTTGCTAGACCTTAAAGCCAACCTGAATTAACTAGTGTGACTTCCAGTGAGGAAACAACAGAAAACACCTGTTTTAGAATTTTCTGAGTATAATTACTTGGAAATGTTTCTACAAAATGTGAGCAGCAGATAATATTAACCTATGGGTCATGAAAATTAAAACAGCAGGGCTTTGGAGAGGTGATTCATGAAGGATTGAATTCTGGCTTCCATCTTGCCCTGCAGCACTGAACCTTGGGTATGCCCTTGTCCCACAGGACTGCATATCTGTGGTATTGTGCTTGAATCCTAACTTTTTGTCTGAGAAGCTGTTGCATGTTTTTTGCCTGCCTGCTTTGTCTCCATCTCTGTAGAAATTGAGCCTACCTGAGGCAGTCCAGGCTGTAGCCAGTGATGGTAGAAACTATTGTCTTGGCAGGAAGATGGGGCAGAAGGTACCTCCCTGGCTCAATGAAAGCTGGGGGGAATGAATGAGCTGTCTGGCTGGTGTATAGAAACCACATTTCACTTGAGCAGATAATGTAGAAATTTTCTTAGAGACTTTCTCTTTTGGTGCATGTTTCCTGCGCTTTCCATATCCTACCAGAGCAAAACTTGTTAGACCTCTATCACCTCATAACACCTTGAAACACAGATTGACTCCGTATAGCTTGCTAAGGTTTACTGGCTTCTGCAACAGTTCAGCTAGTTGGATGATATTTGGCTGCACCAACAACTGTGCCTCTCCAGCAAAGTGTAATAACTATTTCTTTTTAATCACTCAAAAACAGTTCAATGTCAGTGATGGAGTAGTATTTTGGTGCATTTCTAAATGAACATAAACCATCAATGGCCTCTTTAGTGGCTGTGGGGCCGAGAAAACAGGTGAAGGTGCTGCAAGAACATTTGCATGAGCTTATTAAGTCAGTCTGTGGGAAAGAATGTTTTCAGAGGGAACATGACAGTGTGAGAAATTAGGTTACTGCATGAGCCTTTCCAGGATCAGGCCCTGAACAGGTCTGAGATATCCCCTTTGTGTTTCTGCTGATCTCTTTCCCAGGGGGAGCAATCTGCAGCTGTTTTGTGAATGACTTAGAAGTGCATTGACAAAAATGTGTGTGACTGGCATTGTTAAAATGCAGAAGGGGCCACTCATACCCTAAAGGGCAATGTCTCTCCAAGCTATCAAAAAATGTTTTAACTTGTTGCACTTTTTCAAGTAGTAGGAGTAGATTAAAAAATTAATCCTCCAGTTTGATGTTGTGTCTAGAATACTTTTCAATGCTTGCTGCAGCGATTTCTTTTCATGTCAGTGAACTTTTTATGGTGAGATAACCAGAATCAATTTAGAAAGCAACTTTCCTTCTCATCTTTTGTCAATATTGTGATTATCAAATAAGATCAGCTTTATTATTTCTAGTTTATTGCTATAGCATCCACAATATGGCTGGGAGTGCTGTCAGTTGGAAAACATAAAATATGTTCTAGAAGTTGATTTGAACATCTTTTCTGAGGAGCAAATAAAAAATAAATTCTGACTCCTGCCAGCTATGGTATTTGTGCTTCACTGCAACAGCAACTTCTGTGTGCTTACTGGGAAAGGCAGTGTCAAGGGGCCAAAGGTTTTAATTTCAAAGGAGAGTTTCATCTCAAGAAAGGTAGTAACTAAGTGAAGAAAATACCACTTGTATTTCTGGGTGTTTGCAAACAAACAGCTGGGAACACTTTGGTGTTTTATGAAAAAACATAACTGTGTTTCTCCTCTGGGTCACGCTGGAGTCAGTGAAGTTACACATGTATAAAATAGGGTGTAAGTGAGAAAGACATAAACTTAGGAAATCATTACTGTATGATCTACCTGACAAAAAATTTCCTTTCAAGCCTAGCCAAATGACTGCAACTTTCCATGTGAGATTATAACACCTATGCTACAGTGCTAAGTAGTTATCCAGCAGTACCTGCTGAGTCTCGCTCCTATTAGAGGTGTAAGAAATCCACTGGTGTCATCCCAGACTTTAAAACCCAGTTGGAAGTTTATCAATGAGTTATCTCAGAGGTGGCTCACCTTGAATGAGATACAGTGACACACTCTTTCTTGTTAATCAGGCTTTTATAAAAGAGTTATGGTTTCCATAGAAACATAACTAAATCTTTCCTCCAGCATAATCCCAAAGGACTTTCACAGACCTGGAAAATACGCAGTGAACAGTCAAATCATTTTTTATGCTGACAAAAAGAATGCCACAGTTGTCACCCAGTCAAGTTTCTCATGTGGGGCAAAATAAGTTTAAATCCCACATCACAGAATTGCCTTGCGGCATTCAGCCATTTTCTGGCATGCCATTTCCCTGAAAGTTCAGTTTTATAAACCTCTAATGAAAATTTACAGAACTGCGTAAGCTACAGATGGGAAAGCCCTTACTCCTTTGTCTTCCCAAAGCACATTGGTGAGTGCAAAACCCATGGGAAGAGAAACAATAATTATGCCTATGATCTCTTTCCCAGGTCTATATTGTTTCCAGTGGTGCATTTTCTAGTGTTCTTCAAGTTGAGTTTTGGATGTTTCCCTTAACTGTTGGGCCTCCCACCACATAACAGGGATTTGCCAGGCAGAAATATTTCCCCAGACAGTCAGTCTACAGTGTCCTCTTCTGTAATTTCACCCCACTTCTCTTAGCAGTTTAGAACTCTCTTCTCTTTTCGAGGTCATGGCTGAAGATATTTCCTGATATTGCTCTACAACAGAGATGAGGCTGACCGTAATAATTCTTTAGTATTTTGTGGGCATTTTAATATTTTCAACTAAGAGACAGTCAGGCAATAAACTTCATCTTCATTCCTGGGCCCAGTCTGTTAGCTCCTCCTTGGGTGAGTTTTTCCAGCCATCTTTTTTTTTTTTTTTTTTTTTTTTTGTAGTGTTACAGACTTGGATAACATAAAAGAGCTTTTGGACTGTTTGTGGTCTGCATGTTTTGTTCAGTGCTGAGGTGTGTTGTTTCATGCCAGCTGAATAGCCAAAAGAAAGAAAACAAAAAATGTTCAAGGTCTTTATCATTTTTCTGCTCCCCTAGCTCATTTTTAATCTATGTGATACCAAGGTATTGGGAGAGGTCCTTTATAAACTGTTTCCTACCTCTTTACCCCACCCCACCCCCCAGTTAGTTTTTCTGTCTCCTGCTTTATGCCACTACAAAGTTAAAGGAAGTTCTTATATCATTTTCCCTGGCATTGCTAATGCAGTGAGCAGAAGACATTCTGGATGGTTAACTGAAAACTTTTTACACCTTTTTTTCCCTCACCATTGGTGAGAACACTAGTGATCCCATCTAAACAGATTTGAATTAATGTTTAGGGTAAGATTTCCTGCGTTACTGTTGCTGGATGCATTAACAAGGATTTCTGTACTTTGAAGCTGATTTAGCAAGGCGGTTTGACTGAACTTCGAGATCCTGAGCCATTTTTCATGAAGCCTTCCCCCTCTTCTTATACTTCTGTGTGTTTTCAGTTGAGCCCCTGCATATTCAGTTACTAATCTGTCATGAGAAGGCTTCAGATTCAGAGTTCATATCCAACAGAGTTTTCACAGATGGTCTGCAAATGTGTAAGGCCAGGAAATGTTGAGCTTGATGCTGTCTGTAGCAAGAAGCAGGTAGCAACTTTCCTTGCTCAGGCAAATGCCACCCTATGGGTAAAACCTGGGTTAAAAACAGGGAAATCCCACAGCATAAAATACCGAAGAAAAAAAAATTTAAATGCTGTGTATAAGAATAATGAATTTTAGAAAACAAATCAGGCTGTGCAGTGGGACCCTTGACCTGTTTCCCAGGTCCCTGCAGTGGTCAAGGTGTTGTGTTGGTGCAGAGCCCCAAGGTGGACTGTGAGTCTGTGTTGCACCAGAAGGATCTCCAGGAATACGTCATTCTGGGTTTGTGCACTCAGACCAGGGAATGTGCTCACTGGAGACTGCATCGTCCCTTCACTCACCCTTTTGGAGGCTCATGGGAGGCCCCTGGAGGAAGAATTTCCTATCCCATGAGATGTGATTAAGGCAAACAGAAGTGAGATGGTTGTGCACTGTTTTAAAATCCATTCATAGAATCATAGACTCGTTAAGGTTGGAAAAGACCCTCAAGATCATCGAGTCCAACCGCTAACCTATCACTGCCAAGTCCACCACTAAGCCATATCCTCAAGCACCATGTCTACCCCTCTTTTAAATACCTCCAGGTGTGGAGACTCAACCACCTCCCTGGGCAGCCTGCACCACTGACAACCCTTTTGGTGAAGTTTTTCCTAATGTCCAATCTAAACTTCCCCTGGCGCAGCTTGAGGCCATTTCCTCTCATCCTATCGCTTGTTACTAGGGAGAAGAGACTGACCCCCGCCTCGCTACAACCTCCTTTCAGGTAGTTGTAGAGAGCGATAAGGTCTCCCCTCAGCCTCCTCTTCTCCAGGCTAAACAACCCCAGCTCCCTCAGCCACTCCTCATAAGACTTGTTCTCCAGACCCTTCACCAACTTCGTTGCCCTTCTCTGGACACGCTCCAGCACCTCGATGTCCTTCTTGTAGCGAGGGGCCCAAGACTGAACACAGTACTTGAGGTGCGGCCTCACCAGTGCCGATCGGGTACAGGGGCACGATCACCTCCCTGCTCCTGCTGGCTGCACTATTCCCGATACACGCCAGGATGCGATTGGCCTTCTTGGCCACCTGAGCACACTGCTGGCTCATGTTCAGCCGGCTGTCAACCAACACCCCCAGGTCCTTTTCCTCCAGGCACCTCTCCAGCCACTCCTCCCCAAGCCTGTAGCGTTGAATGGGGTTGTTGTGACCCCAGTGCAGGGCCCAGCACTTGGCCTTGTTAAACCTCATACCATTGGCTCTGGCCCAATGATCCAGCCTGTGCAGGTCCCTCTGTAGGGCCTTCCTGCCCTCCAGCAGATTGACACTTCCACCCAGCTTGGTGTCACCTGCAAACTTACTGAGGGTGCACTCAATCCCCTCATCCAGATCATGAAGGAAGATATTGAACAGGACCAGACCCAGCACTGAGCCGTGGGGAACACCAGTTGTGACCGGCCGCCAGCTGGATTTGACTCCATTCACCACCGCTCTCTGGGCTCGGCCGTCCAGCCAGTTTTTAACCCAGCACGAAGTGCACTTGTCCAAGCCGTGAGCAGCCCTCTTCTCCAGGAGAATGCTGTGGGAGACAGTGTCAAAGGCCTTACTAAAGTCCACGTAGACAATGCCCACAGCCTTCCCCTCATCCACTAAGCAGGTCACCTTATCATAGAAGGAAACCAGGTTAGTGAGGCAGGACCTCCCTTTCATAAACCCCTGCTGGCTGAGCCTGATCCTCTGGTTGTCCCACCCATGCCGCGTAATGGCATTCAAGATGATCTGCTCCATGACCTTCCCTGGCATGGAGGTCAGACTGACAGGCCTGTAGTTCCCCGGTTCTTTGTTCTGACCCTTCTAGTAGAGGGGCATCACATTTGCTAGTTTCCAGTCATCTGGGACCTGCCCGGTTGACCAGGACTGCTGATAAATGATGGAGAGTGGCTTGGTGAGCTCCTCTGCCAGCTCCCTCAGTACCCTTGGGTGGATCCCACCCGGCCCCATGGTCTGGTGAACATCCAGGTGAAGAAGCAGGTTGGTGCTCCTTTTCAGCTGGGTTCTGTTTCTCATAGGAGATATATCCAGGTACTCCTGTTGGGTGGAAATTCTGGCAATATTGAGGTACTTTCTGCCGGCTCTAACAGAGTCTGCTAGAAACTGAGTATTCTTTCATTGGTGAAGCCAGCTACAGTTCTTCCAAACCCCCAAGTGTAAAAACCCCTTCCAGCCATCTGCAGTACATTGAAGAGATACTTGATGATTGTCTCCGTCAGGTGTTTTTTTTTACATTGGTAGATCTGTGGCCACATTGAGAGCCAGTGGTGATGTTAGCACGGGGATGCAGTGGAGGCTGGAGCAGAAAAGCCCAAGGCTGCAGGAGCTCAAAGGGGTGAGTGCGCTGTGTGGGAGCAGTGCCTCATCCTGCAAGGGCAGGAGCAGGGTCTGATCAGAGTAAGGTGATCAATAAGGAAAATACAAAATGGAGAGGAGGTGGGAAGGGACTGCATTCATGCAGAAGCTGCATTCATGTAAGTGCATTTTCAGTCTAGCTGCCTTGCATGAAGGGATGGCTGCCATGGTGGTAGGGTTCTGTGAGGTGCTGTTTGCTGTGGCTGGATCCTGAGACTGCTGGTGCAGGCATAGTCATGGTGAAGGCACTTGAAAAGCCTTTTTGTGTCTACTGAGATAGATATTTGGGACAACTCACCATCTCTAAGCGGAGTGTCCTCCATTTTCATGGACTGTGTTCCTGATGCACTGATCATTTCTGTGCTATAAGTTGTCATCCCTATTGCCCTCCAATTTCATTCAAGGGGAGGGAAACATTCTTTGACTTTCAGTCAAATACTTTGATTTCTGATATCTCAAGTAAGTCGTTTCTGCCACGGTCCGCACTGACTTCAGTCTCTTCTCTTGGTGCTCAAATTCCATTTGGTGGCTCCTGGCTCAGTCTCCTGTTCAGTCACCAGACCTGCACAATAATCTGTTGGAGGAAGCAGCCCATTTTTCTCAGTCACCTTGTGTGGATCATTGTATCATTGTTAGTCTAGAGGTTTAAGGTATTTTCAGCTGTGAGCAGGAGCACTACTTTGACCAGGTGCTCAGGCCTGCTAGGGGTCTGTAATAAGATATGAGCATCTTTTTATTTGAAATCAGGCTTTTTTTATTCATTGCAGTGAGAAGAGCATTTAACTGATACAGCATTAGGCTGTGGCTCTACTTTTCTGAATGCGCATAAGCAGACCAGGTACAGGGCTGCTCCCATTACTGCTATGTCCCTGTAACAGTGCCTAGGGAACACAAACTATTTGCCGTGTTGGTATTTTGGATACAATAAGTGCAATTAGTTGTGTCTTAGGTACAATAAATGCCACATGAGGTAGTTGCTGCTTCACAGAGGCTGCAGTGCAGGTGGGCACCAGGGGGCCCATTAATGGCTGGGTGGGCCAGGGAAGGAGGATTTCAGTGCTTCAAGGAATGGGAGCTTTGGACTGCAATGAGAAACACAGTGTGAGTGTGGCGATTGCCTAAATAAAACCTGGTGTCCTCATTCAATGAAAGGATGACTTGTCTATTTATAGCGAGGCCTCACAATGGACTTCAAGTGCCATGAAAACCTCAGAGTGCCCATAACATTTTATCATAATGACTGAACTCTATCTGCCATCAAAGAATGCCTTATTATCCTGCAAAAGTTTGCTCTTCTGCTTATTGTACTTATGGAAAAAAAAACAACAAGCCTGTGTATTTTACCTTAACTTCTCCTTATTTAGTTTCCTTCTACTACTTCTTGTCATGAGGCTCTGCATAACTCTTGTTTCTGAGACTACAAATTGTTTTCTGTGTATATCGTTACCTTGCAGGTATATGCAGTCTGCTGTAATTGTTCCTTTTATTGCTAATATAAATTTAACTCCTTCTGTGCTTATATGATTTATTACTCTGTATATAAAGCCATAAGAGCTATGTGGACTTGATTTCTTTTGACTTTGAATTTTAAAAATTTTTACAATATTTTAAACAGTATTTTAAGGAACTCTAAAGCACACAAACTAACCTCAGTTCATGCATGCAAAAATTTCATTATACCTATCAATACCAGTCTAGAGGAGCTGGAGGTATGATCCTGTGAATTCAGAAGTTATTCCCATTCTGAATGGACTGGCTTATAAAAGCTGAGCCTGGAAATAAGCATTTCTTTGTGGAATGATGGAGAGGGGCCTTTCAAGCAGACAGCCCAGCAGTTCTTAGAAAATATATGGACCAGGCTGAGATGAGGATGGCTTATCAAGGATCTGCATTTAACCCTGCCTACTGTTTTATTCTCTTCAAGAGTGTGAGCAGAGCAAGCTAAAACTCTACAAAATCCAGACAAAACTACTATGATTCATCTAATTAGCACTGTATAAAGTTCCTTTTTTTCTGAAGTTTTAAATATACAATGCTGCTGCAATTCATTTAAGGAACTGAGCATAGGCTTAATGTAGGTGCATGAATAGTCCTGTCACTTTCAACACTTAAAATTAAACATGAGCAGGTGTTTTATTAGAATGAGGCTAAATTTGCTTGCTAGAATTAATTGTTATAAATGACAGATGTCTGAACTGCAGTGCCTTCAGGTGGAATATATCTGAGTGGATATGGACGCCTGTAATCTATAGTCCATGTGCTCATGAGTGGCAATGTCCTTGTCCTCTGCTCCTGTTACAGGAACAGTGCCTGAGATTTAGCAATAACCTAATCCTGTTCTTACTCTGTTTAAAGGGGAAAATGCAGCTCTTCCAGCTTGGTGTTAGGTGACATATTCCAGTCAGAGAGAGAGAAATCTCCCAAGGAGCTGATTTGGGGCTGCTCGTTGTGGATGACCAACGGGTGTTGATGGGAACTGATGGCTTGATTGCAGCACTCCAGACACTGGGTGCTTACTGTGCATGCCATCACTGCCACAAAACAGATGGTCTAGTTCACAGCGAGGAGCCAGGTGGGTATCAGAGCCGGACACAAATCTCCCAGACTCTGCATACAGCTCCACTTCACATGAAAGCATGACGCAGTTGTCAGCTCTCATTACTTCCCTGTGAGAGAACTTGCTTTACCAGCCGGGCTGAAGCCAGACTGGCTGGTGGAGACCCAAGGAGTGGCAGCTGCTCTGGGTACCCTCTGCTTCCACGGGGAAAATCCCTCCCCTCTTCGCAGGCTGTCCCACACCCTTTCCTTGCGGCAGAACAGAGGGGCAGGGAGAAGGGCTGTCCCTTATGTTCTCATGGCACAGGGAGAGAAGGAGAGGGGTGAGCAGTCCTTGTTAGAGCTGCCCTCCTTCATCTCCGGGGTGACACCCATCCCATCAGGAGGACTGAGCTGCAGCTTTAAGTTGCTGCAGAAATCAACAGGGGAGTTAGCTTGAGAGGGAACATGGACTCTGTTTTGAAGGTAAACCAGATGGAAAAGCAGCTGTGAGAAGAGTTATTGTTTCATGTTTCCATGCTTATTTCCAAGTACAAGAGTTACTTCCTTACTCTTTGTTTTTTAATTAATTAATTTTAATTGTGCTTTAAGATACCTGAATGTTACAAAGTCCCAGGCAGGCTGGCAGTTGGTACAGGTTTGCTCTGGGATGGCCAGGGTCCCCTAGGAGCTGGTTGGGATCTTCACAGGGACAATCTACACGACTCTCATGTTCATGCTCCAGCCGATCTGCTGAGCTGCCAGATGAAGGGGCTGATGGAGGAACTGAGCCCACTACACAGTATCAGGTAGGATGAACAGGAAACTGTCCCTTGAGGCAAGACCCCAAGACCCAGATTGCATGGAATAAAGGATGGCAAAGAGCAATCCCTGAGCAGGTGGTGGATGGGGACTTCCATGGTGAGGATAACCGGATGGTTGTAAGCTATTGCAACAGGAGGTAGGCTCCTTCACCACTTGCAGAGGTGCAGGACCTCAACAGGTGAGCCCAGAAGGTTGTGTTGGGGGAGGCATCTGGGCTGGCTGAGCCTGATCCATACTCTGGAGCCAGGAAGCTCTGGGTGGCTGTGGTGGGAAACTCCTTCCTGTGGGTGACAGAGGCACCCTTGGCTTGCCAGGCTAGATGTCTTAGAAGGTTTGCTGCTTTACCAGGGCTGTGATATGGGATGTACTAAAAAGGTTGACAAAACTTATCCAGCCCTCAGACTACTACCCCTTGCTTGCTCATCCACATGGACTCTAGTGATTCTTCTGGGAAGACCTTCAGTATACCAAGAGTGGCTACAGGGCCTTAGTGGTAAGGGTGAAGGCCATGGGGGCCCAGGAGGGGTTCTCCCCAGTCCTGCTGGTGGGTGGGAAAGGCTCAGGTCAAATTAGTGGCATCCTGTGGGTCAAGTTTCTGTTATGCAGCCAGTATCCAAGACAGGGCCTAAGCTCTGATAACTTTCTTTGAGGAATGAGGACACCAGAGGGAAAGACAGGACCCATCTCACAAAGTGGAGCAAGAACTGTACCAGGAAACTTGCTAACCTAGTAAGTAGTGCTTTATATGGGGATACCAGGGGATGGTGACCAAAGCCCAAAGAGAGGTGGGGGAATCCATGTATTTTTCTCCATTTATTCACCTAAGACAATGTTAACTTTGTGCACAGCAAGTTCTTTGGGATAACACACGCTGCAAAGCTGCAAGAGCAGCACAAGCAGGTACAACTCTTCCCAGAGCCACCTGCTAGCAGTGATACAAACTGCTGTGTTCCCAGTTAGCTCCCCTCCCCTGACTCAGCCAGGGTCAGTTGTGTTGAATTCCCTGTTACACTAGGAAGTGAGGGGGCTAAGAAGAGTAGGTAGTCCTGAAATGCATAAAATACTTTTCCCGTTCAGTCTTATTTCCTAAAACATGTAATAGAATGCAGAAAGCTTAGAGACATTTTGCCTTTCCAGTACCTGGGTGAGTACACATGCATCTTACAGCCCTCATGGTTCACACAGTGACTAACAGCTGGGCTGTTGCCTGTGTTGGCACACAGCAATCATCTTGATGACTCAAGGCTCTGAGGGAGAGAGCAAAGAGGGTAGAGGGTGAGTGAGCACATAGATGGCATATCTCAAATGCCAGTGATGGGTAAATCATTCCTTTTCTGTGGGTGCTTAAAAGGACTGCGAATACACTAAGCAGTGCTGCTTTTGTAGATTGCTTGAAGGTGATTCTCAGGGTCTACAGGAGAAGGCAGCAGTCAGCAGAGAGGCACTCAATGCCAAATCAAAAGTTGGTCATAAAAGCAATATTCAGTTCAAGACACAACAATGTGGCAAATAGTCATCTAGGCTACTGGGCTGGTATATAGCTCTGAACAACTCTTTCACAAGACATTGGACTTCTAGGGGCCTTTGTCCTTTAATATCAGCAGAGATTGGACTTCTTCGTGGTTGTTGTTGCTACAAAGAAGGAAAGTGTACATTCTTAGTCCTCTGGAAGTACTCGATTTCTTATGTGTGCCCCAGGGTCTAGGGGTTTTAAGTATGATGGAAAGTGCTGCAGGCAGTGAGGGGTCTGTTTTGATCTCAGTAGTAGGGACAGTGATCTTCCTTTCTAATGAGGATCGAGAATTTCCCTTGTTGCTCCACTCTTTCCACATCTGAAGGTCCTGACACGCACTCCTCACCAGGTCTTGAATGTCTCTGCAGTCCTATGACTTGGGAGAGCTGGTGGCATCACCTCACTTCCAGATGAGATTAAGTGTCATCCAGCTTTGGCTATTTGGCTCAGCCGAAGGATGAGATCTGACTTGCAGCTTACCCTGATTAATAGATTTTTCCTTGAAGGTAGCTCTAAAACTTGAGAGAGTCAGTGGCATTTGCATATTGGTCTGCATGTCTGGTCTTTAGTAAGGATTTAACTGCTGTCTGTGGATGTTTTTGATGCTTTTTTCCTTTCTCTCACATCCAGGAGGTGGCATGGCCTCACAATGATGCTAGAGAAGCACTTTCTTTCTGCTGAGTTCTCTGTTCCTTGTTTAATCTGACTATTTATCCCATATGACAGAGGCTTCTCTTATTTAATGCTGCCTAGCAGAAACTGTGGGGAAGGTCCATAAGGCCATGCCTCTGAGACATACTTTTCATCAGACATCTCACAAAGCCATCCGAGTCCTTGGTTGTGGCCTGCATTTGCCTGTGTTCAGAGGGGATGCTGACAGGCAGTGCAGTTTCACCAAGCTGGTGCATCCCCCTAGGTACAGCAGAGAGCCTGGCTCCCCATATCGCTACCAGTTTGCTCCTGCTCCCGCAACATCACTGCCAGTGTTGCAGTCAAGGACACAGCTTCCAGGGCTAATGGAAACAGGACGCTTGTCATGTTTCTACATAAAATATACTCTGAAATTAAATTACATCATCATATTGCCATTCTTTATTCACCTCATGAAGCTTAGTCCCTCAAAGGACAATTATAAAACAAATTGCAAGTTATAAATACCTATGCAAAAAGAGCTCAGGCTCTCCTTGGGAAGACCTGGGTATCCAAGGATGTTAAACTGTAACTGCCTGTTCACTCCTGTTTTGCCTGTAGGAGGATTCAGCTTTTATGTCATAATTTCCTCCACTGATTTGCTGGATACCATCAAAAAAATTATCTCACTTTTCCCCATAGCCTGTACGTGTTTTTCCTGTATTGGCTGTAGGCTATTTGAGATTGTGATGGTTTCTCACAGTGGGAAGATATATAATGGTGCCTTTGAGACACCTGCAGCTCATGGAGACGTAGCCAGGTTAGCTTCATATTAGTTAAGTCCAGTACTACTAGGAGCAAAGCCACAGCAGCAGGAAGCTCATCAGAATTGACAAACACCACTTCAGAAGCTCATGTCGCCTCAGATGTGCTTCTCCTCAGCCCACTTCCAAAACTTGGCAAATACTTGGCTCTTCAGCCTGTGCCATGCAAGAATATTGACTACTGGAATATTTTGACATGTCAACATCTAGTTGAGCTGAAGCAGACTCAAGCTTGACTAGAAAGCTGCAGGATTCATTTCACATAACCACAGCTGCATAGAAGTTTAGAATAGGATAGAATAGAATAGAATAGAATAGAATAGAATAGTTCAGCTGGAAGGGACCTGCAATGATCATCTATTCCAACTGCAAATGATGCCCAGTCAAAGCCAGGTGTCCAGGTTTCTCCCTCCTTCATCAAGACACTGTTGCATCCATGTGATGGTTCAGTCCCACCACTTTAGACACTGTCTCCTGTGTCAACAGATGGAGCCCAGGCTAGTTACCTGGCTTCCAAGTGCCTACAAATAGCTGAGGAGAATGAAATCCTATGTGTATATTTGTCCCATAGTGTTGTTCTGGCTTCCTTGGAGCTGCCAAGTGTTGCTCCAATTCTAGCAAAAAGCAGTAGCTTTGGTATATGTATGCCAGTTCAGTGTCCATGCCAAAATACTGCTTTCTCTGGGTGAGATATTTGTCAAATTCTGATCTAATGTCAGGATTTCTAATTGTCATTGACATTTTGAATAATCACATAAATTAACTACTCTGAACATGAGTTCAATAGGTGTGAAGCTGCCATTGTGCCGTGGGGGTTGACCCATCATGCACATTCTGGGACAATGTTTTTCTGTGAGTATTTCATCCTTGTGCACTTATTTGTCCCGTCAGTGAGACGGAGTCAATTTTGATTATTATTTTGCAATTGTATTTTATTTTGATACAAAGAGAATTTTATATTGCAGGCCAGATACTTGAAGGTTCTGTTGCTGTTTGCCTATTTTCTTTCCATGGTTATTCCTTCAAGGACAACTGGAGGCAGGTAATATATTGATAGTTATTACAGCAAGAATGAGAGTGATTGCTGTGTGGACAGCTCACCTACAACTGTATTAGATATGGCAAACCTTTTTGTTCTTGCTATGGATATTTTTGTGGCTGTATTTTCTCCAGTGTTTCCTCTGCAATTAATTAGTAAATGACTTGATTTTTAAAAAGCCTAACTCTTCCCTCTGTTGAGCATAAAGGAAAGGAAGATCCTTTTTGTCCTTTGCCAAGACATCAATGGGAATTTTACATAAAGAAATACGTTGGAAAGCTGCCATGGGTTGCAAGGTGATGTAATGCCTAATGTATCAACATGGACCTTTGAATACATCAGTTTCTGCTTTGACTTGCTATATGATCAGGGGCTAATGGCTTTGACTCAGGCCCTTGGTAACGTTCAGGTGCCTACCTTTCACCAACAGAAATGCTATGGAGGAAGCATGTGGGTGCAACAGGCACACCCTTGTGTCAGCTTGCAGTGCTTCTGTCTATCACAGTCTTGGAAGACAGCACCTAGGGGTTGTTTTTGTCAGTAAGTGATTTCTGCACCCATGCAGGCATGGGGTGGGGACAGGGAATGGGGTCTGTCTTGGCAGAGGGTTAGTGCCACTAAGCTAATTGGCTTAAATTAATCAAAGGCAGTTTTCAGACTTTTGGCACTGAAAGTCATAAATGACTGTTGCCTGGCCACCAAAAGCCAGTTGTAATGGCAAAAATTTATATTATTGTCCAGACCTGATTCCCTTTGTTCTTCACTCCTGCTCCCTTTCTTCCCCATCCAGTAGCATGACTGGCATTATGCTAGTTAATTGCTGTCAACAGATTCTCAGGACTGACCTTTAAAACTGATACTTTAGTGTAATGAATGTGAAATGAGTGAGATGGGTAGGTCATATCCCTCAGAGTTGCTAGATGATTTTGACAGGCAACCTGGGAGTCAGGTAACACTTGCTATATTTTTACAACCATGATAGAAATTTTTCTCTCTCTTTCTCTCTTTAACTAAAATTTATGATTTGCTGAATCTGAATGTCCTGTATGACACAGAAACAGACTATATTGATCAGATAACAACCTGCAGTCTGCATGCATGACCACCCCCTTCCCCCTGCCTCACCAAGATGGATGGATAGTCACAGAAAGCACAGACTCCTTTGGATCTGTGTGTGAATTCTGAGCTGGATAATGGGGGTTATAATAGTAAAGTTCTTGAGCTGTTGCATGACTGGGACATATTTTTTTGAGATGATGACCACTGAGATGGGGGTGACACATATCACAGTTGCAGTTTGCGGCATCACTTGCTTTTGCTGGAGCAGACCAGTTGCAGTGACATCCAAATGTTTTCTCCTTTAGCCTTACAAGTAATCCAGAAGCTTTGTAATTATTAACTATAGCTTATTTCTCATTCAGAATAAGAACTGGAATATTATATTCCTTAATAACTGCATTGTATTCCCCTTTATATGTAGAGTCTCAGCAGTGGTTTGATGACTAAGTTCATCTTTGTAGATTTTGCTCTGCAAGGATTCCAACTACATCAAGATTAGTTGCCTGGGAAACCAAATAATGCAATTCAAAATGCAATGTAGCTCAGACTAGTTGCATGCTGCCTGGTATATGCCCAACTTTTTTCTACAGAAGACCTGGTTTCAGAAGTTTCTGGGTGCTTCCTGCTCTTACACTTGCTTTTTCCAATGGGATAGGAAGTTTTAATTATATTTCAAGTTTCATCTGTTTGTTTGTTTAGTCATTTATCTATAAGAAAAATGATGAGGTTTTCCTCTATGACTGTATTTTCATGTGTTTGTGATTTTAATAGACACCCTCAGCATTGTTATCTGCTTCTTCTTTAAAAGTTCACACAAAGATTTTCAGTGCTGGATACCACTGAAGCCAATGAGAGTGGCAGCAGCGCTGAAAGAATAACTCTTTAACACATTAACTGGACTAACTAGGTAAGTAGTATTACTTGTTTCCTGTTACTTATTATGTCCAGAAACATAAATAAGATCTGTCTTTCATTGCCTGGTAAAGGCACAGGCAGTTCCTGTCTTGAAAAACTTGTTGTCAACAGATAAACCAGAAAGGCATCACAGTGATTTGGCTAACATGCATTACAGCTCAGTGGGAGAGCTAGGATGAAGATAAAGATTCTTTGAGCTCCATGGTCCTCTCCTTCCACTCTGCCTATCTGCCTTTTCTGCAAGTAAATGTAGAATTACCCAGTTTGGGATATTTCCTCCTTTTCTGTTATTCTCTGTAAACCATTCTAGGTCATTCCAATGTGTTGCTGGGGAGGAGAAGACGCCTCCTGTAAATCAGCCTTACCTGCAGGAGCATCTCTGTGATGTGTTTACTCTGCCAGGTTTTTGTCTCCACCCCCATGCACTGGCATTTTCATGAGAGTATTGGATCCCCGATGCCAACAGCTGCCTCATTGCGCACTGATTCATTTGTCAGCAGTGACTACTGGAGCACAATTGTGACCTATTAGCTGCCTTGTCAATGTGTAAATGCTGGCTGTTTAAACTGACAGGAGATAAGCAGCAAGTATCTAGCTTTCCAGCCCAGAGAGAGATTGCTCTCTATTGTGCTTCCAACTGGGGCTGGGGGATCCTGAAAGAGGGTGTACGAACACAGTGTGCAAACAGAGCATGTTTCAAAATCTCTAACCTATCTTGAAGTGGTTTGCTTTGTTTATCTGATAGCAGGAAGCATGTGACAGACGCTGACAATTTACATGGTACATAAACCCTGCAAGCAGCAATCCTGCCAGGCTCACCAGTTAAACAATACCAGGCAAGTATTGCAGCCATTCCTCCTGAATACTGGCCACGAATATGCTTTATATCGCTGGTAGCTGCAGAGCCATTTCATGGGGCTATATTTAGAGGACTGGGAAATTCTGTCCCTACTGAAAGCCAGGCTTAGTATGATGTAGTAACTCTCCTCAGGAAATATGCTCCTTTAGGTCCTATTTCTATTTGGATTTTACTTGGATTTATTGTATTAGGAGAAAAAAACCAACAGCTTTTTATTTCCCTTTGTGTATCCGCATACTTTACATGGTGTCTGTGATGCAGGAGTCCGGGTTGTGTTGTCCCTACCCAGCCAAGAAGCTCCAGTGCTACTGAGGTTCGATCACAAGAAGAAGACATAATAAAGGGGAACATATGCAGGATGGAGCTGTGTGTCTAGGGTGAAACATGAAACCAAACAGGGTATCAACTGATGAAACCATCAATTCTATTCAGCAGCTGCTTCTGATTGGTGGTGACATGCTGCAGATTGCTATCACTGTCTAGCTACCAATACAGAGCTCCTTTACAGAAGGATGCTGATGTGAAACAAGCCTATAAGATATGACTGGAGGAAAAAGGTTGCAGGAATGTAAATTGTATGGAAATACCTGATTTGGACATGATGGGGCCAGATAAGCACTAAGCAAGGATTTTACAGACTATGCTGTACACCCAGCTCTGCAAAATGCACCATTGCTTACCTCTCGTATGCAGAGTGCTCTGCTGTGCTGCACTTCTTGGCCCTTTCTCCCTTAAATGAAGATCCAGCTTCCTTTCTGGTCATTCCAGCTGAAAATGCTAGCAAGGGAGATCTGCATTAACATTCAGTAGCTTCTGTCAGTCTCCACTGAGTGTACAACCATGCCCATGCCCCTCTCTTGCTCCTCCAGCACGCTCTGGTTGCTGTACCCCACTCCTGCCCCAAAACCCTGGGAGAAGGCTCCTCTCCTGCCCTGCTGCAGTGTCATCTATCTGCAGGGCTCCTGCTCCTTGCCTTTGCTCCTTTGCCTTTTGTGTGATCTGCTCTACTCAGACCTCCCAGTACATTGAGCAGGAAAATCCCTGCCATTGGTCAGATATCAAGGCATAGCCACTATATCAGAGATGAAGATGTGCAGCAACCAAAATACTCTGTGATTCTCTGGCTATGTTTCACAGCTCTTGTCCTCGGTTGTGGGTGTTTTGCCTGCCATTACCCTGTCCACAGATTGCAATAGCATGTATTTATGTGTGTACTTTAACAGCTCAATGTTTAATTTGTTTTAGTAAGCAAACGTGCTCATCTTGTTTAAAACTAAAAGTTTGGTGCAAAAAAAGTTAACTGCACGAACATAGCAAAATCTTATAAAATACTTCAGGACTCTGTGGTATTCTGTCTGCAGCATGAAGATCAAACAGTGTTTGTGAAGAACATGTGCGTTAAATGGACAAAGTGCTGGCTCGCTGGTGGGCTGTGAGAGGCAGCGGGGAATAGGGAGTGGTTGTGGTGTGGGCTGCTCCTGGTGGGATGCTCCACAGATTGGCACGGCACCAAAGTGCCGCAATGTGTTTGCTAGTATTCTCAAGTCAAGTCTAAAACCAGTGATAATAAAAAAGTTGCAGATGATGCTGGTGTGACAGTAAGCAGCGGTAAGGGCAGGGCAGCCCTTCAGACCAATCTGGAGCATTTGGTTTTGCCCAGGAAAAAAACGTTTTTCCTTCACCTGTGCAGGATGAGCCTTTGAGGCCGGCCATGAGGCCAAAAGCACAGTCAGTCCACATGGCTGAGGCAGCTGTGGGTGCTTGGAGCAGGCTTGGGAAGGCCTGGTGGGTATTCATTATGCAGACAGTCCTGTCTACCTCCTGGATGCTGGAGTGGGCAGAAAGGCAATGTCATGTAGATGCTGTCAAGCAGGCCTGGGGTTCTTCCCACAAGGTCCCACTGAGAAGAAACCTTTGCTGAGATGCTGCAGGAGCAGAGAAGATTTGCAGGCAACCAGCATTTAACTCCCATTCAGGTTGTCCAGGAAGGAAACATGGAAGGGAGATGGTGGTGCTTTGGTGTACTTCTCAGCTGAGCAGGGCCAAGGTTTTCACACCAAACCCACAGGATGGGGGACTGCAGCCCAGAAAGCAGGCACTCGAGAAATTATTATGGCAACACAGGGGTCCAATATCAGCCTGCTCTGAGACACTGAGAAAGAGTGTATTTTCTATGTGCCTCAAGAGAGGGGTAACAAGTAAGACTGGGCAGGTGATTTTATCTCTGTATGCACGGCATTGGGATACCACACTGAGGACCTGGGAATGGTTCAGGGGAGGGATTCAGTTGACTAGAAGCTGATGTATGCCTCTGAGCCAGGCTCTCCTGCTTGCCTTTTAGTTCCTGGAGGTGCTTTTGGGGAGTGACACATTGCATCCTAATGTGGTCTCTATAAAGGACGTAGAAAGGCTGCTGATGTCACAGAAGAGACACAAAGAAAGGTGTAATATTTAGAGGAAACAGTAAAGCGTGTGAGCTTCAAAGATTTTAGTACATTCATACTGCCAGAAATAAACCGAAACATTATTCAATTGTGACATGGAAAACCTTGACAGGAAAAAAATATCAGTTAGCAAATGGCTAATTTAGCTCAGGGCAGAGGAAGGTATAACAAGATCCAGTGGATGGATGTTAAAGGCAGAAAATTTGAGTAAGGAAAAATAAAGCAGTAATATTAACTCAGCACGGCTAGCTATTAGAGCAGGCAATCATGGGAGGAGCAGGCTCTGTGCCTCCTGAGGACTCCCAGCAACAGGAGGACACTTCTCTGGAAGACTGGTCAAACACAGATTGTAAGGCTTGAGGAGGAACATAAGAATATTGTGTGACACCTGTGGTGAGGTGAGGGAACCTGCTGTTCCCTAAGGGGCTTAAACTCTCTGGATCAATGAGCAAAAGGATTAGGAACTCATTTCGTCTTGCAGCAGTCATCGATTGTTTTTTGAAAATCTCCAATTTAGACATGCACATCAAACAGAGGGACACGCAAAAAGGCTGGTTATGTACACTGCCTGTCACTGCACTGAGCTGGACTCCTACGGGTGTTACAGAAATGCAAAATCTAGTTATTAAATTGAATCAGTCCCACTGAGTTGCCAATAGACACACTGGCCCAGTTTTTCAGAAGGAAGACTTGCTGTCAGAGCCATTTTCCCATAAAAATAACCAACATGTGCCAACCTTTTGCAAACACTCATCCAACAAATACCTGCTCATATAAAAAAATAGTTTGAGTGGGAGATCCAGAAAACAGGGCAGCCTAATGAGAGGTAGGCTGAAATCAAGGTCATCATACCATATTCCAGGTTAAGATATAAAACAGCTATTCTCTAGGACACGAATGCAACATGTTATTAGCATGCAAGTAATGCAGATGATGCTGGCGTACACAAACATTTGTACTCTGTTTGTGGTTGTGGTGCCTCCCCTACCCCTGCCTGCTGTCCCCGACCCTGTGACACTCTGCTGAGCTCTGTGCCAAGCAAAGGCCTTGTGAAGGAGATCAGCAGGGATTTACAGGAAGGACATGGGAGCACTCTTGGCATTTGAGACCTTACATTTGCATCCTCAACTTCATTCTCACTGCAGCATTAACCTGTACCATAGTTTAATAAACTAGTTTCTGCTTTACGCCAGTGGTTCCTCTGCAGCACCAAATCCAGGTAAGGGTTTAAATTACCTGTGTGAAGAGACAAATCCGTGCATTTGGACATTTATTTGATGCTTGCCCTAGTTTTCCCACTGACAAGTTGTATGCAGTAATTTCAGTATAACAAATAAATATCAAAATTTGTAGGGCCATAATGAACAAACCCTTCTGAAATGGTCTTACATTCTCCGGAGAAAACCTAAGTTTTCTGTTTATTTTTTAAAGAAAATCAGCCAAGGATTTTGGGTGACCCAAGCTGCAGGTTCAGAAAATAAAGTGCCAGAGTTATGCTGAACTGGTCTATTAGTATGGATGCCGAGAGGCACTCAGCTCATCAGTTACACAAAGAATGAATGATTTCACATGCTAATGCCCTCTCTCCATCAGTGTCCTACAAATCGAGACATAACAGCATCTTGCAGTCTCGCTTGGATGCTTGCAATTGTGTAAGAATCACAGGAGAAATCCACACTAAATTCTCACCCTTGCCACCTGAGAAGAGGGTGGGTTTTAAATAAAGACTCCAAAAGACACCTCTGAGCACAGCAGCTCCTGGAAGATGCAGTATCTTGCTGCTGAATCATTTTATTTCCAAACGGGTTCATGTCCATTTGAAAGAACATTTTAAGAAGACAGAACAGTTCTTCAGTAATTACAGCTACAGCAGCTTAATTTACAAAGTCCTGTAAATCTGTTGACACATGATAATAGTGGTATTCAATCATGGTTCTGATATCAGATTTCTACTGCTTGGGTACACTTGGTGCCTTTCATTGCTAATTTAATCTTAAGCACCCTTCCTTTTTCAAAGGTGTATAAAGGAAAAATTTCTCTGAGACTTGACTGTCTGGAAATGCACCATGATGGAGGTTTCATTCTCCTGGGAGAGTGAAATGGTTGTGTCAAAACCTTTGCATTTCCAACAGCTTTGTGTTTTAGGAAATGCTGTGGGAAGGGAAGGGAAGGCAAAGATGCCACTTTAATTGACTACTGCTCAGGAACTCAGACTGCTCACAAAATGCCAAGCCTCAGCTATACAACATACATTCCCTGTCCCCAGTGATTCAGAAGGGAGTTAGACATTCTTAGATACCCTTGAGAATCTAGGCCTGAAAGTCTGATCTGAGAAACAAAATAATGAAAACTCAGACTTTCTTTTGCATCACAGTTTGCCCATGGGGGAACCACCAGATGCACTTTTGAGAGTAACAGGGGGCAGACAGATCTTTCAGAAGTAACTGAGAGCCATAAGTTAATATTTTGATGCTGTAATTATTCAACACATTGTTCAAATTATTAATCAGTTCTCCCAAAATAGATCAAATTAAAATCTCTAAAACGCAAGCCCTAAATATGTTTCAAAAAAAAAAAACAAACCAAAAAACCAACCGCAACTACCGTTACCACATAGGGTTGCTCTCCCTCCTGTAAGCAACAATCCTTTTAACAAGAGGACTAATTAGGCAAAATATACATGGCCTTGCTGCCCGTGATGAAAAATATTAGCTAGCCCAGAGTGCCCACAGAGCTCTGCTGGGGCCATGGGCGATGCTGGGGCTCGCACTGGTGAGCCTGATGCCCAGGTGAGTTAAGTTCCCCAGGACGCACAGGGAGCCCCAGGACCAGGAGGGAGGCAGGAGCAGGGGCTGGTGGTTGGACATGCAGCACAGCCCTGGGGTGCCTGCTGATCCCCCAGACCTGCTCCAGGCAAACTAGGGGAGCCTGGTCAAAGCTGTATGTCCTCGAGGCTCCTGCACCCATTGCCAGCTGCAGGAGGCAGAGGTATCTACCCACACCCTTGGGCTGGAGGAGGGGCAGCAAAACCTTGCTGAGAGTAGTAGGAACAATAAAGAAAAAAAAATAATGTACCTAAGAAATTAACTACATGGTCTGAAATATTTTGAATGCAATTAAATTGCACTTGGAGCTTTCCCTCACAACAACTAAGTCAGCTATTAAATATTTTTATGTGAACCTTAGGAAGATTTGATGTTACAAACCATTAAATCCAAATATTATAATGTATTTCCTCGCATGCCCTGTATGAACACCTTATTAATCATGCTGCACCCGCTGCAAGGTATTTCTACCTTAGTGGTTTTGTCCAGTCCCCTAAACTATTGCAATCCATCTACTACTTAAATTTCCTGTAATGGATTGTGAGAAGTCCTCTGTGCAGCATGCTGAGTGAGTGATCAGAAGAATTGGATTTATTCCTGCCTTTTCAACATTTTCATGCATTATCTTTAGTGACTCATGTGTTTCAGTTTTCTCCAGGTGTGCTTCAGGGGAAAATGAAAATAACCCACCTCCAGCGTATGCTCAGCCTCTCAGGAGAAACAGCAAGTTTTTGTTATTATTCTCAACAAGAATTTCTGCTGTGGAAGATCCACTTAGAGCTGTTCCTGTTCCCTGTATCCATTGGGCAGGAAGTCTCTTTTCAGACTATTAATGGCTTGCTATCTTTTTCCTATGGAAAAACAATAAACAAACAAATGAAGAACCGTCATCGGAAATGCTGTTCATATTACAAGTTCAATTGCCAGAGGAAATATATAGATTTTTATATGAAAATTTCTCTATAAATCTATATATAAATATCTAGATTTTCGTTGCTGTCAGCATAGCCATTTTCAGATCTGCATTAAACAATGAATTTCAGCCAGTGCTGTAAAAGTGTCAGTCAGCAGCTCTGTTGCTTCTGGGTCTGATGGTAATAGATTGGCTAAGAAATCTAGACACGTTCATTTTGCCAAGGGATTGTGTGCTGCTGGAGGTAATGCACATCAGATGAGATGTCACACTCTCAGAAGAAGTGCAGAGGCGTTAAGACAAGCCAAATCCTGGGCTGTTTATATTCTCCTTTACCAATCAGGATGTCAGGATAGGGACTGAATTTATAAATACTGGAACAGGATTTGCTGCATGACAGAAGCCTTTGGAGAAAAGAAATAGGTTAGACTTTTTGCCTTATTATGCTCCCAAAGAAAACTGATTATCTGTGTTCACAGTTTAAATTAAATAAATATATTTGGACGTGGAACAGTAGAGAGATTTCAGAAAAGTGCTTCAAACATCACATGCTGAGCGAGGGTTGTAAGCAGGGAAGCAGAAAACAGCAGCCGGCTCTGTTTTGTGCTGCACTGATTTCTGAATGCTTCAGAACAGTCCTGTGAAACTTTGCAAGTGTTTTAGGAACAACTGTCTCCAATTAGCACTAGTTCTTGGCTCACATTGGAAAGCTGGTTTCAGGTCAGTAGTGGCTTCCCTGAAGCAGTGAGGGGCGAAAAAATCTCTGCTGGGGAATTAGTGACAGCCAGAGACATCACTCTGATTTCATTGCAGCTGTGGAGGCACTAGTGGAACAGGGAGGGAGGACTGTGGCAGGATGTTGTTTTAGGTTTAGCTGTGGGGAGCATGCATAGCAGCAAGAAGATACAGTCTAATGTGCATCTCCTTAGCTTTTTGCCTTTCAATCTTTTCACCTATCATGATTTGACTAATCCTTTAAATATATTTTGCATTCATTTCTCAAATAACCAGCAGACATATGGTGCTAATGAGAACTAGAGAGGATTTGTTTTTTTAAATGAACAAGAGCAGCTGGTAAGCAGGACGTAAAATTAAAAATGGAGGGAAAAAATAAGCCCACGGGGATAGATATGGTTATTAATCACAGCAGAATTCCTCAGCTCTCTCTGATGAGAAGAATCAGGTGGGGTGGGATAACAGTTACCTTGAGACAAATACGTGACAGCCTGTTGCACTAGGTGAAAAATAAATGACTGCCTGATACACTTGACTGCGCCAAGGGTCTCCACGCACTAGAGTTGCTCTGCTCTGTCCCCATGCAGGAAGCCTCACTGGTGGCAGCCCCCCAGCTGCCTAAGCCTCTGTCACTGCATGGTCCTTCAGCTGGGAGGGAAGCCTGAGACACCCATGTGGGTACTAACTGCAGCAGGGCAGGTGAGCCCAGACCAACAGTGACACATCTGAAAGGAAAGTATTTGGAAAGGGGAGAAAATTGCTCCAGTACATCCAGGGGCAAATTTTCCATTTCTGAGTGGTGCTGCATTGCTGGGAGGGTTTGTGGCAGATGCTCACAGCTTTCTTTAAATGAAACCCACTTCATTTTCTGCTATTTAAACATGTCGTCCTAACCAACACAGATAATAAGGGAGTGTTGCTGGGATGCACTGACTGAGAGGCTGGAAAGGCAGTCACTTTCCTAACACAAACTGCCATTCTGCCCAGTAGCCCAGAGTTTCTGCTGCACTACAACACTATTTTTTCAAATCAAGCCTATTCCATTTAATGACTTGAGGCAGATCCCAGCTAATAGCTTTATTGCTGACTTACTTTCACCATGAAATACATACTTTTCAAGACTGTGAATCAGTCTGCTCCTTCCACTCAACAGAACTTGTCTGCAATGCATTAAAGCCTGTTCCTGCTAGAAACTTCCTGCTCACATAGTTACTGTCAGCCTGCAGTCAGGGTACCTCATACCCTCTCCTAGACAGTGTCTGACTCAGGACTGAAGTTACTACAGGCCTTACCCATCCTGTGATGCAGGAAGTCCCAGGTTTTCAGAGGCCTTGAACACCTTCGGCTCCATTGGCTCCATGGCCATGGTTGTCCCTGTGTATCAGACCCTGAACTCTTTGCCAGAGAAACCTATTTTGTTTGTAGGTGTGGCTTACTATTCAGGCAAGTCAGGTTGCCCTCTGGTCTTTGTACATGTCTGCCCATAAAAGATAGAAATTATCTGGCCTAGTTTTAGATGTCCATATGTAAGCTGGTCTGTAGGTTCCTCCTATAGTCCAAGGACAGAGGAAGAAGGTGTGACTTGTCTCTGCCTGATACAGACATGATACGCTGGAAAGGCTAGTAGCTTTAGAAACCTTTCCCCGCTTTGTCAAAGACAAAGGACAGTCCCACCCCTCTGTGTGCTTACTGGAGTACCCTTTCATCCCAGTAATGTGGGGCAGAAATACAATTGTGGTCACTCTTCCCTGCTCCCCTTGGCAGGCTAAAACCCTTTAGGGACACCAGTGGTGCTTTCAGAAGACAGTGTTGGTCCTTTTGGTCCTGGGAATGGTGGGGAAGGACAGAAAAGGTCTAGCGAATCCTTTAGCTAACCTTTATTTGAAAGGATCCAGTTCGTATCCACTAAGACCCACTTCATGATGTGAACCAAAGTGAAGGAAAAGGAGTGGCTGCAATGTGCGTTCTTGATCTGAACAGAAGCACTGCTGTGGACACACTTTAAGAGTATTAATGGGCACTACCTATTGGTGGTTACTATGGCACTAGTGATTATTACAATTATTACGCTGAGATATAATGATGATTTACACAACATGAAAGCAGACTCTTTTCCAAAAAGCATCTTCTTTGGCAAATTCCTAACCCCTCTAACTTTGTCCCATTCATGCCCTTAATTTCCAGAATCAGGCAGCTACTGCAGTAAAGTGACTGCTCTGAGCAGGAATCTGTGCCATGTCTTTTCATTCTTGAACAGTGTAGGCACCTTTTACTTCTTTGAATCATAGAATGGTTTAGGTTGGAAAAGACCCTTAAGATCATTGAGTCCAACCGCTAACCTATCACTGCCAAGTCCACCGCTAAACCATGTTACTAAGCAACACATCTACACATCTTTTATATACCCCATGGGTGGTGGTTCAACCACTTCCCTGGGCAGCCTGTTCCAGTGCTTGACAACCCTTCCTGTGAAGAAACGTTTCCTAATATTCAATCTAAACCTCCCCTGGTGCAACTTGAGGCCATTTCCTCTTGTTCTATCAATGGCAACTTGGGAGAAGAGACCAACACCCACCTCACTACAACCTCCTTTCAGGTAGCTGTAGAGAGCAATAAGGTCTCCCCTCAGCCTCCTCTTCTCCAGGCTAAACAACCCCAGCTCCCTCAGCCACTCCTCATAAGACTTGTGCTCGAGACCCTTCCCTGTGCCCTTCTCTGGACACGCTCCAGCACCTCAATGTCTTTCTTGTAGTGAGGCACCCAAAACTGAACACAATATTCAAGGTGCAGCCTCACCAGTGCCATGTACAGGGGCACAATCACTTCCCTACTCCTGCTGGCCACACTATTCTGGATACAAGCTAGGATACTGTTGGCCTTGGACACCTGGCCACTGCTGGCTTACATTCAGCCAGCAGTTGACCAACACCCACAGGGCCTTCTCTGCCGGACAGCTCTCCAGCCACTCTTCCCCAAGTCTGTAGTGTTGCATGGGGTTGTTGTGAACGAAGTGCAGGATCTGGCACTTGGCCTTGTTAAACCTCATACAACTGGCCTTGGCCCATCAATCCAGCCTGTCCAGATGCACCAGTAGCAGACAGAAAGCTTACAGCTGAATGACAGTAAGCGGCTTTTTCCATTTGGTGAAATATAAAAAAAGCTGTCTAGATGAGCTGGATGAGTATTGGAAGGACTCAAGCCCTCTAGGAACACTTTTGCTGTCTTGCAGGATTGGGCTCCTTTTGCATTGGAGAAAAATTGAAAAAACAACAGTAGAAGATGATTGCTGCTGCTAACAATGGTGAAGAATGAGTTGGGTTTTGCCCCTGCATGGTAACAACCTTTCCAGGAACAAAGAAATGCTGTGTGCCATGGGATTTCATGGAAAATGGGGGGTGTGAAACTTCAGGGGCATAGCTGAAGATGCTGGCTTCCGAGAGAGAAGGAAACTATTCCAAGTCCATTTGCTTCTTATGCCAATGTGGAAAACCTTTGGTGGATGTAAGCATCAGGCATGCTGCAGCAGCCCAGCTTTGTGCCTAGAAAATGCTCTCCTGCTGTATGCTCATCACCGGCAAGCTCTTCAGGAAAAGGCTCTGCATGGCACACTCACACTGGGGCTGAAAAGTACTATTTGAGCTGTTTGTGCTGTGAGATTCCCACTATCCCATTGTAGGGATGCAGATTTTCAAGATCTGGCTAAGGCAGCTCTATCTTATTCACTCCCTTATGATGATTATAGTGATGTTTTATAGTGATATGCTGAGTGAGAAACGTCCCTTGGTGTATCTGAATGTTGCATAGTGTAACGCAGCACGGTGCTCTCTCTCACCTCTCCCAGACCCCATCAATCTGTCAGCAGAGAGAAAAAAGCTCACGTAAAAGGGATGTTTACACTGGTCTTATTTGAATAAGCAACGTACAAATAATATTATATTTAGGCATTGCCTTTTCTTCTCAATAAATTTCTCCAGGCAAAATTACCCACAATGATACTTAAGACTCCTGGGGGGGGCCATAGCTGTTGGCAGTGTTTTTCTTCCTGCCTACTACATACAGTTTGAGAAGAAAAAATATTCCTTACTGTACTACCATAGCCCACAAACTTGCTGAGGCCCAGATGTGAAACACTTGTCTTAAGAAAAGCCAGGAGAAGGAAGAAACCTGAAAAGGGAGACATTTGCAGTTATACAAAGTTCATCCCTCTGATTTAAATGTTTCCGTAACTTGTTACACAATTCAGCATTTGTAAGTAAGAATAAAAACTCACTGTATTGAACAGCTGCAGAACAGAAATATACTAGGGCCAAAAATCAGTACTCAAAGGGGACTAAATGTCTCAAGCTATGGGTGAGCATATGGAGGCTGCTATGAAGACCTCAGCACTTTGAAATTCACCCAGGTCAGTAGAAATGGAAACTAATTTCCAACTAACGCCTTTTCTGAGGCCATTAGTTAGGAGCTGACAAGTTAATATGACCTCTCTTTCCAATTTCAAGAGGGGAAATGCTTCTATTTCCTATTTACAGTGTGTCACTGGGGCAAAATACAGTCTTAGCTAGGGTTTGGTCTGCTTTGTGTGAAGGTCTAAGAAGTAAATGAAAGGTGTCAGAAAGCACAATCAGGAGAGAGGTTGCCTATTTTGCTTTTGTATCCACTTTGGCGTAGGGGACCCAGGAACAGTCTTCAGCCTCACCACCTGAGCAAAGAACAGTGTTGGCATCAAGTGCAGGTGACTGATTTGATTGATTATGGGATAGAAAGGCAGGAAAATAATATTGACAAAGAAGGTTTTAAGGAAGTGGAATGATTCCAGTGGAGCTTTGCTTTTCCTGATTAAAAACCCAAGGGCTGTTGAGCAGGGACGTACCTCAGTCACTCTCATTGTTCCAGTGTAGTTAGTGGTTCAACTCTTCAAATAAAAAACCACACCACTAAACCCAGACTGTAGGTCTGATGACAATTGTAATCTATCAGCCACTGATAGTTTCAGCATATGCTGGATCCAGAGGGTTTTATCTAACTCTGGGAGCTAACAGGTGGTGAGCAGGTCTGTCATTGCTTGTTGGGGAAAAGCTTCTTTCTGTCCTGCTGCAGCATGGTTAATTTACACTCCAAATAATACCTTCTGCTCAGAAGATCAGATGGAAATTATTGGTTGGGAGCAAATCCTTAGACCTACAGGTCAGCTGTGCTATTGCCTGGGCAAGTCAGAAGTGCCTGAAATAACAGAATTACAGATGTGACTCAGCTGGCAATGTTTGGGGAAGACGTCCGTTGCAGGAAAGCTGGCTGGCTATCAACCCCCATGACCAACCCCACTGTGAAAGATCCCTCTCTGAGTTGCCCAGCTCCAGTGGGAAGATGTCTGTGTCAGGTACAGCTGAGCTCACAGGTAGTAGGTAAGGTCACTGGCATGTCCTGGTCTGATGTGAATGACCATGTCAGTTGTTGTCAGGCACGTGTACTGTAGATCACAGAAACCTGTGGGACTGTACAAGACCTCACTAGAGTGTTTTCCTTCTCCTGTGGAGGCAAGTTGGTACTTTCAGATCCAATGAGAGATTTTTACACATTGGGTCACTTAGTTTCTTTATAGATAGATGAATACACAAATATTAAACTCTCTTTTCATGTCCCACTCAGGAGAATACGATAACCAGACACTTCCAGGATCTATAAAGATTTAGAGATAGAGGTTGCAATTTCTCTTTGCCTGCTGATAAGCTGCTTAGGTTTCCACAGGGCTCTCATTGCCTTGAGCCTGACCTAACTGAGACAGTAGGCAGTCTATCCTGTAGCTGTTACTTGAGCCTTTCCATAAGTCCTTCTCATTTACTTTTGCACAGAGGAACTTCAGATCTTAGTGACCTACTTTCAGCACTGTTTACCTGCAACAGATGAGAAGTGGCCCGTACCCCTTGTGCTTCTGCGCTTCATTGGCTGAGATGAAGTCCTTCTTGTGCGCTGAAGTGCAATGGGCCATGCTTCTTCAGAGACCCCTCAGCTGGCTGACAGCTTCCCTGTCCTCCCTGTGTGCTCTGGGCAGGAGGTGACACTGCAACCACCACAGCACAGTCCCCTGGCAAAGCACAGCCTACACAGGATGAGGTTAATATCAGATGGCTGTATTAGTTTCTTCCCTGAGCACTGACAAAAAAAATCTTCCTTTCTTTGCAAGCTGGCTGTATGCGCTGTAGATTATATCCATCATACTCTTGTCTGTATTACCTGCATTAATCTAGTACAGCGTGGGATGAAAATGTGCCCCTGAGACTAAGCATGTACGTAACTTTAACTACCAGCTGCCAATGTGGATGCAAAGTTACCTCTTCAAACTACGCATAAAACCCTGTGGATAGTGACATTAAATAGCTATCTTGTATGCAATGCAGGCATTACATTTGTGTTGGTGTGTTGACACATCGTTATACTTCTCAACGAGGCAAATTAGAGCAATGATATGAAATTTTGTCTTGAGAGCCTGAGGATTTTTTTATGGTTCTGGGAACTGGCATTAAGACAGACTGTAAAATGGGGTGTAAATATTATAATGATGAGTTATTCCTTCCTGCTTACTAAGGAGCCAGCATATCACATATGGATTACTTACATTATATTTTAACAACTGCTGCGTGTACTGATTGCTTTTAGTTTCTAGGGACCAAAGATAAGGCTACAAATACTCAAAGGAAAACTTATATTTCACACACGGCAGCCATGGGTAACCATCTCCTCAACTGGCTCCTTTGTCCTGCTCTTGCCATGAAGACACTCATGTGGGATTTTCCTTTTTTATCTTATTTTTTTTTCCTGCCACCAGTTTTGATGTCACTGTGAATATATGCAATAAATCTTGCAACACATATTTCAGGGTCTAGCTGCGTGCACTCTGTATTATAGGTGCCTACAAGGATGGATACCCCGTGTCCTTCAGACTGCTGGGCAGATGACGTGTGTTGCCAGAGTCATTGTGGTATAACCTTAGGCCTACACAATCTTTCTTCCTCCTTAAGGCCAAGAGCCAGGGGAATTATTTTGTCTGTGGCACCACAGCCTTTATCAAGAAAGAGGGCTGGGATGGTGGAGCACTACAGCCACCACACCATGTTACCTTTTTTGGGCACCACCTCTCCCTGCTAGTGCTGTTGTCAGCCCATCTACTCTGATTAGCCAACAGGTAGCCTGGCTGACTTACTCTAGCACGGCCCACAGAAAGGACATTTCCACATGAAAGTTGAACAAGCAAATGTAGAACTTAGGATTCCACAGAAGCCCTCATTCCCTGTGTAGATACCTGATTGGTGGTTTCTCTTCTTGTTTTCAAAGAGGTATATTTAACCATGAAAATGATGAGGGTTGGGCCTCCTGAGACCTCCTCCTACAAATTCACTGTGTCATGGACATGCATAGTTTCAGTGGCTGTGTTTAAGCTTCCAGGTTGCTGATGTTGGCATCTGCTTGGACTGCATTCTACCTCCCAGTCAGGTGAAGGGATGGGTGAGCACCACTGCGCCCTAGTTTTTGTACCGAGAAAGCCTAACCACAACAGCAGGGCACAATGCTGTGTGCTTTTTGCTCACACAGGTGAGGCAACTGGGGATAATTTCCTTACATACATTTAAGAACATATACATTTAGCAGTAGCTGCTGTTCAATAAATACTGCTAATACCTAGTCTGCCCTTCTGCATACCACAGGACCCGTCACCCTGCTTTGCACCCAGCAGTTTCTGTTTGATCACAGTAGGTCTTGTATCTTGCCACAAATAATGTTACAAAAAGCCATCCAGTCTTCATGTGAAACTACAAAGGGGGAAGAGAACATACCATTTTCCTTGATCATTTGCTCTCTTGGTTAGCCATCTTTGTTCTTACAATTGCATGCCTTATTTCTAATTCAAATGCATCTGACTTAAGTTTCTAGCTGCTGCAACTCATTTCTTTCTCTGCAAGATGAAAGTATGTAGTACTGAACATCATCTCTGCAGTCAGGTCACCCTCCAGCCTCCTCTTTGCTACAGAAACCACAATGAGTGCTTTAAGCCTTGAGAGGTATAGTCCCTAGCCCTCAAATAATTCTAATTAATATCTTTTAAAAATCTCTGATTTTTTGTCAGATCCTTGAGTTGAGCAAATTATTCCAGTAGCAATTTCTGTAAACAGGAATATTCTGAGCTGTCAGCTGCTGCCTCCTCTGCACTGCTTCTGCCATCCCCAGTGAGACCTTGCTGCTCCCCAGCTTGTCTACTTTGACCCCTTGTCCCTTGTGTTCCAGAAACTGTGAAGAGTGCTTCTCTTGCTTCTAGATACAGAGCTTGATGCTTGACTGTTCCCAATATTAAATTTTGTATTTCACTTGCTGATAGTTTAAGTTGAAACCAGATAAACATCTCAAGAATAAGGCTTTGAAATCCAGGTTTCTCTCTCTGTCCTCTGCCCTCATTACTGGGCTACAAAGACTCCTCTTTGTTCATTTGCTTTCTGATTCTTCAAATCTGCCCTCACAATTGCAAGGACAGAGTCATCAGGAGCAGTGAAAAGTGGTTGTGTGGCAGCCCTCCTGCCATCCCAGGGGTTTGGGTACTCCCCTGGCAGGAGGGGGATTAGTCCAAACTCTTCCAGCCTGAAGAGGGCTTGAATTTGTGCCTCTCCCTTCCTGGGTGATTGTGTTGACCACCAGCCTTTTCTATCACCTTCAGCTTAAAAGGAAGGGATGAGGCAGTGCTGTGTATCCAGCAGAAAGGTGAAAAACTGGGAGCAGAAGTCCATTTTGGAGGATGCGTCTCAGGCTCCCTTAGGCACCCCAGTAGAGAGGCAACAGACTTAAATTTGTTTCAGACCAGACCTTAGCATTTGCGAAGAAAATATGGAGTATCTTAAGTCCCAGTTCTAGGTGCTTTCCTCTCCTCATTCCCTGCAAAGGAGTTTCATGAAGCCAGTCCAGGTTTGTAACCCTGAGCCAGGTGGCCAGAGGTGCTGTTTAAGCCCTTTCAAGCAGCTGGAATCGAGATCCCCAGTTTAACACCTGGTTCCTTCTGTAGAACAGATCTGGCAATGTTTCACCACCCCAGAGGGATGTTGTTTTAAAGGACCTGAGATGTCCAGACAGTGTGAGTGCCAGTTATGTTTCTTCAACAACATTTACCTTATATATAGAGAACCTTTCAGCAACAATATCAAATTGTACTTAAATCCTCCCAAAATAGTATCTTGTTACTTAACACACTTATTAGTGATAATAAACTCTTAATTAATGGTAAATATAATTGCAAACCCAACACTAAATTCTCATCTTGTGTGCCTCTGTGTAGGTCCTGTGAGTAAAATAGTAGTTTAGTGTTATGAATGAACAAAATTTGGCCCATAGTTATTTATATCTTGGGCTTGAAATGTCTTCTTTGACCTTTGTTAGTTATTTCTTTGAGAGAGAGTCAACTGCTCCAGAGGTGAAAATGGAAGGACATCATCAGTGAACAAATCAGCGAATAAATAGTGGCCAATGGCATGCAGAATCCAAGCATTCATGCATGAAAGTATAATAACCATTGTGCACATTAGCATGTCTCATAAACACCTTTGAATAGAACTGCTAAGGCAGGTCACAGCAAACCCTGACAGCTGAACCATTTGTGTTGTGTGCTTTTTGCCTAAAAAAGCTGGAATTTTATAATCTGATTGCATAATGCAACAGAGCTTTGAAGTTTAGGATGCTGGACTGTGTTTTAGGAAAAATGAAACAAATAGAATGCAGACCAGATTTCTAGATCATAGGACATAAATGCAGCAGGTTTCAGCTGTGGATGCAAACTTTTTCTTCTAATAACCAGCTATTAAGAGAGGTTCAACAAGAAGATCTTTCCCTTGAGTGCCAGCCAACATTTGATTTCCTTGCCCTTATAGTTCTAGGAGAGTTATTTTTTCATGTAGACATTTAATTTCAACACATGAAGCACTGGCTCCCTGTCTCTCTTTTAAAAGCATTTTCTAGTGCTGTTCACATTTCTGACTCAGCCAAGGTCTTCTCAATGAAAAGCTAAAGGGAGTCTGTACTGAATTCATTAGCTAGAAGCAGCCTGTAATGTGTACCCTAGAACTGTGATGTACACTGGGGCTGGTTATCAAAACCAGATGAATGTGCTAGGTGAATGTGGGTCTGTTGTAAAGGGGATCACTTCTACAGATTTGACTGGCCTGAATTAAGAAGTTATTTTATTTCAGGCACTGCAAGTTTTGTACAAGAAAATGCAGGTTCTTTCCATCATAGTTAAATGAAGTGCATTGCTTGTATAGGTGTATTATATTCCTCTTTGGAAGCAAAAAATAATACATATTCTTGAGCATTTCCTTTATCTTCCAAGCAGCACAACTGGACATTTAATGATCTGTAGAATATGGCCCATGACAAGAAAACAGTCACTGACATATAAAATTTATAATAACGCTTCTAACAGAAAAGCGGAACAGAAAGTTCCAGGTTTTATTTTGCATGTCTTGTAATTCTAGAGTATTGATCTGACCATTTAAGGGCTGTCTAGCTCTTCATTTCTGATAATTTCCTAAGTGCACACAGGGACAGAGCTAAATAAAAGTCAAAGTAATTCCAAAGAGATATTTGCCTTCAGCATTGCTTTTCTTTCTCCAAAATGAAAATATTTAGTGGAAAATTCTCATTAACACTGAAGGCAATATTTGTGTTTATCACTTGTCATCTAGAAGAGTAATTCCTAAGTCTGTTCCTACTGAAAGCCAGAGGAGTATATACGGGTCACTGGATGTATATCACTATTTCTGCCATGTTAGTGGGACCTGATGGACCTTTGATCTGACCTTGTGTGGAAGTTCTTGTATTTTTATTTAATCTAATGACGCATTGAACAGAACAGGAATTTTGTGTGGGTTTACTGTAGTTCTGCAGACTAAGGAATGTATGTCCCACCTGTTATGTCTTTATACCCTTCCATGAAATATGAATAAGAAATTGCTGGCATACTTTAAAAGAACATATCTGCATACATCCTTTGTACATTATATGAAAACAAGAAAATCCATGCTTGAACAAGAATATTTGGGGTTTTTTATCCATTAGTCACAATTCTCCTCTCGTTGTGTCACACAGAGAGCGTGGCTGGCATCACCTCACCTACATGGGCAATCAGATAGTCCAAAAATCCATTGGCACACATCACAGATGATCAGCTGGCTAAAAATGACTCAGAAGTAATGGATTATATAGATTGCTTCGCAAAAATACTGAGATAAGGGCCAGATTAATTAGGAACATTTACTTATTGGTGTTGAAAAATCAGTGGGGGATTTTTGTCTTTTAAAATCATTGTGCCTGGGGAAAGTTTCCTCAGCTGCTGTATTTGGGTCACAGCAGACTGGATCCATATTCTCTTTAGTTTTTCCTCATTTGATTGGACTGTGGTTTATTTGTTCCTTTTGATTTCTCTGCCCAGAATAGGCTTTTCTCATGAGATGAGGGTTTGCAGCCCAGCAGCCCCAGACCACTTGTACTGAAGTTGTTTCTTCTTATTGCCAGAAGTTTAAATACATATTTTTCCAAGAGGTTCCACTATGAGCAGTCTGAATTTACAGTTTTCTCTCCAGGTACAGCCACATAAGAGCACACTATGCCCAGGTTTTGCAAGATATTTCAAAAAAACAGCCCTGCTTTTAACTCAGGGTTGTACAGATCAAGACTCAGCTATAAAACACACCCATACACAGTTCAATGCTCAATTTCTCTCCCCATTCGTGAGTCCTCTGGGGAAAAAGGTGCACTTCTGTACATGGCTGCTTCTTCAAGTCACACATCTATCTCCTGCAACCCATCTCCTCCCTCCTTAGCTCTTTTCATGGTGAAAATGACCTAATTTTTGCCAAAGTGGATCCCTCAGCTCTTCTTTCCTGCTCAAGCTTCCTTGATGACTTGAAGCCCCTCTCATTTACCATTTATTGGGGACTCCTTCTATGTGGCTTATCAAGCAACCAGTTCCCTATCAGAATAGTCAGTTAGTGACTACTTAGTGAAAAGCCCACCCTTAGGAAATTATACCCGGAACCATAGCTTTTTTTTTTTTTTCCCCCTAAGGAAATGCCTCTTAAATGGGCAGTCTCCAAAGTTCACTGGCCCTTCTCTGCTGGTCCTGGCCAGCTGTAGGCCATTCTGATATCTTCTGGGGATTTGCCTCTGTGTGAAGCACCCTATGGAGAACACACATCATCCCCTGAAAATGCTACAGTGTAAAATGCCAAGAATTCAGAAAATTCTTCAGTTTTAGTAACTTCAGTGCTCTGTGTGTAGAGCCACAACATGTTTTAAGCAGCTGAGTAAGACCTGGTCCTTCGGGACTGGTTGAAACATCAATTTCTTTAAAGCTTGGTCTTTCTGAGGAGGAACAGCAGAATTTTTCAGTTTTCAATCTCTGTGACAGTTTTCAGTGAAATCCATGTGAATCTGCTTTTGACTTTTCCTAAATCTGCCTTCACTTCTCCTTTGGTAGACATGCCAAGAGCAGCTCAGGCTGGGTTTGATACAACATTTGTTTTTCTTGATTTACCTGTAACAGAACCAACTGCTCTAACATCCTTGATTTGCAAACTGCCAACATTTGCTCTGTGAAAGGAAGAATCTGGTAATTGGTACCCTTGCACCTTCCCATTGGCAAGCTTAGTCACCAAATACCTGCTTGTTTGGTATATGACAGGTTAATTTGCTAGAAATGTATGACTTTGCTTCTAAATGCTGACAAAATACCAGTTTCTTTTACTAAACAGGCATAATTCTCTCATGCTTCAGCCTCATCCTTAGGCAACTGGCTAAATAAATAAATAATGATAGAAAAATGCAGAAAAGTAAGCAGCGTAGGAATGGGTGACATTCCGCAGCAATCTTAGCTTTTTCATACCACACAGACTTCCTTGTCTTCTTTTCCCAAGTCAACTGCGAAAAATATTTCAGACAGATGTCCCAGTAACCCTTGATATTCTCTACAGATCTTTCCTTGTCATAGAAAATCCAAAAGCACTACTCTCAAAGAAATAAAAAAACCTTTGTTTTTTTTGCAAAAGCTCACTTCTTAATCTTCTCCAGTAAGTCTCTATTCCAGATATCACAAAAAGCAGCCACTGTGACTAGAAGATATCAGATAAAAGAAACTTATTTTCTGTACCACCTAATTTTATTTCTATATCTGTATATTTAGAAAGCCTCCTTCGTTAGTATCTGCACAATGTAAAAAGTGCATAAAAGGGATGTGAGCTATATCTTGTTCTTGTCAGATTCAGCTCTGAGAAAAAGGTGTGATAGATCACAGTTCACCCAATAAAAGATGAACATGAGGCTTGGATTCCCTTGGATGTCTGTCAGTGGATATTGGCTGATTCACTTTGGACAACTCACTCGTATAAACAACTTTCTTCTTGCAGCAAATGCTTTGAGATTATTGATACCCACAGAGTGGCCAGGACCTCAGCTACGCACCTCTTCTGAAGGATAGTCTCCTGTGTGGCACTGTAACTTCAAATGCTGTGTGGAAGCATTAGTTCATAGTGCCACCTACAGAATCAACACTTCCACTTGATAATGAACTAAGGGGATAACACATGGATGACATCTCTTTCCTTTCTCTTTTAGGACCTGTAACTTCATTTAACATTATCAAGAAATAGTGAAACAAAAGCCTCAAACTTGAAGTGTTAAACTCACAAAGATTTTCAAGAGAGCAATGATACAATGCACCTGGGTATTTTTAAGCATCTTCCTTCAATCTAGGCTATGATAAGAACCTTCCTACCCTGGAAAGCAGAATAAAATTTCACACAAATTGAAGATAGAAGGAAGAAAGGCCTGGGTCGTTAGTAAAAAGATAATTCTTAAAAGTGACGTGCAGACACTGAATTACATAGGAAAGCATATGTAACTTATTAGGCCTAAAAATATGGAATTTATTTTTCATATTGAAGGTAACCTTTTATTTTGAAAATATAAACTTGATAAATATACTATACTGTTTTCAACAGTGAAAGTGCTCCTTCTATGAATGGAATCCTATCTGTACCAGCTGCTGTACAAGTATGTGTAAAGAGATGATATGTGCATCTGAACAGCTGCAGTCTAGAGGGACCAGACTAGCCCTTGAAGGAGCTTTAACTGGCATTGGCACATATAACAATGAGAGCTGTAGTGGAGAAATCTATGCAAGCAATACATTAGTGTGAAGATTAGTATTAGCTTTTCCATGGCTTACTTGCCTTAAATCTAATATATATATATATATATTTATAAAATTAAGAGAAGTAGACTGAACAGTAAGGGGAAGTTTGGACTTCAGACATGTCTCCGGATTCCTCTTTTATTAATTTATGCTTGGAAAAATATCCTCTGTGGGCGCCTGCTACAAATATCAAGATCCATCCCCTGAGTTTGAGAGACTCACTGGCATCACCAACAGGACAGTCATATTTATCCCTTACATGACCAGTTATTATTGTGTCAAGTGGGAAAGAGATGTGGCTTTTTCCAAAGATAGGCTGGTGCATGATAGACAATGATTTCAATTTCAAGCACGTTCTCACAATGATTCTCTTTTTGGTGAAAACTTGCACAGCAACAAGCACATAGAAATTATGTACAGTGAGGCAACACAAATTGCTTCTTGTTCCAGGCCAGGCCAGGTGTTGGAAAAGGAGTAAGCTCTGGTTTAGCTTTATTTGCTCTTTACTTCCACACTGCATACCATATCCTGGAGTTAGTAATTGTCATGTGTTTGAGAAGTCCTATCTGTCTGTCCCAAGGACATTTACCAACTTGTAGCATCTATGAATCTACAGAGTCCTGGGAAACCTAATTGACTACCTCAAAAGAGGGTTAGTTGAAAACAACTCTGTGGAGTCATACCATACAAGAGTTTGAGAGTCCCTGTTCCACCAAATATTAGAGTTAGAGAACATTTTAAAGTGATTGTGGAAGCTCTAGCAGCAAATTAATAAGTGTATGACTCCTTCCCTCATAGAGAGTAGTACTTGAGTGGGAAATTATTTAAAACAGGCAGAATACAGTAGATGTTATCAGTCTGACTGTCATTCCGTTCAATTTGGGGAATCTTACTGGTCCCTAAGGGAAGAGAAATCACATTCCTTGACTCACACTGTGCTGGTAAGGGGTGGTATGTTCAAGTTACTGGGAACATGTGTTGTATTGGGTAGATAGCAGGGAGAAGGAATAGCTCCCTTAATTAGCATCCCACTTTTTGGAGTAGGTATAGGTACAAGCTGGGCTGAAAATTTCTGAAACAGGAAACTAAGAACGGGGAGAGATAACTTTCTCACCCACTCTGTGTGTAGCTACAAGCTGCATTTCTACTGGGTTTTCAATCCTTGCACCTTTTATGTGTGACCTTTTTAATAACAAAAGCCAAGATCAGTTCCTTTGGGTGAAACTACTTGGCTTAATATATGACAATATGTAAAATAAAAACACAGAAGGAAAGGCTGAATTAAAATACCCTTTTACTGCTATAAAACAGAATGAAGTTGTATATCTCTCCTCATGTTTGCCCTTTAGTTTCTGATGCTCCTCAGATTTATGGTGGAGTGCTGAGTGAAAATGATAAATGGGATACAGATACTAGAAAATGGAAATGTTTCTTGTCAGCCTGCATAATATGAGCAGCCACCCAGTCAGTGGAAAATATTCCAGGTTTAAATGTACTTTCTGATGCTTCTTCTGCACCTACACCTTTTCTTTCATGACTCTTTCTGAGATAACATCCATGTATTTAAGTCTATCTCTGTTGAAAGAAAAAATATGACTGCCTGGTAGTAAGGTCTGTTGCATTTGTTTTTAGCTCAATGTGAAAAACATACTGTTTGACCTTTCACCAAGCAGAGTGGCACCTTTCTTTTATTCCAGCTTTCTCAACAGAACTGCAAAAAGCATTTAAAAGAGCCTTTTCGTATTAAAAAAGGGTGTTCAAAAGTACTTAAAGGGTCTCAGTCTTGTCCTGGCTAAAAATGTGGCATTACACCATGGGAAGTGTCACCCAAATACTTCATATGTTTGAAAACTTTCAGTCATGTTGTTCTTATCACTAAAGGCAAACAAACACAAACACACTTAAGCAGTGTATTTTCTTGCTAATGATATAGGGATAGATCAGAGAGAAGTTGCTAAACTATCCTTTTTTGATTTTGGATTGTAACTTCTTCTCTGCTTCTTTAGCATGTAATCTAACAACTGTAGAGGGAGAGAGATCCAACTGTGATATTTCTCCTGAACAGGCATATCTGACCAGACGTTCACTTCTACAGGACAGGAACCTATATTTAAGTCTGAGGTATGGTATAGATTGTCTTTACTATAAAGGGAGAAGAATGGACATGAATTTTATATACTTTGAGTATAACTGAGCACACTAGATATCTAGCACCATTGGAGACCCCCTAAGCAAACCTCCCTGGCCTCCAGGTACCAGTTCAGCAGCATGTGTGTCCCACCAGTCCTAGAACACATGTGCCAGCCTCATGTGGGTGTCTTGGCTGTCCTGGGACATATATGGCTGTAGTTGGCATCTATATTTAGGCCTTTATCTCATTTGATTATAGGGAGGGAGAGCTTGCAGTGAAAAAGTAGAAAGAGACATCTTTAGTGAGGACAGTCTTTAGTGTGATCAATATTGATTCCTGTGAGAAGTCCAAACACATGGAGATTCGTTCTTGTCATTTCAGTGACTGTTTAAAACACTGTTCCTTTCTTCTGATTACCTCTGTTTACTAGACCTGTAACATCTGCTGCTCTTGTTAATGAAATGAAATCCAGTTGCTCTTGTAGAGACAGAGCCTGTTATATAAAGTGCACTGAGGGGGAGATACGAGCTGTGTTGGGTTGTGGGCAGCCAGTAAAGTAAAACGGCTTATCAAAGTGATGTGGAAAGGTACCCGGTAGAGCTGGAGAAGTCAGCTTTATTCCTGTCAAAAAGTGGTAGAGACCCAAATGCCACGGGACAGGGAGAGTGACTCAAGTCAAGAGCCTGGGTAAACTTAATTATGAACATGGGTACAGCAATGGTGCAGGCATAGAAGTGATAGAGGAGATCCTTAGTTTGATTGCCCTAAGAGGCTCAGTTTAGCAAGTTTTTCACACCATGTGGTGATAGATCATGTTTATCAACATCAACAGAATTCCATCTTATATACAATTCAGCAGCAGACAATATTTCTTTATGGATCAAGGAATGGCTTTCACGTGTGTGATTGCTTTCTGCATAGATCTTTTGCTCATGGCAGGGGAGGCAGAAGGGATCTCCCTGAGAGGGACTCAGTCTGCCCTTTTCCCTTGCAGGAGACTGCTCTAACTATAAACTCAGTTGCAAAGATTACTTTCCATCACTCCCTGCGGATGTGTACCTCTCTATAGGAAAGGACTGCAGCTTAACTGGATCAGAAACTTGGATCATGAAAGTAAGAACTGCTTTGCTAAATAGTCAGATCATTAACATAGAGAGGAGTCTTGAGTTGTTTTTTTTTTTGCACTAAGCCATGTTTATGCAATTTACCCAGTAACTTGGTAAGTGCATAATAATGTGATATAACCTAAAAACTCCCTGGTGTAAAGATCAGCACGCACATCCCTCCTTTCCTAGGTTAACGCCCATGAAGCTTCGGAGTCATGGAAATGAACTTTGGAAATTAAATCCAAACATACATCATGTAAGAATGGAGTGTCCTGATATGACAAAGATGGCCACGGCTTTGAGTGAGGAAGCCTGGGCTCAAGTCTTCTTTCTGTTTGAGCTGGAACACAGTTGCAGTGAAGGTCAACCACATGCTTAGGACAAATTTTAAGTGTCAGAACTGGGGGTGGATTTTTCTCATCTGTCCTGGTAAAGCTGTTCCAATTTACATCAGTAATTAAATGCTGCAGGGGCCAGATAACAAAGAAGATCCAATTCTCTAAACTTCACAGATAGGGTACTCAGGGGAAAAGGGAAAAGTAACTTGCATTCACCCTGTATTCCAAGGGATCTGTCTATATAGAAAAGAGAACATCCCATAACATCTGTGGTTGAAAATCCCATAATGTCCATCTTCAGAAAGCTGATTCTCAGTGCAGCTGTTTCTCACAATTTATGAGGAAGAAGTCTGGTGTTAATCTCAGCCAACAAAAAAGAGTTGAATCAGTTATGGGGAATTCAGAGAATTATACTGCAAACTTCCTGTGTATTCTAGACTCCAAAGGTCCTGAAATGTAAGGATGTTTGTTAAAGAAAAAGGATTATAAAAGAATTTTATTACCTTTTTTTTGAGAGAGAAAAAAAAAAGTATTAAATTGCAACTAGTGCTCAGTTACCTACAGACTCCTGAGAACCTGAAATGTTTAATTTAAAAAATGTCATTTTGAAATACTGACATTTCAAAAATATTTTCCTTCTCTTTTAGGGGAAAAGAGGGTGTGCAGAGGGGAGGGAAATGTGAAGAAAATTCCACCAGACCCCCAGTTTTCATAACAAGGCCAAGTGCCGGGTCCTGCACTGGGGTCACAACAACCCCATGCAACGCTACAGGCTTGGGGAGGAGTGGCTGGAGAGCTGCCTGGAGGAAAAGGACCTGGGGGTGTTGGTTGACAGCTGGCTGAACATGAGCCAGCAGTGTGCCCAGGTGGCCAAGAAGGCCAACAGCATCCTAGCTTGTATCAGGAATAGTTCGGCCAGCAGGAGCAGGGAGGTGATCGTGCCCCTGTACTCGGCACTGGTGAGGCCGCACCTCGAATACTGTGTTCAGTTTTGGGCCCCTCACTACAGGAAAGACATCGAGGTGCTGGAGCGTGTCCAGAGAAGGGCAACGAAGTTGGTGAAGGGTCTGGAGAACAAGTCTTATGAGGAGTGGCTGAGGGAGCTGGGGTTGTTTAGCGTGGAGAAGAGGAGGCTGAGGGGAGACCTTATCGCTCTCTACAACTACCTGAAAGGAGGTTGTAGCGAGGCGGAGGTCAGTCTCTTCTCCCTAGTAACAAGCGATAGGACGAGAGGAAATGGCCTCAAGCTGTGCCAGGGGAAGTTTAGGTTGGACATTAGGAAAAACTTCTTAACCGAAAGGGTTGTCAAACATTGGAACAGGCTGCCCAGGGAGATGGTTGAGTCTCCATCCCTGGAGGTATTTAAAAGAAGGGTAGACGTGGTGCTTGAGGATATGGTTTAGTGGTGGACTCGGCAGTGATAGGTTAGCGGTTGGACTCGATGATCTTGAGGGTCTTTTCCAACCTTAACGAGTCTATGATTCTCTGATTCTCTGATTTTATGTTATGAAATGACAAAACTGAAATTTTGGAGGTAACCTACTTATAGCCCCCCTCCTGCCCTCCCCTTCCCCCTGAAGTTAATGTTAGATAATGTGGAAAGATTATAAGCAGGAATGCTAAACTAGACCTAAAAATAATGACATGACTTGCAATTAGTACCAAACGTCTTCCTCTTATCTGCCTTCAGGTTTTCTTTTGTGAGTTTCTTTACAAAGAGTTTGTCTTTTCTGGGACAGCATTGACCAATGGCTCTTCAGATCCCATAAGAGCAGCCCCAGCACTTAAGCTAATGGAGAATTTGCATTATCTCTTTCTCAAAATTTCATGGTGATGAGCACTGGGTAAGTTACTATTAATCATTTGTCGGCAGCAGCAGCAATAAAGTTATTTTTTTTTTTTTTCAGGCATTTAACCATATGATGACAAGAACACCAAAGTACAAACTTCACCTGGACAGACTGTCACTCTTTTCTATTGTTTCTCCCGCAAATGTCTTGGGTGGTCACTGCTCTGACAGAGGGGAATTAGCTTTGGGGACTCACTGGTGGCAGTTTTGCCTCTGTGCAAAGTGGGCTAGGAGTAAGCAGTGTCAATTTTGGTGTGAGGATGGTGCCTGGGGAATGAGGGTGGCAATGACCTCTGTTTTCCAGGGGAAGGCAGGAGGAGACTATCTGGATGGCTGGAGGACAATAGGGATGAATCGTTTGAGAGACCATTGGCAATACAAATCCTAGGTAGAGGACTAAACTTCCAAAAACAAGAGGGGCAAAAAAGGCAATGTGGATAACAGAGGAACCCAGTGAAAAAGGCTGATGTTCATGTGATAATTCTTAGTAAATGAACAAGTATGAGGTTGGGGGAGGGAGGGGCAAGCAAAGACTTGAGAAAAAATGACCAACTGTATCCTACAACAGTTATCTCCATGGCTTACAGTTTGGAGGGCTGGCACTGCGACAGCCTCACCCAAATCCCGGGCTGGAGTCCATCTCCCATGCTTATGAGCTCCATGCTCACAGTCTCTCCCCTTGCTCATGAGAATAGCAGAGATCCTTGTGATTCATGACCTTCCTGGTCTACCCATATTTACTATATCTGCAAATATGTCAGAGCTGGTGACATTTTTCAGGCTATTTTTTACCATGGAGCCATCAGAAATTGTTATATAAGTATATAAATGATATATTTCTTGTGTGACTTGATTTTCATCAAACCTTCATAGAGAAGATTGAGGTGGAGGTGCACTGAGTACAACCACATGCTCTATCCAGATCACATAACTGGTAGGAACGGGGATTTTCCCAGTGGTAGTTCACTAAGTTCATGAGGAGAAGGAAGTATGCTCAAACTGTTCTTCTAATGTATTTTTGTCCACTTGCAGCATCAGGCCAAGACATTTCTTAAAAATTACCTTTTTGTGCAGAAGTCATCATTTCCTACAGGCAGAGTAGCAACTCTTTTTGTAGGAGCCCTTATTGTTATTTCACAGGGATGACCTTCTGCTTATGTTTTCTTGAGGGCCTGCAGAGCTGTAAGCATTTATGTGGGATATTTCTGAGTGGGATGCAACACCTCTCATGTTTCCTGAGTGGCAGCACTGTGACACAGTCAGAAAAAATACTGCTCTAAGGAAAGATAAGAGGTCATCTGCTCCAGCCTCCTGCCCCAGTGCATGCCTAGCTGTGCCTAAACACTGCCTGGTTCGCTGGCCTTCCAACCTACCTTTAAAAATCTTCCCTGATGGTGATCCCAAAGTCTCCCTAGACAGTCTGTTCCAGTGCTTAACTAGAGCTAGGCATTTCTACCTTGTTTTATCAGTAGGGTTTACCCAGTCTCCCACCTGCCCCAGGAATGGTAGAGCAGCCTTTGGTGCTGGCACCCAGTGCCAGGTGTCCAGCCATAGCTCCCTGCCCAGCCATGTGATATGGGAGTGTAAGGCTTTTAAAATTACAGTTAAAAGAGTCCTAATCTTCCTCTCTGAACAGATGAGTAGTCCAAGTGAGTTGCTCAGCTGCTGTGAGCTCTGTCACCTCATTCCCACATGGATGACTAAGGAAGGAGTAAGGCAAAAATTTATACATATGGGAACATATTTGTACCCTCATGTAGGCGTAAGCTCACTGTGATTTCCAGCCCATGAATAGCCGCTCACGTTGGGTCAAGGTGCAGTAGCACTATTAAGCGTGGTGTTTGGTCTTTTCTGCGTTTGCATGGGAATGACCTGCAGGTTTAGTGACAGGCCCTCTCTCCCCCATGGGCTGAAATCGCCTTGTTGCAGAGCTGGCTAATACAAGGCTTGTTGGTGACTGCAAGGCTTTACCATATTCCTTTTCTCAGCTACTTGTTCTCTTTCAACTTTATCCTTACAGCAAACCACTCACTTATCCTAAATTACCAGTAAATTCATTTATATGCAGACATCATAAATCACCTTTTACTGTATTTTATTAGTCAAAATATGATTAATTAGATTTGAGTTCTTTTATTTCCGAGTAGTTTAAATACTTATGAACTAAAATTTAAATAATTATAGCCTTCTCAGAATATTTTAAAGAAAGATCTATCAAGTATAAAGTTGAATTTTCAATGCCTCATTTAGCATGCTGCAAAGAAGAAAAAAGAAAGATATTAAAATATTTTGTACTGGAGGTTTAGAATTGAAAAGAGAGACCTAGAATTCTGATTACTAATTAAGTTCACATTTAACACAAATAAAACATACAGGGTTGTAAGGAAGTTTGACAAAGAAAAAGCCTACAGAGATCCGTACTTTTTGTGCTATAATTATATTGGTCTTTTTATTATTATTATAGTTATTATCTTGCCAATACCCATGACAAAAAGCCACTATTAAATCCTCTGAAGTTGATAGTGGTTGTATATGTATGTCTCTGTGTGTGTAAAAATGTGAAGAGTTGTAAAAATATTGAACCAGTTTCTGATTTCACATAGTCCCAGACCCTTCAACCACTTACCTGTAGCTACTGCAGCACAAATTTCCCCTTGTGTCCATGAGCAATTCAACAGAGGTCAACTTGAGAAGAACCTCACTCAAGTCATGCATGGCTACTTACCCTTCAGCTCACAGGACTTCCACTAAAGTAATCTGCCGAGAGCAGGCAGGCAAATTATTGGTAGCAGACCCAAAGCCTGATGTCGAGACCGAATACTGTAGTACTGTAAAGATGTTGGCTTGGCTTACAGCCCTCCACCCACCTACTGTGAGCAATGTGTCTCCTGAGAGATTCTTCAGTGTTGCTCTTGGCTGCAGGAAATGTACAAGAGAGAATGAGGCTGGCAGAGCCGAGTCTGATATTGCTCATGATTCCTTGCTTGCAAAATGTGTGCAACCATGGGCAGGTGAAGCCTGGGGACTGCAGAAACAATGTAGTCATAACCTAGCTGGTTCCAGCAGGGGTGTTCCAAGGTTACTTTGATTTAGTTGAGGGGAAAGCTGAGCCCAGTGTATTTTATGTGTTGCTATTCAACACATCATTCTTGTTACTGTTGATTTTAGCTAGTGCAGAAATGTTTAATTTACTGAAGAGGATAAAATTGTTTCTGAGGCAAGGCATGTCACCTTTTTTCAGAATGGACTAACAGTAATTCTTAACAAATACACTTGGATTTTCCTAGAAAGGTCATTTTTCTATTCACACTTAGACAGGAGTATTAAAGTTCTTATTGAGAACATCATCATGCATTTACAAAGATGCAATGACATGAGTTAGGGATGAGGAATACTTTAACTGCAGTAGTTGGATAGTGTTGACAAGTTTTTGAACTGAAGTATAAGGTTAACTGGAATCTGGAGATTAATTTGGAAATGGTCTCTGTGTTCTATTTGCAGGCACCTTTATGTATTTAAAGTGTGAATAAACATAGGCTGATCAAAAGGGAAAGCAGTGGCTTGGGGAAGACAACTTTTTATGATAGTATAATATTAGCATTATGCTTTCAGAATGAGGCTCCCGTAGGGCATATGCAAACCTGGTGGGATTTAGTTGAAGAGTTTGTGCATTCAGGTCAAGCCACGTTTCATTTACATAAGATCTTCCAGAGCAGCAGGCTTCCCTTACTAAAATTGGAGGAGGGGCTCTCCCTTTGCAAACCCACTCTATCAGTCCCTGATGAAGAAGCCAGCCAAGCTCTGCTGGTCTTTCTGCACATCAGGAGAGCAGGGAAGGCCTGTAGTGAGGAGCTGATCAGAGTTAAAGGAACACAATAGCTGTTCAATAGCTACTGTTGCTTTGAAAATATAACTTCTTGGCAGCTGAGTCTTTGTAAGTAATGTGCAAAAAATAAGTGAGACTGTTATAATGAACAGTAATATTTCAGTTCTTTCAGTAATGGGGGCTGTCTGTTACAGCCTGCACTTACTGATTTGCCTGTTTTGCAAACAAAAGGGAGTAAGTTTGGAAAGATCTAAGTAAGCAATGGGAGAAGCAGTGCCTATAGCAGAACATTTGCCTAGTCTGCTTTTCACAGCAGTTCAGACTATGTCTTGGAAATAACCCTCTTTGGGGTATGAGAAAAGACAAATGTTAAAGTATCTGTACTCCTGCTTACCTCTGGCTTCCTGCAAATCTTCTGTTCTCCATGCTGATGCCCTTCCTTGCTTGACTCTGGGGCTTACAGTTTGGTGGGATGAGGAAGTGCCTGGAAGAAGTTGAGCCAGCTGATTGGGTAGGTTGGAGTTGCAGTGATGTGGTAGCCATATGTGTTTGCCAGCTCAAGGAATCACACTTGCCTTTAGGAGGGCTTTGTGGCCATGTACTGGTCCTAGTGAGCATGGAGAGAGTAGTCTAGACCACAGCTGTAAGGTTACAGACACTCAATATTTTTTTTGTTTCCAGATAAAAGCTTCTAAATGCATCTCAGCTGGTACTTGGTTCCTATGTTTGGATGAATTAATTGACCTAGAGTGATTTAGAGTGTGGTTCGGTTCCCTAAACATAGGCAATTCAGATAAGGTATCAGAAACATCCACATGAAGCTGACAGGTTTATCATATACTTGTAACAATGGGTAGCAAAGGGGTAACTTTCACTCCAAACAAGCACATCTAGTCTGGTTGTCAGGGAAGGCCTTGCACCAGCTCTGTCCTTGCTGTTGCTATACTTATAGGCATAGGACATGCCAGCATGTCTAAGAACGAGAGTCATCCCTTACCCGCCCAGAGCATTTAGCTGTTCTGTCTCAGGGCAGGAGATCCAGGGAGCCCCCATGAGCACAAAAGCCATATTTCTGCACACTGCTCATTTCTCTATGGACTACAAGCTTATGCATAATGTGCAAAGTTTGCTCTACCCTGCTGCCTTCATGCATGCCCCTTATAATTCTCCATGTATTCCTTGCTTGTGGTCAATCCCAGCCCCTACACCATCACCACAAGTAAATTATGCCCATAAGAGACATCATCTAAACAGGTTATATGAAACATTTAATTTATCAGTACAACTTGACCAGAAGGTAGACTAAAGCCTCGTGGGGTCATCAGAGCAGGTAGCATTTTGGCATAGACTGCATATTACAGTTAGTCCCAGATTAAAAGAAAGTAATAGTGTGAGCAGGACAGAGGAAGGCTGACTTGTACAGATCTGTGATGACTAACAATATATGAGCCCCAGTGCTTCTATCAGCTTGGTCAGGGCATCAGCAAGGTCTCCCTCCTCTACCAAACTGCCCGTTCCATTTCCTATTTGTCTAAAATTGGCCATTGGGTTCAGAGGTCACTGGGGAGACCTAGGGAGGTTCACACCCTCATGCAGACATTGCAATAGCATATGCCACACCTTCCCTGAAAACGAGGCTAACAAAATGCAATTGCTGTAACAAGCAAAGCTCTCAAGCTGGATTCCAGAGGGAAGATTCTAATTTAAGACCTTTTCTTCCTTAGTGCTCAAATGACTGATCTTGGCAGCATAGTCTGTTTCCCATGGTGCAAGAAGTCTGGGCAGCTTGTTGTTCTAAATGTGATTGCTATGGACTCTACCCACCTGCTATTTAAATTTACTTGGAAGGAGAGACCAAGCCTCATATGATCTTTTCTCACTCATCCATTTATTCCAAATTCAGCTGAGGGTGTGAACTCTCGAGGTGTTGGGGCTTTTGGTCTTGGGAAACCCATAACAAATTCTGATTGGCCAAGTAATGTCCTTGGAAACAATGTTCCTGTTTTTGCGGTGTAGTAAACAGCAAATGAGAGTGTAAGAGATTTTTCAGTCATATGTGGCTAGCAGTTGGTAGATATGTCCACTTTGAAGTCCACAGGATCTGCCTTCTAGTCTGATTTCATTAATCCTCTCAAAGAGCCGGTGCCAGCCTGTCCATGTGGGCATGTAACCTTCTGTCTCACTGCCACTATGGTCTGTGCTTTCTTCGCTCCTCTCTCCAAGCACTTCTTGCCCCAAGACTTGCTTTATAAAATGTTATCATAGGGTAAATTAGCTGAAGAGCAGTTCCCCCACTGGTACCAGAGCCTATGCCAGCCACAGCCCTGTGGCACCATTTGAGGCTTCTTCTCCAGCAGAGGAAGGGTGTCCCCCCTTGTTGTTATCCATGTTTTGCTGATGTGTCAGCACAGAAGTCAGAAAAACACCAGATGTTCGGGCTTTTAAAACACTCATAAACCAGAGAAAGGTGCCATTCTGAGACTAGTCCATGGCTTGTAGGCTCCATAAGAGAAAAATTAGACTGAGAGTTAAATACTGGGGCTCAGATGCCTGATGCCATGCTGACACTCACAAAGCACATTTTCCATCTCAAGGCCTCCTGGAGGGATCTTTGCCAAAGCAAATAATAACCAATAATGAGTTAGGTTAACAGCAGAAGGGCATGGGCACTGCTTTGTTTCACTGAGATTGACAGCACTTTTGGGTGACAGGGGGGCTTTCCCCCCTCCCTGCAGCCTTGGCAGGCAGAGCCCTCCTTCCTCCCCCTCACAAACCTCTCTGCCCCGGCAGGCAGGGGAAAAGAGCCTGGGGTGACAGCAGGGAGTAGGGGGGTGACAGCAGGGAGTAGGGGAGTGACAGCAGGATTTTGGGCAGGCAGCAGAGTCAGGTGGGAAGAGAAGACAGGCATGAGGGGGAGAGAAAATGAGCACAGAGGAGCCGAGGGTGATCTGGCTGTGAGGAGGGACTGCACAAGAGAAGGAAAAAGTGAACAGCTAGAAGAGAAAACCATGCTGGAGAGAACATTTCATCGATTTTTGCCCAGGGAAGAATTCCTCCAGCACAGAGTGAGACTGGAACAAGTGTAATGAGCAGCAGATCATGTGCAGTGGCCGGCGGGGCTGACCCAGCCTGCGGCAGGGCGGTGACCACCTGCCGGCTGGCCCCAGTTTGGTCTTGTACTCTGTCAAATAGTATTTTACACATTTAGTAAATCGTTAAAGGGTGCCTGGGGGCTTTTCACACTTGACTGTATGTACCACACGGGCAAAAGCTCTGCTTTCACCTAACATGCCCTTCCTCAGAAGGGTGGCATCAGCCTCACGCATGGTTGTGAGCTACAGGATGTCTCCCTCGATGTTAAGATCTCCCTCAATATTAATACATTTGCCCTTCTTAGCTCATTGCCAGTATAGTTCGCTGATTGCTGGTGGTGGCTGGTTGGCATTTTTTTTTAAATAATTCCATGACAAAAACCAGATACAGGTGAAAGCTGCTGTGTGAAAAGCAGCCAAGCACAAAGGGGGGAAAAATGGCATCTCTTCCTGGTTGCAGGGAGTTTCACTGTGATTCGTAGTGCTGCTGCTGGGCTCGCTGCTTTCTGCTGTATTTTATTAACTGCTGCAGGCAAACACCAGAGCAATCTGTTTTAGGTGTTTGTTTCTTTGTTAGTATTCTGTGCTCTGTCAGTCACAAATGCAGGGGACGCTCATCCAGACAAACAGATGATGGCAGTTTATGGTGTGCCAGATGGGGGTGTGTGATTTGTTACTGAGTGAAACTGCTAACAAGAAAGGCCATCAAACAACACAGTATCTACATTTTCTGTATGATTACAGTCTGTCAGATCCCTGCCAGCTATAGATATCCACAAGCATGACATCACTTGCATTTGGGAGCACTTCTGCACCCAAAGAGGTACCATTTTACACCTGAGTGTTTCTTGGAGACCAGCACATGTTATCTGCCTGACTGAAGCATGGGAGAAAACTCATCAGGATTTTGGCACATATGAACAATATCTCCTATTTTTTTCCAGGAAATCACAGCTGACTAGGACAAATTAAATTTCTGTCTTGGTTGCAGGAATTTATGAAGTTAAAAATTATCCATCATCTTTAAAATGCCTACAAACTTTGCCAGAATAATTTTTTTTTTTACACTGCAATCCTACAGTATACAAGTCAATCTGACTTCCTTCTAACATAGATAGAATGGGCTGGATTTTCTCTTCACACTGTCATTGTACAAGAGCAAGCCCACTGTTACAGAGAAGTTGCCCCCAGCTGACACTTGTGGAAGAGTGAGACATCTATGCCCAAGGGATTCGAGTCAATGGGCTGCCATCATCTGAATCCTGCAAAAGACAGCCCTTTAGTATGCCCCGACACTACCGATGTGACCTCCCTGGTAGGGACAGTTCTCAGGTTCTTCCACCATTATGACACCATGACCATCAATGACCATGACATTCTGTGCCCTCCCTGGGTCTTACCCCAGCAGCTCTCCAGGCCAGGAAGATGACGGGAACATGTGGTGTCTCCAGCAGAACCATGGGAGCAGGTCTGGCCCTAGCATGTGTTTGAATTGTAGCTGGGGCTTCCATAAAGTAAGAAATACTTTCAGATCTGTTAATAAGGATATTGCGCCACTTGCCATCATTGTCCATGAAGGTACTTGCACTGTGTCTTATGATGCTTGAATGACAGTCTGACTAAACCCTGACTACTCGTGGCATCAGTTCCTTTGCACAATGGCCATTATACTTTATTAGTTACATTAATAAGGTTTAAAGCTTAGGCTTGTAGGTTTGGTTTTAATTAGCCTACAATACTCACAGCTTTATCTGAAGCTCTGACATTCATCTTGGAACCTAAAATATAAAGACATGATGCACAGCTGCAAAATACTTATTTATTCTAATTCCTTTTTCATACACACTGCAAAGTCTCAGATTTTAAACATATTACTGGATTGTGGGAAGAGAAAAGAAAAGCTATATCTCCCTCCCTGTCCCTCTACCTCTTGCTTCTTTGTGGCTCTTCAATTATATCACAAAATCACCCCATTGCTCAGCCCTGATGCTCACAACACTCCTGTGATGAGATTCCTTTTGCAAACATGCTTATCTCTGGGATTGCTTTGTCTTCCCCAGCTCAGTTTATATACATGGAGCCTAATCCAGAAGACCATTCAAATCCATGGCAACCTTTGCTTTGGATAAATTTCTGATAAAGCTTATATCTGAGGTGGCCCAAAATATAATTACTTTAGAGCAGAAAAGACTTTGTCATGTGCTTATGTCATTCTGTGTGATGGTACAATAAAGTACCAAGGCAAAAACTTGGTTGGGAACCTTACCTGGCACAATAGAAGGAATAGCAATACATACGCTAAGAGAAAATTACAGAAAAAAACCCAGAAAAATATTGTTCCTATTCAAAGAATCATAGAATCATAGATTTGTTAAGGTTGGAAAAGACCCTCAAGATCATCGAGTCCAACCGCTAACCTATTACTGCCGAGTCCACCACTAAACCATATCCTCAAGCACCACGTCTACCCTTCTTTTAAATACCTCCAGGGATGGAGACTCAACCATCTCCCTGGGCAGCCTGTTCCAATGTTTGACAACCCTTTCGGTTAAGAAGTTTTTCCTAATGTCCAACCTGAACTTCCCCCGGTGCAGCTTGAGGTCATTTCCTCTTGTCCTATTGCTTGTTACTAGGGAGAAGAGACTGACCCCCACCTCGCTACAACCTCCTTTCAGGTAGTTGTAGAGAGCGATAAGGTCTCCCCTCAGCCTCCTCTTCTCCAGGCTAAACAACCCCAGCTCCCTCAGCCACTCCTCATAAGACTTGTTCTCCAGACCCTTCACCAACTTCGTTGCCCTTCTCTGGACACGCTCCAGCACCTCGATGTCCTTCTTGTAATGAGGGGCCCAAAAATGAACACAGTACTCGAGGTGCGGCCTCACCAGTGCCGATCGTGTACAGGGGCACGATCACCTCCCTGCTCCTGCTGGCCGAACTATTCCCGATACATGCCAGGATGCCATTGGCCTTCTTGGCCACCTGAGCATGCTGCCAGCTCATGTTCAGCCAGCTGTCAACCAACACCTCCAGGTCCTTTTCCTCCAGGCAGCTCTCCAGCCACTCCTCCCCAAGCCTGTAGCGTTGCATGGGGTTGTTGTGACCCCAGTGCAGGGCCCAGCACTTGGCCTTGTTAAACCTCATACCGTTGGCTCCGGCCCAACGATCCAGCCTGTCCAGGTCCATCTGCAGAGCCTTCCTGCCCTCCAGCAGATCAACACTCCCACCCAGCTTGGTGTCATCTGCAAACTTACTGAGGGTGCACTCAATCCCCTCATCCAGATCATGAATGAAGATATTGAACAGGACTGGCCCCAACACTGAGCCCTGGGGAACACCACTCGTGACTGGCCACCAACTGGATTTGACTCCATTTACCACCACTCTCTGGGCTCAGCTGTCCAGCCAGTTTTTAACCCAGTGCAGAGTGCACTTGTCCAAGCCATGAGCAGCCAGTTCCCTTGAAGCTTTGTGGAAATAAAAGCACTGCTGTCAACCAGTGGCTGTGGTTTTGTTTCTGATTCTTCCCTGCTCCTGGTTTGGAAAGTAAAACTCTTTCCCCCTGAGGAATAACACTTCTCTTTCCTGGGGATTCTTACTGTTTTTCTCCTTCTCATGCCACCCATCTCCATTGATTTAATCTTACACAATTTGTCATGCAGCCAAATACTCCCATAGTCAGAATTTGTCCTCTTGCTCACAAACCCTGCCTTCCCTTGTCTGTAAGTATTCCCTTGTTCTCACTGCCATGAAGGCTGTTGCAGAACCAAGACTTACTTCTTTAGCTGTTTTGCTCTTTTTCTGCAGCTCTGTGAGGTTTCCTTTGTGTGAGGGAAAATACCTGGCAGGAAGGTTAATGTGAGCCAAGGATAAGGGCTGCTCCCTGATGCAGCACCACAGCTCAGCTGCTAGCATCTGTGCTGAAGAAAGGAGAAAGAGCACCCTTTCCCCCCTTTCTTTACCTGCTGGTCCTTTGCTTGTATCCTTACCTGATATTACCTGACATACCCTGTGTCACTAGGATAAAAGACTAAATGGCTCTTTCTCAGCTTAGGGGAAGATCTAGCAAAGAGAGTCTCCACTCCAGAGAGCTCTGTGGAACCACCTGGGAGAAGAGGAAGATGACGGGACACTGATGAACAACATGGTTTACCAGGTTGTGGCAGAAGTCACAGGGCTGTGGGCTATCCCAGCCTCATCTGGCTGTCCCCATCGCATGCACCACAGTGGGAGTCTGGCTGAGCACACCTCCTGGTGACTATCCGTCCTTCTGCCCACCTGCATTGGGTAGCTGTGAGGGGCAGCAGCAGCAATGTGACGTGGAGGTCTCAGACTCCTCAAGAGCTCCTTTTTGCCACAGGAGGAACTTGTGCTTTGTCCTTTCCAAGCACATGGAAGCAGCAGAAGAGAGCAGAAAAGCTCCTCCCTGTAGCTGGCTGTGGCACCATGACCTTTCCAAAACAAGCTGTGTGGACCTTAGGCTGGTGAGGCTGAATGGTGATGGTGATATTTTGCTCCAGAGGTGCTGCATCCCGCCATTAATTATCTAACAACAAAGCAGCCTCAGATCAATTACTGATCTGCTTTAAATGATGGGCTGTATTGTCATGACCAAGTGGTAATATTTGGGCAAAACTTATTTCCCCAGTAGTTGTTAGAGGTAGAAAACAGGGGAGCCACTGCTGTTTGTCTACCCGACACTTCAGTAAGCACAAACTGTAGCTGAGCGTTAGAGCACCCCGGCAGCCTTCCTTTTCGTACTGTTCATCAATCCTTATATTTGAGTTTCACTATTAAAATGCTATATCTGCCAACGTTCAAAATATTTTTCAATATTTGGTATTACAAAATATCATTGCTTTCACTTACATAGAGATTTTAAATAGGATTGTGCCCCAAACCTTATCCTCTCTCAGTATCAACCACAAAAATTGTTTGCATTTGTGGTGCTTATATTAGACTCTTTACAGGTGAATTATGGAGGCTCAGGTAGGAATAGTTGTGTTAATCTATAACATCTCAGGCATAATACCCATTTTGTCAGGTTCTAATTTAGTATCTGACTGCAGTAAATATAACTTGGTGTTACCTAATAAACACACTTAATGCAATCTATTTGGGGGAGGGGACCAAAATCCAGCCTGTAAGATGCAATAAGAATCCACAGAGGAGCTCCCACTGTCTTCACGAGGGATGCATGTAAAGATTAAGAGAAGGAACTTATCTTTGCGTAGTGGTTGAGGGTAGATCATCTCATCTAATTACAGCTATCTATGGTATAAGCATTTACAATGAAACGAGAAGGTTCCTTTCAGAGCTGATCAAAAGAAGTAGGTATTTTCAAGTGATACACTTGACCTATTTGTAGCCATCTATTTTAGCATGAAATGATCTCCCCTTCTCCTGAGAAGTGCCTGTTTCTGTGCATTGACTGCAAAGAGCTGTGTACGTACTAGCTGAAAGGTAAGTGCCTACATTGCAGGTTTTGCTTTTGGCCAAGTGAATCAGTGGACGTTTAGATTTTATCTTTACTTATTATTGGCTCAGACCCTTACATTATAGTAATGGGTGGTTTTGGGGCAATGTACTCACCCCAAGGACCACTGAGTTCCTGCCCTCTTAATCTCTGCCTTTCCTAACTTCATTTTCTGTTTCTCTTTTCTCTTGCCTGTCTTTCTATGTCTCTTCCTGTCCTCTGCAGCAGTTTCCAGTCCCTTCTTATTTTATTTCCTGAAACTGTTTTCAATAAAAAAATTAATGCAAGTCCTTAAAATATTATTAAGTCTTTGAAGGTAGTATGCCAGTAGGAGTAATAGGAAGCAGGGGAGTTCATAACTCTTGGAGCTCCTGTGTTGGCCAGGTTTCAAGGTTATCTTCACAGCCAGGAGGAATGGAAATATGCATTGTAAAATAAAAGCTTAAACTGTTCAGAACCTGAATGAGCCCTGTACATTACACTGAATGTGCTGTATTCAGACAAACATATTCCAGGGAAGAGCTTGATGTGTTTTCTTGATAATGTCAATATTCTCAGTTGTAGAACATCACATTTTATTCTTGTTTTTACAACTTTTTACAGTTGTTGTAGTTTGAGTATGTTTCTTCATTTGCCCTTTGTTGATCTGACTGATGAGGTTACATCCTGGCCTTGCTGAAACCCCTGGGAATTGTCTTTGGGCCTAAATTTTAGCTGCTCTCTACTTAGAGGAGACATATGTTTTTAAAACTTATGGGTATGAGACATATCATGCCTTGTGCTGTCCTTTTCCTCTCTGCTGAGGAGTCTTGTCTGTATGCTAAACAAGAGAGGGCAGAGGACACAGCAGAGGGAAGAGGATTTAGTGGGAATGTATTTCATGGGATAACCAGGGTGTGCCACAGCTGTTGCTCCCCCAGCCAGTGTAAGGCCACCGTTTTACTAATATAACTTCCAATCTTTTTCTCTTCTCAGAAGGAAAGGTGAGGTCTGAAAAGGAGATCTACTTTTCTGTCAAAATTAGTAATGCTATCACTATAGGATCCTATACAGACATGAAGGCTGTAGGTATCACACTGGTGGGCAGCCCTCCTGAGAGAGGTGTACAATGTACAGGGTGTGAAATCATCTGATAGCCACAAAGATGCAGAAAAGCTGCTGAGCAGGGACGGGGAGAAATCCTGAAGTTTTCCTTACCTCCCCTGGAGTCGCAGTGATACTCTTCCTTTCTCTCTGCTGTACAGAGCCTGGCAGGGTGAACCATCCAGCAGGATACTGGGGGCTGCAGCACCTGTAAAGGTGCTGGGTCGGCAGCTGGAAGGTACTGGAGCAGGCAAGGATTATTTTATCCTGCATCCCAGGAGCCCCATGAAAGGAGGAACAGCCCTACCTCTCCTGCTGAGATCTGGCTCCAGACTATATTGCCAGCCCTGGGCTGTGATGCTGAGGTGAGCAGTGGTGCTACCTGACCTTTTGGGAGTGGGATCTCCTCCCTCCACCAACTCTACTCACTTCTCCAGGGTTGAAGATGCATGTTGCTGCCTCTGACTTTTTTCTTGCAAGCATAGTGGCTTGTTGCTCTTCTCATTTCCACCAAGATTATGCAAAACCTCCATAGCATTAAGATGTTTATCACCTCACCTTTTAAAATCCTGCTGCTTTCATGTTTACGGTTCAGCTGTTCCCAGTAGAGCATGATTTTCCTTCTGTTAGTCATCTTCATTTTTTTTACCCAGAAAAAAAGCACTCAAACCTCATAAAATCCAGTCCTGTAAAATAATAACACTCTGTTATTAGTGTTGTCTTCAATGTAGAGTCTTATGCACGCATTATGGACATTGCTCTCGCATCAACAGTAAGTTTTCAAAGACTTCAGAGGAGGAAATGAAGAACACTAATCCTGTGTTCCTTTGAAAGTCAAATTCTCTTTTTAAGTCAAAGAAAATTAAGGAAGAGTGTAAGAGTTGTAATGTTGATCGAAGTTTACTGTGACCCAGTTCTTTCCCAGTATTTGCTAGCAAAGTTAAGTTTTATACTGCTAAATTTCTTAACATGGAATTATAAACAGCTGCTTAGCTCCTGGTTGGACTCATAAAAGATGATGGGTTGTTTACAGGAAGTAAAGATTTCCTTGGACTGACTTCTCATTTCATGTGAATTCAGAATCTGGCATCTTCCAATAAGATCCAAAGACATGAGAAGTTAACTCAAGATTGGCAAGTTTTAATTGGCAGACCTTTCTGCTTTGATAAGTCACATATCTATATGTGAGTCCTTTACCTATCCATTTCTAATTTGCCCCTTGTAACATCAGATCTGTCTCTGCCTGTCTCTAACAGAATATTTCTGTTCTACCAAAGCTGAAACTTCACTCTGCACAGAGACCCCTCACAAGACCTTTCACACTATTTAAAACCCCATTACCCTGAAAATTCTTCTCTTCCCAGATACGTCTCAAGTGTTCAGATCATGATGAAATTGCTTTGCTTGATAATAACAGGTACACTTGCCTTACTAATAGGAGAATAAGAGCTTTTGCTTCTGTTTTTCAAAATTTTCAAAATTTTACTGTTTTCAATATTTAATGAGCTATATGTTGACTTTTTTTTTTATAAAAAGGAGGGGGCAGAACAGGACAGGAAGGGATGGGAGAGAAGAAGGAGAGAAGAAGAAGAGAAGAAGGAATTCTGAAACTTGAAATATTTAAGAATTACTAGAAGCATCAGGCAGGGAGGAAGATACCCCACACAGTAGCATAGTACTTTCATTACTTATTTCCTGGATTTCCTTAAAAACTTGTGTTTCCAGGAACTTAGTTGGCAATAAGGTCAGTGTTTCTTATGCACGCCCCTATAATTTGCCTTAGTGTAATTTCTCATTTTTCTCTTTCATTTTCACATCTCGTCTGCATTAAGCCATTTTAATGGTTTTGTGGTGAGCAAAAATTAATTTGTGCTATATGATGAACGGCATAGGTTAACACTACAATGCCATAAGCTTTTTCCTACTTTTCACCTGCAATGAGTCCAGTGCTTCTCAACATCAGCATTTTGAGGTAGTATGGATGCTTTCAATGTTAACCTGCTTCTTTCTGCTACAATGCATTTGTATTACATTGCATTTGTAGCCAACCAACAAAAAAATTGCTTTTTAACATTTTTGACACCCTGTTTGTGTTGAGTCATGTAAAGCATTAAACCATTGTCAGTGAATGGAAAATATGACACTATTCGAAGACAAACCATGTGCATGAAGAAAAAACAATGTGGTCAATTTGAGATGATACAGCAGGCATACATTTCACTTCATGGTAAAAACAGGGCATGATATTTTACAGGAGCTTTGTGTTGTCCACAGAAGATTACTAAAAATAGTTCAAACCAGCTATATTGGTACTTTCACCTTTTCAGAATCAAATTCTCATTGCTTTACAGAGGTATTTTTAACTTCTGTGGTTTAGCTTTAGCTGAATCCTATTATTGAAGAACAAAGTGAAAAACTGATATTATAGAAAACTTTGCTATAATAATCTGAACTGCAATGTTCACTCTCTTTGCAAATCAGGCACTTCACTGCACCACTGCAGTGAGAGCTTAGATCTACCTTGTCTTTTTAAGAGAAATATTCCATAAATCTGTTTTACCTATCAGCTTTAATTGCAAAATGTTAAATACCACTCTCTTAAGATTCAGGTCAATTATTTCAGTCTCTTAATGGTACTTTTCTGTAAAAATACTTTGCACATCTGTTTTATTTATCTAAAGAGACCAGTTTCTAAAAATATTATTCCTTTAGCAGCAGAATTTTTTCATAGGTAGAATTTACTTTTGCATTGCTATGAGCAGTGAAATTCCTATTATAGCAGCATGTACCTTGCCTGTCGATTTTTTTTTCCTGTAAAAGATTTTGAGACTGATTCACCCAGGGCCTCATTCAGAGAAGTCCTGAGGTTTTCCTGCAAGGCGCTGAGCACCTCAACCAGTATCGGTAGGGATGAAAACTACTGGATTTGGCCCACAGTGCGTTTAAATCCACCGCAAAATTGTGGTTGTGTGAGCTTATTCAAGTTACAGACATTTGCTCTGTAATTCCCAGCAAATCACCTTGAGAAGTTTAGAATGAAACTTGCTACAAAAGCGAAATATTGATGTTATGGCAAACACATTGCACGCCACCCCCTGCCCCAGATGTGTGATTCCCTCACAGTAACCTGCCTTTGCCAGATATTTTTGCATAATATATGTTGACATGAAAAAGGACCCGAGAACAAAGCAGGAGTTTTTCACAGAGAAAAGGATCGTGATTTTTTCCTTGTATTTTCCTTTTCATGTTTGTTTGTCTTCTTCCCCTCCCCCTCCAACAGAACATTTTAGACAGGCCCAACTCAGATTCTGAATCTGAAATTATACATGCATATATATACACACATCTCTTTCCAGTTGTGTTATCGTTATAAAATATATTTATTTAAACACTCTCAGTACACAGCTTCCCCATTAGTATTCACAGTACTCTCTGCATAAAAATATTCCTCCCTGAATCAAAGAACACAAGAAACCTTGGAATATGAAATTGTGGTATCCTGATGCTAAGTAACATCAGCAAGAGTGACAGCAAGAGTAGCACAAGTGCTCATATTTGAAAGTTACATTCCTTCACTAAAACAAAGTGACAGAAACTAAATGACAGGAAAATAATTTACCTCGGTATTTACCTGTAGCTTTGTTCTAAGGAGCCAAGTGAAAGTGAAGAATGAGGTAAAAAAAGTAATTAAATTTTCAAGGACTAAAGACGCAAAAGAAGAATGGAAGGAACAGAATTTTTCTGTACGGATGCTAAAACTTAAGTCACCACATCGTGCAATTCTTGGAAAAATTTCTCCAGAATATTAGGATTCTTTTACACAAGTAGCCACAACATCAGCAGGTTAGGTAGCTGAACACCTGGAAAGGTTCCTAAACACTACTAAGTACTTAAAACTGCTATGCACTACTAAGCAAAGTGACTGAAGTTCACTTTGAAGATACATCTAGTGGAAGAGGCTGGGACAGTTGTACCCGCCTTGTGAGGAGCTATGTACATTACATTTTTCTGCTTGCAGAAATTGCTTTCACAACAGGATCATTTGCCATCTCTGGGTGAGATAGAGTAGATTTTATTACAATAGATTTTATCTAGAAACTCAACGGGATCTTTCATTTGGACAGCATTTTGGCTGACTCTGTGTTCAGTGAATAATATCCTGTAGGTAGATATTGTAGATACTTTTTGTTTGCTCAGGCACTATCTTAATGGTTTCTTATTATCTACACCTATAGGTATGATCACACTCTCTCTCTCCCCTTTTCTCTCTCCTGTTGCTGAAACTACATGTAAGTAAAAACTCTCTATTCCTTTTTTGTGTTTCATGGGAGCAAGTCATTGCAGACAATTTGTTAATCAGTTCATCCTTTATAGGACACAAAGAAGCTTCCAAGAGAAAACGTTCCCACTCGTTATACAATATGAGGTCTCACTTTTAAACAAGTCTGGGTAAAACATTTTGTGACTTCCTGCCATTAAGATAAAAAAGAAAAAGGTAATCTAATCAGACAAGATGCCAGTGTGAGTTAATCTTAGGCCAGTTGGTGAGAGAACATTAATGACAATGATTTATATTTTGGAATTTTTAAATTGGAAAACATCTGCTAGAAGGTGTCAATCTGTGAAGAGATGAGCTGTAATGAAAGTGTAATATTTGTGGAAAGAACCAGCTTGCTCAGATGACACTAGAGAAGGTGCAGTACAACACTATGTACTATGTACACTGGCTTAGCCTGCTTTGGTAGAACCTGCTGTCACGCTCCCAGCCAGGTCCTGGATGAACTAGTCAAGAAAACCCTCCTCCTACAAGCTCTGCTGCAGGCTGGTCATCTCTCAGGTGCTGTGCAGCGCTGCTTGCCTTGGCAAACTACTCCACCATCAGGTCAGGTTAGAACCTGGCAAAACCTGGTCGGTACTTTGTCACTACCCTAATTTTCTCAGAACCTACCTGCTAACTCCTTGCCTTTGCTTCCAGAGCTGCTCTGATGTTCTCCTGGTCCATCCGCAGCCCAGTGAACACTGCAGTGTTGCCTGGAAAATATTATGTGCTGTGCAAGAGACTGCCAAGGGGAATTCCTACAAGCAAGCCAGAACATTGGGATGAGAGGACCCCCTGCATCAGTTCTGCTTTCCCTCAGGAGATGAGGCAGTCCTAGCAGCCATTTGAGAAAATGTGGGGATCCTCATGTCTGTCCAGGACACAGAAAGCTCTTAAATTCCATGCTGTCTTGGATTCTTGTTGTGTATGAAGAGTGCAGGGTCTGCTTCTTGTCTGCAGCAGGAAGCATCTGCTCTAGAAGTCCACAAAAATGTCTGTTTGAACCCCTGTTACGATACAAAGGATGCTTGAAAGCAGATTGGTTTAATCTCATATGTAGCTCCCACTATGTTACATATATCCATTCTTTGGATTAGCCTGATTGATAACATTGATATCCTTACAAAAACTTCTTATAGCGGGAAGTCTATCTGGGATAAATATGATTGCAAGAGTGAAAACAAAGTGGCTTCTGTAGAGAGATGTTCTATAAATAGTGGCTTGACTCAGCTGCAGAGAGTGCTGGGGTGAGGTAGCTCTAGACCAGCATCCAAATCCCCATCAGCATCTTCTTGTTTTGGTGTTTTGAATAAATTTGGATGGGGTTTATGGGTAACACTGGGGCAGGACTTATGGGTTCTGTGTAACCTGTTAAATACTCAGGACACAGAAGTGCTGATCAAGAAAAGGTTCAATTTACCTCAGCTGGTGTTAGATTCAGTAAATCTGGCTCTCTGTGCAAGCCAAACGGAACTAAGAGGTTTTGAGTGCTGTGCTATATTTTTCCTTTTACAATTTATAAATTTTTAAGTCTCAATGTTTAGCCAGCTGTGTGTTCTTTCTAGACAATTAGTTGAAGCTGTATGCCGTCAGTTCTCTCTGAGATTTGCAGTCTCAGTTTGACCTAATAGTCTGAGTCAAAGCACTGTTATATGGGCATTTTTTGTTTCCACTCCTTCAGCAGCTTCTTCCACCTTTTTTTTTTTTTGTGAAATAGTGATTATGTCAATGTAACACATCTCCTTCCACAGCTTTGACATCTTGTTTTGATCCTTCTTTGGCAAGCTGGTATCGTGAAATCCCTGAAATTCTGAATGTATCTGATGCTGGCCATTCATGTTTCAAACGAATTGATTCTAAATAAAGTTGTCTTGAAGTTAGATTAGGCAACAAGGAATTCCTGATTCTGCTATTGATCTGCTGTGTAGCGTGAGACTCATTATATCAGTCACCAGGGCTTTGCTTTTCTCATCCACCAGAACAAAACTCTTAAAAGTGTGCTGCGGGTCACAGATTAAAGACATTTTAGGAGCAATAAGACCCAGATTCTGCCACCTTCGCTGGGTAATATCTCTCCTCGCAGCACAAAACAGATTTATTACTTCTCCAGTAATACACTGTGCAACATGATGGACTCCTATGTAACCTGATTGTTAGAATATCAACTTTGGCCAATGCAAATCTGCTGTATCTTGCACGTAAACTTTATTTCTGAGTAGCTGAAACATAAAATTGATCTGTTCTTTAAGCCAATCATAATTCAACAGATCATTGATGGCAAATGGCAGAATGCCCCAGCCATCCTTCCAGGCAATACTGCAGATGGAAGTCATTGGATAAAGAACGGGAATGTTTGGCAGAATGTGAAAAAAGAATAAATTTGCTACACATCACTCATTTTGCCTGACTGCAAAAAAGTAATTGTAATAGAATGTTGTCACAGGATAATGGTCTCCTGCTGCTTTAGAAATGCTTCACAAAACAGATGTTTACTTTCTCTGTGGGAGATATCGATCCCGGGACAACAATCTTTTCTATTAAAGGAAAATTAAGTACTAACAGGTTCACCAGTACTATGAAAAGATCATTATAAAAAGCCATATAATATAATAGGTGAAATGATATGAAATACATATGTGATGTATGTGATATATGTGACTAATCCTTAAGTAGGGTTAATTGAAATAGTTTCTTTTGGCAGGTCTGTGACTAACGTTTTCTCAACAAATGCAGATAGGACAATGCAACGCACTATGATGAAGTTGTTTTTGTTATTTTAATTTTCCAAGGCTCTGTGAACTGCAGAAAAACTGCATTTGTAAATAAAAGTAATAACATAAAAACTCCAGCATATAATGTCTGATGAGAAATGCTTAGTTAATAACAAATAGGTAAAAACCATGAATAAATAACAGTAAAGTAACATGTAATTAATGGAAATTAAAGACCATGCATTTTCTGCCAGGGCTGAACTCAGTATTGTGAGTTTTGCTGACTAGAACCAAGACAAATATTTGAAAACAGACAAAAATTTATAAAACGTTTGTCCATTCCAAAATTATTTTCTTAGAAGGGCAATTATATGTTAAAGATTGTAAAAGAATTTAAAATATTCATATTTTTCTCTGAACTGTCTGCAATATATGTGGGACACACAAATTGCTCTCTGTTGTAGTATGACAAGAGTTACATAGGCACTGTTTTCGTGAACCTTGTACATTTTACAGTCACTTCTGCTATTCATCCAATAACGTGTCAACCGCAAATTTGGGCTGCTGAGACACGTATAGAAGAAGAACATTTGTTCTCTTATGTGCTGTATCTATCTATGCCTATGTGCTGTCAAAGGCATTTGACTGTCAGATGAAGCAACCCTCTGTGGCATTTAGCTTTTGCCAAGGTTGTATCTGGATCAGGAGGAATAAAATGAGTATAATTAACCAGGGATTGAATGACTTGTTGGCCTCACCAGACTCACCTCCAGGACCTGCATCATCTTGGATCTTCTGCTGTCCATTTCTGTTTAGCTCAAGGTATTTTGTGATGGTGTTTGGCACTTTTCCAGCTGGTGCCTCTATCCAGTTCCCCGTGTTTTATATCATGAATCCCAGCTTTGCAGTATGCAGATTACCAACGTCTTTGTAACTGGACCAGGTAGGTATTGGGCTTGCTTCCACAAGTTTTAAACATCATAGCAGAGCAGAATAGCCAGTGAACAGTGACCCTGAGTCCAGGTTTACTCAAAGTGCTGCTTCAGCTGGAGAAATAGAAGACTTGAAGCCCTAACTGCATTTTTTTACTGAGTGGTGAACTCAGATCATCCAGATGCTGAAGGAAACTGCCTTTCACATTCTTGAGAAGAGTTGGTTTGGTGTATGAGTGCATCTAGTTATAGTAGTCATGACCTCAGGAATAGTCACTGAAGCAAAGCATTTCCCTTCCTGTTCCAGGGTCACCACATTGCAGACATAAAAGGAATACGGCCATGAGGGATATGAAGAAAGTAATTTCTAATGCTGCAAGGGGAACTCAGGAGTGCTGTCAATGCTAATGGTAAGTTGCATTGGGAAGTGCTACTTAAAGCTTTAAGAAAAAGAGGAAACTGAAGACTTAAAAAGTGTCAGTTTTGTCATCCTGAAACTGTTTTTCCCTAGTGCTAAATAAAATGCAAATAAGGCCACAAGCAACTTGCTTACCCTACAGCTGAATTTGAAACCAGTTGACACTTCAGTATTTTAGCAGTTTAGGGTTATAAATATGTATTTGAATTTTCAACACTAAACTATGTGGCTCTTGCCCAGTTGTCACTGTCACTGCATTAGCCTGAAAAACAGTGGAAGTTTGCTTCACCGAGCACTGTACGATATGGTCTATGAGAAGGAAGTAAGTTTAAGGAATACTGGAGCATGTGAAGAAAGTTATCATCTTAACATAGAGTACCCTGTGCTAGGGATAGTGTTTGGCACCAAAGGACACCTTCCAGACCCTAGAATTCCTGAATCTCTTCAATGGCAGAAGCTTGGGCTGAGGGCAGACAGGGGCTTGTGTTGCAGGTCTTAAAGAATCTGTTAAAGTGTGGATTTCTTTAGAGGGAAGAGGGAAAAGGCAGAATAACTGTCTTGCCTCTTTGCACTAAAGTACTGATGAATATTATTATTCACTAGATGAGGAAAGACAGAGGAGGACAACAGATCTGAAGGTTCATATGTGAATTAACTTTCAGATAAAGTCATACCTGATTCCTGTCCTGGGTCTGCTGAGGGCGTCACCAGGACTGCAAAAGCAAGTCTCTGCATTTCAAAGGTAATGTTTAATAAGACAACAGGAGGTTGTGTAGACCACCCTGGCTTTATTATACACCCTTTCAAGCTTCAGGCTTCGTGCCCCAGAAATTTTAAAAGTATGGCCAGACAAAAGGAGATCTGTTGCTTCTTTTACTCCATATCTATTTCTATCAGAAAAAAAAAACCCAAACAAACAGGCAAACAAAAAGAAATAGAAAGTGGATGAGCCAACAGAAAGAGGGACAATGACACTGAAAGCTATGCGGTGGCCAGGACTGTCAGGATCTGTGCCCCTTCTGCAAGCGGACACATGGTTTGCGCTGCCTGAGGCCATGCTCAAAAACTCCTTCATACCTGTGGAAATCTTCCCAGTCTCTCCAGTGGGTTCTTGTTTAGGCTGCACTCAGACATTTAACAGGGTAAGGCTGTAAAACTGAGTCATAACAGAGAAGAAAGCTAAAGGAAAAAAAAAATCTTTGCGTTTTAAAGTAAGTTTTGTTTGAATGAAGACATAGTGATGACAAGCTGTCTGCCCTGATGATGGGATGAGCCACTACAGCTGACATCACATTTCCTTGGAGCCTTTCTGCTGAGAAGGACTACGTGGGGTTATCACTATTGCCATGAAACCCCCAAGGTGTCTTTAAACTGACTGCATGGCTAGGGGAAGTTGGGGACAAGACACTTTGCATTGTCTTTAAGGGTGTCACTCTGTATCCAAGCTCCTCCACTTTGTGTCCCCCAGTCCCCGCCTTTCCCCTTTTGCAAGGCTGTAGCACAGGGCTGCTTCAGGGGAATGAATTTAGTTTCTTCTTTTCTTTTTTGGTCATGACCCACAACGTTAGGAGGAGCAGCGCTCGCACGAAGATGAGAACTCTTGCCTCCCAAACCCGATGGCATCACCTAGCCGTCCCAGCTTTTTAACAGGATTTCTCTCCTAAGCTTCAGCTTTCCCGAGCACCCCTCAGAGAAGTTCGCCGGCGGTCGGCGGCTGCCAGGGGGACGAGGGCCGCCTTCCCCCGCCGCTCCCCCCGGCCGCGGCGGCCGCAGCCTCCCCGCCGCGGGGCGCAGGGAGCTGTCCAGCACGGCCGGGCCCGCCGGTGGCGGCGGCGGGCGGGGGCCGGGGGGCGCCCCAGCCTCGCCGAGGGGCGATCGGCCGGCCCGTTCCCCCGCTCCCCCCTCGCCGGTCTCCGAGGCGCAGGGAGCAGAGCGGAGCGCCCTGCGCGCCCTCCCGGCGGCCGGCAGCGGCGGGAGCGGGGCTCAGCTCCGGCTCCGGCTCCGAGTGCCGCCAGGGGCGGCGGCAGCACCGCCCGGCGCGGGGGAGCGGTGCCGGGCGGCGGCTGCGGGCCGCGGCGTGCGGGGCTGAGCGCGGCAGGCGGCGAGCGGGGCGGGGGGAGGCGGGAGGAGGAGGAGGAGGGGGGGAAAGGGCTCCAAACAACACGTGATTCCCACGGAGCGGCGAGGGAGCCGGGGGAGGGGAGAGCGAGGGCGGGCGGCTGAGGCAGAGGAGGGCAGCTGCCGCCGCCGCCGCCGCTTTAAAGCTTCCCGGCGCGGCGCCGCGCAGCACCCGCGCTCCCCCCGGCCGGGCGCGCCGAAGCGCGGAGCCGGCAGCGGCGCCGAGGGAGGCGGGTGCCCCGGCCCCGGCGCGGAGCCTCCGCCGCCGCCGCCTCCCGCCCAGGGGCACCCGCGGCCATGCGAGGCGGCCGCCCCCGCGGCCGCCCGGCTCGGCGCTGCCCGCCGCGGCTGCCCGCCGCCCCGCGCTGAGCCGAGCCCAGCCGAGCCGAGCCCAGCCGAGCGGAGCCGCCCCGCGGCACCATGTCCCGGCGCAAGATCTCCTCCGAGTCCTTCAGCTCGCTGGGCTCGGACTGCCCGGAGACCAGCCCCGAGGAGGAGGGCGAGTGTCCCCTGTCCCGCCTCTGCTGGAACGGCAGCCGCAGCCCCCCCGGCTCCGCCGACACCCCCTTCGCCGCCGCCGCCGCCGCCGCTGCCGCCGCCGCCGCGGCCAGCGCCGGGGCGCGCCGCGCTCCGCGCCGCCGGCGGGTCAACCTGGACTCTCTGGGCGAGAGCATCCGCCGCCTGACGGCCCCCGCGGTGAGTGCCCCGCGCCCGCGGAGCGCCGCGCACGGCCCCGGCCCCGCTCCCGGCCCCGGCCCCCCGCGCCGCCCGGCGGCGGCTCCGCGGGGTCGTGTCCGTGTCGGGGAGGGGGCGGCGGTGCCCCCCGCCCTGCTCCCGGGCCTCCCCTGCCCCGCTGTGCCCGCCCCAGCGGCGGGCTGCCGGCCGCGCAAACCTGCGGGACTAACGATCTCGGCCGCCCGGTGCTGGAAGGGGGGTCGGGAGGCAGGAACAGGCGCAGCTGCAGCTCCGGCTGGGTTTGACGTTTCCGCCGAGTCCCTTTCTGAATTAAAAGAAAACCCTAAAATCATAAAGTGTCTTATCACTACCTGGTTCTAGCAACCTTTTTTATTTTTTTATAAAAAGTTACATCTATATGGTGCATGGCATGCGCATTCTTCCACCAGCGTAGAGGAGATGTGAATCTTTTGCATTTGCAGGGATTTTCTGTACTGAACAAGATAAAAAAAAAAAGTTTCGACTTTGTGCTCAGCGATATTTCAGCAACAGATTTCCCTGTGGCTCCCAGATGCACTGACATTCCTGAGAGATCAGTTTCTTTAAAGTGTACTTTGATATCCGTGACTTACTATTATCTGGATAGCTGCACCTGTAGCTGAGAACTGGTGAAGCATTGTGTACGCTAAAATAAGGAGTGAATTTGGGTAGAACCCGTAATGTTTGCTGGTATCGCTTTGTAAGACTGAAATCAATGGCTCAGGATTCTTGTAGATTCATGGAAAATAGAAGGTTCTTCTCCAACCTTTCTGTTGCGGTTGTCCTGTGCTCCTATAAATACCCCTGTGACCATCACTATGATTTCCTCATAAAGTTTCAGCTGCAGCTGAATGCTTGTTTGGTCTCTGGGATATTTCAACATGTTAACGTATAAAACATTAATTGCAACAAGTAGTCTGAATCTGTAAGACAACTCTGTCTGCTCTTGTGGCATTGGATCTTCTGTTTGCACATTGTTATCCAGTTTTGAAATTTCTTACAAGTCTCATCACCATCCGCTCTCACTTTGCTTTGGTTTTAATATACTCCCTTCTGTTCAGTGTTTCTTGAACTGGCTATATAGGAGTAGACAAGCTGTTTCATGGGAGAAGTTGGCAGTGCCTTACATGGCTAGTAGTCATCCAGTTTCAGTTAAGACTTTTGTTTCCCATTGATTTTTTCCCTCTCCACTGGGAATCTGTTCTTGTAATGCTTGTATTAATAGACGATATCTCAGGTGACCTGTCTTGTTTTAGTACCAAAAAAAAAGAGAAGCTATTTAATCTGATAATAATACAACGGTATAATTAGAGCATGTGTTACCCAAAATATTTGAAGTATTCTGAAGTAGCTCAGTGCAGTATTTTTGGATAACCTTAGTATTTACATTTTCCCAGCTTTGACTGTTACCTCCTGTATTGACTTGCCATAAAAGACAATTACAGTTTTATAGCTTTGATGAATTGTTGAATTTGTTTTTAAAATAAGCACATTATTCCAATTAAGAGATGAGGACAACTTTGAGATATCTTATAGTCCTCTTTCCTTCTTGCTCTCAGAGGAATTTCATTTAAGAATGCAAAAAATTCATCCAGCCTGGTTTTGATGGCCCAAACAATAGCTTCCGTGGCTTCCTTGGGAGATAATTATAGCAACACTTATTGCTGATAAAACTGTGGTTTTTAAAAATTCTAATATGAGGTACATATTGTTTAAAATTTCCCTTTTAATCATGGCATTATAACTAGTGCTTCACTCCCGTCTTACACATTTTGGCATAATTAATGTGCTTAAGTCTAAAAAATCATGTTGTCGCAATCGTGGTGTAAGAAAAGAAGCAGGTTCCCCATTTTTTCATTTTTCTCTCCGAGAAATCACTGTTCAGGTGCATTGTTATTTTGGTGCATTCTTTTCTTACTGAGAGTCTGTTCTGCGATACTGAATATATTCCTTCCTGCAACAAGTCAAGTTACCATATGTCTAACACTTTGAATCTGATTATTTTCACACATCTGCTAATATAAATCAGGAATAACTTTAATTAGTAAAAAAAAATACTTTGCCTATAAAATTAGTGTCAAATGGGACTAATTTCCATCATCTGTAAAATTAAAAGGCGAGTCTGAAGGGTGCATTGACATATGTTCTTTCTGAACAAAAACCTTTAATACTTTTACTGTAGATGTAGATGTATCTTCATTCCATGGTACTATAGATATGGGTCTCTGTTAAGTATATAAACATATATTTATGTACATACGAGTGTGTGTATATGTATATACTATATATATTGCCTGCAATGGCTTAATGTTTTCCTTTCCAACATGAATGCAGCAGCAATTTGTCCTCACCCCAGTGCCGAACACTTTCAAAGTTGAAGGATGCTACACGTTTATACTTAGCCTTAATTTTGTGCTTTCCTTCGGCGATGGCTACGATTGAAATACTGAGTAAAATGGGGGTTTTTGCATTTTCACTGAGGAGGAATTCTGTGTGTGCATGTTTAATAATACTGTGGCATGCAGAAGAGATCTCTGGGGTGATGTTGTTTCAACGTGGCAGCAGCAGGGGCTACTGAGAGCTGCTCTGGGAATGTGGAGAGCCTCGACGTGAGCAGGAAGGAGCATCCAAGGGGTGAAGGAGCCAAGCAAGAGCTCTGCTCATGGGGCAGAGCAGCAAGAAGGCTGTGCAAGCAGACTAGCTCTTATGAGTGGTAGCACAAAAATGTGTACGAAGATATTAGTATCTCCTGTGCAATGTATTCATGAGTCAGTACAACTGTACTAACGGTCAGTGGAAAGCGATTCTGTAGAGTAAAATGCAGTAATGAAGTATTTGAGATATTTTATACTAAAATATAGTGAAAAGAAGTTGCTGCATTTTGTATCACTTGTAATCTTGGTCTCAAGTTTAGCTGAGTGTGAATTTGCACAAATATTACTTCTTGTGGAACTGTGAGAAAAAAATTAAAAAGTGAACCTTGCTGTGTTGCAGCATTTAATCCAACCCATTCTGCTTGCTCCTGCAGAACAGCTTCTAGCACTTCCCAGCACACATGATTTTCTAGCTTTTCTTTAAATACATTTTTAGAGATTTTCCTGCAATGGTGATAGTAGAGGATGTAGGGGTCTGATCCTCAGTCAGCACAGAGTCATTTTATGATTCTATGGGTGCCTAAATGTTTGCCGACATGTCTGGATGGCTGAAGGACTTGAACACTCTTCATCTGGAACTTGCTTACCCCAAACCCTCTATTTTTTAACAGCCAGAAACAGGAGGATGATAAGGCTCATCTCCCACCAAAACAGCTGCATATTTTGGAGGAAAGTATGTGGTGATGAGGAAGATGAGCAGACCTTCATGTGTACCCTGTTGCTGGGATTTGTGAGTAGGGTGTGCTGGGGAAGGTCAGCGACGCAGGGTGCACCAGGGAGGCAGAGCCGTGGCGATGCAAGAAGAGAGGTAGCTTTTTGTCACAGCTGCACTCAACAAGCTAACTGTGCATATACTAAACACCGCTTTGTGTTGCTGCCCTGTTGTTCCCCAAAGTACCATTTTGCTGAGTAAGCCGGAGCACTGACAGCAGGAGGGCTGAGGCTCTCCCAGCAGCCAAGCACAGACAGGCACTGCAGCCACCGGGCTGAGGAAACCGTGCCCAGCCGGGGCTGTGCTTAGTGCCTGAGTGTGAAGATGATGTTTTGTGGGGCCAAACGTAGCTGCTCAGTGCAATAACTCCTGGGCACTGCACACACTCAACTCTTGTGACTCGTTTATCTCACGAGATCATGGCCAACAGTGCTCGGTGATTATTGCCCCATGTCTGGCTCTGTCCTCTCACAGCCTTCATCCCTGGGATGTCCCCCTCCGTAATTGTGTAGGCAGCTCCAATCCACTCTAAAATGTTCCTAAACCATATTCCTGACTTGTCAAAGATGTCCTTTCTGTCCTCCTTCATCTGAACCATGATCATTGGTTGCCTACTTTATCAGAGAAATTTGGAGCTAGATCCAGCTGTTGTCAAAGCTATTAGGTGCTCTTCTCATTGGGCTGTGTTCAGGTTTTTGGAGGTAAATAATAAAACGGTGGGAACCTAGTGGGAATGTTGTTTTTAAGAAATCAACTGCAATTTTATGATATATTTTTCTTGTGATTTCAGCTTTGTTTTTGTGTTCCATTTTAAAGGATGAATTTTACATCCACAACAACATAAATTTTGATTAATTATGACTGGAGATGATGGTATATGCTATTCATTATTAACATAAATTTTTCTGCCTTTAAGAGCTCTGCTATGTGGGAATCATAACCCGGCACCAGGGGATACAGTTTTATTCTTTAAGAATGCCATTTAGTAACTTACTGAATTCCAGTTCCTTGCAGCAATTTTCACATTTGCTCCAGTTCTATCTTGACTTGTTTCCAATACCAGGCTGAAAATAGAATCAAAATCAGAAAAAAAAAATTTTGTCACTGATTTGAAAAGTCAAATACTCTGCCCCCATCTAAGGAGCATGGACTACCCTAAAGGATCTGAGAGTGACTGGGCATGCATTCAGAGGAGACTGTGTACTCCGAAGTGCTGTACTGATTCTTTCGGGAAAGAGAATTACAGCATGACACAGCATTAAACTGACTTACGTTTCCATTTGAATTTATTTTTTGAATGGCCTATATAATGCATCTCTCAAACTTTAAACATTATTAAGTGGAAATCGCTTCTGATATACTTTCCTGTTAATTCAGAATTATTCCTGCTGTTTGTTAAAGGCCCAGTTGAAAACACATTAAAGTAAGGCCATTTTTTTCCTATTTAAGTTAGGAAGCTGCTGCTGGCTGTTGCCAAATAGTTTGAACTTCGAATTGTCTTTCTGAATACAGCCTTCTTCCTGACAGTGGGAGAAAACTGAACCTGAAGACAGCCATTTAGGTTAGTGTGTAGGCTATTACTTATGTCACAGAACTGCTGTAACTTCAAATTGCTTAATTGCAAGTGAATTCTCCAGTGAGCGGAGGTGGAGTTTTGGCGGAGAATTTGCAGTTTAGCAGCTCAAATTGAACCTGGCTCCGTCATAAACCTCTACCACTTATTCTCAAGCAAAAACTACTCTTTTTAGTAGCAATAACAAGTTGTTGCCACTAGCAGGAGAGGTAACAAATTGGTTTTTACGTGAGATTTTGAAAGAATTTTGCACAAATATTCTGAGCTCTTTGTGACTCACATTAACCCACCAAGTATATCTAAGCTCTACTGTTGTAGGAATAACCTCTGCCTATCTTTCTGAACGATGTAAGGTAATGTCAAATTACATCAGCAGTGTGATGAGCTTATTCACTTCATAGTCCAGGCTGGATGAGTTTTATGTGAGTAACATCGCTCTCAGGAATGTGTGAGGGAAAAAAAGCACGAAAATGGTGAAGAAAGGGACATCTCATGAGAAACTCCTAATTTCTAACTCCAACAGGCAAACAGGATTAATTTTTTTTACAGTATGATAAAATCAGACTTTTGCCCAGTATGTTTCAACTTAACGGAGTGAAAAGCCATTTATACACGAGGTCACATAAGCAGTCTGTAGCCAGTCGATCTGTTACTTCATAGCATGGAACAGAGCTGTGGTGTCTTAAACAGGAACATTCTGGAAAATATTATCAATATGAGCATCACAGTGGGTTTTGTTTGTCTGTCTTGTTTGGTAGTTTAACAACACATGCAAGGAAACTTCAGCCTCAGCAAAATTGATTAAAAAAATCAGTTTAGCTGCACCAGAGGGCCTGCAGCATTGTATTGACCTTGATGAAATTTTATTTAGGGTGAGTTTGAATATTTGACATCTAGTGCTTAGACTGATCGTAGTAATAGTTGTTTGTATAGTTCCAGGCTGAAATCTTGATTTCCCTACAGTGCTTGGAAAAAAACGTGTCTCAGAAACATTCACACATTGCAGACGCTTTGCTGCCTGGAAGCAGAGAGTGTATCCCCGCTGGGGATCAGGCAGATCTCAACCGCTGGCTGACAAACCAGAGCGTGGCAGCACCAGTGTTAATCCCACAAAATTGATCTAAATTGTTTTGCACTTCTCTGCCTCTTCCCTGGCCAAAGTATCCAGGTGCAAATAATAGAGAAGGATGTTGCAAAGTAGAAGGGAACGTTATGATCATCAGTATATACCCCTAGGTAGCAGTGTGCAGTCATGGCTACATCAAAATGAGGGCGAATATCCTCCATTTGCAACTGCTTGAGCAGAGACAGTTGCTACTTCACCGTGGTCCAAGGTACTCCTGGTGAAACTTACAATGTTAACACAGAGAAATGCTGTTTCTTTCCTTCTAACTCTTGTGCTAATGTTAAAGGATGTTATAAAATGCTTTGGGTAAAATAAATTGTTCCATCTCATATCCAAATTCTTTCTAGATATGTCTGCTTTCTAACTCTCAAACTAAGTTTCAAAATGAAGAAGTCTGTGGTTTGTCTATAGGTCTCAAAGGGATAAACATCTTTGCAGCTCTGCATATGAAATTAGGTCCTGTTATACTGAGGAAATTGGGTTTGATCTATCCCAGCAGAAGAAATTCCTTGAGAAGGACTTTCATTCCTTGAGAAGGTCTTTCATTTCCTATCTGTCTGCTAGAGTAGCACCAATTATTTTATGTAGCAAATGTGAGTTGCAGTAGAAGATGAACAGGTAGCATTAGTGGTAGATCATCTGTTATATTCTCACTTCTCACCTACTGAATATTTTCTTTCCGCAGCACAGAACAGATCTTCTATCCATTCCAGACACAGCTGGAATTCAAAGATGAACAAACCTATCCCAGCCGGTATTATAATGGATAGCACCCTGAGATATTTATCCTTCACTGTCAAGGAGCTAAACTAGATGATCTAATAGGCAATTTCCATCCATAATGTCTGTGATTCTTCTAGTTGAAAGGCAGCTGGGGACGCAGGAGTTCTAATTTCTAATTATTATTTAGCTCTGTTTTATTTCTTCAGAGTGTTTGCATTGTTATTGCCATGAAATAGTATGGGCTAAAATTCTTAGTCTCACTGTTATTTACTACATCAAGGCATTTTCTCTGATGTGCACAAGTATTTCTCTGTGAAGAGCACCCCAGTTTGCATGAACTAAGGAGCAGAATAGTCTCAGGTTTAGGTGCTGGGGGGTACTGAGCTGTGGTCCCATCCAGATCATCGTAGACTATTGTAAGGCAGCTAATTTTTAGTCATCCCACTCTGGATCCCCAGGCAGTCCCCTCCTGGGGATTCTGCGTCGTGTAGATGTGGTGCTTAGGGACATGGTTAAGTGGTGGACTTGCCAGCGCTGAGTTAATGGTTGGACTTGATGATCTTAAAGGTCTTTTCCAAACTAAACAATTTTATGATTCTGTGATTTCTCTCTTGATACCACATCTGGAGTTAGTCACGGAGTCTGCAAGCAGTTGGTGCTTTTATCTAAAGCACAAACCTCTGGAATCAGGAAACTGGTTTTCATGAAGAAAAAATTACATTTTTAGCTTGTACAGTTACAGAAAAAAAATGAGTGCAACCTAAAGTTTCAGAAGCTAGTGAATAAAAATATATTTTTTTCCTGATTATATTATCAAAAGCACTATTAAACCCCCACAGATATTTTTTTTTTTCAAATGGTTGCTTATGTTGGGGCTCTTCTTCTCCATTTCTGATTTCTGTCTGTGCCCTTTCATTCCATTCTTCAGCTATGGGGAAGGGGACAGGGAGGGACCCTGGCTGTGCAGGACCCACAAGGACCTGCTAGGGAGCCTTCCTCCTTTTTTCTCCATCACCAGAAAATTGGAGGATGCCAAAGGAGTCTTCCTTTTGTTTTTCAGTTCTGCTTTTCCCTAGCTGCAGCAATTTCAATACTTATCTCCCCATTCCTCATACCTAGGAATGTTAATAAATGTTTATCTTCAGCTGGAGCCTTGATTCTTTGTTTACGGCCTCTTTAACGTCAATATTTTGGTGACCAGAAGGACAGGGAAAGAATAGTTTTCCACTGCTTTCATGATCTTGGGATAAATATTAAAAAACCTCAGACTGGATGTGAAAATTACTGTTTCATCATTTATTTCCTTCTGGATAGGCCAGGTACACACCTACTCGTGTGCTTAGAGATCTGTAATCACCTATGCACAAAAACTTGACTAGAATTTGTTCTGAAATATGCAAAGAGAAATGTTTTTCATTAATGAACTATCACCAGCAGTGAAGCTGACAATTAAAGTCTTACACATTTGCTGAGTTAGTGGTTGAACACTACAAATTTGAAGCCTGTAAAACCTCCAACGTCAAAGTGTTGATTTGGTTGAGGTCTGTGGTATCTTGCTTCTCCCCTGTACAGAAGTGCAGATTCCTCTAGGAAGGACTTTGCAGCTCCCCAGGGCACAAGGGTCTGGAGGAGCCCCCTGATGTGATAGACTTCCTCAAAGAAATTCTGACAGAAGCGAAGTGGTTTCTACCTGAGCCTATTATGCTCTTCAGTGCTTCAACTTTCATGGTTAAAATTTTAAGCACTCAGGTTTTTAAGAGCATGGCTGCTGAAGCACTTCTGAGGCTCAGCTAGGAGCCACTTAGCTTTTACTAGGAAAAATCTTTGAAGTCTTGCTAGGGTTAAGGAGATACTGTCTGTGTAGGTGGCTCCTCTCTTGGTTCGGACCTCCCTGTTCCATACAGTCCCTTTCTTCTCTAATTCTATCTGGTTATCTCAGGATGCAAAAGGCATGGGATGAAGAATTTGAAACTGCATTTATGTAAATTTAGACTGAGTCATCTGGGATGCTGTGTGCAGTTCTGTCACCTCAGGGTGGGGTTTTTCTGTCCTTACTTAAACATTTAAAAGATGTCTAAGTCTAAAGCAATCACTCAACATCTTTTCTAGGCAAAAGAAAGAAATGGGTATTTGTAAAGACTGAGTCCTCAGGCATGTATTAGATGCCAACCATAAGATGAAATGGATCACTTGGAGTACCTACGGTTGGGCAGATGAACCCTACTGTTTAGTTCAGAAGGTGTTGCAACCAAATGAAAGACATTTCAGAGGCAACAGAAGATTGCTAGGAAATAGGCTGAAGTTTCTGTCCTCTGAAAAGAGATTGGAAAGCTTACGTTTGATTGCCTTAGGAAAGATATTTATAACAAGGGATGCAACTAAAGTGGAAATCCTCTCCCCTTTGTCTCCAAAATGGAATGAAGGTAAAAGAAAGGAAATTTAAACTAAAAAAAAAAAGACAAAAAAAAATTTTTACACAACGTCTATTTAAACTGGAATTCTTTTTCAACGGTGTTGTCCAAGCTAAAAAAAAAACCAAAACCAACTAACATATTTCAGTATCATGAAGACAAATATCTTCACAAAGGTTTTCTCCAGTTAGTCTTAAAAGCATCTTTGAGGAGCTGTTACTGCTCTAGCTTCAGGTGTTGAGCTAATTTCACACTACTGGAGAGCTGGGTGAGATCCACCAAGAAGGGCAGATTTCTCTACAAGTGCATCCTGCAAACAGTGATGGCTGGTGGAGTCATGGCAGCTGTCATGGCAGGGGTGCCATGTTCAGGATCGCTGCCGGCTGCTGTGCAATGGCGGTGGGCTTTGTTTGCAGCTCTGAGTTGCCAGGTGGAAGAGTTGTAGGAGATAGTGAGCAGGTTGTATGCATCAGGGAGGATGGACAGGTCTTTCTGGAGGCCCTGCAGAGCCAAGAACCTGACCCCCATGTTGAAAGGAAGGAGGGAAAGATAGAGATGACCCTTGAGGGTCAGGGGTGGAAACTCCTGAGATGGAGAAGCCTGGAGGTTTGTTGCTTCTGACAACACAACTAAGGCCCTTTTTACACCTTTTCCACCTGTGGTTCAGTGGTTACAGAGCAGGTACAGTGCCCTGGGAGAGGTGGGAGAGATGACCTTCCTCAGGATGAGGCATCAGAGCCAGCTGAGCCTCAACCCTTAGAGGCTTCAAGAAAAAGATGGCAATAGGTATCAGAAACTCTGTCCTGAGCAGTTAGAGGCACTCATCTGCCAGCCTGCCTTGCTGCCTCAGGAGGTTTGCTGCTCGCCAAGAGCTTGGACATAGTGTTGAGAAGAGGCTGCCAAAGCTTGTCTGTCTCTTGGACTATGACCCCGGCTGTTCATCTGTGTGGGCATCAGTGATACAGCCAGGGGAAACCTTGAGTGTATCAGGAGTGACTACATGGCTTTGAGTGCAAGGGCAAAGGGTGGGGGTGCCCAGTTGGTATCTCCGTGAGCGTGCTGCTAAGGGGGAAAGGCTGTAGTAATATTGGACACTTCTAGTAAATGAGTCCCTGGCTGTGTGGCTGATGTTTCAGGCAGGGCTTTCATCTCCGTAGGCACGGGACACTCTCTGAGGAGCAAGGACTGCTGAGCAAGAATGGGATTCATCTGACAAAATGAGGTGAGGGTGTCTTTGCTAACAGGCCTCACAACCTTGCGCGGAGGGCTTTAAATTGTGCTTGTCAGGGAAGGGGTTTCATTCTCTGCAGAGAGGGGGGAGCAGTGAAGAAGTATCAAGGGAATAACAAGATGGAAGAGGCTCCTATGCTCACCTCATGAAAGCAGCATGACTGGGAGCCCATCTCAAGTGCCTATGCCCAAATGTAGGCAGCATGGGAACAAACAGGTGGCATTAGACATCCTCACACTGCCACTGAGCTTGGACCTCATGGGATTGCTGACCCAGAGTGTGGGGGCCAGGAGGAGAGGACAGATGAGCAGGGGTGGTGTGGTGGTACGTCCGCTGCACACTGGCTGGTCAAGAAGTGGAAGCAGAGGAAGCCACTAGACAGCTGGAGGAAGCCTCAAAATGGCAGGCCCTGGTACTCATGGGGGACTTCAGCAACTCAAAATCCACAAGAAGGGCAGTAGGTATGGGCACAAACAACACAGGAGATTTTTGAAGTGTACTGAAGACAGTTTCTTGGTGCAGGGGATCGATGAGCCTGCAAGGGAGGATACTCTGCTGGAACTATTGCTCACAAATTAGGAAGAACTGGTTGGAGGTATAAAGTTTGAGGGCAGCCCTGGCTACAAGTGATTATGAGATGCTGGAGTTCAAAGCACTGAGAGAAGTGGGAAAGAAGTAAGTGGAATCACAAGCTTACTCTGCAGGAATGCAGATTTTGGCTTCTTCATAGATCTTCTTGTCAGGATCCAACAGGCAACTAGCCTGTAGGGTAAAGGGGCACAAGAACCTGGTTGATCTGCGTGGACCCTTTGACACCTTCCTCAAAGCACATGGATGGTTCATTATGATGTGCAGAAAGTAAAGCAAGCATGGAAGAAGGATAGTGTGGATGAACAGGGACCTCAGCACAGAGCTCAAATGCAAAAAAAAAAATGTTTACAGAAGTTGGAAACAGGGATGGGATGCCCTGGAGGGATATTAAGGCATTACCTGAGCATGCAGGGATGCTCAGCCTCCCAGTCATGGCTTTCAGGAGAGGCACTTGATGACTAGAAAAAGGCAAACATCACACCCAGCTTCAAGAAGGACAAGGAGGATCCAGGGAACTACAGACCTCATCCTGACCTCAGTCCTTGGGAAGGTTATGGAGCAAATCCTTTTGGAAGCCTTTTCTTAGAACAAAAAATGACAACAGGATGGCAATTGGGAACAGCCAAGCCAAATTTTACCCCTTCATTCCTTTTAACACCCTTTACACAGTTTTATACCTTTACACATCTTTATGCCCTTTACCTAGGATGAATTGTGCCTGACCAACCTGATTGACTTCTATAATGAGATGACTGGCTCAATGGATGAAGTGATGTTGTCTATCTTGACTTTAGGAATGTCTTTGTCATGGTCTCCCATTGTGTCATTAGAGCCAAATTGGTGAGATGGGACTGCTTAAGTGGATGATAAGATGGGTGGAATATTGACTGGACCTTAGGGCTCAAAAGATGGCCATCAGAGTCACAAAGTCAAATTTGGAACCAGTTACCTCTGCATATCCCTCAGGGATTGGTACTGGGGCCAACAGAGGACTACCAGGATGGTTAAGGGATGGAGCATGTGACATCTGAGAGGGGGCTGGGAGAACTTCCTCTGTTCAGCTCTTAGGAAGAGACATCTTCTTGCAGTCTACAGCTACCTGATCAGAGTGTGTAGAGAAGTCAGAGCCAGACACCAGCATCTTCACAGGGGTGCACAGCAGGATGGGAGGCAAGAAAGCTGGAAGATGGGAAGTTTCAGATCAGTATTTAAAAAAAAAAATTGTGACAAAGGTGTTCAAACACTGGTACAGATTGCCCAGAGAAATTGTGGGATTGTCATCCTTAGAGGCACTCAAAAATTATCTGGAGAAAGACCTGAGCAACCAGTTGTAACTCAAATTACAACATGATTCTGTGATTCTGATTTTTTTATAATTAATTTAGACACATTAGGGTTAGCTATGGCCTGATGTCTGGATTCAGAATTAATTCAGGGAGGTCCTGTGGCCTCTGCCATGCAAGAGATCAGTCTAAATACCTTCAGTGGACCCTTCTACCTTATATTTCATCATTCCAGATGAAGCTTAGATGTTCTCACAGATGTTATCTGTTATGGCGACCCTTGGATTAATTTAGAGTTAAGAATAGCAATACTGGCATGTCTTAATTTGAGTTGCCCTAAGAAACATGAACTGATGTGACTATTCATTTTGTAATGCATACCAAATATTAGTAAATCATTATAATGAAAAAGAATTGTTAAAATTTACTATTTTAGGTAATAATCGCTATTTTACATGTATATTAAATCTTTAATTTTAAGTGGTCATGAAGCTTTAAAGCCTCTCTAGTAAATAAGCACCACTGGGTACCTGCATGGCATAGACATACATTACAGAAGAGGAGGTGCATTGCTATAGGTTATCTTTTATCTCCCTGAATAGCAGAAGCTATGTTTCTTTGAAAGGCTACTAGAAGAAGGTTTAGCGCTTTTGCCTCCATCCATTTTTGCCACTGGATGCAGAATAGAGGTGGAAATGTTTTCCTGCCCACTGTCCTTCATAGGCAATGCTTGCTCAGTAGTGGAAGAAGTGGTACACCAAACTACCCTTGTAGGTAGCTATAAACAGGTGTCGTATCTCTTCTCTCCATTTTGTTTAGTCATGGCCATAGTTACAGAATTACATCTATAGAAAAATGATGTTCACCAGTGATGAAATACAGCAAACTGGGCACAGTGGCTTTTTAACCATGAACAGTGACATGCCATAATAGTTCTTGTCAGAAATGAAGAAAGACATTGTGACTTCTCAGGTCAGTTTTCATACTGACTATGAGCCCATTACATAGAGCTCTCTTTCTGACCAGTGCTTTAATCATAAATCCTGTATTTCGTCTGTAGTTAATTTCCAAGATTTGATACGAGATGCCAGTGAAAAGGGGTATGGGTTCATGGGATTGTACAAAATTAGCTGACAACAGCTAGGCAGATGATTCAGCTTTCAGAACAGAGAGTTAACGGTACATGGGCTATTTTTTTTCTTTGTTCAGCACTGCAGAAGAAGGGAGGTCTATTGATGAAATAAGCTCAGGACTTGGAGTTTTCTTGTATGGTCAAATCATGAGGTATTCAAAAGGACTTTTCTCTGGGTAAGAAGTGCAATATCTGTGTGTCAGGCCTGAGAAAGGCAAAGACAGTCCGTGGAGGATTTCTCAGGTGTCATAAGCTGGAAAACTTCCTGAGAAGACAAAAAGCTATTTTTCTTCCTCTCTGCTGTGGTACCAAGCATTGCTGCCTTCCATATGCTTGCTATAAAAGCACTTTGGGAGAACCAGAAGGGAGATTTAATTTAACAATCAAACATTTCTACCATTCCCTGTTTCATGTCAGAGGAGTTGCTGGTGGAGTACTAATGTTCCGTGTGTAGGGAGTGGGGCTGAGGGAAATGCTGAATGGAGATGGGAGATGGCAGCTGTCTGGACCTCTTTGCTTAGAGCCGTTTGCTTTGCCTCACGCTAGAGTGGGAAAAGATATTTTTTCTATATATGAAGAATGGATTTGTTTCTGCCTGCTGAATACAGGAAAGCTGCTGAGCCCCTCTGAGAACAGGCCATGAAATGTATTTGTAGCCCATCAGGCCTAGGGACTTCAACACCTGCTGTACCACTGAGAAAGGGATGTTTTTTTGATATGTGATTATTTCATTCATATGGTGCTTCCATTGTGTCTTGCAAGAGAATATCTAACTTTTAATACCTTTTAGCACAGGAAACTTAGCTCCCACAGAGAAGAGAAGTAATTATCTGATATAGAATTAACAAAAAACCCTCTTTCAAGGTTTGCATCTATTTTGAGCTTGTTTTTGTTAAGTCCATGCATTTCTACACATTTGAATTCAAAAGGGTAAGCATGTTCTTATAGTTTGGTATTAAAAATTGAATTTTTACAATTGCACAAACCTAGTGCAGCCTGACACACGCTTTTTCATTGCTGCCATCATCAAAACAGATACCTCCTTTTGCAAACTCACAGGCAACAGTAGGAAGAAGACTCAGCTCTTGAACTGCTGAATCTTTATGGCAGTAAGCAAAATTAGAGACTTTCAGAGATGATGATGGTTTTAGAATGGAATTCCTCTACTTAAAGGACATTTCAACTATTATTTTCCAAAACGATTAGGTGTCTTTTCCAAAAGGTAGGGAAAATACCTTTGAAGTTTGAGTGTCTGCTGCTGCAGGTCTGATCAAGATATCCCTGTGTGCCTCTGATACAGAAGCAAGAGTTACAAATCCAAACTGGGCACCTTTGTCTGACCTCTGGCATCAGGACAAAACAGACGGGTGAAAAACCTCAGATTTGGTACAAACCAGTCATTTTGGAAGAATGATATTTTGCAATAAGTGACTTGGAAAATTCCAAAGAGAATGACAGAGATTTCACATTTGTTTTATTTATCTGAAGATCTCTCATGAATTAATTCAAAATAATAGGAATAGCAGCAGCAGCAGCAGTAGTAGTAGTAAGGAAAATAAACATATACATGTACATATGTGTTTTGGTGAACACTGTAGTAGTAACAATGCAAATAAACACATAGATGCACATATGTAGTTTGGTGAACACCAAATGAAATAGCATACAAATGCTTGAAGCATGTCGTGATTTTCTTCTGACGAACTTGAATTTCCTGATAATTTAAAAGGTGACTGCAGAGTCATATCTTGTCAGGAAAGTAAGCCAAAAAAAATTGTGTCTTTATAATATCCTTTAGTACAAAATGCTCTAGGGAGCACACAAAGTTTAAAAACCCAATGTCTTTTCCTGGTGATACTCTCATCACAAAATAATAGCGTTTTCTTGCAACTATTTTAATTTAATTATTTTAAAATAATGAGATAATTGGTGAGTGATAGTTTTTGAGATCTAATAGTGAAGTGGCTCCTCTGTTATGCACAACTAGTCTTGTAAGCAGTATTAGTTATGTCACACTGTAAAATTCCTTCCTATTTAAATGATGAAATAAGATATAAGGAATGAATAATATTTCATATCCATTGTTAAGATGGGCACCTAGCAGGTAGAAGATGAGGAGTAAAACTGGAGAAAAATAGTGTGTTTAAAGATAACATTAATTAAACTGTACTTTATCTCTCTAATCTTATGATTTCTATTATTCTTCCATAGCCTCAGACCATTCGGCAAACTCTTCAAAGGACACTGCAGTATTTTGAGCATCAAGTTATTGGGTAAGTGTTAATGTGAAGTAATGAAAGGTGAACGGTAATGTTTTCCTCTATGATTCCCAAGTCACAGCCTTGTTTGACAAGCTTTTTAATTTTTCTCACAAATTCTTAGAGATGGTCTGGAATATCTATACATACTACAGACATTAATGATAAACTGCTGTCCAGTCCTGCTTCCCTGCAATCCCATCAGAGCACGACTGCACCATTAACAGTCATTTTTTCTATGTAAGGAAAATAGGAAATCTTTCTGTAAAAGTATAAGATTGATTCCAGTTTGCTGTTTACAGAGCCAGCTGAGAATGCTGAAAAGTTATTTATGCTATGACCTGAGGTCCAAATCTTGCAAAACCCTCCATCGGTCCTGGTTACATACATGCACTGTTACGTGCTTGCAGGGTTTTGCAGAAGCAGGGCTGAAAGCCACCTCCTGATTTCTTTGAGAAAATTAATAGATGACTTAGCAATGAAAAGAAAGTAATGGCAGCTATCATCATGAAAACCTAAGGCATCCTCTCATGGATTAAAATAATCTCCTTTCAGCCTTTGCCTCATCTGCACAAGTATTTTCCTTACCTGTGCAAATATTTTATTGTCACAGGTAATTTACTTTTCCTAACAGAGTCAAGATACCATGGCTGCATGTCTATAGCCATTAAATGGCTGTGCCATATGTCAAATGAATAATTTTGTCTTCTGAATTTTATTACACAGATGTAAGGGAAATTTTTTTCAAGCTGTGTTGAGGGTCTTTTTTTAGAATTTATGACATAGTTTCAAAGTTCGGTGCACTGGAGGGAATTGTCCTTGCCTATTTCTCAATGGTTGGTTAAAATTCACAGAGAACCCTGGATTGGTGGGTGATACCCGCAATATTAGCAGTCAGACTGGCACCTGAGGGAAGCGAGGGAGCCAGTCTTGGCAGGTAGTTGTGATGTCCACTGTGGGGCAGGCAGTGGGGAGAAGCCTTCTGGTTGCTGATTTTTTCATTTGCTGAAAAATTTGCTTGAAGTCTCACATTGGGAGACTTCAGAGGATGAGACAGTGCCTTCAGGAAAGTGTGCATGCAGTAACAATGTGGCTTTTTATTTATGGCCACATGTGGTTTAAAACTGGGATGCTCTGAAAACCTGTAATTCCTGTGAATTACGATACACTGACCCAGTTTTTTGAACATCGGTATGAGTTAAAGTAGCATCTGTCTCTAGCAGATGTCCTAAATTTGTCCTGCCCCATGATCTTTACTTTTGGTACACACTGTGGTCAGCTGACCTTGGCAAGCTGCCAGACCCCCACACAGCTGTTCCACTCTCTCACTTCCCCTCTTCAACAGGACAGGGGGGGAAATAAAACGAATAAAGCTTGTGGGTTGAGATAAAGACACTCCCGACTCCTCTACCTCCTCCTGCCTTGAGCAGCACAGGAGGGTGGGGATGGAGGTTGTGGTCAGTCCATAACAGCTCCTCTCTGCTGCTCCTTCCTCTTTGTGCTTTTCCCCTGCTCTTTGTGTCCATGAGCTGCAGCTTCCTTCAGGACACATCCCCCTGCTCCAGCATGGAGTCCTTTACAGGCTGCAGTCTGGTTATCCATTGGGCCTCCATGGACAACCAGCTTCCCCATGGTCTTTTCCAGGGGCTGCAGGGGAATCTCTGCTCCAGCACCTGGAGCACCTCCTCCCCTCCTTCACCGACCTTGGTGCCTGCAGGGCTGTTTCCTCTCACTTTGTTTCCTCCCCGCCGAGGTGTTTTGCCCTTTCTTAAATACATTGTGCCAGAGGTGCCACCTGCTTGGCCACGGGGCTCAGCTGTGCCCTGCGGAGAAGCCACTGGAGCCAGCTGTGCTCGGCACAGGGCAGCTCCATCCTCTCCTCACAGAGGCCCCTGCAGCCCGCTGGGGCACTGACACCCAATACAACATAAATGTTCATCAAATCCCCCGTCCTGGTCAAGGTCAGAGGTGAGGAGTGGCCGTGGTGTCATTCTGGGAGTTGGTGGTGCTGGCTGAAGAGGCGTGGCCTCCTGGCATGGTGGTGGGCCTGGGCTCTGGGTGAGCTCGCACAGTGGGTCAGGATGTGGCTTCCCCCCCCCAGCACATGGCCTGGCATCACTGGAGGCCTGGGGAGCAGTACAGACCATGCAGCTCACTGCGTTGCACCCCCAGCCCTTAACAGTGGGTTTTCCTTGTCTAGCATGAGCCTGCTCTTCCCAATGTGCTTTACTCCACGTGGAGAACCAGTTTCCCTGCTGGGGGGTAACTTGGTGGTCAGCTCTGAATCCTTTCTAGTTCTTTCTCACAGGTGCTGGCAACCCAGGTATTGAGATTTTGCAAGTGTTAACCAGATGAAGAGTCCAGTCCTTAAAACTGATATTCATGATTTATGAATGATAAACGAAGTATGAAAGCATAATAAAACTGTTAATAAAACACTCATTAGAAAAGCTTTTTTCTGTGCATTGAGCTAAATCAGCTGTATATGTTGCCAAGTTCATTATCACTCTGCTGCAATATTTTCTTCACTAGCATTCCTTCTTCCTTTGTCATTATCACCTGCATAAAGCTTTGTTTTAAACATAGTTTGAGCTTCTCTTCTGTTTCTGTTGAATTAAGGAAAAACAGTCCAGCAAAGCTAAATCAGATAGAATAATTTAGATGGTAGCTGCTTTCTTGCTGGCCAGAGCATAGCTCTGTGTCTTTCGTCGGTGATGGGATTATTTTTTTTATTTAACAGGCTGTAGCACAAACTTTATTCTTGATTTCAGAGTGAGCTGCAGCTTGACATCCTTCTTTCTGCTGAGATCATTTCAGAAGATAATCCACAGAGAAAGCTAGCTTTTATACTTGCAGTGCTAATGTAATATGATGTCAAACATTTATTATTCTTATTAGGTATTTACCATTGCCTCATAAACATCTTGCTTGGAGTTTACTGTACAACCTTGTTATAGACAACAACCCAGTGGGAATGATGTATGAGACAGATATGTCTGATACCCTTCCCTCATCCCTTTAGTAATATTTTTTTCTTATGTCTTCATTCTTGTTACAGATAATATTCCATATTATAATACAATACTTGAGATAACCAGGCTACTAATGTGGTGTCATCTGTGTGTGATGATGCATGAACGGAAAAGGGGTGGTGGGGGGTAGATGAGGGGAAAGACAAGGGAGGGTAAAGACATCCTTAACCACCACTTCTGAAAGACATTTATTGACCTTCTGTTTGTATAAGGAGATGCTATAAATTTTTTACTTTTTTTATTGTAGGTACAGGGATGCAGAGAAGAACTTTCACAACATATCAAACAGATGCTCCTATACAGACTGCTCTGGCAATGAAGAAACTGAAGACGTCTCAGGAATTCTCCAGTGCACAGCTAATGTTCTTGGTATGTATTTTTTCAAGGGAATTCATTTCCTTTAGTTGGAAAGAAAGTTTACTGACACTCTTAATACCAACAATAAACCAAGGAATTTTTGCTCCAACAAAGGAAATTTAGGATGTAGGCAGCTACATATCATTGCACTGTTATTACATTTGTCTCCTTTTCTACATATATTTTGTGTCTTTCAGACAATCTAGACTGATTTTTCAGTGGATTCAGTGGAGGTGTATTGTGCAATACCCAGGTTGATGTCAGTGATTAGAGAAGTCTCAAAGGCTTCGAGTCCAAATAGTTACCATATTTTCTTTTATTTGCATTTTAAAATAATTGAATGCTAACTCTCAGAAACAAATGCTAGGACAAATGCTGTCATTTGCCATCTGCTGCTTTCATGGAGTTTGCAAAAGAAGAGCTGTTGAAGTTGTTTCTCTGCAGGAAAGGCCCTGGGGGTCCTGGTGGCCAGCAAGTGGGACATGGGCCAGTGGCAAGTCCTGGCAGCAAAGGTGGCCAATGGCAGCCTGGGCTCTATGAACAGGGTCAGAGATACGGATCGAAGGGACTCATTATCCCCCTCTACTCAGTACTTGTTAAACCACATCTGGATTACTGAATCCAATGTTGGGAGCGCAAACCAGTTGATAAACTGGAGGGAGTTCTGTTGAGGCCACCAAGACGGTGGGGGCTGGAGCACCTGCCCTGTGAGGAGAGGCTGGGGGAGCTGGACTTGTTCAGCTTGGAGCAGAGGTGGCTCCAAAAGGACCTAACAGCAGCCCCCAGTGCCTTTGGGGACATCCTCAAGGACAGGGATCTGGGCTCTTTACACCGGTGCAGAGTGGGAGAGAAAGTGATAGCAGGCATAAGTTGAAACAGACTGGGTATTTGTCCCTGTGAGGACAATCAGGCAGAGGCAGAGGTAGCCCAAAGAGGCAATCTGTGTGCAATCTTTGGCCTTAGAGGTTTTTAATGCCAACTAGGTAAAGTCATGAGCAACTTCATGTGAATGACCAGGCAACTAATGGGGTCTCTCCCAGCTTGAACACCTCTCTGATTCTGGCCCAGCTAACAGGAAGGAGCTGTTGAGTACTGAACTTTTTTTCCTAACTTTTCTATAGCACTTTGGACTGCATTTTTTGCAATGCCAAAATCCTCTTTCCTCTTCCATTGGAGGTCTCAGTAGGCTGCTGAAGTTGGGATGGAAGGCACAAAAGATGGCATTCTGGTTCATAATAAGCCTCCTTTTGGCTGGTAATATACAGTATAAACCTGTGACATTTTTATGGGATTATGCAGTTAGACTTTCTTCAACAGGAGGCACAACATGGGTATCTGACCTTGTATGATCATTAAAGATGTGATTTACCTTCCATGTCAGGGATATATGGTAAGGTGATATTCTGCCCACACTGGGGTCTGGGCCATTGTATCTTGCTGACTTAAAAACATTCTGGAGGTATATGGATTGCATGTCTGTCTTTTCTATCTTAAACTGTCAAACAGACTTGGTACAGTCTGTGAAACAGAATCACAGAATCACAGAATGGTGGGCGTTGGAAGGGACCTCTAGAGAACACCTTGTGCAACCTCCCTGCTTGTGCAGGTACACCTAGAGCAGGGGGCACAGGACTGCATCCATAGAAGGCTACCAGGTTGGTCAAGCATGAACTTCCCTTGGTGAATCCATGGTGACTACTTCTGATAACCTTCTTTTTCCTCTACATGCCTGGAGATGACCTCCAGAATGAACTGTTTCATCACCTTTCTGGGGATGGAAGTGAGGCTGACTGGCCTATGGTTTTCTGGGTCCTGCTCCTTGCCCTTTTTAAAGATTGGGGTGACAATTAACATTGGAGTGGATTGGAGTGACATTAACAAGAAACATTTAACATGTTCTAGTTGAGAGATGACTGTGTTTCCCTGACAATCACAATGCTTTTTTTTGGTGTCAGATGCCTTATTCTGCAAGATGCTAGGTGCTGTCAGGGAGGTTCTGAGTGCCTTTAACTGCTGCTGAAATTACGGGGAAGGGACAGTACTTGGCACTTTGCATGTATGAGACATGGAGAGAATTTAGAAGAAATTGAATTGTAAACATGTCCAGTATTAGTTACCATATTTTTTATTTGCATTTTTAAAGTATTTACAGCACAAATGATAGCCAATCATATCACAGACTCACAGAATCACAGAATCACAGAATCCCAGGTTGGAAGGGACCTCAGGGATCATCTAGTCCAACCTTTCTAGGAAGAGCAGAGACTAAACAAGATGGCCCAGCACCCTGTCCAGACAACTCTTGAAGGTGTCCAACGTGGCCGAGTCAACCTCTTCCCCAGGGAGATTATTCCAATGATTGACTGTCCTCAATGTGAAAAATTTCCCTCTCCTGTCCAATCGGAATCTCCCCAAGAGCTACTTGGGTCCATTCCCCCTTGTCGTCTCCATGTGACTCCTTGTAAGAAGGGAGTCTCCATCTTCTTTGTAGCTACCCCTTAAGTACTGGTACATGGTGATGAGATCCCCTCCGAGCCTCTTTTTCTCAAGGCTAAACAAACCCAGTTCTCCCAGCCTATCCTCATATGGCAGCTTCCCAGTCCTTGGATCATCTTGGTGGCCCTTCTCTGGACCCCTTCCAGCCTGTCCACATCCTTTTTGTAGAGCGGGGACCAGAACTGTACATAGGACTCCAGGTGTGGCCTGACAAGCACTGAGTAGAGTGGGATGATGACTTCTTTCTCTCTGCTGGCGATGCCCTTTTTGATGCAACCCAGCATCCTGTTGGCCATCTTGGCCGTAGCAGCCACTGTTCGCTCATGTTGAGCTTTCTGTCCACCAGCACCCCCAGGTCCCTTTCCACAGAGCTGCTCTCCAGCCAGGTGGATCCCAGTCTGTGCTGCACTCCCGGGTTATGTTTTCCCAGGTGCATGACCTTACACTTGTTCTTGTTGAACTTCGTAAGGTTCTTGTTGGTCCACTCTTCCAGCCCAACTCTTGAATGCTATTTCTCAGGAACAAACACTATAAGTGATAAGGCAGGACTTATGCAAAGTAATAACTTTCTGTGTTATCATGTGCAAAAAAAAAGTTTAGACAATAAGTATGTGTTTCACCATGACACAAATTATGTGTTCTAAGAAATAGTTATGAATACTTTTTCATCTTTAGAGTACTTTTAAATCAATATGTTACTCTTGGTCCCTTAGCATGGCTGAGCAATGCGCAGCTTGTTTTTTCAGCAGTATCCTCACAGTGCATGTGTGTCAGGGGCAGATTGAACAGTTGGGATCACAGTGTAGGTGTAACATCTAGACGTTATTGTCTTGGGGATTGATTAAAATAGGCTTTGTTGAAAAAACGTTTGCAGACACTCTGGGAAAAGCTCACCTTTTAAAGAATGAATTTGAGTTTATAGCAAAACCAAAAAAAAATTTCAAAGGGAGCAAAGCATTAAGATAATTAAAAAGCAGTACTTCTTTCCTTCTCCTTACCTGGGACAGGAACATAAGGGAATGAACAGTAAAACCAGCTTCTTCATTTTAATTGTAGTGCCTATCACAACAGATAAATAATTAATGGAGGCTGTGTAATTAATTCTCACAAAAGCAATTATTTTTCTGGTTGAATAAGGATTAGTGAGACCCGCTTCTGTGCAAGAAGGACGTAACCACTGGGATGTGTACCTAGAGCAATTGGCATTGCTGGAACAGGGGACAAGGATAAATCTTACTGTGATGGAGGCTAGAGAAACTGTTGAACCAAATCTGGCTCTCAGTTTATTTATATGAGTGGTAATGGGGACTTGCTGTCTAGGGCTGGAAGAAAGTGTTTTCTTAAAGGTGCTTGGAAACAACATCCTGCTCTCTTACCATAGATAATGCCAACATGATTCGCCTCTCCTGACCCTCTGACTGCCTCTGAAATAGTCATTTGGCATTCCTTATTCATCAGAAGACAACAAATGCTAAGATCATTAGTATGCGTGGAAGACTGTGAGCAGATGCTTCGCACCACGGTCCTGGTGCTTACACTGCTCACAGCAAAGTGCTGACTGCAAGCTGTATGCTCAGCTTGATGCATGTGATTCATCATGTATGAATACTGGAATTTTCCTCCTGCCAAGTTTTCACTAAAGTGTGACACCATCTTCCTGCAGTAGAAGGACCTGATTCTCCTCATCTCCTTGCTAAGTTGCCTCTGCTACAAGTATAGACATCAATAGAGCTGTTATTGCTTTAATCTGCTGTAATTATGGGAGCCATGTCCATCATGCTTGCACACTATAAACCATGTTTGATACCAGATCAATGGCACAGCTTTCCTCTGCAGTGACAGCTTCTGTGGCTGGAATATTCAATTTAACTTTGTATCCTTTTCAAAATAGTCCAGACAGCTTTATGATGGACTCTGCTTTCTTTAATTGGTGTATGCACAGTTTTACAGTGTCATTCATAAGGATATCGTCCAAAGGAAAACAAGGGACAATATAATGGAAGTTGGGAAAAACAGAAGAGAAATCCTAGCGTCTAAAGGGAGCCTTTATAAAGTTCCTAGTTTGAAATAAAGTATTTCAAAGAATAAGTGCTGGTCTGTTTTATGCTGTTGACACAGAATTGTTTTAGCTGACTAGCTAAGCTGTGTTCAGAGCAGATTGGCGTTAGTTTGAACTTACTTTAGAAATAATGATAAGAAAAAGATTCTGATGATGAAGTATATATGTGGGTGACTGCCACATTTCTTTATTAGGTGGCTATGAATTTATACTGAGGTTTGTTAGAAAGAAAGGTTGTATCTGAAAAGATTTCTTATTTGACCTTGGACATGTTTTTATTCTTTCTGTGCCTCAGTTTCCCATCTGTATAATGGAGATAATAGTTGGGTGTTTGGGGTTTTTTAATCCTTTAAACAGTATGTCAGTGCTGTTCCGATTTCAACCTTCTCAAAGCAAAGATGTTTTCATACCATTTTTACATTCAGCATTTTGAGCAATTACATCCAAATCTTGCTCGGACTACTTTTGTCCCTGTAATTAAAAATAATTTGATTTCAAGTAAGATTAGAGTGTGCATTTTGACTTACTGCAGCTAGTCAGGGTAAAGCAGGAGACTTCCATGTAGTTGCAAATTAGAACTCTGGCAACAGGAAAGTAAGGATGAAAATTTTTTTAAAATTGTTAGAGTGTAAGTCCTACTGTAAGGAATAAATTTTGGGTCATAAAGCCTTCATGACCTGTCCTGCTTATCTGTTTTGCAGATATTCCAAGCAGGTCTGTGCTACTGAGCTTTACGAAGCAACAGAGGAATGCCCAGTTTTCATTTTTCAACCCCACTGTGTACTTCTGATGTATCACATGATGTTTCACACATCCCAAATGCACAAGCTAGATAAAAATTGTACATCCTTCACTTTATGTCCTCCAAACACTCTTTTCGAACACTGCACACAATTAATGTAGCCTTTGCTGATGTGAACTGTTCTTCACTCTGATTTCAATCCTTCACAAAAAAAAACAAAAAGAAAGGGAGGTTCATGGAGGGAGTTATCTGTTTTCCCTTAAATGCCACCAGTATTTCCTTTAGAGCCTCTGTGCAGCTTGCTGAGGAGCTCTGTAATCTGTCATAACTTTGATATTAAAACTAATGAAAAGTAACCTCAATTCATAAATATCTATAACATAATCTTTTGTGCAAAATTTGCAAAGCAGAAGTAGATGTTCATACCCAATCTTTAATGACGTGGAAGGAATGTTGGCTTTGAAAGCCTATTTGTGTATTAGACTACAATATCTAAATTGTATGTACTGCAGCACCATGCTGCATATATACACTGCATAAATAACACCTGCAATACCTTGGGTGCGCAGCGTGAAGTTACAGATACACATGTAGCAGATAGTTGTTACAACAAGGAGGCCTGGAGAAATAATTGCACCTGTCTGCCTTTCCATTGCTTAAGATAGAGAAAAATACCGTCTTCCATTTCTTCATTCAAGAAATTGATTTATGCAACACCATTCTTTTTCATCTGTTATAAAAAATTGGATCCTAAAATTACCTCATTTTCCTTAAAAAACACACAGCATATGTAAATTGCTGCTAAGTCAGCTCTGCATGTGGACTTAACATGTATTGCAAGTATTTTTCCTGTTAGGCATTCTTAACTCACAGGTTGATAATAATGCTTGTCCTCTTAGTTTTGCTTCTGAGAGTCCTGTGAGGACTTTGCTCCTCTGTCATTTCTAAGCAAATATCTTTTTGGGCATCTGCCATTTGGAGGATGATAATGGCACAGTGGTAAGGATTCCCAAATCCCCTGGTGATAAGTTACGTGGAATCCCAGCCCAGAGCCCTGTCCCATCAGGGAGATAAATCATGTTCCTGGATTCAGCCCCCCTGAGACATGGAGGAGGTGGTGGAATCCATTGTTGGTGCAGGGGTTTAGAGAGCTTTTGCTCTGGGTGACATTTGCTTGTCACCACCAAAGAACATGTGTGCTGTAGGCTGCTTTACATAGAGCAAATCACTTCATGCCTAAATATATCTTGCAGGGCTGTTCCTTCATTTAGTGCAAAGGACATAATTCTATAGAAGTCATTTGTTTTTCGTACATTTGTCAAAGATGAAGAACTATGCTTCCTTTATGAAACTAAGGAAATCTCAGCTCTTACCCATATTCTGTAGTTAAAGAGGAATAAATTTGGGATCATTCTAGTTAACTATTTAATAACAACAGCACATAACTGCTGAAAAATACTACATTTGAAGAGGCAGGAAATATGTTGAAAAGGAGATGCCAGGCCAAATCTTAGCCTACAGTGAGGTTAGATGAGGTGATGCAATTGGAAAAACTGGACAAGGGTTTGGTACACTGAATGCTCGGCAGGTATGTGAAAACTCTAAATGCTTATATACTTAAAGTACAGAAATTACTATCACTTTCTGCTTCCTTTGAGCTAAGAACTGTAGATAGTCATTAGGATGCAACTAATTTAGGATACACAGCCTGATTTATAATTAAAGTTGTTGGCTCACAAATGGCATATAAGGAAATGTTACATGGCCCAGAGGACTGGTGATACTAACGGATTTTAATAATACTTGGAACTCTATCCTGGTCGGGGGTCTAAGCTATACACACAGGACTCCTATTATTTAGCAGATGTTACAGCACATTGGCAATACAAAAGTAATCTAAACAAAAATCACATAATTAATGTGATTTCAAAACTGAGATTAATGCATCTAAATTAGAAAATGACAAATGTTAATACCAAATGGCCTTAGACGTCCCACTTTTCTCAAATCAGAGCTCTTTATTGTTAGAAAGCAGATGAACTACCAGTAGATAGTGAGCAGTTTGAAGTTATGGTATACAATAACATCTTGTAGAAGTCTATTTATAAAGTAGAAGACATTCTGGTCATGATTCATTGGCTAAATGTAGGTGTTTACCATTATTTTTGGTGCTGTGGGCTATCTTGTGTGGCCTCAGTCAAACCTTCAGAAATGTTCAGGTCTCCCTTAAGTCCCGTGTCCTGGTGGAGTAACTATTTGTTAGTTTTACTGGAGATGTCTTGGATGCCTTATGAAGATTCAAGTAGCATTAGATTTCTATATTTAGTCAACTGAATTGAGCCCTTCATATATGTGAGGAATTATGAGAGAAGATTTTGCATTTAATGAGAAAAGTTTTTAGATTTCATTACAATTTTATTCTTTCCGAGAAGTGAAGTTCTGCTCCCTATGTCAATTCAAAGACATATATGCTTATTTTAATGCAAAAGCAATTTTAAAAACTCTGTTCTTATTGCTATTTGATCTCTAGAGTTAACGTGAAACAAACTGGATCTGCCTTATTTTTAGCAATCACCAACCTAGTGATTGCAGTTTTCATATAATAACCGCTGGGCAAATCTAAGAATTGAGGCTTCCAAGATGTGATGGGGGACACAAAATGATGATAGTCTTGCTTCAGACAGCTCGGCTTTGTCTGCAGAACTGGCTGTTACTGAAAGTGCTATATGGGGAAAAAAAAAGAACATTGCCTGTTCTTAATAGCTCAGCTGAGCTTCCTGTGTCAGTAGTTCGGAGCAGAATCTTTTAGATGTATGCTGAGCACAGGTGATAAGGTCCTCACCAAGAGGCAGTAATTACAGTGGTATTTCTAAGCATCATTTGTCAGAAGAGATCCTCACTTTAACAAGGAAGGAAAACGCCTCATTAAAATTGGATAAAACAAGTATTGTAGGTAACAAGTGTGAGGAATTCTTAATAATTCTAATTTTTATTTGACGAAATCTTTAAAAATATGCAAGCCCTGTATGGCACTGTAAGAGAAGTGTAGTAAAAATTTTACAGTTGTGTCAAAACCATACGTAAAGGCATAAAATTATGTTATTGTATTTATATAAAAACCACTAAAAACAGTAATATAAAAAACCTATCTGGATTCCCAGGATGACATAAATTCACCATCATAATGAATTAAGATCAAAGTCCTCTATACAGTAATTAGATGCTGTAGAAGGCTCACTTACAAGCCGAATGATTCATCTAATGTACCTTCAGCATTAGCCTGTACACATAAAATCCTTTTTTATTGAAAGAACAAATGTTGCTTTCCCTACCATCTTAAATTACGCTTTGGAATTCTGAACTGCTACCTGGCTTTCTGTCCAAAAGTTTGTTTAAGGCAAAGATCTTATTCGTGCCAAAAATCTACTAATCCAAAAACATTTAAGAGGTATTTGCTATAATTGAAGGTGGCAAATTCTGCTTCTGTCCACAGTATGAGTTCTGGAATTGCATATTGAATTGTCCCATCCCCTTAATATTTGACATTTACAGATTCTTAATGGGTATCCCAGAAAAAAAAAAAAGGTATTTTTCTATGCCAAAGGAATCAGATGGTGGCCACTCTGCAACCATTGTCTCCATGATTTACTTTAAGGAAGAACTGGATGGCTTGTAAGTGCATCTGCATGCTCTGCAAGTTAATGGATTACTTGGACATTTTTATCACATCATTCATCTTCTATTTGTTTCTGAAGAGCCTATGATTTGTGATTTTCTTTATGGGAACAGATTCCTATCTAATTTTTCCACTTAGTAATGTACAAAATACTTACAAGTAGTGTATTAGTTCCTTGACATTTTGTAGTGCATTTGCAGTTTACAGGAACTGCTGAAAAGAAAATGAAGGACCTTTTACTAGCATGTTATTACAGGATGAAGTCATCTATTTCTGCTCCAGTTCAGTGAAATACTTGATTTGTACTTTAAACCTATGCTTAAAGACTTTGGTAATTTTGGATCTGGCTCACAAGTATAGGATCTCTTCTATAAATGCCTTTGAGACACATTTTCAAAGTACAATGATGGATCTTATATAGTACTTTTGTCATAGATCCCAAAGTGCTTTGTAATGGAGGCTCAGAGCAATACCCTCATTCTATGGTTGCTTTGCCTCAATTTCCTTCTACAATGTGCAGATTTAATTTCTCTCTAGTATGGGCTAGAATAAAAATGGCATTGTAAGAATAAGCAACAAAAAGACATTACTAAGGAAAAAACTTAGTAGAGTTAAAACATGTGATGTGCCCTCTTGAAGAAGTGGATTTAGAAATAGAAGCACAGCAGATCACTTTCCAAAAGGAAAGTAAATTGAGGGCGATGTATTTATTCAGTATATTAGTAGAAGGTTGGTAAACAGCAGAAGCTTAAAATAACAAATGGCTTTGCTTGGGCAACAGCAGAGAGTGTTGGGATGAATTTGGGTTTATTTTGTATCACTGCTATTCAGTGAAGTGTCTTGGTGAAACTATGGAAGACTTTTTTGTACTCACCAATTGCAAGTTAGTGCCCATTAAGAAGCCTTACCAATGGTTGTCAGGGTCACGCAGGAGGTGATATGGGAGCGCAGGGCCTCTGCATTTGGAAGTGCTGGGCATGCGTACAGATCTCAAATACTATTTTCTTGCCAGGCAGCTGAATCACAACTTTGATTAGATGTCCATGGTGAAAAAGAAAGAATGGAAATGCCAGCTTTTCAGAAAGGAATAGCAAGTAATTGATTCGGATGAACAGAAGTTGACCCACGTTTTCAGTGCCATCTTCAATTTGAATTACTCCAATGCAAAATCAAAATTAAAACAAAATGAAGATGCAGAAAAAGAATTTAATGTGAGACAGGTTTGAAAAGATTAGACTGTTTATGCACGTATATAACCTGAAGGTTATAAATAAGATTATTTTAATGATTTTATTTGTCTTTTCTTAAAATAAAATAAAAAACAAAGGAAATACTGAATATGTTGGAATTAAAAATCGTACCAAAGATAATTTTTAAAGATAAATGTAGTAAAGTAGGCACTATAGAGACAATGAGTTCTGGGAATATTTTTAACAAGCAGGTTTTTCTGTACATAATAAAACTATCTCCTGATCTGGTAGTTCCATCCATTTCAGTGAATAAGCCAAACATCTATGTAGCAGGTAGGGAGGAGCTTCCTCAAAACCCTTTTTTGTCATGATTTTCCATCAGATTTTATAGTTTTTCTATAGCATCTGATACCAGTCACTGCTGAGACAAGTTCTCAGAGCAGCTGAATAGTGATCTGATGCAGTCTGACATTTTCTTTCCTTGTGATGATGACAGTCATTTCTATTGCCTATCGAAAGCTAAACATATCCAGTAAGTATAGAGGAAGGGGTAAGGAGAAACTCCACAGAAGATATTAAAGGGATTGAGGCCATTTACATGGTAGCAAATGAAAAGGTTATGATGAAATATATAGAGAGTTAACGTTAGGTAAGTGTGTGCTTCTGTTCAGCATTTGTTTCAATAAGAGAGGCAGGAATAAGTCAGTAAAAATATAGATTAAGTGTTTTGTGCAACTTCGTATAAGTACCTCACTGAAGCCAAAAGCTTTGTAGGAGTACGGAAGAAAAATAGTTTGTGTGTGTTTGTATAATAGGAATTTAAATAAAGATTTTTTGATTTAAAGAAGAACCATCATGCTTCAAGCAGAAATTGACCTTTTATTGGTGAGCCTTAGGAAGAAACTTCCCTGATAGGTACGCTATACTTGTTTGTTTTAGAAGGTTGTTTGACTTTGTTTAAGTTTCTCAGTATCTCATGGTGTCTATTATTAGAGAGAAAATTCCCGACAAAGACAGACCAGCAGTTTGGACGAGTTTGGGCATATCCATTTTTCTATTCTGCCCTAATCTAATTTTCTGCCGGTACTGTGTGTAACTCAATTCAAAGCTAAAACGTTTTTTTAAAGTAGTGGCACGTCCTCAAGCCAGGTCATTGACCTGATTTTCATAGTATAATTCATGCTGCTTGGAGTCAGTACGTTGTGTCCAGATTGAACAGCCAGTCCTTCAGGGCAGACAAGAAGACCAGTCTAAGGCAATCAGCAAAACCTTGGGCCGAATACTAAGATACAACTCCTGTTAACAATAATGAGACAAGGCTTACATATGTAGCAGTACAGTACACAAGTGATCAGTCTGCATATCCTCGTTTCAGTTAGTGGTGCCAGGGCAACTGACTGGTTTACTGCAACTTTATACTTTAAAGGCAACCCAGCCTATGCTGTCATTTTGGGCAGGTTCGTGGGATGTTGCATAGCTCTGTAACAGTATTTGGTCATTTACATGAATAGCTGTCCTGTTCCCATATTTTCAGGGCCTCTGCAATCTTACAGCCTCGGACGCCCCTGCTAGGCTGCTCACTTCTACACACAGACTTCTAAAGTTATTTGCAGTTCACTCTGTGAACAAGATTTGAAAGTATGCATATGTGTTTGTGTATACATAAAATATGATCATTTCTTAGCTCCTTGCTGTTAATAACCAGTTATGACAATGTTATTGGTATGGGTTAGAATTTAAGTCTTTTTGGGCTATAGTGAGTGTTTTTATGGACAATATTGCAATACTACATTATGCAGATGTAGCGGTAATGAGTCAGGAATTGGCACGCTGTCCTCTGAGTCAGGATATTAGGGGGCATTTTGTACCAGAGGTACTTTCTTTTGGCTTTGCTGCAGATCTGACCATCTGTGGTCATAAAAGATCCTGGGTATATTTTTGTAATAACCTAGTTTAGTGACCAAATTTGATTATGAGTAATGGCATTTGAATGAACTTTCCCAAATTATTACTATTACTTCTTTCATAAAATATGCTTGGTCATGCTGTCATGTTGTCCTGTTTATATATGTAATTTTATGCATTTTACTGTGCGATTAACCATATTGATGGTCCAAACAAAACTATAGTGGCAGATAGTTTGCAAAACTGTGGAACACTCAGATCCCTTGTGAATATTGATTGTTATAATTATGCCTGTGTGCATAGGCAGTTCAGACTCTGCCTTGAGATGATCAAAGGTTATTGTCTGCAAACAACAGATGAATGACTTCTTGTCTTGGGCATGAAAGTCACTAATCACACTGTTCTTCCAAATTTCAAAGCCTACAAGCAATCTAAACAAACAGTGAGAAGTTTGGTGATCCACTGGGATCTTATCGATGTTATAAAGCATGCTGAATACATATTAAAATCAAGAGCCTGTAGATCCCTTAGGAAATAAGTAACTGTCCTTCATTTCTGTTAGAATTCAAGATAAATTTTAAGGTGTTTGAATGTTTCACTGAACTTTGATATATTTCAGTACACTGAGGAACTCTGTTAATTCCATTATTAATTTCCTTTGAAAACTTTTGCTGGATACTCGTAATTCACATAAAGCTGATTCATACTTCTTTTTCTTCTATTACAGCTTAGAACTATAAAAACATATCTGATAAATTCTGAAACTCTACTGTGTGATATAGAGTTTATGTACAGATGAGATTTAACAGAGCATGTCTTCCTTAAAATAGGACAGAGGAAAATGTTTAATAACCATCTCAAAATTATTTTTTCTAGGTTATCCTTAAAATGGTAAATTACAAACTGGAGTAGGATTTGATACACTTTTGTATCCAGGGACTACCATTACTGCTATTTTTTCATCCGTTCAGCAACACCAGCCGTATCACCTCCGTAAATCAAAACCTTTTGAATTTCTGTGATGGAGACTTGAAATGACATTGTGAGGTATCACAGAGCTGTCCCATCTATGAGCAGTTCAGATCGCTCTGAGAGGCAGGTTTTTGTTGTTTTTTTTTTTTTTTTTTTTAAATGGGTGAGTGTAGAAGCCTATAAATAGAAAGGCTTTGCTCTCCTTTGCAGGCAACAAAAAAGTAGTAATTATTCCTTTGTATCTTCTGGCAGTACCCGATATCTATAACGAGGAAAGTCTGAAAAAAAACCCACAGACCCCCTCCCCCAGCAACTAATGTGTCACCTGACAGTAGAGCTTCACATTGCTTATTGAAAGCCAGAGGCCTGACTTTGAGCCCCAGTACCTTATTCTTCAAGCTGGTAAGAGCTGGATCCCCCGCAGAGGCAGTGAACAGACATGCTATAAAAGCAGAAGCCTTGCTTGTTGCCAGGTCAACAATAGAAGGGTTGCACCCATGGCTGGGTGTGTTCACACAGTGGACCGCATGTGGCATACAAAAGTCAGGGAAATTATAATGTATTCTGGCTTCCAGCAGGGAAGAGGAGACAGGCAAGTGTAACTCCCACAAGTAGCTGGCTGGGACAGTGAGCTGAAATCATGAGGAATTAAAATGACAGGCAAAAATGGCTTCTAGGGTTATTCCCAACCACCAGAGAAAACAGAAGTCCCATGGGTAGGTATCCAGTGAAAAAGCCACTCTCACTGACTTGGAAAAACACTGGGCAAATAGAGAACAAGGGGAAAATGTAACACAGTAGCAATACTATGTTGTTGATATTAGTGTCTCATTGTCCTGTAGGTTTGAAGTTTGAGGAAATGCAAGAAAAGTTTGGGGAGGAATTCTTCAATATCTGCTTTGATGAGAATGAGAGAGTTCTTCGAGCTGTAGGTGGGACCCTTCAAGACTTCTTCAATGGCTTTGATGCTTTGCTGGAGCACATTAGAACTTCATTTGGAAGACAGGCCACCCTGGAATCCCCTTCTTTCCTATGCAAAGAGCTCCCTGAAGGCAATCTCATGCTTCATTACTTTCATCCACATCAGATTGTGGGATTTGCAATGGTGGGAATGATAAAGGCAGCAGCAAAGAAGATTTACCGCTTGGAAGTCGAAGTAGAACAGGTCACTAATGATAAATTGTGTTCAGAGGGGACGAACCCAGGTAACTGCAGCTGTCTGACTTTCCTTATAAAAGAACATGAAAATGCAAATATCACAAAAGCACTTCCACCGGGAACTTCCCAGTCCCCCTTAGACCTGAGGATTAGCATCAGCACCTTCTGCAGAGCTTTTCCCTTTCACCTGATGTTTGATCCAAACATGCTGGTTCTCCAGCTTGGAGAAGGTCTTAGGAAGCAGCTCAGGTGTGACACTCATAAAACTCTGAAATTCCAAGAGTGCTTCGACATAGTTTCTCCTAAAATCAGTGCCACATTTGAACGAGTTCTCCTGAGATTATCTACTCCCTTTGTCATTCGGACCAAAGTTGAGGATTCTGGCTCTGAAAATAAAGACAAGGTAAGAACATTAATTTGGAAGGGGATGTGTGTATATGTGTGTGACGGGAGAGGATTATTTATTCAGAGAGAAGCAGCTCAAGCCCTGTGTACTCTGGAAAGCTCACTTACGCCTTGCAAACAGGGGCTAAGTGGTATTCCCCAGCCAAGTGAATATTTTCCTAAATTATTTATAAGCTTTGCCTGTGATATAGCAAATCATGACATTGCCATTCAGAAAATTCTGCGCTGTGGAGTTGAATAGTACAGTTTAAATCAAAAGGGTGAGGAATTTTACAGAATGCCCATATCTAATCCTTACTTTAGCTCCAGCTATATTATGGTAACAATAATAGTTATTAAGCCATTTACTAGGGAATAGCTTTCAGTATGTTTTCTGAAAGACTCTCACTGCAGGGTTCACACTGCCACTTTATTATATCCTACTTGCCTGTTTTGAAATGCTGCTTTCCTCTGTGTTTCTTCTTATCTCTCGCCCTGCACTCAAGTGAACCAGAGGTGTAAGTGGTACCAAGTATCACTTATAACAGTTTTAATGCTTTCCAGTCATTTAAATAGGCACTTGTCCTCCTACACTGCCTCTTCCCTCAGTAAGCCCTATGTTGAGTTCAGTGCATCCTGGGTGAGTTAGGTGAGGACATGTCTTGTGAGTGGACCTCTCCAGAGGTTGGATGGAGTTTGTCTTATTGAACATCCTTGAATTATGAGAAAGCTTTTTGGTATGTATGAAGTTGAGTTCCAGCTTTATGCGCTGAAGTTTTATACTTAATGCTTACATTGAAAGCCTATGCGTGGGTGCCTTGGAAATACTGTCCCTAAGTAAAGGAATTATTGATTTTCAGGGTTTTCAAGAGGTAGCACCCAAGAGTAGTCAATCTCAATCAACACTGGATACTTAGACATGTAAGTTCTGCCTGTGGGTGCCATATTTACAGTTTAGGTGGTCTTGATATATATAGCTTGAGAAACTCCACTTCTGTTTTGCTAGATACACCGGGCAGGAGTTTCAGAGAGACTCCTGTGGTAGCTGAATATTGAGTTCTGTGTTCTTTTCAAAGTATAGCCACTTTTGACAGCAGCAATGTTTCCAGCTCCTCTTTGGCTCTGCTCTTTGGCACCAATAAATATGTTTCTGCTGCATTTTCCCCTGGAAACAACATATTCTCCCAGGAGAAGCAAACTAGTGCCTCTCATTTTGTATGAATTGATGTTATTCAACCTGTTTAAAGCCAAAAGGGAGTTTATTTTTTCAGAATCTATCCTCAAAGTCACCTTAGCCTTTAATTATGGAGAGGAAATTTTGTGTGAAAAGTTTGGAGGTGTTGGCTCTAAGCTACCTTCTGGTGCAATCATTTCTCCTTTGAAAGATGCTTGTGCCATGCTCTTTCCTCCCTCAGAGCCTGCCCATCCTTTTCAGGCACCTTCCTCTGCCTTGGACAGAGTCACAGCCCTTCAACTATCTTCTGCTCTTCATGAATCTGCTATAAATCATTCTGAGAGGAAGAAGGTTTTGGCAAGGGAGCTTTAAAAACTTTTTTTCCTGTCTAATTACAAGTTAAATGAACTAAACATTCTCTTACCTGGGCAGGTTTCGTATGCTTGTGGATTGCTCATAGGAGAGGTGGCAGGGAGTGGAGCTTGTCTGAGGCATGTTGTAGCAGCCAGTGTGGGAAGCAACTCTGATTTCAAAAGCTTGTCCTGTACCATCAAGCTGTGCAGCCCTGAGCGCACCCATGACTCAAGGCTGTGGCTTGTGCCATGTGTCACTACAGGTGGGTAACAAACTGAATCAGTGGTGGGCCCAGTTACCACTCCAGAGAGTGACCCTCTCTGTCTTAAAGGCATGTGTAGAATCAGACCTTGAACAAGTGTCACCACTAGCACTGAGGTAGCAAATCAGATTTTCTTGAGAAGCGGGTAAAAGGGAATGGCAGTAGAGGAAACCCTTTGTCTGCCAGCAGTTAGGAGAAAACTTGTGTCTTGAACAGTAAGGTGTAAATGAGAAAGAAAAGGGTGCTGGTGAGGTGCAGGGGACCTGAGGTACATGTTGTGCTGCAGGCATGGGAGTTAATTTGAGAATGTCAATTTAGCTGAAGAGGTATTTTCTTCTGACCTGTGGAGATGTATGTACACCTCTGCAGAAGCACAGCCTCATGCATCGATGCATCAATATCTCAAAGAAGTTTTGTTAATTTGGTATGCCACCAGCTGTTCCTTGGAGCTCTGAGTATTTACAGGATCCCATTGTTGTAAGGACCAAACAGGGAAGAGAACTCCCTACCTGAAGAACATGGACTCTATAGCTTTAATCCCAATTTTCAACACCATCTGTACGCCTGGGTCATAATTCTAATGTTTTGATGTTTGCTTGGCTGATATTTTAGTCTCCATTATACAATGACACAGGGGGACAATGCAAGCATTTATTCTGCAAAATAGTAAGCAATTGTATAAATTTATTGTGTCAGCAGTCTTACTCACTTTACCTGGGCTTACCATAAGTTTGCAACTGGACACACTTAAAACTCTGTGGAAAATAAGAACCAAATTGTGCAAACTAATCCAGAGAAAGGCAGGATGTGATGGTTTACTTCCATCCTTTCTTCCCTCCCTCCTTCTGTCCTTCCATTTTATTTTCTGCAGTGATCGTAATCCACGCTGATGCTTTGGTTTTTTTCTTGATTAATCTGCACATTAAAAATTGCCTATATAAGCAATTGTGACTGTCTTTAGATCAGGTTTCCTAGTATGCATACAGTTCTTTACATGTATAAAAGCTGGATGTGATTGGCCTCTGAGGTTTCCAGTTTTCCAATGCAGCTAAGCTCACGTTAATGTTTGTTGTTTATGGTATGGTACTACTCAGATGCTGAAGGGAGTATTAGGGCCATAATACTCTATTTCTTGTACAAACATTTTTTTTTCCCCACATTTCAAACTTATTTTTATTCAGGGCTTTTTTTGTGTGTTTAACCAGAGAACTTCACTTGCATGCAATCTGTTTTTCCAAATTGTGCGTATTATCCCTAAATAACAAGATCACAAATATTGCTATTTCACCTCTCTAAAGAAACTCATTCTACACCTCTCTGGGAGAAATTCTTTATTGCAGCAATCAAAAATACATTTATTGTGGCAATTAACCATTTGGGATTGATTGCTTATAGCTTCATACATGGCTAATACAACTGCACTCCACAAGAGTTTAATGAAAATTAGTGGAGTCTCATATGGAATAAGATATAATTTAAATTGAGAGGACTGGGTCTGAACTTGTCTGCTGGAGTGTTCTGAAGTCCCTGTCAAGCCCGTCCACTGAGGTTTCCTTTCCATGAAGGTGCTGGCATGCAAGGGAGCTGACGGTTGCATACTGCCATGTGTGGGGACAGGAGCTGCCTTCCTGTAGGCACACCACAGTCCTCAGTGGAGGGTCCTCCTGGCCAAGTGGCTGTCTGGAAAGCACCACCGCTCCCTCATTGGCAGCACTTCCAGGTGTTGGCAGAAAGCAGATGGGGTGTTAGGACCCAAGTGTCTCCCTGACTCTATCACCTGCGCAGAGAGTGTGTTGACATGACTGTTTCAATGTTTCACTTGTGGGCACTACTTAGTCATGTATGGCTATCAACATTGGTGTCTCCCATCTGAGCTTCTGCAGGACTTCCACTTTCTTACGTTCCCTATAGAAGTTAATTCCTCATCTCTGTGAGTCACCGTTGTTTTTAAGGCAGATCATCTTTTACCGTGTCTCTTTGTGTATGGTGTTTGTTTCAACAGAACTCCCCAATAGATATTACCTGATTCTGCTGCCTCAATGACTTTGCCTTTCTCAAGCAGCCTGGTAACTCTCCCCTCACCTTAATGGTGAGACCTTGAACAAGTCTTTCTTTTAGTTGCCACCAAGGCCACGTTTCAGTTTTTCATTGAAAGCGCATCATATGAATTTTCCACTTTGCCTTTTTTTTTGCACAGAACAAGACAAAATGCAGCTGATAACCCAGCAGTGGCATGTGCATGTAGCATGAGTGCAGGTGCACAGCCCTCTCACCATTTCTTGACCAGACAAGGGCTGGAAGCCCCTGATAGGTACCTCCTGAATACAGTTGTTTTCTGACTATACTAATGAACAAGGCCATCTGTGACATGATGTAAACACTTGCCTCCTTGACAGTATAGTGAGACAGCTGGAGCTGCTTCACTTTTTGTCTGTATGGGAAGACAATGACTGACTCTTGGTTTTTCTTTCCTGGCTAACATCCTCCTTACGTGCCATTCCTGTACCATCAGTGCTGGGCAGATCGAGAGGAGATGGGGCTGCCCTTGTGGGGACCCACTGTATTCCTGGGGCCTTTATCCAGACCCAGTCCTCTCGGTGCACAGATTGACAGGCTGAGCCCTGCCAGCACTGGTTTGTGGGCACCTTTCTGAAACCATTGCTTGGCATGCAGTTGGCAAGAAAGTTGGAAGTGAATCGTGAAAGAAATTATTTGGTTCCCTGCCAGATACCATGCAGCTGTGTTTTCCTGGTACTATTGCTCTCCTGCTTGGACTAACAGCCTTTTCCCACCTCTGAAATAAATCATTTTTTATAAGGATACTTACTGGCCTTTGACTTACTGTTAGACCTGTGAACTCTTTAATGGAGAGAACCTTTCTAAGAATAAAGCTGGCACCAAAAATTGCCTTACTGAAGGTGGCCAGAATTTTTCTGGTGGAATGTATTGTCTTTGAATATGACATTTTGTTAAAATCACAACTTCCCAGGGATTCAGCAAAATTTACTTTTATTGTGTTAAAATGTTTTCACCAATAATTTTAGATTTAAATTTAAAATACTTTTTATTAGGAAAAAGTTTTACATTTCCGTTATAACACAACATTTAAAAATATGAAACATTGGGTTTGACAAAAAGAATCATCTGAAAATTTTATATTGCAAGAGGTTCCAAATACCACATATAATTCAGCTTTTCAAGAAATACCAACTCCAAATGTCCAGCAAAATGGTAGTGTCAGCTTTTTATATCTCTACTGATTGTGCAGGCTGCCTAAGCCAGCACCTCAGCTGTTGTCAGTGGGGAGGAGAGGTTTGTGGTAGATGAGCTAGACTGTACCCTCAGGAATTTTTCCCAGTCTACTGATTTAGATAAATGCATAAATATATGAAAATAAACCAGTCAAGAGGCAAGATTAAAAATGTGTATCTGGAAAGTTAAATTCTAAAGCGTATAGATAGGCACGTAGTAAATGGCTAGATTTTTAAAAATGCTGAGTAATAAACACCTCTTCATTTTAAAACGTAGGCTGATTCAGTGGAAGTTGGTGGGAATTTCTCCTGTTCATTTCCATTATGTTGTTTAACTACGGATTTACTAATCTTGTCTCTCTTCCATGGTACGAGGAAATGCCGTCTCTAGGTCAAATATTTCCTTTCAGTCACTCAGCTGTGTATTTGCCATGTATTATCAGCTCAAAAGTCCATCCAGTCCTTCATGCTGACTCTTACAGTGACCAACAGACAATGCTTAATGAAAAATATAAGAAAAGTTTAAGCCCGCAGTGCTATTTTCTGTAATACACGCTCCCAGCTTTTAGCTCTTCTGGGATGAAAGCGCATCCTCTTGCAGTGGCATCCAGGAGGTGGCACCTGATAGCCCCTGCAGGACCAGGGGAAGTTCATACTGTAGGCTTCTGTGGCATCCTGTGGACATAAGGTCCACTGTTTACTAGAAACTGTGAAGATGAGACCTCTCTGGTTGGTGGCCACTTGCAGCCACTTTCAGCCAGGTCTGTGGGGACATGATGTGCAGAGTGGAGCAGCTGGCAAGGAAGCCTGCTTACCCATTGCTTCAGCAGAGCACTTCCCCATTGTGTTTGTTGGCCATTGGAAACTGTATAGAAAGAACACTTTTTCAAATATAGGGAATACATTGTCCCCTTTTTTGTATTGAGAGTCTGTTCTTTATCTGCTACTTTTAATTTTTATTCTGGAACAACTGAATGGAATGAGCAGTCCTGACAGCGGCAGACTAATTTAAAATCCACCACACACAATCTTGAAGTGTTTTGCTTTTGCTCTGTAACTGTGTTTTTCCTCCTCTCCTAACAAAATGCAACTGAAGTGGCCTGAAAGTCATTCTAGCATGAGGGACATCTGTCACTTATGATCTAGAAATGAAAATTTTTCCCAGAGCTGATTTATTCACAGTCAGCCTTTGACACTAAGCTCCCACTGCTTTGCAGGCTCCTGAAGCTCTCAGAATCAAATTGTCTTCTGTTTCTGCTGATGCTAATATCCTACCCGTTTGCTTGTCAAAATGTGTTTGGACTTAGATGGTTTCCAAGATGAATTGGATTGTCTGGCTTGACTTCTTCTAGAGAGTGTGATGGGTTATAAGAAACAACAGATGACATGACTTTCTTACCTAACTAGCGGTTCTGCATTGGAGAACTTTAATAATGCTGTGAAAGTGGCCCAGAATTTTTAATATTTCTTCTTTAAATGTAATTTTAAAAATGTTTTCAGTGATAGGGCTGAAGAAGTGGTGTAACAATCTAAAGATAAAATACTCCCTTCTTTTTTCCATTAGCTGAAAACCAAAGAAGCTGTTTAGGAATTACTTTGTTGAGTCCAGCGGCTATTAAACCAATTTGACTCCATGGTGAACTGTCCCCTTATGATTTGTGTAATTTTTTATGATAAGGAAGCTGCTTGCACATGAAAATATTAGTCATTCTCTATTTGACTGAAACCTTCTGAATAGGTTTCTAAATTACCTATGTCATAGCCAGAACAAAAAAGAGCATTGCATTAATTTTTGCATTACATAATGAGAATACTCAGGCACAACTTCAGTTTGATTTTCAGGAATGCATTTTTTTCTACTTATCTTTTCTAGTGACTAAAATAAAGTATTGGTTATTCAAAATACATTTTTATCCTGTTCCTCATTGGCTTATTTGAGTTCTTGAGTGACTGTGCTTTTCATGGCATCGCAGTCCTCTAATCTGAATAGGTGTGGTGTCAAAAAAAGCCATTTTCCTTGAGATAGTTGAGGAAGCGTCCTTAGAAAGAAGGGGAAAAGCCTGAGTGGCTTCCTGTGGGTTGAGGGTTTTGTGCATGAGCTCCCACAAGTGCATAGGTGGGAAGTCAGAGGCGGTGGGAATACTTGGGTGTGCCTCTGAGCATAAATGTTAAATTTATTGCTCAGAGGGGCAGCAAATGCAAGACCTGGCACTACCTGTGTTGGCAGCTTTCAGTTGTAAGGTCACTTCTACCCGGCAAATGCCAAAATCCCCTGCTAACTCTGCTCCTGGAGCATGCTTCTTGCCTGAGAGCAAGCCTGAGTTACTCCAGGCTACTTGCAGAGTGGCCCTGCACGGCTAAAGAGCCCAGGGAGTGGAAAGAAAGCTTTCTACTTTTCCCCTCTACCTTAAATTTTGTCTTGAAATCTCAAATTAGGACCATGGGATTCCCTTCCTATTTGTTTTTGAGTGTAGCTTAGTAGTTTTGGACCAGTTTTCAACTACTTGGCTTGGGTCTTCGAATCCTACCTTGTAAATAACTAGCTTTTTGAGTTTATGTTATAGCTGACAGCATGGATTGACTCTAAATACATTAATTTACTCATGCTCACTGTGCATGCATATTGTCCTGGATTCTGCATGCTTTATTTCCACAGAGGCAAAGCTCTAAAGTTCTGAAACTCTCCATGAAATAGGAACTTTGCTGATGTTTTGCTGGGCCATGGACCCAGGCAGGATAGAGAGCTGACAGAAAATTACTTTGCCTGTGATTTGTACCTGGTTTTGACCCCTTTTATATTCTGGGAATGTAGCTTAATCAGACATTGTAAATTTTGGAGGTCATAAGGCTCGAATCAAAAGGAATAATACTATGAAGTAACACCTAGCTTATTTTGCATAATTCCCCACTAGGAGTAATTAGCAGTAGTATGGAAGAGTAAGATAATAGTGATTTGCAAAGTCTAAACTTACAGAAGTGACCTGCAGAAGCCAGGTGATCATTTGCTAATATTTAGGTGCAGCATTTCTATTATCTTTGAGCAGTAATGGCAACCTTAATGGATGCAGAGTGGAAAATGGCGTGACATGAATAAGTTTGACGAGGTCATGTTATGCTGCCATTTAGTCTTGCCAAGGATGTGCAATATTTACCCTGCTCTTTTGTCTGGAGTCTTCCAAAGGCGGTGACCGACAGTCTCCATAACTGCAGATCACCTATTGCCAGGCAGGTGGTCTATGCCAGCAGTTTTAATCATCGTTTTAGCATATTTTGCAATGATGAAATGGTGTGTTGGGGAGCCAGGAGTACATGCTCAGGAAGGATAAGCCTTTCCTTTGCAATTCTTTACACTGCTGAGGATGGAGTCATCGTTCAAGTGTACAGCCCAGCCAGGCAGATCAGTGGTTGGGTAACTGTGTATTTGCTACTCTGGGAATATTTGTTTGTCACATGTGGGTTTTTAGGACATACTAAGGCAGAAGTTATCTCAGTAATCAACATGTTAGATGTAGGAGTTACATAAACCACAGAAGTATTGCACAGAGGGAACACAGGGATGTGCCCATGTTCTGCCTGTGCTAAGCCATCATAGGGGAAAGAAAAATCCAGAGTTTTATAATGTGCTGTCTTGAGAATTCCTCAACTCTTGTAGTTTGTCTTGTTCATCCTTTTTTTGAATATGCCTTTTATAAATGTGTATGTTCACATTCTTTCCATCTAAAACTATCTATGATACATTTCCTTTTAAAAAGTATATAACACCCCCATTGTATCATTATGATTAGAGAAAGTGAAATGAGTTAACCCATAAAATAATATTTATTTTATTTGTTCCTGTCACTAACCTTTGGCTTTTATAAGTGAGGACTTAGAATGAATATCTGAAAAGAGAATGAACTGTTCTTTTTCTACAGACCCAAGAGGCATGTACGATATTCTTAACACATAATTTCCCTCCTATATTTGTTCAAAACAGAATAAACTTCTTCCTCTTTGCAGATTTCAAGCACATAAACATTTGGTGTTTTTACACCTCAGAAAGAGGTAAACATTTTAAAATGCAGTCCTAGTTGAAGACACATTTAAATATTATTTTGAACATTTTGACGAACAGAGTTTCTATCTGCCTTGCAATTTTTATGTATTTTATGATACTTGTTACGCTCTTTGTTTCTTTCTAAGAACTGGGATTGATCTTCTTGTTCACACTGGACAGCAGCTTTTTCTGTAATGACTCTCAACCTACTGTGGGGACTCTATAAGGAATATAAACATGTTTCAATTTCATATTTGCATCACCTTTCTTTTTCTTTGAAAATTTAGAGATTTAATCCTTTTTGCCCTACCTATAGGTCCAAAAATGTTGTGCCTAGAAGGGACTTTTATGAACATATAGTTTCATCAGCATAAATAACGATTTTAGCTATTAATTGCTGTGTCTGTCCAACAGAATTTTCCTGGGAATATTCCAGTGCTTTAGTGGATTGCCGTCGTGATTATGATTATGTCATGCCTTAGTCTAGTACTTCCTTCCTCAAATGTTGAACTGGTAGCTCTAAAAATGTCCTGATGAAAATATACATCTAGGGGATCCTCCTTAAGGCAGTACAGATAATATTATCAAAGTGTTTAAAAAAGGTGGCTTACATTGACATGTTACAAAGATAACTGCTTCTGAAAATTCATAAAATAAAAGCTTAGAGCATAAAAATGTTTGGCCTGTGCTGTGTTTGGGAAAATTTGAAGAATAACCCCAAATTTGCAAACAATCTATTCATAAATCCATTTCTCAAGCAGGTTTTTTAATGGGCTTTAATTAAAATGGTAACTTTCATACTTAAATTGGGATAACTTCAGAGGCCTTAAGTTTTGCTGTTGAAGGGCCAATAAGCCTGTCACAAAGCAAAAGCAAAGGCATGCTCAATGGCTTGAGGAAGAACAAAACTCTGGGCAGACTAACTTCTTTTTTATTTGGTGTGCGGTGGGGTAGGCTCCTCTGCAATACCTTGGCATGTTCTGCTTTTCTGGTTCTGTTTGAGAAGGGAAGATCAGTGGCACTGAGACATGGGCTTCAGAATGGGCATGAGGTGTGAATCAGGGGACTCAGTTATGTCCCCTCCTTCCACTGATGCCAAGGATCTTTTAATCCTTCCCCCCATAAAGAGTGTTAGACGATTTCAGTTGTCAATAGCTTCTCCTTATCTGCATGACTTCACTTGAAAGGGATGATATTAAAACAGATCTTATATGATAGAGCACAGACTGATTTCTTGTATTAGTGTACGACTTTCATGGAGGATGCCCACTGAATTCTAAATTAATTATTTTTTAAATGTTTTATTTAAATGTAAAATAATTGCTGCAATCTTTTGTAAAACCCGTGGTGCTTTCTGCTTTGTTGCCTCAAAGGCATCCAGCAGAGGGAATGTTTGAATGGATTAACAGAGCCTGGGGATAATTCTCAGCTGTGCTTGCTGTGGCTCAGAGTACTTTGCAGTGCAGGCTTTTGGATGACTCCCCTGTGAAAGTACTTTCTGCCTCCATGGACATTGCACCTGGGAAAAGTCAGACAAAAGGAGTAAAGAGATCCGCTATTCCTAGAGTTATGTTCCACCAATAAAGGAGATCTACTAGGGAAAAAACAGAAGAGGCTATATTTATTTCAGCTCCACTGAAACCAAAGGGGAAAAATGCCAGCACTTGGCAAATATTAGAGATACTTCATATTGAAAGAACATTGATTTTTCAGCTTCATTGAATTGTATTTAGTTTTTCATTTTAAAGGAAAAATATGCTATAACAATACTGACTACAGTAACGATGTCAGTGCTGTGCAGACAGGCAGCGTTGTTTAATTTTCATGTGAAAGAAGCATAGAACATACCATTAAAAGGACGTCAGATTTTCTCACTCATCTCAGTGGAGTGCTGATTCAGTCTATTTCCTCTTTGCTTAGGAAGGCTTCAAATTCAGTTATTGGATCACTTCTGTTCTGTGTCTTGAACTTTCAGTTTCTGGCATTTGTTCCTGGGAATATGAGGATAAAATAGCTGAAAATATTTTCTGTCAGCCAAAAATGCAGAAACATCTGAGAGGTTTCCTAGCTATATTCAGCAGCATCAGAGGGTCCTGAAAGGCATTTGGAGCCATTTTGGGTGATAGGGAACTCCACGGAGAGTTCTGGGGACATGGGAATAACACTGACAAATCCATAAACAGTGTTTAAAAATAACTGACTTATTCACTCTGATTCTGTTTTTTCCCATAGTGTCATATAATCATATATGGGCTCACTGAATGTGATGAACACACTACACCAGACTAGCAGGACTTGAAGGACCATCCTAGCAGCCCTCTGTTTGCACTGTCCAGAAATTCTAGATTTTTTTTAGTAGAATAATCTGTGAAACAACTGTAACAATAAAATGCCATTCATTCTGTGAGTATTGGTGTAGTGAGGTGTGCCTGCTTGTATAAAAGCAAAGAGAAGTGCCAGCGGATGTGGTCAGGATCTCCTGAACCCTTAACTGATAACATAAATCAAGCTACAATTCTAAATTAAGTATATCTTCCTGATACTGTGGTATCAGGTACCTTTGCTCAGGATACATAAGATGTTACTTCTTGATTTGTCTTACTGGTTATCATCGGCCCAGTTTCAACAGGATTACTTTGGGAGAAGGGTACTTATTTTGAGTAAGGAGAGCAAAATAAGGTCTATTTTCACATTAAATGCAGAAAATAAATTTGGTGACTGCTCCTACAAATGTCCTCCTGAGCATGAAACTCTTTTGGTAACAGAAGCTGTCCATATGGCATGTTCAGGGAATTAGATTTTTATTTCTAAATAGGAGGTGTTAACTTCGTCAATACTGTATTGCTGTATTATTTTTTAGTTTAAAGTAGAGGAAAAAATAAATAATCTTTTTTTAAGAAAAAAACGAATTTACCATTCAACGAGCTGTGACTTAAAAAATTGCATAAACTTTATCTTTTTGTATGTGTTAATTTGATTGACATTTTAAGACTTGTTTCTATAGTCACTGTAGAAGTAGAGATTGTAGTATTCCTTATGGGAAATGTCCACAAAATAACCAATGAATTAATAACAAGAAGTGACTAATGCATTGTTTTCTACCTATGCCAAAGGACAGCTCTACAAAATTATGAGGTGAAAGAACTGATTGACACCCCCACCCCCACCTCCAAGTGTTTATTTCTGGATCTGTAAGATCACTGTAAGATCTGGGTAAGAATAACAATTCTGTGTGAAGTCAAGGATTTTTAGATTGAGAAATGACTTAACTAAGAAAACAGGACAGATCCAAGATTTTGTCTTAATATGTTTTAATCAAAATAGATATATTAAAATTATTTTTAATATTATCTTAATGCAGATTTCATTTTACAAAATCATCGTATACAGGGAATTCACTTGCAGTCAGCCGAGGGAAGCAACACCTGACTGAGGTGTCTGAGGTGAAATGACAACATTTTGCAGAAAGTTTGATCTTTTGGGTTTTTTGTGGCACGGGTAAAAATGTCCTCTACAAAGTAACACCAAAAGCTCTTGCTACTGAAAGAAGGTGTCTATATGGGAATAGTCTTGCTAGGTGAAACTTTGAAGGACACATTAGCCCATTGCTCCTGTGTATTGAACTCTGCATTGGCAGGACTGGCTAGAAACATAGTGGGCGCACAGAAGACACTGAAATACCCTCTGGGTTATTTTGCTGGAAAATGTGCATGAGCTCCACCTCTGGCTTGGCCAGATGTGAACGAGGAGCCAAGTGCCTGCTGCTAGTGCGACATGATGTCTGAGCCAGGGGCTGTTTGGCCAGGCAGTGCTGCAGCTTTCTCTGAAAGTGGTGCAACAGCCTATGCAGTATCAGCAGGAAAACAACCCCCAGAAGGGTCCCTGGGCCATGGAAATAACCCAAAATTCCCCCAGAGTGTGAGCAGCTGGTTAAGACCTAATGACCTTCGAGAAGTGTTGCTGCCTCCAGACTGATTATGCTGGGGAAGCAATGTTGTAGATCTGGGTGAGCTCTTGTTTCTCAGCTGACAGCTCCATTTCAGAGCTCTGGCTTCTTTGGTATCTCGGCTGAGTGAGGACCACTCCTGCATGCCTAAGTATTGAACTAGCGCTGTTGGGTTTTTTTTTTAAATTGTTATATAAATGCTTTTGTTAAATTCAGCCAGTCCCAACCTTGTGCAGCTGAGCATTGCTCAGCCAAATCAATCATATTCTGTATTAGCAAACAGCTAACATTACTTTCCCTCAAAAGAAAGGGCTGTGATGGAGAATAAATACATGTTTTTAAATAATGTTATAAATTAAATGTATCAATCAGTAAATGAGCTGACTATATGCAAAGCAAACAGCACATCTGTCTTGTCCCCTGAAGGGATGCTGTGCCCTCTCTCTCCCCCATTTTCATGCTTTCCTCTCCTGTATAACCACCTCTCTAAACCAGCACCCTGACTCTTCACTTGCTGCCTGCTCTCCACATGTGGTCCACTGCAACCCCATTCCTAGGTCCACAGCTGGAGTGCGGAGGTCACACCACATTATCACTGGCCATGTGTGGACTAATGACCTGAGCACTGCCAGGAAACATTCGGAGATTCTGTTTGTACTCTTAAATGGTGAGATGCTTCATGGCATGATTTTGGCTAGTACCAGTTAGTAATATCCCAAACGTTTCTTGGCCCACGGTCAAGAGTTTCCCAGGGGAAATCTGGATGTGACCGCTCTGTTTGGGAGGGTGAAGGAGGTCAGTCATATGGACCTGCACCATTCCTTGCCTATTGGTCACCATGCCAGAGAACAGCCCTGGGTGTTTTTACTTTTTTTCACAGGGTTCAGAGTGCAGGAGTTCCTGCAGAAGCAGGAGATGGTCACACCAGAAGACCATGATCTGCAGCCCCCAGTGTCCTCCTGCAGATGCAATAGGGATGCCTTTTCTATATGCCTGCCTCCCTGCAGGCATGCTGCTCTACATCACTGGCATTGTACCTGCTGGGGACAACTGATACCAGTGAGTTACTGTCTCTCCTAGACATGATTTTTAGCTACCACACCAGATGACTCATGTTCTTGCTGTATTTCATATTCTACTCCCTTTCTTCCCAAACCATCTGTGCTGGTTTTGGCTGGGGTAGAGTTAATTTTCTTCACAGTAGATGGTATGGGCTATGTTTTGGATTTGTGCTGGAAACAGTATTGCTAATACAGGGATGTTTCAGTTATTGCTGAGCAGGGCTTACACAGAGTCAAGGACTTTCCCGCTTCTCACCCCACCCCAGCATTGAGTAGGCTGGGGGTGCACAAGGAGTTGGGAGGGGACACAGCTGGGACAGCTGACCCCAACTGACCAAAGGGGTATTCCATACCATATGACGTCATGCTCAGCTTATAGAGCTGGTGGAAGAAGAAGGAAACGGAGGACATTCAAAGTGACGGTGTTTGTCTTCCCAAGTAACCGCTACGCATGATGGAGCCCTGCTTTCCTGGAGATGGCTGGACACCTGCCTGCCCAAGGGAAATAGTGAATAAATTCTTTGTTTTGCTTTGCTTGTGTGTGCAGCTTTTCCTTTACCTGTTAAACTGTCTTCATCTCAACCCATGAGTTTTCTCACTTTTATTCTTCTGATTCTCTCTCCCATCCCACTGGGAGGTAGAGAGTGAACAGCTGAGTGGTGCTTAGCTGCTGGGTGAGGTTAAAGCCTGACACCATTCCACCTTGCTGCCTGTGCTGCAGCTACACAGTGCTGGTTCTCACCCAGAGTTACAGGTGTGTATTATGCTCTGTAGCACCATTTTCCTATCAGAGTACTCTTTCTACCTAACAAAGTTTTAAAAGCGCATAAAATGTTTGTGGCCTTGTGTCCTGTTTTGGATCCAGTACCTGATTACTTTTCTCTAAGTCAGCAGTGAAACACCATTAAATCATTTGTGGCATTCTCCAGGATTTGATTTGATCAATTAGTATCTGACAATCTATGTGCTGAAAACATTATCTAAGAGTAGGTTTTCAGTTTGAAACTGGTCTGAAGGAGAGATCCTTAATAAGAATGCAAGTGGACATGATGTTATTTGGGAGAGGCCCAAACAGTCCTCCAGCTAAGGTCTCTATGTGTCTTTTCTATTTGCCTTTATTATTTACACTTAAGCATTACCCTAAAGGGTTTATAATTCATGCCTCTATGTAGGTATGTAGGATGACATAACCTCTGCATCATATTGCTCAGACTCTAAGCAGATAGGTACTATGTAGGAAAGAATACAAGAACGTCCTAATATATCATGGTTGAGCACAGCTATATGTTCACTTTGCAGTTTAATATCAGTTTGCTATGATCCTCTATATAACGTCGCTATTTATGATTAATTTTATGACATATGCTCTGTTACTCGGTTATCTTGTTTTAATGAATGCCACTGTCTGTACTTTCCTGGTAATTTCTACCTGATTTTGTCCATGAGAGAAACCCCCAGAACTTATGCCTGAGCCAACCTGCTCCCTCCTGGTGCTTACCTCCCTTTCGAAGGGGCCTGTAAGATACAGGTCCTCTGGGCATTTAGTTCAATGCCTTTAGCAAGGATGTGGCAGAAATGCAAGAAACATAAGCACAAGAATTTCTCAAGAGATGGACTTTCTTTCTGATATCACTTAATGACTACTGGATGTTTTTGAACAAAATATTCTGGGACATGTTTCTCTCTTTTTGTTTGACTGCCTTCTAATTTCTTTAGCTATAACCACTTTGAGCTCATCTGTGTTTCATGAGCAGTTTGGAGCGAGAGGAGTCCTCTTCCCCTCTCTGTGGGCAAGGCTTTCTTATGCAATGTGCTTCTCCTTGAACAAAGCACAGCTGTGGTTCTTCAGGGTCTCCAGGTCCATGCCCAGTGATCCCACGGAGGACCCTCAACCCTTTAGCTGTGTTAGCCCTGATATTTGAAAACAATTGTGTCAGGGAGTCATCCAAATTAATAGACACACCACGGCAAACTTTTACCCCCATGAATAGTCTTCACAGTAGTGGGTAGTCAGGAGAGTTCTTTAAGTAGGTGCATGGGTACTTTCCTACTTAGGGTCCTTTTCTGAAAGGAGATTTTATTGTAACACTTTTTCTGCCTATGCAATATTCAAACTTACGTGAGAAATAGCTAGCTGCCAGATTAGAGATAGCCTTATGCTTCCCTCTGTTAATTGCTTTCTGGTTTATTATACAGCAAGTGTTAGTGGTGGCTGTTCAAATAGAGCTTTTGCACATGACTGGGGAAGCAGAAGGATTACATGCAGAGGAAAAACAGATTATATTTTCTAAGAAGCTGAAGAGTTATTACCATTTTTAGGGTATCTCTGTGTGTTTGTGAATTTTGTCCGCTGAAGTAAAAATTGTACAGATGATCAGTACTCGATATTGTGTTATGGATTTAAAAAAGAAGAGAGTTTCTGATCCCTGCATAGATTAAAAAGCATGAGGCTTACTTCTTTGAAAGAAGTGCTGTAAGAATCATAAAAAAATGCCTTGGGACTTTATGCTTAACAGACATTTCCCTGTGTAGTTCTTCAGGCATTTGCATTTGTAGGTAGTAATCTACCTGAAGGCTGCCCAGTGCTTTCCTACTTGAGTTAGAGAAAATGAACAGAAATATGGCATTCTGCTGGGCAGGATTGATATCTCACAGCAGATTATAAAGGACTTGAGTAAACCAGCCTTCCTTTTAGCAGAACTAAGACTGAGAAATGAGTTTAATTTGTAGGTTTTTTACCTTTGAAGAAATGTATCAGTAAAGGATATTTATCAGTCTGCTACTGTGGATCTGTGAGAAGAACCTAATAATATAATTCTCTGTTCTTGTTCATGGAAATGATCTAGATTTAAAATAAACTCTCCCAGAGGAGTGGGAGGGGAAGGATTGTGTTAAACTAGGATCAGAAACACCCTGAAAAGTTTACCTGAGTGCCCTAGTTACTGGGACCCATTTACTGTGACTATGTTTGTTACAGGTGTATTTTTTGTAAAGCACTGGGATTTTGGAAGAGCTAAAAAGCTGTAGGAAACACATGAGTTCTTATACAAACAAAAGTCTGAGAGAACCAGGCAGAGTCTTGTACTTTACACTGCACTTGCACAAGAGCTTGGTGCACACATTTAGCTAACACTGATCTTCGTTGGAAGAGAAGCCCTGTCTCCACTAAATTCAACAGGATTTTTGCAAAGTACTATAAAAGAGGCAGGATTTTAGCTAAGGTGAAAATAGGCAAAAATGTATCCCTTCAAGTAGCCTATTGCTGGAATGACAGAAGCACATACTGTAATACTAAAATCAAGTTGTAATTCAGAAAGTCTCATTTTCTGTTATCTTTTGTTTGAGAGAAAGAACAGTTACATGGTAGACCTTCTTATCTGCTTTGCACAAGAGTCTGAAAAGAAGAGGTGAAGAAATATCTTTTTACTTATGCAACATAATGCGGTTGATAATCCAACAATGTACTTACTTTTAAGAGTAACAGATTGCTTAATCTTCTTTTTATTTCTCCTTGAAGGATTTTCGTTTTCTATTTTAAAGATTTTTGCTAAGGAAATAGGAACACGTGAATAAAGTCATAGGCACATATTTTGATTATACCACTGCTGATATTTGGAAATTCAAAATTTTCTTACTTTTGAATTTATTGATAATATAATATTTTAAGATGATGTCTTAATTGATCTAAAATATGGCATGTGGCCATGTTTACGTTAGAAAAGCATAATATCTGTAATCACGGTTTATACTATGCTTTTTAGGTAATCAACATGTACATGACAACACAGTGCACCTTCTGTAGATATTCTGATAAGACATGGACAAACTGCACACTGGACAGTGAGACCATGCATATAATTGTTTACATATGCTTATATTAGGAAAAGCACTGATAAATGAAAAATAAACATAGATTTTAGGGGTTCACATTGCAAGGGTGTGTAGTGTACCTGTGTCCTGTTAGACATATGCAAAATTTTACTTTTGAAGTGTTCCTTTCTCTGAATCCATGTTGCTAAATCGAACCTTATTTATTTCCTATATATTTAGAACATGAAAAGCGATTTGAGATACACTTCATTAAAAGTGTCCTTTAGATGAAAGGGGACATTACCTCCCAGTAATTCAGATTTTTGTTCAGGACAGTAAGCCTTGGAAGAAGCACCCTCGAAGTGTAGAATTGCACTTGAAGTTCTATCATTACCTGGCAAATGAGACTGGTTTGTAATGCTATTATTATTGCGTGGCAAATTTCCCTAATGGTTTTACTAGATATTTTTAGAGATTTAAAATGTTTTTTTCTCTTCAATTTTTGAAAATACAAGCCTCTTGAGTCATATAGATTCCACTTAGTGGGCAATTTTCTTGTAAAATGAAGTGCTGAAAATCTTCATAGGATGGTGTGTAAATTAGTAAGGCTGTATATATATTAGACACTGCACAGTACTAAGTAGGGTGGAGCTAATCTGACTCTATCTTCAAACTAAACCGATATAAACAAATGTAGTTTGTATGAAAAGCAAGTCCTGAATCCTTTTTATACATCTCAGTGGCAATCCTGCCATTTCTGAATTGATGAAAGAAGAGCTCTAGTCTTTTGGGCTCGGTCATGAAGCTCAGCACACAGGCTTCTCTGGGGGATCCCTGTTCTGTAAGGCAGCAGGTGTGAGAAGTTGTTGAGATTTCAGTGGTACTACATGCTGCATGGCTACAGGCACCTGCTAGTGCACCACAAATTAGAAAGTTGAGGCTTTTGAAGGTGAAATGTTTTTCTTTTCGCTTCCTTGCATCCATAATACAGGTCTGCCACAAGTTGCCTCAATGTGCTATGTACCTCAGAAGTTTCACTGACTCTTTAAGTAAAAAAATTCATTGATGCTGTAAGTAGGAAGGGAAAAAGAAACATGAGAAAAACTGTTTTAGAAGGACAAAGTTTTTCTCATATAACTTGATGACTAAAGTGAAGTTGTAACATTTGACATTTTACATGTTTTTTCAGTTTTGATGTGACTGTCCAAATTATTTGGTTATTAATGGACTCTTTCACAGGGAAGATAAGATGTAGTAATAAATATGTTACCGGGGTTTGAGCAAGTTTATGTTTGGCCATTTCAGATATCCAATAAGAACAAAATGTTTTCTTTGTATTGGTATGAAATTGTTGGCTGAATACAAAATCTCATGATAAGCCATGCTATGTGTTGACATAAGGCCAAGCCAGCAGTCCTGATACCATTTTCACAGTCGAAACCATTTATAGTTTGTTCGCAGATCCAGTCAACAAAGACCTTGAACTGAATCCATCTGCTGGGACAATAGAAAGCCCATCCAATAAAAAAGCCCTTAAGAATATCTAAGAAAATATCATCATATTAAACCTAGTAAGGTTTATATATAAAAAAAAAATCTGTACTACTTAATGACAAATACGTATCAGAAGCACACCCCCTGTTGTAAGACAATGCTAGAACTAGGAAGCACCACTGTAAAGTGGTAACACATAAAGGAGCAAATCAGCCAAAGACAGGCATGGCAATGGCAGAACACATTTTGAACAAAAAGTGTAGCAGTGGCGGCTGGCCAGAATCTGTCATTCTTTAGCGCTGAATTTGTCAAAAGAAAAGGCAATAGAAAACTAAACAAAAATGTATCAAAAAATTGTATCTAATGGTTTTGAAATCCAAAGCAGAAACAATCTCTGCATTTTGCATTTGCAGGTTTGTCTGCAAGAATGAGCCTTTAAAACCAGAAATAGCATCTGAAACCATGGTCAGCATAGCAGTGTGCTATGCTGTGTTCTCGCTCTTGGGTGAGACACTGAGCATGTGGAGTTCCAGACACATATGTGCATCTTTTTTGTCCCTTTTGACAATTTAGTTCATAGTCCACTGTCTAGATTTACCCAGTCTATGTTTACAATTTCTGCAGCATAAAACAATTATCTTAACCCATGCTTAGCTTGTCTAGATCTTGCAGTTTTCTTACTATGATATCTTTTGATGGGGATGAAGAAGGTGGAGGAACAGAAATAGCATTTTGCTCATGGATTAAGGCAGCTCAGCCAAGGGTGTGGGTTAATTGCAGCTCCTTCCAGGTTTATGGGAAGGGACCTGCTGAGATATACCCCTATCAGCTCCTCCTCAGGTGAGTCTGTATTGTTCTCACAGTGCAGTTGTGTGTGAGCCACAAAACCAAATTCTGCTTATAGCTATTTTCAGTGTAAATTTGAAGTGCTGGAACTGAAGTATCCTTTAATTCTTTGTTCAAGTTGAATTGCTTTAATGTAATAAAGAATATTTGTGTATGATAATTAATGACTGCGTGGAGCATGATCCATTTCAGAGGGAGTATAGAGGAATAAATGGAATTTAACGTAAAGGTCTGACCTTCATATTGACAGAGAAAAAAAGAATCTTAATATGTACTTTATATTGTTCGAGGCACGATCATCTTATATAGCACAATGAAGTACCAGTCTAATGAATTAGTTTCCTAGGCATACTAAAACATTAAAAATAATAAACTTGATGAATGAAACCACATCTCTACCAGAATCAAGGAAGGTATCATCCATGGACTTTGTTTTTTAGAATTTCCATCCTCATACCAAAATTTATAAATTTATAATATATAAATACTAGCAATGCAAGTTATTTCTTGACTGCCGGTATCAGGAAGCAGCATTCTGGGGTGGTGAGTGAAGCAGCTCTCATTGGGGGTGCCCGTGGGAGTGGTGCTACTCTGCTGAAGGCACCCATCCTGATTTCATTCTACCACACATGCACCTGCATTTGAATCTGTTTCAGAAGAGTATCTATGACTCCCTCATGCCCTCATCTCAGGAGCTCCACAGCCTGGCAACATTTAAAAAATGTCTCATCTGTCCTGCTCATCCCTTCACATTTTTCAGGGTACTACCTTGCTCTTAGTAATGTCAGTTGATGTATTAAATGTTTTCCCTCTCTTCTTTCCATGATGTAAAACACTTAGCACCTATTCCATGGAAATCTTTATGATTTAAATTGTATTTAATGTTTTAGTAATGTCACTGTATTTTTCTTTTTAAGGGGAAAACCAAGCTTTTTTAAGAACTCAGAACTAATAATACTTCTGTAGCAAACGAGACTGATGGGACACATTAGAGTCATTAGATACTTTTCAGGTCAGCTCTGTCTAGTAAGATAGGCATTACTCCCATTTGTACTTAACAAAGAAGTAATTTGGAAAGAGTAAATTAGTTGCTATCTAAAAGATTGTAGTACTACATTCAGTTCATTTCTTCATCTTTTTGGCTATATTCAACTGTTTTAGTACCTTTATGTAGTCTGCCTATTACACCGATATGTAATTTACTCCTCCTCCAATGTTCTAGGTATTTTTGTTTTCCATTTCATCCTCTGTAACAATTCTTTCTGTTTATCCAATACTTCTGACTTTGCTAAAATGAATTTTTCTTTTTGTTTGACTGTTTTTCATCATAATTCCAGTAACAGTGCATAGTTTTAGGACCCTAAAGGGTGCAGTTTCCTGTGATCGCAGACAACTTTTTCTTAAAATGATCAAGTGCCATTTCAAATTTGTTAGATTTTATTTTGCCACTAGTTCTCCTATTTGCAAGACTTTCCCAATACTTTACTCCCCTGATTGTTGGAGACATTCTCTAATGTCCTGTTTAATTGTATTTGTTGTTAGGTTGCTTGTATTTATTGTTGTGCAGAAAGGGTTGAAGGTAATGCTAAGACACAGTAATCTAGGTCCTGATGGTTAGGGAACCCTCTTATGAGATATGAAATATGAATGGCCGTGCCCCAGGCAGAGGAAGATTTCATTAATGTAAAAGACTGTCAGATGACATATGAGGTCAAGGGGAATGGTAGGGTTTTTTCTCCTCTTCTGTTTAATCATAGCTTAGCCTATACTGTTTTTATATCACAACCCATTAAGCCTGTTGAAAGCACAAAGCTTTGAGATGACATACATGGAAGCTGTGATTCGCTGCATGAGTTTGCCTTTCTAGATGCTTTGTTTTAAGTGTGTGACTGATTATGTTGTTTCTTTGGCTGCTACCACTGTGTTCTTTAAAAGCCCTATTCCATGCATGGCTTTTTTATTAATATGAATCAGCTTAAATGTTTTGCCCTGACATTTTAAGTCTATGAGATTCACATTATCTCAGAACCAAAAAGATTTGATTTGACCTGCTGTATATATGTGCTGAAAATCCCAGTTTGAATTTGTCATATAATTATCCGCAAAATTTAAGGATCAGAATAGACCCTTTTTCAAAACAAAATACTAATGAAGATAAATCTTTGTGAAAAAAACTAATTCCATATTTACAGTCTGAAGAACAAGTCTTTGATTTTGTATTGATTTTATACTGCAATGACTCTGCTTATTTCAGAACAATCACTCTGGTTTACATAAAATGTACAAAATACTAAGATTGAGCCTTTAATGTAGGTCCTACTGCTGTCTCAGAATATATTGCTGACTGAAAGTCACATAACTTTTGTTTCGATATTTCCAAGGAAACACAGCTTGCTTCCACTGCCAGTTGGCTTCACCATATGGGGAAGATATGTATTCTCATTGTGTAGTCCTCTGGATTGCTTTAAAATTTCCCTCTGTGATGACTGCATATTTCACTCTGCATCTGCTGTGTCTTTCCATTGAATTGAACCGCGCTTTCGTTCTAGTCTTGATTTACCCGTGTATCAGGCACCACACAGATTCAGCTGTCTTCCAGTCATAGTACATTGTAGCTGATTTTACATTTCAGGTTTTTGTTACTGGTGGTTTGGTTTTTTTCCCCCACTAAATGCTTCCATCACTCAGGCTCTTTGGCTTCTACATGCTCCTGCAAAATTGTTCCTATGGTGACACTGCTGTGTTTCTGCGTGCATTGGATTGCCCTCTATCATCTTTGCCTTTAGAAGAAAAGCTGGTATCGTGACATCCATCCACACTGCTTTTATAATAAAGCGAAACCAACTTTTTTTTCTGTATATATGTGTTTTACAGAGCATTTTGAGTACATTTTTAAGTATAGAGGGTCTTAATTAATAAACAGCAGCATGCATGAATTTTCAATTCTTGTTCAGTTTCTCCTGCTCTGCCCATATCTCTTCACCTCTGTAGAACTTGCTTTAGTAACTGCTCTCTGCCTGCAGTGCCTGACACCTCTAATGCAAAGGGCACCCTCTAGAAGATGGCCATTGTCTTGACTTTAAAGTGCTTTCAAGGCTTTATTACAATTTCAGTAAATGGTTTCATGTTTGTGAATGTTGCAGTCATGCATATTTGTGTTACTTTAGAGACGTAGTAAAAAAGTATGAGGATCAGCTACATGATATCATGAATCAGCTTCATGAAAATGTTTCCATAAGGTAGCCAGTATTACTTATAGGGCATGCACTATGCCAGCCTAACAGTTCACCTGAATACTCTTACTCTGGCAAATGTTAAATAGCTTGGACAGCTTTTACTGAGTGTGATACCTTAGAATCATTGCAAGGTAAAACATGTCCTGCAGTGTAGGTTATGGTCAGTAGGTATGCCAGCTGCTTTCTTCATGGTAATTTTTTACTATAGCCATTCCTACACCTTACTTGCCTCCAAATTTAATGCTTCTGTGACTTCATATGCATTTTAAGAGAGAATGAATATTCCTCCAGCAGGATAATAACATGTCAGTTTTGTCTACCTGCGGTTTGATAGCCCTGTGAAGTATTACAGACTACTTTGGTTTCTCACATGGAGAAGTTAATCTTTGCTGTATTTATACCAATTTGAGATGTCCTATTTTTTTTTCATTCATTCTATTCAAAGTAAAATATTTTGACAAGGTCTTCTTAATTTAGACATCTGTCATACATGATTTCTATTGAAGATGTATTGTGGTGCTATAGCATTGCTCATGTAAGTCATCATTCCTACTGACTCCTGCATAACAGCTTTGGAATAGTTTAAGTGCAGCACAGTTAACTTTTCAGTGAAAATGCTTTCTTAATTTGCAATTGAGAGGATTTTTTTCAGTGTTGTTTTTTTTGTGTGTGTGTGTGTTTGTTGAAACTCAGTAGATGAAATATGGAGATGAATGTTAGAAGTAATGTGCAGGTTATGTGGTCTAGTTGGAAGAAGAGGCTCTGCATGAATACTATGTCAGGAGTTTGAACTGCTAGTGGCTTTTGTAGTTTAGTTGAAAAAGGTGACTTCCTATCTCACTACATAATTGCCACTTTTGCAATCAGTGTAAGGCTGATATTTTCTATTATTTCTGTGGATCAGGAGAGAGAATTTAGTACTAAAAGCACATTGTCTATCTGTAACACAGGGAAAATCTCCAAACTACAGGGGACTTGTCAAAATTCTCAAAAGTTGTCATTGATGTGGTGTTTTCAGCTGGACTTTTGCTCTAAATAAAGTCCATTAACCTAACTTCTTTGAAAATTGGAGTAAAAAGCTTGGAAATAACATAGGTCCTTACTGTGTCTTCAGCAATATTCTTAACAGTTCTTAATTTCTAACTTTATACTGCTAGTAAGTATTGCATATTTTTGCTTATAAAGGTTATCAATAAATGTCTGTGGTCTGGAGTGCTTTTGTCTGTGATATGCTAGAAATTTGAAAGCTAGAACTTTGCATTGTTAACTACCAAAAATATAACTACTACTTGTATATTGTAAGAACAGTAGCTTGCTCTTGAGCAAATCTAAGATAACTCTGCTCCCTAAAAGTTAGAAATACGCCTTAAAATACCTACTTGGGAAGAATAGATTTTATCTTATTTGTATACTGATAAAACAGATTCTATTTTCATTTTGCCTTTTTTTTGTCCCCAAAAATATGGGTAATGATGGTACGAGGTAAGCGATCTCCTCACGCTCAAGTTCCTGTGCTTTCACCCAGCGGTGCATGTAGTACCCTGGATCTGGAATTGCAGGAAAATGTCCGTTCAGTTCTGGACTGTAGCACCCACAGGGCATATATCTGCTGAAACCTTCTACCAGCTCCCTGATAAACACATTTCTAAAGGTTCTCTGCATTTGTTAATTTGGATGAGTTGGCAGACTAGCATAACCACATGCCTGGTACAGATGCACATTTCAAATTCATGCTCTTATGCACAGAAGTGCTAGAAATCACCAATGTAAGGGTTATTTCCTACTTTATTAGAACTGATCTGCTTTGATCATGGGGACTTTTTATTTGGTTGATGTTTTTTCTCAAACGGCCACAAACAATTTTGGTGCAAATTCTCTAATGCCATGACAGCCTGAGGGAGACACTGGAAATGGAAAATTTCAGCCTGAATGGTTCAAATACCACGAAGTTACGAGCATTGGAAAATGAGATCTTTTAAAGAGAAATTTTTGTCACCTTTAGTAGTAAAAGAGCCTTGTAATATTGCTTATGATGCAGACAGAGCAGCTTTTAGTCACAGTGTTTTTTAACTTTCTTGGGATGTGAAGGGTAATGCAATTGAAATGCTTAGATGGTATTAGCTTATGAGAGTGAACAGATCTTTACAGGTGTAATTAATAAATTAGGTTATGGCCTTTGCCATCTGCTTAAGTTACGGTTTTGAGAAAAATGCTTTCCCCACAGTGTAGGGACACAGATAATTATGTGTCGATAGCTCAATTACATTTGAACATTCAGACTTAAAAATCCTCGCTTCGGAAAAAAAAAAAAAAAAAAAGGCACCAGCAAACCAGCATATGCATGTATATTGAGTATATTCACTGGAATGCCTTAATTCTCTGAAGATACTCAATAAGTCACATATCTGAGCTGATGGTAGCTTTGTCACTGCTTCTGACCTTAGCTTAAAATGTCTGGGATGGGAAAGATGGCTTAGAAGGTGATACTGAGAAAAGAAGGCAAAAACTTGAAGCCAAGGGTGCTGACTCCATCCCTATTGCCCTTTTCTGTGGCATTGGTGTTTTTAGAAAAGACCCAAGAGACAGAGTTGCTAAGTCCATTGTCTAATGCTAAGCAATGCCATGGGGTGCCTAGTGTGAGGTGGGATGCACGTTCTCTGGGCCTCTCTGCATTATGCAGCTATCACACGGGTCTCTGCGGTTGTGAGGACTAGATTTCTGACAGTCCTTTCCAGTCTGAAGTTCCTGGGATTCCTCCCGTCCCAATGAGGGCAATACCAAGGTTGTCTTAAATCTGTCTTCTACCTACCAGGAAGATGTCTGAGTTATTGGAACATGAAGATTACTAGGCATTTGTATTTTCAGGTTGCATTACCTGTTTTTCAGGGCAATATACCACAGAACAGCAAAAAGTGTATTTCTGAATCATTTTTCTGTACTGTATGGCTGATTTGATTTAATTCAGGACCATTTCTCTCTCCATGACTGGCAGAATGTAACTGGATGCAGTTAAAAGGTGGAATGCACACTAACATATTTGTTGGGGAAATTCTTTCCGACTTTCTTTCTCATGTGAGGAGTGCAGGCTATCTTTTATGGATTAACTTCGGATGTTTTCATTATCCATATAAAGGACTGAACTTACTAAATACTATGCCTGGATGATTCTTTTTAATAGTTGAACAGGGTTATTTTTCAGTGTTAAATAAAAAGAATATTCCCTCTCCTGCTTTTAATTCTCTTTCTTCTTGCATTGAATGTTGCCTTCCTCCTTCATTATGACAGAGGATCATTAAACTTACAAGCTCAATACCTTTAATGTCTGTTGTACGGATTCCCTCCAGCCTCTCTGACTGCTGACTTTATAGCTGTTAACTATAATTTTTGCCATCTCAATGTAACTTTTGGGTTTTTGGTGTTTTTTTTACATCATTAAGGAAGAACCAAATGCAATTGCTTAAACATCCTTATCTTAAGAACCCGCCTTTGAAAAACTGATCGCTCTCTGTTCTCCATTCCTTCCCTTACCCTACTTCTGAACTGACAGAATATTGTCCTGTCCAACAGTTCTATTTTCTTATCATCTTCTTACGAATAACTTTGCCAAGGGCTTTCTAAATGTTATACATGCTCTCGCCTTTTGCTGAGTGTTCCTTTCAAAAGGATTCTATTTTCCTTTGCAAAAGTCATCCTATTTACTTTCTATTATGCCTTTCAAGGAGTGCGGTAATTCTATTTCAGTCACTCCATTATGAATGAACTAGTTAGGACTGAGAAAAAGTTCTGCTCACCTACAATTCATATGGTTAAACATGAAGCTTTTTAGCTGACTGACCTGCTAACAAAAAAGGGAGAAAAGAATGTCTTCTTGAACTCAGCTGAAAGTTGGTATCTTAAGTTGGTCTTAACCACTGACTGCAGACCTTTACAGGCTGCTGGCTGTGGCTATTTAATCACCCATTTTTTCCGGTACCAGGTCTTCTGCCATATCTTTCTCAGACTGTGCCTCTTTAATCAGAGCTTCTTAACACCCTTTGTGTAAAGGAAATTACTACAAAGGCATCATCTCATCTCCCTGAAAATGTCCTTACTCTCCTTGGTGAAGAGTTTTATATGTTTTACACCACGTGCTTGTGTGGTAGATCTATTAATTCATTGCTCCTTCCACAAATAGAAACATGAGAGGATGAAGAAACTCACCTGGGTGATTTGGAAAGCTGCCTACCATCTGGTGTGGGCATACCTGGCTGTTGGTATGATGGTGGCAAGAACCCTTATAATGTCTGAGCTCGCCTGGATCTCCTGTGGGGCTGCAGCAGGTGGAGCTGACGTGCAGCATGTGTTCAAGAATCTAACTATCTTCAAAAATGGCAATTCTTTTAGGAAAATTAACTGTATGATGCGATTGTCTCCAGCAGCAGAGAACTGGGCAAAATTAAGTGGCAGATCCTTAATGACCTGTGAAGAAAACTAATGAGAGGGACTGGAAAGTGTGCACAAAATGCCATGAGCATTTTATATCCACCCTGCCTTAGTGAAATGCACAGTGAGAATTAGACTGGCTTGGTTTAAGTCTGAGTCTTCATAACCATGCAAAAAAGTATACAAGACTGATGATGAATTATAACTTCCGTTCTATAAATACATTTTTTAAAATGTGGATGGATTACCATTACTAAAAAACAAACCTGTAGGTGATATGGAAAAAATGCTCTGCTGTGTCTCAACTTAATGCCTTGCCAAAGGGCTGAAATATTAAATACCAAATACCAGTTTTATAATGGACTTCATATAATTCAGGAATTGCAGAGCTAGCTGGCTTCGAGATAATACCAACTACTTTTATTATTTGCAACCATAAGAACATAGTGTGACAAATTGATACTTGAGGTAAGGATGAAAACCTACACGTTTTATGGCACTACAATAGTGTTTTCAGAAGTTGTTGAGAACAAAGGTCAAACTGGTATTTAATAGGACTTGTACTCCTAAAAAATTCAGATGGTTTTGAAAATCCTACCTGTAGTTTATGTTGTAAAACAAATAGAAATCTGTGATCACAGAAACGGATTTTTTTCTGAAGCAGTTACATATTTGTGATAGATAAGCAGCACTTGCTAATGGCAACTGACAATGTCATTATTTGACAAACAGAAACGATGCAGGGCCTGATTCTCAACTGCTGGAGATCACTCATGGTCATTCAAAACAGGGCAAAGTGACATTCAGTGTGTCAGGAGTGCGCTGCATTCATTTAGCATTTGAATGAGATGGCTGCTGGAGCTTCTAAGCAAGGAAGAATTGGGGTCATGACAATTTCATAGCTGGTTTTCAAGTTTAGCTTTAGGTACATATGCTAGCAGGTTGGCATAAATTTAAGCTGGCATAACTCAGGAGCCCTAAACTGCATGCCAAAAAGGGCATGTCAGACAGATTGCTATACATTAAATGAGCTCCCAAGGTTATTCATGAATTTGACTTTATATAAACATTGGATTAGAAACAGACCCAGGCATGAGAGATGACTGTATCTAGGCTAGCAAGCATTCTGGAGCACTAGGAAGAGACCTGGGGGCAAAACAGTAACTGTTGAGTACTTAGCATCTGGATTACTTGTATTTCTGTGGGTTTTACTGTGGACAGGTTCTGTGGGCTGGCTGCCCTTTGGAAGATGGAGTTCAGCAGGGAAACTCCTGGAGACCAGTCTGCTTTCTAAGGCTGCTCTACCAGGCTTTGCTTTTGAAGTGCAATCCTGATCCAAATTAAAACACCACAGTAGACAAGTCTCATCTGAGTCTACTATTTTACTCAAACAATTAAATGATTCAATCATTTTGATCTTAGTTATTCTCCTATGAGCTGTATGAACCTTTCATTCTTTTCTGTGCAGGCTCCAATGTCAATGTGAAAGGTGCAGGAAGATAGTTCAAATGAACCCTGATCTTTAAAGAAAATCTGTAAGTAGTTAGTTTTGAATCCTGAAAATACCATGCTGGAGTATCTACAAATAGGATAAATCTTAAATCTCAGATATATCACTCTTCTAGTAGTCTGGCTACATGCTGAATATACATACAGGTTTTTCAGTTACCTTCTTGAGGCATACACATCTCCTCAGGTAGCATACAGGAAAACAGGTACCCAGGGCTCGAATCATTTGTCCACCCTGTGTCATCCGGTATGACTGAGATGCCCTAAAGCAGAAAAGAAACCCTTACAGGGCTGGTAGGAATTGTGGGAGACCTGTGCTCTTTGGGGGCAGCAATAGGAAGACAGGAGTGATACTACAGAGCACCACAGATGCCATTGCTACATGCCAGCGGGTCAGCCAGTGGATTTAATACCTACATTTTATGCTTTGTGGCACCATGCATATTAGATGTATAAATCCTTATTTATATGTAACGCCAAATTCATACAATTAGCAATGCTGAAAACAGTGGTGCTCCATTGGGAAATAATAAGACAGTATGCTACTGAAACAGAAAATAACTTGTGATGATGATGGTTCACCCTGCATTTGAATGAGTAGTTAGCAGGGATTTGTCATATTCATGACTGTTGAAGTGTCCATTTCACTTACTCCTTTTTCATCCTCTTTTGGGGGCCATTAGGCAACCCTCGCCCTTTTCTTTTTAAAAGGAAATCTCCCTCAGTTTGTTTTCCCATCACTAAGTTACAAATTTACAAAGCCTTACTTCTTCACAGTAGCATAATTTTAGTGCAAGATTCTGAGTCTCATGTGCATCCTTTTTTACAGGTTGGCAGCAGTTTAGTGTTTTAAGAAGAGTTTATTCCATTATAAATCTATTTTTTTAACATAATAACATTACTGTTCTGTTAAAATTAGAGTACATTTGTTCCAATGCTATGACATTTGTTTCATAATTCAATGAACAAGATACGGAGTAATGGCTTTTCAATGTTTGTGATAATCTAAAATCCAGGTATGAACATAATGAAAATTGAAGACTTCCTTGGTGCTCTTTGGATATACATTAGTGACACAAGAAGGCTGTGCAATGTTTTTTAACATGCTGGATCTTTAAAATGTGTTTTCTAAGAGCAGAACATCCATTCATTCATTTGCTTCAGCTGGCTTTTCCTCAGTCTAGTATTGATTTTAGTCAAGTACTACCCATCAGTAGACCAGTTAGATTTAAGTGCATTTTTGAAGCTTGGCATATGCTTAAATGGTTCTCTGAAAAGGGGCGAATCATCATGAATGCATCAAAACTCAAGGATTTGACCATGGATAATATTATTTCCTCGCCAAAGATGCATTTGGTACAAAAAGCAGGTGTGTTGACTTTCATCAACTGGACAGATCAGAATATGTTTAAATTATTTTCTACAGGAAAGATAATACAATTTTTGTTGTATTGTAGGTACAAATCACTACTCAGTCTTTGTTATTAATGACAGAATCAAATAGTGCAGCATGTTTGGAAAGTGTCAGCCTGGCATGTTTCATTTTCTGTAAAGAGCAAATAGAATGAGACACTTATTTGCAGCATACTGCACTTCCACAGCAAATCCTAATAATGGTGACATTTAAAAAAAATATATTTTTGCAATAATACCATTACAAAACCATCTAGGCTTGATAGGAGTAGCAGAGGTCATAATGAATGCTATTGTTATCTGTGGGAATATCAGATTTCTTTTAGAGGAGATAAACTGAAATACATTTGTTAAATGTACCATAAAAACACTGTTACCCAAGGCTTTTAATTTTCCTTTTTAACAGCCCAGTTTGATGAATTGTCCTGATTAGCTCTGGAGAAATTAATATTAAAATTATGTGGGACTCAAGTGAAAAAAAAAAAACAGTGACATGCTTGGGAGTCATCCTCAATTCATATGAGGGATTAGCAGATTTACCAGCTGGGAACAGGTATTATTTAATTATTTTATTTGCCTCACACCCAAGATCATGATAACTGGCTCATTAGTGAGATTAAAAAGAGCATATCTTTGCCAAAAATATGTAGTGCCCCAAATCTCCCGCTGTTGTGTTGCATGTCCCATGCTTGTAGTGCCTTCCTCAGCTCTGTGCTCCCATGAGAGCAGAGCCAGCACCCAGAGCAAGTTCCCTCGCATCCCGTGGTGTCTGTCGTGGGAGTGAGCTGGCTGCACATGCAGGGAGATAGGAAAGTGGGGCCTGCCAGCCAAGACCTGCTCTGAGCTGCTGGAGAGAACTGAAAACCGAGGCCTGATGTGAAAAGAGAAACAGACAGTAAAGCATCTAACTTTTAGGTAATATATCCCTCTCTTCTCCAAGGGGCCTGAGAACAGACCTGGGAGAGGTGCCTGGGCTCCCAGGAAGAGATGGTAAAGAGGAGTCCAAAATGAGCCATTTATTGCTGTGAAGCAATAGGAAGCGCAGACTGCAAGGGAATCATTGAAAATACCTCATCTTTCTGGAACTGAGGGCATAAATCAGGACAAGAAGAGAAGACACGGAGCCTGATAGAATGTAGAAAACAGAATCCTCTCCCAAAGACAGATGTGAATATAATACCTGTGGGCCAATGAGAGCTTGGGCCCACATCTATTCTTCTGGCAGGTGTATTTACAGCTAGACTAGTATGCAAAACACTGCATAACAACCTCCTCTACTACCTTTTTAAATAGGGGTGTCTGTGAGTGAGAAATCAGTTCTGTCCATGGCAGCAGGGGTAACTGAAGAGCACTCAGCCTGGGACTCTGCACGGCTAGAGGCTGGGCTTTGCTGCTTTGTTGTCTTCCATTATATCTTTGGTGAGAGGCTGGTTGCTATGGGCCATGCTGGAGCACCTCTGGGACATATACCCAGGCACCTACAGTGGGTTTAGGGCCAACAGGGAGACGCAGAGAGCTTATGTGCCCCTGACCACTGTGTGAGGCCTTTCAGGTTGCAGTTTAAGATGCATGCTGAAAGGCTGCTGAAGTCCTGTTTTAAGTGTCTAAATCCTTTCTTTGGAGCTGGCTTTGGTTCTCTCTGGCTAATCAGCAATAATAATGGAGATAACAGAGGTAATGATTTTGTGTAGATCACTTCTCAAGCTACACTTTCTGTAGAATGGAAGAAAACATATGCTGATGAAAACCAACTTCCTGGTTCAGTTCTGTGAATCAGTAGCAATGGAATAATAAGGGGTGTTACAATAAAATCAGAATGTATATCGTTCCCTCCATGTAGTCTGTACTATAAATGGCAGGCTACTAAAAGATATTCTCCATGTCATCATGCATTTCAACTCCCTAATTTGGTTATTCAGTTTGAACTACAAATGCAACAGTCTCTGGATTTTTAAACCTCTTAGCTAATGGAATAGGTGGCTTCAGCATTGTCCTAGGAGAAGAAAGACATGCTACAGGCTGTGCCAAGTTAACTTAATTTCTTTAATTTAAGGGGCGCACACTCTTGGTGCTGGATGAAAACTAGTATGAAATTGGACATGGCTGGCTAACAGTAATGATATAATTTCTCATTTTTGCTTTATTATGTCTGCTAAGTACAAATTTACCTTCAGAGTTCAGCCAAAAGAAAAATATTGACAATATTAGCATCCAACAGAAAGTATATTTGTTCTTTTAGCAGTTCTTTATCTTCATTAGTCATTTTTAAAGACACTTACTTTAAAGAAAATTAATAGTTCCTTTTCTATGGATGCATAGATTATATTTAATAATTTTATAATTTTCATTTGATCATTTATAATCTTTTAATAGCTTTTAAGAGCAGTTTGACTGAGCTTGAGCGCTGGCTTTATCCTGTTTCCACTGAAGTCAGAGAGACTTTGTCAGTAATAAGAGAGTTGGAATTTGCTTCACGATTGTTTCTTTTTTCCTGCCAAATCCTCTTTCACTCATCTAAGACAGCAAAGGGTTCTGCTTTCAATCACAGTGCTGTAAATCTGTTATAACTGCATAGACTCAATGGGCTTATTTTTGTAGAGATCAGTTTAAATGAGAGAAGGATTTGTCCCAGTTGGGTTCATGTTTCTTGTTAGTGAGGCAATGTACTATATAATTGGCTCTATCAATAAGACTTTCCCAGCATTAACTTCTTTTTCAGTCTATGTATGGAAACAGATGGAATATATAATAATCTCTAATAGGTATGAAAGGTACAGTATCCCAGAAAAAAAGTAGTGTTCATTTGGCTTGGGCTTTTAGTCTTTTATCCTGAAATTTAAAAATAGCAATAAAGTGACATATATTGCTATCCATTGCTCATTTTTTGTTGCTTAACTGTCCTAGATGTTGTGACTGCTGACACAATTGTAACTGTTTGAAATGGAGGATCCTAAAGTAAGAAGTACACAAGGTGCTCTTTATTTTATAGCGCCCACGAGGTGCTATAGATAGAAGATCTAGAAAACCATAATCTGAATCTTAGACAACTCACTGTTAATGCAAGTGAAGAATACGAAGAAAACAGATCGAAGATAGGCAAAATCTCACAAAATTCACATGCTCATAGTTGCATTGAGGGTGGGATTTTAGCTTGAAAAAATTGTAGTTGAGATAACAAATGTTGTCTATAATTATAAGAAAACAGGAAGGGAAGGAGCTTTTATAATGTTTAACTTTGTGGAAAAACAGTTTTGAGTGGGTGCTGTGATAATCTGGGAGCTCTCAGGCAATCTGAGTTATTATATTTTAGAGCCAAGAACTTACTTGGCATGGATTTTTTATATGACCCTCGACATACTTATTTTTGCTGCAGTTTTTCCAAACAAGAAGGGACCGTGCTCAGACTGTGCTTAGAAATCAGGAATATATTCAAACAATAAAAGAGGGAAAAAGATAATTTTGTTCTGATAAGTTCTGATACGCAGAATAGCTAAAGGTGGCACTAATTTGTGTGCTCTGTTCCTCTTTTGTATTTTGGCAGATTTCTGTATATATATATTTTAGCTGTCTGTTTTTCATCTGCATACACATGGTCCAAAAATTCAGGCAGTGTAAATTAAGTATGTACATCCTGTCTGATGTGTTATTTGTGAGGCAAGAGCCACTACACGTTGTCATTTAGAGATTATAACACTTCAGGAAATTTAAATTATTAATCTTTACGAAAGGAATACAAAATTTAATTTTGATTTGCACATGTCATTTCAAAACACCTTGGTTCTCATTAGAGTTCTGACAATCTAATGTTAGATTCATTACCATCTAAAATTATTGCAATCTGCTGCCTTTTGTTTTGATTCAAAGTCCATAATTGTGCCACATGATGTCAGTAATTACTGAGGCTGCTTTAGGAAGATATGCAAAGATATGGCAAGAAAAGATGATCAAGCCAAGTTTAGACTTGTTATGTGGTTGTACATGTGCGTCAGAAACTGCATTTTAGTAGTGTATCTGTTTACACTTGACATTGCGTAGGTTCCAGAAAAGGAGGAATTGCACTGGAAGATTAGGAAAACAAATTAAATATAGTCTTGAGTCATCAAAGATTGAAAGGAAAGGACTCCTAGCCACATGAGGATGGAGCTTCTATTGCTTTTAATCCTTTTTTACTCAAATTTATTTTACATATATGCTCTTATCTTTGTAAAACTTGCTCGCCTTCTCTGGAAACAGAATAAAACAAATAAATATTACCGACTCCAAATCATTATGGATTATATAATATAAAGCACATTAAAATGTACTCTTTCTAAATAGTAATCATTTTATTAATTTTGTCTTCTCTTTGTAAATGAATAAGGCAGTCTTCCCACTCCAAGAGGAAGGATGACAGGAATTTCATTTCTAGTCTTTGTTTTCATATTCCTTATTATGAACATTCAACTAATGAAGTGAGTTCCTACAAAGAATATAAATGTGAAACACACATCCACAATAGTTTACTGTAGTAATGTAACATTACATCACAATTTGATCCATCATTAAAAAAGTAGAGCTTTGAGGCAGCCTGAATCTGCTAATGGGTCACAACATTGTGGGTATGTTGTGTCTCTGTTGTTTTTCATAAGGTTAAAAAAAAGTGGATATAAGAACCAAGATATGCAGGTGTGATGGTGGGTGATGAACATGAAGTATTTGAAAGGTCCTAATTTTCATCTCATGAATTTTATTTCTCTTAAAAATTTCCAATCTTGGTGGCCAGAAGCAGTTACTTTTGAGAATTTTAGTAATTTTCTCACTTTATATTTCATTTTTTTTGCATTCTAATACTCATGACCACCTTTCTTTTAGAAGCTTTTGTTCTTTTGGAGGAAGATGAGACTTTTTAGAGTAAATGAGAAGAGAATCTCTGGCCAGAGAAGCAATAGATCTTCTGTGTTTTAGTATCTGATCCATCAAATTAAAGGACTTTCCATGTTCTGCAACTGGAAATAGAAAGAATTAAAAGAATCCTATAAAATGTCAGAGCTTGGAAATACATGTATGTTTATCAGAGCACTTAAAATTAAGAAAGATTAAGGAAAATCAAACTGAAACTTGGCAAAAAAAGCTTTTCCTTTTGGCTTTCGCATGAAGAAAGGAAAAAACTTCAAGTTCTATGGCAGTTAATGGAGTCGATTTGTGGAAGCAGCTATAAATCTGCTTTATTACACTGCTGCACATTTAGAATAAATTGGATTACAGCAGTGGTCAGTATTTGAAATTTGTACTGCTGAAAATGAGAACACGATGTTTCCTGAAATCACTAGCCAAAGCTTAAGAGGAAAGCCACAGTATAATCAGAAAAAAAGAAGGAAAAGAAAAGGAAAAGAAAAAAATAATGTTTTAATCAAATGTTAAGAGATTACAGTAAATAGACTAGGATTACTACTCTTACTTAGTCCTTAGGCTTATTTCATTAGGTTTAAGTGCTACCATTTATTGTGAATGATATGAAGGAAGAAAAAAAGAATCAAAGCAGGCTGGAGACATGTATGATGACTGAACAGTGTTAGAAAAGCAAGCTCCCTTTCCAGATAAAAGATTTTTGTTGCCATCAGATTGTTGTTGATTACTGGCATAATGGGAGAGAAGATATTTGTAAATTGGCCTAGATCACTTGGAGAATTCAGTAACCAAAGAGGTGAAACTAGGTTCTCTCAAGGCCTTAGGGAATTGCTAATGCTACGGCCCAGAGTAAAAACTCTTTACTCCCACTGTTGGACAAAGATTAGCAACAGTAATCCCATTTGAAGGGTTGTCCATCTGATTTAATAAGAAAGAGAAACCAATTAGTGGCTAAATCAGAACAAGATTACAGAACACCAAAAATTAGCTTCATTGAAGCAAAGCTGAGAACTTCTGACACCAAAGCTGCTTAATTAGGAGAGAAGTTTTCCTGTCTCAGAGTCCCCAGTGTGACTTTGTCTTTAGCGTCCCACGGTGGGTATTTGGCTTTCTAGCTAGGTCATTTTGAAATCCTGTTCTCTTCCTCCTCACCTCAAGCAGCAGCAGCTTTTTAGACTTTCTCAGGATAGCTCTCAGAAAAAAACAAAACAAAACAAACCCAAAACCAAACAAACAGGAAAAAACCACCTGCAAAAATCCCCATAAAGCCAAGCACCTCTCTTCACCCATAAAATACATCAGCGGCCTCACAACTTATTCTGGGGTGTCTGTTGTTGGTCAATGGCAGACAGAGGGCAGTGGAGTAGAAGGACCATGGATTAGTCTAATACAGCAAATTTAGTACTGTAATTGTAGTGTTATCACAGTGACAGTACAAAAGTACATTATCAACCTCTTTTAAAAAGAATACATTGTATTCCAAGGTTGATGTACGAATAGGCACAGGAAAATAATTTATTCTGTGTCAGGAATTCAGCCTGGCTCATCAGAAAGTGTGTAAAGTTGATATAATTTGCAAAAGACAGGCTGTTCCTGGAACTGGCTGTTTAACGAGAGTAATAGCACAGCATCATCAGCATGAAAAAGCATGCTGTGTAACATCTGCTGGTCTAACTAAGAAAGTTTTGGTCTGATGTTACCTCTGTAGGTGTACAGTGGTCAAAATGAAGACAAAGAGGGGGAAACCGCTTTGGTGTTGCATCATGTAGCCAAAGCAAATCAATCAGTTGCTGTTAGCAGTATGCCAGTTAGGTTTGATAAGAATATCCAGTGGAAAACTATGCCCAGAATTTATTTGAGATGAATTTTTGGAAGTCTGCTTTGCTGCATCAGGAAAGAAATATTTCTGTTCTTGTTGGCCCAAATATCACAAAGCAAGGTCTAATTAAGTATTTACAACCTGAACCTAATTTCAATCTGATAGTATTGGTATATCTGAAAATACAATTTTCATAGCCTGTATGTAGTAAGAGACATGCCTTCAAGTAAGTGCCTCCCACAGTACCCTCCTAAAGAAGTTGGCGGCTCTTGGCTTGGATGGGCGTACTCTTCGCTGGGTAAGAAACTGGCTGGATGACCGAGCCCAGAGAGTGGTGGTGAATGGAGCTAAATCCAGGTGGCAGCCGGTCACGAGTGGTGTTCCCCAGGGCTCAGTGTTGGGGCCAGTCTTGTTTAATGTCTTTATCAATGATCTGGATGAGGGGATCGAGTGCACCCTCAGTAAGTTTGCAGACCTCACCAAGTTGGGTGGGAGTGTTGATCTGCTTGAGGGTAGGAAGGCTCTGAAGAGGGAGCTGGACAGGCTGGATCAATGGGCCAAGGCCAGTTGTATGAGGTTTACAAGGCCAAGTGCTGGGTCCTGCACTTTGGTCACAAAAAGCCCCTACAATGCTACAGGCTTGGGGAGGAGTGGCTGGAGAGCTGCCTGGAGGAAAAGGTCCTGGGGGTGCTGGTCGACAGCTGGCTGAACATGAGCCAGCAGTGTGCCCAGGTGGCCAAGAAGGCCAACAGCATCCTGGTGTGTATCAGGAATAGTGTGGCCAGCAGGAGTAGGGGAGTGATCGTGCCCCTGTGCTCGGCACTGCTGAGGCCGCACCTCGAATACTGTGTTCAGTTTTGGGCCCCTCGCTACAGGAAAGACATCGAGGTGCTGGAGCGTGTCCAAAGAGAGGCAACGAAGTTGGTGAAGTGTCTGGAGAACAAGTCTTATGAGGAGTGGCTGAGGGAGCTGGGGTTGTTTAGCCTGGAGAAGAGGAGGCTGAGGGGAGACCTTATTGCCCTTTACAGCTACCTGAAAGGAGGGTGTAGTGAGGTGGGTGTTGCTCTCTTCTCCCAGGTCACTAGCGACAGGATGAGAGGAGATGGCCGGCAAGGTGCACCAGGAGACGTTTAGGTTGGATATTTGGAAAAATTTCTTCACTGAAAGAGTGGGCAGGCATTGGAACAGGCTGCTCAGAGAGGTGGTGGAGTCACCATCCCTGGAGGTATTTAAAAGAAGTGTAGATGTGGCACTTTGGGACATGGATTAGGAGACAGGGTAGTGTTGGGCTGATGCTTCAACTTGATGATTCTAGAGGTCTTTTCCAAGCTTAATGATGCTATGATTCTATGATAATACAACCTTACCAACTTTTCTTGACTATAACTGCTGAAAAGTTTCTGTTAATTATAGCTCAGGGTATAGTGCCCCATAGAGACAATAGGATCTTTTAATTACCTGTCATTCTTAGAAATAATCAAAATTTCAACTTCCTTAACCTGAGACAATCCTGACATTTCACAAATTTATTTTTCAAAAACTAGAACTGTAACTTGTTTTTTAAAAATTTTGAGGCAAACATAAATTTTAGAATACAGTATTTTTCCTTCAATAAGATTGAAAGTGTTTCAATAAAGATAAAGCCATTAATTTTATATTTTATCACCTTACTTATACTCATGAAGGAATGAAAGAGTTTTGAATTTGAGTCCATGTGGATGCATATTTTGGTTTATCCTTTGGTTTCATATTTATATGGCCATTAAATATTTTGCTTTCCTTGAATCATCATTTCCTGACACAAGAAGATAGTTTGCCAGATATTTTTGTCCAGCTACTGATACTGATTTTTCTAAGTATTAAGGATATATCTGCCAGTCTTGTCTCGGGGGCGGGGTGGGGGTGGTGTGTGGACTGTATTTGAGAGTGACTGAAGGGCTTGCTAAGGTCAGCATTGTTGGAACTGTGTGGCTACAACTGCTTTGAATAAGAAACTGTCACTAAATATGAAAAAAAAAAGTTTAAAATATGCTGCTAAGTTTGTATTCTCACTCCAGAAGAATTAATTTGCCAGTTGTTTTACTAATTAACGTCAACATTAGAGTTATTTCTGGAAGACTTATTCTGTTACAAACTGAAACATTTGGAACAACCCCGCATCTCTAAAATTTTGTATTTCTTTGTGTGATCTGATTTTAATACAAAATCGTGATTTTTAATTTGGATAACAAGAATGGCCTGATATAATAGGTTAAATGTTTAGGCACTGTGAGACAGCAATGCTGTTGTCACTTCTTTTTGTGTGAATCTAAGACAATTCTCCTGACTGGTGATTTACACACATGAAACTTTGAAATTTGACTGCAGAATTTAGGCTTCTGGTGATCTGAAGTGAGCAAGGCAGCTCTGGACATATATGGAAGCTGTTGTCTGGAAAGCTTTCGCAGAATAAGCTTTGATTTAATTGCTCTGTTGATTTCAGTTGCCAACGGCTTTTGTGAAATATGAGCATTACGATGTTGTGAACCTTGGCAATAAGCAGAGATGGTGTATTTTATATATGTTTGTCAATGTTCAAATAGTATACAATTTCATAGCATAGAAAAGAAGCTGCAATGGAGTTCTCTACATAGAAAAGTTGTCTTGTTTAGCCATTTATTTCTCCAGGTCAGGATTTTTACTCTGGGGACTTAAATGTAATTGAATTGCCTTGGCAATCTGTGGTCATTCAACATATTTCAGCTGGGTTATTGTGTGTGAAATACAAAGGTGTTTTAGATTGACTGAGGCGCCATCAACCAAAGCAGAAAAGAGAGAGAGATTTCATTATTCTGTTTTTTCTCAAGTCACTAATACATCAAAATGAGTTTTGGTAAACAATGTCTTATTTTCTTGCCTGTTGAGCAAAGGATGTTATTTCCTTTCACAAACGTGTGGGAAAAAAATTGGGGGAAAGGGCTAGTTTTAGCTATGTTTAACTATGTTTAGCTATGATTGACAAATCACAAATGTCATCAGAGAGTTGTATATGCCAGACTGTTTCCGTTTATTATCATAAACTGACATGATGTATACTTGTAGTATATGTTGGTAGATATAACCTAGAATCTTTTGTTTCCTCCAATAAAAGATTAATGCATTTTGATCATTTGAGAAAGGAGGTATTTTCCTCTCATTTGCGACCCTCTGTCCTAAAGTGTGCTGCCTCCCCATTAACATCATATGACTTCAGATTAGGTCTTTTCATTGCTACAGCTCAGAAGCATCCCTCCTGGAGAGCCATGCATTTTTAAAGCAGTTGGAAAATTTCTTTAAACAAATGGTAACATACTGTCTTGTGAGAGAATTTGTGTCTTAACACAGAAACAGGCAGCCATTGGTCTGCTTTTCAGTGCCATTTCCTCTTACCTGAGGATGGGTAATCATCTTAATTTTCTCTCATTTCCTTGGTGAATACAAGAATAGCTTCTGTTTTTAAAGAAATCAACTGATCTGTGAATAATCCCATTGATTTAAATAAAAAGACTGTTGCCGTGTGATTAAGAACTGCTAAATTTTACTGTCCCTTTTTTGGGGGTGATTATTCTTCTGATGTAATACTGTTCAAGAACAGATTATTTGGGAGAATTACCTTATTTTTACTTAATTTAACTCTATAAATCATATGATCATGCATGAGAAGTTGAGGTCCTATATTCTGTATTCCCAGCACATCAACCAGTGTCATTTTGAGAGTTAGAATTTTATTTTATAGAATCACCTTGATAATGCAATAACATTTAATATTCCTTAAAGTGCTCTGTATTCTTTTAATACATTAGTAAGAGATTATGAAAAATAATAAAATAACAAAAATGAAACATTCTGGAGGACACCATGTCTAGCCAAATATTGCAATATATATTTGAAATTTAGGGAAAGACTTATTTTTTCTGTGTTTGTGTTAGTTCAAGTACCATGAAACATAAACGGATAATGCTCAGAACAGAGGATGAAATTTCCAATGTAAATGCGTAAGAAAAATCTACATATTACAGTGTACTTCAGCACTCTAGCAATATCTGGTATTAGTGCAAAATAATTTAAGACAAAACTGTGTATTACTAGGCCCAACACTGGCCTCATTGCTTGTTGAATCCAAGTAGATCATGACTTGTGCTGAAGGAGGTATTTATGAGTATGTCTGTGCACATAAATGAAATAAGCCATGTAAGTTTACTTGAGTCAATGATAGGCCATGTAAAGCAAAACCCAAATAAATAATGAAAATGCAGTGCAACTAATGAAAATACATGTGCCAGAGGAAGCAGGAACTACAGATACCTAATAAAACTTGGCCTTATGGAATCATCTCCACAGAAGGCTGCAGATTTCCAGGTAAAAACTGGAAAAACTGAGGTAAATTAATTTCCATGAAGAGATTCCATTTTCTTTTAGGCTTTTCTCACAGGTTCTTTTTCATCAGAGATTCTAGGCAGGGTCCTTTTTCTTGCAGGAGCTACTGAAGGAAGAGCATTAACCAAGGGTCAGGCAGGGTTCTTAAAAACCCCAGCAGGGGCTGAGGAGGGGACAGCCCCTGGGGGAAGCTTGCCGATGAATGACACCACAGAACACACGCTGATGGATTACAATGAAGGAGAGTATTAGGGGTCTGCATTTCTACCATAACACCCTTGGATGTGGTGCCAGTTTCAAACAAGATGAGCAGGAGGCTTGTCAGCCCCTTCCATTTGCAGCAACAGAACTGCATCCAGCCTAGGTGTGTCTGAAACACTTTTGCAAAAGCCCCTTCCTGGCTAGTACATGGCAAGTAACTATCCACTGCCTTTGCAAGTATAGCACACAGCTTCATACTTCTGTCAGACAGCACGAAGGACTGTTAGTTGGATTTAATCGCCTTTGTTTAGATGTGATATGAAATGAGGCTGCTGAATGTGGAGCAGTAATATAATCAGTGCTCTGCTCTCAGCAGTGCTAGGATCACTTTAGCTCCTGGAGGAATTCCTTTCTGATTTTTCATGCACTTAGCCTCAGAAGGATCGTCTTATAATGTTTTTGTTTTGTTTTGTTTTGTTTTGTTTTGGGGGGTGTTGTTGTTTTTGTATATTTACAGCAAAATACTCCAGGAACTTTTTCAAAACTTCCCAGTCAATAGTACGGGGGACTCAGCAGTCATGAATGAGAAGGAAAATCCTTCTGACTCTTCCAAGGGGAACAGATATACAAAGCATGACATTTTGAAAGGCATCGAGATTGTATTCTTAAAACTGAATTTTGAAATCAAGATTTTATGCTTAAAGGCTTTAATAGTCAAAGATTTTTGGGAGTCAAAATGCTGAAAATTGGGCAGCTCATCAAGTGCTCTGTCCTTTAGGGAATTCACAGCTCCATATTAGCTGCAGATCAGTATTTCCATAAATTGGATGAAGTTGATCCTGTCGATGTGTGTACAGACAGCTTTTCATTAGCTCCACTTGGTCTCTCAGCTTGTCATGGGTAAGCTGGCCCTGATCCAAAAGCAAGGTAGCTGTGTTAACATCATGCTGTGCCTGAGCAAATATTTTCTGCTTCTCAGCAGGGTGTTTCAGCTGAGGCAGAGCACTGTGCTCGGGCAGTCCTGTGATTTCTGGGGCTGGGCTGGCTCATGGTCTGCTTACCCACAGCAAATACCGAGCAGTTGTGCAAACCTCCTCTGAGGTATCTGAGGACAGAAATCTGCAAGCTGAGTGGGGAGCTTCCTAAGGTAGCAGTTCTCAACATTTTTAGACTGATATCTTCCCTTTTCCTTCTCTGCTGTAACAGCTGGGCCTCTCATTTGCATCCACACTCACACTTTCCCCATCCCACCAACCTCCCTCCAGGATTTGGTGACCCCCTAGGCAGCAATGGTGAGCATCTAAGACCTTGGGACAATGTCATATTTTTCTGTTGTTGTCAGCCTGGGTCACTGAAGCAACTTGCTTTAATGGCTTCCTTCAATTTGTGCTAGAATAATCAAGGCGACAGAGACAATGTTTTGGTTTTAAAATACCACCTTCTACCTAATTATTTTCATTTCCTTTGTTATCACTTCAAGGAAAAAATGAATTAATTGCAGTGAAGAAAATGGAAGCTAAACAGATACTTCAATGCATATAGAAATATGAATATTCACTTTATCTGGCTGTTCCCTCTCACACTTTATGTATGTTCTATTTAAAATTAAGTTAAATACATTTTAATCTTTTTGTTTGCTTTTCATTTCTTGATGGGTTGTAAAATAAGTACATTGTGGAATTTGTTAAAAATGACACCCTTAACCTGGGACTACTAAAATTGGCCAATACATTCTTCCTAAATTCGGATCTTTAACATGGCCTGTAAGAGACTCCACATGAAGATTGTCTTTTACTGGTACATGTCAAATATGGTAGCTGATAAAAAGTTATGGATGAAAGATCTCCTAATTCTGTAATGTATTGTGTTGAACATACTGAAAGAAATTCAACCTTTTTAAGAAAAATACAGAAAACTTAATTTTAAAGGCCTGGTACAGTTCCCACTAAAAGCAGCTGGATATATTTACAATTACTTCAGTGAGAGGTAGAATGGCTCTTTCTAATTATACCTAACTTAAGAATGACTGGACTGGGAAAAGAAGAAATTTCTTCTCCTGGTGTTCTGAAAATTTATATTGCACCAAGAGATCAGAATTGATTAATCTCGATATCAAATTCTAATGACAGACTCTTTTATCAAAGCTGCGAAAGTACTTGATATACGGGGTAATAAAGAGAAAAACCAAGTAAAAATACCAACAGAGGACTCTACAGCTAATAAGTTTCCTTGGTGTTGTTCTGGCAGAAATTTGGAGCAGATTTATATACTTAAGATGAAATGGGGAAAGAGTTGGAGCGTATAAGTCCTAAAGGAGAAAAATGTTTGCAAGGTAGTTAGTGCATGGGATAAGAGATCTTTTAATCACAGGAATTTTAAGATACCTAGGTTGGTGATGAAATGTCACATCTCCTAATGGTTGCTATATATATCTGTTCTGCACAGATCAAAGGGGAAAGCTGCTTCTGCTGCTCATTGCCTGCTGTTCTCATGAATAAACATATATTCTCATTTAACCATTTCATTGCATTTTGATAAAATCAGTTTCCACAAAGAAACAAACTAATCTGGATCTGGGAAGGAAAAATATTTAGCAAAAAATATCGCAGAATGAGTAAGAGTACTTTCTGCTAGCAGGTCACCTCGGCCAGCTGGGACGAATCATATTCAAATGAGAAGCTTTTGCTAGGAGCTGAATACTGCTAGTGGAGGGATTAGGTGCAGGACTGATTTGTGCACCTGCACAAATCTTGCAAAGAACACAGTAGGAACTAATCCAAAAAGTAACAGTACTGTGGAAAACGGGAGCCTTTCCGCTGCCTTCAGTGTACTGGCACATTCCTCCGTAATCTTGTTTGGTTGACATTGATAGAAATAAAAAAAAAATCTGCCTTTAACAAATTAACAAATAATATTTGTAAATTATAAAGGTCTTTACAGCCATGAGATAATTAGAGTTTTGATCACATGAATATATGTGGCATTTATTTTTAACCAGATAGATAGTCTTGGTGATCTTGTGTCATTATCCTGAGTGTTAAGTCAAGAATGTTGCAGTGTAAGCTCAGTAGAAAAGCAAAGATGTGATTTGGTGTGTTTGCACAACATACAGCAGAAAAGGGCCCTGTTCAGAGTAGGGTCTCCAGCGGCATTTCAGCCCCTGGTAAATTTTTCCTGTGGCATGACTGCACACTGCTTTATGGCAGCTGCACCACCAAAAAACCCGCAAAAATGGAAGGTCTAGATGTATAGAACACGATGAATTTTAAGTTATAAGAAGGACTGAGCCCAACCTTTAGTTTCTTTTAATCAGCTACTAGTGTTGCATAACTCAACTGTTCTGAAAATTTTTTATAAATAATTCAGAACAGATTGAAATATCTTTGATGCTGGTTTTCTGATGTAAACAAAAGGTAAAAATAAAATGGTGTGTTTGATTTAAAACAACAAATGTTGTAATTTAAAGGCAATCTTAAATTATTCTTAGTAATTTAAATTAGACTTGTATCATAAAAAGATCTCCCTGCAGATACTTTGACTTTTTGTAAAGTTGGGTCTAGTGGAATGTGCTGAGCATTTCCTTGCTCTGGGTGCTGGTCATTACGCTGTTTTGTAAGATAATTTCCAGAAAAGAAAAAGAGGGACAAGGTTTCAAAGATGCAGTTGAGCAGACAAAGGTACTTGATGATGGTACATTATCTTCTATTCCGAAGTGGAATTTTCTTCTTGTAATTCAGCATGTTCAGAGCTGTCCATGTAAAGGCTAACGTAGTAAGGACCAGCCTGGGCACCATTAAAGCCAGCAGTGAGTGAGAGATTCACCGTTATGTCTGTTGAACTTACCCCATGAACACCCATCCAGCTGGGGGCCAGGCTGTGGTACAGACCCTCAGATCTGCTTTTGGGACAGGAGCTGTGGGCTCGTCACATACTCTCCAGGAATCAAGAACTGAAACCACAGTTTCATTTTCTTCACAGGATCTTTCTTCCCTCTGCCCCACCCCAACAAAAGCAAAATATGAGACTCATAACTTTGCTACAAGATTTACAAGATTTTCTTTTGACTAAGTACAATGTAAGAGTCGAGCACAGAAGAAACATTTTGAAGTCAAGGATTGACTATTATAAATGATATTATAAAAGTCAATGCATGTGAATGTTCTTAAAATATAAGCAGGTGCAGAAAAAGACATGAAAAGTATTGTATTGGGGTCTATACCTACTAATTTGGCATAACGATGTCAGGTACTTTAATTGTAACAAGCATAATTTTTATCTCTGTGAAGTTAGCAAACCACACATTTGTGTCACCCTCACTGCCTTATCAGGCTAATGGAGATTCATTTGAACTGAAGAACCAACTTTTCAGAGAGCTTTAATGACTTTCTGAAATGCTACATTCTTGTTTTCTCATTCTTCATCCATTTTTTAGAATAGAAAGAAAAATGCAACAAAAATAATGAATTTATTTTTCCCAGGAAAGACTTAAAATAAGTAGTTTAACATACATTAATTGGAAATTTTCTTTCCAGTAGTGTAATTCTCTTCCATTTGTCTTATTAAACACAGAGAAAATATTAAATATGGGAAGTTTCCCTTACACTTTGATTGACTTGTTGTAATCCAGCTGTGGTGGGGTCATAAATACAGAAAATGCATTTTGCTTTGGTTGAAATGCACAATTAATACAAGTGTGTGGCTTGGGGACCTCCTGTTTGGAGAATGTTTATTGCTACCACTGTTCTCACAGTTCCTGTCAAGCAGCAGGCCTTCTGGTTTTCAGAAGTTTTTTGAAAAGGCTTTTGGCTAACTCAGTTATATGAAAAAAAATGGTGAAATATCCCATCAGCTGGAATGTCCCCAGAACCTGCAACTTCTCAGAGCAGTTAATCCTCCTGTGCATTTTAAACTTTATGTCAAGAATATAAAACTCACTGAGAAGTTGCATGGGCCTCCTACAGTCCATAACTTCAGGCGCTGTGTACTGGTCTGACAGCAGAAATCCTGGTTTCTAAACCACACCACCCATGAAGAAGCCAGGCCAGGTCCACCCAGTTACCAGAAGCAATCTAATCAGAGCATTGGAGAGAAAGGTCTTAGGCTAAACAAACAGGCATTTCCAAGAAAATTGCTTTCACTGCTCCACTCCTGACCAACAGAAACAGATTTTTCTAACACTGGTGCTGTAAGTTTGTAACTCTGGCGTTGGAGTAAGGTGGAGAGCTGTATATCTGCATAGTTATCATAGCTTTTAATGAAGCAGCAGAGAGGCGTATTATTGATACCTAGAAAACTACCAAACTAATCAAAGTGTATGCAACGTAGAATTAGTCTTAAGGGATTAAACAGATTTTGCAGTGAAAGGAAAAACATAGAATCATAGGATCATAGAATACCTCAAGTTGAAAGGGACCCATAAGGATCATTGAATTGAACTCCCTGCTTCTTACGGGACTACTGAAAACTATACCATATGACTAAGAGTATTGTCCAGATGCTCCTTGAACTCTGACAGACATTTTAGGTAAAATCTTTTCTGGGGTGGTGTCAGGGTACAGCAGGGGCCAGGGCTCCCTGGGTTCCAGGAGCTGTGGGGGTCCCTGGGGTGGATGGGCAGGGCCTGGGCCTATCCCAATTGCCCAAGGCAGGAGTGGGGCAGCCTGGGGGCAGCCCCAGCACTGGGCATTGGAACCTCCGTGGGGATGGGGACAGGCCAAGACTGGGCTGGGCCTTGGGCCTGGGGTTAGGCCCGGCTCAGCGGGGTCTATGGCTGGGCAGGGCTGGAGGTCAGTGCTGCTGCAGCATCACTGAGGCAGGGACTGACAGCCCCAGGGGCTGGCATGGTGTCCTGGGCCGTGGGCAGGGTGGGGGGAGCCTCGGGGGACTGGGTCGGGGCAGTCAGGCCAATGGTGCCTTCAGGATCCTGGCAGATCTTTTTTAAGTATATGAAGGTATTTATTAGTGACAAAAAATCCAATCTAATTTCAGCATCAACTTTCAAAGGCATTTTGAAATTATCTTGGAATACTGGTGAGTTTCTTCGTTTTGTTTTAGCAACTGTCCATTCCATGCAGCCTGGCACCAGCACATTGTCAGGCTGCTCTGCCCGTCTGCCATGTTGAGTTCACCCACTCCTCTGCTTGGGAGCATCCATGAGGGGAACTGACTCAGGCATACATAGGGTTGCGTTACAGCTATTTGGTACCTTGCAAAGGAAGGTGTTCTTTCAAAGGAATCATTTTCCCATGACTTCTGTGCCTCAGGGCTAGATTTATCTTGGGCTTATCCAAGGAGCAGTCTAGAGTACAATCTTAAAAGCAATTTCTGTGTCTTGAAGCAAGAAAGGAGAAACTGTAAATAGTCATGATCTTTTCAGGTGTAATACACCATTTCCTTTTGTTTATCTAGTTGCTTTGACAGACTAATGTGAAAAGGACAGAGCCATCTCCTTTACCTCTTCACCTTTCACATTTACTTACAGATGTCTCCATGCTTTGAGCTGCCATGCATACCTATGCTTCATGTGGAGAAGGTCCTATCTAACCCTAATTTGTTTGCTTTTAATCTGCCACACTCTTATTCATTTTATATCAAGAAATAGCTTCAGACGTCCAAGTTTACAACAGAAGGATTTGGATGGTTCTCTCGTTATCACTCTCTTTTTTACATTATAGAACATGAATGTATTCCCACCAAAGTTTTGGATTTCCTAAAGGTGGGTTTCCTGCAACATTCATGCTGCCATTCTATGTTTGAGAGGTATCTACAAAATACAGACTATATTAAATTTGCTCACTTTGGTCTGGAGACTGTTGTACATTATGTAACACCCCAGGGATCTCTATAAATAACCAGAAATTTGTAACAGTCACTTTGCTGCTGTGTGGAATGATGTTCTTTTGACAATGCATTGAGCTGGAAATCCAAACTTGTAAGCAAATGCTAAGTTATACCTTTGCAAGAACCTGAGCACATCCTGAGATGTGCTGAGTAAACGCTGAATAGTTTATTCAGTTGCATTAGGTATCAACTGAAAAAATATTTTTTCATTTCTGTGGAGATGATATATATTTCTCTTAGAGTTTTCAGTAAAACATGGGTGATGAGTTATTCTTTAAGGAGCTAAAGGATGCCTCTAAGTCATCTGCCCTTGTCCTTATGGGGGACTTCAACTTACCAAGATCCCTTGGCTGACCAGGGATATTCTTCTAGAAATAAGGAGAGAAAAGAAAGTATATGACCAGTGGAAGCAAGGTCAGGCAACACGGGAGGACTATAAGGATGCTGTTTGCCACTGCTCAATTAGAGCTGAAGCTGGCCAGTACCATGAGGGAGAATAAGAAGGACTTTTTAAAATACATTAATGGCAAAAGGCAGGCCAATAGTAACATTGGCTCACTGCTTGATGAGAATGGTCACCTCACAAGCAGGGACGTAGATAAGGCGGAGATGTTTAATGCTTTCTTTGCCTTGGCCTTCAACACCAATGGTGGGCTCAGGGACCCCCAGAGCCCTGTGCTAGAGAACCATGACTGTGGGAATGATAAACTCCTAATTAACCCTGAACCTTTACAGGACTTGCTGCTCCAGCTAGATCCCTATAAGTCAATGGGGCCTGATGGGATTCATCTGAGGGCCATAGTGAGATCTCTCAATGATTTTTCAATGCTCTTGGGAATCTGGAGAGGCCCCAGTTGACTGAAAGCTGGCAAATGTTGTCCCAGTCTTCAAGAAGGGCAACAGGGATGACCCTGGTAACTACAGGCCCATCAGTCTTCTGTGCCTGGCAAAATTATGGAGAAGATTATTCTGGGAGTAACTGAAAAACACCTGAAAGACAATGCAGGCATTGGTCCCAGCCAGGATGGGTTCACAACGGGAAAGTCCTGTTTAACAAACTTAATTTTATTCTATGATAAGGTTACCCACCTAGTTGACCAAGGGAAACCAGTCGATGTAACCGTTTTGGATTCCAGTAAATCTTTCAATACTGTCTCTCACAGTATCCTGCTGGACAAAATGTCCAGCACACAGCTGGATAAACACGTAATGCAGTGGGTGAACAATTGGCTGATGGGTCGGGCTCAAAGGGTTATAGTAAATGGGGTTACATCGAGCTGGCAGCTGGTCAGTAGCAGGGTTCTGCAGGGATCCATCTTGGGGCCAGTACTCTTTAATCTCTTTGTTAATAACTTGCATGCAGGACTGGAAGGAAAACTAATTAAGTTTGCTGATGAGACAAAGTCTGGGGGAGCTGTTGACACTCCAAGGGCAGAGAGGCCCTGCAGAGGGATCTGGACAGGCTGGAGAGCTAGGCAGTCACCAACCCTATGAAGTTTAACAAGGGCAAGTGCCACATTCTACACCTGGGGCACAGCAACCATGGTTGTACATACAGACTGGGGAACAAGAGGCTGGAGAGCAGCTCTGCAGAGATGGACCTGGGGGTTCTGGTTGACAGCAAGTTGAAAATGAGCCAACAGAGTTCCCTGGCAGCCAAGAGGTCCAGCTGTGCCCTGGGGTGCATCAAGCACTGCATTGCAGCTGGTCAAGGGAGGGGATTGTCCCACTCTAATCTGTGCTGGTGTGGCCTCACCTTGAGTACTGTGTCCAGTTTTGGGTGCCACAGTACATTAAGGACATAAAGCTACTAGAGAGTGTCCAGAGGAGGGCCACAAAGTTGGTGAAGGGTTTAGAGGGGTAGCTATGTGAGGAGCAGCTCAAGTCCCTTGGTTTGTTCAGCCAGGAGGAGACTGAGGGCAGACCTCATCGCGGTCCACAGCTTCCTTACAAGGGGAGGAGGAGGGGCAGGCGCTAATGTCCTCTCTGGTGACCAATGATAGGAGCTGAGGCAATGGCAGGAAGATGTGCCAGGGGAGGTTTAGGTTGGATATTAGGAAAAGGTTCTTCACCCAGAGGGTGGTGGAACACTGGAACAGGCTCCCCAGGGAGGCAGGCACGGCACCAAGCCTGACAATATTCAAGAAGCACTTGGACAACGCCCTCAGAGACATGGTGTGAATTTTGGGGTTGTCCTGTGCAGGGACAGGAGTTGGACTTGGTGATCCTTAGTGGGTCCCTTCCAACTCAGGACACTCTATGATTCTAGGTGTAATGGAAGCTGGTGTTTTGTTATGATTATTATATTGAATTTAGATTTTTTTTTGTCTACAGATAGTGAATGAGGGCTTCATTTGAATGTGAATTTTTCTTATTTGCATGAGTCTTTCCCCACAATTAGTTTTGCTGGCTGGCTCTGACTTACCCCACTCTACAAGCAGAGCTGGTGCATGGGAGAGGTTGTAATGGCTGTTCCTTTTTCTTTGTTTAAGGTCAGAGTCATGTTCTGCCTGTGTCGGTGGTCAGCCAACCACAGAGCAGCATTAACTTTACAGGCATATCAAGTTTTGGTTTAACAAATTGAATTAAGATTTGGAGCATTTAAAATAGAAACCTGTTAGACCAATAGAGAACTTGTACTTCCCTCACTACACTTCTATAATGGTATTAAAGTGTCTTTAAATACACAGGAATATCTTTACTGCTATGAAGGAAGTTTATTCTGATAGGAAGTAGACTCATCTGACTGGTATAGGCATCTATGTCTAAGCCTTGTGCTCCCTTTACAACAGAAAATTGTAGATATTTCTACACGTGGGCCACAATTAATTTGACCCTGACTTAGACGTCTCGCATAAATCATATGAATTTTATTTTGTTTCTTTTGCTGCCTGTAAAAAGAGGAGTGACTAGTTTAGTTGTAAACTGAGTGAAGTAAAGAATTCCACACTATCCACACTTGCACTACATTAATTATCCCAGAAATAAGTTGTATAGTTTTTGTTTGAAGACAAAATTATAACCCCCTACCTCTCCTTCCTGTTTCTACCTAGGTAAGTCACTGGTTCATCTCTCTGCTACCCAGCAAGATTGATCACCTTTGGCAGGTCTCACAAATCTTGAGTAATGGAGAATCCAGCTGCTCACCACTTAATATTTCCATTCTCACTGACCCTATAAATAGAAGACTATCGTACTTGAAACTTTTTTTCTGGTTTGAGCCTTTTACTACTGGTTCATTTCACAGTCACAGAATGGAAAAGGTTGGAAAGGACCTCTGGAAGTCATCTGGTTCAACCCTCTGCTCAAGCAGAGCCACCTAGAGCTGGTTGCCCAGGACCACATCCAGATGGCTTTTGAATATCTCCAAGGATGGGGACTCCATAACCTTCCTAGACTGTGCCAGTGCTTGGTCGCCCTCAGTAAAAATCGTGTTTTGTGATGCTCAGAGGGAACCTCCTGTGTTTCAATTTGTTTCCGTGGTCTCTCGTCCTGTCACTGGGCACCACTGAGAAGAGCCTGGCTCCTTCATCTTTGCACCCTCCCTTCAGGTGTTTATATTAATTGATAAGGTCCCCCTGAGCCTTCTCGTCTCCAGGCTAAACAGTCCTAACTCTCTCAATGTTTCCTCACAGGAGTTATACCCCAGTCCCATCCCCAGCATGTCCATGTCTCTCTTGTACTGGGTAGCCCAGAACTGGACACAGCGCTCCAGGTGTGGCCTCACCAGTGCTGAGCAGAGGGGAGAGATCACCTCGCTTGATCTGCTGCAGCACTTGTCCTAATGGAGCCAGAGTACCGTTAGCCTTTGACGCCAGAGTACCTTGCCAACTCATGTTCAACTTGTGTCTGACAGGACCCCAGGTCCTTTTCTGCAAAGCTTTTCCCACTGGATTTGTAGAACAATCTGATGTCTTTGCATCAGCTCTTAGTGTATTTGAAGAGTTTCATATCCCCACCCTAAGATTTTTCTTCTTTGGGGTAAACTTTCAGATTTTTTCAATTTTTTTTCTAGGTCATATATTCTAGACCTGTCGTCACATTCATTGCTTTTCTCCAGACTCTGTCCAGTTGATCCACCTCTTTCTTTATTATACCAAACAAGAGCAGATTCATCCATCTGGGCCCTGAACACTGGTGGTCAGAGGAGAAAATTTACTTCCTGTATTTTGAAAACTACATTCTTGTTTACATAGTACTATATAGCATTTTCTTTCTTAATGACAGCATGACTTCTTGGCTTACATTCATCTGTTCCACTCTGTAGATGCTGGGCCATCTTCTTAGGAACTGTTGTCTTGCCTGTATTTTTTGCATTTGACTATTTCTGCCTAAACATATTCATTGCCCTTGTTTTGAATCCTGTTTTTAGCCCATTCTCCAATATAAGATATTTTTTAATTCAAGTGTCTTTCATCATACTTCCACCTCTTCAAGATGTGTCATCTGTAAATTTGACAAGCAGAGTCATAATATTTCTTTCTGGAGGTGGCCTTGTCCAGTGCTCACAAAATCCCCTAAGCCCCTTACCACTCAAATACTCTGGAATATCTTGCTGTAAATGTCTCTGAGACACTGCCATGTAACCTACAGAGAAGGATATCCACATTCAGAGAAACGAATCCAGCTGCTTTAAAATCTAGGCTAGCAGCTGTCCCACCTTTTTAAAAATCACCCTATATTCTCATCCTCAGTGTGCAGCGATGCTTTTTTTTTCCTGAGCTTATGTTATTTTTTTTTGTACCTTGAAGTGATGGTGTCCATGTTGATTTATCATAAGCTGATAATTATGGGCCTGTTAAAGAAGTAGCCTTGTTTATTCTCATTGATTTGTCCATTGTAAGAAGTCAAGCACACATGCATAACTGTTTACAAAAGTGTGGCCTAGCACTGTAAGTTTCCTAATGTACTCCCAGTAAAAAAAAACTAAAAAATGAAGGCTATAAGCACAGTTTGGGAGGGCTTACGTACTGATGAAAGTCAAAGCAGAAGCTCCATTAAAATTTGTGGATTGCAGGGGCTGCAGAATACATGGCCTGGCCTAATGATGAAGAAAAATATTTTTTAAACCCCCAAATCTTTCTCAAAACTATTGTCTTGTATTTCCCTCAGTATTTTGCAGAGGGTGTGTACACCTTCTCTCAGTCACTATTCCAAAATGCCTGTCTTTGTACAGAGAAGTATTGTCTTCCATCAGTGCAACAAATGAGGCTTTTCCCTATGCTTTTGCTTAAAGGCTGGGCAGCGGAATTGGCATTTGATTCATAAACTTTTGATCCATACTTAATCCTAGGGTGACATGCATCCAGAGCATGCAGACCTTTGGATATTTTGTACCTAATGAAGTAGCTGTTGGTGTACAGCACAGTAGGAGACTCTCTCATGTTCTCAAAGATCAGCTTTAGAGTCTGTCAATGTACCCTGGGTGAATCTCTGAGGAGAGAGGCTGAAAGAGTTCCTGAGAAGCAGCACCTCTTCTGTTTGCTCCCCTTTCTTTGCAGTTGGTATGCAGTGAAATTAAAATTCAGCAAAAGGTCTTTTTGTTTTTCATCCTAGAGCTACTTATGCTGGACCATCATTTCACAGCAACATAATCCCATAAAATATGGGTAATTGCTCATTTCAAAATGTTCTCTTAGAGCCCTGTAGATCAGGAGAATGTCCTCTGAAAACTGGAATTATTCTCATTTTATTTGGTGAGAATATAATTAAAGAGACAGGAAAGCAGTGAAGTGTAGCAATAATGAAATACAATTTATGACAGAAATGTTTTAATCTTTCCCTGCCCTGCTTGCAAGTAAGATAGATGATGTAATCCTGATTGCCTGTAGGCTTACAGTCCAGCTGTAAAGCAGTCCAGCTCTGGGGAGATGCTCAGAAGTGTGACTTGCTATGGCAAGCTTCAGGCAAATCTGATGCCCCATTTCATTCAGTTACACTTTAAAATACAGAGAAGGTTATAAGAGGCAAGAGGTCCAAAGAAAAGAGATGGAGGTTGTGCTGAATCATAGTTGCAGACTGAAGTCCTCTACAAGGAGTCTGAATCATCTCAGAAAACTGAGAAGAGTGATGCAGTCTTAGCTATTCTCTACTGTTATGCATCACAAGACCTGAGTGTTTCTCCGCAGGCAAGCTGGGGCAGCTTTGCTTCTGCTATCCAGTTCCCTGATTTGGCAGCTTGAAGAGACTAGCAGGCCATTTTCTAAAAAAAACCCAACAAACCAAAACCCTCAGTCATCAAGAGAGAGCAGGACATCAGAATCCCTAATACAAGATAAAAGGAGTGATAGGAAACATCAAAAATTCCTGTTATGCAGAGCAAATGATAATAATATTCAGAGGATAAAGTCAGAATGGTACTGAACCTTGATGCTTTCAGGAAACTGAGCAGTTGTGTATGGAGAATATCTTTTCAAAAGTTTCTAAAATTGCTCTAGAAACCCTCAACCTTGTTGAAGCAGAGGCTCGGCTCACTTGCACAGAACAGGTTATTATTAGTTTAGGCATTTTACAGGAGTGTCTGTGTCTTCTATTGCTTCTCACACATAAGTCTTGAAGTGTGTTATAGGATGGTCAATATTGTTGTTCCTGCTGTGATGAAAGGCCAAATAAGCACTCAGAGTTGATAATTTGCCTGGGGTTACCCAGAAGCAGAGCAGAGGACTCCAGAGTGCCTGTTTAGTATGTTATTCACTTGATCGGTGTTTCCTGGGGAGAAGCCACCCGGGGAAGGCTGGCACAATATATTCACACAGACAGAGATCACATGAAAGAGTTTAGCACTTCAAATTGACAAAGGCAAAGTAGGAGTGCAGAGGGATGCATTAATTTTCTTCTAGTCTCATGGCAGGTTAACAGAAGAAACACAGCTCCAAGCCAGGTGCCTTGCCTTGCTGACAAGCAGCCCACCCCCAGGCCAAGCTGGCTCAGCCAGGGTCTGTGGTCACACTTGCTCCTCCTGAGCTGACACCCTATTTTCATCTGGAGGTGGAAGAGAGAAGTGATAATATGAGATACATTTATTTTGCACACTAATTAATTTCTAGGAACAGAAAACAGAAGAACTCTCTGGCAAAGGGAAACAAAATAAGAAGAGAATTTAGAAATGCCCTACCATGTATTTCACATTTGGCAATTTGTACTTCAGAGTTAAGACAATTTCATATGTGCCCTTTGAAAGCATGAGGCTGCATGCATGAAGAAGGCACCTATTTCCCTTATGTTTTGAGCAGGGAGCCATATGTTTTAAAAAGTAAGAACAATTTGTGTTGGAGCATTAAATCTACCCATCTAGGTAGCTGACTAGCTTTCTCACAGAGATGGCTGTCCCATAATGAAGCTGAGGAAACAAGGCTTAGAAATCTAAATATTAAGAGTTGTGTAGGAACATAAATTAGGAAAAATGACAATTTTAATTACTTTCATTTACTTTCATGTGCTGAGTTCCCAGGCTGACATCAGAAGTTACACCTGTCAGGTTGCTAGCAGGGTGGCGTATGGAGGCAGAGGGGCATGGGACAGGATAGGCTCAGTCCCCATGTTGACAGTAGGATCTGCAATGACAGCGTATTATCTGATGTAAGAAATCCCTAATGGAAATAGGAGCGTCACAACATCTCCCCCAAACATGGAAAGTACATGTGGGGGTAGCTATCAGCTAAGCAGGAACTTCCAGGCCTCTGGGCACTTAAATCACATCATTATGACAGATACCTCTGGATTCTCTGATTGAGGTTTTCCTATTATGCTTGGAAGGATTATGGATGGAAGAAGGTTTAAATGATAAAGTGAGAGTGAGGGAACGCCTACATGGTGAAAGAAAGGGTGACTGGAGCCTTTTTATTTTGGTGGATTTTGTGGAATAGAAAAATAAAGCTTTAAGGCATGATGGTGTCTAACACTGTGCTTAGATGCACAAGGTTTGTGTGTTGTGCCTGTTTTGACTATGAGGTCCTTGGGGTAAGGGCTGCAGGTGTTTTAGATCTTTGTGCAGTCCTAGAATGAAAACATTAACGATGATTGTTTTTCATGACAGAGGCTATGGCAGGCTGTGTTTACAAAGAGATTCAGTTTATCCAATTTAATTATTTCTGCTTAAACAAAACATGTTCATCTTAGTTTTCTGTTTGTTTGTTCTTTTATTTTTTTTCTTTTTTAATACTATATTCAGGTGAGAAGTGTCCCTTTGCAGTATTTGACAGTTACTTCTGTATGACCTGAATAATTTAATAAAAATCAATTTATGTAGCCCCAAATGTCAAATATATCATTACAGTTGGTTTTCAATGTCCATTTCAGTCTGGTTGTTTTGTGCTCGACTGCCATCATAGAACTAGAGGTAACAAGCCAGGGCCTCATTGGTATCAGCCACTGGACGGCACTCAAAAACATGTAGCCATTTAACAGGCAAATGCAAAATCTATAAACCAGTGCAATGAACCACGTGCTACTGTTTTCCTACTGCTCCTTCTTCTATTCTGCAGATACAAATTACATTAATCTGTACCACCAAGAAATCTGCAGACTCTAACAGAATGTTGGCCTTCAACTCTGCTGCATGTATGAGAAGACAGATAGGAAGTAGGAGCACTGGTACACTTTCCCTGACATTCATTATTTTATGGAGTTCTTTTCACGTCTGTTCTTGATTCTTCTATAACCTGGCCACATTTGACTTATTAGCTGTTTTGCTGAAAAAGAGTAGAAGCTACTTCACCATTTCACTGATCTGCTTTCAGATAGTTGTCCTTTCCCTTTAATCTTATGGTTTTAATAATTTACAGCTAAGTAACAGGCAAGGAGCTACTCTGGAATTTGCTTTTAAGGACAGCTACATTCCAGGAGCAAAATCTAGAAGCATTATTTACACACCATTCTGAGAAATGCATGTTACTGTGGTTGCTTTCTTATTTAATTGGGTTGAAATAGAATCCAACATCTGATTTGGGAGTACTTCTGTGTCAGTACAGGCTATTTTCTGACTCACCTTGGTAAGTAGACTATGTGAGTCTCATTATTTGAATAGGTGAGTGTAAGAGGCTTCTGTATAAAAGGTTACAGTTAATGTTTATCATTTTAACTGAAGAGGAAAGGTGGGGAAAGTAGAATGGGGATGCACATCTATTAGCTAATTTTTCCATTTCTAAAATCTATTTTTACTTTACAGGTGATGGAAGTTAAAGGACAAATGATTCATGTGCCAGAATCAAATTCGATTTTATTTCTGGGTTCCCCCTGTGTGGACAAGCTGGATGAACTGATGGGCCGAGGCCTCCATCTTTCAGACATACCTATCCATGATGCTACTCGTGATGTCATATTGGTTGGGGAGCAAGCAAAAGCCCAGGATGGCTTGAAAAAACGAATGGATAAACTGAAGGCAACACTAGAATGCACACACCAAGCCCTGGAAGAGGAGAAAAAGAAAACAGTAGATCTCCTTATTTCTATTTTCCCTGAAGAAGTGGCTCAGCAGTTGTGGCAGGGGCAGCAGGTTCAGGCCAGGAAGTTTGATGATGTCACCATGCTCTTCTCAGACATTGTTGGCTTCACTGCCATCTGTGCGCAGTGCACGCCCATGCAGGTCATTAGCATGCTGAACGAACTCTACACGCGGTTTGACCATCAGTGTGGATTCCTGGACATCTACAAGGTAATAGCTCAAGTTCTAAATTAGCAAAATCTGGTTGAAACTAAGATAGAAAAAAATCCCAGTAGCCATCTTCTTAAATTACAGACCTTCCCTATAAAAATGGAAAGGCAATATTTTTGTTTCACCTGAAAAAAAAAACCTGAAATAAACCCATTGAAAATCAAGTGCTTCAATGCTGAGCTGTCATCATGGTTCCCCCATGGGAATATATGCCTCATAATCCCAATTCCCTACAGGAAAATACACATCCTGTATTATAGCCTGGTTTCCTTTAGGTGACACATCAGCCAAAGTGTCATAAGGGTGATGAAGCGCACAGTGGTGTTCCTAGCCCAAGCTACAGCTCCTGGAAGGCACTCAAATACTTCTGTTTCAGCTGAAACTTGAATGATTTAGGGTTTAGGCACTTATCATTCCCCTGAAAGAATTCAAATTTTCCATAAGGAGTGGAGCATTCACTAAAAGAAAGTGTTAGAAGAGATTTAAACTTCCACTGAAAAACAGGAAGAGGACAGCACGTGTCCATTCACAGTAAATTGAATGAGTGGGACATGGCACTGGGGTGTCATGCTCCTTTGCTGCTCTGCAGAAAAGGAGATATTTCATGTGTTCGTCCTGGTACAGACTTCATCACCTTCCCTTCTCTTCAGTGGATTTGGCATCCAGTATGTATCTGAGAGAAAAAAGAGGAGAGGTAGAATTTAATAAATGCAGTTATCATCTGTGTTATTATCATGTGAAATCTACAGAGAATATGTTTTGTATATGCAATACCTTTAATTTTGTGATAGGAAAAGCAGAGAAATTTTTTTTTTATAAGTGTAAAATTATATTTTGACTTTCTGTCTGAGTCTTTCAAACTAAAGCACCAGTTTCCAAGCTGTTTCACATAGTATTTGTTGATAGACTATAGAGAAAAGGTCTTCACAAGAGTGCTGTTCCTTTGATTTTTAGCCTCTAATATGCTGCAAAAGGCATAAAAAAATATTAATTACCCACCTAAGTAATAATTGTGGCTGAAAGGTTACAATACATACCACAGGTAGAACTGAGCATGGTATAGATACAGGTTGGTAGGACAGCATACCAAAGTAAAAGATCACACTGTAAATAATTTTTGTGCTCCTGGGCTAGGGGTTTGTATTACTAATGCTCAGAAACCAAAGGACTACAGTGGAAGGTACCAACCCTCATTTGAAAATTGTTACGGTGGCATAGTCAGAAAAGATTGGGAGTTTGGTCTCGGTTTGTATTTATCTGATGTTACTGCACTGGATCTCAGGACAGCTCTGAGAACGGGACTTGAGGAACTTCTGACCCACAGTCCAGAGTGATATCTAGTGACCTTGTTTCACATGCTGTATCTGGTACATGGGTGTAGTTAGTGTTTTCCCAGATGATTAATTTTAGTTTGCTGTTTTGAGGCATTCAGGACATTCTTTGTTGAAAACTATGGTTGCATGGGAATAGGAAATAAAGTTTGTAAAACTCTATGACCTGTTTGGAAGGAAGGTTGGCTGAGTCCTGTGAGAACACTAAGAAGGAATCTTATACATAGGTCATGAATTATATCATTTAGACCATGGCTTTCTGTCTTTCACCTAGTTTTGTGCCACTTTAGATAGAAAGATGTTAACTGTATGGAAATACTGTCCTGACCAGCGAAATAAGATGATGGCTGCTGAGAATCATGAAATAAGACTTATGCATTCAGAAAATGAATAAACCAAAAAGTTTAAACCCTCATGTAATTCTATAGCAGAGGAATAAACAAAACTTATTTTTATATGGAAGGATGTCTTACACCTCTAACATCCATTCTTCCCTGTTACTGCCTTAATATAGCCAGTTCTTTCTCAGATCCTTTCATCCTGGGTTTTCCTCCACCTCCCTTCTCCCCCATGTCCTCTGAGCCTCCCTACATGTCCCCTGCTTCCGTCCACAGGCTGTCCATGAGCAAGGCAGTGTGAACTGTGGCTGTTTTGGAGCTGTACTTTTTTTTTTTTTCATTTGTTTTTTAACTAGAATCTAATAAAGTTACTGTGGGGTTAGGTGAGAACGACTCAGCTGAGCATTACAGAAAGGCAAAACTCAGGCAATGAACCCTTTTTCTTTTCCTTAGAGAATGAGGCTTAAAATATAATGACTATTCTTTTGGAAAAGCATTTGCATTTTAAAATAAATGTAGCTCATGTGTTTATATCTTTTTCATTTGTTTCAGATGATATTCTGGAAGCTAAGTTTATTGCTAGGAATGATCACCACAACAACTATAATTTTAGAAGTTATTGTCAGGCAGTGACACCAATATGTAATCACCAGTATTTGTACCCACAGCCTGCCTCTAAGATATACTCCTGTAACCAGGCTACAGAAATTTATCATGTGACCTATATATACACATCAAAACAGATCAGTTTCCAAATTTGCTTATTTTTAAGCAATATGGCAAGAATAATTTGCAAAGATTATTTTGTGAGCACTTCTGAATAGCAAATTCACCATTTGGTAAACAGAAAATTAAGCAAAATTCATTAAATAAATTCCATGCTGTAAATTATTCACCCAGCTTTACTGTTACAGCATTTTTAATTCAGGACCTTGGTGCTTCTAATCTTGGACTCAGACAATGAATGTAATACTCTCAATTGTTTCATACTATTCATTCAGGAATGTTTACAGAGAAGTATGGCACAGAAATAAGAACAAATACTCTTGTATTTAACAAATCAGACATAGAGGGCAAGCATAATGAGCTGTTGGATACAGCATAAGAGAAGCTCAGAGAGGGCTGAAGGGGAATGAATCAGACTGACGTTTCTTGGAAATGAAAACAAGTAGCTATAACTGGTGAGGTAGGGAAAGGATATCCAGTGGATGGATGCATAGGTAAAAATGACACAGGCAGATGATGGGCTCAGAAAACAAACTTCACAGGAGCATTTTGAATGGATACCAAAGATGACAGATTATAGTTTTCCAGGCTGAGGGAGAACATTGCAGTAATTGGGATGCACGGTGATATAAGCCTGGGCGACAGTTTTAGCAGTCTGGAAGAATCTGTGTTTTAGAGAGTGAAACTTTAGAAAGAATCTGCTTACATATAGCCTTGATGAAAAGATCAAGAGGGACACTCTTGGAGTAATCACAGAAGGGAGAAGATGTGAGAGTGCTGAAACCTGGCAATGCATTTGGAAAGTGGTGCTGCTGACTGTCTGAGCTGATTGTATTAGGTTTGGAACTCAGGAATGGGAGAAAAAGATGCTGCTGAGCAGGGAGTGCAAATCAAAGCAATGTAGATGCAGATATTTGGTAAGTTACTGTCTGTGGACATGCAAGTAGAAACATGAACTTCAGGAGCAGAAGTGATGGGAGAGAGAAGATCTCAGTAAATTTTGAAAGCAGTTGCTTTGGGTAAAATATATACTGGTTGGCCTGACTGTGTCTTTGTTTTGACCTGTTTTTCTCTGTATGTTCTGTTGTTGTTGAGCCAAGTGCTGAGAAATGATGCTCCAGCTAAACCATCCCTTTATCAAATAAACTATTTAGGTATGCTGCAGCTATGGCTGCTGGCATTTAAAACTTAACTCTGCAGACTGATATCTTCCTTGCTTAAGATTCCTACAGCTTCTGTTTCTCCCTCCAAGTAATATGCCTTTGACATAAGAAAATTTTAAATATTTTTTTTCTTGTTGAGTCCTGTTGCATTTGTAGGCCTGCTTTCTGAGCTCTTTTGCCCTCAGTTTCCTTTCTGAAACAACTCCATTTCCTTTCCTTGCCCTTTACTACATGGAGTAAAGACAGCATGTATTGTGGCTGGTTTTTTAGCCATGCATGCACTGGTTGGGTGGCTATATATGCTGGCTGGGTAATGCCAAGCCAAATAGAGCAGGACAAGGCCTGCTCTTGTAGGTTTTAGTTTCTTTTCCTTTCTGTGGTCAGTGCAGCATTGTCCTTGAAGACATTTGCAGATTTTCCCCTAACACTAAACTTCACATTCTATGAAGTGCTGAGTCTCCCTTTCCCTGTCTGAGCAGAGTCCTAAATGTTTTCAAGAATAAGCTATTGTCAGCTGCCACAATTTCTTTGCTATACATCTTTGTTGTCAAAATTTTAATTGAAAGTTTATTGAATATCTATTGAATGAGACAATATAAATCCACAGGTTAATTTTATAGATAGAATTCACAACTCTGTTATGTGAATTTCTGTTTTTTCTTTGGTTTCATTGTTTGGCTAAACTGATGCTCTCTCTGAGTGGTGCCACACAAATACCTCAAAGTCCTTTACGAGCCTCCTTGGGCTTCTCTTTGGGTATTATTCCTGGCAACATTATTTCACTTACTTTACACTGAATGATATTATTTTATTTTTTCTGAATAATAGAGTTGGTACATCAGATCTTCATTTTCTGATTTGATACACCTTACTCTGGCTACAGCCTTCATTTTTGCTCATTGTAAAGACCTGAGACTAAAAAAGGGGTCAGAAGTCTGGACTGCTTTTCAGTATTCAGGACTGATACCAGTTCTGAAAAATGATGTTTATATTGAGGTTGAGATAGAATACTTTTAGGAACCTAATTTTAAACTCAGATTTTTTTAAAAAATGAGTTTACATTTTTATACTGGTAGTTTAAGTTGCAGAAATCAGTATTCATTTTACAGAAAATACAAGTACTTTCTCAGTGCCGTGCCTAGCCCTCCCTGAGATATTTGTACATGTTCATATATACATTCTTAAGCTTACTATCAGTGCTATAATGACAAAAGAATACTGCAATGACAGGAGTCATGAGCTTCAGACTATTCTGAGGTTTTCCAGGCTTTATGTTTTGTAAGTTAAAAAACCCATAGTCTCCAAGTTTTCATATAAAACCTATGACCACTATTTTTGCCTTCTTTCCATCACTTCTGCAATTTTAACCTTTTAAGTTCATTACAACTACATGACCATTTTGAGCAGGTTTCAGATTCTTTTAGCTTCAGCTTAGGCATCTGCAGAATGAAGATTATTATGAAATGCAACTGACATGTAAATGATACTGATACTCTTACATAAGCAATATGATACACATAAAATACCGTCATGTACCTTTTTAACAATTAATAGGTGCAGTTTTCAGGATTACTGGTGTACTAGGTATTACTTCTTCCTGTTCACAGTCAGTGGGTTTTCAATGGGTAACAGAGAAAATGGGTGATAGAAGAAAACTTCCATTGCCCAGAAGCTCTCTCTTTGCGGTACCACCCAGCCTGGTAGAGCTGCCCGTCTGCACTCTGCTCTGTTCAGGTCCCACAAAAGAGAGCTCCTGAACTGTCTTCCTTTTCTTGCTCTGAGCAGGCTATAGCAATGACTTTCTCCATGAACTCTCTGGCTGTGCGTGGACTTACTTGCTGAGTGAGGTGGTCTCACTCCAGTATGAAGTCAGGGCAAAGCTGGGGGACCTGTCTTTTTTGGGAACTCAGAAGTGTTCTGGGGTTAAGTTAAAAAGTAAAAAGAAACAGAAAAGTTTCCTTGGATTTTCCCTGCAGGTCTGATGTGACGCCACCCAAGAGCTCTAGGATATTTTAAGACTTCCCATTACTTTAAGCGTTACTTTCTGCAGCCTTGTGGAGGATTTACACTTTTTGTCTTTAGGGAGATGTGCAAATGAAGCAGACATGCAGGCTTCAGAAGAGTTGTCCTTTACTTTATAAACATACATACCTGCACAAAGCACTAAAACATCTGTGCATGTTCCCCTGTTTTCGGCAATTCATCACATAAGAATCCTCTAAAGAGTCTAGGACTTCTGCTTCTGTATATAATTTTTAATTCAGGAATACCATGCTTGTATATATTTGCTTCTCTTTCCTCTTTTGTCTCTGTCCTTCCACTTTTGTCTTATCTGAAAAGCACACGTTTGTTTTTAAGAGTCCTGCTCGATGTCTTTCAAGCTGCACAGGAGCCTTATGGCCTATGTCCAGCCTGCAGGTCCTGGGAGTGCTTCCGAAATCCTCAGTTTGTGTGTGAACCCTGGCCATATCCTGACTTTTTATTTGGACAGGACCAAGAAGGATATCCTCATTTGGGGATCCCTGCTTCGTATTGAGGAGCAAGCCCAGGCATAGTAGCTGGACAGGAACTATGGCTAAGAGCATGCCCTGTTGCAGCATACAGGTGTCCCTGATGCTATGTGTTGTAAACCCCATGGTTATTACTAAATCCTTTGTTTTCTTGTTTTAAGTTTTTCCACCTTCTAAACTTTAGTCTCTCTGAGGGAATAGAGAAAATTGATTTCACTTTCCACCAGCCTAGGCTATTTCCATTTAAACAGTCTGGTATTGTGTCAGATCTAGAGGTTAGATAGTACAACCATGACAACATATGGCTGGCCTTTCATATACATGTACATTCCAAAATGCAGCATTTTCATTCATGCAAATAGAATTCATAGCTGTACCTTAATTTCTTAAATGATTTAAATGAATATGGAGGATACTTAGGTAGGTTAAGAGAAACTGACCTACCTATGAATTTCAAGACAGATAAATTAAAGCTTGCATAACTTTCAGGAAGATGTTGTTGTTTGATAATAGTTTTAATACCAGGGCTATCTACAGCAAATTAAGACCACTCTTACATCTGGAGAAGGGCAGCGACATTAAACTGAAATATGTGTCTTAAGTTATGTATTATTATTTTAATATTTGCTTATTTTGTTAAACAGTTCTTTACTTTGACACTGCAGCTACCTCACATAAGGCAGAATGCCAGCCAGGACATTTGCTATTCATCAGACATATTTGGCGTGATTTTTACAATTTCATACTTGCCTACAGAAGAGAGAAATCATTTATGCACTATGACTTGTTTATTCCATGACTGTTTTGTGTAAACCTGATGCTGACATTATGTAAACTGTAGGCCTTCTAGCATGTCTCTGTTTTAACTAGTGAAAAAAAACATTTAAAAATACTAAATAATAAGTCTACACAGCAAGTACTATTTGTCTCTTTTCCTTTCATAAAGAAAGCAGCACTCTGAAAGAATGTGTAGATGAGAATTCCTCCATATATTGGATACTGAAAGATTTATGCTTAAGACTGCTAAATAGGTGCTGTAGAAAGAGTTCGAAAACAGCTCTTCCTGCAAAATGCTCCTGAACTTGCCAGCGTGTAGCATCATAAAGCTTGCTAAAAATGAAATGGCCTCAGGCCTGGTAAAAGCAATTGCCTTATAATTAGGCTCTCAGGAAAGGAGCTGGGATTTGCAATAAGGCATTTCTTTTAAAAATATGATCTTTACCAGACAAGCAGGTTTCTGAACTTCATAGCTGTACACTTGGAATCCATTCCTTCTCACATGGGAGGGGTTTTCCATACACTGAACTATTTCCAAAAGCAGAATGCAGTGTCATAAAAGCACTGTGAGTTACCTTGAAACTTGGGCACAAGGCTTCGCTACTTAGGAGTCAATTTTGAAAAGTTAAGAGACACAAGCCAAGAGAACAAACCACTAAGGTAGCAACTGAAGAAGATTCTTGGGTCTATTTGAAGACAGTCTTATGCTCAAATCCTATCTTGAAAACTTTAAAAAAAACCCAGGAGTTTTTTTATAGTAGCCCAGAGATTTTGGGAATCTATAAATAATATTGTATCCAACAGGTAGAATTAATTTCTAGCAAAAAACCCTAGACCTAAGTATTTTAAGCTGACAGATGTTGTTAAGTTTCAGAGTGTTTCACAATTCAACTGCGTTTCAAAGCTTTTCTGCCAGATCTGCACAGTGGAAGAACATATAGAACACTTCAAAATGCAAACAGAACTAGGCTTTAATTTGTATTCACACAACTTCAAGAAAACAAATGGGTTTTCATTAATTTGAAAAAGGTCAGTATTCAGTCTTTGTTATGTAGGCAGAAATGTAGATCTAGAAGATATCTCACGGTCAGGTATAGTTAGGCCAGGCTCAGTAGCGGTTTTCTGAACTGCAATTACACAACCTCCAGCGAAAGAGCACACTCACTTCACCTCTCAGTGGAATAACATATCTAGTTTCTCTCAAGTGTATTTCTTTGACATTTCTTTCCTTAGAATCTGTATTTTAGATTAAGGGACTTGTTCAAATCTTTTTACCATAAGCTGCCCAAAATACTTCACGTCTGCCCTCCCTCCCAGTTAGTGACTAATAATATCCCTGACCTGCATGCCAAAATACAGGATTTTTTTGAGCTAAGCAGGATCTTGCTGTTGTGCTGACAAGCAGGGTTTTAGAACTAGCAGTCAACACACTCATGCAGTCTTTTTTCCTGTTTTGGGGTACTTTATGGGAGCAGAAACATACATTCTGTAGTGCACTTTCAAAGGCATGGGGTGAGTCATGCATAAGAAGTTAACATCTCACCTAGAGTCTTTTGAGAGTTTCATGAACTAAGCCTACCCAGCGTGTGGCCATCGTGGCCCTCATAAACCTGGTTTTCAGCCATTTCTCAGAAAAAGCATGCTGATGACAGCATGGGAAGGGTCTTGTATATCAAATGACAGTTTGGGCATAGAAGCAGGCAATTAAGCAAAGATAGAAACATTTGGGTCCTGCTGTAGTAAATGAGTAAAACAATGAGGTTTCCAGAATTCAGGATGGAATACTTCATGCCCTGGAAGTTCATTTTTCTTTTCAGTGGCTATAGAAAGAGTATAGATGAGTAGCTTAGAGGCTTAATTTTTGTGTGACTGACACTGGGTAGTGTGAATCCCATCCTGAGTGACAATGTTGTAAGGTTATTACTGATCTTCAGAGAAATATTTGGAGAAGAACTTGGGTAGAAAGAAATATGGAAGATGTCAATCATGTATTGAGGTCAAATATGGATATTAAATAAATTGTTCCCTGTGATGAAAGCTGAGATTGCTGACTTAAAATAAAACTAGAATGGAGAGAATCTCCCTTTCCTTCAGTCTTTGTCCTATACCAGTTATAAAGGAATTCTATTTGCTCCTGAACTAGAAGTCACAGACAGGAATAATGAAGCCGTAAAATGTTGGCTGTATACCATGGCTTTTTCCTAATTTTCCTGCTGTACAATTTAGGGCAGAAAACAGGTGAAAGAAAAGCCCACTGAGAGATACTAATAACTTTAATGTTTCTTACAGGGTTATACTTGAAAGAATTTCATCTTAAGGCTGAATTTTAGCATGTCCAGAGAAGGGTAACGAAGCTGGAGAAGAGTCTGGAGAGCAGGTCTTATGAGGAGAGGTTGAGGAAAGTGGGGTTGTTTAGCCTGGAGGAGGTAGAGGGGAGACCTTATTGCTCTCTACAACTACCTGAAAGGAGGCTGGAGTGAGGTGGGTGTTGGCCTCTTCTCCCAGGTCACTAGCAATGGAACTAGAGGAAATGGTCTCAAGTTGCACCAGGAGACATTTAGGTTGGATATTAGGATATACATATTAGAGGAAGATATCATTGTAACAGCTCTTTGTTATTATTTCAACATTATAAAACAAAATTTTATAGCATATCTCCCAGCAGTAGGAGAGTTTCAGGCTATTGGCAGAAAGTTTGTAAGTGATAAGAAACAATTAAGTAATAAGCTTCTTTTCAGCTCATACACTTTATATACTGTGGCTGTAAACAGGGTGTGGAGCTTTGAGAAGCTTTTTAATATTCCAAGCTTTCCTGCCAACTTAAAATTACAATGATTATGAACACATACTTACTTAAGCAGCAATAAATATTTATGGTGATTAAAATAACAGAAACATGTAAGACCATGCATGAGCAGGATCTGATGCATTTGGAAACTCAACTGAATTTGAAGAAATATCTGTTACTCTATAAAATGAGGATAAGAAATCAAGACATGGAAAGGGCTGAAGAACATCTATGCTTAGTTACTCTATCTAAAAACTGTATGTGTGATACAGTTATATAGATAATCTATATATGTTAATAGAATAAACCAGATAAACTTTTAACAGCATAATGTATTTTTCCTCATACATGTACCACTAAAAGGGTTTCTTTTCTCAAGGAAAAGCATCCTTGCGCAAGGGATGGTTACACAACACTTATGTATTTACTTGCCAGAGTAATCCTCTGTTCACTTAATGACCCATGCATAGCACCAAGGTATCCAGGAATGTCCTGTAGTTCTACATCCTGAATTGCACTGTAAATTTAAAACCAAAACCAAACCAAATCCTGTTCTTTCTGTATTTATATATCAGAAGGGTGTTGAAGGATGAATGTCCCTTGAATGGGTTTGGCTTGAGAAGGGCTCCATTAGCAGTTAATTTTATCTCAGCAGGACAGCCAACTTACACTAAAATCATCAGTGCAATCTGCATTAAGGGCTTTTATTTATGGGTGACACTTTGAGTTAGAGACAACACTTTAACTGTGTTTATCTCTATAGTGAAGGCAATCCAACTTATTTCCAATTTATTTACTTGATTTGCAAGAAAGAGTTGAACACACCATAGAGCAGTGGCATAGATTATTTTAGGGTCAATGTGTACTAAACATTATCACCCTTAGGAGTGAGATAATAAATACCTACACAGCCCTATGAGTGTTTTGGAGATGGAAACAATAGTACACAAGTACCCTTCAGAGGAAGGTGAAGAATCTACAAGGGACATGTTGTTAAGGGTAGATCTTCATAAAAGAAGACAGCTATTTTTGAATTTTCAGACCCATTTTTTGTACATATTCAGTTTTAATCATAAACAAATAAGCCTTCTTGATATGAGTATAATTTAACCCATTAAAAAGCAAACTGCTCACAGACTTATTTATTTCTCTTAAATGAAAAAGAAGTCACGAGTACTCCACTGTAACAGTTATAATACTAATTATCTATTAGGCTTTTACAGGAAACCTTCTGAGAGAGAGGACTAAAACTAGATCCAATTCTTCTTCCAGCCTCTTATTTCAGTGGATTTAATATTTCTGATTCCTGGAGAATTTCAGATTAGAATTGCCACACAAGTGACCCCCATGATTACATTTTTTATGTTTATTTCAAAGCTGTGCTTTGAAAAAGGTTCTTATAAGATTTCTTAGACTGTTGGGATTCCTGAATATTTTAGATGAAAATTTTAAAACTTGCCATTGCAGGTTTCACTTACACAATTACATTTCCCCCCCCTTGTGAGTAACCCTATGAAATGAAGTGTGACACTGGAGTTTCTTCATTAGTTCTAGTTGTTCATGTACATAATGACTGGTGCATGTGCATTCACAAGGAAGAGTACAGAAGCAGGGATGTTACTACAATACACTACATTTTCCCTTCTAAACTGTCATTGAATCAGCACCCCAACTTTGAATCTGGGGAATATCCTTCAGCTACAACTCCCAGTTTCTCAGTTAAGTAGCAACACAAGGTTTAGCTACTGGTAGTTAGCAGGGACCTGTTGGAGCTGCCCAGGAGACAGTCCATTAATCTCTGTTCTCTAGATGCATTAGAACTGGAGAAATTATATTCTGTCTGCTGGGCTACCAGATCCATCTGCAAGTCATATACCACCTAAAATCAGTATGAATTAAGAATAAGTGAATATAAGACAATTGCTATAGAGCTCAACTTCTATTAAAAGTACTGTTCATGTCTAAAACAGACGTATCTACCAAGGACAGATAGAAGCTGGGTACATAGAAAATGTCTTCCCAAAAGTAGAAGATGCTTTTGTTGTTTCCTGCTGCAAGTCTTATGCATTGTCACTCTATGGTATTCAGCAGTCTCAGAATATCTACCAAGAACCTTTTTCTGAATTGTAGGGTACACACCACTCCTTCAATTAATTATGAATCTTAATCTTTGATTTGTTGAGGACCTCACTGAAAATCTTTTGGACATTTCCAGTGACTTGCCACAGAGCTATAGAAGGCTTTATAGAAGGCCTTTGTATAGCAAAGTAAGTAGCTGCAATGATTCCTGCCTTCTTTGTTTGTTAATTAAGAATAAAAATTATATCCTACATTTTTTATAGGTTGTTCTAATTTTGAACTCTGAGTTCAGCCTCACTTCTCTTCTATGTTGCTATATATTAATTCCCAATTAATGGAAGCTCCAGTGAAGCTGGTCACAGTGAGTGTAAATCAGTGGAAAGAGATGAAAAGTAGTTAAGAGTAGGTCAGGCGATCAGTGAGTGGCTAGAAATACAAAGAGCAGAAAGAAACAATTATTTAACTAGAACAAAAATGTACTAAATCTTAATAAAGGTACAACTGTCAATCGTATGCAAAAATTGATGAAATATTCAAAATAGAATATATTCTGTTTTTTAAAAGAAGCAGGGTAATGTATTCCAGTCTTAGAGTGATAGCAAAATACCTTTTCCTGCATATGTATTTAGGAAGGCTATAAAAATCAAATATACTACTAATAATGGACTGTAATAGTCACATTACAAAGTCAAGAACTCAGAAGTTAGCTTATCACTAAGTAGAGTTTTCCTCTGAAGTTTCATTACTGTATATCATCATCTTGAAGAGCATCAAACAGATCTTAGTGCTCCTATTTTTAGCCACCTTGAGTAATACCTTACTTTTCTCTTATTTCTACTGACATTTACTTGAATATTTGTGGAGTAAGTTGCTCTCTGGTGTGCACAGTGATTTCAGGAACTACCCAGCAGATAGTTTGGAGTGAGCTATGAGCAGTGCTTTGTTTTTCTGGTCCCATTCTTGCTCCTCAGCTGAGACAAGAGAAATCCTCTTCTTCCCCATGTGTGTCTGACTCACTGACAGGCCCAGCCTGAAATTCTGAAGTGTGATGTGTCGCTCTCATTGCAGTTTCTATTTTAATGTCTTCATATAACCTCATTAATTTCAACAAGGCCACATGCAAGGTCCTGCACATGGGTCAGAGTAATCCCCAGTATTAATACAGAGTGGGAGATGAATGGATTGAGAGCAGCTATGAAGAGGATTTGGGGATATTGGTAGATGAAAAATTAGATGTGAGCCAGCAATGTGTACTTGTAGCCAAGAAAGCCAATCATACCCTGGGCTGCATCAAAAAAAGCGTGGCCAGCAGGTCAAGGGAGGTGATTCTGCCCCTCTGCTCGACTCTTGTGAGACCCCACCTGGAGTACTGTGTTCAGCTTTGGGGTCCTCTGATACAAGAAAGACATGGACCTGTTAAAGCGGGTCCAGAGGAGGGCCACAAAATTGATCAGAGGGATGGAGCACCTCTCCTATGATGAAAGGCTGAGAGTTGGGATTGTTAAGTCTGGAGAAGAGAAGGCTCCGGGGAGACCTTATTGTGGCTTTAAATATATAAAGGGGGCTTACAAGAAAGAGAGAGGGAGACATTTTACCAAGGGCTGTAGTTATAGGACAAGGGACAACAGTTATAAACTGAGAGTAGATTTATTCTGGATATAAGGAAGAAATTTTTTATGATGAAGGTGATGAGAGACAGGTTGCCCAGAGAAGTTGTGGATGCCCCATCCCTGGAAGTGTTCAAGGCCAGGTTGGATGGCGCTTTGAGCAACCTGATCTAGTGAAAGATGTCCTTCCTATGGCAGGGAGGTTGAACTAGATGATCTTTGAGGGTCCCTTTCAACCCAAACCTTTCCATGATACTATGACTCCATGTGAGGGGACCAGATCAAAGTGCCATGAACAACCTGAATTATAAGAACTCCTGGAGCTTTTTAAAAAAAAGGAGTTGGGGAAAAAAAAACCACAGATAATTGGAAAATTTGTCAAATCTGATTTTGAAAGAGGACTGAACCAAGGTTAAGGTTTGATGGAGATACTCCGCATGGAAATTTCAGTGTAAATGCTTAGTTGGGGAAAATTTTAGTAGTCACAGAAAACAGGGTCACAAAATGGTAAATCATTAGACAACCATATCACTACTCATCACGTTCAGTTCCAACTACAAGGTCAGTCTCAACAGTCCTAATCATTCCCCTGGTTCTCTAGTATTACTGTCAGAGGAACTTCATAGGGACAAGCAATTTAAAGATTATCCTACAATGGTATTATTATAATTTTAATTTTCAGAGTGAGACTAACATGAGGCAGCTTCAATCCCATTTTTCTGGTAGCACACAGATATGTACAGTGCAACTCTGATGATGCTACTCATCCAATGAGTGCAATTTAGCTGTGAAATTAGTTTACATAGCTATGGAAATTTCCAAAGGGGAAGATGCTAACAAAGTAAGTAGGTTTGCCTGAACGTTGCAGGAACAGTATATGGTCCCAGATCTATACTTGCTTACGGTTGTGTAATGCAACTAGCTTTAGTGGAAAAGTCATTCTGAAATTAAATCATTCAACAAAGCAGAATTTGTATTCCGTTTTTGTATTTGACATTGTAGACTCACGTCTTTTTGTAGTAACCCCTTTATTTCTGTGCAAACTGGTTATGTTCATCCACAGTTTTTAAGGATGGCAATGTGCAGTTATTTGGTTTTCTGCTAATTCTTCCTTCTGATTAGATAATTTTTTACCGTCTATTTCTTAGACATCCAGAGTGCCTTTTTAACTTCTGATACTTTTTCTCATTATACTCATGTATTTTCTTCCCTAGTTTCTATGTTTTTCACCAGCCATTGCAATATACCTGCCCATTCATTTGTCTTTGGAAAGACAACCTCCTGGACTGCAGGCAGTTGGCAGTCCCTGAGATACGGCTTGGGTGAAACAGGCAGACAGACAACAGTATTGATTGCTCCTACATGCTTTTTTTTCTCTATATAAGTACTATTAGGAGCTTCCAAAAGTGACGAGGGAGCTCTAACCGCTCATGAGAAACCCTCAGCTTCTTCTATATATCCTCCTGCACAACCAGCAGGAAAGGCTAAGGAGCCAAACTTGGCAATGGGCTTGTAGCAGTTTCTGTAAGTTTGATGGTGGGAAGTGTTTGCTCATACTGCTCTTCTAGATTCATGCTTTGGGTACATTTACATGTATTGCTTACTTTTTGAGATACTATTTCCAATTCTGTTTATCAGAACTGGAAGTTAATCTGAGAAGGTCCAGGTCTACTAGTTTTAGTAGAATCCTTGCAGAAAGAAGAATCAGCTGTATTTATTCCCTGAAGAACTCGTTGCTCACTGCATGCTTTCTGCTCACCCTAGTCTTTGCAGAAACCTTTTCTGGCATTCCTGTAGTGTTGTGGGCAGGGTGAAAACCAGATTAGTTATGTAGCAAAAACCAAAATAATCCTTGAGGGCTGAGTTTGCTTAGGCATGTATTAACAGACTGTGTGCAGAGCATGTTGCAGATGTGTGGGCAAGCAGACTACAACACACAATGATGTCAATAAAGCTGCAGAATTTGAGGGCTTCAGTGTTTCTCAGCCTGCCTTTATCCAGAGCCAGAGGGCTTCTGTAATTTCTTTTGCTCCTGCTTCCTCCTGAGGGACAGCTTTCTTTAAAGACAATCAAGGAGAAGAGAGAGGCAAGGCCTGTCTGAAGAGCCCAGAGGGATCAGTCTGCTGAACTTGATGCCTGAAGGTAGGGAATTCACAGTCAGGTAGCCTGCATAGTAGAGAGAGGCAAAAATTCTTCTCTGAAAATAGCAGACAGGTGCAGTTGGAAGTCTGTAGCAATAGCATCTCTTTGTAAATTATCCCTATACCTGGAAGAGCTACCTGCTAATGAGAAGTTATAGGTTCTTCACTGTTTTTAATGGTGATTTTTGCTTTTTCTAATTCTTTTCCTGATATACTTTTCTAGCAGAGCAGATAATAATTATGAATTATTATCATGTAGCACTATTCTTACCCAACAGCAAACTCAGCCAGGATAGTGTCAAACAAAGCTGCAAACTATTTCTTATTTGGGAAGATAGAGTTTTCTGTATTACTGCTATGGGAAAATGTTGTCGTATCACAGCTGATGGCATACACTGTTCTAGATGTAATATTCTTCTTTGTTTATAATGGTGATGAACCAGTATGCAATTGCGTGTCAGGTTTTGACTGCACCTGTTTGCAAACTCAGGCAATTATGCTCCGTTGCCTAATTGCTTATTTTATGGATGTTTTGCTCACATGTTTTTAAGCAATGCTATCTGATTGCAGATAACTAATGGTAGGGATCTCTTCTCATTATCATACTTCAACATTTGATTTGTCTGATTGCTGCAGGTGGAAACAATAGGTGATGCGTACTGCGTTGCAGCAGGGCTCCATAAGAAGAGTCTTAGTCATGCTAAAGCCATTGCCCTGATGGCACTGAAGATGATGGAGCTTTCAGAAGAGGTTCTCACTCCAGATGGGAGCCCTATTAAGGTAACCCCTTTGCTCCTTATTCTCAGCGAGTGTTACGTGGACCTGATGAATTCCATTGTGTTCTGTCAGTAGAAATCTGTTTATTGCTAGGAGAATTTTTTCCGTCTGTTTTACGGGCACATACTTCAGTCGTGCCCATCAACAATCAGGTAAGCTACGCCTTACTTTAGTAAGCACAGTAAATGACACAGACTAGCCGTTGCTTTGTCGTAGGCATTGAATGCCTATTTGTGGCTAGAGAGCATTAGATGCACTCCTGGAGCCCTTCCTCCCATTCATTTTAGTGTGAGAAGAAGACAGTCACGCTACAATCCAAAGCACAGTATGTGATGGTAACTGGGAAATTTACTTCGGATGGAGGCTCCTGATCTGACCTTCAGCACTAGTGTAGAGGCACTCAGAGAGTTCTACGGCTCTAAGGGGCCACATGCCTCTTTTCTAAATAGTTATTGACCTATAACAAAAGAAGAATGTGTAGACTGCCTGCTCTTTCTAAGTGTTAATGTGCTTTCTTCGCACACAATTCTAGTTCCCTCTCTTAGACTGGTACAAGAGGTAGCAGGAGATGGAAAACCACATATGCTTTTGTACCATTTAAAGTTCCACTACTGTTCTGCTTCTCTTGATTTTATACCAACCTTGTAGCTGCTGGCATTTAAAATTGGTAATGTTTAGGGAAGAAATAACATGGAGCTATATATATGCCTTTGTTTTTCAAGGGTCAGATTACATATTGTTTTCATTATGTATACACACTCCTGCTTCAGGTTAAATTGTTGTTCCCATAATACAAACCTTTTGTTTTCAAAGAAAATGGGTGGATTATGAACAACAATTACTCAACACTGTTTAAAGCCTATAACAAAAGCTGCATGTAGCTGGATGAGAAGGCTGGACAGACGTCCCATGGGATGATTTACATCATGGTTGAAATGCACTTAGTAAACTGCAATTCCTCATGTCTATTAAGAAATGAGGATTACATCCAAAAGGCTTCTTTCCGCCTCCCCCTTCACCCCTCCCCCAAGGAAAAAAAAAATTAAGACCTGTTTTGAAGGTTGAAAAATTGACAGAAAGGAGGTAAAACTTTTCAAAATGTATTCAGGGATGTAGCTGTGATGCTCCTTGAGCAATAAAATTGTATACTTCTGAGTTCAAACCCTTCTCTATCTGTTAGGCCATTAACTTGAAAGATAACTCTTGAGCTCTTTGTGTGTGGTGAATCAAGAGAGATTTAATCCAAATGAACTGTTTTGCCCAGAAAGAAGAGTGTGGATGCAAGGCAACCAAGCTAAAAATTCCATTAAATATGGCAATACAATATTCAAATGAAAATATATTGAATTGTGGATGAAATATTTTTATTTCTAGACTTCCTGATCTCAGGAGTAAACAACAGTATTCTATTTTCTCCCCTCCTCCCCCCGCCAAACTGGCTGATAAGGCTTGATTAAATAGGAAGAAATTATTCTCAGCCATTTTATGTAGTACATGACACCACAGTTATTTGAAGTTTGTTTTATGTTAGCGGGCTAACAATTACAGCACAGTCAATCTGTTCTGATTGTCTTTTCTAGTTAAGAGGCAGACATGATAAAGTCTCCTTGGTGTTTGCAGGGGATTTCTTTTCCAGGATCATATCCATTGTTTAAGCTCTCTGAGGTCAGCACAGGAAACCACAAGTTCAGAAGTTATTCCCCAGGTTTGTGGGGTGTGGCTGATACAATGCACATTTAAGAGGCTAATTACTTAGGGGGGTGACGTTTTTTCAGACCAAATCATTATGAATCTGTTCGGGTTGTCCTGGTTGCAGAGGTTTCAGCTCTAGGGAAACCTAACTGCAGTTATGAAATGTAGCGCTTTTTATTTGATGAATACTCAAATAGTTATGTCTAACTTTATGATTATGTTTTATGGAATATATATATTTTCTAAATTACTTTGATGGATATATTTTGTTGTCATCTCAGAACTGAATTCACCAGAATGCAAATATTTACTTTCTGTAGTGCTTGAACTGTTAATCCCTGTGATAGCAGTGGAAATCTTATTGAATGACACTTAGAGTTTCAGAGAAACACTCAGGAAGTTAGGAAGAAAAAGTAAATGAATGAATGAAAATATACCATACCATGTAAGTGGGAATTTAGGATAAGATTTTCACCTATAAAGTGCATTAGCAGACAATCGAATGAAGTTTGTTGTCTGGCTACACAGTTATCATTTGAAAGTATTCATTATAGCAATAAACACCTTGTTTGTACAGCCATGTACACTTTATGAAAAATCTGCTCCCTATAGAAATGCTCATGTGGCCGGTAAACAGTGATGGGCCTCAGGATGGTGACAAGTTGTATGAAGCAGATCTGGTTTATATCCAGATGATGCTCCCACACCTTGAGTCAGAGCTCATAGCATGCTGGTGGGAGCACCATGGTGTGCAGCTGACACGTACTCAGGCATTTGGCACTTCCAGCAGAGCCAGAGGCAGCAGCGATGCAGAAGTGGAATGGACACCCTGAGCCTGCACTCCTTATACCTGTGTAAATAGCCTGTGATTTGCAGGGTAATGAAAAAAATGTTGTTTTGCAGAAAGAGATTGAGCTATATTATAGCAGCCTCCACAAATCCTATCATCAGTGTTGTAACACAGTCTGCTCTTTTTGAAAGAAATATTTGTAACAGAAAATGGGCTGATCATTCTCCTGTGAGTGATGGAGAAGGCTTCAGGTCCCAGTACAATTTTTTTTTAAACTCGGTTCTATTTGAGGCAAAATCCCATTACTTTAGCATGAGCTAAGGCCTTAGTACAAAAGAAGGTTTTTTTGGCTCAGACACTGCATGTAGAATTTGATATACACTTATACCCTTTCAGCAAAACACTTTTTAGTCCAGAAGCACTCATTTTATTTAGGTTTTATATGACTAATTATGTGCAGTGCCCTGTGACTGTAGTTTGAAAATATTGATTTAAAATTGTCTTATACATTTAAGTGGGTGTTACTTGAATTTAGGATATTCTTCATCTTCTACTACTTTTTTTTAGATAAAATGAAAGTACATTAGTTTTAATAGCTAGAGATGATGCTGTAAGAAGAATTCTCAAGGGCATTGACCTTTAGAGATGAAGGTCACAATGCAGAACTCATTTGATGTGTTAAAACCCATAGGATATTATCAGTGGCATCACTTTTTATCATGCTTCAAATCTTGCCTAATTAATTGATCTGCAGTATATATCCCAAAGAAGAAGAAAGGCTTCCTTTTCAGTTTATTGTTTAAAGGGCTGCACTGGCAGAACATACCTAGTTTTGACTAATGAGATTTCCCAAGAGGTTGCTCTCTAAGATTATCTGTTTATTTTTATAGTGTATGAAGGTGGTCCTAATAGGGTTGTGAAGAGATACAGAACTGGGAATACACAGGAAAAGTAAATTATTTATATGAAGCTGCTGACATTAACTACAATTATGTATATCTGTTGTGTACAGGTGTTCCTATCTAAAACATAAAGATTGGGCCCTACCACAGTAACTCAAAACATGTTTTAAAATATTTTCCTCCACAGCAGAAAAATGCCATGTATCTTTCCAATGATTATGTTACAATAATGTGAGAATTAGGCCTGTAAATACTGTTACCACAAACTGAAGCAAATATGTACCCTCACCTTTCTTTTTCTCACCTGCTAATGATGAGTTAATGAAATAATCTAAATAGAACAGTGCAGAAAAATTCTGGCAGATATTGGCTTCAATTCAATTAATTTACTCTCAGGTGGGGTAGATGGGACCTTGTATTTGCAAAGCACATAGTCTGATCCTTGGCTCAGTTGTTTCTTTATTACCGAGAGAGAGTGCTTGACACACTTGCAGCTTCTAACTTTCAGATGTGCGTTGCCAAACCTTTTTTATTATGGGATTTATAAGCTGCACTCAGACAGTACATTCTGGTATTAGCACTATCAACACAAGAGCCTGTCTTCGTCTATCAGCTAGAGAAAGAACAGCATGGAAGAGGGACCATTTCATGTGAAGGGTGGAATTATCCTCATCTGATTTGAAACACTGACAGTTTGAACATCTCAACTTGTTACTGTAGCTCCCTTTTTAAATGGAGAGAGTAAAGCTATTTTAGTCTGTATTCACCTGACATGCTTTCAGTGTCTAATTTATAACGAAATATTTGAATGAATATTTGTCAGATAAGTGCTACCTCAAGGGTGAGCAGGTAATGAGCTCTCAGAAGGATGGATGATCCCAGTGGAAGGAGCTGGACAGAGACACAGGTTCAAATTTTTGTTAAGTCACAGCCTTTCCATTTGAATTTTACATGTTATCCAGACTTTTCTATACTTCAGCTTCCCATACTTCATACTTCTATACTTCAGCTCGATCCCTCCTGGATGAGGGGATCGAGTGCACCCTCAGTAAGTTTGCAGGCGACACCAAGACGGGCAGGAGGGTTGATCTGCTTGAGGGTAGGAAGGCTCTGAAGAGGGAGCTGGACAGGCAGGATCAATGGGCCAAGGCCAGTTGTAGGAGGTTTAACAAGGCCAAGTGCTGGGTCCTGCACTTTGGTCACAACAACCCCACGCAACGCTACAGGCTTGGGGAGGAGTGGCTGGAGAGCTGCCTGGCAGCAAAGGATCGGGGGTGCTGGTTGACAGCCACCTGAACATGAGCCAGCAGTGTGCCCAGGTGGCCAAGAAGGCCAACAGCATCCTGGCGTGTATCAGGAATAGTGTGGCCAGCAGATGCAGGGAGGTGATTGTGCCCCGTACTCGGCACTGCTGAGGCCTCACCTTGAATATGGTGTTCAGGTTTGGGCCCCTCGCTACAAGAGGGACATTAAGTTCCTGGAGCATGTCCAAAGAAGGGCAATGAAGCTGGTGAAGGGTCTGGATAGCAGATCTTATGAGGAGTGGCTGAGGGAGCTGGGGTTGTTTAGTCTGGAGAAGAGGAGGCTGAGGGGAGATGACATTGCTGTCTGCAACTACCTGAAAGGAGGTTGTAGTGAGGTGGGTGTTGGTCTCTTCTCCCAGGTCACTAGTGATAGGATGAGAGGAGATGGCCTCAAGGTGCACCAGGAGACGTTTAGGTTGGATATTTGGAAAAATTTCTTCACTGAAAGAGTGGGCAGGCATTGGAACAGGCTGCTCAGAGAGGTGGTGGAGTCACCATCCCTGGAGGTATTTAAAAGAAGTGTAGATGTGGCACTTTGGGACATGGATTAGGAGACAGGGTAGCGTTGGGCTGATGCTTCGACTTGATGATCCTAGAGGTCTTTTCCAAGCTTAATGATGCTATGATTCTGTGATTCTATATATACAACATAGGTGACAAATAATTTTTTACAGCAAAACCATTTCTGTAGCATGTCTAAGCTGTGTGACTTTACAGCCATGGAGCTGAACTAATTTTTGTTTGTGTTGTCTGATTAAATACCTGTGGTCGTGATGGCTGGAACAATGAAAGCCTGAGTTTGATAAACCTCTAATATCTGCTTGCCAAATGGTAAATTTTAATAAGCATGAACTCTGCCTCAGGAGTATGGGTACAGAAGAGACAAAAGGGCTCTGTGGATTGTAATGGCTCATGTCCACAGTGAGAGTGACACACTCTTTTGAATAACATGTCAACACTTGCTTGAATATATGCTTTCTTTTTAGTTACTAAATGAAGCGGCCATTCCCAAACATACAGTGAGAGAGAGTAGTTTAGCAAGTGTTGTATCTGTAACCCTTTTCAGTGTTTCCTGCCTTGCTTTTGATTTAGATTGTGGAGTGCTAGTTTTAGAACAATTTAGTGGTCCTCACCAAATATGCATCTTTACGTAAGCAGTAAAAAGTTGTCTGTTTTGTTTTAAATTGTAAAAGGCTGACTGCTGGTGCAGGCATTCTCATCAGACCTCTGTGAAAAGCTGCTGCATTACTGCAGTGCTCCTTGCTCCATCTGTGGTCTCCTAGCAACTTTGCCTTGTACCTAATGTCTACATCAGACTCTGGAAGGTATATAATATGCTATTTCAGAATGGATAACTTTAAGTTAGAAATTTCCTTGTGTTCAAAAGGTACAGTTCCACAAAAGAAACTCTTGCATTAAGAGATTTTTTTTACTAAAACCAGCTGGTGAGCCAGTACAAGAGTTCTTAGTTTCACAGGCTTACCAACACTAGGGCAGCACAACTCTTTTGGGGAGCATTCAGAGCTGCACATCTCAGGGGGAAGCTTGGTACTTTTTCTTGAGAGCATGCTTGGGGGATGGTGAGCCAAAGTCAGTCCTGGTGACGGTTCCCCTGGACTTGAGGAGAGTTCATTATGCCATACCTCAGTTTGGCCCACTGTGTTTGGAAATGCAAAATGAGCAGAGCTGGTCTGTATCGAAGCACATCTCCCCAGGCGTCTGGGAAATTGGAGGTTTTGTTAGGCTACCCCAACAGAAAACTCACTGTCCTCAGCCCTCCAGTCATTTTCACTCAAGTGCTTCCTTTTGTCTGATTTTAATAATAATTTTTATCAATTGCTTTAAAAAAAGAAAACCACAGTCATTATTTGCAACTACCCTATTCTTTTGAAGGGACTTTGTCATATCCAGTTATATGTTACATGCATTCTATGACAGTTACTGCATACATGTTGCAATAACAAGGGTAAGTGGGGTTTAATATGACAACTGGATGCACAACAGCACCTTTTTGGAAGCGGCCAGTCTGAAAATTAGATTGATATTTGTCCTACTGAAGAAGGAGTTTTCCCAAAGAGTTGGTTATTCTTTCAGATGAAATGCATTTCTTGTTTTAATCAGGTACTTAGTTAAAGTCTGTAAATGTCGACTTTCAAAGCTACCAGCTCTTGATCCTGCACAGGATAAGGGCTGGCTTGCTGTGCATGCAGTTGCAGGGCACAGAGGCATGATATCAGGATTGGCAACCCAGTATAAGCCCAACTTGAGTTAATTAATTAAAAGGCTATGAAGATATTCTGTTTCTGACTGCTGAGAGGAAGAGACCTGAAGGACAAGGAGAGTCCTAATTAATAACATGAGGATCACTGAGAAGAGGTTTTGTCTTTGGACCTGGCTATTCTCCTCTCATGCCATACTTTCTCTGACATTATTGTCTGTGAGTAACAAGCAGAAGCACCTTTCTGTCTGTAGTTGCCTCCATGGCAAAGATAAAGCATACCTGTAGGAACCAGGGTAGGTACTCAGGGCACCTTATGGACTTTTCCATTGTTTATTTGCAGTGACCTCTACATGTTTACAACCTTTTGTGACTCATACCATTCATATTTAGCTGAGTATAGAAAGACCTCTGCAGTTCAGTCATATGTCCGGTTCTCTAAGGCAGACAAAAACTTACTGTGATGGCTGAACCTAGCTCGTAACTTTGACCTTGTGCCTCACACTGAGCAGATACTTTCATTTCCTTCTCCAGGTGATATAAGTGCATGCACAAGGAAGACCAACAAGGGTTTCAAGATTTAGATTCCTGCATGGGATTTGTAGCCACAGGATGTGCAGCTGGTTTGTGGGGTTAGGTTTAAGGTCACGGTGTGACATCTCTCACTGGTCTGATTCTCACAGTTCAGCAGTTGTTCCAGACACAAACGCCTCCAAGTAATATTCCAGATGTCTGCCTAGTAGTAGAGCTGGTTGGGAATTTTCCATGGAAAACTTCTTTTGTCTGAGTACACTGAATGGTCAAACCCAAAAGCTTCCATGAAAATGTGGCAAGAAATCTCTATCAGGCAAATTTACCAGATTTTGGGAAATTTCTGATCATGATGAAGCTGAAATTTTCTATTGTTATTGTTGTCATTGGTTCTTTATTCAGACAAAAAGAAGGCAATAATAACAACAACAGCAGCACAACCCACCAGGTGAATAAATAGTTAAATCTGTGGTGTACATGGGAATTTCAGGAGATTGACACTGTCACATCTTTACAAAGGGAACAATGGATAAAAGTCCTTAGAAAGTCAGAAATGTCATGTGTATAGTGTTATTATATATTTACATAAAAAAGACACAAAAAATATAATTTAAAATTATCCATGAGTATTTAAAGAATTGGCTAGGGAATCCAGGGTAGCTGACTGCTGAACTTTCATTTCTCCTAAGTATCTGCTCTCTTCTTCTCTCAGTGTGTCTTTCTGTCATACAAAAATTAAGTCAAGTTTCCACTATCAACTACAAGACTATTTTCCTTATCTCCTGAGATGGAAAGCATTACACAAAAGCCAAATAAAGGCAGTTGTATGAGATAATACACAAACCCACAAGGACTCACAGAAGATAAGCAGTCATGCACTGAGAAACAAGCACAGATTCTGCATAAAAATAGTTCTTTATTGGCTTTTATGCAGTCTGACCACATAAGCATGAACAGAAAATGCTGGTAGGCTTGAACTGCTGCCTCACTGAGTTAATAGGCAAAGGTGATCCCAGAGGCCTCTGAGTGGGATGTAGGGGGGAAAATGCTTTGCCCTTTGCAGCCATAGGGGTGGTTGCTACCAGAACATCTGAGTTTCCAGCTGCTGAGATGCTGTCAGGCAGCTGCTGCCCTGTGCTGCATTGCTACAGCATCTGCCTCTCCTCTCAGTGACTGGGCTGTCTGCACCTGCTTTTTGGTCTGCCTGTTTTAAAATGATGGAAGCCTCTTCTGGGCAGCACTAGTGATATTTATTTATTTTGTAATTTCAGTTATGTACATTGTCTTTTCTACACTGGGCAATATTTTTATTTCAGAACCACCATTACATCACTTTATTTTCTGTCTCTCTTCTAAGGGCCCAAACAGTGAAGTTCCCTAATCCAAATGTTATAATGTGCCATAAACTGCAGTTTTTAGCAGTGAATAGGGCAAATCTGCCTCCTCCTTTGATCTGACACTCCCCTAGAAGCAAGAGATGGTGTTATGCCTCCAGGAGTAATGCATCCTCCTGGATAATGCAACTCAGGCATTCATGCCCTAGGTGACAGCACTAGGGTGGCTCTCTCTCTTCTTTCACCCTAATGCAGGCTGGAGAAAAAGATTGAAGGGCCTCTTTCCATCTCCTCCTCCCCCTCTTATTTGTTTCCTACGGCATGAATAGTTTTGGATAAGGTGCACTGGATATAAAAAATAAAAAAACCGTGAAGCTGAGCTGCATGCACTTTTTTATACTGCATACCTTCTGTTACACATTTAAAGGGCATAGTTCTCCTCTCCATGACCTATTAGTTATCTTGCCCCTTTAATATAATTTTACTGTGAGACTTATGCTCACTGCAGGAAACAGGCCCCTGACACAAGGCTTTACCATGTTGCAAGGAAGAACACCTCAGTAGTCCTTGTCTTTTCTGACCCTGGATTGCAAGCAGAGCCTTGCACAGAGTATCGAAAGAGCTGCCTGTGGGTTGTCTCATGGAGAACAGTGACTTTCTCAGCCCAACTGGGTAATCTTGTAGATATGTTAAGCTTTGTACAGATCTGTCTCCGTACTCTGTCATCTACAGTTGTGGTGGGTTGTCCCTGCCTGGATGCTCTATCATTCCCCTCCTCAGCCAGACAAGGGGAAAGAAAATACAATGAAAGACTGGTGGGTCAAGGTAAGGACAGGGAGAGATCACTCACCAATTACTCTAATGAGCAAAACACACAACTTTTGGAAATTAGTTTAATTTATTACTCATCAAGTCAGAGTAGGGTAATGAGAAATAAAAACTAAATCTTAAAACCACCTTCCCCCCACCCCTTCCTTCTTCCCAGGGTAACTTCACTGCAGATTTTGCACCTTGTCTCTGCCACTCCTTCCTCCTCAGGGGGAGGACTCCTCACATTCTTCCCCTGCTCCAGCCTGGGGTGCTGCCCACAGGAGACAGTTCTTCACAAACTTCTCCAAAGTGGTTCCTTCCCATAGGCTACAGTTCTTCATGAACTACTCCAGCGTGGGTCCCTTCCATGGGGCACTTCAGGAACAGGCTGCTCCAGTATGGGTCCCCCACAGGGTTGCAAGTCCTGCCAGCAAACCTGCTCCAGCATGGGCTCCTCGCTCCACAGGTCCTGCCAGGAGCCTGCTGCAGCATCCCACAAGGTCACAGCCTCCTTCAGGCACCCACCTACTCCAGCACAGGGTCCTCCATGGCCTGCAGGTGGATATCTGCACCACCATTAACCTCCATGGGCTGCAGGTGGACAGCCTGCCTCACCATGGTCTTCATCACAGGCTGCTGGGGAATCCCTGCTCCAGTGCCTGGAGCACCTCCTCCATCTCACAGAATGGTAGGAGCTAGAAAGGATCTCTGGAGATCATCTTGTCCAACCCCCCTGCTTGAGCACATACACCTAGAGCAGGGGGCACAGGAACGCATCCAGGCAGGTTTCGAATGTCTCCAGGGAAGGAGACTCCACAACCTCCCTGGGCAGCCTGTTCCACTGCTCTGGCACCCGCACAGGAAAGAAGTTTTTTCTCATGTTCAGGTGGAACTTCCTGTGCTCCAACTTGTGCCCATTGCCCCTTGTCCTGTCACAGGGCACTATTGAAAAGAGCCTAATCCCATCATCCTGACACCCGCCCTTTAGATATTTATAAGTATTTATGAAATCCCCCCTCAGTCTTCTCCAGGCTAAACAAACCCAAGTCTCTCAGCCTTTCCTCATATGGGAGATGCTCCAGTTTCCCGATCATCTTGGTAGCTCTCTACTGGACTTGCTCAAGCAGTTCTCTGTCCTTCTTAAACTGGGGGGCCCAAATATGCCCACACATGCTCACTCTTCTCTTTGGCTGCAGTTGCTGTTGCCCAGCAACTTTTCCCCTTCTTAAATCTGTTATCCCAGAGGTGCTACCACCATTGCTGATGGACTTGGCCTTGGCCAGTGGTGGGTCCATCTTGGAGCCAGCTGGCATAGGCTATATCACACAAAGGGGAAGCTTCTAGCAGGTTCTCACATAAGCCACATCTGTAACCCCCCGCTGCCAAAACTTTGCCACGTAAACCCAATATAACACTTACAGGATTTTTAGAAGCAGCTGCCAGCATCTCCCCTGCAAGACTAAGAATAAAGTATATTTGTTAATGGAAATTCTCTACTTTTCTTCTCCCATTCCCTCCAACATGCACAATTCTGAGAAGAAAAGTCAAAGTCTGCAGTTTTATGCACCAGTTAAAAAACTCTATCACATAACTGTTCTCATTATTCTGTGCTAAACAGCAAGTCATTACGCTGTGCTATATTTGAGTGAACAGTCAGATGGGGGTGGAAGCTGGAGGATTATACTTGGCCTTCTGTTTGAAGTTGACAAGTTCAGCAACATTGTTCAACTGTTTCAGAATATTTTAGTTCCCTAAGGAAGAATGTATTTCCTGTCATAAATAAATCCATAAACTAAATGCTTAATGGTATTTCAGCTTCCTTTCATATGAGACACAAAGTATTTTGGAAAAAAAAATGCCATTACTACGGAAGAACTTGCAACAGCCTCTTCTGTTCAAATATCTTCCTTAAATTTAGACTAGGGTAAAAGTCATTCAGTCTAAATAATAATGTTCAGAGACTTCATATTGAATAACTTGAACTTTTTTTTTAAATAAAGCAATGTCCATATTTTGGTATATCTCATATTTGGGTTTTGCTTTTGCTTTAATATTTTGAAAAGAGGAGAGGAGAGACAAAATGCATTAGTTTTGAATGGAGAAGAAGGAAAAAGCAGGCACAAATAATCTAAGAATGTTCAGTTAATTAAAGGGCTCTTTGGCTTCTTCCTAGCATGTGACCTATTTGATTGGGTCAATAAAAAGAGAGGGGAAAGTGATATAAACAAAAGTGGATTAGGCTGTACTGGGATTTCTCCCATCTGGCAGAACTTGGAGGGGCCCAAGTGATAATTATCCTGAAGGAAGATCTGATTTTTGTCTGGGCTTGAAGCTTTGTTACAGGAGAAAGAATCAATCCCGAGGAGGAAGATGGGAAGTGATGTATTTCTGAGGTCCCATTTTTCCTTCCTGCAAAATCTCCACACCAGGAGACACAAGACCCTGGTTAATTTCTTACTGGGATATAGTTTCCCCAGAGTGAGCAAGATAATTTTTGACATTTAGCTAAATATTCTAATACTGGTTAAAGACTTCACCATTATCTTAAAATCTGAAATTACAAAACCTGATTAAAACAAAGCTTATCAAAAGTCATAGAATCACAGAACAGCCTAGGTTGGAAGGGACCTTGAAAGATCAGCTGGTCCAACTTTTTGTAGGAGAGGAAGCCTAGATGAGATGATCTAGCAGCCTGTCCAGTTGCATCTTGAAAACCTCCAGCAATGTGGACCCCACCACATCCCTGGGGGGGCGGGTTGTTCCAGGACTGATTGTTCTCACTGTAAAGAATTTCTTTCTTATGTAAAGATGAAATGTCTCCCAGTGCAACTTGTACCTGTTGCCCCTTGTCCTCTCTGTTGGCTCCTTGTGAAGAAAGAGCCTCTGTCCTCTTTGTAGCTGCCCTTTAAGTACTGGAATACTGTGATGAGGTACCCCTGACCCTTCTTTTCTCCAGAGAGAAAAGACCTAACTCCTTCAGCCTTTCCTCACAAGCCAGGTACTCCAGCCCTTTGATCATCTTCATGGCCCTCCAGTTTGTCTGCATCTTTCTTGAATTGTGGGGGTCAGCACAGGACACAGTACTCCAGGTACAGCCTGACAAGTCCTCAGTAGAGTGGGATGATCACATCTCTATCTCTGCTAGTGACACCCCTGCAGATGCAGCCCAGGATCTGATTTGCCTTTGTTGCTGCAGAGGCGCACTGCTGACCCCTGTGCAGCTTGCTGTCCACCAGGACCCCCAGGTCCCTTTCAGTGAGGCTGCTCTCCAGCCACAAAGATGCTAGCCTGTATCAGTCTCTTTGGTTATCCTGTCCCAGGTAATGTGATGGTATATTTATATTGTTAAAATTCGATGTTCATCTGGGAGACATAACATGTTCTTTACAAAAGAGTAAATTTTCAGTTTTCTGTGGAAGTAGTGACACCTCTTACGTTAATTTTAATGGAAAGTGAGGAATTAAATTCCTATGTGCCTTTTTAAAGATGTATCTTTTCTGTCATCTTTCTGTAGAATACCTGTCTTTTCGTGACAGCTTACTTTGTAGTAGGTCTATTTATGCTACATGTTGAAAATGGATGAAAAAAGAATAATAAAAACTTTGCCAGAAGAAAAAGAATTCTAAAAATCGGGAAATTTTTAAACCACCATTCAGTTCTAAAGTTCTTTGGGAAAGGAACTAACTGCTGTTGTTACCTCTTTACTACTGTTATTTCTGCAGGGTCGACCATTAGGAATCACTCTATAGCCACAAACAACACTTTGCAGAATTAGAGTTATCATTTGTCAGTGTGATTTACTTAAAAGAAGCAGACTATTACTAAACTGTACCTGAAAGAAGCCTTCTGTGATTTTTGACTAATCTATGACAGTGACAATGACAAATACATAATATGAAATGGCACAAATATTTCCCTGTTATTCCAATAAGGGTTTCTGTATTTTTCTGAAAAAAATGCCATATTCTGAAGATGCCCTAATTGCCAGAAAATAATTGAGCTTTGTGGTCTGAAAATCAGGCGTCTGTGGGGCATCTCAGGTAGGACAATTAAAATCACTACTCACCTCAATCTTTAAAGTAGGTAGTCTATTCAAAAAGTTGGTTTTATGGTCTCTGGTTATAGGCATTTGATCTTTTATTTATTTGTGATTTCTGTTTGCATCTTGTGTTCATCTTTCTATCTTTTCCAGTTTACAGAGCTGGATGTATAAGTCATCTTCAGTAACTGGTTATTGCACTTTCTTTCCAATATTATGAAAAGGTCATCATCTCACAACACAGTAGTTGCTTGAACTTAGAAAAAGGCTTCATTATTCAGATGTCTTTTTGACCAAAACTCCTATTCATTTAATCAAAAATAGCCCAGGGTTTATAGATAATGGAAACATTTCAAACTTGGTTAGCTCTAACTACTTTTGTGCATCTAAGTGGTTTGGGAGCTGAGCTCAAGTCCTTTGACTTGAGTAGAAAATCTTTTGTATTTAGCTACCTTTGTTCAGCTTTTGATTTTCTGAGGAATCTGTCATTTCTGACTATCAGTTTATAGAGACTGGAAGGAATATATATAGGAAGACCGAACAGTTTCTCCTCTATTACAAGTCTCTCCTTCTTCAAGAATTTGCTCTAAGTGGTACAACTGTACCATTCTGTAAAACAAAAAGTGTGTGAAAAGTCTCTGAGGCATTAAAATCAACACGAGCCATAGTTGCTCAGCAGCTCTCTGGATTTCTCTTTTTATTTTTACTTTCATGGAATGGATTTTCTAAAGAATGGAGGGCTGTGAAGGTCTAATCTGATCTGTGGAGCTATTGCTTATAGGACACTTAGCTTGCTGAAGTATTAAGTTGGTTTTAAAAAAATAAATTATATTTAAGTAGCAGCTGTTTCTTCAACTGTTAATGCATAGAAGGAATCTGTATTACTTAAGAACTGGATCTACCTTAGTTGTGTTGAATTCCAAAATGGAGGACTTGCACCTACTGAATTACTGCAGATCTTCAAATTTTTATACATTTATCTGATGCTCATGAGCCCTAGATTGGTCTATTTTTGATGCTCTAGAAAACTCTATCTGTCTGGACTTACTGAAATGAATACTAATAGCTATTCACCTTAGAAAATTAGTTAATAGCCAAGTTCACGTCCCACACACAATTTTATTTAGGTTCAAGCAGTAATAACGAAAACTCTGAATCACCAGAACAAACTGAAATTATTCCCTAAATATTTATGAATATTCCATATATATATGTGTATGTGTATGTGTGTATATACACACATATATTTTTGTTAAAGGCCAGATTCAGCAAACCCACTTGTGACTGATCTGCATACGAGTGGTTTGTAGCTTTACAGACTACTGTTATGCCTAAAGATAAAAATGATCATTGAACGTGTAATTTTGCTCTTTTTCAGTAGTTCAGGTGCTTCATGATTAAAAGATCATTATAAAAAAAAGTTAAGTTCAAAATATGTTAATGGAGCTACTTTTTGGAAAGAAGAACCAATAACATAAGTGTTGAAGAGAATGCGAGTTTAGGTAGTGATTTTATTTTTTAACCTAGATTTTGTGATAATCACAATTTCAACTTTAAAGCCTGTAGAAGCCTAAGAAACCCATATAGTTTCTGTAAATATATTAATGGATATTTTCTAAGGAGGTCACTTTAAATTCTTAGCTCACATGCACCAAGACAACAGGAGGATGTCTCCCAGATTAATGACTGAGTCTTTTCCTTTTCCTATATACTCTCAAACACTGATTAATTCAATTTTAACATGGACAAGGAATTGTAAGCCCTGAAATTTTGTAGGGGGATGAAGACAGTTCCATTATTTCTAACTCCAAAATATCAGTCCATTTCACTGGGCTATCTGTGAATAGGAACTTTCTCAAAGGTGTAAGTTAGAAGATGATGTGGAGTTCAAACTTAGGGTTTTTTTATTTCTGTATATGTTTACCACGAAGCCTCACATCTCTTAGAAAGCCATTTAATATTGAAATTTACAGACTCCCTTTTCTAAACTTTCAGGGAGGGCAAAGGATGATTACAGTCTGTTCAGCACTGTCTGAAACCTTTCCTCTACAGTAATTAGAATAAAGTTTTCATAGGCTTCAGTGAGTCCTTCATTTAACCCTATTTGTCTCCAGGGTACCAGCCCTTGCATACTGGGCTCTATCTTCAAAAGTTATGTCTACTTTCAGGGCCACAGTACTGGACTAGATGGTCATTTGGTCTGATACAGTACAGTTCTTACATTCTTATCTAATTTATTGCCTGTTCCTAGTCAGAGACCTCTGCAGCTAAATGTCAACTACTTTGTCTGAAGAAACAGCACATTTAATATCTAGGATAACTCAGATAACAAAAACAACAAAAGAGAGTGCAAAAATTCTGTCTGCTATGACTGAGGTCATGGTATCTATTTCAGTCTGGTTACCCTACAACATTTTATGGTGGCTTATACACTGCCATTTCCTCCCCAATGGACTCGTAGGGAGCTTGTGAAATTGCTAATTATAAACATATTGAGGAGACTATAACATCCTCCTCTTATTCTCAGAGCTTGCATTATTTATGAGCATTTGCCAAAGAATTTTTAACCTTTTTGTTTTTCATGAGCTCTTCCTTGATTTTTACCATTAGTTGCATTTTGTGTATTGGTTGCCTAAATTATGTTACATTTTTGCTGCCTGGACAGAGGAAAAACTTCTGGTGCATGAGAATGAATGGCAAATAGCTAAATAATAAAGCCCACTCTTGTTCACACACTAAGGCTATTGTTTACAGCAGATGTGGTTAATTTCGCAAAGATCTGTTCCCCAGTGAACACAGGGAGTAAGTTTTTTGGTCTGATTGTTCATGACTAGAAAGAAATGAACAGTCATTCAGAATCAAAATGACTGTTTGCAAACATCTTTTGCAGAACAAAAAGGTTATTCTCATAGAGCTGTCTCTCTGGTTATGCCTACACATACGTATGGAGCCACACTCTACAAATTGCAAACTATAAGATAGCGCAGTTTCCAACCTAGTTTTCAGTGAGGCTAACCGTGGCATCCTCAATAGTGGTAGCATAGTTCTCCACTTACCTTGACCTAGAAGTGTGAATCAGGTGTATCACCCTTTCTCTGTTTTTGAGAGCTCTCTAGAACCATCTGAGATTTCTTTTTTTCTTTGTTTTTGGTGAAATGTTTTGTGCATATGAAAACACAGATCCTTTTAAACCAAGACTACTTATGGAATGCATTAGTTTGTATGATCTTTTAATAGAACAAAAAGTTCTGTCTTTTAGGATGGCATTTCTGGAAGATAATAAAGCATTAAGAGCAGCCAGTGGTTAAGTGGAGTGTAGAAAACCAAGTTTAGTCTCCATGGCTTACGTTAGGCAAAGATGAACGTCCCACACTCAAGGTGAGTGAGCACCGTTAAGCCCAAAATAGCATAATGGCTGTTCTTGAGCCTGTCATGGTTTTCTCATTTCATATTTTGAAGGAACTTCAGTTTTGTTTCACAGAAAAGATGTTTTAAAACTTCAATTTAGTCAAAATTGAATGTTTTTCTTGCTAACCCTAACAACAATCATCATTGTTGCACAGCCCACATAACGGTAGTATTAGAAAGAAATCTAAGCTCTAAACAATGTTTTGCAAAAAGAATCAGAAGGTTTTTTTCAAGAAAGTACAAAGTGAGAAGTAAATGCATGTTTTAGAACCTTGTCTATGTTTAGTGGACATCCAAACCACCCCAAATTACTTTATAACACCTCTGTTTGGAGCTCTGACCAAATTGCAACAGACGACTACTTTTACTTTGGTCTTCTGAAGACAGGAAAGTTATATGGAACCCTGACAACTTCCTAAAACTTCTTCTCTATACCCTCCCCTCCTCCTCCCCAAAAAAGAAAGAGGAAAAAAGCCAGTAGGAAAAACTTGGTAGAGGCAATTGTACACCTCTGAACAGCAAACCTGTGTGCATAAGAAACAAACAGCAGGTTTACAGGCTGTAGAAGGCACTGAAATCTGTGGAAATTTATGTGATACCAGTTTTTCTGCTGCTTCCTTTCCAAGAACATAAACGGAGAGCAAATCTTTAATTGGACTTGTGGTTTCCTCAGCAGGATGTGGGGGTTATGCAGACATGAATATAGTTTATTTCGGCATCTAGATAAAACATTGATTTTAATTCATTCTGTTTGCAAACATTTCAAAGTCCATCTCCTTACGTGTCTTGCACAGTAATGACAATGTTATGAATAATGTTCTGACATCCTGATGCATCTACTTCCTGAGCATATTGCCAGTTTAGTTGGACAAGGATCCAAAATGAGAATGTGACTTGTGTCCTCTCATTACTGTGGGATAACAGAAGACAATACCTTCATAGCCCAATGTTGTTACAGGAATTATAGTCTCCAGACTAAGCAGAACTGGCTCTGTACCAATGAAAAATACTTAAGAATCCATTGTATGCAAATATTCTAATGATTTAGTTTGTTGAAATAAAGTTAAGGATATGTAGAGGGGAGCAGTGACTCTTGCTGCTGAATCAGAGGACAGTTTTATCATCACCTTGTTCTTGCAGCCAGGATGGTAGACCACGAAAAAAGGAGCTGCAGCAAAGTAAGCTGTCATTAATTAGTGCCTGAGGGTTACAACAAACCCTTTCTTCAGTTCAACAAATGCTTGAGGAACCCACCCACTGCATAGCTTTGAAAAATCTAGCAAAGAAGGAAGACCAGAAATACGCTGGCAATTAAGGGAGAGGCAACTATTGGAGTTAACCTGTTCCAGGTTTACACCACTTAGTTCGAGCAGCCATAACAGTCTAGTGAGGGCATCACAGGACATGGGGCTCAGCAGAAGGTGATACATCTTTCACCTCAGAAGACCCAGAGTCACAACTAATTGGAAGTAAGGAAAGCTGGAAAGGTGTCACTCTGCAATTGTCATGTTCTGATAATTTTTCATGGGTGTTGACATCTGCCATGGTTTTGAGTCAGGACAGCAGTTCATGGCCCCTTGCGCTGACCCAACAGGAGTCCTGTGCTACAGTGGCTATATTGGGTCAGGTCTCAACAACCTTATCTTAACATAGCTTGAAGTCTGTATGCCTCACTGAAACTTAGAGTGCAGGTAATAGCTTTAAAGATATTTCAAATAGAAAAATTTCAAATACAAAAATAGCCTTTCTTGCTTTAGTAAAAATTAGAGGTACAAAGAACTCGGCAAGGGTGAGTCCCACGGCGCAGCGCTATATCAGGGCAGGCAAAGCGGTTCCTCGTACCCGAGAAGCGAGAAGCCCGGGGGTGAGCAGAGGGACCCCTCAGGAGCCGGCAGCTCTCGTGAGCGAGGCTGACGTGCAGCTGACTCGGTGTGGGGCGTTGCCAGAAGCAACGGCGGGAGATTTAAACAGCCCCTAGGGAGCGCGAGCGACCAGGAGCGTGGTGACCAGGATGTAGCGCGGCAGTTTGCACAGGAGGGATGCCACAGCCCACTTGTAGGTCTACAGCTCAGGCAAGTGTTTTGGCCTTGGGCGAAATGGTGGGCACTCACCTCAGAGCTAAAACAACTGTTTGTTCAGCGAAAGCTCCTGAGATGTCAGACTCATCCACCCAGACGGGTCTGGTAAGAAAGGGCACACCAGTACAGGCAGTGGGTTGCGGCAAATGCCCAAACACCCCTCCTGATGAAAAGGTAAGTACCTGCACGAGGTGTGCACAGGCTGATGACCTGTTACGTCAGGTGGCTGAACTGCAGGAAACAGTTAAGAGGCTGCACAGTATTAGAGGAGCTGAGGCAGAGATAGACAGGTGGCTTCAGAATCATGTTCCTGTGGCAGACACCACCGAAAATGAGGCACCGTGGACCCCGGTGACTCACAGGAGCAGGATTCCACATCAGCCTGCGCCCTCCACCATCACAATTAGAAACAGATATGAAGCCTTAATGACTGAGGATACCCATGAGCAAGTTCTGCAAAGTCCCCCGCAAGGGGAAACTGTACCAGCAACATACAGTGGACATCGTAAAAAGAAACGACAAGTGCTCGTGGTGGGTGACTCTCTGTTGAAGGGTACTGAGGCACCCATCTACTGACCTGACAGGGAGTCACGAGAGGTATGCTGCCTCCCAGGAGCCAAGGTCCAAGACGTTGCTGCGAGGGTGCCACAACTCATCAGGAAAACAGACTACTATCCGCTATTACAATTTCATGTAGGCATGAACGACACTGAGAGCTGTAACCTGGGTAAAATCAAGGAAGACTTTCAAGCCCTTGGGGGAGCAAGTGAAAAACATTGGTGCCCAAGTGATCGTCTCTTCCATTTTGCCAGTTTGAGGGAAGGGAACAGCCAGAAACAGGCACATAATGTATATCAACTCCTGGCTACGTGGCTGGTGCCACCGTGAGGGGTTTGGCTTTTACGACAATGGGGTGTTCTTCAATGACGACAACATGCTAAGGAGGGATGGAATCCATCTGTCTAGAAGGGGTAAGGGAACCTTCAGCAGTAGGCTGGCTAATTTGGTGAGGCGGGCTTTAAACTAAAGGACTTGGAGGGTGGGACCCGTGGAGAAAACGCTCACACCAGCACATCCAATGGGGGAGTAAGTCAGGCGAAGCAGTGTGGTGATAAAGGTTCCTTAGCTGTCTCCCAAGAGGTGAAACAAAAGAGTAAACACCTCAAGTGTATGTACACAAATGCACGCAGTCTGGGTAACAAACAGGAGGAACTGGAGCTCCGTGCCCACTCAGAAGGGTACGACATCATAGGAGTAACTGAAACATGGTGGGACAACTCAAACTACTGGGGGATCGCAATGGACGGTTACAAGCTCTTTCGTAAAGACAGGCAAGGTAGAAGAGGTGGAGGAGTTGCACTCTACATCCAGGAACACCTTGAATGTATCTAAGTCAACTCTGGTGATTGCGACTGCTCTATCGAATGCCTCTGGGTTAAAGTCAAACGGGTCATCTCCAAGCAGGACCTCACAGTGGGCATCTGCTATCCACTTCCTAACCATGGTGACGAAGCCGACGAAGTGATATTTGGGGCACTAAAGCAAGCTTCTGGCCAACAGAACCTGGTCCTGACGGGTGACTTCAACTACCCAGACATCTGCTGGAAGAACAACACGGCAGCTTGCATGTCATCTACCAAGTTCCTGGAATGTATAGAGGACTGTTTCCTGATACAAATGTTAGATTTGCCAATGCTGCTGGACTTGCTATTCACAAACCGAGAAAGCCTGCTTTGTAGTATCTCGGTTAGTGATAGCCTTGGCTGCAGTGACCACAATATTGTGGAGTTCGGGATCCTGCTGAGTGTGCTGAAGGTCAGCACTAAGACAAGGATTCTGGATTTTAGAAGAGCAAACTTCAGTGCGCTCAGGGCTTAACTGGGAGGGATTCGATGGGAGGCTTCCATGGAATACAAAGGAGCTAGTGAGAGATGGGAATTCCTCAAGAACTCTCTTTTGGAAGCACAAAGCCAATTTATCCCCTACAAAGGAAAAGGAAGTAAGCGGAGCAAGAGGCACTCATGGCTCAACCATGACCTCCTGGGTCTACTCAAATCCAAAAGCGAAGCACACCAGAAATGGAGAAGTGGAGGATTATCCACCGAGAACTACAAGGGCATAGCCAGAGAGTGCAGAGACGCAGTCAGGAAAACAAAAGCCCAATTTGAATTGGAACTGGCTGTAGACATAAAAAATAAAAAGAAAGGGTTCTTCAGACATGTCAACCACAAGCAGAAAAAGAAGGAAAACATAGGCCCACTGTTAAACGGAAAAGGAGAATCAGTCACCAATGATGCAGAAAAGGCAGAGGTCCTCAACACCTTCCTCACCTCTGTCTTTACCAGCACTGTCGGGTCCCAGGCTTTGGGAACAAAACTGCCGATTGATCCAAACACTGACCCACCATCAGTGAAGGAAGAGTTAGTATATGAATTACTACAGGATCTTGACTCCCCACTAATCAATGGGCCCTGACACCATCCACCTGAGGGTGTTGAGAGAGCTTGCTTACATCATCGCAAGGCCGCTCTGCATAATCTTTGAGAAGTCCTGGAGAAGGGGGGATGTCCCAGGGGACTGGAGGAAGGCAAATGTTACCCCTATCTACAAGAAAGGCTTGAGGGAGGATCTGGGTAACTATAGGCCCATCAGCCTTACTTCAATCCCTGGGAAAGTTATGGAACGAATCCTCCTGGGGGCCATCACAAGTCAAATGAAGCACGTGATTGGGAAAAGCCAACATGGTTTCACTAAAGGTGGATTGTTCTTGACAAACCTGGTGGCCTTCTATGACAAAGTGATATATCCCTGGTTGACATGGGGCGGGCGGTGAACATTGCCTACCTGGACTTCTCCAAGACCTTTGGTACAGTCCCCCACAGCCTCCTCCTGGAGAAATTGATGTGTTATGGCCTAGACAAGTGGTCTGTGCAGTGGGTGGGGAACTGGCTGACAGGCCGCACCCAAAGGGTGGTGGTAAGTAGCTCTGTCTCAAACTGGCAACCTGTCACTAGTGGCGTCCCCCAGGGATCGATATTGGGCCCAATGTTATTCAACATCTTTATAAGTGATCTGGACAACGGCATCAAGTGTAGCCTGATGAAGTTTGCTGATGACACCAAGTTGAGTGGGGAAGTAGACACTCCAGAAGGGAGAGCTGCTCTGCAGGGAGATCTGGATAGGCTGGAAGAGTGGGCCAGCAAGAACCTTATGAAGTTCAACAAGAACAAATGTAAGGTCATGCAGCTGGGAAAACATAACCCAGGAGTGCAGTACAGACTGGGATCCACCTGGCTGGAGAGCAGCTCTGTGGAAAGGGACCTGGGGGTCCTGGTGGACAGGAAGCTCAACATGAGCAAACAGTGTGCTGCTGCGGCCAAGAAGGCCAACAGGATGCTGGTTGCATCAAAAAGGGCATCACCGGCAGAGATAAAGAAATCATTATCTCGCTCTACTCAGCGCTTGTCAGGCCACACCTGGAGCACTGTGTACAGTTCTGGTCCCCGCTCTACAAAAAGGATGTGGACAGGCTGGAAGGGGTCCAGAGAAGGGCCACCAAGATGATCCAAGGACTGGGAAGCCTGCCGTATGAGGGTAGGCTGGGAGAGCTGGGTTTGTTCAGCCTTGAGAAAAGAGAGGCTCAGAGGGGATCTCATCACCATGTACCAGTACTTAAGGGGTAGCTAGAAAGAAGATGGAGACTCCCTTTTTACAAGGAGTCACATGGAGAGGACAAGGGGGAATGGAGACTGGTTGCTCTTGGGGCGATTCTGATTGGACACAAGAAGAAAATTTTTCACATTGAGGACAGTCAACCATTGAAATAAATCTCCCCAGGGACGTGGTTGACTCGGCCACGTTGGACACCTTCAAGATTCGTCTGGACAGGGTGCTGGGCCATCCTGTCTAGACTGTGCTTTTCCCAGAAAGGTTGGACTAGATGATCCCTGAGGTCCCTTCCAACCTGGGATTCTGGGATTCTGGGATTCTGGGATTCTGGGATTCTGGGATTCTGTGATATGATTGGCTATCATTTGTGCTGTAAATACTTTAAAAATGCAAATAAAAAATATGGTAACTAATACTGGACATGTTTACAATTCAATTTCTTCTAAATTCTCTCCATGTCTCATACATGCAAAGTGCCAAGTACTGTCTCTTCCCAGTTATTTCAGCAGCAGTTAAAAACCTGTGATTCTGTGATTCTGTGTTTCTGTGAATTTGTGTTTGCTTGGCAACATCTCCTCATGAAAGCGTACTTCCTTGTTAACAGGTTCTTCACACATAGGCGTAATTTTTAAAAAAATCTGTATCCTTTTGAGGTACAATGTTCTATCATTTAGACATATTAAAGAAATGTATGTTTTACAGGATTTGCTTCCCGTTGCTGAAATTTGCATATTAGGTTCAGTTATATGAATTTGGATTGTTGCTGATGTGAAGAAAGCCCCTGTTTATTTCTATAGAAAAGAATTAATTTACTTCAGAGAAGAGGAAAGGAGTTTTCATTACTCTTCCCACATTTCTACAGTTGGGAATGGTGTCTGCGGAACATGTAGCCTGAACTTTATTAATCTTTCCCATGGGGATTATTAGAAGTGCATTAGGATGCTCTGAATTTGCTTACAAACCAAGATCAATTTCTAAGTAAGACTAAATGAATAAAAATTGTGGTGAGTTATCAAACACAGTCCACCGTAGTAGCTGCTTCATAATGAGCTTTTATACACACTATAATGCAGTCTATTGTTGCAAGTATCTTTCGTATGCACACTGCCTACCTTTTATGAAGTAATTGGAATTTAACGTCGTACAGCTTTGAAATGTATGAAGCCAAACCCTTAATGTGGGAAGCTTCTGGGATTAAATAGTTTTGCAATAAGAAATCTTAAATGTGTTTTGACTAATTTCATTCAAGGTTCACCTGCAGCATTTTTATATAAGTGAATCTCTTAATTTTATGGGCCTTACCACTTTAATTAAATATGTCATTGTTTTCCTTTTACATTTCAGTCCTGAAGATTTCTAATACAGCCACAACATTTTTACTTAGTAATTAATTTATTGTTATAAAGTGTCAGTTGCTAATTAGAATTTTAAAAGTAAGTTTTTTAATGCATAGTTACAGATTTGGCTGGCTAATATTAGGTAATTAGTTTTGCTCACTTGCCCCTGTCTCTGATGATCCAGTAGGTGTGCCTGCTCACCAAGTAGACCAGTGCAATAGAAAAGGATCAGTGGATTTGTGGAGTTTGTGCTGAGGCCCTTAAAATATACCCAGTGCATTTTGAGGTTTTCACTTGGGCTGATTTTGTTCCTTGGACTGAATGCCTCCACTGTGTGTGATCTGAAAGACCAAATGTTGATTTGGACCCTGATATGCCCATAAGAGTCTGTCTTGGCTTTGGTGTACATCTTGAGCACAACTACTGCTTTAATTTCCTCTGAAAGAGGTCTAGTTCATGCAGACCAAAACCACTTTGTAAAGTGAAGTAATATAGAGTAAGTAGGAACAACTGGGGCATGTGCTTCAAAACTGCAGTTTCTTTAAACGAAAACCACTGTAGGATGTAACCTCATTTTACTTTGGAGGCTGCTTCCTTTTAGTGAGATGATCCTTTCTTTCATCCTCATGGATGCTGCATGTACAACTGCCAAAGTATTTCCTGTGAAAGGGATAGTTAACTGTAAAGCTTAACTGTGATCATCTGTGATGAGGAACAAACCAATGCCAAAATAACATGACTAGTTCAATGTATGATTGTAGCGTATTAACAGAACTGACATTCCAGAAGAATGACTGTCCAAAAAGATCATAATATTTTTTCTCCCTGTCAAGATTTGCTATGCATGGTGTACTCAATACTGCAAAGTATGCTGTTAGACATAGATCATTGTGTTATTATTAAAAAAGAAGTTAAAAATCTGAGTTTATATTGTAAGTAAAATTGGTTCAACATAGTTGCTGTACTGTCCATTTTCATCTCTAGTAACTAGATTAATCTTATACCCTCATTTGATCAGATGTTTTCTGCCAAAACAGATGTTTGATTCCATGATACTGAAGGTGTTTTCCAGAAATGCAGGTTTCAAGAACTGTAATGACTGCTTGCTTGACGACCAGTGGAGACCACATGGTTTCTAGGATTTCACACCTTTGATCATCCCCAGTTCATTGTCAGATCTGGAACCTACAAATCCCCTGTTCATATGCAGAAGTTTTAGGCCTCAAGTCTCCCTTCTGTGCTCCCAGGTTCTTAGACCCAGCTTAGATGCTCCCTAGTGTCTCTGGAGCTACCTCTTTTGCCCAGTGAGGACTTGAGAAGGTACTGGTCTTGTTCTGCTGAAGCTTCTGAGTCTAGGATCCTGGTCTCATCTGCTTTCCAAAATACTTAAATCATTATTTCCTAATCAATATTTTCCAACCTGGACTGTGCTAAAAGTGACACATTTACTTCCTCAAAAGGAATGTGTTCCTCTTCTTATTCTCACACCTGCTATTACCATAGAAATAGATGTTCCAATATTGGACACCAGCTTTGTATCTCAGTGACTGTTTTCAATTACTTTTGAGTGTTGCTTGTACTAGGTACAGAGTACTAACTTCGTTTTACATAGATTTGTTCAGGGAGATAAAGCAGATTCTCAAACTTCTTTCAGATTTCAAAATCCTAAACCCTAGTTCAGCCCAAGTTTTTACATGGACAAAGTTTAAGTGAAATTCTAAAGAGAATGTGGACCGAGTAAGACTCAATTTAAAACTGAAGTTCAAAATTCTGTTTCTTTAAGTGGTTTCAAAATTTAAAAAACCATTTCTTGTACCCCATCGTTATTAAGAATGACATGAAGACAGACTTTTCTTCAGTCATTGAAAACCCTCAAATATATCACTACTTTCTAACTAGTTTTCCTTAAAAGCAGTATGATGTTAGAGTTAAAAAAGGCATACATGTATTAGCACATCCTGTCCATCTTCCTGTCAACATCCTTACAATGTATTTTTGAGTGTTTTACTAGCGCCTTAAAGAAGAGACCTGTATGATGTAGTTTAGCATGCTTACCTCAGGAGTCTGTTGCTGCCATTAATATAGTCTGTTTAGGCCTAGGGGAGCTAGGTATTCATCTATGTCTTAATTTCCATTTTATTATTTCTAGTTGTGTCCCCATCTGCCATCTCCCTCTTTGATATTAACACCTTGTAGATAGTTGTACATGATTATCATTTTGGCTAAGTATTGAGTAATACTTAGCCAAGCTGTGAATATTTACAGGTTTTTTAGTTTTCCCCCTTAAACAAATCCTTTCAAGGATATGAACAGATTGTTGATCTTTTCAGAAATTGCTTCTGTTGACAGTACCTAGGTTTTAACTTAATATACTTGGTGCAGTTGAACTAGAATTCTAGAGGAAGGAAGTTCATTGACGCATATCAGGTTTTTTTATGTGACCAGATTGCATGCTAACTCGAGTTCATTTTCGTCTTCACTCAGGAGACCTTACACAGAATTTTCCAATTTTGTCTCTTGAATTGTGCATGTTTAGTTCAGAGTATATTTCTAGATCCATTCAGTATGTGTGAGCGGTTAATGTCAAATATGTGTTGTTTACTGCAGATCATTAATGAACACAGTAAATAAAATTCAGCATTATTTTTATTTACTAGGCACAAGTTCAAGAGAGATAAGGTTCAGGTGTATTTCTTGTCCTTTATTTCATTGATCCATTTAATTTCAACTCAAATACAAAAGAAAAATTATTAAATTGAGATTATTTAATCTTCACAAAACCACAGCCAGAGTCTCTGAAATTTCTTATGATTTCTTTCCCTCCAACTGTTTTCCTTTAATTCATTAAGGCTAAAAGATAGACTTCGAAGCAATAATGTCATTAATAATTTTATCTTTTTTTCTCCTGTAGATAATCATAGCTATATTTAGCTTTCCAGTACCATTTCTGTTTTATTGATTTTAAAAAAAAACTATTATTTTATTAGTAAAGGTTGGTAGCTAATTTGTTTGCTTGTCTTGGCTCCATGCTCTCTGCAGATGATGTACTAAATAAATACTATTTTACAAAAAAGTCTATATTTATGTCAGAATTTCTAATGTTCACTTTAACAAACTCATCAATGTAAAGGTCACTTTTCACTCATCCTTTCCTCTGTTTTCTTACTGTGGGGATAACATTTTATTTCAGATGATTTGAATGGTTTCTGGTTCTTTCTGCTTTTCTCACATCAACTCGATTATATATCATCTGATAAAAGTTAAATTAATTTTTAAAGACAAATATGTTTTATATTTGGTTAGCAGTTTAAGGGAGAAGGGTTGCTTGCTCTTTTTCTTTGTGGTAGAAGAATTTGCGTATTTTACTTCTGTTTTTCAATTACCCCAGTATGACATGTATGTAGGGTATGAAAAATATAATACACCAGAGAATAAATGGACTCTTTCCATAAAAATATATATTGCATGCATTTGGAAGGAAAGGAGTAAAGAACAGGAATAAAAGGTAGAGGAGTTGTCAGCTACAAAGGATGAACCAAGAGAGGTGGCTTTGGGTGAAGTTGACTGGAAAGGTTCCAAATAAAGCACCATCGGACAAGAGCAACAGCAGGAAAGAAGAAAGTAATGATAATGCTGGATAAGCAATATCCAGGGCTAAGCATCTGTGTCCTTCAGCTGCCAAATTCACCCAATTAGCAGCATTAAAGGTTGGCTGGGGAGCAGTGACAAACAATGAAGCTATAGATATGCCATGCTATCATCTACCACTGCATCCAAAACTAAATTAGAGTTTAATTTGTCTAGTGATTTTCAAAAGAACACGCAAGGATAATTGAGGCTTAAAGTCTCTTTTTTTTTTTTGGTCTTACACACAAAAGCACAAATATGCTTTTATTTGTGTATGTTTGTGGATTATAGAAAAATAAATTAGTTGATAAAAGCTTGTGAAGATGGGCAGAGGTTGTCTTGACTAAGCATATTAACAAGTTTGAATTTTTGCATTTGCAAAATGCATAATATATATATGTAAAGGGAATTATTGTAATATATGTATTATAATTGCAATTTTTTACAGAATGCAGAAGCTGTATGTCTTCCTGTGCTTCGTTCTTTATCAGTGTGTCTCTGGGGGGGGGGGGATGAATGTGAGACACAGAGGGAGAGATCACTGGATGAAGTGAAGAAGGGTTGGTAGGCTGAACATTGAAGTCTTTCCTTCCCATAAGTGATTCCCCTTCATCTGAGAGCAATTTGTCTCCATCTGTTTGGATTTTGTCATATTCTTGACGTCATCAGGTCTTCGATTTCTAATTGATTTGAAAATAAGGTCATGAAAACACTGGAACATTCAAATTTATCCTAAATATTTGTCTTAAAAATTGCAATGCAGTTAACAATTTTATCTGAAGCATTTGAAACAAACAATAAAATAGTATCTCATGCAGTAGTCATCAGACATAGCTTGTAGATTTGCAGCTTAAATCTAGGAATAGAATGCTACATTTTACATGAGTTACAGAGTGATTTTTCATTGATTTCATTAACAATTTTATTTACAAATTTCTTTTTTAACTGAGATTTTCAGTGAAGGTGACAGCTGTACAGAATACCCTCTGAGTTCTGATATTTGTTTTGTGGTATCAGGAAAGTTTCATTGACTTGCTGAAGTGTTGACTATACATGAATCATCAGAGTCTGTGAATGCTTTGCTAAAATCCTCAGTTTAGTGCAAACTAGCACACTTTCTCTTCATGCTCATTCCCTTTGTTGTATGAAGTGGTTTTTCTGAACTCAGTGGATTTGCCTGTCTGAAGGACTTCAAAAAAATTATATGCAAATGTGTGTTTTGATTTCACTGAGGAGGAAATTCACTTTCCCTGCATAAATCTGAAGCTCTGTGAGGGTGAAGTGCAAAGGCCAATAAGGAGTGTTAATAAATCCCTTCCCAATTATAGCCGAGGTGAAGTCTTAGACTCTTGTTTGTAGGATCCATACAATCACAGACCCTCTTTTCTCTTTGTATGTAATTGCCATTGCCTGTTAGGCTAATCATTACCTGCCAGCTGAGACGTCTTGCTCCAGGCTTAAGGAGGAGGATAAATTCTAAAAAAATCATTGTTGTTGTCTTGCTCTTATGTTGTCTTGTGTTAAGTCTATAGAAATTGAAGGTCTTAAAAACAAACTGATGAACAAGCAAAGGAACACAGCATTGTTATCATTTTAGAGATGAGTGAGATGTGCAAGGATGGTCTAAGACTGTGAGCTGTTCTGACATTGGAATGCGTATGGTATAAAATATCTATATGCCCTGGCTGTCATGTGGAAACTTTCTGTACTTCACAAGCTAATTTATCATTTAGTTAAGCATGAGAGAGTGGTCATGTTGGACATTTAGTATTCAAATCTCTATGATGATGGCAGTGCCCTAAGTTTCTTCACAAGGAAGTAAACTATTTTTAGCTATCGCAACTTGCAACATTAAGCATTCCTTATGCTCAGCTTGGGATGTTCTTAACCTTTTATCTTTCCATGTGGTCATTCCCTGATTTACTGTATTTCAAAAGAGGGCACATTTTGCCTTTCTTCTGGTATTTGTCTGTATTTAATTGGATATATTGTTTGTTAGATTGAGAGATGCTAAAGGAACCATGACATAGTCTCTCCACTTTTCCAACTTATGTACAGACGTATTTGCAAAACCCAGCCCATTGATTTTTCTGTTGTGTCTATTGTGTCCATATGGAGGAGGGGGATTAATCCATTTTTTAACTTGATTATGTTTGCTTTGGTGCTGATTGGAGGAATCTGGGGCATCCAGTAGAAACTGCACACTTAAAATGTATCTCCTCTTTGTGCAAAAATTATTAAAACAACTTGCAGTGGTAAAGGTTTAGATGACATAGGCAACTATTTAAGTCTCTTTAACAGTGTAGGAGCCTTTGGGAAAAATCTTGATACAGATATATCATTATTGTGCATAGGCTTGCTAAGGTTGCCCCTAATAGTAAAACTGTAAGATTCTTATACCTCAAAGGTTTCTGTAAATTTTAAATCTGTTAAGCAGCAGATCCTTGTTGATTAGTTCCAAGTTCTTACCAACATGAATTTCAACTACGCATAGAAGAACATTACTATGATCAAAAGATGAAGCATGACTTTTCCATTGAAAGGTCACTTCATTTTACAATTTCAAAGACTGCAGGCTAGATTCAAAAACCATGATGTTAAAATATTTGAAGAAATTTCTGCTGTTCTACAAATAGAATGATCTTTTGATGGGATCCTATCCATCAACACCTGTTTCTTTGATCATTTTTGCTCAGAAGCGTAGCTCATTTTATGCAAAGAAGGTGAAAATGTGTCAATTTTTCCTGTCTGAGGGCTGGATTCATCTCACCTATCTTTAGCTGTCTTGCATGAGGTGTCCAGGCTAAACTTACCATTAAATGTCCCTATCTGTTCCACCAAGAGTTAGACACCATCAGGAGTGATTGATCCAGCCCTTTCTAGGTGCCAGTTTTGGAATGTGAAGAATTGCATCCCTTAGGTTATTTACCTTCTTGGTTTAGAAGGAGTCTAGAAATCTAACTTAAATGAGCTGCCTAACTTCTAGGTGGCTGAAATTAGGTGAAAGCTACCTTAAATTACTAAATTAGCAAAAGTATTGAAGACTGTTTTTTAAGGTTAAAGCCCTTATGCCCAACTTTTTTTTTAGCATACAGGTTTTTGTTCCCTTAAATATTTTGAGCATGTGTCATTTATCCTCATGAATGTATCACCCAATACATTCAGTATATGTCATATGATGGCACTGTGAGACAAAGATGTCCTCCTACACTAAGGAGCAAACAGAACTTTCTGATGAATTTTTTTCTCTTTTGGGTGTCAGTGGAGAGAAGGATGGGAAAAATCCTCCACTGCTATGTGGGCTTGCTTGAATGATTAGCTCTTTTTTCAGTGCCTAAATGCACAGATTCACATAGTAATTAAATTCCTGCTGTGGAAATTGCTATTCAAAGAAAACAATAAAAAAATGTTTTTGATTAAATGCTATGTCAGCAATGAAACTCAACATTTTGTTGGTGAGGGAGAAGCAGCTTATGAAGAAGCATTTAACATTAATATCTTAGGGGAAGGTTATAGGACTTATTCTTCCATTCAGCAATGCAGAAATTCTCATTTACATGGTTTATACCCCACCCTCCACAGTAAATCATTTCAAGTCAGATATTTTCTTACAGACAATGCACCTCCTCTTCTAACCTAGACCTTCAGCAGTGCCACAGTGAATTCATGTGACACCTCAGGACGGAATTTGCCCCCCAAAACCTTGCCTCAGTATAAACTTTCCATTGGTGCTAGAACTAATGAGCCCTCAAAACTAGTCTGAGTCTTTGGTTTAGATTTTTACTTCATCTAATTCTACTTCATACTGCTGATGAAGACTCATAGGGGTGTATTTTTTCATCATAGGGTATGAAATACAGAATCATGGAATAAAGGAAGTTGCAAGGAACCTCTGGAGGTCATCTAATCCAACCACTATTCAAAGCAGGGCTAACTTAGATCATAGTCGAAGAACTTAAGGGGAAAGAGAAAAAGAATTTTATCCTTCAAGTGTGGGGCTTCTTTATGTAGAAATGCTTCATAACCCCTTTTTCCACATTCAGTAAAGATGACTGGGTGCCAAGGCCATAGTCCAGGGATGTACATATGTAGTGTACATCACATTGGTTATAAACCAATTGTATTTTTTTACACAAACCACATGATTGCTTTTGCCAATAAGTATTTAAAATGGATTTATTGATCCCAAGGAATTCGATCTTTGTTAGTTTATTATTGTATTTTTCATTGTCCTTGTATAATTTTCTGTGTCTTTTGCTTCAGATGGGTTAAAGTATTCTAAGTCTATGAGTAAGAACTCTAGGAAATTCTCATTACAAAAAAGCTAAGTGTTCATTTCTCCAAATGTTGTTCAAATATGGGGGAAATAGATCCTGTAGATTAGTTCTATAGAACACCTTGTGAAATTCAAAGTGATCTAAATTTTCCTCTGAGCAGGTCTGTTCCTTGGCAACAATTCTGTGGTGAGCTGTACTGTCATATTTCCAGAAAGACACTGTGATATTTATAAATCTATCTAAGAATACAGATAACCCACACACTAAAGCATATGTCAGGCCATAGCTGTCAGTCCTGTCAACTTGCAGTTCTTTGAAGGAGCAGAAGGGCACATTGACTCACCAATGTGTGGCCCAGATTTTAGAGCTCTGAGCTCTCTACAGTCTATTGTGCGTTAGTAGATTTTACAAATAAATGTCCCCATATAAGACATATGTTGAGATTCAGAGATAACACTGTTGTAGAAGCTGCTACAAAATATTAGAGCAAATAATGGCTTACAGAATTTGGCACATTCTGTTTGAAAGGATCTGGCAGTGAGTGTGTCATGGACTAATAGCTACGACGCTCTGCAAGAGGTGATTTTGTCTTTCGTGAGGGGGACTAGAAGGGCAGAAGGAAGAAGGCCCTTACTGTGACACAGAGCATCAGTTGGTATGTTAGGGCAGAAAGTGAACAGTGCTTTATTTGTCTGAGAAATGGTAGTGTACAGGTATCCATGCACATTATTGAAAATTATGTCAAAAGGCCCGATACAGCAGAACACTTCCTATTGTTTTTAAATACTTCAGTGGCTTGGGATATCCATGTGCCTGGAAATATTTCTGTACAGCGACTGCCTTTTATTAGCCTTGAGCTCTGCTACCAGCTCAGCACAAAGTCTTGAGCAGCTGCCAGTCAATCACATTATTAAGGCTTGAAATGTTCCAGGCTGGATGAGCAGGGGATTATTTCTGCCCGTGGTTGCTTTCCAAACTGTGTCACCTACTTTCCAGCCTGCCCTCGCTTCTTCAACACAGGGTCTGTGTAAGGCAGGCAGTTCTGTGAAAATGAATATTGAGCCCTTTTGGGTACAGTTAACCTCTGAGGCAACCTTAAGACTTCCGTTTCTAACATGGAAGTAAGTTTCTCAGAGTGTGAGAACTGTTTATTAAGGTCCTTCACTGTGTGTGCAGTGGGAAGAATGTGTACATCTACCACTCCCATGAAATATTATCGTAGTTCATATTTGAGGAGCAGCTGTGAACAACAAACACCTTTATTCTATAAAAAAGATTTATTTTGGCTCAGGAAATCCCTGAACTAAAAATTACTGGTTGTGGAGAGAAAATTTTGATGATGAGCATGTATTTTTGCCCTGTGCTTATCCAAAGACAGGTTACATATACTTTTGGTTTGAATTGGAAGGTCTGCTTGCATGTTACCACATCAATTACTCTTTACTGGGAGACAGAAAAAAAAGGTATCCACAGACCTCTTTTTCTGATTCTGCCTTTCAATACTGTCCACAAAGAGCCTTTTCTTTTCAAGTCAGAAATCATTCTTCACTGTCATGTGCTTATGCAATTCTTCGTGTTGTTGCCTATCAGGAAAGATATCGCTGATGTCTCTCTTCTGAATTAAACATGGGTTATGCTTTTTAAAATAGATTTGTAAGACCTTAACCAAGATTGCAGATACTTTTACACAGCACCATGTACATAAGAATTTTGAGGAAAAATTAAAAAACCAGTTAATTTTCCTTTCAGGAATCATCACAGTTTGAACCATTGTTTTGTGGTCTAATTAATAAACAAAGTATTTTTAAGTCTTGGAATGCAATGTCTCAGTTTTGACTGAAAGGAAATATGGGTTTTAATGTGTTCTCTTGGTTATCAACATGCAGACATATATTTGTCAAAATCTTATATTTAAGGAACTTTCATAGAATGTTCTTGAGAAGACAAGTACTACTCAGACTGTAAAATGGTGTCTTTACACTTGCATTTTAATGTCAGAGTTTTCTTCCCTTGAAAATCATGTGAGGAAGTAAGGAGAGGGAAAGGAGAATGCATTTTTCAACAGGGTTTCCAAGAAGAAAAAGTTCAAGAGCTTTGAACATAAAGCAAATTACTGGATTTGCTTATTGTGAATGTACTGATTAACAGAAAAAGCTATTAAGGAATAAATTAGCAACGATGAAATTTACTTCAGGCATGCCTCTGCATTACTTTACTCTTTATAAAATATTTGTGCCTCTTCACCATAAAGTGAGTGTAGATGAGGTGTGAGTTTTAAATGTTTTTATTTACTTTCATCTCACTTGAAATAGGCTTTATTTTGATGAAAGAATAATTTTCAGTGTGGTGCCTAAGGAGGAAGTGATGGGAACTGCACAGCAGATAAAGACAAAACAATGCAAAACAAAAACAAAGCCCAGCAATTTTACCTATAAAAAAGAAAAATCGTGCTTTGGCAATGAGGAGGTGTAAAGGGTAACACACAATGCTTCTAAGATTCTATATGTAAGAAAGCACATTAACAGAATGTTCAGTTCAAAAAATCAAAATATTTTTATGTTGATCATCCCGGTTCCTGTTTGTTCTTGGCTTTTATCTTTCACTCCAGTCTGGACTATCAGTTATCATAGATAACCACTTCTGGCTCGTTTCCCCATCAGACAATGACCATAGCTCCATGTCTTTCCTTATGAATATTTTTTATCTATCCCTGTTATATAGAACCACTATCCTTCCTGTCACTCAGGTATTAGCTTTTTTGGCTCCCCGTGCCTTATCCTGTAGGCAATATCCAAATACTGCTACATTTTCTTGAAAGTTTTTGGAAGCTTCTTTTCCACATAGCTATGTCTTCCTCTTGTCCTCCATCAATCAATGCAGGCTGCTTTTATTTTATGCCTCTGACACTCACATCAGCTTTTCTCCATCTCACTATTACCACAGCTGCTGCAAAGGTCAAATTAATTAATCTTTCTTCTGTCATTTTCCACTCTCTAAATCTTTGCATTGCAGCTAGTTCAAGTTGTTCCTCTCTGTCTAAAAACCCTCTCACAGGTCCTTCTCTTTTTCACACCTGTTCATGTTTCATTCCTCATTGTGCCTTCCAATATTCTGCTCTAGAAATGTCTTTTTCCTTTCTCCATCTCTTCACTGTTCCTTAAATATGGTGGGGTCTGTTGGTTTTGGTTGTTTTTGTTGTTGTTTTTGTTTGTTTGCTTGTTTTTTTTATGGCTGTCTTCTCGTTGTGAATGTTTCCAGAGAGCCATCTTTCCATTTGTATGCATAATGCATACTTTTGGTCTCAGTTATATGCTGCTCTTTTATCATTAGCCAGATCATTAAGGACAGATAAAGACGCAGTCAGAACAGATGATGAGCATGCGTTTTATTAAGAAAGCTCACTTTAAGTATAAGATATATATAAAAATATATTTTAAAATATACAATACACATACACATATATTTAAATGACATAGATGAATAAATATAGTTATCGTAGATAAATAATGCATCCTAGAGTTGCCACCTAATTTGCATTTCATATGTTATCAATAATCTTTAATGGTAACTGTTCTGGGAAAGCACTGATAAGGGCTGCATATACAATATAGCTTGGGAACTATAACTAAACATGTATAACTGTCATTATTGTTCTAAGTCTCTAGCAGATTTTCTTTTGCTGCAAAGTTAATGTGGGAGGTTGATGTGCCCCAATAAGTGTCTTGTTGCTAATAATTTGATCACACATTTTCTTCCTCGGTTAAAAAAAAAAAAAGCCTTAAACTCTTGACATAAAACTTGTCAATTCATTGAGAAAAAAACCCAGAATAACTAATCTGCAGATGAAATAAAATCTTGAAAACACATTTTTATGAAAAGCAGATTTCACTAAAAAGTAGTATATGACCAATATAATGGTTATTTGTGATATTAAATGACACACTAAGGAATACTTCATGGCAATAGCATCAGTGTTGCAGGCTTTTTCTTGTAGAGAACCATATAAAGAAGCATAAGTGGAGCTTTATTGCAAGCCATTCTTGGATTAATTTTGTCTTCTATCAGGCATTTCTCTGTACGGTTTAATGAGAAAACCTACATTAACTTTCTTCTACCCAATTGAAACTTCAGTTTTTGACACTCTCATCAGTAGCGCTGTGTAGTTTAACCTGTGTTTGTGAGAACACCTACCTTTTTTATTGTAGAGGCATGTTTTTTTAAAAAAATCAAAGGTACTACAGAACATAAAATGTTATGTACTCAGACAAACCAAGGGTTTTTAATATCTCTTTGGGTACACGCTATATTAAATAGAAAAGCTGTTTCCTTTCTTCTTCTGTCTCATCCCTCCTGAAAATCAAGCAGCTCACAGAAGACCTAACCTATGTGCTCCTGAGTGAAATGTTAAATAACCATTTATTTTTGCTCCCAGTGTCAGTTTTTCCATTGAAGTTGTCATGGCTTTATCTTCATTCACCTAACCTTGCGAAGGAAATTATTTGATATTAAGGGTGGTATATCATCTTGTATTTTTTTCAGCAGGTCTGACAGTGTAACATCTGTAACTGGCTTCCTTGACACATGCAGAAAAGTCATAACCAAAAAGGCCATTTCCCTAGTGTCTTTTTGAGACAATCATGAGAAAAGATCTTGAAAGCATTTACTGTGTGATTGAGTTTTGGGTTCTTCAAGAGAGCCTAAATTTTTGCTAATGAGAATTTGGAAATCCTGATGGATTTGGAAATCCTTTGGAAGTCCTCTGTCACTAAAGCACTGAATGATGAAAAACTGTGGACATGTAAAAGGAAGCACTTTAAGAGAAAAAGCAACTTCAGGTTTCACTGCATATGTTGCAAAAGTAAATTTTCTTTTCGTAGTACATTTTTGCTACTGGATTTTAATTCCACTCTAATGTACACTCTTATCTCCACTTCCCAACAGCAAAACAAAGCTACTGCTTTATTTTATAGTTTCAATATATCTCGCCTTCACATGTGATTTAATGTACCTTAGAAGAGGTCACAGCAAGTGGTTTATTTGTGATTCTTAAGTAAATGTGCAGAGTAGTAGTGGAACAAATAGGTAGCATTAGCGCTGTTCTTAAAAGCGTGTACAAAGTAACTGATCCTTTTCCCATCTCACAAAAACAAGACATTGTAAATAAGTTCTTTATTATCAATTGAAAGCTTACAGCATACTTGCAGTTGTGTGAACAAGACTTTCTGCTCTAATCTTTTGCTGATGGCAGGTACTCACCTCACTAATACACAGAAGGGCTGTTTGCTCACTTCTTGAGTGCAGAAGTACTTTTTTCACTGGAAATGAGCAATGGAGTTTAAATGTATGTTGTGGTGAAACCAGGAAATCTTCATGCCCCAAAATATGACCAAAATAATGTGGATGTGATGGGTTTGCACACATATTCACAGCCAAAGCACATTTGTGGGTACTTCCCAGCCCAATAGGATAGAGTATTTAACGGGTGTCAGTAGCTGGCTTCCAAACTGTAGTAAAGGTTTGAAAGATCAATTAAAATTTGAGTGCTATTTATTCACAGATTTTTTTAAAAGTGTCAATCTGTAATTAATAGCATTATTGTGAATATTGAAGTTTTTATGTTGCCTGTGGGAATGTTGTAAGTAATATCACATTGAATGCAGAACAACATGTAATTAGGTTACTGATGGGCTTAGTGTATAGCAGGTACAGCAGATATAATGCTCTACCCATTGTCTGACATATAAGAGAGGAATAAAATGAAAAGGGTGCTTAGCTGCATGACAAGTCTTGGACACATGGGAAAAGCTATGGTCAGTGAAATAATATGGGGTCTCATGTTATAGAACTTCATGGATACCAAGGTTATAAAATGCTAGCATCTGTCTTAATATTTAAAAAAATGCTAACAATTATTTAATATTTGTACTTAAGCGAACATATATTGTGTTATTTAAAAAAGTAGGGATTGACAGACAAAAGCACAGTGCAATAACTGTGAATTAAGTAAGTGAAAGGACTATACGGAGTATAGTATTAGTTAAGTCACTCATTCAGACCCCATCAGACCCTCTGTTTTAGTAGCTGCTATTTATTCTCTTCATGTTATCGCATGTTTTGCAGCAATCCAGTTGCTATGAGTAAGAGTATCCTCACAAGATATAAAGATCTTCTTTTCATTTCGTTAATGTTATAAAGTTAACAAGAGAAAAAGACATTACTATTTGTAAAAAATTATTCTTTTGGTAAAACATACATAGAATAAATCTTCTCAGTTTGATTATTCACTCTGAAAGAAACTTGGATGGTGACTCCAAGCTTTACACATCAGTGTAATCGCCACATCTCAGACAGTTACAGGGGATGATTGTGAAAGTAGTCACATGGGTTTTTTAATTTGCTGGGGATTTATTCTTCCTTATTTTGGGGGTGAGGGGGGGGATACGATTATTTTTAAAATCATTGGTGCCTGCATCTTCAGCACCTTCACTGTTGCCATATCTCTCAGTCTGTCAAAGTGAGAAAAACCTTAGACCCTGAGGAGTTTGGAAGAAAAAAACTGCAAAGATAAAAGTACAGTATTCATCCACTCCACTTTACTACTCTTTCTGCCAGTTTGAGAAAATTTAAGTCTTACTTTAAAGCTTGTGTAAGAAGTGGTGGCAAAAATAACCCTCTGTAATGTTTCTATTTGTGTAATTAAATAGCTGATATTGCAGTAACTCTTGGTAATCCCATCCTATTCTGTTTGTGATTCCTATTTTGACTGTCATAGTCTCCAGCAAATGTGCACAGAAGTTTTAGTAAAAAGATAACCATGTTTTTATTCATTTTTTAACTGCATCTGATTTAAGCTAGAGGAATGGCAGAGCATGTTTTCTTCCCTTCACTCTTTCTTCTTTGGTTTTTATTTCTTTGAAAGGGTTGCTGTGACTGGCTTTTAAATAAGTGGTAATGACCTTACTGTGGGCAACACAAGAGAGACAGGCTGACATGGATCTCTTGTTTTTCCAGATGAGGATAGGCATTCACTCAGGATCAGTGCTGGCCGGTGTTGTTGGTGTAAGAATGCCACGTTATTGTCTCTTTGGGAACAATGTCACCCTTGCAAGCAAGTTCGAGTCAGGAAGTCACCCACGACGCATCAATGTCAGTCCAACCACATACCAGTAAGTCCTCTTACCCTATTCATACTGTTTTTATTTCAGCCTGTTTTGAGTTTGATCTTGTAATATTCTCTGTCCTCAACACATGAACTTCAACACAAAGTTGGAAAGAGGTGTTGCATGGGGCTGTCAGTCTTCCGTTTGCCATCAGAATGTGCAAAGAAGTCAGGCAGTGGAGGCAAGGAAGGAGAACAGGAGGGCCAACAATTCCTGCCTAAAATAATGTGAACAGAGGAAATGGGAGGTCTCCCATAGCTCCATAATTTTATGGGCTATTACAGCTTTAGTCTAAAGACACAGTTTATGGAAAGAAGCACGTTCCTGTTGGCTCAGAAGAAAGTCTTCAATTTTGCCAGCAACGCCAAGCTTTCAAAGAGTTTTCAAGCTTTCTTGAAGACAAAATTTCTTATGTAGCACTGTAAAGAGACACTTGATAGAAGCATTTTCTTAATGTAAGAAAAAAGATTGAAAATGGCAAAGCATTATCCTTAGCTCTTTGAAGAAATTATGCAAATAGAGAGAAGGCTTGATTAAATATGGTTAGGAGGAACAGCTCCTAAACAAAAAAGGTGTTCCTTATTGTTCAAATTTGACAGCTTGACTATTAGAATTTCTGCTGCTTGGATTACTACTGATGTACTCACTTTTTTTTGGCAGGAGATCTCAGTCTTACTCTTTTTCCAACATTCTGAATCTGAAGTAATTTTCTGAAGTATGGTTTTGCTCAGGTTTTGGGACTGTTTCTCTGTGGCAAATCTGTACACAATTGCTCAAACAATACAGATTTTCTTTCTTTTTTCTTTTCTTATACCGAACTGTGAATCTCAATATTTATATTTTCCCCATACCTATCTATGTAAATTAAAGTTTTAAATGTAATTTCTTTGTCCAATAATTGAAGCGTCTGATATGCTAAAATATAAATCAGTCAGAAGTTAAAGTTTAAAAAGAATTTGAACCAGTGAATAAAATGACATTCATCTGAAGAGCCCGTTCACTCAAGGTCAGATTTAAAGCAAGTGTAGCTAATCAAACAAGAGGCAGGAAAACTGAACAGACTTTTGATCATAAAGTGCAGAGAAGGAGATTCATATAGTTGTCTGGTAACATGCAAGAGAAACAGAGACCCAACCTACTATCAGGTGTAGAAAAATCTGTTCATTTAAATAAAAAGAAATTCAATAAATAGGAAATTGCTGTTTGGAATTTGATGTCACTTGAAAATAAATTGTCTTTGGGACCTTCCAGGTACAATGTTCTAGTGGCTTTGGTTCCTGGTCTTCCACTGTGGGATAGGAGGAACCCTCTAAGACACTGAAAAGTGAACACAAGATTGTTTACCAATAGTGTTCTGGTTTTGAAAACTTGTTGAGTAGAGGGCCTTTCATGTTAATTTTACACAAATGGAGCTAGGTGATTCTGGCAAAACGCAAACAAGATGCTGTGGCAGGGACCTGAAAATTTCTGGTACAGGAACAGTTCCTATAAAGGGCTGTTCTCCAACGTGAGAAAGTCTTCCAGGTATTCTGAAAGTGCGGTCCATACTTTTTCAGAGGAGTGATCTTAGTACTTCACAAATGTGGTTCAGGGGTGTGATTCCACTCAGGGCTATGGTGTTGCTCAGGTTTGCCTTCCTGAGAGCAGAACTTGGGAGCTAGACAGTTTCATATTCTTTTAAGAAAAATACGGCTGGAAATAGAAGTAGTGAGTATTTGTGGGGCCAGTGAGGCACAAAACTCTTTTCTTGGCATGCTGAAGCCAGAGTCACTTTTCAGTGTGCCAGTGCCAGTTCTGTTGGTTTTGGTTATGACAGTGATATGCCACCTTTTCTGTGAGACAAGAGATTTGTGGTCATTGTTGAGGAACCTGCTCTAGTTGAAGATGTCCCTGCTCATTGCAGGGGGAGTAGACTAGATGACCTTTAAAGGTCCCTTCTAATCTAAACCATTCTATGATTCTATGATTGTATGCCTTCTTTTCATCACATTGCTCTTAAAAAGTCTGTTCTGAAAGCCAGTTTGAGGGCTTGTATATGAAATATGTATAAGAAATCCATGCTTTTATGCTACCCTTTGTCTGACTCCAGGTACATTGTAGCACACAGAAGATGGTTTCTGTTTGTCTGTCTCACGTCTACTTGGCTGCCATTGGTCATATCATACTATAACAAGTCAATTGTGGGTAACCTGGGTTTGGAGAGTTTTCTTACGAAGATGTAGCTAGCATATGTGAGTCAGATTTTCTCACCCTGTATATCACCCAGGTTGTATCAAAAAGGGGGCTACAAATTTTTTCATTTCCCTTTAATCCTAGAAATGCAGTAGGAGTAGGACTATTTGTTTCAGGATGGCCACATTTTCATCTTATATGATCATCACGTCGGGACTTACCTTCCAGAAAGTTACAAATTTAGACTATTGCTTTCAAAAAGGGAAGATAGTAGAAAAGTGTCTGACGATGCAGTAATGCTATAACCTAAAATTGCAAACCAAAACACAAAAAAATACAGAATTATTGGTATTTGTTATCTGCATTATTGTACTATGTAAAAAATCTGTAGCTATGTGCTGAACAATACACTGCTCGATTCAAAGAACAAGTGCAAGTAGCAGGCTAGACATGTGGTTACTGGTAAAGGAAGTAGAAATTGAAGTAGAAATCAAAGTACAAACAAATAGTGATCTGATGCATCTGTATGTAACTTTTCTTAAAGATAACTTGCATGAATATATAATTTGCTGTGTACAAATAAAGTAATTCATTGCAAACTGGAATGTCATTATAGTTGACCTTATATTTCATCAAATGCTTCTATTTGATCATATTGTGCTACTGTGTACTCAGTTAACACTTTTATTATCTAGGAAGCAGTATTTTCCAAAGTAGGTAATTCTGCAGTCAGTATGAAAATAACAGTATTTTCAATTAATTAAAACTACTGGCATTTATCATTATGGGTTTGTGTCTACCATGCCCCCGATGAAAAGTCTGATACAAGTTTTGTGCTTACAAAGCATGCAGATACTGGAAACCTGTCTAATACTTATCAGCTTTCATTTTACAGTACAGATTATGCATTAGAAAACATCATCAACATTCAAAATGTAATCACACTTCAGAATGCCTATTATTGGTTTCAGATGCTTCCCTGCAAGCCCATAATCCTATATAAATCCATAAAGCCTATATAAGAATCAGAGTCTAAAATAAATACAAGATGTGGTGTTGCCTAGCAGCATCAGTGAACCTGGGGCAGCCTTGCTCCAGTTACACCTGCCTGGGCAGAGCTCTGCAGTGAAAAACAGCACTGTCTACAAGGTGGCCTTTGAATCTGTTGGGAATAAGAGCTCACTTCTGTTCAAAATATCTTAGAATCATACAATGGTTTGGGTTGGAAGGGACCTTTAAAGATTGTCTGGTTCTATCCCCCCTGCCATGGGCAGGGACACCTTCCACTTGACCAGGTTGCTCAAAGCCCCGTCTAACCTGGCCTTGAACACTTCCAGGGAGGGGGCATCCACAGCTTCTCTGGGCAACCTGTTCCAGTGCCTCACCACCCTCATAGTGAAGAATTTCTTCCTTATATCTGGTCTTAATATACCCTCTTTCAGTGTAAAGCCATTATCCCTTGTCCTATCACTACACACCCTTGTAAAAAGTCCCTCTCCAGCTTTTTCATAGGTTCTTCAGGTACTGGAAGGCTGCTGTAAGGTCTCCCTGGAGCCTTCTCTTCTCCAGGCTGAACAACCCCAACTCTCTCAGCCTTTCTTCACAGGAGAGGTGCTTCAGCCCTCTGATCATCTTTGTGGCCCTCCACCAGACTCGTTCAAACAGGTCCATGTCCTTCTTATGCTGGGAGCCTCAGAGCTGGATGCAGTACTCCAGGTGGAGTCTCATGAGAGCAGAGTAGAGGGGCAGAATCATCTCCCTCCACCTGCTGGTCATGCTTCTTTTAATGCAGCCCAGGATACGGCTGGCTTTCTGGCCTGCAAGCATACATTGTAGGCTCATGTTGAGCTTCTAATCAACCAGCACCCCCAAGTCCTTCTCCTCAGGGCTGTTCTCAGTCCATTCTGTGTACAGCCTGTATCTGTGCTTGGGGTTGCCCCAGTCCATGTGCAGGACCTTCATGTAGCCTTGTCGAATTTCATGAGGTTCACACAGGTCCACCTCTCAGACCTGTCAAGGTCCCTCTGGATAGCATCCCTTCCCTCCAGTGTGTCGACCACACCACGCAGCTTGGTGTTGTTGGCAAACCTGATAAGGGTGCACTCAGTCCCACTGTCCACATTGCCAACAACGATGTTAAACAGTGCCGGTCCCAGTACTGACACCTGAGGTACGCCACTTGTCATTGGCCTCCACTTGAACATCAAGCTGTTGACCGCAACTTGTTTTGAGTGCAACCATCCAGCCAATTCCTTATCCAGAGAATGGTCCATCCATCAAATCTGTGTCTCTCCATTTTACAGACAAGGATGTTATATGGGAAAGTGTCAAATGCTTTGCACGAGTCCAGGTAAATTACATCAGTTGCTCTTCCCTTATCCACCAATGCTGTAGAAGGCCACCAGATTTGTCAGGCATGATTTGCCCCTAGGGAAGCTATGTCGGCTGTCACCAATCACTGCTCCTTATTTTCCATGTGCCTTAGCATATTTTCCAGGAGGATCTGCTCCATGATCTTGCCGGGCAAGATCATCTTCTTTTGACTCAGGTAGGTTTTTTAACTGAAGGATTACAGAGCTTTATTTAATTTACTTTGAATCACTGAGCATTGTAAAATGAAAGCACTGGATCAGCACTGGTAAAACTTCCAGTAGAACATGTGGAAACGGTAGAGGGAGGAGAGGATCCCAGACTGGTCCATGTTTAAACACGTGGCCAGGAAGGAATAGGAGAAGAATAACACATTCCCTGTTCCTTTAGTAAACTGGTAAATCCAGCTCAAGTTTTATTTAATTAATCTGAATTATCCTGAATTGAATAAAATTACCCTATTTTCCATAGGAAGGAAGCACAGTGAGATTTATGAGACTCTTCAGCACAACAGAGATGAAATATTTTTTAATTCTTTGTTTCAGCCTTGAATAATGATGTTTATCAGATATTAATATAATATATATACATTCATCCTGTTTCCCTAATAGTATTACAATGTAATGCCTTGGGAACTCTAAGCAGTTATCAAAAGCAGGTGAATATAACTGTTGCTATTTGTCAAGTAACTGTATTTAAAAACTAATTAGCTTTTTCCTCTTCTTTCCACCTCTGGTCTTTTCCAGCATGTGTTTCCCTTATGGAGAAGGTGCTTCTGGCCTCAAGTGTTGGGTACAGATACTTTCCATTATCACATGCGGGGCAATACATCTGGGACCTGAGCTTAGGCAAAGATGAACAGCCTGTATCCCACACCCTTATCTGATTTAGGAAGGAAAGCAATCAAGCGTACCTTCTTATTGAGCTGGGTGAGGTTATTGCTGGTTCACCTGCTTAAATTGCCCCTCAGCCTTTAAAACTGATTAAAAACTGCAGAATTTGGATGGAGTTTTAACAGTTACCTCACGGAATGTTGTATGGAAAAAATTTTAGGTAATTAAGCAGGATGTATATATGTCACTCTTTATTGGGATTTTAAATTAAAACTATGCATTTCTGTAAACTCCTTATAGATTTTTATTTTCGTCAGATTCTTTTTCCTACAGGTTATATCTATATCCATATCCGTATCTATATCCATACCTATCTATATAATTTTTCTCCCTCCAATGGACAAACAAATGGATTTGCTCTCCAGGAGTCTTTTCAGATTATTTTAAATTTTATTTTTGAGCATCCTTTAAAAAAAATGGTGGGTTTTTTATGTTGGCCAATTCACCATGTGTGCTTTTATGAGACATACTGGTGGACAGGCAATTTAGTTATGGACAGAAAAGGAACACAGCTTATACATGGACACAAAAACTAGTGTTAGTCTAATTAAAGTAATACAGTCTAGTCAAAGTGCACTGGTTTATTCTTGTTTTTCTGTTCCCAGCATCATCTGCCTCCACGAGGCTCCACCCCCATAGTCACTGTGATTTGTGTTCCTGGGGCCTTTGCTGTCTGCCCATGCTTGTGCTTCGTGACACTACATTTTTATTCAAGGTTCATAGGTAGTTCACTCTACACAGAATACCTGTGTGTTAGATCACTGTCAAATAGTTAACAGTATATGTTACACCATAGTTCCACACAGCTAAACTAAAGTTAAAACATATTTAGGCAATAGTCATCTGACTGCTAGACAGCTGCTAGAACTACAAAAAACTGAAGCCTGCATAAAGCCTGTATAAATGCAGTGTGCTGCTGCAGCCAAGAAGGCCAACAGGATGCTGGGTTGCATCAAAAAGGGCATCACCAGCAGAGATAAAGAAGTCATCATCCCACTCTACTCAGCGCTTGTCAGGCCACACCCGGAGCACTGTGTACAGTTCTGGTCCCCGCTCTACAAAAAAGATGTGGACAGGCTGGAAGGGGTCCAGAGAAGGGCCACCAAGATGATCCAAGGACTGGGAAGCCTGCCGTATGAGGGTAGGCTGGGAGAACTGGGTTTGTTCAGCCTTGAGAAAAGGAGGCTCAGAGGGGATCTCATCACCATGTACCAGTACTTAAGGGGTAGCTAGAAAGAAGATGGAGACTCCCTTTCTACATGGAGTCGCATGGAGAGGACAAGGGGGAGCGGACACTGGTTGCTCTTGGGGAGATTCCGATTGGACAGGAGAGGGAAATTTTTCACATTGAGGACAGTCAACCATTGAAATAAATCTCCCCAGGGAAGTGGTTGACTTGGCCACGTTGGACACCTTCAAGAGTCGTCTGGACAGGGTGCTGGGCCATCTTGTCTAGACTGTGCTCTTCCTAGAAAGGTTGGACTAGATGATCCCTGAGGTCCCTTCCAACCTGTCATTCTGTGATGCTGTGAATCCAGACAAGTCCTGAGGCCAGCACTGTTAGATCTGTGCAAAACCTGGGGCCTTTTACTAGTGATGGTCCAGTCCTATTCACTGAGCCTAACTCTTTAATGTCCCAAACAGAAGGCAGAGACCCAATATTCCTTCTGCTTAGGTGGGTGGGAAATAAAAGTATTAAAGGTCAGTGATAGACACCATGCTGAGCTCCATGTGATATACAATATATTGCGTTAAAAAATCATGGCTGGTACTTTCATAATCTTATTACAAGTGATCTGTATGAAGGAAAACCACCAATATGCGAATATCCACAGTTTAAAAAATAGTAAAGTACAATGTGAAATGAATTATATCCAGACATAGTCAGGTTTGTTTCAGTCTCCTGGTCTTCCTAGCACGTATGGAAACTGAGGGAAAAATTCAAAGCCACTAAAGCTTGGAACCAGGTGCACTGATTTTTGGCATTACAACACAAATTCATATCTTTATAGAGTGCATTTTATGAGCAGCGTACCAATATTTCTAAAGAGTGCCATAATAATTTATCATCTGAATTCATATGGAAACAAATGAGCTGGTGTATGTTATCAAACCAGCTACCCAGGTGGTGAAGTGACCAACACTTGTTGCCGCAGAGGAAGGGCTCAGCAATCCAGCAGGAGACAGTCTTCTGACAACCCATTTGGGAAGCCATTAATTAAATTTTCCTAATTGTACCAATAAATAGATGGATGTGAACAAGGTTAATTACAGTTTTTACAGTTCTTCTAAGAGTTAGAGCAGAAATAACGTTTTCTTTTGTTGATAGCTATCCCTGTGAAAGGTAACATTTAGGAAAGACTGGCCTGGCCACTTCGCTTTTCTTGGTGCATACTATGTTTAGGAAGGCAGTGCATACTGTCATTTATTGTAGTGCACTGTATTTCTTTCAGAAATATTATTCAAATTTTGAACTATACAAAACAGTTTTCCTAAAAGAAATTTACATTGAAGTTCAGTTCTGAGTGGGTGCTTTTTTTTAACTCTGATTCACCAACTTGCCAAATCTTATCTTAATATGACTTTTATTTAGGGTATGTGGAAATTAATTATGCAGGGGTTAAAATGTGTATATATATACAAAACCAAAGCTGAATAAATATTTGGCAGTCGTTAATACCTTACTTGAATATTACATTCCTGTTACATAGTTTATTGAAGCAGCAAATACTATGATTAGTTTCATATCTAATTAGATATGAATATGTGGTTTAAGATTATTATATAACACATATTTTATATAAATATATATATGTTTGTGGCATTTATCTCACAGTTCTGTGATGTAAAGTATATCCACTGTATATTTTGTGGCGGGCCTGAGGAAGACAGAGGGGAGTGAACTGTGCAGGCAGATGGAGATGCTGTACTTTGTTCTGGGGAGGCTGATACCCCTGAACCACTCCTGCAGTCAGGGGACACCAAGTGGGAAACTTAGCAAGCAAGAGAAGGAGCTTGGCCAAGGAATCACCACCAGAATCGCTTGCTTGCTCCATACTATCTGTTGACTCTGGAACGATTTAGCCTGACTGCATGGCCTGAAGTTGGCTTTTAAGACAAACCTGGTGTAAAGGGCAAGAGAAAAGATAGGCCCCTGAGCAAAACATACTATGCAGTGTGCCAGACTCCTGCAGCTGAACAAACCTTCTGGTATTTGGTGGGATTTGCAAAGTTTGCTGGGATGTGCAACCTGTGCTAGCCATGCCCAGCAAGCACTAGTCACAGCTCTGGGGAGGAGGTTTCAAAGGTTTCCAGACACTTTGTGAGCAATGTGGTGTTCCCCAGGGGTCTGTGCTGCGCCCAGTCCTGTTCAATATATTCATCAATGACCTGAACAAAGGAATAGAGTGTAACCTCAGCAAGTGTGCTGACGATACCAAGCTGGGAGGAGTGGCTGATACACCAGAAGGCTGTGCTGCCATCCAGCGAGACCTGGACAGGCTGGAGAGCTGGGCTGAGGGGAACCTCCTGAAATTCACCAAGAGCAAGTGCAAGGTCAGGCACCTGGGGAGGAACAACCCCATGCACCAGTACAGGTTGGGGGTTGACCTACTGCAAAGCAATTCTGCTGAGAAGGACCTGGGAGTGCGGGTGGACAACAAGCTGGCCATGAGCTGGCACTGTGCCCTTGTGGCCAAGAAGGCCAATGGTATCCTGGGGTGCATTAATAGGAATGTGGCCAGCAGATGGAGGGAGGTTATCCTCCTGCTCTACTCTGCCCTAGTGAGACCACATTTGGAGTACTGTGTCCAGTTTTGGGCCCCCCAGTTTAAGAAGGATGGGGAACTGCTTGAGCAAGTCCAGTAGAGAGCTATGAAGATGATCGGGGAACTGGAGCATCTCCCCTCTGAGGAGAGGCTGAGAGACCTGGGTTTGTTCAGCCTGGAGAAGAGAAGACTGAGGAGGGATTTCATCAATACCTATAAATATCTAAAGGGTGGGTGTCAGGACGATGGGACTAGGCTCTTTTGAATAGAGCCCAATTGCAGGACAAGGGGCAATGGGCACAAGCTGGAACACAGGAAGTTCCACTTAAACATGAGAAAAAACTTCTTTACTGTGAGGGTGCCAGAACAGTGGAACAGGCTGCCCAAAGAAGTTATGGAGTCTCCTTCCCTGGAGACATTCAAAACCCGCCTGGACACGTTCCTGTGCCCCCTGCTCTGGGTGTCCCTGCTCAAGCAGGGTGGTTGGACAAGATGATCTCCAAAGGTGCCTTCCAACCCCTGTGATTCTGTGATTCTGTAATGTGTCCTCTGAAGCCCTCATGGTGGAAGTATTAGAGCATGCTGAAGCTAGGCCAGTGCTTCCTCAGCACTGCTCTTTCTCAAAGCAGTGAGAGCTGAGTTAGCACATGTGGTAATCATTTATTCCTTTAGCTCTGGAAATATAGTTTCTCAAGGAAGATCATCTTTTCTATTTCCAAAGGAGTTGCTACTCTGGGCTGCTAAGTGGCAGCTCCTCTCACCATCTTATTCCTCCCTTTGGGCAGATCCTTCACTTTGTGACTGTATCTTGTTTGGGAAGGAATGGAGCAGGTTAGCCCATTTTTCACAAAAAAGTCATAAAATACTTGCAGCCATCCTTCCTGCTGATCCTGAGGGCAAGTAGAGGTACTTTTTTTGTGTTAGTATTAGTTAATTTTCACAGCATCCAGTGATAAGTATAAAGGTCTGACATCTCTCAGAGATGGTGAGATAAAGACGTGACATTGCTTTCTAATGGGCATAGAGGAAGAACCATTCTGGAAAGCATGCACTCAGTGCAGAGGGCCTTGCAACAAATAATTCTGTATTAACAAAACTTTGTTAGTTAATTTTCTGAGTATAGGAACTTGCTGATGAAGATGTGACTGTTTCTTGTTAAAATAGTTTGAAATATAATTACACTATAATTTCATCTATGCAAAAAAGTGCTACAGTTTTTGAAAGCTTCAAGGTTCCCAGTAAGTATGATCCCAATTTTCATTCACACAGAGACCTCCTGACCTTGAAATGCTTCTTGTTTCCACTAGGAAATAACCACATTTTCTGTTTCCATACTGACACCTCTTTTTTTTTTTTTTTTGAATGAAAGAATTGAAAATGAAAAAAATAAATGGGAAAATTCTCAGATACCATCTCTTTTTGTCTGAAAGCAACAGCATTTCCATCAGGGAAGGGACAGAACAAGAACTTAAACAGCTCTGGAAGATTTCAGGTTAGGACAGGAAGCTGTCAAAGTTAATCAACTACAAATCAGCATTTAAGAAATTCTTCCCTGAAACAACAACAAAGAAGACAAGCTGAGGGCAGACCTAGTTCCAGGCAATTTATAAGAATCCTTGAGTAGCCTGACTCTCACAATTTAAGCACTGAATTGTAAATTGCATATCCAACCACTTGAGTGGAACCCAGAATTTTGAACCCATACTCTTTGCAATAGTGCTCTTAAGGGAAATACACAGAAGTGATGCAGGAAATACAGCTGAGGTAAATGCTTTGGAATATTTTCAGACTAGTTGTTATATGCATATTCCTGAACTATGGAAGTTGTGTAACTTCAACTTAAGCTCTGTGACTATTGGACAATCTGGGGACATTTTATGAAGAGTTTAAACTGCCATATAATTTTCTGAAGGTGAAGGATAGATTGTTCTCTCAGAATAGATTGTGTTTTCAAACTTTCAGAGCAGGCAATCCAACCTGATCACAACAAAATACTCTGAGAATGGTCCACAAGGTGAGACAACCGACCAGAATTGGGTGCCACCACCCAGGAAACCTTCCAGATCAGAAGGTTTTACACTGGGTCTTCCCCTGAGCCAGAGAGGAAATGCAAAAACTGATTGCGTGGCTCAGCCTTGCCCTCGCTGAGGATCTGCACTGTTCATTTTGCTCCTTGGTGGAAGTAGCTTTTGGGGTTCTTTGTACCCATGAAATGAAAGACAAAAAGTTTAGAAAGGGCTGTAGATCTGGGCCATGGCTGTCAACTGCTACTGTTTTCTTTTTAACATCACAAATGGCATAAATACAGGAGGGAGGATTCCTGCAGAAAAGTGTCCTTGCTGATAAGCACTGAGGATTAACAGATAACTTATTTCTTTAGTGTATACACAAAGCTATAAGAAATCAGGGGCAATTTCTGAACCATGATCTCATTCTCAGCCTGGGAAACCAAGAGTCAGGACCAGTATATTTAAGGAATCTGAAGAATTTGTTCTTTAGAAGAATTCTAACAAAAGGCCATTTTTGTCTCAGTAAAAGTCAGCTAGACAATTTCTGAGCATGAGAAGCTGATTCAAACAGAATCACAGAATCACAGTCCACTAGTGACAGGTTGCCAGTTTGAGAAAGAGCTACTTACCACCACCCTTTGGGTGCAGCCTGTCAGCCAGTTCCCCACCCACTGCACAGACCATTTGTCTAGGCAATAACGCATCAATTCCTCCAGGAGGAGACTATGGGGGACTGTAGCAAAGGTCTTGGAGAAGTCCAGGTAGGCAATGTTCACCGCCCGCCCCATGTCAACCAGGGATATATCACTTTGTCATAGAAGGCCACCAGGTTTGTCAAGAACAATCCGCCTTTAGTGAAGCCATGTTGGCTTTTCCCAATCACGTGCTTCATTTGACTTGTGATGGCCCCCAGGAGGATTCGTTCCATAACTTTCCCAGGGATTGAAGTAAGGCTGATGGGCCTATAGTTACCCGGATCCTCCCTCAAGCCTTTCTTGTAGACAGGGGTAACATTTGCCTTCCTCCAGTCCCCTGGGACATCCCCCCTTCTCCAGGACTTCTCAAAGATTATGCAGAGCGGCCTTGCGATGATGTAAGCAAGCTCTCTCAACACCCTCAGGTGGATGGTGTCAGGGCCCATTGATTAGTGGGGAGTCAAGATCCTGTAGTAATTCATATACTAACTCTTCCTTCACTGATGGTGGGTCAGTGTTTGGATCAATCGGCAGTTTTGTTCCCAAAGCCTGGGACCCGACAGTGCTGGTAAAGACAGAGGTGAGGAAGGTGTTGAGGACCTCTGCCTTTTCTGAATCATTGGTGATTGATTCTCCTATTATGTTTAACAGTGGACCTATGTTTTCCTTCTTTTTCTGCTTGTGGTTGACTTGTCTGAAGAACCCTTTCTTTTTATTTTTTATGTCTACAGCCAGTTCCAATTCAAACTGGGCTTTTGTTTTCCTGACTGCGTCTCTGCACTCTCTGGCTATGCCCTTGTAGTTCTCGGTGGATAATCCTCCACTTCTCCATTTCTGGTGTGCTTCGCTTTTGGATTTGAGTAGACCCAGGAGGTCATGGTTGAGCCATGAGTGCCTCTTGCTCCGCTTACTTCCTTTTCCTTTGTAGGGGATAAATTGGCTTTGTGCTTCCAAAAGAGAGTTCTTGAGGAATTCCCATCTCTCACTAGCTCCTTTGTATTCCATGGAAGCCTCCCATCGAATCCCTCCCAGTTAAGCCCTGAGCGCACTGAAGTTTGCTCTTCTAAAATCCAGAATCCTTGTCTTAGTGCTGACCTTCAGCACACTCAGCAGGATCCCGAACTCCACAATATTGTGGTCACTGCAGCCAAGGCTATCACTAACCGAGATATTACAAAGCAGGCTTTCTCGGTTTGTGAATAGCAAGTCCAGCAGCGTTGGCAAATCTAACATTTGTATCAGGAAACAGTCCTCTATACATTCCAGGAACTTGGTAGATGACATGCAAGCTGCCGTGTTGTTCTTCCAGCAGATGTCTGGGTAGTTGAAGTCACCCGTCAGGACCAGGTTCTGTTGGCCAGAAGCTTGCTTTAGTGCCCCAAATATCACTTCGTCGGCTTCGTCACCATGGTTAGGAAGTGGATAGCAGATGCCCACTGTGAGGTCCTGCTTGGAGATGACCCGTTTGACTTTAACCCAGAGGCATTCGATAGAGCAGTCGCAATCACCAGAGTTGACTTAGATACATTCAAGGTGTTCCTGGATGTAGAGTGCAACTCCTCCACCTCTTCTACCTTGCCTGTCTTTACGAAAGAGCTTGTAACCGTCCATTGCGATCCCCCAGTAGTTTGAGTTGTCCCACCATGTTTCAGTTACTCCTATGATGTCGTACCCTTCTGAGTGGGCACGGAGCTCCAGTTCCTCCTGTTTGTTACCCAGACTGCGTGCATTCGTGTACATACACTTGAGGTGTTTACTCTTTTGTTTCACCTCTTGGGAGACAGCTAAGGAACCTTTATCACCACACTGCTTCGCCTGACTTACTCCCCCATTGGATGTGCTGGTGTGAGCGTTTTCTCCACGGGTCCCACCCTCCAAGTCCTTTAGTTTAAAGCCCGCCTCACCAAATTAGCCAGCCTACTGCTGAAGGTTCCCTTACCCCTTCTAGACAGATGGATTCCATCCCTCCTTAGCATGTTGTCGTCATTGAAGAACACCCCATTGTCGTAAAAGCCAAACCCCTCACGGTGGCACCAGCCACGTAGCCAGGAGTTGATATACATTATGTGCCTGTTTCTGGCTGCTCCCTTCCCTCAAACTGGCAAAATGGAAGAGACGATCACTTGGGCACCAATGTTTTTCACTTGCTCCCCCAAGGGCTTGAAAGTCTTCCTTGATTTTACCCAGGTTACAGCTCTCAGTGTTGTTCATGCCTACATGAAATTGTAATAGCGGATAGTAGTCTGTTTTCCTGATGAGTTGTGGCACCCTCGCAGCAACGTCTTGGACCTTGGCTCCTGGGAGGCAGCATACCTCTCGTGACTCCCTGTCAGGTCAGTAGATGGGTGCCTCAGTACCCTTCAACAGAGAGTCACCCACCACGAGCACTCGTCGTTTCTTTTTACGATGTCCACTGTATGTTGCTGGTACAGTTTCCCCTTGCGGGGGACTTTGCAGAACTTGCTCATGGGTATCCTCAGTCATTAAGGCTTCATATCTGTTTCTAATTGTGATGGTGGAGGGCGCAGGCTGATGTGGAATCCTGCTCCTGTGAGTCACCGGGGTCCACGGTGCCTCATTTTCGGTGGTGTCTGCCACAGGAACATGATTCTGAAGCCACCTGTCTATCTCTGCCTCAGCTCCTCTAATACTGCGCAGCCTCTTAACTGTTTCCTGCAGTTCAGCCACCTGACGTAACAGGTCATCAGCCTGTGCACACCTCGTGCAGGTACTTACCTTTTCGTCAGGAGGGGTGTTTGGGCATTTGCCGCAACCCACTGCCTGTACTGGTGTGCCCTTTCTTACCAGACCCGTCTGGGTGGATGAGTCTAACATCTCGGGGCTTTCACTGAACGAACAGTTTTTTTAGCTCTGAGGTGAGTGCCCACCATTTCGCCCAAGGCCAAAACACTTGCCTGAGCTGTAGACCTACAAGTGGGCTGTGGCATCCCTCCTGTGCAAACTGCCGCGCTACGTCCTGGTCGCCACGCTCCTGGTCGCTCGCGCTCCCTAGGGGCTGTTTAAATCTCCCGCCGTTGCTTCTGGCAACGCCCCACGCCGCGTCAGCTGCACGTCAGCCTCGCTCGTGAGAGCTGCCGGCTCCTGAGGGGTCCCTCTGCTCACCCCCGGGCTTCTCGGGTACGAGGAACCGCTTTGCCTGCCCCGATCTAGCGCTGCGCCGTGGGACTCACCCTTGCTGCTGCTGAGCTCCTCGCCGACTGATTCTACAGTGCACCTAATACTGGGATGTGGAGTCTATCACAAGCCACAGTAGTCGAGGAATATCCAAAGAACTAATTGGTTAGTCACCCATCACTCCTTGCACCTTTAATACTCTCAGAGCATTTTATTGCAGCCAAGTTGCAATTGACAAAACAAATGAAAATAAGGCCTTTAGTTATTATCTTATACTTTTGTTCTATGAGGAAAATAGGGTGAAATAGCAACTAAACTCAGTGCCAGCCCTGAACTGAATCAAAGAGTATATATGTATTTTACTGTTTCAGACTTGTATAACTGTTATTACAATTAGATAATGTTAGGCTCTGAGAAGGAAACCATTGATTTTTAGTGAGGCCAGATGCTCCATAGTGAATAGTCATTTTAGGGAAGAATGACTGCAGTAAAAGCTTACAGATTTAGCTCAAAAAGTTCTGAGAGTTCAACTGTTGCTGGCAGAAATCTAGTTTGGGAAGCAGCAAAGAGTTATTTCAGTGTATTACGCCTGTAGTTTTAAACACAAAGTATTTACCTCGAGCATTGCAGAGATGAAAAGAGAGAGGCTTCTCTGCAGAGCCCTTTGCAAACTCTCATCCAACTTAGAAAAGATTACAGGAGTTTAATAATAAAATTGGCAGTTTGGAAAATAGATTATGACATCAAACCGCATACTAAACAAAGACCACCATAGAAGTTCAAAGGCAAAAACATTGTTGGGTTTATAACCAACTGACTATTTAGAAGCTGGGAAGAAAATGTCTTTATATTTCAATGTGCTCACACAGATTGTCTCAGCCAAAACTCAAGAAAAATACTCCGTAAAGGAAGTGCCATTACATGTGCTGAGGATCCTGGAAAATTCTCCTGGCAACAGGATTCATTCATTCATTTACTTCCCAGAAATCAGCTTTAGAGACATTAAATAAACAACCTATTACAAAATCCACTGAAGCCAATAAAGTTTTTCCCACTGATGTTTTAGATCTTCATATAAGACTGATTGAGAGAAAGAATTAGTATCTTGGGAGCGGAAAAAAATGAAGACTGTGCTCAGAATTTACCATTACCTCAAAACTGCTCTTTTCAATGCTGCAAGGGACTGAGTACCCCCAACTTAATTTACTGGAAACAAAAAGAAAATGTGTAGAGTTATTTTCTTTATTTTACAAGTCCAACTAGTTTCAGGGAAGATACTTGATAAAGAGGCCCTAAACTTTCAGATGTAGCCAGACAGAGATTTCTCCACTATGGAGGAAGACAACAAATGGCAAAAGGCAGTATAGTCAGGTCTTCGATGTTGTACCACTTGCATGGGCCTGCTTGGAGGTTGGCTTCATGGCTCCTGTGCACCTGTATCCCATTTTGACCCCAGCCAGCTGTCCCACATTAAACCCATGGGTACTTTTGATGAATAGTGTCAGATCTGATTCTGGTTTTTGTTGAAGATGGATTTGCTGTATTTGAATGTAATTTATTAAATACTATACTAGTGAGCATGAGAAGGGCACAAATTGATCCACCTGTGAGAGCTCCCAAGCACTGTAACCTTCATATCTACTTTCCAGCCAGACATCTGGTGGTAGTCATCACTCTGAAATATTCATTTCTGCACAACTGGCCAGACTGGAAGTGAGCCAAATGATATGTAATGGATAATGATCATTATGAATGTGGTTCCCTTTCTCGTACATGACTTTCTGAATGCTGACACTGATTTTCAGAGAATGTGTTTATTTGGGCTGTGTCCTCAGCTGATCTCAGTCAACAGAGCTACCTGAAGCTGATGATGCTAAGTTAATATACATCTGCTAAGGATCCTGGCTTAGGATTTTTTTTAGATGCTACATAATACTTTTAACTCATTTTTTTATTTGGGATCACATAGGATCAATCTCTTCCAAAAAGATGCTTCTGGACTGTGTTTTAAAGGTTTTTATATCCCTCTGCTTTGTGTTTTTTTCTAGGCTTTTGAAAAACGAAGAAAATTTTATTTTTATCCCTCGTTCCCGTGAAGAGCTTCCAGAAAACTTTCCAAAGGAAATTCCTGGGATCTGTTACTTCCTCGAGGTCAGAAGTGGTCAGAAGCCGCCAAAACCCTCCATCACATCTGCCAGAGTGAGAAAGGTTTCTTACAACATTGGCACCATGTTCCTCCGGGAGACTAGCCTATGAGGCCTGCTGCAGATCAAAGACTCATCAAAAAAGCACAAGCCCAGAACTGGGTCATGACAGGGGAGTTGGAGGTTCTTTCTATTTCACTGCCTTGTTCTGAACAAGCAGTAAAAGCTCCATGTAATGTCAGGCAATAATAATTTTAAAAGATGGGTAACTGCTGTCAGTAAACAAAGTAGAGATAGGGAAAAAAAATTAAACAACATACTTCCACTTCCAGAGGAATTTCTTTCATAAACTTCAGTCTGGCCCCTCTATGACAAACAACAACAAACAAAACAAAAAATACCCCCAACTCTCAAATTAGAGGTTGGTTTTGTTTTGTGCAGAAAGGATGATGGTTCTCTGTAGATTTGCACCAGCTAAGCAGAATTGAGAGTCAGTTCTGATTATGCATTCCTACATCTAATGTGTTCTTCAGTAAGGTAATGATGTTTTTTAACTTTATGAACAAACATTTCATACATATACTGTAGACCTGTTGTAACCTTCCTGGCAGGAGGAACTATAATTCAATACAAATATTGTAGGAATTTTACCTATTTTTATACATATTTCACTTTCTGGATAATTACATTCCACATACTATAAGCTGAGTGATCTTAGACAGCTTTTCAGAAGAAGCTAGTATATATTTCGTACATTCTACGTATCAAACCTTATTGTTATACAAGTGGGAAGAAGTCATTTTTTGACTTTTTGGCAACAAAAATATTGATATTTTACAGTAAAAAACACTTTGGTAAATCTCCTTACCTGATGTTTATGCTAAAGCTTTAGATGAGCATTGTCTTGCTTATATAAAATAATGTTCAGTATTTGTCCTACAGTGCTGTATGTCCAGTCCTTCCAGGACAATGCAAACAAAGTGTAGAAGATCAACGTGTTGACAAACAGAAAAATTCTGTTCACTGGGGCTAAATTATCAGCCAAACTGATTTTTGGTAGAAGTCCTGCACTTTTTTAACAAATACGATCTTTTGAAAACTTACTCTAAGCAATTCCAACAGACACTGGAAACTCTCTGGATACTGGTTTTCCATATTTTTTTAATAGGACTTCTGCTCCTACTCCAGTTTGATTATTGAAAATCTTGTCTGTTATTAATGATGCTCATCTGGAAATTTCCTCTGTTGCTGGATTGGCTGAAAAGTACCCTGCTTTATCTAATATAGATTAAAAAAAAAAGAAAAAAACACTGAAAAGGGGAAGGCAGTGCTTTCCCAGGTTTAATGCAACTGAAAGTTCAAGATTTAGATGAGTCCATGTCAGTTTTTTAAAAAAAGGACCATTCTTTGCTGTTGAAAATGAATATAGCTTTATTGTCTTCAATAAATCCAGTTAGAACAAGATGTGGATCTGTCCCCTAATAGGCACATTTTCAGGCATTGTTTGTTTCTCAGGTTTTCCTTTTCAAAAATAATGGCAGTCAGTTTCCCTCTGCAGGTGTACTTCCTTTAGGGTTGTCCTGAAGTGGGCCAGTGTTATTCTGCTCTTGCAGATTGTTAGTTAACACTTGTGCAGTGATTCTGAAGCAGCTTAGCTTTATGTGGGCCTGATCGAAGCTCACTGAAATCAAAGATAAGACTCAACAGCACTAGGAGGCATGAGAAGCTCTGCATTTCTATAATCCAGACCAGAAATTAGTTTACTTATGGATTTGGTAGTCATAACTTGAGGCACCTTTTGAAAAAAAGTAAATAACTTTCACCACATGTCCAAATTATGCAGTTAGACCTTTCTGTGGAGGGAATGACAGTGCTCTATTTCTCCCCTTTGACCAGTAGCCCATGTTAGAGTGGGAACAAATCAGTGTGGCACCACTAACCTGTGCTGAATATGCTTCAGGTTTCCTTTCCCTGAAGCCTTTCTGGATGAGAAAGGACTATCTTGAACCTATACAGACTTCAGCCTGTAGAGGACATCTGAACTTATTATGCAGGTGTGTTTTTTTCCTTGCCTGAAGAGGGTAGATGCATGGGAATTAGCCCAGAAATGTACTTAAATGGAAATTCCCTCGCTTTCTAGAGGAACACTGATGTTAAAAATTTCTTCCATTGATATTAGAGCATCCTTGGGATTGGAGGAGTTAATCTTTTTATCTACCTTATTGAAGAGCATCTGCAGCTCTAATGCCTATCTGAAAAAATGACTTAACAAAAACTGTTTGAGCTTGAGGTTACAGAATTTCCATCCAAACTACAGATCTGAAAATTTTCTTCATAGGGTGACAAGTTTTAGCCTATAGCCATTAGTTTGCACACACATGGGATGTAGCATGCATTTTTTTCCCTGGGAACACCAGTGAAAGATTAAAGAATCAAAAATGGATCAAAGTTCATGGTTCACTACTGGAAGAGGAACACCACTTCCTAGTTAATAAAGCTGTGGTTTTGATGTCATTACCTAGTTCCCTAGAGTAAATTTTTTTCAAATAGCTATCAATAGATTGAGATTTCATTCTGACTTCACTGGCACATCCTCATTGTTCACTAGGTGCTGATGTCAGAGTACCAATCTCTCTGGCCAAACTTTTTCTCTTCTTACCACCCGTAGTCCTCTGTGAAGAGAGCAAACATAGAGGTTCAGACCAAAAGCTTGTAGTTCAATAACCTGTCTCTCACAGTTGCCAATAGGAAATGTCTAGGTTAATTCTGTGGCTGATCTTGGTAGAACTATGGAAACATTTTCATGATAAATAAATGCTAATTCACTAGCAAATTGGAGAAGCAATGTAAAAAATTTTGTAGCACCATCCTCATCCTCTCAAGTGCCTGTTTGTTCTATAAGGAATTTTATAATCACAGAGATCAGTGCAAAAACTGCAAATTGGTGTCAGCATCACCATGGAGACAATGATAGTGTTTGCAAATAAATCATCTAGCTCCCCAAATTAGAGTAGATTTACTGTATAAGAGTATACAGTCTCTACTTTTTATAAGCTTGTGTAAAGGTAATGTGTGGATGCTAAGTGCTTTGGTATTTGTTTCTGTGTTATGCCAAGGGAAGTTAATAGAAAAGTGTGGGCTTTTTAGGGACATTTTTCTATCTCAGTGTGAGAAAAGTGTAAAATATATTCTCAGCACTCTTCAACTTAGTAGTTGCATCTGTTGCCTTTAATATTAGGTTGCAAGTTTATCTTTTTTGGACACCCCTTTGAAGTGAAATGAATTTTTTTGTCAAGGTGGATGCTGTGAAGTCAATTAGATGGTAGTCAGACTCAACATTGCTTCAACAAATTTTCCTTTTAGTGATAGGGAGCCTTTCTCATTTGCCTGGCATTGTCTTAATGAATAAAAGGGTTCTTGGAGTTTTTATACCTTGGGCGATGAGGTGGAGAGGTTAGAGGTGCTGAAATGGATGCAGAAATCACATACAATAGCTGGAATTTTCCTCTAATATTTTCCTTCCTATAAAACAGATTATCTTTTTTTTCTCTGATCAAGAATTTACACACCTGTGTTTCTTCATGTGGCTCAAAGTAGCAACATCGCTGTCTTGAGTTTCTGTACCAAACAAATTTCTCTGAAGATAGAGGGAGGATACCTACTGCGTATGGTCTGTACAGGGCAAAGGAAGGTTGATGTGAGGAGCCTAGCTGGGGTCATCGGTCTCTTTGCAGTAAACTTGTTCTGTGCAGCTTAGAGCTCTGCTTCAGGCTCAGAGGGACCAGAGGCCATGGACTGATCACAGAGGCAGACCCAGTGGCCAACTTCTTGTACAAAAGTCATGAGGCCTAAGTAAACAGAGGCAACGGTCATTCCCCTGGAGGACTTGTTACAGATCTTGTGTCAGATTCTTCCATCTGCTTGAAGCTCCCATCACAGAGTCTCTTCTGTGATGCAGTGCATAGAGGTCAGGAGCTTCCTTCTTAGGAAGTAGTGATGGAGGTGGTAGAGTGGTGGATAAATTTGGTTCTACATCACTCTGGTAATGTCTACCGTTCAAAGACAAAAGCCACTGCATGGGAGAATTGCTGCTCATCCAGGACTCTCAAAGTGTGGTTTTCATGCAGATCCCACAGAATATTTCTTTTTTAATTCCAAAGAGCCAATAGTCATTAACTGTGGTTGTGGTTTTGGCTTCACTGCTTATTCCCACATCTAGTTTCAGGTCTGAGTCTGTTTCCAAAGGCATTCTGGAGCCTGGAAACATGCCTCTGCAAACAGAAAACCAAAGCTTTTGGTTTTCTTGGAAATCTTCTGTGGGAATTGCCTATTCTGAAGAAACCCTTACAGTTGAGTCATTAGCAGGTCCTATTGCGGTTCACATGTGTGCATATGCCATTTGACGCTATGTCCTCCTGTGTTTACAGTGTTCCCTACCAAGCCCAGCAGAGGTATAGGAGGCGTAACCACTTTCTTTCTGTTTTCCATTAACATCCCTCTTTCATTTTTTTTCCATATAAAACAAGAAGTGCAGAGCCATGACACGTTGCATGCATTTGAAAGTATCATAGCACTGCACTGAGGCTTAAACTCTGCTAACTGATTTCACATTATATTACTTCATCTGAATAGACCCTTCTCCCAGATGATTTAAAAATGAAGAAAAAAATACCACCTGTCTCGAGCTGCAAATGAGTATGAAACCTACATCAGTTGTTGGGGCAAGTTTAACTGCTGGACAGCTTTCAGATTCTACAGCTGCCAGAGCCTGTCACACTGCCATGCTTCATGCAAACTGTCCTGCCAAGAAGTCTGTAATCCAACCACAGCATGGCAAACTTATGGCATTTTCTGGGCTTTCCTCTTTCAGTTGCAGGCCACTGCCTCACCTCTGCTGAGTGCTCAGAGCTCACTGAGGAGAGCTAATTTCCTATCCTAGTGCAGTCTCAGAGCTTCTGACTTCATTTTTTTGTTCTGGTGATCTTTTGCAAAATTATACATGTTTAATGTTGGAAATAACAACATGCTTATATTAACAACAAAACAAGAAGCATAAAAAAGCTTGTCAAACTCAGAGACAGTTGGTTCTCTTCCTTCAAGGTAAGCCATTATTCATAGCACTTTACTGTGATTGAGGGTGCCAGTGACAGCAGAGGCTGTGGATGAACTGAAGATGCTGAGTGTGCAGGAGACTTGGCAGGTAGGAGTTGATCAGCTCATGCTACTGTTCATAATTCCATCACCTTACATGCCATTTCCTGCTCTTGGTCAGATTTCTGCTCTTCCTTTAGGACCCTGTATGTGACAGATAGTGAGCAATTCCTCATATTTTTCTTATTAGCATCTGTTGTTGAGATAGCTGTTTATGTCTAAATAATAACTAGGATTAAAGGGCTGATCTTACTTGTCTTTGCAGCAAAGACAAAATTGCTACCGTGACACAGCAGGCATTCACATCTTTAGGGAGAAGACCATAGTGCAAGGTGTCACTGGTGGATTTGGGTGAAGTTAGTATATTAACAGTCCGTGGTACGTTTTTAACTTTCCCAAGCACTAAATTTATCCATGCAGCTAGGAGTTAGTCCTTAACAATGTTATTAATTTGCAAAGCATGAGCAGCCTTACAACAAAAATCTGTAAACTGTTTAGCCTCATATACATGATTGATCTTTTGTGGCTTGGCTATTAATCATTCATGAAAGCAAGCAAAGCAGTGAAACTGGGGAATATAACAATTCAGTCATAGGTGACAGATCATTCACCTCCGCAGATGCTTACTTGTTCCTGTGGCTTAGAAAGGTTGACCTCCAGTTATCTGTGGTCCAGGTTAGTATCACTGTGTCACTATAGCAGCAAAATGGTCTCTGAAGAAACAGCATGAGGTTTCTCAGTCTGCTTCCCTGCAGGCTGGGGTTCACATTAGAGAGGCCAATTCAGAAAGTGATGCTTTGCTGGCAGCCTTAACAAAAGGATCAGTGGAGGCAGATGCTAAACCGGCTGTTTGCTCCTGGGATCTTAGTTACCAAAGGCAGAATGAGGCTGAACATGTTTTATTTTGGACAAAAAGAGAAGACTCAGGATTTCAGAGAAACAAGCGCCTTCCCTGCTTTATGGCTAGCAGGGAGGCAGCAGAGTGAAAGGGCATCAAGAGGGACACACTGGCTGCCTCGGCTGCAGCAGCGCTCATTCTGCCTTCAGCTTTCCGGCCCACTTCATCTTTAGCATTCCAAGAACCAAGTTTCCTCTGAAGACTGGGGGACAGGTAAGCGCTTCAGGCACTTGTCCCCTCTGCTCTAGACACAGCATAAGGTTGCCTAAATCCCTGAGTGTGTTTAACTTTCTCAGTGACCCAGAGGGCAAACTTAGACTAGACATCTGTTTTTTAAGATGGCCAAGGTAAGTGAGATTGATCCCACTGAATTAAGCTCTTTCCAGCCCAAGTGCTGTGTCTCAAATCTTTTAGTCTGTGCTGCTTTTCAGAGTTTTGCATTGGCCAAAATAAATTGAATTGAACTAAGTGGCAGAGGGATAGATTAGGATTTCCAGGATAAATAAAGGTTTGATACGGTAGCCATGGCGACTGTCAAGAACAGGGGCTACTGCAGTTCTGGAAATCTCTTCCTTCTGGTGTCTGAACCCTTTAGATATGATGTCAGCACTGCCAATCACAAGTCCTGGATGCTATTAGGACTGTGATTTAGAAAAGCATTTGAGTTTTGAGTTCCTAGCCCAATTATGCAAAACTTCTGTGCCATCTGCACCTGAACCATATGCCAGAATGCCTACATAAACCTTTTTAATTATGCTGTAGTAAAGATGGTAATAAAAGATATAAATTTTAGAGGGCAGAGAGATGGTTGCCAGGTTATCATTAACATACATTTTTTTGCACTTTTGTGAATTTGTAGGGCCAGAATTAACTTTCCATTAGCAGAAGGTCTCACATTGAGCTACTTGCTTTCTAGACAATTATTCCCTAGCAATACTGTCTAATGACTACTCTTGAAGCAATAAGTAAAGCCATGCTAATCTAGTCTGTGTAGATTCTTGTACAACACCTATTGTGTTAACAAACTGCCTTTTAGCAGAACATTAAATGACAGAATAACACCCTGTCATGTATTGTTTCTCCTTCTATCCTCTTCCCCAGGGAAGAAGGGTATGTGGTGGAATCAATGATTTTGTGAGGTGTTGCCTTTTTGATATTTTTCTAAAAATACATATTGCTACTTGTTTAAGTAAGGAAGAGCAAAATCAGAACTATAAACCAGGATTAGAAAAGAGTTTTAGTTGTAAACAGAGTATTTTAAAGACTGCACACTGAGTAGGACAGGTTTCCATATATGTAAGATATACCCAGTAATGATAAATATGACAATAAAGCAGGCAGATATATAATGGATAACTTCTGCTTTATACACAACTGTAAATAGATGCTAAAACTGATTAATACTCAGAGAGGAGGGATACTGTTTAATCCATTTTGGCATTTGTTTATTACCAGTATATCTCTAAGGTATTATTTTTTACTTCCCCAAAGAGTCTGGAACATACTGTTAAATCAATATCAGAGTTTCTGAGCTTATTGCAGAAGAACATGGTTAGGAATAAAAAACAACTCAAAGAGAGGTTTTTAATAGAAAGAACACATCATATGGAAAAGAGAAAAGAGCTATGGACATGTACATTTATTTTTAAAGTTTCTATGGCATTTCTGATTTGTAAAAATCATTCTGAAACTGTACACTTAAAGCACAGCTGCTTGGCTCAAGTTATCTGCATTCGCTAAGAAGAAAGAGGCAAAATTTTCAAAGTCACATAAGGGGCATACTTCTTAATTCCATTTTCTCTGTTTAAACATAACCTCTTTCTGAAGGTTGAACCTAATGTTGCTGAATGATCCTGAGGTTCTGAATGCCTAAATAAGCTTTGCAAATGTAGGTTATAAATTCATATAATTTATGCTCCTTTGAAATGTTCATACTGATGTGTGAAAGCAAATTCTAAATATCCAGCCAGCAGCAAAGGTGCATTTTCCTAGTGTTAACCTGTGCTGGATGATGAAATGTGGAATTGTTTCTAATCTATGCAGGGTTTTTTACACCTTTTTTCAAGGTGATGCTCCCAGATGTGTTGCTGTGAGCATATGAATGCTCTGGTCTTCAGTGGGGATAAGGCTTGTTACCCACCTTTATAATGTTTTGAGGGATCCTAAGGGAGAAAGCACTGCTCAGCCAACTCCATTTTAGCTCATCTACTGAGGGAGTGTCAAGCTGAGTCTAAGATTTACTTTCCCATTAATTCTCTAAGTCTGAAGTCCCACATGCATGCTGGTGTTTAAGTGTGTAAGCATTCCTCTCCAGAAACTTCTCACAGGTCCTGCAAAGTATGTAGGTAAGAAGCCAATGGAGAGAAAGCAGGTGAAGAAAGTGAAGTATGTGTGTAGGAAAGAGCTGCTGTGCATAGATGTGTTGCTGATTCTCAGCTTTCTTGTATTTGTAAGTCAGATGACCCAGAGAGTATTCTGGGTATGGTGCAAAATGCAAGAAAGTGCTGTGCATAATGTCATGAACTCTCAAGGCATTAGGATGAGTTTTAGAGCTCATAATCCTTGGAATTTTAGTGGAATTGCATAAGAAGTGCATTATTTTAGAAGGGGGAAAGTTGCTTTGAATTTTAAATGAGAGTTGAATCCCTAGTTGCAGAGGAAAATTGTAGAGGAAAAGTGAAAATTCTAAATGCAAAATGCAAAGAAGACTGTCCCTGTACCATTTGACTTTTCTGGGGGTAGGACTCAGAATTCTTCTATGAGTTTCATTACTGAATACAGACCTCGAGGTGAAATGTTAAAACTGAAGTATTTTGCCAGCTGGTAGAAATTTGGAGGTGATAGTAAGAATGCCTTTTAAAAAGTATGTAGGGATATGGTACTTAAATGTTAGCACTTCAAGAAAGTGGAAGCTCTTCTCCTTTATAAGTAAATATTGTTTAGAAATATCTAAACTGAAAGAAAGCTTGGAAGACTACTGTATCATAACAAAAAGATACAAAGTCTATGACACGATCTACAGCTCACACCATTCCTTCAGAAACAGTCCTATACATGGAGTTTTCAGAATCACATTCAACCAACAGCTGTTTATAGGTAATTTCAGAAAGAGCAGTATTTCACCAAGCACCTTCTGCAAAAATCCCAAGCAGATCTTTTTAGGTAAGGCCTAGATTTAACTCACTTGTTTTAAGAGGTAGACTACACCCCAACACACGGTTTTAAATGTGCTTCCTAACATGGGTCAGCATTTTGCCTGTTACTGAACTCTAAATAAAGCCCAGTCTAGACAAAATTCCCATCCCAATACACAGCATTTATATTGCCTCACTAGAAAATCAGCAGTTCACTAAGTTCAGCCATTAATGTCTTTGATGCTGCAGTATTGCTTATTATTCTTACATCTCACTCTGCCCAAGTTACACTGGGACCCATTATGCTCTAGAGCACCAAGGAGTTTGGCAATTGCTGTAAGATTGAGGGAAATTCAGCTAATCTAAATTAAGGTATTTAAAAATTATGTCTGGTCTGAGCTAGTCAAGTCAGTTTCCTCTACAGTCAGTGCAGACATCCTGGCATCTCAAAGAATGATAGACAGTTCCTGGTTAAAGTGTTTAGGATGAGATAAATCACTGCCTCTCTCCCCAGTGACCACAGTGTGAAGGTGGAGGACTAGTTCAGATTAGCTGCTATACTGTAGGTGAGATGAATTCCACTGCTATAAGAATGTGAGGATGTAATAGGATAAAACAGCAAATATGCATGGAGAGAAACGTATCAGGGACAGGGGCCAGGCTGCAACCAAAGACTCAAAGGGTCATGGTGGTAAAATTATTAATATTTAAGATTTGAGAGATCTGGCTAAGAGGTTTATCCTAACTAAAAGAACATACCTTTCAACTAAAAACTAATAGTCTGTGATTGTTTCCAACTCCCCACATCTGGGCTAAGAAAATACTGGTGTGTCACTCCTGTAGGCTCCACCAAGAGCCATCTCTCCATATCACCACATTATTTACTGCTTGATTCCTTCTTAGAATAGTGGCAGTTGGAACATTCCTACTTAAGGAGTCCATCCCTCCCAGGGGTGGATACTTGGCTTTGTTAACATTGAAATGGTCGTTTTTCCTCACCTCTTTTTTCTTTTCTGAAACAGTATGTAGGCTGGTCTCTTCAGTCACTTGATGGTCTCTGCAATTGCTTGAGAAAGAACAGGGGAGCAGAGAGGGACATGCTGGCTGAATGTTCTCTCACTACAATCATAGCTACTAAAGCTTCTGTCTGACCTGTCTTATATTGTACTTGTGTTATTAGGCACAAGATTCTCTGAAAAGATCTTGGGTCAGGCTGTGAACCAGAAGCAAGTGGGAATAGCCAGGGCTGCCTCTCTGCTATACTGCTCCCACACTTCTGTTTGCAATTGCCATTCTGATCCTTAGACATCTGTGGTGATTTCCACCACAGTCCTGGTTAGGGAGGTCGTGGGAAAGTTCTTTTTGGGAAGAAGCAATAGTATGCAGTCCTCCACACTGTGAACTGTCACTCTCTCCAGAGAGAAGGAATTAGAAATAGTATTGTCTGCAAGAGCTGAGAAAACTTGCAGATTTTCCATGTACAGTAAACAGTTTCTATAATTACCAGGAAAACAAAACAGAGAGGCAAGGTTGTGCAGCAGGGGCATCCCGTCTCATACACACTGCTGTGATAATGAAAGCCAAACCCTGCAGAATTGCAGGCACATTATTTTCACTTGCTTTAAAGGTCAGCTAAGAAGCTAGTTTCTCAAATCGGCTCCTAACTCTGAGACAACGTAACACTAGTTGTTTTTTCCAATGAATTGCAGTTGTCAGAAACTGGATTAGTAGCTCACAGAGCTAAAAATAGACATTACGCGCTTGCCAGAGAAGAATTAATTCAGTAACAGAGGTGAAGGTATATCAAAATATCATAACATCTGGAGAAAAAAAAAAACAACAAAAAATGCTCAACTGAAAGCAAGTTAACCGTAAAATTACATTAAAAATAATCTGAATCACCAACTGGACAAATGACAGGGTTTAGTCTTGATTATGTTTTATTCACCTTCCAAATCCACCTTGTGGTTGCTGCTTTATCAGCTGCATCAGTTTGGCCACAGTCTTTCCAAAGCCATGTACCTCAAGTTAGGCAGTGAAAGTCATTATGTTCAAGCTATTATTTGAATATTGAAAAAAACCAGTCTTTGGCTTAACATTTTTATTGGAGGGGGGGGTGTGGTGTAGATAATTTATTGCTGAACTTATTCAACTGAAAAATAAAAACTAAATTCCCAAAGCCCAAATCTAATAAGAGAGCTACAGTGGAAGCAACTTTCCAAACCTCAGCATGTCTTTACTAAAATGTGGATACTTATTTTTCATTACATCAAACATTTGCGTTTTAAAGAATTCTGTTTTATACTATGATTTTGCAAAATTGTATTACTGCTTGCTTGGACTTAGAAAAAAAAATAAAAACAAAACACTTCTATATTCTTCATTTATTTATTTTCCATAGCAGAGCTATTCCACCACACTGCATATCACCTTGAAGGAGCAGCAATCGACCGCAGATAGGGAGCCTCAGCCTTTCTGGTCAAGGTGAAATGTTCTGCAAGGTATAGTCTGGGTCTCAGCTGAAGACAGGGCTAGCAGTAGTTGCATGAATTTGTACTGTGACTTAAGTAATTCTTTTTACTTTTATATTCAGAAGCAGACCAATGTATAGCTCAGGAATAATCTTCACCACTTTCTTTAGAAATTCTTTCTGTAGTATGTGTCTTTTGTGTGCATCTTTTATAAAATCTCTGCGTTTCAGATCTGAGGCATTGAGAAGTGTAAGGTATAAATAATAACTTATGTGAGCAATTCAATCACTGTGAAAAATATTTGTAAAATATTTATGCTCATTGTCTTTTAGATCTCTTATAAGCTAGAGTCCTTTTTGCAAATTCTGTTCTTGCAGAAGCCTTTGGTCATCATTCTAAGAGAGGTCTTGATTTTGGGATTTAATTAGCATCAAAACCCTTTATCTGGCATTCACCGTGTACCATTATTACTGCAGTGTTAAGGTTCAGTTGTGAAACAGAAATGTCCGTATAAGCAGCATGAGCAGTTATCTGCATTGTACATCCTACACATTATGCACACATTTCATGGCATACTTTATATTTTATGGAATATAATATGACTGGTTAAATATGTAGAAAAATAGTTAGGAATGAATAATACAAAATATGTGGTCATTGCCATGTCTGATAGCTATTTTGAGATGTTATGGATATATTATCACCTACTTTTGGGATTGCTTTGAACCAAATCATATATCTTTGGCATCCATCCTTGCTTCAGTGAGAAGCATGGTTGTCATCATCCCTTTAGTTGTTAAAACTCAGTTATATTAGAGCCCAGAGATTAATAAAACATGATTTTTCAGCCAAGTATTCTAAGAGAAGTAGTACTGTTTTTTTCTGAATATGGTGGGCTCCACTGCTAGGACTGACTTTACATCCCTTCTTGATTTGACTTTCACGTTTTACAGTTTACTAAAATTCTGCAGTTCCTCTTTGCAGGATTCCATAGTGTTTTGAAGAGGCTGTGTGTAGTCTGGCTGTGCAGTCCACTGGTGCAACACACAAATGTTAAGCTGTTTCAGACCACCGTCCTGGAGAGTGCAACTGAAGTTCCACATCCACAGATAATCCCCTTATTCTCTTTGCCACTTTGCTCTGCCCCTATGGCCAACTTTCGAGAAGGAACTGAACGTTACTAAAAATCTTCTGGTGGTTTATATTTGTTTCAGTGGGATAAATTCATGCTTAGAAGAAACTGTTGCAACACAAGCTAGTGATTTTTCAGTCTCTTCCCAAAGCCTTTGAGAACAAATTGAACTTTGCATGCAATATCTCACCTAGAAGAACTGGCAGCAATTTTCCAGTTGTCTGTCACTGTGATCCTGGCTCTCCCATCTAATGGAAAACCCATGAAATTCATGAAACCATGAATGGAAAATCTCATACTTCTGATACTTGTTTAGACCTTTCTTCGAGGAGCCTGCTGCAGTTCTGAATTGCAATTCTGAATCTAACTGGCAATTCATTCAGGCTCGTCTTCATTTCCTCTGCAGGTAGCTCTAGAGGATGATTAATCTTTGATGACTTAGAGCATCTTTGACTTTTCTCTTTGATTTCAGTGTTGCCAAAGTAAAATCTGAGGGCTGATTCCTGTCTAAGATGGTCACAAACAGCTCCAATAACAGGGTCAGACATATGTGAAGGTAAGTTGTAGGTATGAGTAAAGAATTTGGATTATTGTAGGAAGATGGATGTTCACCTGAGTTCATGATGCTCAGTTTTAGGAGTGGGAATTTTTAGTCTGAGTTATGAGCCACATATTGGTGGTCTGTCATTTACTGGTAAAAGAACATAGGGAAGGAGCAGTTCAGTGCAGTGCAGTTTTAATCTCAGCTTTATGAACACTGAGATTGTTGTTTGTCTTGTTTCAAGCTTCTCTGTTTTGCAAGCTGAATAAAAATAGTTGGTATTCCTAAAATGTGAAGATTTAACACCTCAAAGTCTGCACTCCTGTGGAAGTGGACCAGTTTTCCCTGGGTGCAAATTTTTTTTTTGTGCAATTCTGTAATACGGTTTTTAGCATGTCCTATAAATTTTCTCTGAAGAGACTGGGACTTCAATTGTACAAGCATTCTGCACCAAGTAACAACATTACAACCTGCGCTATCAACAAAGGATGCTTAGCATTAAAATAATATTGGATGGCATTAAATAATACTAGAGCTCTGTCTGGGTTTAGAGCACTGTGATATTTGTGAACTGAAGTAGTTTGTATAAAATTTCTTACAGATATGAGGACAATCTAATTAATGACAGTATTTCCATTTTACTAATATGCAGAGGAGGTAGAGTGGTGTCCCTAGACATTTCTGTCAACTTAACAGAAAATTAGATGACTTAGATGACTTAAGAGATAATTTTAGTACTATATAAATCTGAACATTATTTTAAAACATCAGCCTGCAATCTGCTGGGAAGGGATGTGGCAGGTTAGAGTTTTACTGTGAGCTAGCATGGACAGAAAAGCTTAGCAAAGCATACAAGCCATGATCTTCCCACACTAAAACCAAGGGAGTAATTGCAAAATTGAGTCTGGTTACTTGTCCTAGCTGTTCAGCAAAGGCATCGACCTGCCAACAGAAGCAGGGTCCATACAAACTATTGCATGCTGCATTTCAGTTTTTTTATTGGGATTCATTTGGCAGTCTTAGTGGTCTGGAAGTTACAGTAAGTACTTCTGGTTGAAAATTACTATTTCAGTTATGATTGCTTCCCCAAACCAACTGAATTTATTACTAACCAAAGACTTACCTACTTGAAAACAAAACAGTAAAGTTTGTTTCTATCATATATATCTTTGACTGCAAGCAGTTGAAGTGCATAATACATGTACTAACCAGGCCTGTGTTGTGTCATTGAGCAAGAGTTATTCAAGGCCACAGCACCAGTATAAAATAGCAGAATTCAGTATCCTTCCCTCTATGGGAACATGAGTCTATGTAATAAATTGATGTGCCATATGTGTAGGCCATGGGAAAATTGTGTGTGCAGTGAACTACATACGGTCTTAAAAGCTTTAACATTTGTACTGCTCTTCCTATAACAGAATGTATATCTTGATAGCTGTGACCCTATGAGCTTCTGAAAAAAAAAATGTAATCTAAAGTTTATTCTTCTTGTTTTAAAAATCACTGTTTTGTGAGTTACTGTTTACACAGGCCTCCATACACCAAGGGGTCTTTCTCTGTGCGTTGCTGGGAAATGGAAAAGCAGATGCTGTCCGTAAATCTTGCAGACTAGAGAGATCAGTGAATGCCTTTCCTGAACCTCCTCCTGATAAGCCACTTCTTTTTTTCTAGCAAATCCAAACAGTGCCATTAGCCTGGGCCTTCTTTAGAAGAAACAAATTGTTTGTTAAACAGCCTTGTTCTGTTCAGCTTCTGTTGATGCTTCTTAATTTTCTCTTTCCGCCTCCTTTTGAGTAGGTTTTGATTATACAATTCTTGCAAATTGTAACTGAAGGCAAACAGTTTGCCTTTTTAACCTTTCCTTTTTCCAAAGCCACTGAAGACCTCAAACAAGAAGAAGAAACTTTACGAAACTCATGCAGGCATGTTGTTAACAGATAGCAGAAGGATAAAATAGCCTTCTAAGGGTACTGCAAATTACCTTCGAACGGCATGCCTGCACTGTGTTGTGGCTTCACATCTTGCTTTCATAGTGTGACCTGCTGTAATGGTGTTTGTTACAATGAGGTCCTTTTAGTTAGTCCTAAAAAAATTTACTTGTTTGTCACCATATTATAAACGTAAGGTACACTCTATAAGAAAAGCAATATACAATATACTGTACATCTTCTATTTCAATGCCTCTAGTTTAAGGCTAGTATTCATATAAATGTTTATAATCAAAATATAGGTTTTATTGTTCTTCACAGGACCAAGCAAAGAAGTTGTTCCTTGTCTAAATACTAATAGTTGTCTGAATACTAACAGTAACATTACTACTCAACAAATACTCTTTTCTCATGCTTCTGGTTAACCTGTGGTGGGCTCCATCCTACTCTGACTCCCCATTAACGCATTTGAAAGGGAAAAGAAACGAGCTCTTTTAGTGCATGACCTTTGCACAGTACCTGATTCATAAAGATAAATAGATCCAAAATCTCATTTATGAGTTATTAGCGATCAGCAAAACAACAAAAACCTTTTGAAGTTCAGCTGAGTAAGTTCTGAAGTTCTTGCATTGCTTACTCAGTTTCTCAAGTCATAATAACAGACATATTTGATGAAGCCTTTCCCATGGACACTGGCACCAGCCTTCATCAAAGGTTCTTCTGATTTCTACTTCCCATTTTATCTGGAAATTTACTGTAATGGAGAAATTATCTGGATTTAAAAAAAAATAAAAATACAAGTTTCCTTCAAGTTAGTTCTCACCTTTTTTGACGTAGTCCTTTGGTGGGTAGCTGACATTAATTAATTTTTGTCATATTAGTACCACAATGTCCAGGAAAAAAATGTTTCTCCAGAGAAACTCCACTGAAGAACAGTTTGTTCCTAGCTGTGACCAGGACACCTCTGTTAGTTATTTCAGAGCTAAGTCACTGAAGAAGTGATCAAAGAAGACAGAATATTAAGACAAATCCAGAAAGTTTACACACAAGAAATGTGTGTACTTAGTTTAAAAATGGTACAATAGAGAACTTAATAAGTTCTCTTTTTTCCTCCTCATTAAACTTGGCTGATACATGTAACAGTTGCTGATAAATTATTTGTTTCTTCTGCCCCGTGCCCCCCTCCCCTGCACACTCTCATTTGAAGTCAATAGAGCTTCAAATCAGAAAAAAAAAAAAGTTACATTGTCACAAATGTAGGTAATTCATTGGAAGTCATGGGCAGAGCTTGGTCCTCTAAGCACTGCAGTACCATGATAAGAAAAGTACCAGTTCAGTTACACCACTAGGTGCTCAAGATATCATCCAGACTGTATTTATTATTATTCCCTCATCCTTCAAAATGGGAAGAAAAAAAAAGTTTAAGCCTGTGTCTTTGCATTGTTTGAGTTCTCAAATGTTAAGACTGCATCTGGTAGTATGTTGCAAATTTGCCTTCCCATGCTGCCACATGAAAGAGTAGCTACGTCATCACGTTTGTGATACATTTTTCTCTCTGTCTGGAATTTTTTGATGTCCCTACTACCATGTCAGTAGCACCAACTGGGCTGCCCAATGTCTGGAAACCCTGGATAAAAGGCCACACTAAACATCTGTAGAACAATTCTGTATCTCAGGTGAGAAGAGTTTTGTATGGATATGTTGGGTTTACTGCTAGGGGCAGACCAGCTTTGCAAGTGCACTGGACTCATCTCATGATGTAGAGTTGAGGTGTATAGGCGCAATGCGTGTTGACACATTGCTCAGCTGGTGCAGACACGTGGTCCTGCATTTCAGTGTGGCAAATACTAAGGAAAACATGGAAATTGCAGTATTTGGAATTTCAGATGTTGACTGGAGTACGTGATTGGTACCACCTACTCCCTGTTGTTTCATGGAAACTATCTGGAACAATAAGAAAAGAAGAAAATAAAGAAAGGGAAGTGAGGGGGATTGTGAGGTAGAGCTCGTTTGCCAACTTCTTGTTCTCTTAAGCTTCCTTCTTTGCCATCACCACATGTGGAACACCATTCAAATACAGTGGTAACACTGATAGTCCATCTCACAGAGTCATGTCTGAGTTTCCATAGGTAAATTTTATACTGAGTAGCTATAATACTGCCATGGGGCAGGAGGTGACTGTCCTTTTTAATAAACATTGTTTAAAGATTCGTTGCTGAAATGGTCAATACCCAAATACCCTATTGGGACTTGGCAAGTAGGGTTCACTTTCCTGCAAGACTTTGTGGTAGGAACGTTGAATGTTACTGTGCATCAGGACTGATCTGTGGTGGTCATAAACCTTCACAAATAAAGCAGATTCTTACAGCACAGGCAAAACTTTGGTCAGTACTGCCATGCCAGAAACACAGTGTTCTGAACAACTGTGGACTTCCTACCTCCTGGTAATCCTTGCAAAGCAAACCCATATGATTCCTATTATGGCTAATAGGAGTCTTTGGGCTAAAAGCCCGCAAAGAGCATTGAAACCATATCCCACACTCCTTGCTGTACAAAACCATCAGTGGTCTGATTCTGCAAGTGTTATATTTGCTGAGTAACACTCAGTCTGTAAACAGAATCATAGTTCGGTATGTTGATGTATAGTGCATTCCATGTAGGAACAAGACAGCACTGACCTGCATTTGGATTTGAAGCTTAGTTACATGGGCCATTTAGGCTGCAGTCCTGCATGTGCTCAGGTGAACGGGTAACTCAAAGGATGCGGTGGCCTCAGGCTTCGGCCAGGCCTTGTGCAAATGTTGTGAGCAAGGGTGGCGGGACTGTGGCCATACCTCACCGGGTGGATGTAGATTGGAGTCTCATACCCAGTATCTAATGCAACATTTCAGAGATCTAAGGACTTATTTTTCCATACATTCTACACACATTCCTACGTATTTTATGAATCAGGTCTGTGGTCAATGTTTTGAACAATTTGTTTGCTGCAGTTTCATGGGGTTACTATCTCTTTGGTTTGCAATGTAAATAATATTGTACATCTGCTATTTTATGATACAAATGCCATGTGAATTGCTTATTTTTAAGATGTTATGGCTCTGTTATGGTTTATTTACGATGCCATCTCACAGTATTGGTTTAATATACAATGTATCTGTATGGCATGAATTAAATTGCTTATATTTTACAATGTCAAATATTTTATTTTTGTTTTCTAAAATGACTACATTTCATCCTATGCAGTTTCATAAATGTTTCTTAAGTGGGTCATTATGTCTGGAAATATTGCTTCCTCTCCAGCAGTGTGGCCATAAGAACCAGTATTCCTGATCAAAATCATCAGATATATCATCTTACAATTTCAGATTAGAAATATATGTGCAAGTAAGTAAGCATTTGTCATTAATCAGAACATCTACTATATCTTCCTTGCTTTTCATGTAATGATACATTTTAATAATTTTGTATACTTTTTATTTGTAATTATTTGTGAGTCGTACACAGTGTAAATAACATGTTCATTATGCAAGATTTCTAGGTATTCAAGAATACAAAAAAGGTGAATTTGTATATGAAAAGAAATTGTCAGTAGATTGGAATGACATAAAGTGGTGATGACTATGTTCTATTTATACTGTTCATTTCCAAATCGTCTGTTAAAGAAAAAAACATTTCATTTGCCCTTTAATGTCCAACTAGTTATTTACAGTATATTTACATCAATAAATCATGCAAAAATCTATTAAAAGTCATGATGAATCATTGAAATTTTCTCTTTTTCTGTTGACAGCTTACCTGTGGAGAGCAGAATTAAAATATACTAAAACCCAGTTTGATAGGAGCAGTCCAAAAAATCAGTGAAGGTATTTGTGGAAAAGAACCACTTTTCACTCCTAGCTCTCAAACCTCACCTTACACCACAAAGCCAAATGTATTGTTAAACAATAAACTAGTAAAATATGTTATAACAAAATGCAAGATGCTTAAATATGCATTGTGTATATCCCTTGATGTGTGCACCTTGTTTTTCATGGACCTGCTGCATGAAAACCCTCCTAACGCCTTTGTTCTTGAGTGAACTTTTGGAATTCTGAGACATAGCTGCTTAAGGAATTTAGCAGATTGTTGGAAAAAAAGTCTTTTTCGGGTGTTACTATAATGGCTAATTTCTTCCAGTGATTATTTAGTTCTTGGTTCTGTAGAACCACAGATCAGAACCAGATTTCAGTCCTCAAGAACAGAGTTAGAAAATGGGTGTCACTACAATGAGATAACACTAGCTTATCGCTACCAACGCAAGAACAAAGGAGGCTGGCATGCTGTAACATCATCAGCCTTACAAATGCTGCTCGTGTTGCCCATTTTTTCATTCCTTCTTCATCTTTTCTGTATCCCCAGCTGAGAACATGACTCATTTTGCTCTGCTATTTTTTGCAGAAGACCATTAACTAGATTTGGTTGCAATATTTTTTCTGTGGAATGTGTTACTGGGAGAAAATGGAATTTCAATTAATTCAAAATGTTGACAGGGGAGTTTGATTCTGACATTTCAGTACCGAATGTGCTTGGCTTTTATGTGGCTAAAGCTAAAGCTAAGGGAATTCCAACCTATGCTGAAATGTCAGGGATTTTTGCCCTTGCCACGGCTGGCTTTAAGCCTGGTGAACATTTTCCAAGAAAGAGACTGATAATTTGTTTATTCCTCTCTTCAAAATTATTCCAGAAAATTAAGCCAGAATGTTTAGATGGGAATTTGAATTACTCTGCTATGTGGGAGTGAGTTCTGATCTACAGTAGATTTGGGAATACTGTGTGTCAACCAGGAAATTACGAAAAAGGCAATTCTCAGAGTTTTTAGCTGGGAGAGTACTCCTCTATTACAACACTGCATTTGAGATCTCACTTTGTCCAATAAAGCTCATTTATGTGACTGTATGAATGAAGAAATGCCTTCAGCTTAATGCCCATATGCAGTCCAGGTGATTCCAGCACAAAAGGATGCAATAGGAGTTTAAAAAAAGGTACAGACAAGGACAACAATTACAAAAGCTGTGCATGTCTTCCAGAAATTAAATAGACAAGAATTTCCCAGGTTTGAAAAGACATTGCTATGATAAAGATCTCTGAATATTATGGTGAAAGGGGATAGAAAACGATGATTCTGTGTTTCCTACAATGCCAGAATTAGAGGGCATTTAATGAGGTTACAGGCAGCAGATTAAAAACAAGGAATGCAAGAGAAAGTACCTTTCTTTTCATAGAGTGCATAATCAAATTGTGTTTCTCAGTGCCAACAGAACATTTCAGAGACTAAAATAGAAGCAATTAGAAAAGCTGATGGAGGGTATATTCATCAGCTGTTTTTAAACATGTTGAACTGCACGCTGTTGTCAGCTCAGGAAGCCACTAATCCTTTCTTGCGGGAGTCTGGGAGAGCGTACCAGCCAGAGGTCTTTCAATACTTTTTAACGATCTCCCCTGAGTAGCATTCTCTATGGATACTGTTGCAGACAAGTTGTTGGGTAGACGGACTTTTAAAGAAAACGTCTGGGTTTATATTGTTATACATGAGATACTGGAAGAGGAGAGTCCACCATGACCTGCAGACTGAGGGAGGAACAGGAGGAAGAGAATTTGAAGAATCTGGTGATTCTTCATTGGGGGACAAATGAAAAAGGTAGATTTCTTCTGACACGTCTCAGTACAAGCAATTTTCGTGTGATCTTTCACAGGTCTTTCCCTAATACTAGGAAAAAAGAACATGTGGACCACGGGAATAAATGAAAACCTAGCGATGGGCCAAGATTAGTGTTAGAAGAAAGACTTGGGGGTCTTTCGTCATCTTGATGGGGAAAAAACTCCATCGTGTGTTGACTCTGAGTACTTGGAGCACAGGATTAAGTCTGCGACATTGCTAATAACAGCTTTAAGAAAAAAGGATTGTTTACATTTTCTTACATGTAATATCCCTCCCTGATTTCAGTACAGAGGCAGAGAAAATTAGTTAATAGCACTGAATAAAGGAGCTATTCCTGTCGGTCTGCACGGACAAATTATGTTCTCCAGTCTGTGTATATGAGCATATCACATACTTTAATTCTGGTTTGCTAGGCTCCTAAGATGTAGGCATGTGTGAGATGCACAGGCTAAGTGGAAAAGAAACTGAAGCTGAGGACCACTTTGGTTTAATATTTTCATTAAAGACCTTAGTACAGAGAAGAAATTATATATGTTGAAGGCACAAAACTGGGAGTAGTTATCAACACAGCAGAAGCCAAATTAAGTAAGTGAAGAATGGAGTGGCCTTCAGACCACATAAAATAGAATTAGGATGAAAAGATAAGTAATGTATGGCAGGATTAATTGCAGGCATTCCTGTAATAACTGGAAGCTCAAAATTTAGAAATGACAGAAGAAGAAAAAGAGATAGTACGATTATAGCCACTAATGTCATATGAAGAAGTAAAATGTAACCACAAGAGAGATGTTTCTGACAGATACAGGGAAATATCAATGTCATTGTATAAGGTACTCGTGCGATCATACCTGCAATACTGTGTTTAATTCCGATTATTTACGTTCAGGAAATCAGTGTACTCCTGTGACTGACAACAAGGTAAAGCCTAAGGGAAATATAATTATTTAATTAACCTGTTTATTTTCCAGTGGATCATGCATCTTTTAAAGAGTATATACATAAAACATTTGAAGTGTGCCTGATGCAATAGCATGTGAGTAGAGAATTTAGCACCTTCAAAATGTTCAAAGGATTCACATTGCTTGCTGCTATGTTAGGCTAAGGAGGCAGAAAATGATGCAGCTTAAGAATATATCCAAGAGGTAGAAAAGCCTGAGTTGCCATCTAGTGTATCTCTCAACAGATCCAGGTTGTGATTATCTGTACCTTTTCCTGTTTTCTGTGGTGCTAGAATCAGCAGATGAAAGACCTTCAGCCATTGTCTGTACACCTGACTTAAAATTGTGAGAAAGAAAGTTAAATATCAATATTTGTGCAAGGGATCTTGGTTCAGCTTCCTAAACACAGACCTATTCTGCATTTGAGATGCCCTAGTTCACCTTGTTTGGCTTCTAGCTCCTAAGTGGCCAAAGGACTTCTGTAGATCCTGGGCCACATTTACCAATGCCACATCGATCTCTTAGATGCCATAAAATGACATTGCATGCAGGCAACTGAATTAATTACATCACGCTGAGGTTATCATTGATTTCCCAGGCAAAAATGTCACACTGTTTGAAAGGAAAACTAGCTAACCAGACTAAGATGAGAAGTCTTCTTTTTATCAGTGTACAAGATGACTTTTGTCAGAGTACATTCACAAATGATAAAATAAAGCTTTGCGTATGGACCAGAGAAATCTTTTTAAAAGTTTGAATAATATACCTAACGCGGTAATATAATTATTTCAGTACTTGTACAAGCAAGTAAAACAGAACTGTGATTTGATTTATTTCATTTGACCCTGAAAAGGTCTCTTTAAGTCCATGGAAGTAGACATAATATTATATAATTTGCATTTTTTTCCTCCCATCTCAGTTGTTTCTGCTACTATTAGTCCCTTGCTCTGGCTGTTATTTCTTGTATAACATGCTTTATTGTAATTACTTTCAGAAAATCGATATAATCCTATAGTGCACAGATCCAGAGAGACTGCTTGTCCTATGGTGGTGGTGAAACAACAAATACGGCTTTTATTTCAGTTCTCTGTCTGGAGCTGTCAGAGTTTATTATGCTGCACATGAAAACAGTGGTGTTCAGAAACCCTTGTTGCTGTCCAGGAAGCCAAGTGCAATGCTCTTCAGCCAAAAACATTCTTCATTATGTTATTGGCCATCTTCAATTCCCTGTCACAAAGTCCTGTGATCGGCAGCATGTGGCTGGCCAGCTCTGAGTTTCACAAACCTCAGATGGTCCCTCGTAGTGACAGCAGCCTGGCGATGTGTCAGGTAATAAGTAGACCTGTTGTCACACACCTGAGTCGTTACAGAGCAGGTCATACAGACTGTTACTGATACTAATTACTTGTTCCAATACACCCATAAATACTTCTTCCCAGCTTTAGGGCTGAATATTAGATATTCCTTTCTTTTCTTTTTCTTTCCTTTCAGGTACTTGCCTCGGGAAATGCTAAGCTGGATAATGAGTTATGGCAAAGAGCTTAGCTACATTTCTCACCTCTCTTTCTTGAGGACTGGATGCATTTACAGTTTCTGAGCCGTAGTCCAGTTCTTTCATGTCTGAACCAGAGTGTTAGAGCAGTTGATTTGTTCTTCCATTTACATTACTAAGCACTCTATTATCAGAATACCAACAAGATATCTTGTGCTAGATATCTCAGTCTCTAACAGATTCTTCCCCTAAATGGACTCAGAGCTTCTCCAGCTGTCTCACTAACACACAGAAACATTAACAAATACTCAATGCATTTGGAGAACTCTCTGAAATTTCATGTTGCTTCTTCTCCAACAATAGAAACATCACCATCTGGGATGAGAGAGCCCAGTTTGGAGTCAGAGCCACAACTTCCTGTCATATTAATACCTTTATAAATTGCAGGATGGTCCCCACTTCCATACTCTGGGTTGCCTCCTTCATTACAAGCTTGTGGTCAGCTGGCAGTATTTGTAAAAGGATGTTTCATAAAAACTTCATATATTGCACCTGGCTGTTACGATGAACAAGAGACTTCTGATTAAGATCTTTGTTTACATGTTCAAAACTGCAACTGTCACGTTTTGGATGAGATGCACGCTTGTATTTTTACAGGTTACGTTAAGCCTTTGTTTTTGTAAGCGTATTATCAAACTAAGCCATGTTTGGCTCTGTCTTATTTCAACAGGATTGTATCCAAATAAGATATTCTTGCAAGTGGTACATATGCAGTAAGGTCTCCATGGAAGAGTTTAAGGTCTTCATTTATAAAACCTTTAGTATACTGAAGCTGTAGGCAACACAAATGCAAATATATCCATTTCAAAGGACTTCAGGAAACACTGGGATGGCTGAAGTCTTCGAGAAACCTAACACAGTAAATCCTGGCTATGCAAAGCAAACATGCAAATGTGACAAATCTGAACTTGTGTGTGTGCATGAGTTGTATTACATACAAGGCTTGCTTTATTGCCGATTATGTCTATGTACAAAGCAGTACACACCTGAGTAACTATGTCTTCCAGGAATGATGCATGAAATCAGGCTTAAGCTATAATCTAGAACTGAGCTTAAACTGAAATGAGCACAAATCCATCTGAAACAGCAATCTAGAAAAAAACTGGAAGGTAGAAGAAGGAGATGGACTATACACTAGGCTAGGTAGGGCTTCTAAGGGCAAAAGAAGAAGAGAGATGCTGCTGTTACCTGTAGAAAACTCTTCAGAAATCTATTATCAGGAAGTGCCTAGCTTCTGTTTAAATTATGAAAGAACAATATTGCATCCCATTATATCAATCTGCTGCTGAAAACCCATCAACAGCAGCAATAATAATCTTGAATTCCAGGATAAGCGGGGGTTTAAAATTAGCTTGAGCATTGGAGATTAGTTTATAAGGAGAAAAGAATTATCTCTTTATGTCTGCCTTGGCATTCAAGGGAGGAAGGCAATTTTTACTGCCATTAAAGATAAGACTATTTGTAGAAAAAGGAAGGATTATTCTTTGCTTTAGGCTCAGATTTGTTTTATATTGCGATCAAGCAAAATTTTTCTTTATCTCAGAAAAAGCTATGAATTTCTCAGATACTATGGAAAATCAAGACCTAATCAATTTTAATTGTATAGAGTGGATCACTACATCCAGGAAGTGTAATACAGATTAACCGAAATTCGGCTGAGTATTTGCTGCATGCTTTAGGTCTAAAGGAGCTTGTGTAAATGTCAGTGGCATAACTGATCTGTGACAATGGAAGTATGTGGTAAATTAATATTGTCTTAATATTGTCTTAATTACAGTTTCTTGAGGCAGAAACTGTAGTAGTCAGAGAAGGATGGCAGGTTTAGCTTTAGCATAATTTATAAAAGCATAACTAGTTCATTAATAAATTCATTGTCTGCAAATAGTTAAAAAAACCACTGGAGGTTTTCCCATACTACTAATCTAACTAGGACATTCCTGGTGGAGACTGAGTAGTGGGCTTTGGTGAGACCCACAAGTCACCATGCTTAAGTGTTAATATTGCAGAGACCCAGAGAGATCATGGCATTAGGGTTCACCATTCCTGTACAGCATCCAGCAGCTACTACCAGGTGGAGGGGCAGAGGTAAGTGCTGCTGGTTTGCAAAACACTGTCTCCCTTTCTCTTGGCCACTGGAGTATATCTTTGTGGCAACCATTGTTCATCATCACACATCGCATTGAAGTGGTGAATGAATTGAAATGATTTCACAACATGATTTGGAAGCAGAGGAAGCAACTCTTTTTGCACCACCTGAAGCATTTTCCTGACCAAAGCAACGTGTTGATAGGGGGTGGATGGTGCTGATCTAGTGACTGTAGTGCCCGGAGTCAGCCAGCTGCTGAGGCAGTACCACCACGGAAAGGGTGAGTGAGCCCATATGCCTCCTGCCCAGGGCCTCAGAACAAGACCAGCTGAAGAAATGAAGCAGATGTAGTGTGATGACAGGAAGGTTTCAACATTGACACTTATGCCAAAGGCTGGCATGAGGGCAGGCAGTTGCAAAGCAGTACAAGCGGCTGCCTTCAGCCGAGTCTTCACAACACATTCACAACATGAACAATGTCATGTTGCCTTTTCTAAAACAGGCGATGCCAAGCATCTTTTGGCTCTGTAGCATCTGTTTTAATTAATTTGTATTAATTACATAATACATAATAGTTTAATAACATAAAAAAATATTGTTTTGTAATTAATCAAAATAATATTTTTTAAAGAGAAAATTAATCTTAAAAGTGACCAGCTAGTCGCCAACAGGAGCCTTTGTTAATGACCACACACAGTGTTCACCGGCTGATGTGTGGCTTCACTGCACATTGCCACACACTTACATGGCAGGGGCAAGCTGCTCTGTGCAGCCTGGGGAACCAGGAGGCGGTCAGTAGCATGCAAGGGTGAAAGAGTGATCAGTGTCAAGGAAGAGAAATCCCCTACAGACTGTCACAGCCAATGGTGTGGGTATAACTTCGCCCCAGAGGGTGGTTAGGCAGCAGGCTGTGGTGGTCCCCACTCCTGCTCTTGTCACCCTGCAGCAGCTGTGGGCTGCTCTTAGTGCTTGTTTCTCCATGGGGAGAGCTACAGATGGATTATTATCTTCTTTTCAATTTACCTGGTTTAGGCCTTTTTACAAATTTTGTTGAGGTATGGAGCAGCCCCGAAAGAGAGAATTTATGATGCTTAAACCAGGAGAGTAGTAGCACCCAATTCACTTTAAAAATAAGTTTGATACTTCCATTAAGACTTTTCATTGCCACAGCTGGTGTTGTTTCCTATGCATGTCTAAATGCTACGTGAAGGGTGCGGAGGCTCTTTAGTGCTTCATTGTGCCTTTCCATTTTGATACCTCTTCCTGGGCACCTCCAGACAGGGTATCAGCTTACATGAACCTTCAGGCTGATGCAGCAAAGCTCTTCATACGTGTGTGCCTAGAAAGGCCAGCAGACACCTGAGCCGCACAGACACCAGAGGCCCTTTGAGGCTTTGGAAGGACCCCAGAGACGTTGCAACACTTGCCAACAGGACAGGCAGGAGCAATGCAGGAGGAGCAGAGGCAACGCAATGGCTCGACTGCTCCCAGGCAGAGCTCTGCCATGCTGCATGCTGATAAAGGTAGTCATCTGAAAAAACCACTGAGCTAAAGCCAAACTTTTTTTTTTTTGAAAGACACTTCTCACTCCACTGTGCCTCCTCTCCAATAAATGTTTAAGGCTAGAGTATTTGTTTGATTAAAGAGGATTGAAGGAGCTACTACTACTCAGAGGTCACTGCAAAATACAGTGGTGGATTTCATTACGATTCATGCATAAATTGTGCAAGACATTCTTTACAACCGCTGTTGCTAATGAGTACAGGCAGCTCAGCTCATTGCCCATCGCACTGCCCAGTGAGAACTCCTCTGCCTACAGAAATACTATCACTCATTTTCTTCCCTTATGTAAATAATTAATGTCACAAAAATGCATTCCTTCTTTAAGCTCTGTGCTGAAATTTTCAACGTTATTCCCTACAGTTAGGATCTTAATTCCTTAATTAGGCTCCAACATAGTCAATTTTGAAAAATGTGGGATCTAGCTCAGAAATGAATAGACGAGTGAAATGACTCACTGATTGCAATTTAGGCATGCTTGCAAATTCCTCCTCTCTCCCCACACACCTCAGTAGATGTGGTATAAATGGAGAAATGGACCTAGAAGAAAGTGGTCTTAAAAGGAGAAATGTGGTGGAGAAATGCAGTAAGAAGTAAATATTTATGTAAAGGCTAGGGTAACAAAATAAATGTGAAAAAAGAGAAGGATCCAGTTAACCAAGGCTAAAGTATACAGAGCTGTTCAAAACTATTTTAGTAGCCTCTACTGCAGAGGTTAGGAAAGCAAACAGGTGGCAAAGAAAAAGCAGTAAGGGAGGAACAGCCTATTCCACAGCAAGACTATTCCACAGTCACATCAGACTGAGGAAAAGTAATGGGGAGGATGACATAAAGACAGGAAAGGCTGCCCTCCTAGTGAAAGGAAGCCAGTGCTCTATCTTTTTTGGAGATTCATTATTTTTTAATGCAGTTTTGATTATTTACTGAACAATCAGACCAAGGCATCCCTGATTTTTTTTAAATGGCTCGTGACTGCATATTTTTTCCAGTTTGACACATTTGGTGACCATTTTTTCTACAAAGAAAGTTTGCCATAGAGAATTCATTTTTACAGCGGTGAAAACATAAAGATTCTTTCCTTGGCATACTCAGAGAAAGAAAAAAAAAAGATGCAGGAGAAGCACTTGGGTGAAGTAAAAAAAGAACTAAAGAATGAGGTCCAAACAGATGTGGCTTCAGCAAGTGAAAAATGTAAGAATAATATACCATGAGCCCCAGGGCATAATAGAGCAGCGAGAAGCAAACCACATCAGTACGTGAAGAGAAAACAAGGACAACAGAATTTCCAACACAAATGGCTGCTTTCAAAATGGTATTGCAAGTTAGGAGATGCCAAAGGAGTAATCGCTTTAAAGACTCTGTGATCTGGAGAGTTTAATGCAGCACTTCATAAAATCTTGTCCCAAGAACTGACTTGCATAACGGCAAAATATCTTAAGCAAAGTAAGGGACAGAATACGAATTCGCTTGCTAATGTATAGTAAGAGGTGCCAGAAATGTCAGTGCCTTGGGAACAGTCCCATTTTTCCCTCTGGCTTTGCCAATAGACCAGCAGGGAAGTTATCTGCTACCGGAACCGTAGTTGGGCCTGTTGTAACTCCTCACCCTGCCCGCTCACTGCCTGCTCCCTGCCAGGAGGCAGAGAAGCAGCCCTGGCTGGCTGGGTGCCTGCAGCAGCATGTGATGAGAACACAGCCCAAAGACATCACGTGCTTTGACATCCTCATCGATTCTTGCACCAGGACAATCCATATCACTTGGTCTAATCTTCATAACTCTGTAAAAAAATCCTTATCTAATAATTTTTTTCGAGACCATATTTCTCTTCTCATGCCTTACAGAAGGAAAGCCAGTCTTTCAATTTAAGGCTATTGGCATGGAGCTCTGCAGGTGCAATTTCATTTTTTTAGAAAGCACCCTCATAAACACATTAATCCAAAACCTGTAGTCCAGCTGGATAACTTCTGCAGTAGATTGACTGCAAGATGATACTGGATCTCTGAAAACTAAATAAAATAAGATAAAATGCAGCCAGTCCGGGGTCTCAACATGGGGAACAGCACTCAGATCTGTCAGGTGTTAAACTGGAACATTTAATTGCTATTCACTGCAGGCCCAGAGTAAACCCAGGCACAGCCTGAAGCCCTGGTAGGGGAATGGTGTTTCAGGTTTTTTACTGGAAAAAAAAAACAACCCAAACAAAAAAAACCCAATGGAATATTAAAACCACGTACCAGCCACTACTACATTAGCAGGTTTAATAACTTTCCTCAGATATTACTTTGCTGCAATTCGTAAAATGACTATGACCACATCAGCAGTGTGGGTGACTACTGTGTTGGGGAGATATAGCTATTGCAGTGCACATTTGCTGTCACCATGGGCTCACAGATAATAAAAATAATTACCTCCATGGTACCAGACAGTGCTTCTCCTTGCATAAATTATTTTGCAATAGCGTGACCTATCCTCATGTGGTGTGCTGTGCCGCTATTGTATGTCGTGATCCTATTTCAGCACAGCATTGGCTGCACTGTATCAAAACCATGGAACTGTTGAAAGCAGATACTAGAAGATTTCAGCCATTTATTGAATGTCAAAGAAGGAAAGATTAATTTCTTACTAGAGTTTCAAGAGGGTCCTTGGGGTTTTGTCTTGGTAATGTTGCGTAATTTTTTCCCTATACCATGTTGCATAGGCATGCTTATAGAATCTGATTTACACTTCAAGATTTACATGTATATCTGATTTACACTTCCACCCCCTCTCCTGGGACAGTCTAGACAGCTTTACAGGATTGATAGACAAGAGAGTATCTCAAAGGCTGCGCTTTTCTGTCCAAAGCTGCTCAGATGTTTAACACCCTTTGGCAATAGCCCTGAATCTGAAGGAATAAGCTCAGTTCTTTGAGATGGCAAAAGTCCTTGGAGAAGCAATGCTGCATCAGACATACTCACCTGGAAGCTGAAGAGCATGGTCTTGCACACAATGGATAACGTCAGCAAACTGTTAGGCAAATATTACATTAGCTGATCTCTGGGAGAACAGCTGCTTTCCAGAGCATCCTTTCTTCCCTGCTTCCTAGTATTACTTCTCTGCTTCAGACCCCTCCTCGCATAGTACCACCACCAATATAATTTTCCAGAGCTGAGATGGACAGATGCACCCCCTATATTCAGTCTGGGGTGAAGCCTATTTCCAGCAACATAATCTGATGTTCATCCTTTCTGATGAAGGAAAGGTAATGGCATGTGTCCGACTCTTAATATCTATGTAATATTAAGCCTTTGGAAAGACTGCAGAGCTGCCTTGTTCATTCTCTGTGAGTGAGTGATCCATCTCCTTTCAATTTCTAGTCTGACAACCGTCTATTTCCTATCAGCATCCCTGGGTGTGCACCAGGACTTACTTGCCATTGGCATGAGACATGGGGAAAGCTTGTCTTCCATGTCTGGATGTTGACTGCCTTCCCAACGAACTACTACCAGGCATCCTGGTAGGATCTGCTCAGGAAGGTTTGCGTGTAACCTGTGCTGTGCCACCCTGGGCACCAACTTTGCACAGTACACAGACTTGAGTAGAGAAAACAGACATCACACTTAACCTTGAAGGACTCCTAAGAAGAGCCCTTTGCTTCAAACTGCCTGGTATTCATCACAGGACACACTCACAGTTCATGTTCCTCTAGTGAATTAAATTCTTTGCACTCTTCCTCTTACCTCTGACGGGGTATTATACACTTGATTTTTGCTTTGTGAGCCTTTTAACATTATTATTATTAAGAATACAAGACTTCTCAGCAGGCTGCAAAAAGGAAATCTCTGCTGGCATAAACAGCCCAGTCCCCTTCAGCTCAGCCTGTGAAATGGCTGTCTGTGTGTTTCTTTGAGTGGTCTGTCTTTATTGTTTAAATTGACAAGCAAAATGCTAGTTCTTCAGAAATTATGCAGGTATGAAATTATGCATGAGCCATAGAACAAAAGAAACAAGGCAAATAAAAGTGGAGGGAGATGAAGTAATGGTTTACTATGCAGGGGAATAAATGGCATTTTAAATTGTCTTGAAAACTATGAGTTATTTATTTGATTTTCCTTTGCATCAACATAAGCAAATATACATTCTCTGTCCTGTAGCAATGGGCTCATGGTGGGGTCACATCTTTTCTGCATTTCATCATGACAGGAAAATTAAAAAATAAACCTGAAAAGCACCTGAGATCTCAAAGCATTCTGAGGGAGACTAAACACCATTTTAATACTGAAGTGTGAAATTTGTGGTGTAACTACAGTAATTTAGTAGACTGTGTCTGACAAAAGACTCAGATATTGATCTTAGTCCTTCCTTTGATGTTCTGGTTATCAAATAATCTACTGTGGCAAGAGTAACAGGATTTAACTTGTAAGTCTGATATAAAAATGAAACTGGAGTTTGCCCTGTAGTTATAAGTGTGATAACAGGGATTTGCCTGTGTGCACTCCCAGTTTACTTAGTCACTCATTCCCTGTGGGGGTACAGGAACTCCCCAGCCAATCTCTGCATCAGTGAGACATGGGACTGGTTTGGTTCAGTGGACTGATGTGCAGCACAGTGTTTGGCTGATCTTCTACTGGCGTCACTATGAAGCACTTGACCAATTTTGACAGCTGCTCTCCAGGGGGGGATTTTGAACAGCCCTGTAGATTCCCCCTCGGCAGCTGCTGCTGTGCATAGACCAAATGATAGACATGGCTGCTTTGTCTCAGCATGCTGAGTAACATCCTGGGTGGTGACTCTGGCCTTCCCAGAGAAGCCCTGAAGTCATTCCTGCAGCAGAACTGACCAAACTGTACATAAATAGGTCACCTGTATGGCCAGCAGAAACTGCTTCTGCAGATGCAGGAACGGTCACATAGGAAAGTCCTTTGTACATACTTAAGACAGGAAAAGCTTTTACACAGCTGATGAAAATCAGTAACAATGGATCTTGCTGGTGTAGGAGGGATCATGTAGGACCATGGCCCAGCTGGATATAAAATATCCCCATGATTATGGTTTGGGGGGTCTCACCTGATCCAGCTTCTGCAATGACTTTTGCAGGCTCCCATCACCAACCAGACAGAAGCTGATCATCCTATCCGAGAAATTCAATGTCCCTTGTACTATGCTATGTAGAGATCTCATAAATCAGTTCATCTAACATTCTCTGAATGTCTGCACCACTCTGACAGAAACCTTATCTTGAAATGTAGAAAACTAATAAAGTCTTTATGGTGGAGCCCTAAAAATAACTAGTATCTCTGAGAGATTCAATAATCATTTTAAAATAAGTCATTTTAAAAGTTTTAGTAAACAAGAGCAAACACTTTCCTTCCTTATAGGCTGTTAAGCAATCCTGTAGATTTTTACAGCATAGACACAGTTCCTTAGTAAGTCAATCTATTAATGACACATTCTCTATAATTTCTTCTCACGTTAAACTTCATAGTATCTTCCCTTACAGTTGGGATGAAATTCATATGCTACCATTCTTTCAGCTCTCAGGAAACTGCTACTACTTTAAAGTTTATCACTCCTTTAGCTGAAGAAAGGCTAGAGGCCTGACCATAATGGATAAAATGAATTTGCATGAAAATAATACAATATATATTAGCAGTTGTGTCACAGATATACATTGTTTTAGATTATTTCTGTTTAGTAGCAATAAACATTGGCATACTGTACTAATGTCTTAGATTCTCGCCAGCTAGAACAATGCTACAAGAAGAGGTATATTGAATTTAAAATACACAGTCATATAGGTTTTAATTTAGAGAAAGAAGGAAATAAAAGAGAGAAAACTGGCATAGAATCTACTGTGAAAATTTTCCTATGTGATATGCTTGCACAATTTTAATGTACAGCCGGTCTTAATAGATGTGAAGAAGTTTTACAGGCTTTTCTGGTGAAAGAGGTCTCACAGATGCCCATAGTGCTGTGCTGCCATTTCCTTTCCCAAGCAGGAGAACTGGAGAGACACCTCTGTGTTAGTCCAGGTTACCCACAGCTGCTGCGGTGAGTCTGTGAGGAATTTCAATGAATTTTGGTGTCTTCAGGAAAGAAGACGTTCAAAGCTTTTTTAAGTTTTTTTCTGAAATGATGAGTTTGCTCTCAGCTTTCTTCCACATCTTCTTATGGTTCAGTGAGAAATAGGTCAGTTACCAACTCAGCCTTTTATTTACAGGGTCACCGTTGCATTTCAGTTGTATCAGAGGCCTTCTCAACCAAAAAAACAGTTCCTGTAATATCATGTTAAGACAAAATGCTATTATTTATCCAAACAACATACACTACTTTCTCCCTAGCTCCCTTCCTGACTTAGTCCAATGAGCTCAAACACTGTGGGTGGTCAGAGTGTCCTGAAAGTGCAATTTTTACCCACATGGGTCATATCTGGAGCCTGAAGAAGAGTGTTGCAGAAATACAGAGCCTTCCTAGCATGGCTGGGTACCAAATACACGACTGCTCTGAAATAGCCCAAGGCAAACCTATGATCAAGCCTGAATCACTGGTGCTGGTCTTCGGCACCATAATAATCTAAAAGCTTTTAGTAGTGGCCACTGATTTTACTTTCTGTCATATTTTGGAGAGTTATAGTGATTTTCAGGAGATGAGAGAAAAATCTTCATTGCTATGATCTGGGGCCTGAATTTCCAAGGTGGCTTGCCCTTCTTCAGCATACACACAGGCTTTCTGGTCACTGCTCCCTGCCAGGCCTGACCTGTCCAGCTGTTTTGGTACTGCACTCCTGGTTTCACACTTAAGGTCAAATCCTCCAGTGTTTGATGCACCAGGTAGAGCCTATGTGTGTCCCGCGTGCAGCAGGAGCGAAGTGCACGGGACGGATGCCAGGAGCACCCCACTGTACCTTTTACTAACCCCTCTCTCTGTTTGGGAGCCATGTCAAATCCACCACCCTATTTTCGCACAAAGCAGCACGATGCAGCTTGCCTTGCCCATGCCCTCAGGCAGTGCCCTGTACCTCCACACAATGCATTTATTAAAAATAAATTCCACATAAAAGTAACAGATACAGTCTTTTCAGCCTATGCAACCCACAGCTGATGGTGTTAGATACAGCTTGGTGGTACAGTCCGATGTGGGAAGGCAGACTCTGTTTTGTCTCATTTGGGCAAAATATGCACAGGAACACAGGCTTGGAAAAACCACCTACAAAAGACATACTTACGGGCAGTCACTGACCAGATCAACACATAGAGTCAGAGCTGGAAGTACACCACAGGTTTCTGGCAGGCTTATATGAGTCTTTCTATCTCTGATGTGGAGCTTGGCAGTCATCCTTGCAGCTTTAAACTCTATGTGGGTTTTAAAATATTGTGGTACTAAGGATGTTTCCCATGTTAAAGTAGTACTCAGCTTGACAGACATAATCTGTGCTGTTAGACAGATAAAGAAACCTCAGGGGCTAGCAGAGCAGGACCATGCCAGAAGAGCAGGACCAGTCCTGTTCAATATATTCATCAATGACCTGAACAAAGGAATAGAGTGTAACCTCAGCAAGTTCGCTGACGATACCAAGCTGGGAGGAGTGGCTGATACACCAGAAGGCTGTGCTGCCATCCAGCGAGACCTGGACAGGCTGGAGAGCTGGGCCGAGGGGAACCTCCTGAAATTCACCAAGAGCAAGTGCAAGGTCGGGCACCTGGGGAGGAACAACCCCATGCACCAGTACAGGTTGGGGGTTGACCTACTGCAAAGCAATTCTGCTGAGAAGGACCTGGGAGTGCGGGTGGACAGCAGGCTGACCCTGAGCCGGCACTGTGCCCTTGTGGCCAAGAAGGCCAATGGTATCCTGGGGTGCATTAATAGGAATGTGGCCAGCAGATGGAGGGAGGTTATCCTCCTGCTCTACTCTGCCCTAGTGAGACCACATTTGGAGTACTGTGTCCAGTTTTGGGCCCCCCAGTTTAAGAAGGATGGGGAACTGCTTGAGCAAGTCCAGTAGAGAGCTATGAAGATGATCGGGGAACTGGAGCATCTCCCCTCTGAGGAAAGGCTGAGAGACCTGGGTTTGTTCAGCCTGGAGAAGAGAAGACTGAGGAGGGATTTCATCAATACCTATAAATATCTAAAGGGTGGGTGTCAGGACGATGGGACTAGGCTCTTTTGAATAGAGCCCAATTGCAGGACAAGGGGCAATGGGCACAAGCTGGAACACAGGAAGTTCCACTTAAACATGAGAAAAAACTTCTTTACTGTGAGGGTGCCAGAGCAGTGGAACCGGGTGCCCAAAGAAGTTATGGAGTCTCCATCCCTGGAGACATTCATAACCCACCTCTTCCCCCTGCTCTGGGTGTCCCTGCTCAAGCAGGGTGGTTGGACAAGATGACCTCCAAAGGTTCCTTCCAACCCCTACCATTCTGTGATTCTGTGAATTAGATGGAAATGCAGAAGGAAAGTATGGGGTTTATCTACATTAATGGCTAACCAGGCCATAGCGAGGTGTCTCTTTTCGCTCAGGATCCTCTGCTTTGTCCTGTCTGATGTTCAGTGGATACCCTTGCAAATTTTAATTTGCACATGTGCAGTGAAGACCCAACCCAGTGTTGCTTGGGAGTTCCAACTATGAGACAAAACCAAGTTTTTTATGGAATTAGGCAGAAGTAATACAAACCCATGTCTCTGCCACCTTCTCTGTTGCTCGACTGCCTTTAGCCTCTGAATTTCTCTACAGCTGAGGATTAAATTCCCTGCTGTTAATTCAGGGTCTTTCCTGTTTTATATTGAGTGGATGTAGATGGAGAGCTGTCTCTTTGCTAATCAGGACCAACGGATTTGAGATGTGTTAATGGCAGCCTTCACTGGAGAGATGGTGAAATAGTGGAGTTGGAGAGAGGCACCTGATAGCTGGAGGAAGGCAAAAGGTCTCACGTCTTCAAAAAAAGGCAGTTCAAGGAACCACAGGCTGGTCTGCTTCACTTAGATCCCTGGGAAAATCATTGAGTAAGTCTTGTTAGAGCACATTTCTGGGAACACAGCTAGGACACCTGCTTTGTGTCACCAGAAAAATTGCTGAGGGTACATTCTACCCCACCATCCAGATCATTAATGAAGATGTTAAAGAGGACTGGACCTAGTATTGAGCCCTGGTGTACACTGCTGGTTACTGGCCTCCAACCAGACTTCATATCACCGCTCTCTGGACCTAGCCATTCAGCCAGATTTCAGTCCACCTCACTGTCTGCTTAACCAGCCCATCAGCTGCTTCACTGCGAGGATCTTATGGGAGACAGTGTCAAAGGCCTCACTGAAGGCCAGGTAGACAATATCCACTGCTCTGCCTTCATATACCAAGCCAGCCATTTCACTGTAAAAGTTTATCAGGTTGGTCAAGCATGAATTCCCCTTGATGAAGACATGCTGAGTCCTGGCAGCAAAGGTGGCCAACAACAGCCTGGGCTGTATAAACAGGGACAGACCAAGAGACTGAGGGGATTGGTTATACCCCTCTACTCAGTACTTGATAGATAATATCTGGATTACTGTATCCAGTGTTGGGCACAATACAAGGCTGAAAAACTGGAGGGAGTTTAGGGGATGCCACCAAGATGGTGGGGTTGGAGCACTTGCCCTGTAAGGAAAGCCTGGGGGAGTTAGGTTTGTTCAGTCTGGAGTAGAGATGGCTTGGGGGGGACATACCAGCTCCCCATGTGTATGGGGAGGTCACTGAGGAGTTGGAGCCAGGCTCTTCACAGAGGTGCAGGGTGGGATGCTGACAGACAATGGACATAAAGTGAGACGAGAGGATCTAAGGAGAGATTTCTTCCCTATGATGACAGTCAGGCATGGGCTGCCCAGAGAGATTATGCAATCTCTATCCTCAGAGCTTTTTAAACCCCAGCTGGATGAAGCCCTGAGCAGCCTGGTCTGACCTCAGACCTGATCCTGCTGTGAGCAGGAGGTTGGACCAGACACCCCTGAGGTTCTTCCCATCCTGAATAGTCTCACAGTCCTGTAGTCCTCTAAGAACTGTGGTAAATCTCTGCATGGCTGCTATCTGTCTTGAAGGAACCCATTTCTCATTCCTTTACTTATCAAACTTCTTCTTATATCCCCTTTACCATAATCCAGTGTTGCACTCTTGTACCCATTTGGGTACTCTGAGTTACATCTGCTTGACAGAGCACTTGCTAAATTGGAGAGTGGTTAAGGGTAGCCTGAAACCTGAGTTTTATCAATACAGTGAGGATATACGTAGAAGTCTGTAAAGCTTGATGTTCATACAAATACATTTACCTGTGGGAGTGGAATGACTCATCTCTGGATTTTGAAAATGGAAGTGATGACTGGATTGTTTTTTGGAGATAGGCTTTTACACCATCTGCAATGCTGTCATGTTACTGTGAACAGACCCAAAATGCCGTTGGAACAACACTGTAAAATAGACTTATATGAGAAATTCCATTGGCCATACTGTGGGAATCTTACTAATAACAGTGAGAAATGGACTTTATATGAAAAATAAGGAAGCCTGGTACTGAGAGCCTTCTACTTGGTCCTAGATGTTAGAGACTGGGTTTAGCCCTGCAAACTGAGGCTTTATCTTCTTTCTGACATTCTTGCTGGCATTAATCCATGTAACCCTTCAAATTTTATTCAACCTTGCAGAATCCTTGACCTCGGTTACACCTCTATCAATGTATTTGCTCCACAGTCTAATTATCTGCTGTAGGGAATGGATTTTATCAGTTTTGATTCTGCCAGCTTTTGGTTTTGTTAGCATATCTCCTTGTTCTTGCATTACAAGAGAGAGGAAACAGAAGTTCCTCATCTACCTTTTCTATCACATTCCTTTATTTAGTATAGTTATTTCCCATCTCCTCATATTAATCTGCTTTCTAAAGGAAACAATTCTACTCTTTTCAATCTCCCTTTAAATGTTTTTCGGTGTTCTTAATTATGCCCTTCTCTTGAGCCCTCCATAATTCTGTATTATTTTTCTCATAAAATGCTGGTTCGTATTTTAGAACTAGAAACATAATTGCATTACTTTCGCAGTATTCCTCCCCAGTCCATTTTTTTATGCAGTCTGACATATCATTTGCTTTTTTCCATCGCTGTGATGCATTAAGTAGAGGTTTCAGTGATCTATCTGTAATGATATGCAACTTTTTTTTCCCTGTGTGATAAAGCCAACAAACTTCTAATTCAACTGTTGAAGGAAAAGTAGTTTTGTGGGGCTTTTTGTACTTCACATTTCGCTGTCATATACTGTCTGTTCTGCATTCTAAAGTTTTTTCTCCTATTTTCATGTTCTGAATAGCCTAAATAACTTTATCAGATTTCAGATTTTGTGGACAGATTCTACAGGTAGAATTCTGCCAGTTCTTTTGTATAATTCGTGTTCCATAATAATGCTTTCTTCTTATGCATAGTGAGACTTCAGTTTTGGTTTTCTTGTGCTCCTAAAACAAGCAGCCCTATCAATTTCCTCCAGTTCCTATTTTCCACAGATTCACCCACATATAATACGACTCACAGATGGAGAAAGGAACAAAGGAAAGGAGCTAAATGGATTTCCAGCTCAGTCACCTGCATTTTCAGATTGCCATGAAATAGATATTAATTCAAGAGTTGTCTATAAAAGCATCTGTTTTCCATTCCTTTTCCCATCCCACCACATGGAAAACCAGCAAAGAGCAAATTTAATTTTGTAAAGATTTAAAAGTTTGGAATTTTACCTGTAGTGCAAATAAAAATTCTGAAAAATATTCAGACACTGACCAACCCTATTCAAAGGCATCACTAGCACACTGTGACATTAATAATTTCAAAGTACACCTTATAAATTGAGAGCCCTCTCCCCCCCCCCCTTTTATTTTTAATTGGTAACACTAGGTCACTAGGAAAAGAAACAAGAACTTACTTGATAGTTGTGGAAGGTTCCTACTCCATACACATAATATGGGAGAACATTTATTGAGAAACTTACCTTTCTTCCTGACATAGATCAAAATACCCACGGGAACAGAAATGTATGGCAATGTGGTGGTGTATTGTTTTGATAATGGAACTATCTCATTGCCAAAAGCAGGACAATGGCATTAATGCAGCTTTCCTCTCAGACTGGGAAGCAGGACCTAATAACAAAACACCATGCTGCCCTTGACCTTCACCCTCCTCCTACACTTGCCCTTAATGAGTAGACATGTTTTGCAAGGATTTATCAGGCAAAAATATTTACAGTGCTTGAGCATACTGTTCCTCCAAGAAGCAGGAGATGGCCCATGAAATCTCAGTGTTGTTCTTGGGCAAGGAATATGATAAGAGTTAACTAATTCAAAAGAATTAATTTGAATAGAGATCATAAATTTATTCTAGGGTAAAGATATATCATGAAACAGCCAGAAGTCACAACGCTAACGTGCTACCAACATTTCTAGGTGCTCACTAAGCCTGTCTGGCATTTCCTGGAATAAGGTCATGTGACACTTGCCATCTCCACCCACCATTCTATTACTCCTTTAAGAACCTCTATTGGGTTTCTGTGGCAAGGTTTTGGTGGTGGGAAAGCTGCAGAGGTGGCTTCTGTGACGAGATACCAAGAGCTGCCCCAATGGTGGACATAGCCAATTCCAGATAGCTCCAAAAGAGACCCACTGCTGGCCAAAGCTGAGTCCATCAGCAACACTGGTGGCACCTCTGTGCTAATATATTTAAGAAAGGGTAAAAAGTGCTGCTCAGGAGCCATGAGAGATATGAGTGAGAAAAACGTGAGAAACAACTCTGCAGACAGCAGGGTCAGTGAAGAAGGAGGGGGAGGAGGTACTCCAGGCTCTGGAGCAGAGGTTGCTCATCAGCCTATGGAGAAGACCATGGTGAAGCTGATTGTCCCCCTCTATCCCATGAAGGACCATGGTGGAGTAGATATCCACCCTGCAGCCTGTGGAGGACCCCACACTGGAGCAGGCTTCTGGCAGGAGCTGCAGCCTGTGGAGAGCACATGCTGGAGCAGTCTGGTCCTGAAGGACTGTACCACTTGGAGAACAGCCATGTTGGAGCAGTTCTTGAAGAACTGAGGCCATGGGAAGGACCCACGTTGGAGAAGTTCACGAAGCACTGTACCCCGTGGGTGGGACCCTACACTGGAGCAGGTGAACAGCATGAGGAGGAAGGAGTGGCACAGAGGCAGTGTTGTGAACTGTCCCCAACCCCCATTCCCCGTCCCCCTGTGCCACTCAGAGGGAGGAGGTAGAACAGTCAGGAGTGAAGCTGAGCCTGGGAAGGAGACGGGGCTGGAGGGAAGGTGGATTTATTTATGGTTTTATTTCTCACTATCCTACTTTCTTATTAATTGATTATTAATCAATTAATCAATTAATCTTATTAATTAATAAATTAAGTTATTTTCCCTGAGTTGAGTCTGTTTTGCCCGTGACAATAAGGGATCTCCCTGTCTTTATCTCGACCCACAAGATTTTTTCATCTATTTTCTCTTCCTATCCCAGTGAGAAGGTGTGGTTTAGCGGCAGCTCAGCCTCACACAGCCGCTCACTCACTCCCCCACCGGTAGATGGGGGAGAGAATCAGAAGGGTAACGCTCGTGGGTTGGGATAAGAACAGTTTAACAATTAAAATTAAAAGAAACAACAACAGAAATGCAACGTAAAGGAGAACAACGAGAGGCGCAAAGCCCCGGGGGAGGGGGGAAGGGAGGGGAGAGGGGGAACGAACCGCCGGAACAAACCGCACGCGCCGCAGCCACTCACCACCCGACGCCGCGCCGCCCCCGCGCTGCCACTGCCCCCCCCCCCCCCCCCCCCCCCCCCAATATACTGGTCACGGTGTCACGTGGTACGGAATGAACCTGCCATTGGCCAGTCGGGGTCAGCCGCCCCCACCATGGCCCCGCCCCTCCCAGCCCCCCCCCCGCCACGCGGAAGAGCGCGGGAAGCTGGAAAGGTAGCCGACCCCCCCAGTGAGGAGAATTAACCCCTTCTCAGCCAAAACCAGCACAGAAGGAGGGGTGATATAGTGGCTGGGTGGGGGTATGGCAGGCAGCCAAGGTCAAACCCACCACAGAGCTCCTCTCTGTAACCTCAGCAAACCTGACATCTACCAAACACATACTTGCCAAAAAGAAGGTATTTTCCACAATATACATAGTCTCCTTTCCTGTTCACTCAGTGATTATATTCAAATGCAAAATCACTGTGCATAACCTCTTCCACAGATAAAAGCATAATCTTTCATGTATTGTACTTTGCGTCTAAGTACCCAGTGCCTGGTGTTAGGAATCACAGGCCTTTGTGTAGAGACATTATAAAAAGTTTCTAGTCATAGATATACTGCAGGAATTAAGAGGACTTTATCTTTTGATATGACTGGAGTGTCATGCGCAGCTGTGCAACCATTCCAGTTTCAAAATTATGTCTGTCCCAGAAGTTGCCAACCCACAAAAACGGCAGAAGCAGTGGGACTGGATAACTGGACCCATTAGCCAGTCTGAAAGAAACTTAACTTTCAGGGCTTCTGGATGTGGGTCCTTTAGTGCAAAAATGATAGAAAGGCTTCTCTTTAGTTGTTCAGGCAGATGAATTTCTGCTGAAATTGGCTGCTGCTAGACTGACCTGGTGATACGCAGTTTAGATTTTTAACACCTTCTAGAAGTACACATAAACAAATTTCTTTTTCTTTTTTTTTACCATGATCAGACTGTTTGGAAGCTTCAAACACTGAAGAGGTCAGAAAGCTGGGAATGCTAATTGAGGAAGACAAGAAAGTGTCTTTGCGTTACCCTCATTTATGTAAGCAAGCTGACAGAGTTGAAAGCATACTTTCAATTACAGATAAACCTGAGCATGGAGAGTTCACCCTCCTATAGGGAGCAGAAGCTCCATCTCTTCTGCATTAAAATGGTATGAACCAGCAATTTGGGATCCAAATATGTGGAAGTGCTGTCTTCCTCCACTGCCATTTTGCTCATACTCATTTCTTTAAAGCCCTTGGAGAGCCACAAAGCAGCCTGGCAGAATCAATTTTCCACCAAGAGAACCTGACATTAGATTAGGCCAGCTACAAAGAAGAGTGGTAAAGCACAGGAAATCAAATCACAGAGATCCATCTGAGAAAGAGGCAATGTGTGGTGTGAAGTGCAAACAGCTAGCAGAACAAAAGGGCATTGAGATTGAAAACAAAACCTGTAAGGCATGTAGAACCTGTGATTGCTGCTGAAGCAACTATGTTATACCGGTACTGAAATAAGGAGATAAAAAAAAGCAATAAAACAGCCAAGGCTGATGGCAGTAAGCAGTGAACAGGAAAATCACATTCTTTGCTATAAGCTCCTGAGGAAAACCTGAAAGCAAGGCCAGGGAAAGAGGGAAAGGGTTTAGTTTCCTAGAAAATATTTCTTTCTAAGTGAAATGTTAACAGTGTAGAAGATATATGAACTGCCCTGCAATGGCTGTTTGTATTAAAAAAAACCTGGTGTGTAGATTTTATTGGGTTGTCACCGGAAAATAACTTTTTTTTCTTTTTTGCATGCATTGCATAAATTAGATTCCAGCTTCTGAGCTGTGGAAAGCAAAAACCTGTTTAATATCATACTTGTTCTGAGAGGAACAAGCCTCCTGCCATATTGTATAGCAAGCGGGAGACTAGTGGAATGTATAATTACAACAGGGATGAAAACTTGAGATAACAGAAGTTTTCCACATGTGACTGAATTTGCCTCTTCATCCACTCTATGTATACTTACCCTCTGGAGGAACTTTAAAACCATAGAAAAGTTCATTTTCCACTTAATACTACACATTTTATAGAGATCAATTTTGTTGCATAGACATCCCTCATAATCTCTTTCCTCACCCTCAGGAATAATTTATCTTTCTATACTACAGCCCAAAAGTCGCTCTGACTGTGCTGGAAAGTATTTAGGGATATTTAAAGTAGAGATGACTTTAGCTGACGAAGAATGTAGAAGCTCTACACAATTTTCCTATTTGGAGGAGAAATCTGGCTTTAGATCCGTACATACTAGGTTTCCAGCATGCCTACACTTATGACCATCTGTTGGGTGGCACTGTGCCCGTTCTCAGATACATAATACAAGTTTCAAGGAGGAACGGGCACCAGCTAAAGTGGAGCTGACAAGGATAGCCTTCATATCAGAAGACAGCCCTACAGCAAGCTGTGTTGATTAGCACTATGCACCTCTGCAAGATGGTACTTCTTGCTCAATCAAGACTGTTTTCCATGTGTCAGTAGTAGAGGCTGACAGAAGTTACTGGGGCACTAGTGGGAACACCCCTCCAATGCCTTTTGATTATGTCTTCTGAACTAGTTTCTCCCCGGTGCTCCACTATGCCCTATTTTCTCTTGGATATACTGCAAACAGCAGAGAAATGGGTGAAAATCTGTTTGGCTGGAAATAAGAAAGCTGCAACTCACGTTGTTGTAACTCTTTGCTCTTGAGCTACTTCTGAGTTCCTCCTAAGACTCCCTACCAAACAAGAAACCTAAGGAAATGATTGCAGCATGAATAAGAAGGTACCATTCTGTACATATGGAAAGGCAACCTGATTCCCTAAAACTTGGAAAGAAGAGCTAATGAGTCATGGTTTAGGAATCTTTTGAGTTGGCTATCATTGACAGAGCTGCCTCCTATGTACCTCACACACAGGAGACATGAGTTGCACACTTGGGAGGCTGCCAGGCTGAGGGTTTACTGGGAAGGAAATGCCAGCTGACCAGAACCTGAGGATACTGCAGGATAACATCTGTGGATTGTTTCGAAAATGTCAATCTCCATGTTGTGGAAAGGGCATTGGAAGACAGAGGTCCAGCTACATTAGCTGAGCATTCAACTTTTCTTTAATAGCTAAGCATTATTGATTTGGTTACTTAATTTTTGCTCTGAAAGGGTTACTTTACCTTAAGTTGGGTGATGACAATGACCTTACCCAGACTGGAAAACCTACTGAGAAATAAATATTAAAATGTGTATGGTATCAAGAGTAGATATTTTTTATGGCTGCATGGTTTTTTATGACAAGGAGGCTATGCACTCAGTGAAAAAATTGAAATGACAACATTAACAGGTTTGTCTTTCTGAAGATAAGATAAAGTATGCCAATAACTCCCTAACATGAAACTCAGGCACTTTATCCATCCGTTTGGATGTTGATATCTTCTGAGTGCTTATCCTGGTGGTTTGAAACTTATCTGCTGAGCTGGAAGGATGTTTTTCCTTTGACTCCTAGGATTTTCTGGTTCTGTCTTGTTTGAAATTTTGTGAAATTGTTTCCTGAATTATATGAGTTCTTTCACTATTGGGAGGAACACAGAAGACAGACATATAAAGTAAGACACAGTAAAATACCCTTGGAATTGAGTTTTCATTATATCATTTATGCTTTCAATGTAGTTGCGCTTGGTGGGGATTTTTTCCAAATTATTTCCTCTGAATTTCAAAATATGGTATCTTTAGATCTATAAGTATCAGTTAGGAGGTCCAAATATTTCTACAATGTTCTTTGATTCTGATTTGCTCCAAGAAACCAGGAAAGCAACTTCTTTCAGAGAGTAATTTCTTGACTCTCATGTGGCAAGCCATAGACTCCAATAGCCTGATTTATTTCTGAGCAGAGGGACTTCTACCATCTTCTACTTCAAATCTTTGGTATGCAGGCCGAACCTTCATCTCACTGTCCGTGTATTAAAAACAAAAACCCTAAATAAATCATTTGCTGCTTCACTCCGGAGTTGCTGCAAGGCTGAGTTTAAAAATCTTATTCAAAGTATAAAAGTATCATACTTTTTTTTTATTGTCAATGAAATATTGCTTCCCAGATGAGTGGTGGCCTCAACTCCCACCTTCCCTCCCTCCTCACCTTCCCTCCCTCTTTTCCTCCTTTCCTTTATCCCTTCCTCCCTCCCTCTCTCTTTTCTATCTAAAAAAAAAAAAAAAGTAGAAATAATCTTCTGAAACTTCTTAAGGTATCTGTCTGAACAAGAAAGAAAACAGTATTCTGGGTAATGAATACAACTTGACAAAATTCAACTTGATATGCCAGGAGATCCTTTCCCTCAAATAACAATTCCTCTTTTAGCATTCAGTTTGATATAATTACAGTTATGTGACAGCTGTGACGTGCCATGTTCACTACCACGTGGTATCCCATCGTCTGATTTTATTCACGTACATGGTTAGGTATCTCTCAGTGACAAAAGTCTGATGACCAGCATGTCTTTTGATGAAGTTGTCTGACTCAAATAGCAGCCACCTTGTGATGGGCTGGGGAAAAGACTGACACTTACAGCCTTGTGTTTTTCCACCAGTCATAAACACTTAGAGCCCAACACACTCATATATTCTACTTTTTAAGAAATTAATATTCACAATTGCTCACACCTGACTAACATGCTGTGCCTACTGGAGCATTAACCTGTTTAAGTAGAAAGGAGGGGAAAAAAAATGAGCTGCCAGAACTAACAATGCACTTATGAATTTATAACTGAAAAGATGAAAGACATCAAAAATGAATTTTCAATTAATTACTAATTGTTTCAGCTAGAAAAATCATAGCAATTTATTGAAGGTTGCTTTAAAGCAGAGATAACTTTAAAAAAGTTTTTCAGTTGACTCAGTGTTACTTGAAAGAAATTCACAGCAGTCTTTGGATTACCAATAAGGAAGGAGACACTGTACAGCAGAGCAAAAATGGATTGTTCTGAATTGCTTCAGTAGCTTTTCTGAAGTGGTCTGCAGCTGGACTGGCATTGTGTGTGTTTTTTGTGTCTGGTTTACATGCATGCTTTTTCTGAAATCTGCCCTCACTACAAGAAAGAAATTATGTTGCTGGAGTGTGTCCAAAGAAGGGCAACGAAGCTGGTGAAGGGTCTGGAGCGCAAGACTTATGAGGAGCGGCTGAGGGAGCTGGGGTTGTTTAGCCTGGAGAAGAGGAGGCTGAGGGGAGACCTTATCACTCTCTACAACTACTTGAAAGGAGGTTGTAGCGAGGTGGGGGTCAGTCTCTTCTCCCTAGTAACAAGTGATAGGACGAGAGGAAATGGCCTCAAGCTGCGCCAGGGGAGGTTTAGATTGGATATTAGGCAAAATTTCTTCACCAAAAGAGTTGTCAAGCATGGGAACAAGCTGCCCAGAGAAGTGGTAGAATCACCATCCCTGGGGGTATTTAAAAGACATGTAGATGTGCTGCTTAGGGTCATGGTTTAGTGGTGGACTTGGCAGTGCTAGCATAGCAGTTGGAATTGATGATCTTAAAGGTCTTTTCCAACCTAAACAATTCTATGATTCTATAATAAAACTGCGTTGTCAGTCAAACCTATGGCTTATCAGCAAAATTATGTCAATTACTAACACTTGTGGTATTGATGTGGCTTCATGTCAGTTCCTGGTTAGGAGACACATATAAAAATGGATAAAACTGGAGAATTAGAAAAAAAATAACCCACACAGAAAGATGGTTTTGCCTTAACCAAGTCTGATAATAGCCTTGGAACTAGAAAGGTCTGTCTTTTTCATAGTCTATTTTCTCTTCCCTTTCTTCTTTTGCCATATATCCTTACTGTTACTGATGACTGTAATGAATTGGAGCTGTGGATTTTTGTTTGATTTTTGAATTCTTAAATAATAAAAATGCATTTTTATTTTTTTTAATTGAGAAATTGAGCAATGTTTTCATTCACTTCTGGATTTAAGGGTAGGATTCAGATAAAGGTTCAGACATCTACAGATATGTGACACAATGCCAGTCCAGCTAGGGGCCATTATAAAGAAATACATTAAAACAACTTAGAATATTCTAGTTTTGCCATGTAGGAGGGCTGCTTTGTCTCTAATTATAATGCAGAGACTGCTATTAACACCTTTAACCTCTGAGCCAGGCATCTAAGCTCCCATTATAATCCAGGGAGATCTAATCAAGTCAGCTAATGGAGTACAGAGAGCTATTTACCTGAACAAATGTAGGTGTTTGCTGTAGAGGAGATGAATAGGTCTCCAGAGTCCATACCTGTACTGGCCAGATCTCTGCTGGTTATCATCAGAGGTTAAATTTCTGACTTGCATGCAGTTACCTAAATTTAGGTGCCTAAATTGTCTTCCCAGTCCCTGAATTCGGTAACCAGCAGCATGCCCAACATTTATTTATGCATGTGCTGATTTTGTCTGGGTAGAGTTAATTTTCTTCATAGTAGCTAGTATGGGGTTATGTTTTGGATTTGTGTTGGAAACAGTGTTAGTAATACAGGGATGTTTTAGTTACTGCTGAGCAGAGTCAAGGTCTTTCCTGCTTCTCATACCACCCCACAAGCGAGTCAGCTGGGGGTGCATGAGCATCTGGGAGGGGACACAGCCAGGACAGCTGACCCAAACTGACCAAAGGGATATTCCATACCATATGATGTCATGCCCAGCATATAAAGCTGGGGGAAGAAGAAGGAAGGGGGAAATGTTCTGAGTGATGGTGTTTGTCTTCCCAAGTAACCGTTATGTGTGATGGAGCCTTGCTTTCCTGGAAATGGCTGAACTCCTGCCTGCCCATGGGAAGGAGTGAATGAATTCCTTGTTTTGCTTTGCTTGTGTGTGCATCTTTCGCTTTACCTATTAAACTGTCTTTATCTCAACCCATGAGTTTTCCCACTTCACTCTTCTGATTCTCTCCCCCATCCAACCGGGGGGGAGTGAGTGAGCAGCTAGGTGGGGCTTAGTTGCTGGGTGGGGTTAAACCATGACAATGCAACAGCCACGCTGACATAAAACAGTCTAAAAATAATTTTTCCCTGCACTATACACCATTTTTAATGAGCATAAATAAAGAGGTTTTTTGGTAACATTGGAGAGTCCCAAGCAGAGAATGGAAGCTCTTGTGGTCAGCAGTGTTTGTAGACATTACCTAAGATTCCCAGTTCCAGACAGCTATCACCTACATAAAACAGAGTTGTAAGTAGATCTGTACGTATGCAAAACTGAAGGGTCAACAAAAGAAAGGGCAACAATTCTTAAATGTTTCTCTCATACTTGCCAAATTGTATTGATTCTTTACACTAGCATTTACCTAAACAGTCTGCTGTCTTGTGACTTTTTAAAGGAGGCAAGATGTACATTTGTAGAAATGTCCTGCTTTGTCTCTTCTCACCCGGGGGTCTCCTTCCACAGGTGAATAGGCGATGTTCTTATTTGTCCATTTACTATTTTCATCCTTTCTTCCTTCCTATTGTAGAGCATTCTATCCCTTCTTTTTCTGTTATCGTTTTTAGCCTGATTCTTTCTGGTCTGTTCCTTGTTCTATTTTTTCCCCATCTAACCGCAGGGCTACTCATGGGTTCAGCTCACTTTGCTTCTCCCAAAAGCAGAAGCTTCAATGCCAACAACTATTCTCTAAATATGAACCTTGCTTACAGATTTGACTTCCCTTCCCACACCTGTGATGCATCTACATTTTTTTAAGAAAGCAAGAAATTTCCACTACTTTTAAAAACAATGTATGCACTATCTGCAGAAAAGAAATATAGGTTTTTTTCTAGGCTGTCACATTGTGTTTTCAACTCCCTATTGTAGCAGTTCTTTTTTTATTGGATTGCAGTGTAATTGCTCCTCACTGGTACAGTGAAATGTGAAAGTATAATCAACCTGCTGACATTTCTTTTTTTGCTGTTTATTAAATAATAATGTGAAATGTTGGTAATATGATATAACATGTCTATTATGGTTAAGGATACTTAAATACATGGCAACAAAAAGAAAAAGTGCAACCTTGTAAAACTCCGGAGAACACTGTAATGTATATTATTGCTCAAATGCCTGAAAAAGCACATTGTATCACATATCTGCAGAAATACTGTTGTCAAATATGCTATTGGTGTTACACTGAAACACTGGAACATTTTCCTAGGTATTACATGAGTATATGATGAGATTTATGTATTTATTTTCCAAAGAGCTCAGTAAACCTGACCAGACATGACTGGATTGCTAAGTCTTTAGGAAATTATGACTCTCTGAGTTCAGTTTTTGCTTAGCTGCACATAAGTACTGGGAAGAATGGCTGCAGCCCTTTGTCTTTCTCTAGCAGGAGGAATAGCAGCTGAGGGGGACAATATTATGCTGACCATCAGGCTAGACAAGTTTAGCTCCTCTGTAGCTAGCTTGGATGCAATGCCTCTAAGGCGAAAGTAAGCTGTAGATCCAAATGAAACAAACATTAGAAATTAAAAGAAACAGAGGGAAGAATAGTTCAGGTAGCAAAATTTTCTAATTTGTCAAACATCATAGATGTACAGAATACTTTTCTGAAAGCAGAGATATACTCCCTGTTTTAAAGGGAAAATCTGTTTTTCTGAACCTTTGTTCATACAAGCAACCTTCTTCATTTGAGTATTCCCACTGGCATCAGTGCAGCTTTCATCAACTGTGAGCAGAGCTGGTTTTAGATTTGACAGCTGCAAGCAGAGCTGCCAGTCAAGAAAAGCGAAGGTGGAAGCTTTATTGCGGTCTCAGTCTGGTAGTGGTCTTCAGAGTGTGATGAATTTATGCGCACACCTGAGACAAGTTTTAGGCCTTGTTATGTCCTTATGGATGAGGAGGTTATTGCATCATCAGTTAACACATCCTTAGTTAACACAACCTTTGTTATCTTGGTGACTGGTTCAGCTTTAACTCAGCTAGGTTCTTTCTTACAAAATATTTCAGATCCCACCTTTTCTGATTATGTCACAATCTTCTCTTTCAGGAAATGATAGGAAAATTGGTAGCCCTTTTCACAGGGAAATGAGACAAATGACCAATAGACCATGTTTTATAAGATGTCTTTTGAAGCTTTTGTTAGTTAAACTGTTTGCAAGTCTGGAGGGAACTTATAGTCTGCTTTCTCTAAGTGTAAGAAGGGACCTTATTTATTCTGCAAGATGTTATCTGCGAGTTAATATTTTAGACATCAAGCTAGAGGGAGGCCATATAGCTCCTTGGACATGGTACTGTGATATCAGCTGAGATAACAGTAAGAACTTGATATAAAGGAGCTGTCAGGTTTGTCCCCTCCAAAGTGAATATGAACTTAAAGCAGCACTCTAACCTGCCACCTTACTCCCTTTTTATAGCAATTTAAATATGTGCACATCAATCATACTGTAAGCTAGAGGTTGCTCTTCTGTACAGCTTTTCTTTCACTCTCCCATCCACATAGTAGCTGTGTCTGACTGTGGCAGAAAACAAATTTGAATTTTAGCTAGAAAAACACATTAATATCATAGGTACTTCCCACACATCAGCACTAGAAGAATGGAGATGGACTGAGATAGATGATGCACAAATCCAAACACAAAAAAGAGCATACAAGGAAGAGGTGACCCAGAAGGGATATAGACACACTGTCCAAGAGTGCATGGACAAGGTTAGGAAAGCCTAAGCCCACCTGGATTTGAAACTGTAAGGGACATAAAGGTCAACAAGAAAAGTTTCTACAGATACCTCAGGAGAAAAAGGCAGATGAAGGAAAATGTGAGCCTGCTGCTGAATAGGGCAGAAGACCTGATGCCAGAGGACATGGAAAATGCCAAAGCACTCAATGCCTTGTTTGCTTTGGTCTTTATTGGTAAGATTTACCTTCAGGAATCCCAGACATCTGAAACCAATGGGGAAGTCTGAAACAAGAGATCAAACTGGGGAACATTTAAACAAAACTGTACATATGCAAGTCACTGGGACTTGATGGGGTACACCAAAAAGAGCTGTGTGGGCTGGCTGATATCATTGTGAGACTTCTTTAAATTATCTTTGAAAGGTTGTGATCAGGAGAGGTTTTTGGGGACAGGCAGAAAGCAAATGCCACTCCTACCTTCAAGAAAGACAAGAAGGAGAATCCAGGGAACTACAGATAGGCCAGCCTGACCTCAACTCTGGAATAATCCTGGAAACTGTTTCCAAACATATGAAGGACAGGAAGATGATTGGGAGTAGTCAGCATGGAGACACAGGAAAAATCAGGCCTTAGCAACACGATCTCCTCCTACAGTGAAATGACTGGCTTGGTGGATAAGGGGAAAGTGGTGGATATTCTTTGTCTTGGCACTAGCAAGGCTTCTGACTGTTTTCTATAACATCCTCACAGAGCAACTGATTCTGTGATATGTATGGAACAGACAGATTTTGATCTTTAGTGAATAGACTTTGGTTTATGTGCTTCTTACTGGATGTGTTCCCACTTAATGGTTCTCAGAATAGGAAAAGATGTAACACATTTGTCTGATGAAAAGCAAAGGGTTTACACTAGGGTTCCATGTGTCAGCACCTGCCACATTAACTCAAGAAAACATACTGATCCCAAATCACATTGTTTTCCTTGCATTAAATTTACAGATGTGAGGGTCTGGACCAGTCTGGATTTGCCAGCTCTTTTGAAAACTGTTTCTCTTGAGAAAATGACTAGTTACAGATTTCAGAACCTAAATGTAGGCACCCATCTTTTTAAAGCCTTGGCCATGGATTAGGCTTCTACTTATGCTTAATTCTCCCTTCTCTTATAGTATCTTAAAGCATATGGCTGAAGTTATTTTGCATCTTGCTAAATGTGTCATCCAAGCAACTCTGACACTTAAAATGTTAATCAGATGGTAGTCTTCTATTTGACAAGTAGGAATATGACATTGTGAAACTCTTAGTTTCTTGGATACTGCTAAGTGTATGCAAAGTATTGTGATTTGATGAGAATTTCAATTTCCTATAACCATGCACTGTGTGAGAAAATATAAACAGACGGGTCACCTTGTGATAACTAGGAATAAGATAACAAATGGGGGAGTTATTCTACTTTTATAGCACTACAACTGAGAGCAGAAACTATTAGGGCATTTACTGTTGCGCTGAAGCTTGTCCTATTACATTTCATTACTATATTTCATTACTATATTACTATAATATTACTATTACTGTATGAGGTACAGTGTGGATCAGTATGTGCAGCTACTGAAACTCACTTCTCATAGATTATGTCTTATATCTACCCCAACCTGCTCCCTCTGCAGTATCCTCAGGTTCTCTGTGTTGCCTGAATTCCCATGACACCATCTAGTTTACTGAATGCTCAATATCTCTCTTGCTTCCCTTACCACCATATCATTCCCTTACTACTGTGTTCTCTGTCTGTTTTCTGTTTTCAAGGCAAGAAACAATCATGTCCTGTAGCTAGGTTGGAATTACGAGTGCGCTGACTGGCCATCTGGTACTCATGGCAGGTTGATCAGATGTCTATTACCTTTCAAAATGGATAAACACTGAATTCTGCTTACCTTTACCTCATTATCAATCATCTGTTGATTTTCACGAAACTTGTTGGCACTGGATTTTCATGTGATACCTCTCCCAGTTTAATTCTAGTTGAAATTACCCAACAGATTTAGAGGTTACAAGTGAAGTGGGATAAGACGTTGCATTCCCATAGCACAAGGGATCTCATAAAGATGGTTGTCATGAGTAGAGAGGATAAGCAAAGCATAGAGGGGGAAAAAAAACCAAACCAACACAAAAAAAAAAAAAACAAACAAACCACCAAAATAGCTGCATATTTTGAATCCTAGCTACTGGAAATAATTCTTTTCAACTCAGAGGGCTAGAGTAAAAGTAGTATTTTTTTTTATTTAGGTCTTTATTAATTTTCATTTTTGACTTTGTGTGGCACTATGGAAGATCCACGTCATCCGAATTTGATGTTTAAATTCATTTGCCTATGGTACTTCATAATCAATGGAAAGAAGGATATTTGAAAAAAGATCCATTTTATTCCATGGTAGGCCAAAAGAATCTTATGTTGATGTTCAGCTCTCACAGAGTAAAATCAGCTAACAAGAATCCCATCAAGTAAGACTAAAGATAGTTCAACCTGATTTTTTCATTTAAACATAAGAAAATGCTTTTTTGCTCTAAGAGTGATCAAGCAGTAGAACAGGCTTTCCAGGGAGGCTGTGGAGTCTCCATCTTTGGACACACTCAAAATGTGACTGGACGTAGCCCTGTGCAGCTTGCTTTAAGTGACACTACTTTGAGCAGGGTAGTTGGACTAGATCATCTCTAGAGGGGTCTTCCAATTTCAACCATTCTGTGACTCTAAGATTCTGATTTCTTTTGCTACATAATATGTTGTCTAAGAAAATGGATGATACTGACTGATGTATCTGCACCTAGCAATGCTTCTTTCAAACTCATTATCTATTCTCCTGCCAGGCTTAGTGCTCAGGGAGTGAAAAATCTATACAATTTTTTATGCATGAACTAACATCACACCAAGCTGATTTTCTTGAAAAGATGATGTTTACTGATGATTTCCTAAGTGTTCTCACAACTAACAGGAATGTGTAGTGGAGCACACAACCACCTTGCAGTAGACTTTCAGGCAACTTTTTAAAGCTGAAGTACTCAATGTTTTCTTTGCCTAAGGTTCTCCAAGGCCTCTTGTGAAGAGGTTCAGGGATGAAGAGAATGACCAGATGAAGACTGAGTCAGGGAATGCTTCCAAGAACTTGATCTGCATGGGTTCATTGGACTCAGTAGGCTGCTTCCAAGGGTGCTGAAAGAGCTGGTAAAGTCCTTTCAAGGCTGCTCTCTATCATCTCTGAAAGAACACGGAGATGGGAGGAGGTTCCCCAATGACCGGAGGAAGGCAGATGTTGCACTTATATTCAGAATAGGCCAACAGATCAACCTCAGGAACTACAGGTTAGTATGCCTCACTTCAGTCCATGAAATCATAGAGTGAGGCCTCCTGGAGGACATTGCTGGGCACACGGAGAACAAGAAGATAAGTGGGAACGGTCAGCATATATTACCAAGGATAAATCATGCCTAATCAATCTGATTGCCTTCTACAAAACGATTCTATGATCAGTGGATTGCTATGAAAACACAAGATGGCGTCCTACTCTGCCGGCCGTGATAAAATTGAGGTTCTTATTATTTATTTGGACAAATGTCAACTCAAATAAGTATGAGGCTGCTGAACAGCTTGTTCTCTATTAGGAGACACTTTCTGGAGCACACCCATATTTCATTATGGAATCTATATCTTCATATAACTATGAGCTGAAGCAGTCTAGTAAAGATATACTGTCTTTTTTTTTCTTTTTTTTTCTTTTTTTTTTTTTTTTGAGAATATGAACAGTTTGAGTCCTTTTGTGTTTAATTCTAAGTATGCTGATATAGCTTGAATACCAGCATTTTTCTTGCAGGTAATAGAAAGCACTGAACCCTGAGGTCATTATCGGTCAGTGCTAGGGACAACAGAAGAGCAAATTACCATAATATAAATCCAGCAGATCTGCTTCTCTTCCTATCTCCTCCTGACATGCCCACACGTGCCCACAAAGATTGGGTTCTCACCCCTCCAGGTCAAAAGTTTGGAAGCAGAGACAAAACTTCTCCTCTACTCATCCTCTCTCCTCTTCCTTCTCATATAAATAAGCATACCTAACCACCTAAGCCCAGATAAATTGCTTATCTACATTTTCCATTCTCTGTTTAAGCCTTGTGGTTGAAATGTACATATACACTAAACACTTTCAAGATCCATTCCTTCAGGGAAACAGACAGAATGGGATAACATTTTTTTTTCATGAGCAGATTGGATTGACTTGCATGTAATGTAGCTTGAAGCCTTTTTGTAGCTCTCAACTAAGAGCACTGAATTAAGCCTCAGATCTTTGCTCGTCACATTAAGTCTATGTGTTCATCAAAACTGGACCAACTAATTTGTCCTTAATTCAATCTTATTTTCCCCCTAGATCTTTCTACAAGATCCATTACTCCATTTTCATTTTAATATTTTTCTAGTGAGATTTAATACAAAAGAAATTCTTCTGAAATTAAAAACTCTGCAGCAAAATTTTTTCCCAGTGTAACTCTTTCATTGGCAATGGATTCATTCAGTCCCATTTTAAAAATTCTTTCACTACTCAGGTATTCATTTTATATCTATACATACGTATATCTAAAATACTATTAAAATAAAAACACCAGTTAGATCAATGGAAAAACACCCAGCCAAATAATTAACAGCTGAAGTAAAGAACAGTGCAATTATCTGAAATGCCAGATGAATAGAAGCTCAGAGACCCACCACGGTCACATCATGATTGTCTCATCTGTAGCCCTGTAGCCTAGTAATACAATACTGCCATTACTAGTAACAGGCCACAGGGTTTGTACTGAGTTGCCAAGACTTTGTTTTCATTTAATCGTGACAGCAATTTTTCTAATGATCAACTAGTCATGCCTATCTTATTTTGCTGTTGCTTATCTGTCTATGGTACTATTATAATGTTTATAGAGCTGGTAGTAGCAAGCAGGCATCCTGTGTAGAATGAAATATTTATGATTGTGACTTAATAACTTGATGTGGAGAAATTCCAGTGTGTAAGATAGCAGAGACCTGGGAAAATGGGTTTGCAGGATGCAGTGTAGAGGACTGCAAGTATGAGATGATAAGAGATGAGGTACAGGCTTTGCACTAGAGACCCCATGGCTCTAGTGCAGTGGGGCCTCTCACCAATGGTTATTTAAAGAAATGTAGATATAGAGCTAGACAAAACTGGCTTTATGGTTAACAAAGAACAAGTACCTAACATATGTAAGATGCACCATATACAGTAAAATCACATGTAACGGCATTGTAGACCAGTGAAGAAAAAGCAAGTGTATAGGTGAGCTAACAATCATATGAAAATGCCCCATGTGGACCCTAGAGTGAAGAAAGAAAAACCATCACCACTTCTCCTGGTGAAGGACTCAGGATGCTAACAACTTTGTGAATCCTCCCCACCCCCACCAGACTGAAGTCATCAACCCGTGAGTCAGAGGGGCAGTTGTAGCATAACCATAGAACCAGGAAAAGGGGTGTTGTATACACACACGGATAACAATTGCAACTGTATTATTATTGTTTCTAAGATTTTTTTCTTGTATTCCTATTTTTTAATTCCTATTTTTTAATTCCTATTTTTTAATTACTAAAAGTTATCTTTTTGTGTTGGAACTTGCAACCTATCTTTTCACTAGTTTATATTAAGACAGAATAGCTCATCTAAACTCTCATCTGCAAAAATAGGAGACTAGATTCAGTGGTCCCCAAAGTCTAATCTAATTCATTGTTCTTCTTTGTTTAATTTAATATAATATTGTGAAAGGAGCTTCTAGGTGATGATGATTCATATCACTCAAAGTCTTTTGTGTAGAAAGTGAACTTTAGTCAAACTAATTTGACAAAACCTCAGCATGGTGGTGCCGTGGGCTCTGAGGCAAACTGCAGAAAATATAAAAGGTGTCCTACCTCAGCCTTAATATCTGCATTTGAGTTGCAAATGTTTAATTATTGCTTTAACGCTGTTTTTAACCATTACAGTTCCAGGAAAAGTGTATAACCCTAAATAAACTAGTTTGAATTAGGAACTAACTGCACTGCCTTTGGGAGCACAGTCCAGACAGCTTATTCCATATCTTAGCATGCTCAATACAGACCCATGAATCCTTGGCACCTGCATCACCAATCACTCCCTTATCACAGTGTATAAAGGCAGCTCACAGTCAAGCTGTCTACCAATCCTAGGTAGTCCTGTGGCATGCATGAGAAAGGACTGTGGATTGTCTTGCTTGCCTTACAGCCATTTGATCCCATGTAGGCAGATGGGATATCCAGTGGACAGATGGAGCACAGTAGTCTCAGACAAACTCCAGGAGACTGCTTGCTTCTGCCCACATTAATGGGTAGTGCAGACACCAGGTTTCTCTTTTAGTGTTTCTCAGAGAATATCTGGTTGCCTGGGCAAAGTTTCTGTCCCCACTTCAGCCGGACAGCATCTCTGGACTTTGGTGTAGGCTGTGACTGAGAGTATACACGTGCCTGAGTCACTGATTTCTCCTGTAGATGGATACTAACGGTTCAGGCCATGACATCTGCTGTGAGTTGTCATGGATAGCCTTTATTTTTAGCAAAGCTTCTTTGCTTTGACTTCAGGGAAGATCAGAAATCTTGGGGGACACTTGTGAATACACTTGCTCATTTGTACTTCTTGGTTGCTTATGTCAGTTTTGCAGCAAAAATGACTTTGGAAAAATGCTTGCATCTTTGCTTGGGTGAAGTCAACTTTGTACTTTAAAGGTGCAGAAATGAGTATTATTTTTTGTGTGAGAGCAGGGTAGAAGGAGGAATGAAAGCCAGCATGCTTCTAATGAATGAAGATGCATCAGAACTAAACCCCCTGTGAAATAATACAGAAGTTGCATCTAGCATTTCCTTAAGTCTGTAGACATAATCTGTGCCACTGAAAGATGGGACTCAGCAATGTGAAGAAACATGATTTCTAGAGGGAATGAACTACGGTAGAACGTGACATCTGTACTCTCTATTGCAACTGATTCATGCAAATCTTTCCACCTTCTGTCCAACATTTATCTATTTATTAATCTGTCTGACATTATCACCTGCCAGCACTCGAGATGACAGGACTGTCAGTGTGGCTCTTTCCTCTGCTGTCTAATACAGTAGCTCTTGTTTGTCTAGTACAGTAGCCCTTGTTTAACATTCCTGGCTACCACTAAAAATAGAAATAATCACGATTTATTTATAATAGGGGTTAGGAAACTTGAATAATACTAGGATTTAATTTTGGACAGCCACTGAACTAAACACTTTATGTCATCTCAAGTTATGATGTGGCGGTACAGAGATTCAAGTGGGAGAAAAAAAAAGTACAGAGGCTGTGAACATCTGTTAGACCAGTATATAAGGAACAAAGGCTAAGGCTGGGTTTTTTTCACTGCTGTTGAACACCAGTTTAGAGATAGAGTTATGTTTTTCACAGGACAAATTCATCATATGAATCATTCTTCCCTTCTGGATCACACTGTAATGAGTGTGCCAGGCAGGTCTGCTGGAAGAAATAAATTACTATTTCCTTATTTTGATCAGTATGACTAGGACTGAGGGATCAATGTGCGATACCTAGGAGATAGTATGTGATATCTAGGAAGTGGGTATTGCAGGTCCTATGCTTCTATGAGGGTGCAGTCCTAGGGCTCTGCTCAGAGGCACACTTCTATCTGTACCTCTCTCATTCCAGGTCAAATTTACTCCTGTTGTTCGTGGATCATGACATTATTCCACACATTCATTGGTATCAAGGTCAGACTCACAGAATAAGTCTTTTTTTAACAGTCTGCAAGCTATTGGCTTTGCATGTTCTATTACTCCCATCTAAAAACAAATCTGACTCTTCCAGTCTTCAGCCTTTCTGGTAAATTCCTAAAAGCCTGCTTTCTTCTGCCTGGTGTAGGTACTTCCAAAAGGATTCCAGTCTTCTGCTAGAATAAGGTTGTAGCTTATTAAAAGAGCTTGAAATATCTCTTAAATTCCCTTTTTCCTTTTCCCGGCACTGCTCTTGGAAAGAAACTGAAGGGACTCTAGAAGCTAACCTATCGATCTCCAGTTGACAAAATTCAGACAGAATTTTCAGGAGGTAGAACTCCAAAGCAATGAACACTTACTGTATTTTGGAAAAGAAAGCTTCTTGCTGGCCAAGATAGATGAAAAAGAACAGATCTTCCAGCCTTCCTGCTCACAACTATTTTTGGGTAAGCTGGAGCTAAAAGCATGGGTCAAACAATAGGTGTCTAATCCCAGGGTAGAGCCCCATGATTCACACCATTAGACTTTTAACTTACCCAGAAATCATTATAATTTATATGCTATTGGAACTTCAGTTCTTCTCTTGACATTGTAGAGTCCCTTGTATAGACATTTGGCAGCAAAAGCTGAATTATAAAGCTACACTGAACCTATATGATAGGATGTAGATGGTTTCCTTAGCAACTTCAAAGCAAAGTTTAGAGCAATTTCTCCCCACTCTGGTACATTTCAGTATAACATTCAGTACCTGCTGGCTGGAAACTTCTGTATTTGTGGCCACTTGAACTGACTAGGCATGATCAGAAGGAAAAATAAAGGTGGCACAAACTGACTTCTTTAGTCAACAAGCTCATGCATGGAGGTACCCCAGACATTATCTCAAAGCCTCCCTAGTCTCCGGCTCTCTAATGTTCTCTGATGAAGCAGTTCCCAGACTGAAGGGATGATAACCCCCTCTGTCATCTCCTCGGTCGTGTTTGCAGTGGAAGAGGTGTCTGACCAGAACTTTATGTTTGGTCATCTACTTACTGAAAGTCAACAGGAATTTAAAGGCAGCAGAGGTTTCATGACCTTCTGTCCATATATCATGGTTAAAACACTAAATAAGGTTACCTAACAGCATTTCAGTAAAGATGTGAAGTCAACTGAGATGATCAAACCTTTACCTGCAGCCTTTACAGGTAAAATGAAAGAATAATTTGGACTTCAAGGAGCTTTTAACAAAGCTGATGATTCCAAAATTGTGTATACAGCCTGGATATAAATTACGCTATGCCTTTTTTTTGCTTGTTTGTAGGAAAAATTTGGAAGCATAGCTGCTATGTTAGTTTTATATTAATATGTCTGCAGGCATATTAACTAACCTGCCTTCTCAAACAAGAATTAGGGCAATAGCAGAAAATTATGCTTGTCATGCTGCTTGATAAGGTCAATAAATGCTGTATACATAAAAGGCATGAGATATGCTTGCCAATATAAATGAGAACAACAAGGAAATCTTCCTGTTGAAATTCCCTGCACAATGTTGCATTTAGTATTGATAAAATGACGTCTGAATCCAGGAAATCCTTAGGAAAGACACTTGTAAAGCACTAACAACTTTCCTTCTTGAAAGTGTACAGCTAAACATGATCATGGACATCTATTTTAGTTAAAATTTTTAATTAACAACAATTAAGTATGTATAATATAATTTATGCAACAAATATAATAATATTCAGACAAGATTTATTCCTTCCATTTTTACTTGATTAAAAAGTGTAAACCTGTGTAGTGTCAAGCTCTCCTATTTATGCTGAAGAGAGGAATAGTCCGTCTATCTAAGATCTAGCATGGGAAATGAAACCCACAGATAAACCTCTGTCCTGTATATAAAGTAACCTTGTAACGAGCTCTTACTGCTGAAAAAATATTTATAAATTCTGTCAAATATTCATTCAAATTTTTGGTGCTTTTCCTAAGGATTTCACTCTGTCTGTTAATCAGAATTTGACAGAATTGCATTGGAGAAAAAAAACATCCAGTGCTGCCAGGGCTGGGGTGCTGAGCTAAGCTAAACATGTGTTGTGAGATGCTAAAGATATTACATTTTTTTCCCTTTCAAAGCACAAACAAACATCACTGGAAACCCTGGATGCCATATGCCAACAGCTGGGTATCTAAGAGACATATCCAAACATGTGCACACACGTGGCTCTGAAACTTTAATTAATCTGCTCCAGAGAACTCTCTCACTTGGAAGATTCAGAGAACAAAAGGCAAAGCTGTGGTGCAGGTTTGAATTTGCCTACTGAGTCTAATGTGACATCCAGAACTCCCTCTGCTTTTCTTATCTACACATTTTGATTATTCTACACAGTGAGAAAGCTATGTACAAATAGCTCTCACAGCCTGATGCTACCAAGGAAGCAGGATAAAAAAGTAGCTCTGGTACAAATTCTTCAGAGGAAGCCTACCTATACCAGCTACTTCTGTTTTGATATGTTCTGGAGGAAAATTGACTTTATTATTCTCTTTTGTATAGGAAAACACTAAATTAGAATGCAGATATGTGTCTGCAAGTATTTTTTTTTTTAAGAACATTAGAAAGTTACGACTGAATAGAGAGGGGTCAGCAGTAGAGGTACAGAAGGAAATTATTAATAAGGACTTTACTAGGTAATTAAGAGTTTGTCCTTGAAAGAGAATGTGAAGAAAAATTGAATGGCAAAAAGGTCCAGCTTGATAATGATCACCTATTTCTTTATTAATAATCAAGTGATTGCACAGGAGACATGTAGTTCTCTGGCAACATATTGTAATCTTTATTCAAGGATTTATACCCCAGTCTTCTCTGGGATAACATCCCCCTTATCTTACTTTGCTCGATTGCTTTGCTTCAGTCCTGCCATTTTGCTTCTCTAACATGCAATTTCTATCAAAACATATCTGACACTCACTTGGACTGATTTACAGCAGTATAATTTACACCACTTCTGAATTTTGACCTTAGAGTTGACAATATAGCAACCACTATTTTTGTTGCCATCAAAGACTCATACAGAAATGTCCAGAGAAGAGCATGAGCCTCTGTAAAGGAAAGGATAATTCCCCAGGCTAGGTCTGCAGTGGGTGAGTCCTTTCTATGGAAGAGTCACACATCCACACTGTGGCAGTTAAATTGCATTGGACTAAGAAATTGCGTTACGCTGTGAAAAACCTCAAGGATTACTTGGAGGTATTATTTATTTAAGGGGGAGTTCCCTGTTCTCACTGACATTGAATCAGCACCAGTAACACTAGCAGTGCTTGAATCCCTTCAGTAGACTGACGTGGAGCTGCTGCTGGCATTTAACAACATGCCAAATACCTATGTGCGAAATGTGGTTAATCACTACCGACAGCACGTTCACACTTGGGTACCCCATCAAGTTAACTGTGCTGAAATGTTAATATGCTGGTGTCAATGGGACATGCATACATGTCCTCAAAAGCTGTCTTTTTAGACAGTGTATCAAAAGGCTGTGTTTATCCTGCAGTGCTGGTGTCCCCAGTCAAGCAAACAGTGGCATGTGCGAGTGCACCAAAGGTACACTTCTGTCTGGTAGGGCATATCTAAGTCTCACAGTGACATGAATGCCTGGATGTCATCAAAGCACATAGTCATACTGGGAGCTAGGAAATGCTCCAGGTCCTCCCAGATTAGAGTTATCCATTGGAGAACTACACCTGAAGGCACCTAATAGGCAAAACTAGGATAAGTCTTCAGGACCATGCTTGTCCCCTTGGTTTTACGTTTTTCTTTCCCTCCCTGCCAGAAAGAGTACTCCAAGCTCTTAAAGATTCTGAAAGATGTCAAAAGCCAAGCTGAGGCTAGGAACTAGTGCAGCAAATGGGAATCATTTGGAGAACCAAACAGATTTGAGTACCCAAAGTCTGTACTGTCTGTGTGTTTCCAAGGGAGTTTCATCTGGACTAACAAACTCTGGTCTGGCCCTGTGAGTTCAGGGCTCACCAGTGGCCAGAGCACCAAGGTTGGGTCCTCTTCTGGTTTAGTGTCAGCTGGAAGAATCCATTTGTGTGCTGTAAGATCACTCCACAGTACAAACCAAAGTGGGAACAAAAGTCTATTTGTCCCCAGACCACGTTCCTCATCCAAACTGCAATGTTACAGTAGATGTATTCAAAGTTAGATGGTATTTCAGAGCAGCTTTCTTGAAGTCTCCTACTTGGGGTAACCTAGAGGAGATTAATTTTCAGCAGGTGAATTAACTAATATCCTGAAATGATCAGATCACTTTAAAGCATTTCTGGTGAGACAATTAAATGTGGATTGTATCTAAAATCATTGGTCACATATGACAGCCACGACTGCAAGCTAAGGGAAATTTAGATATAGGTGAAAAACAGCCATTTCTCTTTTGTTCTTTACCAGGGAAATGTTGCTTGCCAGCAATAGTCCATGAAGCTTTCTAGACAGAGTAATATTTTTCAAGACAACAGAGTGTGTATTTTCAATTTTATAAGCCAATGAAAACTTGAGACATAAAGGATACTTTAGAATAAACTCAAAAGGTGTATTAAGTTAAATGCAAGAAAGCTGAATGTTAATAAGCTGCCTGAGCATAAAGTAAACACTAGACAAAAACTGTCTAGTGCCTCTAGTGAGGAAGAATTAATAAAATGGTCAGTCCCTGCAGGGAAGTATTTTCTAGATAAAAGAAAGTATTGCACATTTCAGCTGGTTGGTAGGCTGCTCCTGACCCATGGACCATCAGAAGTTCTTAAGAGGAATGTCCCTTTTATTCTTATGGTTGCCAAGGTGCCATAACTACTGCCACTTCTGGGGATGTATCTGTTGTGCTTTTGAGTGCTTGGGTTAGAAGAGGTGGTGTTTTGGTGATGAAGAAGAAAGGGAACTAGAAATAGGCAGGGGAAACATAGGAAGAAGAATTTCCCCTATTCTGCTTTACTGATCTTTTTGCTGTATAAAGGTACAGCAAGATTGATCAGTGTTTAGCTTTTCTGAGATTAACATCTATGATATACTTTGGTTTTGTTTCCAGTCCTTTCATCCACACTCGAGTTTCACCTGCTGTTCATGTAAAATTGCCATTTCCGATGGATCTTGTTCCCTATGGTTTTATTTATACCTAAGAGTTTAATAGATTAGGTTGACTTGCCACAATCCTTGCTTTTTGCTCCGTTTTCATACAAGGGCTTCTGATACTGCTTCTGCTGAAGCTGAGCCATCAGCTGTGGGAAAAATTAAATCTATCATATTTAATCCATTGCAGTTATCTGACGTAGGCAATGTTATTTCTTTCACATCCACAGTCACACGCCTGAAATACACTCTGATTCTTCTGCTAGCTGGAGCTACTGCCAAAGTAATGGAAGTAATGAAAACTCTGATAAGGTTTTCAATAAACTACATCTTATGTATGGGGAGTACAAGGCATGTCAGCAAGCATGGAGTTACAGAAAATAAGTCTTAATGAGCAAACTACCTATTTTTTGGTGCAGTTTCAGATTTAGTCAGTAAAAACTGAGCAAATATGGTAAACTTAGCAGAGTTTGAGTTGACATAATGCAAGTTTTTAAAAAAGCTTAGTGTCAAGAAGCAGGTATTAAATGTTCAGAAATTTTAATTATAAGGTGCCAAAAGTTAGAATTTTATGAAGAATGAATTTTTCATTAATTGAATTGAGGTTTTTTCCTAGTGAGGGTGTGCAAGGCTAAAGATAAAGTCTCATGATACTCAGCATTTTTACTAGTCGTTAGGAAGTAAACTGCATGATGCGTAAAATCTCAGATTGCAAAAGTGATGAGAAGAGTCCAATCAGAGGTGGACCATGGAAAGCAGTGGATCTGAAAGGGCTAACACATCATAATGGAAAAGCATTTGGAAGTGAGTCCCTAGTACAATGATATGGCAAGGGTGGAGGGAAGCCCTGTATGCAGAACTGGTTAAAGAGAGAATTTTTTGTTGGTATGTAGATCTGCTGGAAGGAAAACACAGCAGTGCATAAGCAATCCAGGAGGTTTCTGGCCTGAATTGGTGCAACTGGAAGCTGTTTCCAAACACATGGATAAGAAGTTTATTGGGAATAGTCAGCATGGATTTACAAAAGGAAAATCATGCCTGGCCAACCTGATAGCCTTCTGTAATGAGATGAAGGGAGAGGATTAGATATTATCTTGACTTTAGCAAGGTTTTTGACAACGAAGTAATATCTTCTTAGACAAACTAATGAAGTACACACCAGATTAGCAAGCAGTGCGGGGGGCTGAAAACGTGGCTGAACTTCCTGATTCAAAAAGTTGGGATCAGCAGCACAAAGTCCATGAGGAGGCCAGTCAGTAAAGGGATGGCCGGGGTCAACGCTATTGACAATGCTATACAACTTCTTTATTAACAATGTGAATTGTAGGGCAGGGCACACCTTCAGCACAGATCATACAGAGCTGGGAGGACTGGCTCACGCACCAGATGGTTGTGCTGCCATTCAGAGGGTCTTGGACAGGCTGGAGAAATGGTCTAATAGAAACCTCATGAAGTTCAACAAGGGCAAATGCCAAGTTCTGCCTCTGTGGAGTAATAATCTCAGGCATCAGGACAGCCTGCGAGCAACTGCCTAGAAAGTATCTTTGTAGAGAAGGACACGAGGGTCTTGGTGGAAAAATTGACCGTGAGCTAAAAATGTGCCTTCATGGCAAAGAAGGCCATAGTACCAGAGTCAGAGAATCATTTAGGTTGGAAAAGACCTTTAAGATCATTGAGTCCAACCATAAACCTAACACTGCCAAATTCTGCTAAACCACATCCCTAAGTGTATATCTTTTAAACTTTTCAACTTGTATCTGCTATACCATTTATGAAGACACTAGTAAAACCTCAGTGCCACAGTAGTCTTTAAAAATTTGCATGGATAGAAGGTGGAATTAGCAGTGGATTGCTGATGGTGTGAGAAGCCTATTTGTTGTCTCCACTAGCAGAACACGATAATATAAGCTGGATAGACCATTAGTCTGAAGTTGTTAATGCTTTCATTTTCAATATTTTCTCAACTCCAGTCTGATCACTCACAGAGAAAATCTTTCCTACTAGAAATCTCCTATCTGTGCCTTGCTTTTGAAATCTTTCCTATTTTCTGATATATAAAAATAGCTGCTTTCCAGTATTCAAAAAATGTGATGACTTATTGAAAGGCTTCACAGACTCATGACTTCGAACACAGACATTAAATTATTATAAAAGTATTTAATGAGAATCCACCTGGGCTTGGGTAGATCAAAATCCTTAGAAATAACTGCTACCTCTGCATCCTCAATACAATGTTGCTAGGCTGGGATGAGGAGTGGTGGGGAGGTGGTGTAAAATTTTCCAAGATCTCCCCATTCTCAGTGATCAAACTCCAGACTTGCATGCCAATGGCCTCCTGAGCTGCATTAGGCTGAGCATTGCCAGCAGGTCAAGGGAGGTGGTCCTTCCCTTCTGCTCGGCCTTGAGACACATCTGGAGTGCAGGATCCAGTGCTGGGCTCCCCGCAGTACAAGAGCAACATGAACATAGCGGAGCTACTGTGATGGACTACGAAGATGATTGGGGATTGTCATGGTTTTAGCTGGGACAGAGTTAATTTTCTTCACTCTAGCTGGCATAGTGCTGTGTTTTGGACTTAGCATGAAAATAATGTTGAGATAACACACCGATGTTTTGGTTGTTGCTAGGTAGTGCTTGTATTAGTCAAGGACATGTCTAGCTTCCCATGCTCTGCTGGGTGCACAAGAAGCCAGGAGGGGACGAGCAAAGCTAAGAGAGTGGATTCAAACTGGCCAAAGGGATATTCCATATCATGTAACGTCATGCACAGTATGTGACCTGGGAGGAGCTGGCTGGGGGAGGGAGGCAGCAATCGTGGCTTAAGGATGGGCAGTGTATCTTTTGTGTTTCTGTTTTTTTCCCCTTTCCCTTTTTATTATATTATAATAGTTATTATTATCATAATATTATTATTTTATTGTAATTATTAAACTGTTCCTATCTCAACCCACAGCTTTTTCTTTTTCTTTTTCTTTTGCTCTTCCGATTCTCTCCCCCATCCCACAGAGGTGGGGAGAGTAAGCGAGCGGCTGCGTGGTGTTTAGTTGCCAACTGAGGCTGAAGCATGACAGGATTTAGAGCATCTATCATATGAGGAGAAGCTGAGAGAGCTGATTCTGTTCAGGCTGAAGGAGGGAAGACTCAGGTGGATACTGTCCCTGTGACTAGATGGACTTCAGATTTCCCTTCCTGACTCAGCTATTCTGTGATTCTGTGTGACTATGTTTATATATAGCATTGGCTATACACAGATATGCTTGCATATGGTGTATGTCTCTATATGGCATAGTACACTTAGCAGTGGAAATACTGTGTCTGGTTATGGTGTTAATATTTTAAAGGATATTGTAGAAGGCTACCCGGCAGAGTGTGAGGGATGCTCATGCCTAGAAGGATGAGCGTATTAATAATTTCTCTGTGATGAGATGTATGTGACTACAGGTCTTTGCTATTCTGTGCTCCGTCAAAGCACCCTAGGTAAAGAAGATATGCCAGATGTCCCCAAAACAGGAGTGGTATGTGGACGCTTGTTATATATAGAGTCACAGCACAGAGATGGCTTCAGTTTCTGGATATCGTCATCTGGCGAGCGGTCAGTATAAGGAAGCCCAGGACATTCTGTCATCTGTCCTCCTCCCCACTAACCCAAGGAGGTATTTCACAGACAGGAACAGGCTGAGGGATAGCAAGCTCATGTGATTTCCATGCAAAGTTTTGGATGATGCCAGAGATTAAAGAAACCACCCCTCCCTACTAAGGGCTCTAACAGACTCACAGTCTTCCTGGCTCAGGCAGAAGGGACAGAAATACCCCTTTTCTGATAAGTTATAGCTGTGCCTTTTAGGTGTGTTTTCCGGAGGTCACTCAGCCGAAGTCTAGCAGCTCGTTTCCAGTTTACCTTTAAAACAAAGATTAAAAGCAGTTTAATAGGTTTTTTTTCTCTCCCCTTTTAAACCAAATGAATAGCTAGATGTTGATACAGGCTAAATACAGTTTGGGGAACTTCTTCTTGTTTCTGTTTCTCCTTCCTATAAAGTTCTTCACCTTCTAGTAGGGAAAAGTCTCAGACCCATCTAAAATTACTTCTACCCTGAATGCCAGGGCATGAGGTGGATATGACAGTCATCCAATGTTGAACATGCATATTGGTCTACCTTTTCTGCAGGTTTATCAAATAAGTATCATAGAATGGCGTGTAATATTTTTCTTCACAGTTCTCCACTCCCATTAACTGTAAATACAAAACTTTTTATGAATTTGGTTTTGTCCTTCATAGGATTTAAATGTCCACTAACATGAAACAGAATGCACTGGATATTATCTGTCTTCCTTGATCTGACTCTCATGAAAAAACTGGAGCTATATGAAGAATCATTTTGTATTCTATTTTTCTTAGAAATACATGTCACACATCTAGTCTAGCATATTCTATTCTATTCTATTCTATTCTATTCTATTCTATTCTATTCTATTCTATTCTATTCATTTTGTAAATCTCAGTGCAAAACTAACTCTCTGTTGTAGTCACAAATGTGGAAATAAACATAGTTTGTACTGTTCAGGGAAATCTCAATGTGATTGCATCAGATATTTGAATCTATTTGGATATATTCCTTTGCACTAGGATCTGATTTTACCCCATTGTCATCTGGGACAGTTTTCTCTGAAGGAGGATCTGGTCATTCTTTTACATTTAATTTTATTCACATACCTCTTTCCTTCAATTACTTAGTGTTTTCTCTTCTACAACTCGATTCTTCAGATAATTTGGGTCTAATTAAACTCAGTTATGCCTATAATAAACAGGTTATTTCTTCAAGCTGATCCTTTCTGGCTCCACTTCAGATCTTACAGGGATTGTACATTCACCCACTCATCCACTATTAAAAATGAGGCACCCTGCTTCCAAAAAAGTTAGTTCTAGCAAAGGAAAAAACCTCCATAAATTAACTTAAAACACATTAATTAAAGTACAGCAACAGGAAAATACTGGGGTATTTGCTGTACCACATTTGTTTATCCACCTTAGTGACATCTCGTCAGCTCAAAATGCAGTAACATGAAGAAGAAAAAAAAAGTTTGATGTTTGCTAGAACTGTTTGGGATTTATTTTGTTGTAGTAGGTTTTGGTACTAAAGACAGGAAGTATAAATTGGTAGCAGTTGCAAAGCTGAAAAATGTAATTGAATGATATAATAGCAATAATGCTGAATGATGCCAGAGTAATTCACTGATGTAGAACAGACACAAATAAATTTAAAAGCAAGATACAAATAGCATTGGAAGAACTGGACTTGTATAGGGGAGAAAATAAATATTATATAGTAGGTGTCTGAAAACTTAATATGCATAAATCAGAGCAGGCAAAATAGAGTGTGAGAACTATTCAAGGATTAACTCTCATGTTGAGATTTTCCAGAGGAAGTGAGCGAAGGCAGTGGGGAGAGAGAGCTCTGTGCCTGGGTAGAACAGAGGGATCCCCCCCTGTAATAAAGGAAAGCCATAACCAGTGGTGCGATGCCAGTGAACCTGCAGTCTCTGCACAAAGAATTCAGGTTGGCTAGAAAAAGCTGAAATGAAACAACTATCATCTAAGCTGTCTGACAAACCAACAATGTTAAATTTTCCTTCCATCTACTGTAAGGATTTGCTATCTTTCTTCCCAAATATTTGCCATTAAGTGAATTTTTGTGGCCATCTCTAAAACTCCTAACAAGGAGAATATCCGTATCCACATCCATATCCATCCATTTATATAAATAACTGACACATACACTTTCTTCAGTTCAGGTAGAATTACCCTTTTGAAATCTGGGAAGGTCATAGAGATTAGATTCATTTTGATGGCAGGGTGAGAATATTGCTTATATTTTAGATACTGCTGAGAGAATAATTCGCTAAAAAGCCCAAACCAACTCAAGCTGGGCTTTTTTTTTTTTTTTTTTTTTTTTGTAGTGACATCTTATTAACAAAATTCAGCCTATGGAAGGGTTTTTTTTTTTAATCTTCATTGTGATGCCTTCCTACCTGCTGATTGTGTTTTGCTCTTTGAATTGCCCAGAATTTCTGCTTATGATTGGTGACTGGCATTTTTTAAAGACGAGGCTAGTGCATGAAAATAGTGAGTTACTTCCAGCCCTCTCTCAGTGTAAATAATTGTCTAAGCTTCTTGAAATATTTAGTAGTCATGTAAGCATTTATAAATAAATTGGTGGTCATCTGACCACTCAGGAAAAAAATTATTACACCATGAAAAACTGTGCACAGAACTCTGTATACTTAATTAAGAGAATATCAGAACAGTGGTGTTTGCGTTGTCTGATTAGCTCCAAAACCAGAAAATAGAAATCTGGATTTCCAAACTTAAGTTTCCCATCATCATCTTTGTTTCATAGATGCCCTGTCAATGGGTGCCCTTTAAATTTCAGAGTCACATTTTGGCAAGAAAATGCAAGGAAGGCATGTTTCGCAATTGCTTTTTGCAAGAAAACAGTATAAAACAATGTTCTATAGTTTTGCCCAGTGTTAGAAGTGCTTTGTCAAAATACTGCTTCAGTCAAATCTAAGGTTTTATTTTAAGGTAACACTGAAATATTTAAGCAAACAAGTAGGCACTGTTCTAAGAAATGCATTTTCTGCTTGGCAGAGCTGTGACACAGAATGAATATTGCTCATTATCCCTGATTTATTCATTCCAGTTAGTTATTAGCCAGCTCTATCAAATTTCCTAGCAGGATGCATTCTATTTTAAAGGCATATGTGTGTTATAGCAACCCTTAATTTATTAGTCTTTTACAATAAAAAAGCCCTATTTGTTGTTGGTTAACAAAGCTGTAATCATGCTAAACTTTGTCAGTTTATTTGCTTTCATCGAATGTCTTGTGAGTGACATCTTCAATGCAATGTTATCATTAACCTTATTAATGAATCAGACTAACCTATAGCTTGGAATAGTCTTCTCAAATTTTAAGGGATGTCTTCATTTCACTTCTACAAACAAAGACAACTATAGCACCATTGGTGTTTGTGGTTTCGCATGTAAAATTGCTCTGCTGAAAACTCTGTGAATAGCTGGGTGTGCAGAAGTTTAAAACACTTTTTTTGGTGTTCTGAGGAGTATAATTTATATCTGAGTTTCATCAAAATGTCTTGATTTCCTACCATGTTTCTTTTAATAAGCTACAGCTAAAATAAACTTGTAGTGAATAACTTAAGAAAATATGGTTCTCACTTAATCTCATTTAATATATCTTTGGGATTTCCAAGGGCCAGAAAAGTAGATTAAAAATTCTTTTTCAGATCATATGAGATATTGATTATTAAAGCACAGATTAATTACTTCTCTGTTGATAAATTATTTCTGACATGTGTAATTAAAGCAGAAGATTCAATCATTAACTTCAATCAGGGTGAAAGTACACTTAAAAAGAGAAAATGGTAATGCACAAAATGTAATAGCCTGATAGTACACTACATTTTTGATATATATTTTAAAATACCTTTTACTGGAAAATGTTTATTAAAAAAGACATGTATATGTTTTATTTTTCATACTCCTAAATCCATAAATCACCAAAACAACATGAAAGGAGAAAAAATGCTTGCAACATAGATAAAAAAATCTTTGGAGGCAGAACTGTTTGACGCTGTAATCATCGTATGGCATATACATGTAGCACACTTCTATGATGTCCCATAGATGCAAACAGGCTGGTGTCTGACATTGCTGGTTATTGTACAAACATGAAGAAAAAGGCAGTTTCTGACTCAGAGAAAGGTTTGTGACATTAATAACTGCATCTCTGTGTGATTGCATCCCAGTGCAAGGAGAAAACTGCTATACTACCTCAGAGAAAGGCTGATGGCTCATAGCCTGGCTAAATGCCTCGCTAATGCAAAAACACAGTGATTTTCAGTGAAGTGACTGCCTTGGAGTATCTCACTGACAAATCCTAGCAAATTGGCTTCTACTTCAAAGTGGCTGGTAAGAACCAATGCTGTGTCCCTTCCAACCCATATTTCAGTCCTTCATTTCTGTAGAATACTAGTTATCATCTGGATATCATGCCATTGACTACTACCAGACTTATTATTATTCAAGTCAGTATCCAGATGATTTTCAACCCACCCAAGAGTCTGTTTGTCCAACGCACACTTATTTAGCTTCTAGATTATACACAAAATACATTATATTTTATTATATCAAGAGCTAAATGTCTCCAAGGATGGAAAATCCACAGCCTCCCTCGGAAACCTGTAATGGTGTTTCATCATCCCCATTGCAAATATTTTTTTTCCCTTATACCTAACTGGGATTTCTCTTGTCACAACCTGTTTCTGCTGTCTCTCCTCCATCATTCTGAGAAGCCTTCTTTGCGACTTGCCATCAGATGGTTGAAGACAGCAATAAAATCACTCTAGAGCCTTCTCTTCTTAAGGTTGAACAAATACACTTCTTTCAGCCTCCCCTCTTACATCATGATCTTCAGTGCTTTGATCACCTTGAGGGACTCGGCTGGACTCACTCCAGTATGTCTGTGTCTTTGTTGTGCACATTAGCCCAGATGTGGTCTCAGTACAAATTTGAGAGGAATAATCACTTAGGAGTAGCCCTAATGTGTTGCTGTCCTACTGTTGGCTGTCCCTCTCCTTCTCAAGAAGTGCTGATGCACACAGGGTCTGGGAACAGGTTTTGGCTGTGAAGACTCACACAAAAAATATGTCAGGCTTCTCAGCTATCTTCATATCATCCTTTACTAAGTAATTTTTGTAGCCTGTACTTTTTTTCAAATTCTCATTCTATTCTAATTTTATTTTTATTTTATTTCATAAAGAACATCTTCTGCCAAATTTTCTGGGTTGCTTCTGTTCTCTCAGTAAGGTATTATTTGTTTAAAATCAGCCAGCTCTTCTTGGCACCACTCCTCTCATGGCAGTTTCGCAAAGGATTTTGTCTAGCAAAGACTTAAACAAACCAAGGTCTGTTATAAGGTAGTCAGAGTCCTTCCTCTGCTGCATATCTTCACAGCTTTCCTCCACATCCTGAACTTAGTCACACCATGGTCTCTGCAGCCCAAATTGCTGTCTGTGACCACATTGCTCAACAGTTATCCCTTGCTTATGAGCAGTGTTCGGGTAGAGCTTTATCCCTGACTGCCCCCTCTAGCATGTGCATCATGAAAAGCATAGCAACATCCTGGGCTGTTTGCACAATGCTGCATTGCCCTCCCTGTAGATGCCTGGATTGTTGAAATCCACCCTAAGGACCAGAGACTGCAATTGGGAAACTTGTCCCAGTGGTTTGTGGAAAAGTTTCATCCACTTCATCCTTTACATCAGGGACTCTGTAACAGACCCCCAACAGATTGTCCCCAGTATTTCTTTGCCTACGGTGCTTGACCCTCAGGCTCTCAGCAGGGAAATGACATGAATTTGCATCTCCTTTCTTGATGTCTGATACAGGGAGAAGGAGATAAATCTGAAGGACCAGTGGTCAGCCCTGATAGATGTTTATTCTGTGAGAGTTTTGATGTATTTGAGAAGTGTTTTCCTATTAAATTAGGAATAGTGTATATATATAAAAGGGACTTGCAAGAAGGATGGGGACAGGCTTTTTAGTAGGACCTGTTGCAATAAGAAAAGGGGCAATGGTTTTAAACTGAAAGAGGGTAGATTTATAACAGATGTTAGAAAGAAATTTTTACAGTGAGAGTGGTGAAACATTGGAACAGGTTGCCAAGAGAGGTGGTAGGTGCCCCATCCCTGGAAACATTCAAGGTCAGGTTGGACAGGGCTCTGAGCAACCTGGTCTAGTTGAAGATGTCCCTGCTCACTGCAGGGGGGTTGGACTAGATGACCTCTAAAGGTCCCTTCCAACCCAAACTATTCCATGGTTCTATGATATGGTGGAGAAAGGTGCTGACTGTAATGGTGTTTAGAAGTCTAAGCCTAACTATTCCTAAAAGTGTCTGGAGTAAGATAACACTTTTGGAAAGCAAAAGACAGACAGAGCCTGGGCACAGAGGGCAGGAGAATCCATCTAGCAAGTCAGTGGAAAAGCTGTTAAAAGATATCCTGTGGGCTGAGAGACAGAGGATGCTGGAAACTGATTCAATTGTCAGTGGTACCAGCATTCTCACTGAGAACAGGAACATCAGTGTGGGGAATGGCTGGCAGCAATGCCAGGTCACCCTGAAATCTCTAGTGCAAGTGTCTGGTAGAAGGAGACCAGACCAGAGAGTCCATCATGGCTTGCTTGAGCCCTTGCTGCTCCCCAAGGGTTAACAATCCCAGTGGGTAAGTTACATCCTACTGCAGGAGGAGAAAGCCATTGCTCAAGTTACAATTCTCCATTGTTTATACAATGAGTGCAGTCTATGATAGATGTCTAACTTCTAAAAGCCAAAATGAGGTGAAAAGAATGCTACCTATAAAGATTAAGTACTTGCCAAAGATCATAGAGAAAACAGGAAATAAAAAGCAACATATTAATCTGACATAGCCTATAATATAGAGGGTGATTGGGATACAGAGCTAAGTACAGCTCTGACTTCATTTATGGAAATGAAGTTACATCCACTCATTAGAACTGATGATAGCTCCCACTGTCTAGATGAAACAACCCCCAGGTCTCACATACCTAATGTGTCCAAAGTTCAGATTCACTCAGCCTTTCCTGACATTTGAAAAAGCAATTCAATGCATCAATTCTTTCTGTCCTTCTTCATTCACAATTGCTGAATTCTAATTACATTTTTATTCAAGCAGCAGGCCACCAACTCTATTAATTCTGAAGGATTCCCCCTCCCCTTTTTTTTTTCAAGGAGGGAGTAAAGAGATCTCACAAAAGCTTAATACTTTTGATTTAAGATATCAGAAGAAGAGTGGGTTGCTTAAATCTACATTTCAGCCTGTTATTGGTACCATAATCATCAGACATTTTATTCAGGTAGGCCTTTCCTATGTATCTGTTGCTACTCAAACAGTTTGGAAAAGACATATATAATTATTTTACTGAGAGAAATTAAAAATATTCTTAATATTCTACAAGTATTCTTATTAACAGTGTTTCTTAGGGTAAATAACAAGCACCTAGCAGGATGTGTAAGAAAACCACATCATAAGAATTCACTTTTGTTTTGAGAGTTCCTAGCTAAGTGATTGACACAAAATAGATTTCCTCATTATATTTTTCTGCATTTTGGTAGAATGCTGTGGAGTAAAATATGTGGATTGGGGAACCAAAAATGAGAAGAAACTGCTTTCAAAAAAACTATCTTCATGTTTAATTGTTCATTACTTCACCATCTATTAGTGAAGAGAGGTGGAATGATAATGTTGGGTCAGACAAAGGTCCTTTTGACCTTGCTCTTTATCTCAAACTGTAGAGAGTCGCAGGATGGCAGGACCACAGGATCACAGGGTAACTGAGGCTGGAAGGAATCTCAGGAAACCTCTGGTCCAACCTCCTGCTCACAGCAAGGTCAGCTTTCAGTTTTGACCAGGCTGCTCAGGGCTTCATCCAGTTGGGGCTTGAAAACCAGAGACGAAGAGTGCAAAACCTGTGCTTCTGCCTGACTGACCTCTTGGGGGAAAAGTTTCTCCTTATATGAAGGATGAACCTCTCCTGCTTCAGTTAATGCTCATTGTCCCTTTGCCTCCCACTCTGCGTGGCTGCGATGAGGCCAGCTACATATTCTTGATGACCTCCTCCATAGGCGCTGGTGGCTGCTGTTAGGTTCCCCAAAATCCATCTCTGCTCCAAGCTATGCAAGTCCAGCTGCCCCAGCCTCTCCTCAGAGAGCAACTGCTCCAGCCTCTACCATCTTGGTGTCCCAATAGGAAAACTAAAAGATCTTAAGAAAAAATATTATTGTTTTCCCTAGCTTTTGTTGCCATGTGTATTTTTCTTTTTGCCCATCTAGTTTCTTACCCATCTGGTTACCCACTCAGCCTGACTGTGGTGTTCAAACACCGGTGCTAGAACATTGTGGGAGACAGTATTGAAAATCTTGTCAAAGTTGAGGTGAATGGCATCCCCTGCTCCCTCCTTGTTCACAAATCCAGCCAAGTTATTGTACAAGGCAATCAGGCTGGTCAGACATGATTTATCTTGGCAGACGCATGCTGACTGTTCCCAGTGATCTTCCTGTCCTCTCTGTTGTCAGAAATGTGCTCCAAGGAGATAGAAATTTGTGCTCAGGGAAAACTGCAGAGCTGGAGAATGCAAGAAGTCATATCTACCCTTGTATGTATTCCCAGTTACCAGCATGCTTCAGGTTAGATGCTTCCTGAATCAAAATTTGTATCTTTGTATTAGTGAACTTCAAAGTATGTTTTCTCCCACTAATGCCTCTAGTAAATTTTTCCAATTTAATTGAACGGGTACATCTCCAACAACCTATGACAATGAGTGTCACACTTCAATTTCGCACTCTGTGAAGATGTAGATGTCTCATCATCAGTCTTCTCTTCATATTCAGTGGAGAGAAATAGGTTCCTAAGTAGGACAAACAGGCAGGTTTGTTTTTTTTCCAACAGACTCATTTATTTTAAATTGCTTGCTTGGAAAAGTAAATAAAAATCTCATTTTTTGAGATGGAAAGAACATGGGATCAAGGACTTGTATAGAATGAAAAAACAGTTCCTTCCCCTGCCCAGTAACCCTTGTCTGGGTTTATCAACGTACTCAGGAATGAAAATAATTTTTATTTCTATTTAGTTTTTCTTCAGAGTAGAAACATTTCATTATAATTACTTCACTTATACATAGAGTTTGCCCAGGGAGAGGTCAGGGAGTTGGAAGTGCATACTGAATGTCTGACTAAGCCCAATAAATGCAGTTACTGAGCAGGTTCCACGAGATCCCTGAATCACACTGTTAGATAATGTCTCTTCCTATGGTAACTCAGATGCATCTTCTTTGTTTTAGGGTACCTCCTTTCCAAGGACTTTACAAATACTGAATGCAACCTGCTATGTTCAGTTCCTGCCATTCAAGATGAGATCCATAATTTGGTCATAACCACTTAATACACAGTTATTAGTATAATCTGGACTAGGGCTAACATGCGGAATTTTATCTGAGAAAGCAGCAGCTTTAGTCTCATACGCTTAACTGTTCTTCAAAGCATACACCACAGCCAAATTCTGTGTGTACATTGCAATAGCTACTTGAATACCCATTAATTTATACACAGCTGTCAACTTCATTTTTCCCACTGTAAGAAGGTGTGACATACTGAAGACTGAGTCACTTTTAATATCATAAGGGGCAGATGATTGCTTTAATGTGTTCGTTTTTTATACTTACCTTTGTTTTAATCTAGGTACCATGCTTTGAAATTTGCATGGGAGTCAACAGAATTGCTGCTTCACTGTTGACCCTCGTCACTTCTATAACTATTTCTGGGAATGCCTGTGCTCCTGTAGCTGTTCAGTATTCATGGCTGAGATTTTATTTGTGGTTAAACACAACGTCTTTCAAGTTAGATCCAGAAAAAGTTGTGTCTGAAGGCAGGGGGGATCTAATATTTCTACTTCATGGAAAAATGAAGTACTTCAGCCAGCACGGGTCTATGAAAGGGAGGTCCTGCCTCACTAACCTGGTCTCCTTCTATGATAAGATGACCCACTTAGTGGATGAGGGGAAGGCTGTGGGCGTTTTCTACTTGGACTTTAGTAAGGCCTTTCATGCTGTCTCCCACAGCATTCTTCTGGAGAAGCTGGCTGCTCATGGCTTGGACAAGTGCACTTTGTGCTGGGTTAAAAACTGGCTGGACGGCCAAGCCCAGAGAATGGTGGTGAATGGAGTCAAATCCAGTTGGTGGCCGGTCACAAGTGGTGTTCCCCAGGGCTCAGTGTTGGGGCTGGTCCTGTTCAATATCTTCCTTCATGATCTGGATGAGGGGATTGAGTGCACCCTCAGTAAGTTTGCAGACAACACCAAGCTGGGTGGGAGTGTCGATCTGCTGGAGGGCAGGAAGGCTCTGCAGATGGACCTGGACAGGCTGTATCGTTGGACCAGGGCCAACAGTATGATATTCAACAAGGCCAAGTGCCAGGTCCTGCACTGGGGTCACAACAACCCCATTCAACGCTACAGGCTTGGGGAGGAGTGGCTGGAGAGGTGCCTGGAGGAAAAGGACCTGGGGGTGTTGGTTGACAGCCGGCTGAACATGAGCCAACAGTGTGCCCAGGTGGCCAAGAAGGCCAACAGCATCCTGGCTTCTATCAGGAATAGTGTGGCCAGCAGGAGTAGGAAAGCGATCATCCCCCTGTACTTGGCACTGGTGAGGCTGCACCTTGAATAATGCGTTCAGTCTTGGGCCCCTCGCTACAAGAAGGACATCGAGGTGCTGGAGCTTGTCCAGAGAAGGGCAATGAAGCTGGTGAAGGGTCTAGAGAACAAGTCTTATGAGGAGAGGTTGAGGGAGCTGGGGTTGTTTAGCCTGGAGAAGAGGAGGCTGAGGGGAGACCTTATCGCTCTCTACAACTACCTGAAAGGAGGTTGTAGCAAGGTGGGGGTCGGTCTCTTCTCCCTAGTAACAAGTGATAGGATGAGAGGAAATGGCCTCAAGCTGAGCCAGGGGAAGTTTCGGTTGGACATTAGAAAAAATTTCTTCACCGAAAGGGTTGTCAAACATTGGAACAGGCTGCCCAGGGAGATGGTTGGGTCTCCATCCCTGGAGGTATTTAAAAGAAGGGTAGACGTGGTGCTTGAGGATATGGTTTAGTGGTGAACTTGGTAGTAATAAGTTAGCGTTTGGACTCAATGGTCTTAAGGGTCTTTTCCAACCTTAATGATTCTATGATTCTATGATTCTATGAAATATGATATCTTGCTTTCAAAATAAAAGTAATCATATAGGCATTTCATGATAACATCTGTTCAGGCAGATGTGTGAGTATGTCTCTAATATGGCTGGATTTCATACCTGGATAATTGAAGCAGTAGTTCATTCTTTTTTAAAAATAATCCTTTATATGGAAAAAACGTATGGGCATATGAACAAGTATTTTTAAAATATTTAAATAGAAAATATCCTGCTGCTGTTTTATTAGAAAAATCAGCAGCTAATCTTGAAGTATTTCATCTGAAATATCTGGACAGGGTATACTTGCAAACACAAGGTTTTAATTTCTAATTATAGAGTGCAGCCAGCAATATCAAAATTTAGGGAAAATATTGGTAGAAGACATTGCAGATACATTTTTAAGGTGGCAACTATAAACTCCAATTACTATGTAATATGTAGTTGCTTTATATAAGAATACAAAAGATAAACTACTTGAGGGAAACTGCTTTAATGTAAAACTACTTCTTTGAGAAAAACATTCAACTGAGAAGAAAATATTAATGAACCTGGTGGCTAATGTACCAAATAAGTGACACCTAAAAGAAGTTATTTTTTATAACCCAGTACCCTTGAAAATACTTTTGTACTTAAGTGCTACTTTTTCTTGTGAATTTTAAAATATCATTAACATACAGAAGACTGAAAATATGTTTCTATCAGGGATGTCATGTTTAGATAGAACTTGGAAAAAATTACAGTACCAAAATACTGTTGGTGTAGAAACTTTAAACTCTTAACTGCAAAGTAGTGGAAGAAGATTACATTATAATTCACTTTGAGCAGTAAATTGAATGAAGTTTCTATCCTGCTCTGAGTGAAGGGAATAATAAAATTGCAGCTGACTTCCTTGGGGACAGGATCAGGCTAAGGGTGGTAAATCAAAGTAATGTATCAGCAGTGGATGGTTGCAATATATGATTGGATAAGTACTAGATTTAATTTTTATAAATAACTTTTTTTTACATGTACAACGTGTCATGAAATTAAATCTAACTCAGATGAATTCTAAAATGTGCTATATTTTCATTACAGTATGAAGGGGGCAATTTTACTTGCCAAATTAATCTCTATAGCAAAAATATTATACAACGGTAACATATTATATATTCTTATTCAAATTCAGAAAATAATAATGTTGCTGTGTGTAAGAATGCAATAGAAATAAGGAAAGAAAGGACAAGGAGAGAGTAGGAAGAGTTTTTTTTTAAAAAATAGCCGCTATCCCTCTAGGACTCTTTACTTACACTGCAAAGGCATTTAGGTACCTATTCTCTGTGAAACTGGGGGAGTTCAGCTATTAAAAATGGTGAAGCACCTACACACCTCTGTAGATATATCTCCCGCACACAGCTGAGTAGGGTGTCATATATAAATTATAGCACTGAAACATATTGGATGTTTTGACTGATCCTGTCAACACACATTATAGACAGCAACAACTGTATACATCCTTATGGCTACTACATATGTGTCTGGGACTTCCCAGCTAGATAGAATCATGGAGCATTTTGAGTGAACAGACTGGGAGCCTGATCTGTCCTGGCATAAACAGCTGTTCATTCAGCAGAAAAATAATCCGTGCATCTACAGCTATCTATCAGACACTCAACAGCTCTAGCCAGGTATTCTCCAGAGATTCTGGATGGGCTTGCAGGTACTTGTGCACCTTAGGGAAGGTGTCAAGGGCCTTCACTTCCTTCTGAAGCCTAGTAGTGTTTTATTACTACACCCCTGTAGTACTGTGCCATAATGACTACTTAGGCTTGCATATAAGCTTTGTTTATACTATGTGAATAAAATAACAAGGCATTGCCTGTCCTATGCCTTAGGCATGGCTTTCACCCACACAGCTAACACTGTACAGCCAGCTAGAGCAGCCTCCTCGAGTGCACCTCAGTGACTTTCAAAATAAATACGCATTGTGGACATCCCCCTCACCCACATTTGTATTTCTGAAATATCAGTATCCTTCAGCCTGTTGTGGGAGAAAAGCAGTTTGCTCAGGCCAAACCCATGCAAGAGAGAGCACTAAAGATTTAACAGTTCACACAGTCATATAACATGCTTGAGCTCAAGATGAGACTCTCTGCAGTCTACTTATATAGACATAGCCAAAGATGTCATAAATCTGTTCAAATATGTCAGGAAAGGGATAAACACAAGTTAATCTAGGAAATCACACTCATCCTTAGCTAGGAAAGGTCCTCTTTTTCAAAGTGTCAAATTCATTTAACACTAGGACTCCAAGAACAAAAAGGATTACCAGATTTATAATCTCTTCCCTAGATAAAGCAAACCAGATATCAAAAGTTTATTATTGGAGTAGATTTATGCACATAAACTCGATGTCTGAAAACTGTGTATTCAGTGTGCTTATGGCTGAAAGAAAACACTAACCAAATTACAGGGAAGAACAAGTTGTGCCTTTTAAAAGGCAGTATAATAAATTATTGTGAGAACTCATCAACCATTGTGGGGTGATTTTAGTTACTGGAAGACTTGAAAGCAACTATCTCAACCAAGGACTCTAGGCTGAATTCAGGAGTTACTGCATAAAATTCTGTGGCACATAAAAGATCAGAGAATTCCTTGGTGAACACAAGACTACCCCAACAAGGAGGGGCAGGTCTACCTGGGTGAATACTTCAGCATGTCTTCTTTCTCTCTAGGTGTCCCAGGTGAACAGATGACCAACGATGAAATGCCTGCCCACAGGTAAATCTCTTATTTCAGGTTCTTGATGCACAGCAGCCATTAGTCTATGATTTTTGGATAGTTTTCTTCACAGAACTATTCCTCCAGCTGATCCATCTGATGCCTGAAATCCTCAAAAATGTACTGGAAAGCCTGAAATATGTGCTGGAGACAGCAGTAGTAATAGTGGCTTGAAGATTAAAGATGCCTTATTTCTCCTTGTCCTCTGAGTGCTAAGCAGTTGCCGTGTCTTAGTTTGGTAGCAGCTGGATTGCAACAGTCGCTGATCTAGGGATTGATGTTCAACCAGATGTTTGCAATGTCCTTTGGGACCATCAGGGTGAAAAATGAAGTATAATCATCAGCTATTATAAATAACAATGGACTCGAAGAGCATCACAGAAATCTGGCTTTGTATTTGCTATGCAAACAGCAAAACAAGTCGGAGAGTGGACCACCTCCCTCACAGCTCTTGTAACAGTTCGCGTGCCCTGAAAGGTGACGGGGATCTTTCCAGTCACTTCACAGACAGTTGGACAGGATCCAGATAGGGGAGAAGAGCACTCAATCCGTTTTTTCCTACTTAGAGTCATCCTGTCAAAGGTATATGCCAGGGAGGGATAAATCATCTGAGTAATTTTCCATAACAATTTCAAGTAAACAGAGTTTACATGGTTACAGAGAAACTATGAATTTACAACGGCCAGCATTCCGGGAAAGAATAGTAAGTTAAAAAAGCAACCATATCTAAATTTGTAGTAATTCAAGGATCTTCTCTGAAACGTACATCATTATCACCACAGAAATAATCTTCTTGTGGCATATATGGAATCTGATTTAGTTTAAAAGAGCTATGCACTTTGGACGGAAAAGCAAAAGCTTAAACTCCATCACCAGCACTAGCCAATCACAACATGAACACTTTAATGTTGATTGGTGCTCCTGTGGGAGTTGTTATGACTCCTATGTTCCCTTGATAAATTCTGTTCTCCGAGATGTTCCCAGGACTTGTGTACATTCTGCTTGTGGCTGCACTGATAGCAAAGTCACATTCCTCAACTCTAAAACCCCATTGTGAGACTAGTCTGGCTTTGCATTGGAGAGCCAAGGATGAGAACATGACATGGCCTTTAGCATATAGCCTTCTGCTTATGAAAACGTCTTTTTATTTGTATATTCGAGAAATATACAGCTCCTTTCAGGAAGCACATCTCACAAAACCAACAAAACCAGCATGACTAACTTCCTTTGGGCACACATGGGAAAGAGACATCTAAATGACATCTAAATGCTGTGACTAGTGCTACTGGCTTTTAAAATAGATATTAGGTGCATAAAACTCACCTTAGCAAGACATAGACACTATATTCTTACAAGGGCAGTCTATAAACGCAACCCCTAGCTTGCTTAGATGCCTAAGACACCACTGCTGCCTGGTTTTGCTAAAATTCTTCCACCCAAGTCCTGTTCCTCTGTCTGCTCAGAGACTTTGCTGTATTGGGAAAAAAATAGGTCCTTATTTTTCTCCTTAGCCACTCTGGAGTTCACAAACTAAGCAACCCTCACCAATGTCTCCTGAGGATCCTGGTCTTTTACACTTAAATCATACTTAACACACTGATTAACCAACACCACTGACCTTGTTCACCCACAAATTTAAGAATTACAGAGCCTGCAGAGCCAGTAGGGAGCTCATGGCTTCACTGATGAAGCAGTAATGCCATGCCACGGGGAGGAATCAGTGCTGGGATTATATCTATTTTCAGTGCTATGACTTTCTAGATATCTAGAATTATCTAAATGTCTAGGCATGGCAACCTACCCCACCACATCTCAGTTATTCCAATGTTGTGGTAGTTTTGTGCCCACTCCTCAGAGGGCTGGATAAATTGTCAATGTCTTCACAACATCCCAGATGTGGACACCCAACAAGAAACAAGCATTCTATGTTAGCATATCTGAATGTTCCTGTCCTCCACAAAGGGGAATCTCCAACCACTCTCACCTGTTGCTTCTTCTTAGTGCAGATGCTTGGTTCAAGTTTGATCAAATCTGAAGCCTCTCATGGTGGAGCTTGTTCCCCCTGTCAACTTCCAGGGCACTGAATGTGTCCCTGTCAGTTTGCACATGGAGTAGGAGCCTTCCACTGTTGCCAAGTCTCATGTCTCCAGCCTCCTCCATCTCTGTCATCCACCCATCAACCCAGTACAGCCTCTGGCTGCCTCTCCTTCAGAAGCAGGTTCAGTCTCTTCCCTCTGAAGGGTCTCTGTGCAGATCCCATTAATCCTCCTGTATGTGGCTAAGCCCACTCACCTCCTGTGACAGGTCCTTCAGCTGGCAAGTCACTGCCTCAACAAAAGCATGCTTCTAATAAGTAGGACGCCATTACTCCCAATCCCAGGAGCATGAGGCGCTCCTAGTAGCCTGGGTCTTGAGTGTCCATGTCATCCCTCTGGGGCTCCTGCTCAGCTGGTGCCCCTGATGCACAAGGGAGAGCTTCTCCACTTTGTGATGTGGTCCATGCCCTCTGGCACATCTACTGTTGTTCAGCAGTCACTTGCCCTCCTAAGCAGTTTTTGGGACACTTCTACACCCTGTTCTGTACACGCTGCTGCATCTGTTAGCTAGAAAACCATGTTCCTGAATAGGTGACTCCTCATGAAGTTCCAGTGAAATCCATTAAATCCATTAAATCCATGAAATGCCAAGAACAGCACCTGGGGCGGAATAATGACAGGCACCAGGGCAGGCTGGCACACTTATTTGTCTGAAGCTATTATTATATCAATTGAAGGAATATTTCCTATTTAAAAGAAACAACAAGCAAACTGAAAATAAATTCTAAAGAAATAAAAGGCAGTTACAAGACTGTTCATCACAGAAGATAGAATGGTCTGAAAAAACCCAAATGTCACATCAACAACATTCCAGATGATATCAAGCCCCAAAAAGACGTTCTCATGATAGTTACTGTGCCACAGATAACAAAGTGACTCAGAAACTTGAATTCCATCCAGAAATGAATGGAGGGAAGTGGGAGAGTGTCTAAATCAAAAATTAAGATAAGGGTTAGTTTTCTTCCATGAGCTCATTAAATTGGATCTTTTGGCTGTAGTTGTATGACAGCAACTTGACAACTGGGAAAGAGGCAATTTCGGTACGTTTATCCTCAGTATTGCCCTTGGCCTGTTAGATTCCTGGAGAAAGTAAGACCAGGACCCAGTTTTCTAACATATTTGATCCCCTCTTTTAAACTCTCTTAAAACATTTTCCATTTCTTTCAGTAACATGATCAGTGAACACTACTTTTTCCTTACTTTTTTTGTTCTGCTAGTTTCAGACAGCTGCAACACTGATGAACATGAGGTTAATGCCAAGTATTCAGGCTCTTTTCTCTCTGTATCTATCAATTAATTTATTCATTAATTGGTACATAAATTCTCGTATTTCCTTTCTTTTACCTTTTTGAAGAAACTGGTTACCCTCTTTGACCTTAAAGAGGTAGCAGTTCGTCAGTGTTTCTGTTGTTCTCCGCCAGCTGATCATCTCCAATTACAGCACTGATTGCAATTTTTTAAAGGTCACAGTATGAAGCAGCATTCAGGTGCAGCAAGTCTGGCTGGCCAGCTAGCGAAATGGGGGATAGTACCTTGCAAAACATACCTTACAAATGTCGTGAGGCAACCTATTAGATTAATCATATTTAAAATGCTATGATGCTCTTATATATTTCAACACAATTATGCCTGAAGTATGTTAAGTGACAGTCAGCTTAGTCTTTGTGGATCATTTTTTGTACATACTTGTACACTGTCAAGCACAGACAGTCCTTGATCCCTCATTTCATCCTGTCTTCCTACCACAGTAAAAGGACCGTATCTTTTATGATGACAATTCAATCTCATAGTAATGGTGAAAGAGTACAAATCTTGCTCAGAAGTAATCAGAACCTAGTCCATTCCTTCTTTGTAGTTTGCTTTTATTTTAGAGTAATATAGTAATGCTAGGTGATGCAAGCCTGATTTCTCCTCTCCTTTTATTCTAGTTGTATATACCTGATGATTTCCAAGACTACCAGCAAATGTTTATGAGAATCCATCTTCAGGAAGAGAGTGACAAATTATAAACACCATCTAATTTGAATTCACAGGCAGGAATGTCTCATGTGCTAGAATTAGTGTCAAATCTAGACATCTAGCTCCAGACTTCACACACACCTCCAAACAGAGGCAAAAAAACCAAATCGGTGTAGCTTGGAGACAGCTGACAACAAACACTGAGCTGCTGTGTTATCATTGTGTGCACAACTTTACCACAAGTAAAATTAATTTAGAGCATTGGCAGACTGTAGTAAATATCCTGACCTTGGCATAAGAATAGCATTTCAAGGAAAATTGTCTGGAGGTCTGTGCGCAGCTAGTGATAGCTGAACCACAGATCAGTCACACTGGGATTCTTTTAACTTTCATGCCTGCACTGAAGATGCTGGCACATGAGAAAACACTACATACTTTTTGTACAGTTCATAGAGAGGAACTTGCACTTCTAAGACATAGGCTATCTCCTGCCCCTTTTCAGGTAACTAATTAAAGAAGAGATTAATTGATCTCTTTCTTTTCCTGACTATGCTCACTTGTTCTCTGGCAGATGACACTGGCAACTGGGTAATATATATTGGCAGTCCTAGGAGAGAGTGTGAGATATCTCCTCTGAGGGAGGCAACTCTAATCAGAGCTTGGGTACAACTTTCATTTGAAATTATTTTTGCAAAACGGCAGAGATGCAGCAGGCAGAGCACTAACTCCCAAACAAGAGCTCAGGAAGCTGAGAGTGATTTCTGCTATTTAAAAAGCAAAAGTATCTGAAAAACTCCTAGTTTCTTCCAGTCTAATCATGGAAGACTTTCAGAACAGGGCTAATGACCGTTTCAGGGCAATAAGAGCTAGGAAGAGGATTCAAATGTAACAAACTCATAGATGTCACCTAATCTTTGAGTCACATTCACTGAAATCACACATTACTTTTTCCATCAACCAGGAAAAGCTATCAATAAACCTGCAGATAAAATCTCTAGACGATTCAGTGTAAATACCTGCAGACACTGGGAGATTTGTCAAGTTTCTAATGCCTCTTTCTTAATTATGTTATATTTTTATTTATTCTGTAGAAGTGCTTGAGGTCTTTAGAGAAAAGAAAACCTTGTAGCTATCTCCTTATGTATTTAATAAAATTATCTGTTACTTTATTGTCATATCTCATGTTTTTTCTCCCTATCCCTTTCCACTTCCTACCAGTCATTACTCTCCCTCCTTTCCATCAACTTAAAAAGGACACTTCAGGTAGCGTAATAATAATTAAGCCATGTGGATGGTAGTGCTCAAGCCCATGTTCTAGCTCTATTCAGCTTATTGGTGCTGATGCAGCTCCAACACTACCATGACAGTTCGTGGAGAGAAACAAGCAATTCAAGAGAGCAATTCATCATATGCATATTAACTTGCTCAGCCACCGTCTTGTAGTCACCCATCTTTTTCTTAGAGTAGCCTTTTTTGGCTAAGATGGCTAACTTAGATGTTGAAGTTGGAGCAGATGAAAAGCAGTCTCGATTTCCAGCTGCCCAATTTGAGTACAGTTGTCAGCGGTACTAGGCAAGTAAACACAATGGGAGCTATACCATGGTTAATTAATTGCAAATAGTCTTAAATTAGAGATGTAATATATAAAAGCCATTCTTGAAAATAATTTTCAGTGAGCTTCAGTTCTCCCAGTTATCACAGGATGTGTTACATTTCTTTCTAAGCATGCTGCAACATATCACTTGCAATTAAGCCAGCCAGTAGTATAGCTGCAGTTAGCCCTCAGGACATTCTTTACTGGACACTGTCTTTTTAATTTCTACATGGTCTTTTGTTCATTCAGTCTCCAGACTAGAAGGAACTGTGATGAGTGGGAGCCTTCTTTCTGGAAAAATAGGTGAATGGATATTATGTTAGGAACTTCCGACAGGGCTTTTCTTACATATGCTATCCCCGCACACCAGCTAGGACAGATGCAAAGATCAGGAAACTGTCTTCATGTTTAAATTATTTCACCTTCTAACCCATATACAAAATCGAGATAAAACCAGTAGAAGCAGCAGACTGCAAAAATTTTCAAATAACTTTTAAGCATGGGAACAGGCTGCCCAGGGAAGCGGTTGAATCACCATCCCCGGGGGTACTTAAAAGACATGTAGACGTAGTGCTTAGGGACACGGTTTGGTGGTGAACTTGTTAACAGTTGGACTTGATGATCTTAAAGGTCTTTTCCAACCAAAGCAGTTCTATGATTCTGTGATTCTAAAGCTAACAGTGACCAAATTCAGGAGTAAAGTATGTCTTGGTTTAAGAATTTTCATTGCTCCAGATTAAGAGTAAAATTTTAGATAAGTGTGGGGATGTCTGTCAACCCCACAAAGAAACATACAAGGGGAAGATGCTTTCAGCCTGTGATAGCAGGCACATAGTGCCAATAGGTGCATATTAAATAATGTCAAATACCAGAATAACAATCAGTATACAATAAATTAAAAGAATAGAGAATGTGATGGGGATTTATTTACAATAGATTGAAAGCAGAAACAATATGGAAAAGTCCAAGAAAAAATACCACTTGCCTTGACTATGACACTTGGAGTAGCCTGGGCAAATGTGATTCTAAAGCATGCCTGATATAAATGCTATTTATTATCATTGTGTTCTCTACAAAGCCTTCCATGGTCTGTTCAGGGTATAGATGGATTCATCAACATTCATTTAATAAATTGGCTAATTATAAAGAGAAGTATTTGGTGACCCTAACAAAGCTACCCATTTCTGTAGTTTGCTTTTCAGGCAAGCAGCTCAGAGTGCAGCAGAAGGAGTGTAGTTACAGATAATGGAAACAGACTGGGCTAACTAGGCAGAAGCATGGCTAAATAGCTTTTAAATGAGATTGAAAGAGTGGGAGGGAGGATATGTGGTAGAGGTCATCCCAGAGAGAGTACATAGCAGAGTGGGGTGCAGGAATGAGCAGCTCTTGCAAGCTGAGATAAAGAGTCGGAAGGATGTTTCTCCCTTACTGAGTGACTGGAGATTAACTCTGAGAGTGCTGGTGTTACTTTCAAAACACCATCAATAATCATCTTTTCATTTTCCTCTCTCTCTTCCTGACTTTCTACCCTGTACAAAGCTATGTGCTTTTCACCTTCAGAAACAAACAATATCTATCATTCTTGTTCCATAGCCTAACTCAAGCTCTTTATGGGCACAGGAACCAGGAGGCCCTCTCATCAGCCAAGAAACACTCTGCTGCTATGGGTGTAATTAGTTTTGCTTTGCCCTGTTACATAGCAAGTACAGTGAAAAACTTTCAAAAAATGAAAACCTGTGTCAGAGGGGGAAGGGTGCAGAGTTGGGCTCCTCAGCTTTCTGAGGGTGTCTTGTCAAAATGCAGAATCTCCTCTTCTTAGTCTTACAGTGGGATTCATCTCCCACTTAGGGAAATGTCCCTGTAGAGACTCCTGTCACTTACTATAAACTATGGAGGGAACCATAGACTCACTCCCTGTCAGAGCGTGGTACTGATCAACCTGCAGTAGGTGGGCACACTTGAGCAGAGTGTTGGCCTAGATGATCGACAGAGGTCCCTTCCCACCTCAGCCACTCAGTGATTCTCTGAATTGCGAAAAACTGTGATGGGCCAGATGGCTGTGTTTTAGGTGACAGTAGTTCAATGAGATGAGTCCAAGCCTTTGAGGTTATGCTAGATCCTGAATAAGAACATGCCCTATAAAGAAAAGTCCTAAATAAGCTCTTAACTGATCTGGTCACTCACGACCAGAAGTTGAGCTGCACTTCAGCCTGTTGAGCTCTCAGAGGAGAAACAGGCTAGAAGAACAGTTGCAAATATTTGTTTTCTTTCTAATGTCTTTTTTTTTTTTTTTTTTTTTCCTAATTTCTAAGACTGCTGAAAGGAAGAACTAGGATTCTACTGCCTGTTTGGGAAGAGAACTGATACGGCATGCAGAGTGATAACCAGAAATTCCTGGGCACATCTGGCCTGAAGGCAGTGCTGTAGGAAGTCATGGTCAATGACACCAATCTCCCCAACTTGTCAGAGCTGTCTTTAAAAATAGGTGACATAGTGCCTGTTTTAGGAAGAAGGGCATGAAATACGCATTATTTTTGGCTCTAATTATTTCATGCTAAAAAAATTAAAAAGTAATTTATGTGCTTCAACACATTTTTTCAGAGGCTTAGAAGCGTCAAAATTCTGCCCTGAATATTGATGACAGCATAGAGTAGGGCATGGAGGGATGTAGTGTACAGCTTGTACCAAGATGATCACACAGCACCATCCTGCAACACAATGCCATGAAAATGTAGGTCACTGAGGGCTTCCACACAGTGAGCAGGGGCTGCGGAGGGGCAGCACTTGCTGCACCATACAGTGCTAATATGGAAACATAAAACCACCGAGGTCATTCTTGCCAGGAAATGCTGAACAAAAGGCTGATTTCTTTGAAATGTGGAGTTAGAGCTCTTTGATTAAAGGATTGAAGAGTTCGTTTTTATCTCTAGCACAGAGAAGCTGGATGTTTACTCTTCATTTTCTGCGTGCTCTTTTTCCTCCAAAGGAATAACAACAAAAAACCCTATTCTGTCTGCACAGGATAAAAAGACTTTTTGGTGGCTTAAATATCCCTACAAGTTTCTCATTTCTCCTAGCACTATCCTCTGGGGTAAAACAAAGCTGTTTCCAGAAAGGTAGCTATTTCTCCTTTCTGTCTCAAAGCCAGCATTTCTACTAAACTCTGGAACGGAACCTGTGCAAGGATGAAATATTCCCATAAAATTATTTTCAGAAGTGGTGTAAATTTTGATACAGCATTCACAGCTTCAGCACAGAGAGGCTGGCATAGAAATGTTCAGGGACTAAATCAAAATCTTGGCGAAAAGCTGAAGCTCAACATTGCAAGCTTCCAGTTTGACAAGTCCAAAGAGTAAATAAATAATCCAACATTTTATTCACCTTCTGGCTGCACTCATTTTAAACTTTTGCATGATACCTTGAAAGGCTAAGGACTGTTTTTTACCAGAGAAAATAAAAGAGAAAGCTGAAACTGTCACATAGCATGAGTGAACATAGTTTTCACTTGTGTGAAAACGCAATCAGTTTTGAAACCAAAATAAACCAAAAAACTTCACAGGTCATTTTATAGCTGCCTTTCAGTTAAGAACTCAGGGCCAAAGGCACTGTCATCTTCTTGGACAGTGTTTATAAGGCCTGACATAAATACAGTCCATGTACTCAGGGAGTCCTTGAGTGTTGCCAGCTTTGACAAATCACGCCATTTTTGGTATCCTGTCAGACCTTATCAGTAAAGCCTCCACGAGAACCAAAATTTACTAGTTTTACTGTCCCATCAAGAAACTTTGGTTACTTCTCCCATGTTTATGCATGCTTGGGCTGCTGAATCAAGGCTATCTGGGAGGCAGGCACAGCTCCAGCTCCCACCTCTGCCTGCTGCAGGCTTCTGTGCATAAGGACTGGGAAGAGGTAATAACGCTTGCCACAACAGAGGACAGAGAAAAATTAGCCAAGCACTTTAGGACAACTCTGCTATCCATTTCCTTTTCTTATCCTAAGATCATCAAGTTAGTCTCTCCCAACTGCAGAGAAACTGAGAAAAGAAAATACACCGCAGCTGTTGCCCTAGACTGGATTTTGTTTTCCATTAATGAAGGGTTCCATGGGCTGAACATTACACATTATAACATTTGGTGCAGATGAGCAAAAGGTTGAAAAGAGAGAAAATATATACAAAAGGAAAATAGATCATATACACAGACATACATCAAATTTATGGGGACCAGTCTGACAATTAAGGATCTCACAGACTGGAACGCGTCCCATGCTTTGCTGGAGAAAAAAAGACTTATTTTCAGTTCTCCCCCACACCGGCCTGAAGAGCTGGAGTGTCACAGAGAGGTGACTGTGTGCAATGTTTTGTAAAGACACGTGCTCCCCTCTTTCCCAAGGTATCTTGGAAGAAAATCTGTCTCTTGAAGCACTGCCTTGGGCACTACACAGAATCACAGAATCACAGAATGGTAGGGATTGGAAGGGACCTCTGGAGATCATCTTGTCCAATCCCCCTGCTTCAGCAGGGACACCCAGAGCAGGGGGCAAAGGAACGCATCCAGGTGGGGTTTGAATGTCTCCAGGGAAGGAGACTCCACAGCCTCCCTGGGCAGCCTGTTTCACTGCTCTGGCACCCTCACAGGAAATAAATTTTTCTCATGTTTAGGTGGAACTTCCTGTGTTCCAACTTGTGCCCATTGCCCCTTGTCCTGTCATTGGGCACCACTGAAAAGAGCCTAGTCCCATCATCCTGACACCCTCCCTTTAGATATTTATAGGTATTGATGGAACACCCCCTCAGTCTTCTTTTCTCCAGGCTGAACAAAACCAGGCTGATTATCCCAGTTCAAGAACTTATTATGAAAATATGACTAGATCTAAGGGAAGACTCTGGGTTTTGCTCATTAAAAGAAGACTTTGCAAGTTAGGGATGGCTTTAAATATGGCAATGCTTAGTGACCAGCCAAGATGAACAATACATGAATGCCTACATCCATTTATTCATGCTAATGCCCCCAAACATCTACAGAGTTCTTCTTACATAGCCTTGTGGAGACTAGATAACATGACAGTCTAGGGGTGAAGTTGTCGTTACTTTAATATTATGATACTTCAGCTGCTGATTTAGACAAAGCAAGATTTTTGACAGGAAAGAGTTTTGTCTAAACTCCTTATTAAATCTTATAGAAACATATGCAATGGGAAGAAAGTTGATACAATCTAAACTCTTTATTAAAAAGTGTAAAAACCATAGCTGCACTCTGTGGTGTTTATAGCACAGCACAAGCACATGTAAAAGCAGGCATTATTAACAATAGGAAATCCCACTAAATCCTTCAAGGAAGTGGAGCTCTGTTTTTGCACAGGATGGACCATGGATCTATAGTGCTGTCCCCAGTCGTACTACTGCAACTCAACACATCTTAACGGCAGATTGTACAGAGTACCGAAAACTAATGGAGTTGAGGGCTCTCAACACCTTACCCATGAAGGGTACCCATCAGCACTGGGTCTTTGGAAGTAATTTCACCTAGGTCTTCCATGTCAAAGAGTTGATGTGGTTTTGCTGTACAAAGCAAGAGTATCTGGGGAAAAGTGAGACAGGACTGTGTGAAGATCTTCCTCTTCTCCAGCTGCTGGTGTGACAGTTTGTGAGAATTATGAGAAACCCATTCAAATGTGGGGCTCATTTTGTGTCTTAGGAAAAAGATTCTTCTATCCTGGCTTTTGGTGCTCCTTGCTCCAGACACTGCTTGGTAGTGACAATAGGCCACGGTTCAGTCATTAGAGACTGAGTTATTTAAAGTGACTGAGGTTGAATTAACCAAATCACAAGACTGGACTTTTCCCCCTGGAAAAGGTTAACAAAACTGACCACAGGGAAGAAGGAGATAACTATGTCCTGCATGTTCTAACTCTGGGTACTGTGGTTCTTCCTTAGAGATAGTATGATTAACAAAGCACAAACAGGTAGCTGCAGAGAATATTTTCAGCTGATCAGAGCAACAGTAACTCCATGGCTGGGCAGATAACTAGAAAGGAAGCAAGAGAGATCAGCTCATTTTTATACTTATAGAATGTTTTCTGAAAAAAAAAAAAAGGATGAAAAATTATAAAACATCCTTTAGCTTAAGTATTTTGGGGTTTTTATTTTGTTTTCATTTCCACACATCTTGAATGCACAATGCAACTGAATTTTACAGGCTTCCCGTTCCAGCTATCCTGAATAGAAACTCATTATCATTAAATAGGGAGTGTTAAAATGATGGATTCGGGAGCAGAAATTGAAATGTCCTTTACATATGTATATATGTAATATATATTATAATATATATATTTGCCTTCACACATCATTAAACTGTGTGATGTTTCAACATACAGAGCAGTTTTCATGGAGTTTGGGGAAGTATTTAAAGAAATCCAAAGAAATCAGCACACCTCTCTACCTCCCCCATACAACAGAGAATATAGGCAATAAATAGGGATAAAACTACTTATATTGTGCTGATGAGAGACAATAAAAATTTCCTGATTTTGTGTGGAGAATCAAGGAAGCCTTCCTTTGACTCAGAATTGAGTTCCTATTGAGAAAAATTTCCCAAAAGAAAAAGGGATCTTCAAAGGTTTGCATGAGAAAAGATCCCTTAATGGGGCCATGGTTGCCCCTCTGGAGAGCAGAATTTCTGCTGTGAGTTATTAGACAAGATGTTTACAGAGTTTGCCTACCAGCATCTGAAATTCTTCCTTGCCACTGCAGATTCATTTGACATAAAAACTGTAAATAGTATCTACAGCTACATGTAGCAGAACGACACCAGTATGACCACTTCTGTTTCTGGGCCTTCCATTGCCAAGGGAGGAAATATCCTCCACCTGAAGATGGTAAGACACAGTGACAACAACACCCCTAAGTCTGTGAAAGTTTTCTCTTTGAGTCTTTTCCCTGGGACTTGTACTTCTCTGTTCATCCCCGGCATCTGTAAGCTGCTTTTAGCGTGCAGCAGCCGCCTGCTCTCCCAAGTCTCTAAAGAGCCTCCATTAAACAACCACTCTGCTACAGCCATGAAAAGTGTTCATTCTGGTGTCTCAAAAAGTGTTTTTGGAAGCCATTGCTAGCAGAAAAGCTTGAGTGAGTATCTAGTGCAGAAAAAGCATCCCTCAGGAGAGAGCAAACTCATTTTTAGAAAAGGAAGGTTTGGCTGTGAAGTGAGCTCCAGGGACATTTCCTCTTTTTTTCCTCCAAACCTGCTCACTCTAGTCCTTCTGCAGAAGTTTCATTCCATGAATAAAACCCTCACATCTCTCTTTTCCCACCTTCCTTCCTTTGTCTAGGACTCAATTTGCTGAAGTGTTGTAGGGGATGCAGAATACCCAGTTGAAATATATTCTCCTAGCTGACATGGAAACATAATAGCAGAAAAGTGTGTAATTCACACATAACGTGCCTGGAAAAGAGTTAGAAAGCATTGGGTTCACTCAACTCTGTCTGCATTAAGCATCACATCAACAAAAAGGCCAAAAAGGGGATCCAGGTTAGCAGGGCACTAGCAGAGGCAGTCGGGTGCGCAAGAAGAGCCCTGTGTTGAACCTGTGAGCAAAGCAGGGCTGGGGCAGCAGCTGACCAGGGTTTGGCTCTTGTCCCTTGCTCCTACTGAAGGCGGACAGGCTGATGTGGAATGTCTGCCTTGGATTTGCTCTTTGGGACTCACGGTTACTGTGGAGTTAGCCAGCTGCATCTGATGTCTTGTCTGAGGAGGGTCAGAGTAACCACAAAAATATTTTCATTTGTTTCATCTAATTGGCAATTTAATAGTGTTTTGTCATGAGTCTGGGGCAATGAGGCTCATTGTGTGGGAGTCCAGACAGGTATAATTCATGTTTTGTTCTGCCTGTGAGAGAAACCTTAGAAATGTGAAGAATTAATTCCCTTTTTTGCTGAAAGATAATTGGATAACAGAGCCTGTCGTTAAGATAATGACTGCAGATCTGCTGCCCTTGGCATTTCTGCACAATACCTTACAAAGCCTTCCTGCTTGGCAGCTTCTGAGGGCACTGTTCTTTGATTGCTAATCCTTGCCATCCTCCATACAGGGAGAACAAGTACTCAGGGGCCCACAGTATTCAGCCCTGGCAGTGGATGGTTGCAGTGGAGTCCTTCAAAGCCAAAGAAACACTTAAAATTAATCTCATAGTTTGGAAGGTTAACAGATGGGCTAAAATATTTGATCCACAGTTCTAAAAAATAATGGTCCTTAAATCTTAGGGTGTGGGTTTTGGTGTAATACCCATGGAAAATCATCATTGATTAGTGTAGCTGATGGGAGCTGGCAAGTTCATGTGTAACTGGGGAAGCAGGAGAGGAGCGAGATCAGGCAAAATCACTGACCTGGAACCCGAAGATGGGGCCCTACTGAGCCAAGGTGGCCAAGGTCAGAGCTTTGAGAAGATGCCTGGTGCCAAAGGAGCTCCACCACTGCCCTCTCCAGCTGCCTCTGTGGGCATGTGCTGATCCCTCAAGCTGCGTTCTGCCCACCCTCCCTGAGAGACAGGGAATATGGGGAACGGTGGCCTTTAAAACAGTTCAGATTTCAAATTCACTCTTTACCTCTCTGTCCTGAACTGTTTTGTCTGTGTTAGAGTGATAAACTTTCCCCTAAATAAAATAAAAGAGAAAGAACACTAACCAGACCACAACTGATTGATCATCTGGCATCAATCAAAACTACATTCAACATGAAATTGCATCTAATGATTACAATTAGAAGTAAGTGCAAGTGACAGGTTAAATACAGCAAAAATATCAGAAAAACGCACTGCAAAACAGAATGCATTTACCAAAATGCAGGAACAGAAGCTGGGCAGTAAACAAGTCGGCCAGTAAACATTTTGTAGATCATGAAAAGACATCAATCTTCCTGATTTCTTATAAAGTTCTATTTATCATCAGGGGTTTTTTTTGGTTTGGGTTTTGTTTTTTTTTTTTCTTTCGTTTTGTTGTTGTTGTTGCTGTTGTTTGGTTTTTTAACATAGTAAAGACTCCACGCCTTCGTGGACCAGCCCCTGGCCTCACAGCCTCACAGTCCAGATTTTACGAACAAACACACTAAACAGATTTGCTGAACTGTTTGGAGTGGAAATGGCTTGCATGATGGTTTGTGTCATATGGTATGACTTAGTGTAAAAACTTACAAATATCAGCAAGGCAAAAGGGGTTTTCACTGTTTCCTGTCCTGTAAGATTAACCAGCCTGGAATTGCAGTTAATGTTCAGGGTTGGTACTTAAATGTCTGTAACTTGCCTTCTCACTTCATCTTCTCACTACCTTTTCCAGTGCATCAAGCTTTGCAACTTTTCAGTTACTGGAAGTGAGATTTTAAAAGAAGATTCTGCCTGGCATTGAAGTTTGTCTGAAATCACCAAAACTATGGGGTTTTGAGAAGGAGATGAGGAGAAAATGTGGTGTCAGCCTCTGCTAAAACAATGCTGACAAGATTCACTTCGAACTTGTCTCTTAACCCTGTGCATTGAAGTAGGGGTGCCTTATTCAGCCAGTTGATGCACTTTGTGTTGCCAACATCTACCACATTTGGCCACACTTTGCAGCTTTCAAAACCTGCAATACATATCTGCTCAGTGGATGCTACATAGAGCTGGTTGCTAAAATCTTCAGAAATTTTGTATAAATGGAGTATATGCAGCAGAGATCTTAGCAATATCTATAGGAGAAGTGGTGTTAGGGGAGAAAACTGGTCATGGCTTCATGATGTTAGGGAGACTTAAATGGAGATTACCTAAGCAAAGAAATGGGTACCTGGGAAATGGAGGAAGAGGTGGGATAGACTAACAAGAAGAGAAAAGCTGGTAACTGGATTTTGGTTTAGAAACTTAAAAGCCCGCAAGGATATTAATGGTGGAAGGACAAAGGCACTGGAAAAGCATGCCGCTGGGGGGAGGAACTGGTCAGACAGAGAATCTCTAATAATTAAATTGGTGGGACTGAAAGCCAGAAATAGCTGGGGAAGGGAGGGGAGGTCCAAATGGAGACTGACAAGGATGAAGATAGATGGTAAGACAATTACTTGGGGATGGGTTAAAGCCTGAGGAATTTTATTGTCAGCTGCTTCCTTGTCTTTTGGGAAGGCTGTAGAAAAAGTTTATGGCTGCTAGGTCTCTACAGAACTGACTTGCCCAGTGCCCAATATAGCCTTTGCCTGTGTGTGAATATGCTCCTACCTCCCCCAACACCTCCACAAACGCACAAGGGGAATCAGATGCAGGATGCCTCCTATCCCACAAAAATGCCTTTTGGCTGAATATAAGGTTACCCAGAGAGAATCTGGCTAAATACAGGATTTCTACAGAGGCAGCAGTAGGCTATTAAACGCTTTCAGCCGGGAAGGAAGGGAAACCACTGGAAAGACGATTTACTAACAGCTCCCTCAATAGCACAACAAAGAAGTGACATCCAGGGCTTCTGGCAGTCTTTCTAATCTTGCAACTTAGCAAGTACCTGTAAGAACGTCCCAAATTATTTCATCCATGTGCTGCTAAACAGAAGAGACATAGTTGGGGTCTTGTGGGTTTATTTTTCATTCTTTTGTAACCAAAGAAAAGGCAACTCAGCTACAATATGCTGTGTCTTTCTGTATTACTCAGGTATATCCTAGAACTTCATCCTTCTCTCACAGACATCTTTTTCTTTTCATAATGCACGCAGGATTCCTGTTGTCTCTGCATTGTGCCCTTACAAGATGGATTTCCACTGCTTTATAGCAAAATGCTAAATCCACTAGAGGGGGCATCTATCCTACCCTATTTTTGCCATACTGACAGTGTGTCCAGTTTCCTTTGGCTTTTGAGGCTCCTTTCTCTTTCTTCTCCCACGACTACTCTACTCCACAGCTGGGTAAGGTCCTAATGGAGGCCTTTAATTTAAATCTTACCCTAACTCTAGCTTTATGTATGAACAAGTATTTAGAAAATCCAATACCTATATGCTGTATCATAATTCTTTTTGACCTCTGTGGGAAAAGCCATTTTTCATCTAGATGTTTTCCTTCCCCTCTAACAACTCTAATATTGCAGACCAACAATCTGAGCTTCCTGCAAGGTTCTTGTTATCACATATTTATTCTATTTGTGCTTCAACAACTTAAGTTGGAAAAAAATCTGAATTATATATAAGCTGATGAAGTAGAGATTTTTTTGAGCTACAGAGTAGAGGAATAGATTAGCATGTACCGCAGTAATGAGTGTGTCTTAAGGACTGAAGATATTCACACCTAAGTGTTCCTTTAAACTCTGAGGTGATGGCACCCAGATGCAAAACTGTGACAATTGCAGTGAACTCTCCTATAGCATGGGCTGCAGCAAGCTTTTTTAATTTCCTACTGCTGTGCAGCATATTGGAGTAGAAGCTTTGTATGTGGCTTCCCACATCAGTGCTAGAGGCTGCTGCATCTTGGTGGGAGGGAACTGTGATGCATGCCTGTGTAAAGCCTGTAACATGCTTTGGTTTAGAAAGCACTGTGTTAATATAAAATAATATTACTGTTTCCCACCTCAATATAAAATGTCTACAAAATTAAAGAGGTTGAATATATACCAAACCCCAATAATATTCAGCTTTCCCCACATCCTTCTTGTTAATTTAGAAACTCAGGAAGGCAATAAAGCAGAACTGAAAATAGAGCTTGCTTATAGAGCTCTAGCAGTACTCCTGGGATGAGGTTTACTACATCCCTGAGGCCAGAGAAGGATTGATCTACTTGTATATTTCTAATGATTATTTGTCAAATCTGATTTCAATATTGGAGGTACCAGGATTAACATTTTGCTGGCAGATTATTCCATAGTTTGATACATCATATTTTCCTGTTATTCAGACTAATTTTTACTCTTCTCAGTTCTGCTGCTCTGTTGCATCTCAGGTTAGACTTCACCATAAGTCAAGAAAATATTTGTTCCAGCTTTTCGCCTGAAAATATTATGGGAGTTTATCTTTAGTACAACACTTTTCCCTGTAAACCCAACTCTGGAAAAAAAAAATGAATAAACAGATTGGTTTCACTTTGTGTCCAAAGGCAAACAAATTCTGGGCAGCAGATATCCTGGTCAAGGTGCTTCCACTGAGAACACCAGATGTTCAGCTTTCTGGGGAAAACACTTTAGCATACATCAGCAAGTGTTACCTGAGTAGATGAATGAGTGGTTATACCTTTTGTGGCTTGGATCCAAACCATCTGAGGCTTTCTAGTGCTAGACTTATTCGAATAACACTTTAAGCTGCCATACATTGAGTACTTTTTAAAGTATGGCTTCTGTGGCAGAAAGGACTGTCCTGCTAGTGGTCTCTGATGAAGCAAAGGGAGAGCTAGGTAACTTCAGGTGATGAGCAACAGCGTCTCTGTTAGCGATTTCTGTAATAGGTAAGATGATTCAGGAAAATGATTCAGGAATAACCAAAGGCCTCCTGTGGGCAGCTGAACCCCAACCCTCATTACAGAAGAAACAATGAGAAGCAAAGATTTAGTTCATGTGTTAATGTGCCAGCAACAAACTCTGCATTGCATCTGAAAATTCCTTCTTTCTTTCCATGCCGCTCACAGGTGAGAAGACACTGTCCACAGTGGTGTGAGCAGAAGCCAACAGAAGCAGTAACCATTCCCTTACAACTGATCAGGTTTCATTACATTCCCAGTAGTGCTATCCCTCCCCAACACAGATGAGAGCCTTGCAGAGTCAGACTCACAGGCTCCTACTCTGCTCCTTCCTAAAATACACTAGGAAAATGTCTGGTGTTAGAGTATGAGACTTTTTTTTTAGCATTTTACATCATATTGCTTACTCAAATTCAGCAGGCACCTGCACTGAGACCAGGCTGAAAGTGGCACAGCCAAAGGCAGCTAAGAGCCTGGGTTTTAAAATATGTTGCTTTATGTTGAGTTTTTTTGGAAAAAGATGAAAGTATTACATGCAAGACATTGTACAGCATATAACGTCTTGAAATAAAATACATTCAAAATGCTTTCAAAGAGCATCCAATCAGACCCAGAATGTATTAGAATGGAATGCAAAATGTGATTAAAAGCAAATGGCATGTGATAAATTGAATATACAAAATTAAATGAGATGCCATGATAAATTGGCAGAAATCATATTATATGCAAAGGGGCCATGTTAAATTGGATACGATAAATACCAAACTGACTATGCAGCACTGAAACACTGACATCACTCAGCGGGTGACAAGAATGGTACAGGTTGAGGCAAAGGACAGAGAGGAAGCAAATAGATTCTTACTAATATGAAGGCACAAGTTTAACATGAAGACTTATCAGGTATACTGTATGTATAAAATATGAAAATACTGTGGAAAACAAATATGGTCTGAATCCTGTGTTTTACCTTTAAATCTTTCAAGAGGCAAAGTTTCAGAGAATACATGCAAATGAAGCCTGAACTTGATAAACTGAGACTGACTTACTGAAAAAATTGGATCTGAAGAAGAACATTGAGCACTGAAGAACATTGAGCAATATGGTGGCAAGATATCACCTTACTCACTTGATTCGGATCAAGAGGCTTTTTGAAGATGTTTTTCTGACTTTACCAAGCATATATGAGTTTGTCTGAGAAAAAGGAACTATATTAACAGCTCCAGAAAATGTAGAAGCAAAAGCAAAAAACACTCTTGTGACTGCTTTGAGAAATGACAATCTTGTAGCCATGAAAGCAGCATTTTTACTTCTACAAAAATGAGATTAAGAAAGTTTGATACCTACTGCTAGTACAGTAAGCAGTCCAGCCTGTGTCATACTTGCATGCTTGCTTTCTTTGAGCATTCACAGAATGGGTATTTTCCTGTTCACAAAGGTTTTACAAATTTTTCCCTCCTCTGTACTGCATTACAGGCTGTAGTGCAGAGACACATGGGTACAGCCTTTGCAGACAGACCTGTAATCCCTTTCCCTGCAGTTAAAGGCCAGCTCCCAGATGAGTCTGACCAGGGGGCAGCTAGGAAATCCCCAAATCTCTTGTTTGAAGATTTGAAGGTTATCAATGGGGAACAAAAGAGCTACAGCATCCGATGATAAAACTTGCCAAAACTGACTCAGCTATCAAACACATTCACTGAAACTTTTTTTTTCTTTTTAAATTGCTTTGAAAGTGATAGAATAAGCGGACCTGTTATGTGACTGCAGGGCAGGTTCTTCTTGCAGTAAAAGGGTGTTTTACCACTGAGGTCACAGGTGCTATGACAATCAGTGCAGAGTCTACCCCACTGTTTTTTTAATACTCAGGCCGCAATGTTTTTAGTCCCCTCCTGAGAAGGTTGTTAGGAAGGTAATCTAAGACTTAATAAACGTTCCTTCTACTTAGACATCAATCGCCTCAGTGCCTGCCTCCTTTTTATAACGACCGTCACTCCAGCTTTTTATAACGACACAGATCAATCTGCAAATACATGAAAAAGTTACTAACCCCGGCTGCCCTCATTTGCAAAGCTGCAGCCACTGCAGGAGGGCTGGCAGAATGCGCACATTACAATGCATGAGGCCAAACCAATCTGCAGCGCATGGGAGAGGCATAATCAGTATTACCTTCTCATTGTAATGCTTAATAAAAATAGATAATAAAGCATTTGGAGTACTGTTGAAGGAAAATGCTAGTTAAAATGAACCTGATAATAAAAGGCTCAGTGGGCTTTCTTGAAACAAGTGCCAGTCTCAAGCAATCAAAAAGAATTTCCCAAGAGCTTGCTTAATAAAGGAATAAAAAGAAACATTTACTTCACCCAGCTCATTCTCCCCATCTTCCATGGTTAACAGTGTGCTTGGGACCCACAGTGATGCCTTCCAGCCCCTATGGAGTAATAATGTCCAATGCAGCCTTCCCTTTGTCAGGGCTTGCGGCTTACATGCTATACTTGCTAGAGTTGCAAGGGCAGGAAACACCTTGGTTTCTCAGATGTCCAAGAGAAGCTTAAGAAACCTTCTAATTAAGCATGAAGAGAGAGATAAAGAAAAAGCCTTGTTTGTCTCGGTTCTAAGTGTCAGGAATGTCACCTATGGAGGCTGGCAGACACTAATTGTAAAGGCAGGGTAATGTGCAGTTGGACATATATAATGTGAATGATGTGTATTTGAAGGACATACAGCTATGAGAAACCTAGGGTGACACACTGGTGGGCCTGTGTTGATGTCTGTTCCATCTCCCGTTTACAGGCAGCACCCACTAAGCCCTCCTGGTCAGGTGGCACTGGGAAAAGGTCAGCACACAAAGGATGCGTTTTCAAACACAGAATGCTTGTGTGCAGTAAAGTAACCAGAAAAAGAACTTGTTTACGTTGTGCAGTAGTCCTCCAAATTTTGTGACCTAAGAGACAGGTCACAAGCAACAATTCATTCCGGGTTGGTGTCACAGGATGTGAAAAAAAAACATTTGGAATAAGATCTCAGAAAACCTTACCACTTGAGCTGCTGTGAAAGAAGGTTTTTACTTATGCTGTTTTAAGAATCGATAACCCACAATTTGTAGATCTACATCTCAGTGTAGAGCTGATGGCAGGGGACACTAATTCTAACCCTAGTCCTTGAGAACATCCAAGGCCAAAGCTAGATATTGTGAATCTGAGCTCTGATAGCAAAATCATCTGCATACAAATAGAAGCCCATTCAGAATATGCCTTTTCCGACCTCAAAGTGCCTATGAGACAAACTGCAAATGCTTCCAGCTGAAAGATACTGCTTAATACACAGAATTATGAACCACTCATACAGGTATGAATTGCCAATGAAAGCAAATAAAATAGAAAGACAATGGATAATGCCTAAAGAATCATCACTTCAGAAAATCTTGCTAGGCCCATTTTGACTAGAGAACTGCTAAAAGCATTAATATTATTCTCCTTTATTAAAATTACAGTTTGTAATTTATGTTTCAAAAGATCTGATAAATGGAAAATGGGCACCCAACAGCAGCAGTGTTCTTCAGAAAATAAATAATTCTACTGAAATAAGAAGAACTACCTTTTAATCAGGTACTGTGCTTTGTCAGACATTGAATCCCTTCCAGCAAACACAGACTTTGGCATTAATCACACTATATATGGTAAATTTTGTCTTTCAAGGAATGAGGAGAAAGCCCTTTTAGTTTAAAAAAAGCCTGATCTATATTTCACTGAAATAAATGGAAATGCTCTCCTTAACTTTAAAATGGAAGATGGACCGGGCTTTTAATTCAGTAGCTCATTTTGTATCTAAAATGAGTCTAGTAACTCTTCTGTTTAGCTGGAGTACTGAAACTTATCAGGAGATGATAAATATTGCAAGGAAAGGTGGCACAGTGCAAGGTTCATTTACACTTGTTGCAAGTTCATCAACCCACCGGGTGGGAAGAAGAATGTTTTCTTCATGACACTTCAGAGGAATGCTTGAGATCCCTGGCACTACTACAGCCATAGTGATATATCAGTTTGGTTTGCCTTTTGTTCCCTAGATGCAACTTCTATACTCATATAACTTCTTCCTTTAAAAAATCCTTCTATCTTTTTCTTCCTCTGTATCTTACTTCTTTGTCAGTTGTCAGTAATAAATTGATGAAATCCATCTAGGTTTTCCTTGAAGATTATCAGAACACACTTTGAAGAGGTGGAGGGAGGAAGAAAGGAAGGTGCATCTGTTTATACATTCCAGTCTTGTGGCAAAGTAAAATATTTAGCAGTTTTCTAATGATTGTGGAAAAGAGAATATATTTTGCAGGCAAAGCAATCCTTTGAGAGCTTACTTAATGAGATGAAGGTTAGCTGATAACATAGTCTCCGGTTTGAAGTCCCAAACTACCTGCATGGAAGAAAAGATACAAAGACCGTAAAAATATTTTCTTTACTTTTTTTCTGTTCCTCTTTCCTTTTAATTTCTTTTAAAGCACTGGGGGGAAAGAAGATAAGCACCATGTTCAAAAGTAACAGAAAAATAAGATTCATACCTAAAGAAAGGAGCTGTCCTGATTTAATACACTGTAGAAAATATTGTACACAATTTACAATGGTAAGCTTCAAATCACTCTGCTGTAGTTGTTTAGTAACCTAATAAATTATATATACATTTATTATATATTATAATAATAAATATTATTATATATAATTGTCCTGGTTTCAGCTGGGATAGAGTTAAATTTCTTCATAGTAGCTAGTATGAGAATATGTTTTGGATTTTTGCTGGAAACAGTGGTGATAATGTGGAGAGGTTTTAGTTGTTGCTAAGTAGCGCTTACACTGGTCAAGGACTTTTCCAGCTCCCCGTGCTCTGCCGGGTGCACAAGAAACTGGGAGGGGGCACAGCCAGGACAGCAGACCCCAACTGACCAAAGGGATATTCCATACCGTATGACGTCATGCTCAGTATATAAAGCTGGGGGAAGAAGAAGGAAGGGGGGGACATTTGGAGTGATCACATTTGTCTTCCCAAGTAACCATGATGTGTGATGGAGCCCTGCTTTCCTGGCGATGGCTGAACACCTGCCTGCCCATGGGAAGGAGTGAATGAATTCCTTGTTTTACTTTGCTTCTGCACACAGCTTTTGCTTCACCTATTAAACTGTCTTTATCTCAAACCATGAGTTGCCTCGCTTTTACTCGTCCGATCCTCTCCCCCGTCCCACCAGGGGGGAGTGAGCGAGCGGCTGCGTGGTGCTTGGCTGCTGACTGGGGCTAAACCACAACAATAATAGATGTTATAAATATGATATAAATTAAATATAAATTTTCTTCTGGAAAAGCAGCATGGCAAGATATAAGCTCCAGGAGACTCCTACAGTGCTTTGAGGATAACTTCTTAAGCCAGGTAAGAGACAACCCTACCAGAGAAGATGCAATACTGGACCTGTTGGTCATCTACGTAAGTGAGCTAATCAGTGACATCAAGGTTGGAGGCAGCCTGGGCTGCAGTGATCATACACTGGTGGAATTCACAGTCCTGAGGGATAGGGGACAGGCAAAGAGTAAAGTCAGGACCCTGAATTTTAGGAAAGAAAAATTCCAGCTCTTCAAGGAGTTAGTCAATAGAACTCCCTGGGAAACTACCCTCAGGGCAAGGGAGCAGAACAGAGCTGGCAGATATTTAAGGACACTTCCATAGAGCACAAGAGCTCTCAATTCCCAGGTTTAAGAAATCAGGCAAGGAAGGCAAGAAACTGACATGGCTGAGTCAAGACCTGCTGGTCAAACTAAAGGACAAGAAGGAAATACACAGGCAGTGGAAGCAGGGACAGGTGTCCTGGAAGAAGTATAGGGACGCTGCCCAGTTGTGTAGGGATTGTGTCAGGAAGGCCAAGGTGCAGCTGGAGCTGAACTTGGCAAGGGATACAAGAAACAATAATAAGGGCTTCTACAGTATGTCAGCCAGAAAAGGAAGGTCCAAGAAAGCATACCCTCCCAATGAGCAAGGCTGGCAAACTGATAACAATGGATGAAAACAAGGCTGAGGTACTCAACAACTTTTTTGCCTCAGTCTTCACTGGCAACCACTCTCCCCACACCTCTTGAGTGTATAGACCAGAAGACAGGGACTGGGGGAGCAAAGTCCCTCCCACTGTAAGAGAAGATCAGGTTTGTGGCCACCTGAGAAACCTGAACATGGATCTACAGGACCTGACGTGATGCATCCCAGAGTCCTGAGGGAATTGGATGATGTAGTTGCCAGGCCACTCTCCATAATATTTGAAAAGTCATGGCAGTCAGGTGAAGTTCCTGGGAACTGGAAAAAGGGAAATGTTGCACCCATTTTCAAAAAGGGCAGAAAGGAGGACTCTGGGAAATATCGAACTACCGACCTGCCAACCTCACCTCTGTGCCTGGGAATATCATGGAACAGATCCTCCTAGAAGCTCTGCTAAGGCATATGGAGGGCAGGGAGGTGGTCCGAGTCAGCCAACATGGCTTCACCAAGGGCAAGTCTTGCCTGACCAACCTAGTGGCCTTTGGTGATGGAGTGACTACATCAGTGCATAAAGGAACATCTATCTGGACTTCTGTAAGGCCTTTGACATGGTCCCCCACAACATCCTTCTCTCTAAATTGGAGAGATACAGATTTCATGTGTGGACTGTTCAGTGGATGAGGAACTGGTTGGATGGTTGCATCTGGAGAGTCATGGTTCATGGCTCAGTGTCCAGATGGAGATCAGTGACAAGTGGTGTTCCTTAGGGGTCCTTATTAAAACCAGTACTGTTTAATATCTTCATCAGTGACATAGACAGTGGGATTGAGTACACCCTCAGCAAGTTTGCAGATGACACCAAGCTGAGTGGTACAGTTGACATGCCTGAGGGACAGGATGCCATCCAGAGGAACTTAGACAAGCTGGAGAGGTGAGGCCAAGTGCAGGGTTCTGCAACTGAGTCGGGGCAACCCCTGGAATCAATACAAGCTGGGGGATGTAGGGATTGAGAGCAGCCCTGAGGAAAAGGACTTAGGGGTACTGGCTGATGAAAAGCTGGACTGACAATGTGCGCTCGCAGCTCAGAAGGCCAATCAATTCCTGGGCTGCATCTAAAGAAGCATGACCAGCAGGTCGAAGGAGGCAATTCTGCCCCTCTGCTCTGCTCTTGTGAGACCCCACTAGGAGTACAGCATCCAGCTCTGTGGCCCTCAGCACAGGAATGACATGGACCTGTCGGATCAGGTCCAGAGGAGGGCCACAAAAATTATCAGAGGGCTGAAGCACCTCTCCTGTGAAGAAAGGTTGACATAGTTGGGGTTGTTCAGCCTGGAGAAGAGAAAGCTCCAGGGAGACCTTACTGCAGCCTTTAAGTATTTAAAGGGGGCTTATAAGAAAGATGGGGACAGACTTTAGCAGGGCCTGTGGCGATAGGACAAGGGGTAATGGTTTTAAACTTAAAGAGGGTAGATCCAGACTAGATATAAGGAAAAAAATTTTTACTCTAAGGGTGGTGAAACACTGGCACAGGTTGCCCAGAGAGGTGGTAGATGCCCCATCCCTGGAAATATTCAAGGTCAGGTTGGACGGGGCTCTGAGCAACCTGGTCTAGTTGATGATGTTCCTTCTCACTGGAGATGGTTGGACTAGAACTCCCTTCCAACCCAAACTATTCTGTGGTTCTATGATATTTAATAGCCTTACAGTATGAAACCATATAACCACATAATATCCAGTGTTATTCAGCTAGACCAAATTTAAATAGCAAGGCTACATACAGTCAACATTTTCTCCAATGGAATTAACTGAATAAATTTAAGTATGACAAATATGGATAAAACTCACTGCCCTAAACTGCCTTCTGGATTGGATCAAAGACAGAAACAGTCTCTGCATAGGTGCTGCTGGGTTGAATACTTATAGTTCAGAGCAAGCTTTAGCAGCATTAAATTCATTTAGGTTAAAAGAAGGCTACAGGAGCCTAGGCTATGCAAGCTTCACAGGCATATTGTCTTTTCCTTAGTGAGTGAGTCATTGGATTTTGAAACCAGGAAGTATTCAAGATTGAAGAATTCAGTAAATCCACTATCTCTATAAAGTTCATAAAAGACAGACTTGCACATACTGCTCTTAAATTGAACTTTTATTTAAAAAAAAAAACTTTCTAAAGAAGTGGTAACACCCACTTCTAGAGTTCATAGATGATATAGACCAAGAAGCACTCCTTCCCACAGTGTTATAGTATTTGTCTATTGAGGTTTGCACAAAACACCAGTATTTGCCTCATTCTGGAGGATGATTAAATGGTCCTTGAAAGTTCTGTGAAATTATCATGACATAATGCACATAGAAGGGATTTCATACCATTGAATGCCTTGTGCCTACAACCTTCACATCTGGGAGATGGCAACTGGCCAGTTCTGGACTTCCCAGTTATTGTGTTGTGCCCATGGAAATTGAATGGAGATAATGGTGCCCTGTGCATCTGGCATCAAATAGTCCTACTACCTTTTGTAGTAAATACTTTAATCACACTAGGTGAATGATGATTTTCAGCGTATGATTCAGTTCATGATAAATTAATTACTGAATGTGTATTGCTAGTGTATGACCGCAACTAATCTGTGTTTCCCACTGTCCTGGTTATCTCCAGTCCATGTGTTCCTAGAGTATGCAATGTCTTTGTTAAGAAGGAGCAGGCATTTAGCTCAATGTTTAGCACTCCCTAACAAAGCTAGCAGAACAGGAAAGCTGAAACATGCAGATAGCTCTGTCCTTTTTTCTGATTCAGGTGTGTCAGAGGGAGTGGATGCAGCACACAGTGCAAGAGATTCTATTTTAAGGAACTCCTTTTTGTTGTTTAACACATTCTAGGTTGTTTGTTTATTAGAAATAATTCCTGTGAATTATCCACATTCAGAACTAGCTAGTGTTACTTAATTATCATGCTATCAATGTTGCAAGAATAATGACTTGATGGAAAACAGAATCCTTCATACAATTTATCAGCCTGAATAGCAATCCCAGATAATTAGAATCATAGACTGCCACTGCATGCAGATAGTGTTCTAATGCCAGCTATCTAGAATCAGTCCAATCAATATGGTTTTATGTTGGCAAGGGTGTTATTCAAAGCCATACAGAAAGGACACCATGCTTCCATTTCTTACAAGCTTCTCTTTCCTTAAATGGCTGTTGAGAGGTCTTTTTACTTTAACCTTATAATTTTTCATGTACATGGCATAAATGATGTTCAAGAAAGTAGGCTGAGATTCTATTATATCATATGTCAAATGAACAGAGACAAAAAAGACAAAACCCACAGTTTAATTGATAGGACTCAAATTTCCCATTGATTTTGACACAATAAGGAGGCTAAGTTCATAATTTAAAAAAAAAAAAAAACAAAACCACAGGAAAAGCAAGCAGAATTAAGGTTTCCATGGCAACCTTAACTTTTACTCTTTCCATGACTTAAAAAATGGTCTTTCATTCTTTTGCTCAGGCAATTCTTCTCTGACATTTGATTTTTTTTCTCCAACTTTAGTGGACAGCTACAGTCCTCTACTTGCTGTTTATTCATTTTATTGAGTCAAATAAAGCTGGCTTTTACAAAACAGACTGAAGGAACGGTCAATGTTTTCGCTTTCCACATGACAATAAAAGCAACCGTTTTCATATTTTGACTCTATCATTATTATTCATTAATAACAATAATTACAACAATAATATTAATGAAGTCTAGATTTCCTCTACTCTGTGAAGAGTCTGAAATGTCAGCAAGGCTGTTCCATAGCCTCCAGCAACCTAAACCAAGACTTAAAACACTGCTTCATCCAGTTTTGCACAAAGCCCTTCTCACAGCTGGTCCTGCACTGAGTTGATTGGTGATGCTACTCCGTTTCTAGAAGGCTCTCAACGACACCGATGATCTGTAGCATCACTTCTAGTGAGCCTAAAGAGCTAGGCGTGTGCTATCTGTAGGTGTCTTGATGTTTGCAGTGGAGAACTGCAGTTGCCTCTGAGAACAGAAGCAGTTGCTTGGTGGTGGTGGGGAGGGAGGGGAGTCCTCCTCATACCCTTGTGACAGCCCCTGGATCTCTGCCCAGTCATCAATGCTGAGTTCAGACCTTTCCTCTCTGTACCTCCTCCTGAACAAGGGCACTGCAACCTTCTGTCTGGCTGCAAGAGACAAACTTGGCAAATTAGATTAATCAGTGTAGAGGAGAAGGTATGCTCTCCATGAGTCAAATCCAGCCCTGTTGCAGTACAGCTGACTTCAGACAAGCTTCCTTCTAGGACTGCAGCTAAATCAAACATGAAAGATGGAATTAAAAAAAAAAAAGAAAAAGAAATAAAATTTTATGTCTTTTATTGCAACCTTAGGGAAAAATGCTCTGAGGTTTGTACAAATGTCCTATTGTATGTATGACACAGACAGTGCTCTCTAGCCCTGTTCTTGACTCTGTTTTTCTTTTATTCATTGTTTAATAAAGATTTAGCTCAAACATGCATATATATTGGCATAATTTGTGGTTACCATGGCAATGCTGCTATACCAGCAATAAATGCAGTGTGAAAGTATAGTATAATTATAACCAGCAGTGAGAATCAAAAGGAAATATTTCTGAGACAGTTTTAAGTCAATACAATGCAAGTATCTTATTTTTATGCATTTGTGGGGATCTTATTTTTATAACAGAGCCTTAACAGAAAGGTCATTGCTGAAGGCTCAATGAAGTCAGCTGGAGTCTTACTGTTGATGTTAATGATTTCTTTTTAGATGGGTATATTCATTTTGCTTTGTACGTATGCCTGGCAAAACACACAAAAGATATTTATTCTTTCCAGCATTTGCACTTCCAATGCTTTTTTGGATTCAAGATTTAGCCAATTACTTGTGGATGCAGGTGAAGGGGAGCCTTCTCACAGCCAGTGCGTAAGTTCCCGTCTTGCAAACACTGGATGTACCTTCACCTATATGCCAGTGTGCCTGTGAAGGAAGATGTATGGGCAGGAGGAGAGGCCTGAAGATCAAAAAATCTACAGGCTCCTCCATGCTGCCCTTGAGAGAACAATAAGAGACACAGATGTAGGGTGTCACATCACAGGGCAGGGGAGGAGGTATATCTAATATGCACTAAGGCAGCAGGTCTCATGTAATAGAATTTTTTTTTTAAATAGTGGAATTGTTTGGCTGGTAGGAAGGATTGCCTCAAGATGCTTTTATTTTTTGAATGAACAGTAACAGAACTCTGTCATTGATAATGCAACTTCAGGACAGAAGGTTGTTTTGTTTGTTATAGTAAGTCAGACTCTAACACCTATTTCTGCTGAGATAACTGTCTGCACATCAATGGTGCTTCAGAAGTTAGTCTTAAAACCCTTCCATTCTCTTAGAAAGGTCATCTGTCCTCCTGGAAAAAGCCTACCATCTGATACCTTTATCAAAGCTAAGGAGCAACTCTTTGTCCTTGCCTTTAATTTTAACTACATTTTTTCAGAAAAATTTCATTATATTTCTTTTTCTGCTTCTGTCAGTTAAAAGAAAATTCAGGGTACACCTTGGTTGCAGATTTACATCTGGGAATATATGTGAATTTCATTTAAATAGTACCATAACTCTAGATTTCCTGCATTCAGGATGCTGGTTTCTGAAATAGCTTTGTTATTTAGATGGCAATTTTCAGTCATAGGATACTGCTATGTCCTGAAATAGGACCACATGATTCCATCCAGGTCTGCTCCAACCAAGTAAAGCTGCTCTTCCTTTTCTACAGGTCCATATGAAGTGGTAAATGGTTCTGAAATCCACTTTATTGGAAGCTGGGTTCGAAATCCCACTCTGTGGAGGAGCAGAATACAACGAGCAAGGCGGCGTGGGCCGTGATCATGGCCTTTGTGTCATGACTGACTGCAAAATCAAAGACGGTCGAGGACTAACCCCAAGGTTCTGTCTCCCTCTACGACAGGTTTATTTTGAATGAGTGAGGGGAAGTGACCCACAGAAGAGTCAGAGAGTGAGTCAACAAACCATGGGGACAGTGGGGGATCCAGAACTTACACCCTGGCTATGTGACAGCCTCAGGGAAACACATTCCTCATCTTCATAGACACAAGAAAAGCCTGGGAAATGCAAGACCGATTATTAGACTCTGTAAGGAAAAGAAGGAGGATGTAAGTTTTCCATTTATTAATACAATGCAGTTTCTGTAGCAATTGCATTTTTTCTAATGCTTGACTAATATTTTTTTTTTGGATTGTGGAGTAGTTGATTAACACAAATTTCTGCAGGTTTTCAAAAGGAGAGAGAGAGGAGAGGAGAGGAGAGGAGAGGAGAGGAGAGGAGAGGAGAGGAGAGGAGAGGAGAGGAGAGGAGAGGAGAGGAGAGGAGAGGAGAGAATATTTCAGTTGGAAGGGACCTACAATGATCATCTAGTCCAAATGCCTGACCAAAAGATAAAGCACGTTATTAAGGGCATTGCCCAAACACTGACAAGCTTGGGGCATCAGCCACCTCTCGAGGAAGCCTGTTCCAGTGTTTGACCACCCTCTTGGTAAAGAAATGTTTCTTAAAGTCCAGTCTAAACCTGCCCTGATGCAACTTTGAACTATTCCCATGCATCCTATCAGTGGATACCAGGGAGAAGAGATCAGCACCTCCCTCTCCACTTCCCCTCCTCAGGAAGCTGTAGAGAGCAATTAGGTTGCCCCTCAGCTTCCTCTTCTCCAAACTAGACAAACCCAGGGTCCTCAGCTGCTCCTCACAGGCCATGCCTTCCAGCCCTTTCACCAGCTTTGTTGCCCTCCTCTGGACATATTCAAGGACCTTCACATCCTTCTTAAATTGTGAGGCCCAGAACTGCACACAATACTCAAGGTGAGGCAGTACCACCCTTGAATAGGGTGGGACAATCCCTCTTTTGACCGGCTGGTTATACTGTGTTTGGTGCACCCCAGGATGTGGTTTGCCCTCTCAGCTGCCAGGGCACATGCTGACTCGTATTGAGCCAGCTGTCGACCAGCACCCCCAGATCCCTTTCTGCAGGGCTGCTCTCCAGTCACTTCTCTCCCAATTTATACTTGGGCCTGGCATTACTCCATCCTAGGTGAAGGATCTGGCATTTCAACTTGTTAAATTTCAGTGCTAACACAGGAGGAACTAAACACCAATGTTTCTCCAAACTTCTCCTGTCACACTAACCCTTAAGCAGTCACAGGGAAGTAGAGATAGCATTTGCCTTTTAAGTCAGGTCACATTTTTACATATATATATATGTGTGTGTTTGTGTATGCCATTTTCATCAATATGTATTTTAAATATATGTATTATATAATACACATATTTATAATGCATTATAAATAAAATCATAAAATGTCAAATATCAGCAGCAATCTTAAAAGGCATAGATGAAATTAAATGAGAAACACTTTGCATTGACAGAAAGGAAAGGGGAAAATAACATATTCTGTGAGTGCATTAGCATTTACAGGTGATTCTAATGCATCAAATAGCAGAGGTAGCATAGCAGGTTGAAGTATCCAGAACAATCACTCAATAAGAGAGGTTTCCTGACAATAAGAGGATGTTTTTTGATTCAGGAATTGATTCTAATGGATATGATGTGGCTAAAAGACTGCACAGCATTTTGAAAATTGCGGGCTTGTTATAAATGGTTCACTCTGCAGACAGATGATCCTGCTAAACACAGTATGTCTGGTTTTCAAGGGGCAAAAAAAACTTTGAGTGGGGTGAAACATTAACTGGCAGAACAGAGACAGACGCTATTACCACAGTACACTTTTGAGTAAAGAGTGGGAAAGGAGGAAATTAAAAAGCTTTCAGACACCTTGCCATGAGATTTAGGGAACTGAGACATCAAATTGTTTGGTCTTACACAGTACGTTGCTATTTAGGGGTGACTGAGAAACAAGAAGCACTGGGGACTTCCATGTCTTTGAAGCTACTTGAGGAGAAAAATGGAGTTGTAGAAAAGAACTTCATACTTCAATGGCACTTGGGCAAACAAACCAACTACTAATAACGCCCCAGAATTAGACTCCTGAAACAGGGCAATGCATTGGTTTTTTTTGTAAATAGCAATTAAAATACGACTGCACTGCTTTCATAGATCAGTTCTGAACAGAGGACTGCACTACTGCACAATTTATTCTCTATCTAATTTATTTTAAAATAATACTACTAGAAATGTTACAGAAATGTTCACAGCCTATTCTAAGTGTATCTGTACAATAAGATGTAACTGAGAAAAAGAAACCAACCCAGGAACAAAAAACCTTACAGAATTAAGAGTATGTACCAGTAACTTGAGGTAAAAGACAGGCATCAAGAATATAGTAATTTTCCTAAAATAATCATTATTTTTTAAATGAAAAATTTAACGTATTAAAGTGTCTGGTTTCGTAACCGAGCAACTAAAGAAATTTAAGTGTATAATCTAAAATTATAGCAAAGATAACAAATTGTAAAGAATTGTAGTATCTGTCTTTAAAAAGTAGTTCACTCTAATTTGGTACCATGAGCACTAAAGTCTGAAACAAATTTTTGTTACACGACTATTTCAAATGTTACTGAAGTCTGCATTAAGGATAAATTCAAGAAAGCTTAATAGGTCCGAGCACTGCTTCTTCCACACTGCTTGGCAGTCTTTTGGATGCTGCTTCCAGCACCACAGCTTTTGCTGTGCTCCTGTTCTTCTCTTAAAAATTAGTCCAACTGGACCTATTACATTGTAAATGGAATAGAAGAGTTTATTTGTACTCCTCTACTCTGAAACCAGAAGTGGTTGTTCTAAATACCTTATCTGGTTTCTCTTATATGTAATCCATGTATGTATATTTTTCCCAGAAGCCAAATTAAAGAATTGTGTGTTCTTTTCAAGGCACCTAATCTCATTTTAAAGACTCCGATGCAATGGAAAACATAACTCTTCACTATGTAATCTCTCCAATAGGAAATTAACTTTATTGCTAGAAAATTACATCTGATTTCAAGGTTGAATGTGTATGACTTCAGCTTTAAGATGCTCGTTCTTGTTATTCCTTTGCACATAAGGGAAAAGGAAAAAAGATAACACTGTCGGTTGCCTTTTCCATAATACTGGTACTCCTATACTACAATAAAATAATTCCTTATGCTTCTCATCATTAACTAGCATAGTATGTGGAAACCTTAATACTGCAGCTGTATCTTTAGAATCCCAAGTACTTTCTCACTTTGTGATCTATCCCATCCTTTTTGGATAGGAGACTCCAGAACTGAGGGCAGCACTGCAGTAGTGATCTCCCCTGTGTAATGCATAGGCCTGCACAGCTATTAGGCAACATAAGATGGACCTGTTCCCTTTCTTGACCTGAGGGGAAAATTACTCCCTGCACTTTAGAACCATTTCTGCTATCTTGACATTTTGACATTGATCTGCATTAGAGAGAGCGGATGAAGAACCTTAGTTATCAAGCAGGAAAAAGAAAGAGAGAGTGAGTTGGGGTTGTTCAGCCTGGAGGAGAGAAGGCTGTGGGGAGACCTTATAGTGGCCTTCCAGTATTTAAAGGGGAACTATAGGAAAGATGAGGGCAACCTCTTTAGCAAAGCTTGTTGTGACAGGATAAGGGGTAATGGTTTTGAACTAAAGGAGGATAATTTTAGACTGGACATAAGGAAAAAAATATGTACAATGAGGGTGGTGAAACACTGGAACAGGTTGCCAAGAGAGGTGGTAGATGCCCCATCCCTGGAAACGTTCAAGGTCAGGTTGGACAGGGCTCTGAGCAACTTGGTCTAGTTGAAGATGTCCCTGCTCACTGCGGGGGGGTTGGACTAGATGACCTTTAAAGGTCCCTTCCAACCTAAATCATTCTACGATTCTATGGCTAAGCCCTATCTCAAAATACCTTAATGGGCAAAAGGGGATAAAGGGTTGTGCGGGTTTCGGTCTAGTCCATATAACCATAATGAGATTAAATAGCTAGGTGCTGGAGCTAATGCATTTACAGTGGAAGTGAGATATAAATCTTTAATGGCAAGGTTTACTAGCCACTGGAACCACTACCTGGAGAAGCAGTGGGTTCTAGTGGATATGAATTACTTGAAGTCATTAAAAAAAGGAGCGACCCCATATTTCTCATTAATTAAACACATGAATTAACAGGTAAAATGTTAGAAGCTGCTTTATTGAAATGCCCCAAAAATCACAATACTTCTTTCTGACATTCAAAACCATACATAAACCAGGGAAAAAAGATGACTGATAAACCCTACGCATCAGCAGGTAGGCATCAATTTACTAATGAAATAGCAATTAATAGGGTAGAACTTATCTGCTGCTTAACGTGTGGGAAATCACAAACTAAAAAAGAACTAAAAATATACATGCAAATATGACTCATAAAGTATCTTTACATGCACGAAAAAGACTGCCTGTAACAGACAGGCAGCCTAAATTCAGATTTAAAAACTCTGTGCTGGAAAGATGTGGGGCTGAGAGATTTCTGTCATCATTAAGGGATCACAGATCACAGTCTAGCTGCTGCTGTTCATCATGAGAGGCCAAATGAAAACAGACTCTACAAATCAAGTGAGAAAGGTTCATGGGACCAAAGAGAAATATCAAGTGGTTTTATCTGCGTAACCTGCCCTGTGCTGTTCCCTCTGAATATGTTGTATGCAGTGACTGACAGCTTTGGAAACATGGAGCTACTGAAGCATGAAGGCTTGGACAGCTTTGGGGCATGAAGAGAACTTCTGCTGAAGCATCCTGTTTAATGGCACAGAGCACCTCCCACAAGGGCTGAAGTCACTCCCAAAAGTCTCTTTGGGCATAGCTGTTGGGTTTTAGCTCTGAATTTCACTACAGCTTGGAGACCACAAAGCTGCATAGCATCCTGGCTATAAACCTGAAGGAATGAGTTAGAGAAAAATGGGTTTTATTAATTTTCTTTCCTCTCACTAAGTGAAGAAGTCAGTGTAAAACTGCTTCCTGGAAGTTCACACTAATACTGTAAAGTAGTAACATTAACCACACAAACAAAAGGAAGTGTGAATTTACTGAGGAGATGTAGTAGGTTAAGACTTCTTGCCTTGAGAGTGAGGAGAAAAGTTCAGAATTTGTCTCAACAGTTTGTTCAAAAGCCTAAAAGCAGAATCTTGGGGAAAAAAAAAAAAAAAGGCTTTTTAAAACTGTCACATGGTTTTGCTGTTTGGAGTTTTTTTCCTTCTTGGGACCTAGATTTTCAACTGTTTAGGGTGGGAATTTTTTCCATCAAAAATGGTGCAAACACAAGCAGGTTTCATTCTCTTTCTGAAAAATCACCAGGTGCTTGATGAATCCTCTAGGCATGAAATATGGCAGCTCAGTAGGTGGCAAGAACTGATTTATTTTTCCTTTTAAAATGGCATAAACTTGATTTCAGTATGAATAAAAGCTAGCTAAAGTAGCATTTCAATTTAGCAAAGCAAAGAGCAAGTTAAGATGAGATGATTCTTATCCTACTAATGAGGATAAGAACCAGAAATAGAAGTACACTTTGTACACAGTTAAGTCTAGCAAACCTACTACAGGCTTGAGGAGGAAGTGGCAGAGGTTTGAAAGCCACATGTGGAGAATGCAGATGGCAAGTACAGCAACTCCCTGAAGAGTTTATTTTGTGGCTGTGGGAGTGGGATCCTCGAGTACTGAACATGAGAGTATTTTTGCATTGGTCTCCCACGTCTTTCAGCTTTCCTGAGTCCAGGAAGATAACAGAGGAGTCCTGCTTGCCCATGTACTATGTACATAGCCCACTGGACTGTCCAAGTAGTCTTCTGATGCTCATGTTCTCTGTTACCCTCCAGCATGGGAGACATTACTAGCAAGAGTGAAAATAGGGCTTTTTTTCTTGGTGGTGTGTCACTGCAGCTCTCTAGCTGAAGTTGCTGAGTGGGGGACAATCCCTACACGACAAATAGATGTATCTTGATGGTTCATTGGAGAGGACACATAGGTCTCCTCACAAGCCACTCTGGGAAAGAAAGTGGGCAAGGGCACCCTTGCAGGAGGCCAGACAGCAATTCCTGCATCTTACGTGTGCATAAGATCAAAACTGGGTTGACCGCACCACACAAGAGCGTGTGCAGCAGACAAGGAGATCTGTGGCTGAGCAGGATCAGCTCTTTTGTGTTGCTGCAAGGCAGTTCAGGTTCTTGTCCTCTCAATTCTTTGTGATGCTTTTTGATGTCTTATTCTTTCTCCATGTTGTTAGACTAGGACTTTCCTTTTTTATTATTTTTCCTCCTCTCCTATCTTCTTTGTACACCCCAAGCACTATGCAGAAGCAATGCCTTAGTCCAATGAAGGCTTTGCCACATCCACCATAGCATCACCCTTCCTTCTCAGCTCCAGTAGTTTTGACAGTTACATCACAGACTGTTTCATCTTCTGTTGGGTTGGGTTTTTTTTTAGTTTTAAAGCTCTACCAAACATGTATTAATAGTATATTAAAGTGCAAACAAGTCACATTATTTATTAGAGAGACAACTTTCTCCCTAGTTCCTAGGATGGCTGCTCTCACACCAAGTTAATTTGGAGAACACGTGCCATAGAATATGCACCAAAGCATACAAAGCTTTGAAAGATTCCTCCTTCAGGCCTCCAGAGATACACAGTGGTGACACAGAAGAAAAGGGATTTACTTTGAGTTTTTATGATTTTGAGTAACAAGGCATTGAGAAATGGTAAGTAACAAGAATTTTGGTCAGGAAATTAAAACATGAGAATCTAAAGTAAAATCCCTAACTCCTAATTTAGAGCAAATGAGCATTTTCATCTTTCCTTACGCTCTGGAGGAGTTTTTTGTAAACACCAGTAAAATGCCTCATTATCCTCCTCCAAGTCTCTTCAAACCTTTTTTGCCCTAATGCCAGGAACAAACCTCATAATGGTAAAACTGCTGCAGCAATGATTTTACTGCCACTCATGTTGATTGATGTTGTGTCACTGATGCCTTGTACTCTCCATCTGCCTCTTTCCATCTGTCTCTTGTCTTGGATGGTAAAGTCTTGGAAAACAGAACTTTTTGTTATTCTTTGAACAGCACCCTGCATCTCCTGTCATGCCCATTCTAGGAAGAAGAAGAAAAAGAAAAAGAAGATGTAAAGACATTAGGTCATTTGTATTGGGTCACATCAAAGATCTATCTAATCAAGTCTCCTGCTCCAACAACAGCTAGCAGCAGAGGAATAGAGCAGAACACAAGAGTAAAGCTAGTGTTGGCATCCAGATTTGAGCCATCTGAAGCTTTGGGACTTTCTAAGCTAGAAGTCTTATTTTTGGTTTTAATAACCCTGGATGATTACATTTTCCAGACTAAACTTGCAGTTTTCACATTGCCCTGTGAAAATGAGTCCCACAGCTTAATGAGTCCTTCTGTGAGAAAGCATTTTTTTTGTTCATCTTATACCCCCTGTTGCACAATCTCATTCATTGTCCTCTTTGAAAAACTGTGGTAGCAACAACATCAGTGGTAATATAATCTAAATAAGGTGTTAGGACTGCAGTGTATGCTACTGGCCCAGACCTCTGCACTAACTGGAACCCCACTAATTTTGGTGGAAATCTATGAAAGTACTTGGCCCAGGTAAGCTGTAGTATGAATTCATCTTCAAAGACGCTGAGAAAACATTTGTTTGTTGGGTTTGTTTTTTAATGTGGGGATGCTTAAAAAAAATAATAGAAGGTTTCACTCTTGTGACAAAGAAACATTAACTTAGTAGTCTTTTCCACTAAGAATTTGAGTTTTGCAAGGATTGAAACTCAGATAAAGATGAAACTAAAAAAGACAAAATGATGAAGTAGTGTTTGTAGTTTAGGGGTGAGGTTTTCTCACTACCTAAATGACCTGGAATTCACAGAAAAGAAAAACACCATTGTGTTATACATCTTAAAACAAGGCAGACTTTAAGACTGTATTATGAAAATATTGCTGAACAGTACAGGTAAGATTTGATTGTTGTGGAAATTATTATGAAGAGCGAAAGTTTACATTCACCAATGACTTTCACAAACTAACAACTTTAATCAACTGTGATCATTAGGCTAAATGCCAAAGTTCTTTTCAAAGATGCTTTCCTGTGCAACTGATGAAATTTTCAGTCCAGATTACAGGCTCCCAAGAGCATCTCTCACTAATCACTATTAATGGCTATTTCACCAATTATGGGAGCCAACCTTTTGCTGTCATAGTAGTCCTGCATGCTGTTATCCAAAAAGATGAAAAATCTAAACAAGGAAATCCTTTTTAAGGTTTCCTAAGTAATGGTCTATGAGAGAATAGTTCCACCTTTAAATTTTAGCAGTCAAAGCTCATTAGCTTGGGAATGGAAAAGGAGCAAGGAAGAGATGTTCATACTTGATCTTCAAGTCTGAAATGTTCCTCAAATGGCAAAATCTTGACAACAGTAAGAATACCCATAAAAATGACAACCAGTTTGTGAACAGGGAAGAAGTCCTTGGAATGAGTAAAGTGTCCATCTTTAATCTAATTGTCCGCTAAATCTCCAAAACTTCACATTTTTAGCATGTTTTATTACTTTTTCTTCCCATTGGGGAATGCCTCAAGAAGTGATCCTGTCTCCATTATGATTCTGATAATACTTTTTTTGGAGGGAATCTGTCTTACCTCTAATGAATAAGAAGGCATATTTCATTGCTTTACATTCATATAATCCAACTTTATGGAAAATACTACAGGCTTTAATTGTGACAAAGCATCGTTTTCTGATGGCATTCTTTCCCCAGACTGGTCACTCTTATTTATGATCCAAATTTTTCATTCACTAATTCAATATGAAGTAAAAATAATTCATTCAGCTGTGGTATATGGTATCATTTATATACCATTAAAAGAGTCAGACTATCATAAAACCTTGCCTATAAAGATGAAGTAACATTTGTAATGAAAATGGCCTAAACAAAAGTGTCAAAACATTAAGCCTAATGATAACTGAACAGAGAGTAGTATAAATAGAAATAAGTCTAAAAAGCAATGTAGATTTTATCATGATTCATTGACTCGAAACGTTTAAAAAAACTGGGATTCTTCTAATGAATTTCCTACTTTTTGAATGCCTAAGATCTTAAACTCTTCTTAGTCAAAGTCATAATTTTAAAACTTAAAAATAAAAGATCAATTTATATCTACATCGATCTTTTTCAGACACGTCTGTTGTAAAGGTTGATTTCCTTGGGAAAGTTGCTTGTCTTTCATGGCTTGTGAGATGTTCAGTGAAGATCATAAGGATGTTCTTGGCTTTTATTCTTAAAGAAATAGCACCCATCATTCATTTCTCTGTGCTTACCTCACAGGAACAGGAACAGGGGATATGAGGTGGTGTCTGAGGAGCCACAACTCAGTATTTCCACTCTTGTCTCACAGCAGAGAGCCTCAGCCAGTGCCTGTGCCACTCACCTCAGCCCTGTCACCCTTATGCATACACGGGCACTGGATGCTTCTCATGCTTGGGCAACCTCATTGTTTGCTGAGCTTTGGAGCTCTCAAAGATTTCTGGTTGCTCAGGGGTGTGGGAAAGGGCCTTCTAGGCCAAAAAAAAATATATATGGATATGCCAATGGTGTTAAAATGCTTCTGTATCTGAGCACGTGTTGGAACGACTTCATGAGGAGTATGGGCCACAGCATTTTAAACATGCACCGTCTGCCTTTCCCTGCATTCCTGTTTCTGCTGTTGAGAGCAGGCAGTTTAGCAGAGACACATTATGCTCTCAAATACTGTCCTAAGAAGTATCTGGGGGCTTGTGATCCTTTCCTTGATAAGGAAAAATTCCAAAAGCATTTCTGGTGGTGAGAACACCTAAAGCTATTTTCTTACTTCTAAAAAACCCCCAAAACTAAAGCCAAAACTATTGGACTTCCCTTAGGAATACTAGAACCTTTGGAGGTAGCATCTTTGTTGAAACCTTGACAAGAAGAGATTTATAACTGTGTATGCATGTGGTTTTATGTGACTCTTCTGCCCAGAAGAGTAGACATTTCAGATGAATCAACATTCTCAGTACCCAGAACAGCAGCAACACATTATCTGTGAATTTGGGGTCTAATAGCAATTGCTCTGCCAAAATTTATGCCATGAGAACTGTGTCTCTAGTCAGCTTCTGTCCCAATTAATATTTAATCATTTATGCAGTGTGGAATAGCTCCAGCTAAAGTGCAGACGAGAGAGCATAGATGAGAGGATGTTTATGTGCTCTTGGTATACATATGTGAATTGGTTCTGCCAATGCTCTGAGACAGCAGATTGTGAGCAAACTCTAATCCAAAAGTTTTCTGCCCATCCTGCATCTTACCACCTCTGAACCAATAACAATGTCCAAAAAGAAAGAACAGGGGTGGGGGTGGGAAATAAGAATTAAGGACTGATAGGTTGCATTGGGAAAAACTGCAATATTGCAACATATCTGTGTAGAAGAAACCAAAGACTGCAGAAGACTAAAATATATTTGCAGAAGGCTGTTGAGAAATCAAAGACTAAATAGATATGCTAGAATTAAAGATTGTGGGAAATACTGGTTGATGACGTTGTTTAGGAGAGTATATTGAAATGTACCTAGATGTAATAGAAAGAATGGGTAGAACTAAAATGTAAACTAACTTTCAGGAAAACAATACTTGACTGCAGGATGGTCTCAAAAAAATTCTGGGAGTAATTTTTGTGTTAAAGTTGAAAAAATAATAAACATCTTTATTGTTGCATGAATTGTAGGGGAATAGACAGGGATCGGCGACCGGAAGATCACGGGATGTGACGGAAAGATAGACTCCTCCCCATAGGAGTGGCAGGAACAGGAAGCGCAAGAGCTATATAAGCGTGTGACGCAGCTAAATAAACGGACATTTTGTATCCATCATATTGATGTCTGTGCATCACTGTCCCCAGGGTGGGTAGAGCCCTGTGTCCCGGAGATATGCGGCCCAAGGTAAGTTCTCCCGTAGAAGCGTACAGCTACAATGAATAAAAGTGGAATAAGTCTAATTTCAAGTCTGTTGAAAAGAACAGAAATTCTGTTTCCTCAATAAAAGTTTCTCATTGTTTTGAGGGAAATTTTACCTTTTCCCATCAATTAAGTTTAGCTGAATATCTGAATGAATTATAACTTATTTGAAAAAAATGTCAATATAAGAAAAAAATCTTAAAAAAATACAAGTTCTAGAGTGAAGAAACTGTAAAATAGATGGTATTTCTTTTGGTGCACACAAGTGAGACTTTGTGTTTATACTTTTTATTCACCCAGTTACACAAGACTATTTCAACCCTTAATTTCAGTCAGATCATCTTTAAACATCTAGGCTAAGCACTAGAAAATGCTCTACCACAGGCAATCTTCAGTGACAGGAAAATCAATAGACAGGTCTCATTGCTCTTTACCAGCTTGCTATGCCTTTTATAGGCTACAAAGACAAGATTTTATCACGGGGGTTGGCAGAACGCACCTGACCTCATCCTTACCCACTGTTGCAGCCCTTTGCTAGTGCCTGTACTGCAGTCCTGTCCTGGAATCCTCTTAGCAGTTTGTCCCAGTCTCTGCCCAGAGTTGCTGAGTGTTGATTTCTGCCCTCAGAACAGGCACAACCGCTCCAGCCAGAAGCTCGCATGTATTGCCACTTTCTTCTGCTTTCTTCAAAGATTTCAGAACATGCTCACTTATATTAACCAATTCTATGACCAAAATGTCAAACCTGAATGTCTCATTTTAGACACCCATATCCATCCCTCAGAGATGTGACCTTGATTTACGGGCATGACTTTCTGAGCTGGTTACTCCATATAAAGGGTGGTTTTGCTGCTCACACCCTGCCTGGGTATCAGCACTACTTGCACCCCCGTGGAAGTGGTTCCTGAAGGTGGGCATTCATGCAGCTCATTTCATCCTTTGGAGCAAGCAACACTTGGTACTACTGCTTCTTTCAGATCTCTTCATTTGCTGTTGTTATTGTGCTATGAAATGTTTTTTTGCTGGAAAAATTATTAATAAAGAGTTGTTTATGCACACAAGATCTTTGGGGGTTGACTGGCCTATTTAGTTACTCTATTACACTAGTTTTATGGTGATATGATTCAGTTTTGTTCGGATTCTTTTCAGCAAAGAAGAAATGAACCAAGCCTTTACAAGCCTGTGACAATATGTAAATTACTTGGCACAACAGCAGATGCAGAGCACTCACCAGCACCCGGGGCAGCCAGACCTGCTGGCCAGACTTCAATACAACTTTCTTGAAGAGCTGAGGGCAGACCCGCATCTCAGTGGTTTAATGGGTCCTCCCTACCACAGGGGCTGGATGTGAGAGGGGAAAACAGGCACTTCTATGTGATCCTACTGCAACACAGAAAGGGTTTCATTCTTGTCAGTGAACACCAGACTGATGTGCTGGGGAAAGCACACTTTTCTTACAGCTTACAGAAAAGCTGCCTTTTCTAAGACAGCTTGATAAAGCCCAGGATCAGTAAGGAGCCTAAGAAACCCTATATCCCCATGTAAAGACAGTCCAAGAGCTGTCTCAAACACACAGAGAAACACCATTTGGCAGCAATTCTGGATTTCAAACAATCTAGCCAAAATATGAGAGAGACAGAAATCCAGTATGCCAAAGATCTTCCCAATACGTTTATGACTAAAAACAGCACTTAGGAGTGAAAAGATTCTGTTCTCCTTCTTATTGGGTTTGGGTAGGTTTGGCCTTGGACTAATAGCTATTTCTGTAGATACGAGCTAGTAATCTAGCTTGTAAAATTAACTGGGCTAGGCACAGGCTCAAGTTGGTGTGTGATATTAGTTAATTTTAGGATGTCCCTCGTCACTACGGCCCCCCTAGACTGCGTCCTGGGACAGATACAGGAATACCACTGGTCATGGACTGCTCCCTGCTGAATGTGGGATGGAGCCACCCCATCCTAGGAGGAAAGAGGAGAGGGGGTAAGCCATTCAAGACATGTCTTGAGGATGGGAGCTAGTCCTTTCTATTTGCTAATCTAAACACAGACCCCGAGTCCAGGACATCCATGTGATCAAAACTTTTTAGTTTATCTTAGACTAGTTGCCTTCTGTTGAATGTAGATCTCTACCAGGTACATCAATTACTTTAAGAATAAGCAGCTACATAAAGATTACTGGGTTTTTTTTTGGTGGGACTGTGAAGCCAAGTTTCACTTGGTTTTTTAGGGTTAAAGAAGTAAGAAGGCTCATCCTCTGCTTGAAGGTACCTGGTGAAAATGTGTAAAATATCTACATTTCAGGAAAAATCCTTTGACAAAATTATGAGGTTCTTAACACAAGCTCCATTTATTTGTTCATGGACTTGAAGTTTTGTCGGCAGAGTTATAAATTCATAGTAGCTTTTTTGAGTGCTGAGATTTTCCATTTGGGAATATGAGTGAAATGCAAGATGTACACAGTCACAATTGCCATTGTATAAGAATATATAAGAAGGGCTCAGAGTAGTGACAGCATTTGCATGCAAAAATCCAAGATATCTATGTTTTCCATAAGTACATAATTGATTGAGTGTCTCTATTCTGCATTCAAATGTATTTTAATCTTGGCTGACCGTTTCTACCACAAATTATTCCATATGCAATTTGCTATTTCTGGTCAAATTTTGAAAACAATTTTATTGACTTGGTGCTGTGTATTAAGAATAGATATGATGCAATTTAGATGCAAACATTTAAGCTAAATTAAAATGAAAGCAAGCAAAAAATCTGACGTAGTATCTTGATAATATATCACAAGAGTGAGATATGTTTAAGATCATGGGGAATGTAAGGGGCTAAGAAGATGGTGGATTAAAGTATTATTTGGCTTTTCACAATAGGAATTGTTCTTTTTAACTGGTATTCCATGGATTTATATAACAGCCTTGGTTCTTTTCTTTCCAGTCAGTCAGCAATATACTAGCTCCCTATATGAGTTTTCTCAATGATAACTGCCTGACTCTACCCCTATATGCTCTGAAGCCTAGAGGACCACTGGCATTGTAAAAGCACATATACCATTGAAAGCAAGAATGACTCAGGCTATCTCCCACAATCTGGACTGCCACTTTCCTTAATCATAACCCAGAATGATTAAATTCCTGGTATGAGTACTGCTGTGTTGTAAAAGGCCATGGAGTGCCATCTAAATGCCATTACCAACACCTTCTTGTCTCTAAAAGCCATCTAACATCCTCAGTCCTCTAGCTTCCCGCATCATGAGGCTATTCAGCCACAATGATAGTGCTAGCCCTGACACAATATGTGCAGAAACCTAGAGGATCATTCCCAGCTGTAGAAGACAATATAACACGTAGGAAAAAAAAAAAAAAACACCTCCTTCTATCTGAGGAGGACAATTAATATCCAGTAAGCTACTACCTGTTAAGACTGCTACATTTTTCAGCCCTAATGCCAAGCAAAGTTTTCAGCCAGGATAGTGAATTTATCCTATAGATAAGAAGGGGGACTGGATTTATTTATTTACTAGGTTTTCCAGGGTCTTTTATGGCAGGGCTACATTTTCTTGATTCTGGAAATTTACTATAGGCTGAGGTTAGGGCTAGCAATCCAGATGGCTAATGGATTCTGAGACATTTGATAGCCCCCAATATAGGGAGAGAGAGGGTAGAGTATCTTTTTTCATTAGTCATGATTTTTGTAAAGTTTTATCTTTATTCCTTTGTAAGCTATGTGCTATTCCTCAGAGATGAGAAGAGGTTAAAGCCAAAGAAATTCATAATTAAGGCAATCGAAAATCCAGCAATTGTTCAGATAAGACCATTGGAGGATAGAGCAACAACAACATTGAAAGGACTTTACTATTAGCTTGCTTGTTTTATCAATAAAAAAAATATAGTTAAAAATACAGGATTTTTGATTATCTGATCCAAACTTCCTGTGTCAAAATTATACATACATTATATTTTATGTCTCAGAATGGAAAAGATAATTTAAACACTTCAGGATACACATTGATGCTTCATTATGTTTGTAAACTTTTTCTTTATATTCAGTAAAATGCATTAATTTCTAAATCTGCAAGTTTATCAAGGGTGAGAGTCAATCAGCAGTATTTAACATATATGTTACTGGATAATCTTCTTTACACTTGGCATCTTCTTGTTAACAAAGTAATAAAGTAAATTACTGTGAAGTCCCATTTGTTTGGGTGAACAAATATTTTTATGTAAGTCTGTTACTGATGAAATAGTCTATTGGAATGAACATAATTTTGCAAACAAATGAAACACAGACTTAGAGGCAATTACAATACAGCTAATCTGAATAGGCAATACATCTATACAACAAACTCAGAGTAAATAACTTCTGTTCAGCTTGTGACTAATGTTAGCTTTTTCACTGTCAACCTAGCATGCTAAGGCAAACTTTTGAAAAATTAGTACTAGAACAGATTGTTTGAATAATCCAAATTCATCCTGCAAAAAAAGCCAGTCAGGTTGACGAAGGAAGTGTCACCATGGTCTTGGATGATTTTAAGGCTGTGTTTACACATGACCCCATCCATACTGTCTCTAGACTTAGACATTTGGGGATATCCAGTGCAGATACCCACGTACCAGATGTAAATCATCTTCCAGCAAGACGCAGAGCTACTTGGTTTGCTCATGGGCAGGACCACACTAAGAATTAATTTAAGTGTGAAAGCAAGTTCACTGCAAGATTACACTTCCCCATGTGAATTTATGAACTTAAGGCTCTATTAATTTATTGATCTCCAAACGACACTCCATTTCACACCTGTAGGCATACACTAGATGCAAAAATGCATAATTCCCTAGGAAATTGCCCTACTGTTTTATAGCAGTCGCCAGAAGGAAAATTGCCATGGTATGTGTGTTTCTAATTATAACCTGGTTGCTTATAAATAGCTACTTTAACAGAAAAAAAATAATTAATTTCTTTCAACCTCATATCCAGATGTGGGAAGACACTGTAGTGCAGCAGACAGCCCATTGTACAGGAATTAGAGAAACTTATTCTGTCTTCTACAAACCTGGTGGCTGACTAAGGAAAGCCATTTCACCTGCATGTGGCTCAGTTTATCCATCCACAAATGGAAATAAAGATGGTCTTCCTTTTCTTATAGAATCTTTAAAAATCTTCTAATAAAATGTTCTAGAAAAGAGCCTGTTACTCCCATACAGGTTGTTCTGCACTATTTTCTATCAGTAGTGTATGTGTTTGTAACAAAGAAGTGGAAGGAAGCTCCTTAATCAGTGAGTACAGTCCCCTGCTTGGACTGCATCATTTTTGAATCATTTTTTCCAAAGGACAATTGAGCTCCATCTTGAAACTAGTTAGATGTTTTCTATTGAAAGTCTCATTAATCATGTGTAATAATGAGATGGAAACTTTTTTATTTTTATTATTTTTAACCCAAATGCATTCCTACTCAGTATATATCCATTTGTGGGTTTGTTCTGGAGCTTCTTTGTTGGGGATTTTTGTGTTTGGGGTGTGTGTGTCTCCCTTGCCCCATAACACTATGCTTTGGTTAAAATATTTCTGTTAAATGTATTTACCTCTTAGCATGTTAAAGGATGGACCTTTCATAGTTCTTCTCAATGAAGCTTTCCTACCCCAGAGAACACCCTGCGGGGTGCCACGTCTTCCTCCGGCGCAGCCAAGGGTGACCACAGGGGTGCGCCGAACACCAGAGGAAGTCTCACAAAAGCCACAAAAACCATTAATACTTCTCACAAAAGCCATTAGTATTTCTTTACCTCCACTGAGTTTCAGTCTGCCATACAGGTAAAATGGACTAGTAACCCCTGCTGCAAATACCTCTCCCAACATATGTTAGGAACACCTTTACTTTTTTCATGCCTACTTCTCCGCAGTAACTCAGAAGATACCTGTGCTCACATAACACCCTTTCTCTGCCTGATTCAGCTCCAGCTGATTAATTCCTTATTACTCCAGAAAGTCTTCCTATGAGTCCTTAAGCACATGACCTTTCATTTTATACACCATTAAATTCAATCCCATTTCCACCACAGTTCTCATAAAAATGACTAAATTCATTACGTGCAAGAGAGAAAAGCAGATGGCTTAGCAATCCTTCAGAGGAAGAACCTGCCTGTATTACTAGGGTGCCAAAACACAGGCCCTCTAAAAGTCTTCAAAAACCATTTAAAATTGTAAGAAAAGCTGTTATGTAATTTTATGTAATTAACTAGTTTTTCTTGTTTTCATCATACTTAAATCTGTATTGGCTTTATTTTTCCATAAATCCAACAGGATGCTGGGTTGCATCAAAAAGGGCATCGCCAGCAGAGAGAAAGAAGTCATCATCCCACTCTACTCAGCACTTGTCAGGCCACACGTGGAGTACTGTGTACAGTTCTGGTCCCCTCTATACAGAAAGGATGTGGACAGGCTGGAAGGGGTCCAGAGAAGGGCCACCAAGATGATCAGAGGACTGGGAAGCTGCCGTATGAGGGTAGGCTGGGAGAACTGGGTTTGTTCAGCCTTGAGAAAAGGAGGCTCAGAGGGCATCTCATCACCATGTACCAGTACTTAAGGGGTAGCTAGAAAGAAGATGGAGACTCCCTTTTTACACGGAGTCACACGGAGGACAAGGGGGAGCGGACACTGGTTGCTCTTGGGGAGATTCCGATTGGACAGGAGAGGGAAATTTTTCACACTGAGGACAGTCAACCATTGGAATAATCTCCCCAGGGACGTGGTTGACTCGGCCACGTTGGACACCTTCAAGAGTCGTCTGGACAGGGTGCTGGACCATCTTGTTTAGGCTCTGCTCTTCCCAGAAAGGTTGGACTAGATGATCCCTGAGGTCCCTTCCAACCTGGGATTCTGTGATTCTGTGATAATTTTCCCCTGTGTGAGAGTGAAATTAATCTCAACTAATCTTAATTGTCCAAAATATATATGTCTAGGATAAGGCAGTGGTCTCAACTTCCCTTACAGTCAAAAGGGGGACCAGAGCTTCTCGAAAGTAACTTACCCTAAAGCATTGTTCAAGGTAGGTGACATGAATTTAATTTGGCTATAACATATTTCTATCCTATGACTACACAGGAAACTAGACAATTATCTTGGAATAAGATTCTTAAAGTTTAAATGGTTGAAATTAGGCAAGATTAATTCCACCCTAAAAGCTCATTTTTTTCCTTTTTATATTAGCTAGTGTTTTATCAAATCAACTTCTTTTTTCTTTTTTCTACTACCACAGATGTCTCTTAAGTCCTTTTTTTATTAGATTTCTGTCCTTCCTATTTATTACTATCCAAGTAGATGTTATTTATCCATGCTTTTAGATTACTGTTGATAGCAATAAAATAGGAGTAATCCTAATATTAATACATATATTCATCTGTCCATGTTCATATTGACTCTTGCCTTGTCTCCGCTTTAACTAACTTTTTTTGTTTTTTAAACAGATTTGAATTATATGTGTGCAAGAAAATCTGAGTGGTTTAGTACACTTCAGCTGTGCTCCAGGGCTGTAGCTATGGTTTCCGTCAGAATTACACAAAAGGTAAGATCAATAGGAAAGTATTGTAAATACTCAAACATCATGACTGAGGCTCAGAAAATCAACCGGTTTCTATTTAAATTGAAGAGATTAATAAAATACATGACTCATTGTTTTTAAGTGTTTGAGAATTGCAATCCAATGTCTTTTCTCCACAGCCTTATGGAAAATGTGAAATATTCATAAATGCCAAAAAGAGAGAAAGAGAGAATGGCAGTGGGAACGTTACAGAATAGCATGATTAGCAAAGCTAGACCATTTCCTCTTTCATGTTAAAACACTGAGTGAGAGCAACAGTGCTTGAGAGTACTGTTACTTAGTTTTCCCTAGCTCTTTTTGTGGATGATGTTTTCAAATAATCCTCTACATATTTCTGTGAGTTCTTAAAATCTCTACTAATCTCATTTTGATTGGTTTATGGCATAGTACATTTCAGAACACCTTAGCTCAGCTACTAGATTTTTCCCCACAAATAATCCTGTTTTCAGCTCCATTCTGAAGTAGATCTGTTGTGTTGAGCTCTAGGTCTACTTGTCTGCCAGTGAGTTTGATACACTGACAGCCCCTCTGAAAATCCCATTCAGGTTCAGGGCTTCATGCAATTTTCATACATGCCTCGACCTGTTAAACCTTTTCAGAATGCTAGAAGCATGAATGTATCCAGACTGGGTAAGGAAGGAAGCCTTACTAAATTGCCTTTAAGTGTCTGTCTTAATCTAGAAAAGAAATACTCTAAGAATAACAAAAAATTGTTTAAAAAATGAGATACAGTCATGGATTCTTTATGAATGTAAGAAAAAAATAACCTGACAGGTAGGTTAATAGGCACCCATCTGTTCAGACAGACACACAGGGATGCATCAGTCTGGAAGCCTCCCTACACTTTTGAAGAGGTCTGTCATTAGAAGCAGTAATTATTATTATTGTCTATTTGTGCTATGAACACTAGGAGGCTCTTGCTGAGGCTTCAGTACCGTTGTGGTAAACGCGAGCACATAGCAAGAGAGTGCTGCTGGCCTCAACATATTTCCAACCTCAGTGGTCAGAGGAGAGCAAATAATTGCGTTTATCCTGGTGTGAGCAGGGAGTGGAGCCAGCCAAAAATGAAACAACTTGCTCTGCAATTTGGCAATGGTATCTGCAGTGGAGCCCAGGTTGGAGTCACTGCTTAGGAGTACTGATTTGCCAGTAAGACGGTTACTCTTTCAAACAGTATCATGAGCCCAAAGTTTAAGATTTTTCTCTTTTCTTCAGGTTATTCAATTCTGCACAGGGGTATTTGTGTGTTAGCCCTCAGAGAGTTAAATCTGGGCATTGGAGGAAGGATGAATGCTGTAAGCAGCGTATGATGCTTCAGGGAGGAGTCATGCTAAGGCAGCTGTACAGCTTCTGATAGCCAAGCCAGTTTGGGTAGCCTTTCATAACATTGTAGTTTTGCTGTGTTGTAGTTGTATTGTACTTGTATTATTGGATTTTCAAAGACTCTCCAATAAGAGAGATAATTTCCATGACTTTTCTTTAAATGCTAAGCTGAATATCAGAGGTATGTGGTATACACAGTAACTGTGCTTGGAATAGATATCAAAGTTTCAACACATGAAAAAACCTAATTGTCTTTCCTATTGGCATTTCACTTATATTTGTCTCTCCTTTCAGCCTGTTGTTAGAGACTTCTGGAGAAAAGGAATGCTTCCCAAAGAAAGACAAATGAGGTAAGTTACCAAATTAGCTCATTTCAGATGCTTTTGTTCAAGTGACAGCTCAAAAGGACAGCAGGCTAAATGACTCAGAAGCGTGAGAAGAATTTGAGTACGATTTATTATCTTGACACCCATTATATAACCTTTTTTTGTGCTGTACTTCAGAACCTGCCTCATTAAATAGATTTCCAAACATTTCGTTATTTTTTTTACTTAAATATATTTTTAAGCAATTTCTTTTTCAACTTGTGAAGATCCATTTTTTGACAGACGTCTGAGGAGAGTTCACAAGATTTTTATACACATCTTCATCGGATGTTGCATACACATGAGGGCACCTGTTTCAGAATTGCTGTTTTAATATTTTTTGTCACCTTTTGGCCCTACTTTTTTTAGATTTGAGCTATGCCAGCAGGTTCATATACACTGGAATCTCTCACATCTTTGTCTTTTGATTCAGGTTATTCCAGGTCTGGTGACTGGCATAATTTTTAGTTTCCCCTTTCTAACCCTGTCAAGGTTAGATTTTGGGAGCCAGGATGGCAGAGGCTAGCAGCAGCATGCTATTTCCCCATGCCTCTGCAGGTTGCAGAGGGTGCGGGCAGAAGAAAAAAAACATCAGAGCTGCCTATGAATGACAGACCCAGATCTGAGACTCTTGACTTCTTTCATCTGTGCTGTTTGAAATGAATCAGATTGGGCATCAACTTTATCCACAGTTAAACAAGAAGCTGAGCTTAATTAGAGCACAAATGGAGACTGCAGTGATGGCCTAGTGTAAAAAGTTATAGAAGAAGCCATTATAAATCTTGATAGTAGGCAGAGAGATCAAAAAGTTAAATACCTTAATGGTCTATAGCTTTAATCACATAAGGGCCTATTCTATGCTTGTATAAATGTTTCCTTTTCAGTCTAATTTATTTCACTATTGTTAAAAAGTTAATGGGAAAAAAAAAAACACAGTGCATATGCAATGATACGATTAGTACTTCACCATTAACCAGGTAAACACATTCTTGCTAATCTTACATAAGAATGGCTACCATGGGTCAAACGATCTGCTTTCCAGTAGTGGTCCAAAAGCCTGGGGCACTGTATGGGAGTGGGACAAATATATGGTATTATTCTGATGATTCTGCCAACCCATTAATGTTTGCAGCTCAGGCACTTCCTGATCTGGGAGTAGTTTCTATGAAATTAGCAACTCATGTATTTCTCTTCTGTGAACTTTTCTAGCCTCTCCTTGAAGCTATGCAAGCTTTTACTGTCCATAACTCACAGTGAAGAGTTCTGCCTCTCAAATGCAGCACCACCTGCAAGAAAAGCCTCTTGTTTGTTTTGAGCCTAATTTCTGGCAGCCTCATTCAATGTACCTACTGCCATAATAAGGTGTCTTAGGGAACTACAGTGGGAAAAAACTCTGGTAATGGAATGCAGCATTTTGTAGGAGGCTGTAAGTGTTCTGTAAAGCTAGGTCCCATGTGAGAGCAAGTTAGCAAGTGAAAGCTCCACCTCTTCATAGAAATGTCTGAGGAACATGAAAGTGCAACTGTGCTAGTTATGGGAAGGAAGTTTGCCTCCTGTGATCAGAACTGATATGGTTAAATTAACACCTCTTCTGCTCTTTCTTCCAGGTTCTGTATGCCTCTAGTCTCATAGTTTGGGAAAGCAAATACCTCAAGGATTGCTACATTTAAAAAAAAAATTTAATACCTGTAATAGGTAGTTATGTCATAACCAGAAAAGGTTAATTTTAATAATTTAATAGTAGCGTTTACATTGTTGCCTCAGCAAGGAATATTACATGTGGACAGGGAAAGGGGCTGAGGACAGTGGGCCTGTAGCTGTATCACTGCTGCCCCATGTTCCAAAGGTAAACTCTCCCTCTGTAAGCCCCTCTGCAGCCTCCCTCCATCAAGGGACTCAGCCAGCTGGATCACCAGGCTGAACCACCTGGTCATCAGTGTCATAAGGTTTTGGGTCAACGGGAGATGGCAAGGCAGCACCACTAGAAGACTGAGCCCAGGAGCTGCAGGGGCCAACCCTTCCCCTCCTGCCCCAAAGGCTCTGAGGTGCCTTGTGGAGTGATGAGTGTTAACAGGATCCCTAAATCCCAGCTATCCTTTGTGTTTGTTAGCCAATAAATAATTGCTTCATACTTTTAGATGTTCATATGCTTCTTGCACAATCTCCTTATGCAGATAAAGTTGCCCAGCGTGACTCAGAATAAGGGTAGCGATACCTGTTATGTGTCAGATAGTTTCATCTCAAGCTTCTCTTATTTTATCAAAACTTGAGGAATACTCATAACTTGATAACTTGCAAATATTACTAAAAGACCACTGCAGTCTGATCAATGAGAGAAGTCAGAAAGTGAGATGAAGGTGTAGGTCACCCAGCTTTTCTCCCTGAGCACCAAGTACCTGAATATTTAGTCTATTCATGTTCTTCTTGTCTTTATTTTTCTCACAATGTACCTTCCACAGGTGAATCTAAGCTTTCTCAGAAGCAAAGATGGATGTTGCTGCTGTGCTTAGATCTAAACCAACACAGTATTTTTTTCTCCCATGCAAAATTTTGTCTGCAGAGTTGAGCCTCTTCTTTGACCTTCAAAACCCACAAGACAGCCTCCAAGCCAACCATTTTAGATGCAGCTCAGAGAGTCACCACAGAATTGACAAATAATGTATGGGCTTATATTGTATTACACCTTTTGGTTTTAGTCTGACTCTCTCAAATATTATTTATAATGAATTCTTACCCTTATATTCTTCTGTATGCACAATTCAAAAATGAAAAAAAAAAGTCTTAAAATAGGGGAAGATTTGTCATACTCTTGCTTTTCATTAGAATAGTGGTTTTGATAGAACTACAGATAACTACTTTTGCAAGGGAGTTTAGCCCCTGGCAGGCTGGGTAGTAGGGCAGTCTCTTCTGGGTTATATCCCACCCTCAGCATCACAGAACCGCAATGGTGTGAACACGCCATGGTGAGGTTCAGCGTGTGCAGTCTGCAAAAAGCTCCAGTTGTGTCACCTTGCACTGCATATAAGATGGTAACTGTTGTTCCAACAAGAAGACTGAAAGATTTAATGCTTAAATTTAGCTTTGATGAACAAAAAATCAGAAGCGCTAAGTATCAGGCTTTGACAAGACGTTTATACCAGCAAAATGTAGCAGCAAATCTCCAACTCAGTTCTCCAAACTGCGCTCTTCCTAGAAAGGTTGGACTAGATAATCCCTGAGGCTGAATCTTCTCAGGAAAAACCAAACCAAACCAAAACCAAAAAAGTTGTTTTTCTTTATTGATCTATGTTCGAGGGTTAAACCCAACCTGGTATCTTCTGGAGACACGCTCCGTTGTGGGGTCCACTGGTGAGGTCATGCTGCTGTCTGATAAACATGACCTGCATTTTCTTAGTTGTCCTGTCCTGTCCTGGAGGACTGTGTGAAGAGACCCTCAGAGATTACTCAGTTCCATTCTGTGATCAGGAGCAGAGTATGGAGGGACAAGACAAGGCATTTATGGAAGTTCAGTATCTCTTGTTCTGTTGCCATTTGCTTTACTGGTCCAGGAGGAGAACTTCTGCATGCTGTTCTCTTTGTCTAGGATAGTCCTAATTCAGGACAGCATCCAGCTGTGTTTGAGCACTCTGCTGAACAGGTTTGAATGCAAAAACATGACTAAGATGAGTCCTGTACTGGGACCTTTTTGTCATTAAGTTAAACTGAAAATCTGCAGAGTGGAGCTCTAATTTTCATCAAAAATATAAAAGTGTAATTTCGTCTGTGCTTTTCTTCTTCAAAGTGCTTTCAAAATATTAATTAGTTAATCCCACAATGATTCTGGCATTCAAACTTCTCCTACAATAATGATAAAAACTTTCTGTAAATGTTAATGTGCCACTGAACTTTGAAAATGTAGAGACTGTACTGGAAAAGAGAAGTATTCTGTCAAAAAAAGCTCTGTCTGAAGCATAAAGGATAAATAATAAAAGATTATGCATAATAATACTGTTCAAAAATCCTTAAAGGCCAGACATAAATTTTGAAACTTTCCCCTTCTGAGCAGAGAAGTGTTCCACTTTTGAAATGTTGTTATCAAGCCCTTCTTAGGACTTTCTATGACCCAGCCCTTCCATTTTATCTCATCGTGTTGGATATCACCCAACTCTAAAAATGAGTGTTCATTATATTGACACAATGTTAGTGAAACCCTCCTGTAGCAGGAAGAAAAAAACTCCAAACCAAAATAACTACTTCTTCATTTTCTGATGAAATTTAATATAATCGAAGTTCTAATATGCTCAGAAAGAACTACTAGAAGTTGTCTTAATCTTTAGTCTTCAAAGGGGGTACCGTCTGGAGTAGCACTGAGAGCCCAGTTGAAGCCAGTACAGGTACTAAGCATGACCCTGTTTTGCTCTCATGAAACAGGTCTGTCAGTGACCCCAGAAGGAGCACAATACCAATCTGCCAGCTGCTCAGTATTTAGCGTCAGAAAGGAATTTAGCACATCCCAAGTGGTGATGAACAGAGGCCGCCAGCTGTTTTTTTTTCACGTGAAAGTATCGGTGCTGGGCAGAACATCACTCCCTACCACAGACACCTTCTCCTCAGCAGACGAAATCCAGACATGATGATAAAAAAAAAATTAATGCTGTAACAGATGACTTGAAACTACCAAAGCAACCAACCAAAAAAAACCCCTATGTATATGTAAAACAAGGACTCTTCTCCAAACAAGCTGAGGACCCTAGGGAAGCAGGAGGGGTTTCATTGAGGACTTTGTTTATGGAAGGTACTTAATACCCTGTACATTGGGCCTGTGTAAATCCCTGCAAACAAAGATTTCAGAGCATTAAGTAGTATTTAAAAAAAGTACAGTGAAAGGCAGAGCATTGTGGAATGATTACTGGGGGTGAGATTATTGAGGTTGAGATTATTGAGGTTGAAATTGTTGAGGCTAAAGTTGTATCCACATTTCATAGAAGTTAACTTCCAGAAAGGAATGAGGTTGGCCTGCCGGAAATTTGTTCAGTGGTTGACCCCTAAGGAACACCACCAGCACTCTTAGATGTTGGGAACACTGAGGGAGCTCAGTGTCCTAGTCTAAGGGAGATAACTGGAGGAGGGAGCGAAGTGAAGGCTTCATGGCCAAACTCGTCCATATAAATCACTGCAGATACGGGGGCTAGATGGAACCATTCATGGACATTGTACCCCATGGGTGAACTTTGCTCATTATAACCTCATTATAATACCAAAATACCCACCTCCATCCCATAGTTACCCACCTCCAAGGTACAACCACCCCTCACTGAGCATGCACACTGAATTTCTTTTAGTCTATACCTTTAAATCAAAGAAAGGAATTCCTGCACCAATCAATAACGAAAGTTTGTATGACTAGAGTCACTCAAGCTCCACCTAAACATAAAATAGTACAAAAATTACCCCAAGAGAGAGGGACGTTAGGGAAGATACCACTGCAAACTACTGGGATCAGTCGACAGACTGAACCACTCTTCTCCCCCATAGGGACGCCTATAGGGTAAGACTCGAACACTTGGTTATACTGAGTGATCCCCCAGGAAGTTTAGAGAACAAGCTTGTTATTTTGTGTTTTGTGTTTTAGCGCTTTATACTTGTATGTGCTTTGCAGACAGTGTATTTGTCACCAGCAGTCCGATAGGAACCTGTATTTCTGTTGCTTCAATACACCGCACTATTAGTGAATCTCACTGTGAAGCATTATTGGGCACAACTAGACTAATAGTGATCGTACTGCTAGTGAATCCCTCGGGGACTAACAGTGCTGAATTGGGTATCACTCAGAATCTAAGCCCAGCCGCCCCAGCCCCTCTGACATCTGAGGACCAGCTGGATTGCAAGGGGCTCTATTTTCTGCCAAATTTCTTCATCTACTAATGCAACAAGCATTACACTAAGCAGTTAGTGAGCTTGCTCTGACATCCTCTGGTGTTAATCAGTAGTAATCACACTCAGCTCCTCATTTCATCCTGTAATATTCCCAGTAGAATTATAAACAGAGTGATATTATAAATGGTGTAAAACCAGAGTGAGACCCTGAATCAGACCTTGCCCCTCTACAATGGGTTCCAAGATGACTCCTTGATTCTTGAGATTTCCTTCCTTCTTACATCACCAAACTGAACATACTCAGGCAAAAGCCAGCCAAAAAACCCTGCCATGCACATCTGCAGAAAGAGAAGCTGAGCACTAGACACTCCTAATGATGTCCCCACTCCTTCAAGGAAGAATGGAACGCCTGAAAACTCCCAATGTGTTCTTGCAGCTCCCCTCCACCTCTGCTCAGTGCTTTCCCCACAGCAGTACATGCCTGCATTTCATTTCTTTTGCAGGATTGTATGTGTCCTGAGGCAACATCCTTCCCCTGTGACAAGGATTAATTGGGCTCTCAGCTGAACGAGACTATGAAACCAATGGCTTGGCCTTGGTGTAAACCAACTAGCATTGGTGATCTGCTGTTTTTACTTGCCATAAATCTTTCACAGTAAAGACAAGAAATGTTTAAAAAAGAGGATGGCTGAGATCACTGAAGTTTACAGCTCTTCACAAAGAATGTTGTACTGAGGACCCTGTCTGAGGAATACTTCCCAGCTACTGTATTCTTCCCTCCCTGGCAAGCATGGCCAGCTGGCTGCAAAAAAGCTTGCAGTTCTCTGCAGGGCTCGGTCCTGGCTAAAAGATTTCCATTTAAATATTCACTTTTTGTTCAGCATACTTAATGACACTTGCAATTATTTACAACTTACGTACTAAATTTCCAATGACCTTGTGCTGCCTTGAGATCATTAGCTTTAATGAAGGCAGAAATAGGCAATGAGGTAAAATAGTCAGTTCTCTCTTGAAGCTTTTAAGTCCTGTAAAGAGATCTGGGGACTGAATTTACCTTTCCCATCCAGTACAGGGGCATCTGCCTCAGGGTCAGGCACATTTTTGCAGTCTTCAAAGATGACTTGCTGCTTTTGGGGTTATTCAGTATTGAGAAGAAGAAGAGATGGGGCAGCCATTCCTGAGGATTGTTCTGCCCTAATGGGTCCACACTACTGCAGTGGCTCAGGAGGAGTCTGAGCACAACTGAGTGTTGTCAACTTTTACAACTGACCCAAGCTGTTCCAGAAACAAAACTACCCCCTCAGTCCCAGATACAGGAAGGAGAGCCCATTTGCCCTGACTAACACAAGTCTCAGCCCCATTACCAGGACAAACTGTATCCTCGGCTGACTAGTTCACCCTCTTGAAGGCTCTGAGTGTTTTTCAACCAACTTAATAGAAGCAAATGAACAGCTGGTGTACAGTCTTAGTCCTTTAAGGGTGGCTACATTGCTTTCCCAAAAAGAGAAGCTAAGCAGCCTTCAATATTAAGGTAATTTAAGAGAAAAAATTACCTTCATTTCCACAGTTTAAGAAGCATATCCAGGGTACAAGGGTACATTTCTTACATAGGTAAGAAATAATGTCCTTCTGTTGTTGACCTAACTTACTGAGGAAAACTTTGCAGCTGGTGAATAATGGAAGATGTTTTCTTAGTAATAAAAAGAGGATCTTCTCTTAACAAGGTCATTGAATTTCTGCTGTGGCAAATTCTTGGGGACATGAGGACAAGGCAAGGCAGCTCACTTTAGAAGACAGACTAACAGACCAACATGAGTTAGATGCAAGAGCAGAGCAAATGATGCAGTGTTCTCCCTCATAGAGCTATATGAATTATTTGTTATGATTCCTTTTGCTGAATTTAGGTAGTTTTTCTGTTTGCTGACTGCTTCTAAGCAGATGGTGTCTTCAACTTTTTTCAGGCTTGTTTATTTCTATTTATTCAATAGATGTACTGGATTCATGGGAGCTCTGAAGTACTACTACGAATTTGAAATATGTGCTATGTGATCAGTCATCCAAATCAAGTGGACTTGTTATTTTGCCCTAAAAATCAGTAACCCAGGCAATGAAAATTCATGTTACAGGGGGAAAAAAAAAAAGAAAAAAAAGAAAAAAAACCCCACACCTATATTCTTCGTGTCTTTGGAGAACTGGCAGGTAATGTCAATACAAAAAAAGGTGCAGACTAGATGTGAGACCTAGTGGAGATGGGTCATTCTACAGATAACCTTCTTTGCAGTAATTTTTCTTGTGGGAAAGAGGCAAAGCCACAACTGCACCAGCCAGAGGTGGGGAAAAAGGCCTAGCTAAGGTGCACAGGCTAGAAGAAGGGCTGCTGAGGTTCATCCAGCCCTTGGACTATAACCCCCACTGCTCCTCCAAATTGGCACCAACAATATGGCCAGTAATGCTGGAGTGTGCCTGGAGTGACTACATGGCTCTGGGGGCCATGGTCAAGACCATGGGGTCCCAGGTGATTTTCTCCTTGGTCCTGCCAGTGAGGGGGAAGGGCCTGGGGAGAAGGTGATAGATCCTGCAGTCCACAGCCAGTTACACAGCTGGTATTGTCAATAGGGATTGTTTTGCTGATGGGGTTTTTAAGACCACAGGTCCCTCTGAGGATATAGGATAAGTGGGGAGAGACGGGACCCGCCTGACCTGATGGAGTTCTATAATAAAATGACAATGACTGTGTTTCTGGATGAAAGGAGAGCAGTGCCTCCCGCAGTACCCTTGTATGCATGTGATGATATTATAGTCTGGAAGTGTAGACAAGCAGACAGGTTAAAACCTGTTTTGACAGTTGGAGAGCAGTGGTTAATGGGTTGTATTTGATCTGGAGGGCAAGAACAAGGGGAAAAACATAGAGATCTGTCCTAGTAACTGCCCTGTTTGATATCTCTATCAATCACCTAAAGGACAAGACAGAATGCCCCCCCTTAACAAGTTTGCAGGTAGCACCAAATTTGTGGTGCAGGTGGGATCCAGTACCATGCTACAGGGAAGGCGCTCCCTGCCCAAACTCTGGTGATGAACTAGTCCTGTGCGCATTCTGCTGTGTTGTATGTTTGCATCTGTGTAGTTATAGGCAGAAGATGCTTCCAGAAGGCTTCTCTTGCTTACTTTGTTTTGAATTATCAGGAACAAAGGGACATTGAGATGATTTAAGTTTTAAAACCTTTATTTGTTAACTAATGTACCTCCTTCTCCTCCTCCTCCTTAAAGATTTGATCATCGCTCATGAGGAAGATGAAAATGACAGCTCTTTCCACATCTGAAAACTGAAGAGAAAGATGACGAACTACCATTTCCAAGAAGCTTTTGCTTTTTTTCTTGATGCCCTGAAGGAAGAACTGCCTCTTACTGAAACCAGCAGAACTACTTTCGCTATGTTTCCCATATAGCCCTTCAACTCCCTTGGACTCACTTCGGCTTCTTTTGCCCTGAGGTCTTTTTTTGTTCTTTGGGGTTGAGGGCTGGGGGGAGAAGTTGGTTTTGGGGTTTTTTCCTTGCTTGTTTCCTCCTCTCTTTTTTGCTTTCTTTCTTTCATTTTCATTGTGTGTTTTGATGATTTATGCATGCTGAGATGCAAGATGCTTCTGGGAATGCCTGTTGCTATTCAGATGCCTGGAGGAAAAACCTTTGGTAGGAAGCTGCTGAAGTTACTGCTAAAATCATTTTAATATTATGTTCTTCTGCTTTCCAATTTTAATCATCTCTAATCCACTTGGAGGCATTATCCTGATCAAGAAGGCTTCTTTATTGCTTGGGCTACATTTCAGTTGAATATGTGCTATACTTTTTTTCCTTTTTGGAGATTGAAGGACTCAAGAGATGTGGGGAGACCAATTGCCAGTGAAAACTGAGGCAAAAATGTTGATGAGAATCTCAGGCTTCTCCATGTCTGTTGTTAGCACATTCCCTGTCTCATTTATCAGGATGGGTGCAGGTCTTCCTTTTCTGACTACTGTACCTGAAGAAGCCCTTATTATTCTTCACTTCCCTTGCCAAATTTAGCTCCAGCTGTGCCTTAGCTTTCCTGATCACTTCTCTTTCTTTTTTAGAACCTTTGCAAAGAAAGCCACTGTGACAGCCTTTACATGTTTCTCAAAGCAAGGACCATTGCCCACTTTTTTGCACAGGGACTCCAGGCAGTTCCAGAGAGACAGGGAGAAGGAAGAAGAGGAAGCTTCTCTGTGCAAAGATGGTGTGCTGGTTTTGGCTGAGAAAGAGTTAATTCTCTTCACTGTAGTGCTACGTGGGCAAAGGCTGGGAGGGGCAGGGCCACAGCCAAGATAGCTGACCCCAACTGGCCAATGGCAGGTTCATTCCATACCATGTGATGCCATGACCAGTATATTAATGGGGGCAGTTGGTGTGTTGGGGGGGACAGTTGCGGCTCGGGGGCTGGTGGTGGCAGGTCAGTGGGTCCGTGAGCTGCTGCATCAGGTGTGGTTTGTTTTGGTTGTTCATTCCCCGTTTCCCCCACCCCCAGGTTTCGCGCCTCTCATTGTTTTCCTTTTCATTGCATTTTTGTTGCTGTTGTTGCTGTTATCATTTTATTTTAATTATTAAACTGTTCTTATCTCAACGCATGAGCTTTACCCTTCTGATTCTCTCCCCCATCCTGCCGGTGTTGGAGTGAGTGAGCGGCTGTGTGGGGCTGAGTTGCCGGCTAAACCACAACAGTCTCTTTTGGTGCCCAACATGGGGCTGGCTGCAGCAGTGGAAGCAAAGCAACTGGCAGCGCAGAGGCAAACCCATCTGGGCTGTCACATTGTGGCAAGATATTGCTGCCCGGGTAGAGAACCTGGCTGTAAAGGTACGTCATGTGGATGCTCACGTCCCCAAGAGTCAGGCCACTGAAGAACATCGGAACAACCAGCAGGTAGATCAGGCTGCCAAGATTGAAGTGGCTGAGGTGGATGTGGACTGGCAACATAAGGGCGAACTATTTCTAGCTCGGTGGGCCCATGACACCTCAGGCCATCAAGGGAGAGGTGCAACATACAGGTGGGCTCGTGATCGAGGGGTGGACTTGACCATGGATGTTATTGCACAGGTTATCCACGAATGTGACACATGCGCTGCAATCAAGCAAGCGAAGCGGGTAAAGCCTCTGTGGTATGGGGGACGATGGCTGAAATATAAATATGGGGAGGCCTGGCAAATTGACTATATCACACTCCCACAGACCCGCCAAGGCAAGCGCCATGTGCTTACAATGGTAGAAACAACGACTGGCTGGCTGGAAACATCTCCTGTCCCCCACGCCACTGCCCGGAACACTATCCTGGGTCTTGAGAAACAAGTCCTGTGGCGACATGGCACCCCAGAGAGAATTGAGTCAGACAATGGGACTCATTTCCGAAATAGCCTCATAGACACCTGGGCCAAAGAGCATGGCATTGAGTGGGTGTATCACATCCCCTATCACGCACCAGCCTCTGGGAAAATTGAACGGTACAATGGACTGTTAAAAACTACACTGAGAGCAATGGGGGGTGGGACGTTCAGGCACTGGGATACACATTTAGCAAAAGCCACGTGGTCAGTCAACACGAGGGGATCTGCCAACCGAGCTGGCCCTGCCCAGTCAGAAATCCTACATACTGTGGAAGGGGATAGAGTCCCTGTAGTGCGCACAAAAAGTATGCTGGGCAAAACAGTCTGGGTTCTTCCTGCCTCCGGCAAAGGCAAACCCATTCGTGGGATTGCTTTTGCTCGAGGACCTGGGTGCACTTGGTGGGTGATGCGGGAGGATAGGGAATTATGATGTGTGCCTCAAGGGGATTTGATTTTGGGCGAAAACAGTCAATGAACTGAATGGTATGCTGTTAATTGCTATATAATGTTGTATGTCATCTCTTCTGTGGTTGCTATGTGCCATACCAATGATATCATAGTACAAATCTCCCAATCCATGGAAGACGAACTTTCATGAAACAAGCAAAGTGCAGCAGTGATGGAACGATGACTGACGCGGTATGCAGCTACCCAACACCACACACACCATCTCTCCCACCCTGAAAGACTGATATGACAGATGGAGCCCTGAGTTATCGACTGGGTGAACTCAATAGACATTTTAATGGACATTTTACAGGGAAGGTCCACAAACTAAGGGAATGATGTCTGTGTATTATGTCAAAGGGTGGGGAGGGGAGGGGTGGTTGTTGGTGAGGTGGTATTGGATAGTATGCGACCTGGAATGGCATAAATGGTATGGAATAAGGGGTGGAGAATGTGCTGGTTTTGGCTGGAATAGAGTTAATTCCCTTCACTGTGGTGCCTGTAGTAGTCAGGGACCTTTCCAGCTTCCCATGTTCTGCCACATGGGCAAAAGACCAGGAGGGGTGGGGCCACGGCCTGGGCAGCTGACCCCGACTGGCCAATGGGATGTTCCATACCATGTGATGCCATGACAAGTATATTAAACGGGGCAGTTAGTGGGGGGGGCAGTTGCAGCTCAGGGGCTGGTGGTTGTGGTTTGGCAGGTGGTGAGCGGCTGTGCCATGAGCTGTTTGTTTTGGTTGTTCATTCCCCCTTCCCCCACCCCCGGGTTTTGCGCCTCTCTCGTTGTTTTCCTTTTCACTGCATTTTTGTTGCTGTTGTTATTGTTTTATTTTAATTATTAAACTGTTCTTATCTCAACCCACGAGCTTTACCCTTCTGATTCTCTCCCCTGTCCTGCCGGTGGGGGAGTGAGCAGCTGTGTGGGGCTGAGTTGACAGCTAAACCACAACAGATGGCCAGGGAGCTGGGCTGTAAATCAGCTACTTCAGGAGGAAGTTTGCAGCAACCACACAGCCCGTGGAACCCACCAGGGACTCCCTTGACCAAGATGTTAAATCCTTGGGTTGTTCAAAGTCAGCAGAGCCTTGCAAAAGTCCTTGGAGGTCTGCCACATGATGCTACCAGAAGATATGGCACAGATCATTCTTATTTTCTGCCACACACATATGTCCCAATGCAGAGAGGAATGTAAGGCAGAGCTGGAGATAGTGTCATGTTTGCTTTAGAAATTAGGATCTGTAGGAAGTTATTCTCAATTTCCCTCAGTCATCGCAAAATGCTTACAGTGTTCACTACATGGAGGAAGGAGACTGCTTTGTGTTATTTCTTGGGGAAGGTGCCCTTAAATCTCATTATGCTCAGCCTCTGCAGTGCAGAATACCTTATTATTATGTGGCTCCCAGAAAGGGTGCTCTGGGAAAGTGACAAACATTCAGTTAGAAGTCCAAATGGCAGCAACTGTGGACAGTATGGTCAGATTCTCTCAAGCCAGCTTTTCACAGCCTTGCAAGGGCCCACAAGCCTCTGCAACAGGGTTCTAAGTACTACATCTGACAGCGTGCAGTTGGCAGTATAGCTTGCACCATGCTGCTCATAGATCCCAGGGGAAACCAAGTAGACTATTTAAACACAACAAAGTGACCACCTCATGACTGTGTTGGACAAGTGTGTGCATTGCAGCTGACCATGGCAGGACAGAGCAGCTTCTGAAGCTATGCCAGCAGATTAGAACAGACATCGTCCAAATTTACCTCAGGAGACCATATTTACAACCCAGCACGCTGTGCTGAGCTCTTTGCTAATGGCAAATCTGGCTTTGACTGCTTGATCTTAACTACTTGTTAAAACTGCAGTTTTAGCATTCAGACTTCCAAAAAAGTAATTCAGGTCTGTGGCTCCTTATGTTCTTCTATACTAATCTTGCAATGTATGATGTTTTTTAGATTGCTTGGATGTGGGACCAAGATAGACCATGTGCCTTTGTCTGGCTTGATCCATAACCACTCTTAGATGGGTACAAGTGACATGGGGTCCCTTTGCCCATCACTGCCAAGGGACTGCATGTGTATTTGTACTTCAGCCTCTTACTGTCTTGGATTGTCTCTTACTGGCTTGGAGCAAAGTGAGTCATAGACCTTTGAGATTTTCTCTGATTGTGTCAGCTATCCCTGTTAGGGTCGCCAGAAATAGGGGAAGTATTCATTCTGGTGCAATAAAAGGCAGTGCACTTTGACACACTCAGCAGTAGGGAATTGGGCGTAAATATTAATGTATTAAATTATCTGACTGAAGTTCTGAAACTACCCAGAGACTGACTTGATTGTGCTGGGTTTTTTCCCCACCATTTAATTTTTGTGAGCATGGATTACTTTTTTGACACGCTCAGTGGAGTCAAAAGGTAACACTCCCAGTCATGAAATCTGACAATATTATGTGACATGCTGCTCTTAAGCTACTGCAGGAGTGAGCAATGATTTTTGAATATAAAGATTGCCTCTTGGTGCTACAAGTCTTCAGAGGCTTTCCCCAAAGCATTATTTGTAAGCAACTATCTTTTCTGTGTAAGAAAAATTCTTGCAGCCTAGAGGGTGTTTTGTTCTCCAGAAGGAAACATACTGCTTCTTCCTGCAAAATTTAGTCATAACATTTCTGACCTTGAGTTTATTCTAAATAAGAAATCATTCCTTATCTTGGGAAAGCTTGATCAAATTAAATTCTAAGAGCTTAAAATCAACAGTAGTTAAAACTTCAGTGGCTAGGCCAAAGCAATATATGTTTTAATGATATACAAACTCAAATCACTGAATTAAGCAGCTGTATCTAGCTCATCCTCTTTGATCTTCAGATTGGTTCTCCTGCTGCTTTTCTAGTGCAGTACACAAATATATTACTGGACTTTTAAATCTAGCAGTTAAAAGCATAACAATGTAAAATGACTTGAAGTTGAAGTAAATAAAATTCAAACTGGAATACAGTGAACATTTTTAATAGTGAATGTTGTACCTTTTGATCAGATTATCATTCATAAGCTATATAAAACTATTAAATTATAGAGCAAAACCAATTCAATTTAATCTTTAAAATGTAAATTACCTGCCAGCCTTTCCTGTCCAGAATAGATCACATTCCTGAAAAACATTTTAAATGCATTAAATCAGTGGCCACATAAGAAAACAGTAGATCTGTCACCATTAGGAAGCAATGAGCTTATTGCTTATATACAGCTCAGCATGACATGCCCCTGCTACTGAGTTGCCCCTAAAATGAAGCTGCCATTGCCAGAAGAGTTCACCACATCTACATATTTCTGTTGTCTCTCCTGAATGTGCCTCGGAGGCAAAAAGGGAGCCACACTTGTGGAGTTAGAGTATCTGTCCATGCTGTGTCCCCTGCCTTGGCAAGCTGGAGACAGGGTCCCTCCGTCCAGGTCCGCAGCTGCCATGGCACAAGGCAGACCAGGAAACACAAGTAGGTAACTCTACAGAGTCATATGCAACTAGAATAGAATAGAATAGAATAGAATAGAATAGAATAGAATAGAATAGAATAGAATAGAATAGAATAGAATAGAATATTTCAGTTGGAAGGGACTTACAATGATCACCTAGTCCAATTGCCTGACCAATTTGGGGCTGACCAAAAGTTAAAGCATATTGTTAAGGGCATTGTTCAAATGCCTCTTAAACACTGACAGGCTTGGGGCATAGGCCACCTCTCTAGGAAGCCTTTTCCAGTGTTTGACCACCTTCTTGGTAAAGAAATGCTTCCTAATGTCCAGTATAAACCTCCCCTGGCACAGCTTTGAACCATTCCCCTGTGTTCTATCAGTGGATACCAGGAAGGAGAGATCAGCACCTCCCTCCCCACTTCTCCTCCTCAGGAAGCTGTAGAGAGCAATGAAGTTGCCCTTCAGCCTCCATTACCCCAGACCAGACAAACCCAAAGTCAGGTCAGGTGTGTGAACTTCAAACAATATTCAAACTTCAGAAGTTTGGAACTTTTTAGGCTTCTGTAGTGGCTAGAAGTGTTTACCATCAAGAATTCCTTAGGGGTGGTCATACAATTAAGTCCTGATCTCATTAGGGTCCATCCGAGGTGATGGTCAAGCAGGTAATGATGGAGGCAGAATTGCCCATCATTATGGCTCCTTCAGAAGTTTGCAAGAATGAACAGTTACAGATGAAGTATTGCAAAATTCTGTCTTTGAGGGAGACCAACCATTGCCCTTGTCGAGTCCATCAGCAGCTCCCTGTGTGCTTATTCATGCTGAGGAACCACCACCACTCCTAACAGTAGTCTGTCTTGTCTTCTTTATTAGAGCTCTTTATACATTTCTGCAAGACATAGCGGCCACACCTGTGAAGACTAGTTGCAAGATGATTGCAAACTGGCCAGTTTATAATCTGTTCAGCTGGTCCTGCTGAACGGTCTTCATACTGCATTGTAGGACTGCTGAATCTTTTTCTTGTTCCTGATGAGGACCATATTTCTCACCAACCTGGCTCCAGGCAATCTGTGCTCAGTCTCTTACACCATGGGGATTATTTCAAAGACTGCACAACTATAAGCATATTGGAAAGATTTGTATGCAATGACAGATGAAGAATAGCCTGGATTTTTCCTAATATTTAATGAGTTGTGTCCCTGTGATGAATACATATGCTTAAACCAGCAACTGTTAAGACAGAAATATTTTCATATAGTAAACAGAGTGAAACATAACCACATACCTATCAGCTCTCTTTGACAAATTATACGAGATGAGCAGAGTTCTGCAGCTGAGTTGCAGATTGGAGAAGTATGTGAGCATGTGCAACCCAGCTAGTCAATACAAAAGTGCACTACAAGCTTTCACTTTGGCATGTGTCAAAATTTGACAATTTTTGACAAAAAAAAAAGTGTCAAAATGTGTCAAAAGGTCAACACTTGAGCTAAGTTCACACCAAGGAAGACTGAATGCAGCTTACACTTCATACTGATATGTAAATGTTTGCACTGACTGCAAGTAGAAACTTACTGACAGTCATTATGTTGGACTCATTAGAAGAGACCATTTTCTGCAGTATTCAACCATCCTTGTCATGTCAGAATTTGAAGTAGAGACAAGTCAAAATTGACCATGCTGGCAGACTAAAGCATCTGTTGTCTGTATGGATGTCTTTGAGTAAAAACGCAGTGGCTAATCAAAGTGCAGGAGGTTAATGGCAGCACAGAGTGCACCAAGATGCTGTTGACTTACCATCTTTTTGCAGCTATTTGTTATGAATAGACAGCTCTGCAGTGCTGTTTTTGTAAAATCCTGGACACTTTAACCAAAACACCAGTGAGACAAATCGGATCTGTGGATGCTGTAAAGTTGAGATGTATAGCCTTTCCTAAACAGTATAAGTAATCAGATTTTTTTATAGTTGCTATTTCTTCACTGAAACCTAGTTGGACTGGTTAGCAAAGTGATCTCCACCTCTGTCATATCTGCTGAAGGACGACTTGCTCCAATATTCAAAACCCTTAAGCTTGAAATCAATATTACATTATTGTGCAGTTGTGACAATATAGCTAGTACCTTGTTTCCTAGATTTTTTACCAGTTGGCTGCACATGGAGTCCTTTACGAGCTAACAGCTCTCTCTTGGAATTTAAGCTTGTTATTTTGGGATCACACTGTCCAAAGGTTTCCTAGCACCCAAATGACGTCATGACACCCAAGGCTGACAGTGTATGGGATTGTGTTGCTCAGAGGCATGGCAGTTCTCAGCAGTTTTGACAAACAGGACTAATGATTGAAATCCAGCTGTTGAAGTGCACAATTCATCATCAGGAGGTCAACCTTATTTAGTATTTTCAAAACTTACTGCTTGCCATGTTAGACATTTCAAGAGATTTTTGTGGTACTCTTCTGAATAGGAGCTGATGTAAAAGTCTACTGACACTCTGTGGATGTGTTTAATCCATATTTGGGAAGCCTTAGATAGAACAAATTAATACACTTTTTGACTTAAAAATTATAAACAAGCCAAATTTTTTTCTGTTATTACTAGTTTTACATGCACATAGTAAGAGGGTAACTCTAATGCAAACGACAGTTACAAGTGTGTTTGGATCAGAGGTAGGAAATAGCTATTGCCCCAAATGTATTATTTCTGAGTAATGTGATTTCAGAAGAAGTACAGTTTAAATATTTAATCAGTAAAAAATGAATAATAAACATCTATGTCAAAGTGCAGAATGTATGTCTTCATATAAATGTTTGAAAAAAACCTGAACTGTTAGAGCAAAAAGAATGTATGTTGCTTTTCCAAGCCAACAGCAAAATGAAATTTGAAAGCAGAAATGAAATATTATATTTGACTGACAGAATATGATAAACAACAAGTGTCCTAAACTGCTTGCAGCGTATAAGCATAACAATTAGAGGCTCACAGGGATAACAGAAAAACCTGACACTACTGAATGTTTTTAATCCATAATCTCACAGTAGGTATCAAGTATCTACTGGAGACAACATGCTGAGAGGGAATGGTGAAGCTTGATGTGGGCAATGAAATCATACAGACCAATAAAAAAATAAGGGATGAACAACAATGGTGATTAAGAAAGCACCTGGGAAGGTGGTGGCTTTTCCATCATTTGATGTCCTCAGCTGAAGATTTAATCCATTTTAAATGAATACTTTGATGACTTTTGGGAAATATGCTATAGCCAAACAAGTCATGGTTTACTCAAATATAAAGTAGCTTGCTCAATATGAAGGTAAGTGGATAAAATCAAAAGGAATACTCTGAGATTTATAAGAGGTTAAATATTTTCTGCACTTTATTGAAAACTGTTGGAATGAGTTGAAAACTCTGAATTTAATGTGCTAGTGATACTTCCAAAATTTTTCATTTTTTTCTGATACAAGTAGCTTAAAACATCAAGCCTGGCACCTTCTAACCCAGATTTTCAAGTGGTATTTGGCTACTTCAGCCCTTCATGCATTAACAGTAAAATCTAAATAGAGGGGAGAAGATGCTTTTCTGAGTTCCTGAGTCTGGGTGCACTCCATGGTTCCACCACATGGATGAACATGACTTGTGATTCATAATCTCCTATTTTTCCCCCCCAAGTCCTTTTTTATAGTTGCTATTTCTTCACAGGTGCCCAGTCTAGACAACCAGGCTACCAGAATTTTGTGTGTACCGTAACCCTCACTGGTACATAAATCTAAAGCACTTGGTGACTGATGCAGGAGGATGGAGAATTCCGATGTGTACCCCAAGGGGATTTGATTTTGGGTGAAAACAGCCAACGAACTGAATGGTATGATGTTGATTGCTGTATGATATTGTATGTCATCTCTTCTGTGGTTGCTATGTCCTCTCTCAGTGATACCACAGTAGAATTCTTCCAGTTCATGGAAAATTAACTTTGATGAAACCAAGGAAAATGCAGTACTGATGGAACAAGGACTGACTTCAGTATGCAGCTACCCAACACCACACACACCATCTCTCCTGCCCTGAAAGTCTGTTACGATAGATGAAGTCCAAAGTAATGGACTGAATTAACTCAATGGACATTTTTGTGGACATCTGTGGATATTTTATGGACATTTTACAGGGGTGGTCCATAGACTAAGGGAATTATATCTGTGTATTATGTCAAAGGATGGGAAGGGGGATGGTGGTTGGTGAGGGTGTATTGAATAGTATGGGACCTGAGCATGACATAAATGGTATGGAATAAGGGGTGGAGAATGCTGTTTTTGGCTGGGATAGAGTTAATTTTCTTCACTGTAACTGATATAGTGCTGATGGCACATCAATGTTTTAGTTGTTGTTAAGTAGCTGCTAAATGTTGCTAAGTAGTGCCTATACTAGTTAGGGACCTTTCCAGCTTCCCATGCTCTGCCACGTGCACAAGAAGTTGTGGGGGGGTGGGGCCACAGCTAAGTCAGCTGACCCAAAATGGCCAAAGGGATATTCCATATCATATGATGTTATGACCTACTGAGGGGAGTTGGCTGGGAGGGAGCAATTGCGGCTCGGGGACTGGCGGCATTGGGTCGGCAAGTGGTGAACGGTTGCATCATTTGTTGTTTGTTTTGGTTATTTATTCTGCCCCCCCCCGGCTTTCGCCTCTCTCTCTCTCTCTCTCATGATTTTCATTTTCATTATATTATTATTGTTGTTGTTATTATTATTGTTATGGTTTTATTTTAATTATTATACTGTTCTTAACCCACAAGTTTTCTCACTTTTACTCTTCTTACTCTCTCCCCCATCATGCCAGTGGGGGAGTGAGTGAGCAGTTGCCTGGGCTTTAATTACTGGCTGGAACTAAACCATGACAACTTACTTCACCGTGTACAGAACTGAGTCTCATGCTTATTCTTTTACTGACTAAGAATAAGACAACAAGCTTTTCTACTGATATCACTACTTTCTCTGACAGTTCATCTTATCTTAAAATATAATTTTTTGTTTTATTCCATACTGTAACGTAAGTCTGGAGAACACAGTTCATCCCCCTCAAGTCCATGTTGGAAATTTCCTTGCATTTTGCCAAATGAAAGGACTTCCTTTGATTAACTTGCAAGATCCCAGTTTGAACTGCGCAGTAGGAGAGATCAGTGGATCAGTGCTGGAATAAGTGAACGTCATTGCCTTCACCTTTGTCCTGCACACACTATTCAAATGACAAAATTATTTATCCTTTTAAAAATACATTTTTGAGCTCTTTATCCTGCCTTCTTTCCGCTTTAACTGGGAAGAGCAAGGCTGGAGTAGGAATGGAGAAATTCTCAAATACGTGAAACATATTTTATGTATGATTGAAGGGCTGAAGATAACTTAGCATGGTTTGGACCCTTGGAGAGATGAACTCTACAATGCATGTATTCTGATTCAACTGAACCATAAATAAATTATAGTTTTAAACCTGATAATTTGCATATACTGATAGTCAAAAGAGTGTTAGGAAGATATATTGTGTATATTGTCATATAAACTTGTAAACATTTTGCCGCTGTGATCCAAATACTTCTGCCCAAGAGCAATGACTTCTGCTCGGTAATTCCTTCACCATTGGTTTTCCAGTTTGGAAGCACACAAGAATTTTCCTGTACTCATGTCAAGCTTTATTTCAGGCTCACTTTAAAACATCACTTTTTTCTGGCTTCTCTCTTCTGTACTGATCCATATTAAAAACTCACAGTGGTACAGAACACCCTGCTAGGAGGATTTCCATTGGAGGCAATGTTGAACCTGGTGACAGCCTCTGTGTACCCTGGAGCAGGGTAGGGACTTGGACACTCTCATCAGAGGAGGATTACAGCTTTAACCTTATGTTCTCCAAGGATATCTGCTTCAGGTTGCCATTTTGGATGCTCTTCATAATCCACTGACTTAATTTAAATGCTCCAAACATGATTGTACTTGGTTATATAATGAAAATAAGTGCATTTTTGCTGGGATTTTGATACAAACCCAAGAAAACCAGACACTCAAATCACTTTTTAATTGGAAAATGGATGGTTATCTGTCAGACCTCTTTGAAAAAGCCCTTTCTAAATATGCCTTACTGGTGTCATATTAGATTTTTTCCTGTAAGGAAAACAGATTGCTTGCTTCTTTATGGGAAATTACTGTACGGATGTACTCAGAACATCACTTAATGCTGGTATAACCTAGTCAGCTACACTGTTTTATCTAAATTTTCATTTCCGCAGAAATTCATAGAGTGACTGGACTACTGACTGTAGTTTTAGACTATCTGCCCACCTTAGGTCTACTTACTATATTATAGAGGCTGTCCCTTTAATTTTCATGTGTGTTTTTCTGGAGTTGGTAGTGTTCTGATGAATTTATAGTTAATATTCTAAGGGTACGGTTTGTTTTAGCTGAGCAGAATGGTCTTGTATTGCTCCCATGAGCAGCTGACATTTTCAATGAAAAATATACTTCTGCACATCCAAGCAGCTGTTTCCCAGAGTAGTCAGCACTGACAGTACTGATGTGTAAAGGTATTTTACTAAAAGCGGGTTCCTATTTCAAGCACTGGAGTTAAAGCAGAAATGTACAGAAGAAAATCTGAAGCCTGAGGTGCTGGAATTGGGCTTCAGATGATCATGATTGTTCCTCCTTAAAATTAAGGTAAAATTTGTGAAATTCCCTGTTAAATATTATTTTTAAATTATCATTAATTGTGTTTCATATCTGATTTATTTATACGTACAACCCTGAGACAACAAATTGGAGGCCATGAAGCACCATAAAAAAAGAAGTCTTCAAAAGTGGTAAAACAAAGCATCATTGCTGAAATGTTTTATTTGCAACTTTCGAAACAAAAAGTGTTTTTTCAAAGCAAAATCAAAATTTGTTTCAAAGCTGAATTATGTCAAAATTGACTAAACATTTCAGTCTCACTGAAATGGCATTTTCCAACAGAGAACAGTTTAACCAGAAAACCCTTGACGGCCTCTGGCCTTGAGGCAGAACTGGGTGACCGGCAGCGTGATGCTCACCCCACCTGGGCAGGACATGATGCTTGTGGCTGGGGTACGTTAGAGAGGCAATCCATCTCCACCCCTCACCACAGCATGTTTGCAGAGGCTCCACGGTGCTTAGTAGCAGCTGTGCCTTTAATGAAACACTCTTCCTTATTTTTGTGGTCTGCTTCTCCTAACGCTGCTCCCACAGTCCCTTAATGTATAATTGTGTTCAGGGAACTGAGGCAACCAGCTCTTTCTGAGGCTATTTTCCATGATAAACAAAATCACAACATGTAAAAACTGCTAATAAACAGCACCTTCCTCAGGAGGGAAAGTATTACCTTAGTATTACCCCATTTTCTGCTTATTCAAAGAGTGAGAATCTCAATCAAACCGAGTCCTCTCTCAAAGCAATGCTGATGCCAGACTGGCTGTGCACACCAAGCTGCTGGCCCAAAGGTTATGCATTACAGGTTTTAATTGTCAATATTCTTATATTGCTGTTTTTCCTTTCTATTCACCATTCTCCACTGCATCAATTTTATATCAGGCTTTTAAAAAGCCTTTTTTCCTCCTATTACCTGAAATTTTCAAAATAGTAGCTACTGTTTGCAGGTGAAGAAGCAAGCTATATATAAATACTTATATATGCTATGCACAGAAAAAGCTGCTTGAAGGAACTGCCTCAGGAGGTTAAAGCACTTGAGCTGAGCACTCAAGAATGAGGAAGAGCAGGACTATCTGTGCAGTTTTAACTTATCCTCCTTCCATCCTTTTATAGAACTGAAGTGCTGAAGTGAGTGAAGTTACTGTATCTCACGAGACTTGTAATTTATTCTCCCTTTTCTTTTTTTAAGCTCTGACTGAACCACATTTCTGATAACCTACTGCAGGCAAATACTCCATGCTGCAGTGTTCTTCACCAAGAAAGGGTGTGGTGCTACACTGCTACAGAAACTAGTAATCTAGAAAAAAATGTTACCAGGAAATCAAAACAACATGCTTTTTCTGAGGAGTTTGAAAAACAAAGCTTCATCTCAAACATGGTCTTGAAAGAAATCTGTCATCCAGGCTGCTATGCAATACTCTGACAGAAGCAAATTCAGGTTGGCAGTTCCATTCCAAACTTCACTTTTCATTTTTAATCTATGACACTCAAAAGGGCCTGTGAATGTATGTGCATTAGGAAAGGCATATTCAGAGGTTTTAAGGCCATCTCTGTTCACAGAAAGGGAGAGACAACTCGGGACTGAGGGGACTGGGATTTTGTTTCTCCTCCTCCATGTTTGTCCTGCACGCAAGAACAGCACCAGGTTGCTAAGGGCAGAGGAAGGAGGTGTGCCTGCATCCTCTGGCTGCTTACTGTGACCTAAAAGGGAGGCAGCTGAGAGAGGAAGAGAAGTAGGAAGAGGATTCCTCTAGTACCTGAAGATTGGCACCAGGATTCTGCTGTTATTGAAATAAGAAAGTGCAGAGTTTTTGCAATGTTGCTGTAGGTCTCCCTTATGGGGCTGTGCCACTGGAGATGGACCTGAGGGTGAACACCTCTTTTAGGGTACCCACACAGTGAAGGTGAGGATTCAGATAAAATGCATTACTTTTTTCCCCTCTACTGCAGACCAGAATGGCCTCCATCCGAGCACAAAACAAAAATTTGAGTTTCAGAGAGATTGTTGGTAAGAGAAGGGACTGGATGAGCATCCTGCCTTTGTGAGAGAAAACTGAAGTGCTTTGCATCATGCCGTAGAACTGAAACACCATCACCAAATGTGTACCAGCTGTTTGAGAGGTTTTTTTTTCCTGAGGTTGATACAAACACTTTGCATGATAAAGATGGAACTGTAAATTAGAAAATCCCTCACTGGCCTAGCATCTTTGAGTAAATATTCACATTTCTGCAGATTTCAACTCAGTTGCAATTATATTTTTTATTCTCCCTCCATTGAAACAGTGAATAATCTAGTCAGGATCAGATCATGTTACTAAGCATAGTTTTCTCAGTGCCCAGTTACTCAGAGAATTTCAGATCCAAAGTCTGAACAGCTGATTTTGCTTTAATTCCCTGAGCAAAGGTTGCACACTGCAAATGTCTGTGTTTGTGTCAGAGGTGTTTACAACTCCGTACATGGAGACAACCTGCACCAACAGGGAAGTGACAACTGCTTTCAAGGATCAGAAGGATCTATTCCCTGGTCGACTTGAAAATCCACAGCAAAATCTGCCCAAGTTCTTCCGTTCTGAAAACTGAAAACTAAACACTGTGGAAGATTTAAGAAAAATGTTAAGATACACACAGAACATTAACTATAGCTCATTATGATTTCCTAAAGCAAATTTTAAGATGTTTACATTAGATTTGCTAAAGCGGATTACTTAGAATTCAGGGTTTTATCCCTTCTGCTAATTTTGCATGAAAATCGGCTGTTTCTATAAATATATTTTGTAATGACACTTCAAATATTATTTAATTAATGCTCACAGTAGCCTTGAGAGTAAATGGAGGATATAATAAAATAATAGGATATAATAAAACAACAGATTTTAAAACCTTTAATAGATAAAGTGTCTTTTTGCTCAGATCCTAATCCTCAAAAAATAGTAATTAAGAGTAAGGTGATGGGACAGCACATCACATGATATCCAATAAAGTGGACTGAGAAGCCAGTTCTGCAGATAGTGATCTCCTCAAGACTCAAACAGACAATTAAATACTGCATTTCACAGAGGACACGTGGATGGAAGGCTGCAGCTGGGTGACTGTCATCACTGTGAGCTTAGTACAAAGAGATATTCCAAAAAGGAGACACTCCATGCACAATCCCCACATCTGCAACTGGTTTTAAAACTTTGATCTGCATACTGTTGCTAGAAGGAATTGTTTATTTATATATAGTTTCTGGAAGGTTTAATTATTACTTTAGCCAAATGGCTTTCCTTGACAATATTAGTTGAGAGAGGAACCTGTATGGGGATTTATATACAGCTGAACTACAGGCTATTCACAAAATACCCACAATAACACACATCATCTATGTATATTTACTGTTGTTCTACAGTATTCAATTAGTTCCTCAGTGCTTTAGGAGAAAAATACGGTTTAGATGGTTTTCTAATGGAGCAGTGCCAGAAAAAGTCCTCTAACTGAATGTCCCAGCCACAAGGCATTTGATAAAGGGCCATATTTTTCAGTAGCATATGGCAAAAACCCAACAAAAGCTAATCCTTGGCCCAGGCTTAAAGTTTTGGGGGTTTGCTGCAGATGCCACCGATTAAAAATTACATATTCTGCTGTTAAAAAGGAGAATCATAATAAACTGGATACAAAGGTTTTAGTTTGCTCCCTTTGAGACAAAAGCCTCCTGGGTAAATGATAATTTTATTCTCTAACTTTTCAATAACTGATCACTTTTTCTCATTGCCCGATATCAAGAGGGATATTCCAAAATGATAGAGTCCTCTGAAAAGAAAGAGTTGAGAAACCTCACCTCTGATGACGATGTTTGCCTGTGCATTAGCACCATCCCATCATCCTAGCCATCATCTACTTGCAGCTGATGAGAGAAATGAGACTTACCTGAAGCAAATGGCATCACTCTGCCACCTCTCTCGTGCTCAAAAGCCAGGGTCACACTGCTGTTACTCACCACCTCAGTGGCAGCCTGTGTCAGGACAGTCAGACGTAACGGGAGAAAGCAAAGCTTGTCTGAAGTGCTGAGCTTCATTTCATGTGCCCATGGTGGAGCTTGTCCCCCAGACCCTCACTGTTAGTGGAGACAAGCAGGCATTTTAAGCCAGCAATTCATCTCAGTATGTTAAAAACCTTTATTAAGCTGATAAGAATCATGCCCTAGAAGAGCCCATGTTCATCCAGATAAAAGAGATCCAGAAAGCTCAGTCTGTTGCAGATATCAGCACCTGCAGATATGCATCCCTTGTCACTTATCCCTTCAGTAAAGAGTGCAAATCAGTCAAAAAAGACAAAGGATGTACCTACCTTCAAAAGAGGCCAAAAGGACAACGTGGGGAACTACAGTCACTCAGCCTCACTTGAAAACTTCCTCCCTGGGCACATTGTACACTGAGGCTGCTTGTAGAGCATTTCTGAACACAAGAAGCAGCTGACTGGGAACAGCTGACACAGATTTACTGAGGATAAAGCCTGCCTGAACAGCCTGATTGTCTTCAGTAATAAACTGACCAGATTTTTCAAGAGGAGGATAGTACAGAGTGATAAAATCAAGTGCCTCAACTTTAGCAAGGCTTTTGACACCGTCTCCCACAGTATTCTTGTATTCAAGATCTGGCTTGGAAACAACCAGGTGGGTAAAAGGTTGGCAGGCTGATTAAAGGGAAGCACCACAGGGACCTATCTGCTTAACATCTTTATCAGAGGCTGGGGGAGGTGACTGCATTCTCATTGTGCTTGCAGATGATGCCAAACTGGGGGCATCCTTAAAGAAAGGACTGCCATCCAGAGGGACTGGGTCAGGCTGGAGGAATGAGCCATGAGATTCAACAAGGAGAAATACTGAGTCCTGCACTTGGGAAGGAAAGAGCCCTGCAAAAACCTAGGCTGGGAATTGACTACTGGGGACCCTCTCTGTGGCAAAGGCCCTGGCAGTCCCATTTGGCAGTGAGCAGGACATCACCCAGCAGCAAGCTCTTGCTGCAAAGATGGCCAACGGCAACGTGGAATGTATGAACAGGGGCACAGTTGAACATGGTGAGGATGAGGGATGTGAAAGGAAACAAGAAGGGCTTCTAAAGCTGCATCATCATTAAAAGGAAGGTGAGAGGAAATATGGGCCACCTGCTGAGAATATGGAAAAGGCTGAGGTACTCAATGAGTTCTTCACCTCAGTCTTCACTGTTTCAATATTCCATCAGGAATCCCAGACCCCTGAGAGCCATGGGAAAGTCTGGAGTGAGGACAACTTATCCTCAGTAGAGGGGAATCCTGTTAGGGAACATTTTTAAACAAACTAGACATACACAGGATCTTGGGACCTGATAGGATGCACCCACCAGGTTGAGGGAGCTGGTCAATGTCATTCAAGGCCATGCTTGGTTATCTCAGCAGGGTTGTGGTGTTTGGGAGAGGTTTCTGAAGTCTGGAGGAAAGCAAACATCACTCTTACTTTCAGGAAGGGCAAGAAGGAGGACTTGAGGAACTACAGTCGTCAACCTCACCTTAATGTCTGGGAAGGTAATGGAGCAAATCCTCCTGAAAACCACTTCCAGACACATGAAGGACAAGATAGTGATATGGAGTGGTCAGCATGGATTTACAAATGGGAAATCCTGCCTGACCCACCTGATAGCCTTCTGCAATGAAAAGACAGGTTCAGTGGATAAGGGGAAAGCAGTGGATGCTGTTTATCTCAATTTCCACAAGGCTTTCAACACTGTCTCACATAACATCTTCATAGACAAACAGATGAAGTTGTGCTAGAGAAATGGTCTGTGAGGTGGATTGCGAAAACTGGCTGAGTTGTGGTCAGCAGCACAAAGTCCAGCTGGAGGTGTGCCACAGGGGTCAATACTGGAGCAAACACTCTTTAACATCTTCATTAATGACCCGGATGATGGGACACTGTACACTTACCAAGTTCACAGAGGATACAAAACCAAGGAACAGTGGCTGATCCACCAGATGGGTGTGCTTGGCATTCAGAGGGACCTAGACAGGCTGGAGAAATTGGCCAACAAGAACCTCATGAAATTCAACTCAGCAGAAATGCCAAGTAGAAACCCAAGCAGTCTGAATTAAATCACTTTGTAGATTTCTACTTCTGGCAGGCCCTTGTGCATCCATATTTGTGGCTAGATTAGATGGCTGAACAGTATAGATCCAGGATTGCTTCTGTGGGTCTTCTGCATTTCACAGACATCTGATTTATACACAGCTTGTGTTTCATACTCATTCATGACCAGGCAGTAATGCCTATGTACTGGACCATTTTTTCAAACTCTGTCAAAAAGAGTATTTAACTGTTACATTATCCTAAAGGAGATTACCTGATAGCAAAAAAATTATGTGCCGATATTTCTCTCAGATAAACATAATTTCTCTCCTTAATACCAAATATAATCTCATTCTGTGCCACTGGTCATTGTGAGCTCCTCCCAAGTTGAACGCCACATCAGCATATTTCAGTCAATAAGCAGATGGTTGGCTGCTGCTATGGGAATAAACTGAGATGTCAGTTCTCATTCTTTCAGGGATATAACCCTGAAACTGTTTCGTGTGTAACTTTAAATAGGCTATTTCAGATTTTATGGGAAATTGTAAATGCTTTACTAAACAGAATGCAATATGGTCATTGCATTAAACAATGAAAAATAAGACCTCTGGAATTCCTGTAAAAAATTATATATATATATCACAGAATCATGAAAGGGTAGGGGTTGGAAGGGACCTCTGGAGATCATCTTGTGCAACACCCCTGCTTGAGCACATACACCTAAAGCAGGGGGCACAGGACGACATCTAGGCAGGTTTTGAATGTCTCCAGGGAAGGAGACTCCACAACCTCTCTGGGCAGCCTGTTCCACTGCTCTGGCACCCTCACAGGAAAGACCTTTTTTTCTCATGTTTAAGTGGAACTTCCTGTGTTTCAATTTGTGCCCATTGCCCCTTGTCCTGTCCTTGGGCACTATTGAAAAGAGTCCAGTCCCATCCTCTTGACACCCACCCTTTAGATATTAATAAAAATATCATATAAAAAGATAATATTAAAAGGCAGCAAATGCTACTAAAAGAATGATGTTGCATTCACTTATTTTAACAGCAGAATCCTGCTGCTCTCTTTCTGAGGTTCATTTTCTTCCATTCTTCACAAATCCATTCATGTTTCACAACAAGAAAAGTATCCATTCAAGTACAATTTGCTGCCGAGTTTCAAGCAGGAGTTCACAGGACTTCTGCAAGAGCAGCTCTTTGACATCCCAAGGAACACAGCTATCTGACCTCTTATGAAAGCAAAAGGGAATTTTCCTATCATAGTCTGAAAAACCTTGTGTGCATCCCATTGCGTTAACAGCACATGGGTTTGGATAGCCAAAGCCCAAGGGCCACAGAGCTGTGTGATTTGGCTGCCAGCACTGTGAGCAGCACCACAGAGGATCCTGGAGCTCAACACCCTGCCTGCATGGAGGGCACAACTCATGCTGTTCAGTCCCTGGTTGTCTTTCCTCTGTGCACATCCTGAGAGAGCAGGCAAAGGGGCAGCCAAAACAATGAAAAGTCACTTCTCTGTAACTGCATTGGGGTACTCTGGAGAGGGGAAAGGATGAAAATGAGATTTGTCTCAGGATTAATTGACAAAGTGAAAGGGAGTTTAATGGAATGAAAAAGAAAATCACAGTCTGTGAGCATGGTGTTGCTATCAAAATAATGTGCTTGTGATGCTGGTTTAAACAACTAGGAGAAGCATGTCAGTGATGCTTGACTGCAACACTATCCTGCCTAAGCAGGCAAGTCCACAGGGAAAATCCAAGCCCTTGTCCTTGCTTTCCCATACAGTGATTCACAGCTTATTCAGCTTCTCATACTTACTATTTCATTTCTGCAACTCTTTTCCCAGGTGACTGGGACTCCTCTGTGACTGGGGCTCCTCTCAGCAGCCAAGGGATGCTCTGCTCAGTACTGCAGAGCAGGAGCCTGGGCATTAGTGCTGCATGTAGAGCCATCAACACACAAAAGGTTCATCGTTCCTTATTTTTCCCCTTGGTAACTTCATAGTGAGCCCGTGCATTTGCTGTGCTCGCGTTCCTATTAGTCACTGCTAACGCATCAGAAACATACATCATTTCCATCCCTCTGCTCTTTTCCACTTTCTGTCTTTGCTTTGATGCTTGGATTTTAAGTGTTTCTGCAGACAGGTAGTCTTTTTCTTCTATATGTGTATGATGTTTAATTACTTGATATTAACTAGTATAAGCAGATTTTTCATGAAAAGTTGCAAAAACTTTGTTACCTGGCTGCTGCAGTTGGGTCACTTGCTCATTTTCAGATTGTCACTAAACTCAAGCAACGGAAAGACTGCATCTTCTGGCTCATCTTTTAGGCACCGTCTCCCTGCTGACAACTGTTCTTCTCCAGATGGCAAAATTCACACCCAAGTGCACAGCTTTTCATACTGGGGATTTATTTTGGATATGTCATTGCATTTCATTTCTACAAATTTGAAATGGTACACAGAGCTAACTAGCAGCCTGCCCCATTTCAGATCTGACAGAAAGTGCTGCAAAATTTCTGAGCTGATTCAAGTGGCACAGAGATTCAAGTCATACTGCAAGTTGGTGAAGGTGTTTATAACTCAGCAAATTAATTTGGCTTCCATCTCAGATACTATTTTCCATAAGATTTCACACCTGATTTTAATTTTTTTTTTTATTTCCCTTATTGTAATATCACAAAACTTTTGAAGCGACCTTTGCTTGCTAGGTAGAGGGAGAAAAAATATTTTTGAGCAACATGTAAATCTCTGGGTGGTCTTGATCCTTCTTTTTGGCTTCTGTTCCTGGCACCCCCAAATGTTTATTTTTTTACCACTTGTTAGAAGTTGTCAATAATGTTCAAGAAATGGAAAATTCAGACTGCATACAGTAACTGTTACATTTTTGATGGTGCAGGTTGTAGCTAATAGCTTCCAAATAACCATCGAGAAACAATTTTTTTTACAAGTTCTATCTTAACAACCCTTATTAACCTCTGCAATTTCATCTAAAAATGCTGATTTAGAGTGGTTTACTAAAAAATTCCTCCAGTTTGATCAGAAAGAAATGATCACCCTTTATCTACTCTGTATGTTCATAGATGTTTTTTATTCCAATAGGTTTAGCTCCATAAGAATTGAACTGTGAAAAGAAATGAGCTTCCAAGCTCTCTCTGTAGCTTGTGTCTGGGAAATTGAAGTAATTATATATGATGGTTTAAAAGTGAATAGAAAGCAGTTAAGTAAGATTTTTTATGAAATAGTATCTCCATAGCAACACTTGGTCATTGGGTTTAATAGTGACTTACAGTAGTTTTAGCTATTTAGACAAGCAGTTTTCCAGGCAATGTTAGTAATTATTAGTCCTCCTATTCCCCTTCTCCTGGCAAGTGCTATTCTATGACAAATCAAGTTACTATTCTGCTTTCCTTCCATTTTTAAATAGACTTTGAAAATATTCTTAGGTTACAGAAATGAAGAAAAATACTGTAAGTTCTCTGCAGAAGATGGAAGATGACTCAGTTGCAGACACCTCAAAACAGCAGTGCAGAAGGTATTCTTGCCTCCTGCACAGTGTCTGTGCTGGGGATAGACTGTAAAATAAACATCCGCTCCCTATACCAGCACCAGTGCTGCATCCATGCTGAGCTGGATGTAGGCTGACATTCTTACTGAAATCAGTGCACTCTTTCCAAAGAAACCATCATTGGCATCGATAGAATTACTCACATTCTTGAAGGAATTCTCTGAGCTGTCACCAATGCAGTGTTGTGCAAAGCAAAAGTGATATATTACCTCTTAAAATACCAGTGACAATACAGTAACTTCACAACCATTGCTCAAACTGTTTTGAGGATTTTTTGATAATGGATAATGTGATGTGATAATTTTAATGCACTTCAAGCCACTTAAACACTTTCATTTAAAGTTAATTTTGGGAAAACCTTTTTCCCAATTTGTTGCTTATGTTAAGGCTTTTACAAGTTCAAAATGCTGTGCAAGCTCTTAATCATTAATTGCTCAGAAGAGTCGACACTATCCTGTGTAGGTAAGCCACTATTAATTTTTTTTTTACCCAGGAGGCTGGTTAAAGACTGCTGAAGCCAAAAACATCAGTGCTCACCTCCTATTCAAAGCAAAACCAAAAAGCAGCTAAGTGTCTCCAAGAAACAAGAGGAGCTTTTGCCCAAAACACACACTGCATGTTAATGTGGTCGGAAACTGAGCTGCGTGAAAATGGCAGTGTAACCTGGGAGGTGGTGTTGCTCTGAGGCTGATCAACAGCTGAGTGTAAAGGGAGAGCGTGTGATTTTTGGATGGGGAGGCAGGGAATGGGAAATACTCAGAGGAAACTCCCAGGGGTTGCTTGACCCCTGTGGAAATAGGACTTGGTACATCGCTTTGGAAAACTAATGGAGTTGTAGGCAAGAAGTCCTTGCATACTCATTCAGCCCCAAATACCAATAACTCAGTCTGAATAGTTAACCTTCTTCCACTGTATTTATGAAGAAAGAAGAGAGCAAGTTCAGCCACGGTTATCATGCTGGGCACCAAAGTTTATAGCTTTTACAGCCCAACCCAGCACTTAGGCCCCCCAGGCCTGAGCACCAATAGACTCCGTTTAATGATGTGTGTCCTTCCCCAAGACTTCCATATATTCAGCGCCGCTGAACATAAGGGCTTGTCACTTATGTTACAAACACATGGTTAAACCCTTCTTCCTCTCTGGGGTTTGTACCCCAGGGCCAATAAAAGCCAAATCTACTGGCAGAATAGTACCTTGTAGTTCTGGTGTACAACTAACAACAGTGCAACTAGAACCCCAAAGTGGGGGCTTAATTCCTCAGCTTTAGTTATAGCTGGCTATTTCCCACAACCCACAGTGCAAAGCAGTGATGGATGCATGTCCTCGCCTCCCAGTGAGGCACATCCCTGCTCTGGAATTCAGGACTGATTTGTGGCACCTGCTTGGAGAGCAGGGCACCAACCCCAGCCCACATCAACTGTGTGGCTTCAACATGAACCCTGGTGTCCATGGGTATTTATTTCTTTTGTAACAGGCAAAGATGCAAGAGATATAGTAAGAGGCAGGGATATCACCATGGCTTTGTGCTGAAATAAACTCTGGGCTTTAAAAACAGGCCCTTTTGCCATATGGGAGCCCGCACAAGATAAACAAAGAAGCAGTCAAGGCTCTGATTCAGTCTGTTCCCTACAGAGGAATTGAAGGTCCTCAGGAGGAAGATCACGAGCTGAAGAGACATGCATGCTCCCAGGGAGATAGGGAAGACATTGCTGTGCTGTAGAGAAGTGGGAGCCACCTCTGAGATCTGGTTCGTCTGTGGAGTGAGATCATCTCAGCCTGCCCTTACCCTACACGCCCTGTCCTCTGCCACACAACTTCCCCACTCCTCTGTACCAGCGCTGGCACTGGAGCCATGATGGGTAAGCCACTGAAGGGAACCAAGCTAGGTGAAAACAGAGTCCTCAAAAGTCCAGAGATGACTTCTCCAGAGAACACCTGCTCAACATATGCTTTCTGTTCAACTCCATCTTGTGCTGTCAAGCAGTATCTTTTAGGGGTAGCTTCTCGTTGTACTTCTGTTCTTTTGAGTCATTGCAAGCATAACCTTTTGCTTGCTGAATTGCATTGCTGAAAAGAGGACAGTAGCGTAAGCGTATGAATCATGAATATGCTGAAGAAGGCCTTTCTTTTAAAGCAAAGACAAGCAAACTGGATGAACATTTATTGATTCAGCTTTATTTATTATTTCACAATATATCAAAGTATTGGGCCTAAACACCTACTACAGACAACATTTACTGAAAACTTCAGCGGGTTTTTTAAACAAACTTTTTTTGTTAAAAAAAGACCATTATCTGTTTCTTGCACTGATTGAAGTTTTATTTTAGAATGTTATAAGTATGTTATAAGTATTTTATCAGAAAGTTTATCAAAGCTTTTTCCCTGACCAGCTACGTGAAACTATATGACAAGCATATATATAAACAGCAATGTTCTCATTTGCATTTAGATAAACATTATAAACACAGATTAAGTAGTAGTGGTTCTCAGAATTCTTAAATGGCTTCTAGTAGTAAAAGCAATGCTCCACTTAGCTTAATTATTTTCTATGCATCATTAGATTCGCAATAGACATCCCATACTTCTACACTCAACTCAAGGCCAGCCTTAAAAACAACAGGCAGGGTGTGAATTTTGAATGGGATCATTATTTCAAGAATATTGGGCCAAACTATAAGCTGGTTTTAGTCTGCACAGTTCTTTTTACTTCAGTAGAATTGAACAGATTTGGGTCTGCTAACTATGTGGCCCATAGCATTTATTTATTTGGAAAAGAAAAATAAAACTAGTCAGGTTTACAACACAGCTCCAGATCAGGGGAACAGCCCTAAAGCACAAAGCAGCTTGCACCATAAAATCTTGAATATTAAACGGTACCTGATGGCAAGGAGAAAACTAAAATATAAAGTATTTAAATTGATGCTTTGACAGGTTTTAGCTGTTATTATTTAACTAAAAATATCGATATTTTTTTAAGGAGTGAAATGATTAGCATCAGAAAAAAGTCTGCTTATAGCCACAGTACAGAAATCTACAACTACCAACTCTATAGTTTAGGAAGCTCAGTGTAACAGGTCAGCTCATGAGCATTCCTCTCTGGGTTGATGGAAATAGGCTAGAAGATTTTGACACAATTATACTTGTATTTGAACATAAATTCATATCACAGAGTTCAATACAGCATACAACAGTCCTATCCAGAGCTCTCAACAGCGAGTGGTTACAGCCTCTGCTCTTCCTAGACTTAGCTCCAGATCCTTTGGAAACCAGAAGCCAGGGCAGATGCCAGCACTCCCACTGGCAGCCTCTGAGCCTGAGGGACCTTAGTGGCAGAGACGTGTCTGCCCATACAGCTGTCTTTGCTGATCCAGGGTAAATCAGTCCTCATTTCATCCATCAAAATTTGCAAGCTGTCTGGCAATAGCACCACAAGTGTATTCTCCTGCAGAATTTAAATAACAACTACATTATAGAAATTATTTAAGGATAAATTTATATTGGCATTTAGGGTCATTTTAAAGGCTGTCCAGCCCAGGCTGAGCTATATGAACAGTTCTCCCGGTTCCTTTACCCTGTAGGTTGTTTCAAATTCAAAAGTAAAACATGTGATGTTGAAGTACTGAAAGTTAGAGAAGATAATTGGTCTGTTCAAACTTAAATGACTCAATTTTTATAATAAAACTAATGGATAAAAATAAATAAAAAAACAATCAGAAACCTAGTATGTGGAATAAAGAAGAGAGGTGAGAAAGGCTTTTCTCCAGAAAGCATTCTCAAATGCTATTTGAACTTCTATAACTTTTTTGTGATTATATCTGACATGAGGGAGAGTGCAAGCCTGTGTGAGTCCAAAACAAAAATTACAGCAGAACCCTAGGTTCAGTTTTTAAATTGTTTCTCCTTTTTGCAGCTGAGACAAGTCAGAGAGTGAAAAAAGAAGCTTAGGAATTAACTCTGGTTTCTGATGTTTTGCTGAAGCTTTTCTTTGCCTGGAATCAAACAGGAGAAAGTCTCATCTGCTCCCATATAACACTGCAGCTCACACAGTTGGGTCTGACTCTTTCCTGCCCAATCTGTCAATCAGATGTTGTTGTGCAAAAGACTACAGGACATCTTTAGGCACCTGCTTATTCCACATCGCTCTATCTAATTCTCTCCTTTCCTGCATTCAGACAGGAGTAAGAAACTACCCACAGGCTAACCTGGATCTTTCTGTTTCATCTTTCATCCTTTACATGTAGGACAGTAAAGCATTTGTAGAAACAGTCCAGCATCAACTGCTGACACAAGCTCTTGATCTTATGTGCATATCAAGTTTTCCAGATGCTCCTGCCTGCCTGGCTGCAGCACTGCTCAGTGGTCACCCAAAACCCATCTGCCTTTGGGTGTAGGTAGGTGAGCCAGCTATCACTGCTAACAGACAAGCAGGGGCAGACACCACTTTTGTGTGATTCCATCTGAATGTCTTCTCCAGCCCCGGTGAAGGACGGGGTGGCCATGCTCAGCATATCCAGCTCAGCCTTCACCCAGTCACTGCCCATGTCCCACCCTAGAAATGGAGGGAGAAGGTCTGAAGGTAGATAAGTGTCTTTATATTAGACATATAGAAGAATAAAGGGAGGGAAGCAGAGGGTAAACATATTCCCTTCATCCCACTTTCCCCAGATGTCAATGATGTATTTTCTAGCAGAGCCAGTGCATTCCAATTATATTGTTTTCATCTTCTTTGTGGCAAAATTCAATTTTGCCTCCATCACTGGAGAGGTCTTGAGCAAGGAGACTGAGGTCTGTTTCTCACTGGTTCCCACCGCATAAAGTGGTCTCTGCATAACACACTAGCCAGCTTTTACCAGAGCTCAGTAAAGGCAGTGCTTATTATATCTTCCTTCCCCAGTCAAACATAACAAAAATAATAATAAAAAAAAAAAAGCATAATACAAAAATAACATAATACAGAATTTAAAAAACATCATCCTATTAACTAAAACAGTTAATGAGATTCAGTGGGTGCCCAGCATGGCCTGGGATGTTCTGTCTCGCCTCTACTGCTTCTGTTTGTCAAATGGTTGCAGGCATAAGAGGTCCAGGGTCTCTGCTTTTTGGGCTTTGTCACCTAGAGTGCTGGAATTTCAGCTGATACATTGCCCTGTTGTCCATCCTGAAGGGATGAGAAGATACTGCCTCTTCTTTCACAGTTTATGTCCGTCTGGGCCCAAAATATCTGCTATTGAGAACATTAAAGCACATAACCCTCACTGCTCGGTGTAAAGGTAATTCAGGCACCTGCTTCTGGGTTGTGGATTCTCTTCACAGGCTCATGCATCCAGATTTGGGTGCGGCAGCTCTGAGGGGCATAGCTCCTGAGATTTTTTTGAAGATGTCCTGAGATGTTTAAGGCCCATTGAGACGGCTGGTAATGAAAGATCTCAAAGGCATTCATGCCTGTTCCCACAATCATAATCTTTTTCATTTCTTATGACTTCCATGAAGGTCTTCCACATTCAGTGGAAGAGAAGTAGCAGACTGGTTATTTGTCAAGAGATTGTGGCTTTTGAAGTTAGAAATAACCTATTAAATTCTTCCTTGATTACAGCTTTGTTCATTGTCCGGTGCAAGTCAGTTGCCAGAAGGCCAATATCCAGATACACAATTCCCTATCACAGAGTGATTTGGACCTAATGATTTTGTTGCACGGGATGGAAGAGAAGCAAAGATTCCGTTTATATTTATTGAAGTGAATATTCCCATGGGAAAATAATAGAAAACATTTTTTACTGCAGAAAATAATAAAATCGTAAGCATTTTACTTTTTATGCATAATTAAGATAGTCTTTTTGTTTCTGTGGTGTGTAACATAAATCATCGATAAGCAATTACAATATTGTGCTGGTTTTGGCTGGGATAGAGCTAATTCTCTTCACTGTAGCTGGTAAAGTGCCAATGGCACATTGATGCTTTAGTTGCTGTTTAATAGCGGCTCAGTGTTGATAAGTAGCGCCTGTAGTGGTCAGGGACCTTCCCAGCTTCCTGCGCTCTGCCACGAGGGCAAGAGGCCGGGAGGGGCGGGGCCACAGCCAAGCCAGCTGACCCCGACTGGCCAATGGGATGCTCATTCCATACCATGTGACGCCATGACAAGTACATTAACCGGGGCAGTTGGGGGGAAGGCGGTGGGGGCGGTATGGTGGCTTGGGGACTGGCGGCATTGGGTTGGCAGGTGGTTGTGTCATGAGTTGTTTTGGTTGTTCATTCCCCCTCTCCCCCCCAGGCCCAGGTTTCACCTCTCCCTCGTTATTTTCCTTTTCGTTGCATTATTATTTTTGTTGTTGCTATTGTCTTATTTTAATTATTAAACTGTTCTTATCTCAACCCACGAGCGTTACCCTTCTGATTCTCTCCCCCATCTACCGGTGGGGGAGTGAGCGAGCGGCTGTGTGGGGCTGAGTTGCTGGCTAAACCACAACAAGTATAAAACAATCTTTTGAAAGCATTAAGCTAACATAAAATTATTCATTTGTCACAATAAATGAACATTTATCCAAGTACTACAGCCTAGTAGTGTGGCCTCTAGCTATCTACTACATTATGATACCGCTGAGAAATTATTCTATCCTGACAAATTCCAAAAAATCTTAAGAATAAAAATTACACTTTACGCACCCCTTACCCCAAATGATCACATCAAAAGCTCCAGTTACAATCAGACTGTTCACACATACCTTGGAAAGCAGCTCTATTTTTTGACTTACCACACTGTTGGAATACCTATTTTTTGAAGTATTTTGGCAGGGTACCTGTTTTTTGCAGTCTTTTGGATAGTATCAACAATCTCGATGAGGAGAGGCATACCTCTCTTGCGTGTGATTTCACCATTTCCATCAAACTGATAATTTGAACATTTTTGTTTTAATTGATTCAATGCAAGACTGGCTTTGATGTTATCTGGTGACAGAAGTTACAAGGTTTATCAAACCCAGGAACTGCCTTATTTGCTCACAGCTAATTGTAAGACCATGACACAGAGAGACCTGCCTGCGATGGACGGTCCAAAGAAGGGGCAGAGCTGTAGCACACCTCAGAGGGATCACAGAGGCCATGCAGTTGACTCCTTGGCTCTGCCTCAGCTGCTAGATGTGAAGAAAGTGGTAGGCTGGCATCTAAATCCATTCAGGCATAATCTGTAGCTAACAGCTATTCTGCTGGCGGTAAGTATGTGTAGATGCACTCAGGAACCCTCACAGTGGATTATGCTGATTTCTGCTTGAACATTAAAGCTACTAAAGTCTCCAAAATCCATTGATGCTTTTCCAAAATGCATAGACCCAACTACAGTAACAATTTTTTGGTATTTTTAATTTCTGTAAAACCTTGAATCCAAGGGCTTTGAGGTGCTAAACAAGGCAAACCACTGGATAATAGAAATGTATCACACCACTTTGCAAGAGGGAAAGCAAATGCACTGATCGCTTGCTGGAAGTCCCATGTGAAGGGGAAAACAATGCCAGTGAGACCCACTTGGTACAAAACCAGCCACTTGTTTTGTTATAATGTCAGGTTCTCACAAGGATACAGCAAAGAACTTTAATGAACCAAAGTAGCAACATAACAGTACTGTGACTCTGCTGTTCAAAAGGAGAGGGCACCATCTCTGCAAGAACGTGTGTGAGTGTGCTTCTGCCTGAAAACAGTGTCACAGGGTAGCTTGAGCCAGTCTAACTGGATGTACTTTCCCCACCCCTCAGCCAGCACATGGTTGCCTTTCCTGAGATTGATGAGGACACAGGGATAAATGGGGGGAAATGTAGGCATGAGAAAAAGGGAACAAAAAAAAAACCACCTCAAAGAGCATATAATTTGAGGAGAGATTTAAGGGCTATGTAGAAAAGAAGAGGAAGGAGCAACCTGGGAAGTAAAATGTGGATTTATTGTACCAGGAAAATAGAAGGTGCTTTAGATTGGAGAAGAGGAAAGCCTATCAGGAGGAAAAAGGAACTGAGAAAGGCAAATAAGAAAAATAGGGGGGGACGGACCCCAAGCCCCTAGATACTCACATTGCAGGTATTCAATTACACTCATGCAAAATGGGAGTTCATTTCACTGAATGGCTTTGCAGACACAGGAAGGACAACCTCCACCGCAAGAGGAACTCAGACTCTGTTCCCCATAGAGGGAAATTAAACTGGAAGGTGTAAAAGAACACGAAGAGGAGGAGGAGAGTGCTGGAAGAGTGTGCTGCAGTTATACAGTATTTGTGAATTGGCTTGGGATGTAATCAGCATCACAAAAGAGACCTTGGCCTGCAGAAGATAAAAATATTCTGGCCAAGAAGTTGTAGGTTGAGTAGGAAAGTATGGTAAGCAGAGGCCATATACCCTAAGCACAACTGAATTACCTTTTAGTTCATACATACACTCACATTTAATTAAGTTATGATATTGTCAAGCCTTTGGCATGCTGCCTGCTGTATAAACATTTCTGGCATAGATACTCTGTAATTCTATTACAGACTTATTAATTCAAATGGAGGAGCAGGCAGGCATGAAAGCAGCTAGAAATTTCAACTGAAAACCGCCTATAGGTTAGCCAGAGAAACACAACATGCTGAGGCAGAGGACCCTTGCAGTGATGTCTCCACTCACAGGAGCCACCCAAGGTCTATGACCATCTCTTTAGTGTATTAGCAGTCAAACAGCCAAGTCTGTCTTGTATCAGCACAATGACTTGTGATCATCCCCCGTGTATGAGAACAGCATCATCTGAGTTCGACGGAGCTGTTGTTAGATTATTAGGTTTGTCATTGGTGGGATTCAATTATTTTTGCATTATTTCTGTAAGAGTAATGCAAAGAGGCTCCAACTGAGAACAGGCCTCCATTTTATGAAGTACTGGGAGACAGTTTCTTTCTCAAAAGGGGGTTGCAGTTTCAGCTGACAGTATGCAGACAGAGGGGAAACAGAGGCATCAAGAAGCTATTTTATTATGGCTGCACAGAAACACAGCTAACAGGCAGAGACTAATTCTAAATGACACTTTTATATTAGCAGGTATACAGTTAAAACATAACCATATCCTCTTTTGTGATTAAAATAGAAGCAAGGCCTTTTCAGACCTAAACCATAAAGAAAAATATATAAAATGACCAGAACGCATATGTTAGAGATACAGACATGTTACGCTTTGGAGGCTGGAGGAAGGGAGAAAAACATTTTACCACCAGAACTAGAAGACTCCTTAATTCTTACCTCCCAGTTGCACCATTGTCCTGTACCATTTCTAACAGAGAGTGCATGTTTTGATTTCCATTAAGGAAAAAAAGATAGACTGGAGTCTTATTTTAGAATCCATAAACCTTAGAACTATGTTTTTCACCACATAAACTACACTATAAACTACTCTACATAGAACTGGGTTTTAGCTGTCCCTGTACTTACCTTAAGGAGTAAAGCTTCTTCCTCCAGAGTCTTGTTTGATGCCAGCTCAGGTGCTAGACTGGTTTGCAGTCCTTGGCCTTCCTTCTTTTACCGATTTTCCCTGGCTAATAAGAGCTCTCAGAGATGCTCCTGAAGCCCAGAAGGGAAGCCCTGTGTACGGTAACGGACAAACATCTGACTCGTTGTCCTGCGGTTGAAATCAGATTCCTTAAAGCCAGGGAAACATCTCGAGCAGGCATATAAAAGCTAACAGCTGTCCATCCTCAGCACCTCAGGATGGAAGAATTCACAGGACTTTAGATTCAGATTTTTGTTAAAACTTATGCTTTTGGTTATTCTTTTACCAATAACGTTTTTATGGACACCAAGAGTAAGTTTGTATATGCAGGACTTGTACTGCAAAGTGGTGAAGAGGTAGGCAGCATTTCTGGTATTGTGTCTTATACCAAGTCCATGAAATCACCTCTTCAAAGCAGGACAAAGCACACAGTAGTTATTTGGCTGTGTCATGCTCACCAGGTTTTCTAATTAACAGGTGTTTTACTACCTGCCAACCCACAATGTCAAGAGTCTCTTTCAGAAGCATTTGTCTTCTGAAACAGTTGCATCTGGACTTTCCTTCTGAAGACCTGTTAGAAACTCCTATTTCAAACATGCACTCTAAAGATACCACAGATGTTTCTCTGTCAAACTGGATGTTGAACTAGAAAAGCTCTTCAGACCTATGGTCTAAAGTAAAATAAATTCAATGCAGTCTTGCTTCTTGGGTTTCTGTTGTTAACTTCCCTCATACAAAGTTCAATCGTTACATGACACAGAAAAAAAAATGGGTATTTAACTATATACACTCATTTTCACATGTTTTAATTGATGTATTTTCAATAAAAGCTTCCGACAGATGATAAAAAATATGTCTTAATCTGCTCCTTTTCCTATTTGTTCAGGGTACTGTTTCTAATTTCCCCCTCTGCCAAGCCTTAAATTGTCTCTTGCATCAGCCAAATGTATTTGTACCATTTTTAGTACTGGCTCTTGGAAGTTTTTCTTGCACTTCCTGGTTATTGAGTTAATAAAGATGGGGTTAGTTTCTAGTTCTTTTAAAGCTGATTATGTGTATATCATATATATATATTTTAAAGAATATATATATGTGTACATGTGTGTGCATGCTACATATCTGTAGCAAATCCCTGATCCATCTGTCGGTGATGAACTGACTGTAGCCTGAGAACAAATGAGTTAAAACACATTGTGTGGCTGAAACAGATATATTTCCATTGACACATTTAAATTTTAATGCAATGGCATTTTTATTTCCCTTTTAAAAGCTGTTTATACACACTGAACAACTCAATCAATGCTGCACTCAAACTGCTGTCATGCCAAAAAAAACAAACCAAAAACCGTAATCATTCTATCACATTGTTTCAGAAGTCCCCAAATTGACATTTATAAATAAATCAGATGTATTTTAAAATTCCTGGCACATACAAGGTTTCTTCACTATTTCAGCAGCCCTTTACTCTGGAACAAATTATTGCCTTCATCTGACGTTACCTTCTTCCTTCTTTTAACTAAAGACATGTCTCACAAGATAAACTTATTTTCTGATTACTTAAAGGCATTTACATGATCAATGTTAGATAGCTCTATGGCCAGCCTATCTGACGACCCAAGTCAACTGACACCAATGTGCTTTCACTGCAATGAGCAGTTTGCTAGTGTCTTTTTTTATCCTGAAAGGTGACTGAGAGATAACAATGATTTCTACAAGCAGGAGCTGCCTGAATGCCCCAGTTTAAATGCAAATAAATATCCTACTGCACTTTAGGGAAAACATTCTGAATTAACAAGGCCAATCATTTAAAGATCCTAACAAGCAATTAGGCAGAAACAATGATATCAGAAAGATCAGTCTCTTTGTAACACAGTGTTTTCACTCACATGAGAATTTTAATTATGGTATAAGCAAGAACACAACTGAAGTACAACCTTTACCCACACATAATTTCACTATACAAAATTAATCCAATATATTTTCCTAATGTTGCACAGGTAGCTAATTATAACTGTCACAAGATTAACAAAATGCTTTTATGTAGGTAATAAACAGTGCTCGCTGAGAATATTACTCTATTCAGTAGACAGTGCTTGAACTTAATACATGCAGGAAAATTCCATTTCTCTTACGAAGAGACCAGTGACCTCATTGAACAAGCAGTTCGCTGTACCTTTCACAAAAGCTCTCAGTGAGGATGAGGAGCACATTGTACAATCAGCTGATACATGGGCTGAGAATCCCCTCACCTGATGGCAGCAGTGATAAATTACAGAAAACTGCACTGCTGAAGCTGAGAAAATACAGGACATTCACTTGAAAGGAGAAAATATTTCCAAGGTAATATTTTCAGATTTCAGCCTGTGTACTGTTTCAAATGCAAACTCAAGGTACTTTTAACAGGTTGTCATTTAAATATGTCAAACACTACTCTACAGTGAAAAATAATGAATGCTGTTTTTTTAACTATAGGTACTTACACCTAAACGTATTGCAGAGGAAAGCACTGGTGTATCCTTAACTGAAAGATATATTATACAGTATGTGTGTATATATATACATGTAAGTCTACGTGTACAAATATACATGTAATAAATGTATAAAATTCTAATATAACATAGATAATGACTGTTAACACATTACATATACAGCACACAATATATACCATGCGATGATAAAAAAATCTGTAATAATATTTATAAAGATAATTTATGTTTTTGTCTTTTTGCATTTCCACAACACTGCAGTCCCTTCTGCACTGGTTTTTGGGATTGTCATCTATGATGCCTTAAAGCCAAAGCCAGCAGTACATCGATACTATGGCAAAAACTGCAAACAGTGATGAGAACAGCCATTAGTAAATTCATGGGGCAGAAGCATTAGCTTCAATACTGGGAAAAAAAATCAAAACTCATTCTCAGTCATGCAACTGAGAGTTTAATATTCAGTGGTGTGAAGTAATGATGCCACTCAACTGAGTGAGTTAATTCAAGAAATAATGAGGCATCTTACAGCAGGAGCAGGTACTGTCCTCCTCTGACCAAAACAGGGTCACATTGAACAACCAGGTTCAACCAACAAGCAGGTTGGACGAAGTGTTCCACTCCATCAAGCTGTTGCTTGTGCTGATGTATTTTTATGAGAATGTCTAAGATGCACTGTCTGACCCCAGCCTTTCCCATCTCTCAGCACTGCTGCGTCAGTGAAAGGGCTGATCCATGAAATATGCCCTGCCTGGGCAGTTTCTGCAGGCACAGAGGATCCCAGATGCACAGGGTACAGTCGAGCAGAAGAATGGGCGAGTGGCAAACCTGTATGTGAATTCAGGGGCGGTCCAAGCTCCTGCTTTCTGCCTCCAGTCAGATTCACAGAATGGTAGGGGTTGGAAGGGACCTCTGGAGATCATCTTGTCCAACACCCCTGCTTGAGCACATACACCTAAAGCAGGGAGCACAGGTGGGTTTTGAACGCCTCCAGGGAAGGAGACTCCGCAACCTCCCTGGGCAGCCTGTTCCCCTGCTCTGGCACCCTCACAGGAAAGACTTTTTTTTCCTCATGTTTAAGTAGAACTTCCTGTGTTCCAGCCTGTGCCCATTGCCCTTGTCCTGTCCTTGGGCACTATTGAAAAGAGTCCAGTCCCATCCTCTTGACACCCACCCTTTAGGTATTTATAGGTATTGATAACATCCCCCCTCAGTCTTCTCTTCTCCAGGTTGAAAAAACCCAGGTCTCTCAGCCTTTCCTCAGAAGGGAGATGCTCCAGTCCCCTGATCATCTTGGTAGCTCTCCACTGGACTTGCTCAAGCAGTTACACATCCTTCTTAAACTGGGGGACCCAAAACTGGACACAGTACTCCAGATGTGGTCTCACTAGGGCAGAGTAGAGGGGGAGGAGAACCTCCCTCGACCTGCTGGCCACACTCCTTTTAATGCAGCCCAGGACACCATTGGCCTTCTTGGCCACAAGGGCACAGTGCTGGCTCAGGGTCACCTTGCTGTCCACCAGCGCTCCCAGGTCCTTCTCGACAGAGCTGCTTTCCAGCAGTTCAGCCCCCATTACTCCCATGGATAAAATGGATATGACTTGCTACTTGAGAGAAATTCAGCCTATTTCAGGATTAAAGAAAAGCAATTTTTTAGAACACTGAACCAAGGCTGGACACATTAAACTACCGTGACAAGAGAAACTCACTAGATAGTTGGAAAAACTTAACAGAAGTTTCGAAAGTGTGTAATATGGATACTACTATTTCACCTTGAGGGGAAAAAAAAGAAACCCGAATAAAAGAATTAAAGTAATTCCAGTTGCTTTGAGACCTTAGAGCAAAGCAGAACTAAGAACTTCACTTTTTGAGTTAAAAGCTAGCATTAATATACTTTCAACTTGTCTTTTACATTTATTTCTCCTCATTATTTGCAGTACAACATTAAGGTCTTAACGTGTAATTCCTTTACTGATCTTTTTTCCATTAGTTTAGTAGGAAAATATAGTACCACTTTTTGGTAATTATACTAAAACATTTTGTTGTCAGCTTAGGGACAACAACCTGCCAGCAGGAATTTTTAATGTGCTGGGATTAGCCCATTAAAAGCTGTTGCAGCAAAGGTACCTCAGGCAGATGTGTTGGAGGTCCTCTGGTACCAGGGGCACAGCACAAGCCATACTGACACACGCAGAAACAGGAAGGAACTGATGCATCAGCTTATTCTGACGCTTTACAAAAAAGGCAAGTTTGCCAACAGCCATCACACTGAGCTAAGTCCTCAGATCTTAACACAATTGAAACCTCAGTGCCCTTGTGGAATATCTGACGACACTTAAATGCCCGTATAACTTATGGGGTAATAACCAAATCCAAAATGGGACATTTAAACGTCTATAACACAACTATCAAACATAAAAATATGAACCTGAAAAAAACCCCACCCAACCTTTTTAGTGCTTTGCCATTCATAAGAACGTTACTATTTACCAAAGCTCCATCAGTCCTTCCAAGTTCTGGTATTGCATATCGGTCTGGCACTGCAACTTGCTTATGCTGGGAACCTTGGTGTTAGCTTCTTGCCCTGTGCCAGCTCATATGTTCTACAGGCACCCCTAAATCCCTAGGACATATCTGACAAGTAGTCTGGCAAACCTTTTAAGTATACTTAACACAAAGCATTTCTAAGCTTAGAACTTAAAAAAAAACCCCTTGCCTTTAGTAGGACCTATATGTTTTCCTTTTTTCTGTGGCAAATTGGTATAGTGCACTTGCCTCGAACACATCTGCAAACCAGACTTAGCATTTTTTATTCAGAGGACTATAACTTTGACTAAAAGGCAGAAACTCCTTAAAAATCCTCCTCAGCATATGGAAAACATATTCCCCTGTGCTGGTTTTGGCTGAGAAGGGGTTAATTCTCCTCACTGGGGGGGTCGGCTACCTTTCCAGCTCCCCGCGCTCTGCCGCGTGGCGGGGGGGGGGAGCTGGGAGGGGCGGGGCCATGGTGGGGACGGCTGACCCCGACTGGCCAATGGCAGGTTCATTCCGTACCACGTGACACCATGACCAGTACATTAAGGGGGGGCAGTTGCGGCTCGGGAGCAGCGCGGCGCCGGGTCGGCGGGCGGTGAGCGGCTGCGTCGCGGGCGGTTTGTTTTGGTGGTTCGTTCCCCTCCCCCTCCGTCCCGCCCCCAGGTTTCGCGCCTCTCGTTGTTTTTCTTTCCATTGCATTGTTGCTGGTGTTTGTTTTTTTTATTTTAATTATTAAACTGCTCTTATCCCAACCCACAAGCGTTACCCTTCTGATTCTCTCCCCCATCTACCGGTGGGGGAGTGAGCGAGCGGCTGTGTGGGGCTGAGCTGCCGGCTAAACCATGACACCCCTTTTCAGAAACAAATTTGATCATCAGATTACAGGCTGACACAGGCAAGGGTATCACCCAGTAAGATTCCTAGCAGCCAAGAAACTATAGTCTGAAATTAGGACTTCAGTAAGACTTTGCAACAGAATAAAAAGACTGGAGCTTTGTACCCAGCTGCCATGACTGCTCACAAACCTTAATCATCAGAAGTTCCCACCTAGTTCAGTTTGAAAAACTAGACTTCACCACTTACATGTGGAGCGAGTTGGATGTGACAACATCTAGATCCACCATGTCCCAAACCATTCTTTCTCTTAATGGGCAGACAGCCACTACAACCATAAAAAGGCAGCTTTAAAACACATTAAAATGTATTAAATTATTCAGTCATTAGTAGCGATGCAAACTATTTCCTAACCTATTAAACACATTCATTGCAGACACTTTTTTATGTGCGGTACGAAGAATATAAGGCATCTTTGTAAAGTAGAAATAAAGGTGTCTAGGTACCTCTAGATGTTGGAGGATCAAAGATGCATTTCAACTGAAATACTCATTTTCTTACTGTTTAGATCACTTATAAATCCTGAACAGTTTTTCAAGGCTTTTAAAGAAAAACACTTGTGCAAACAAAAGTGCTTTTTCTGTGTGAATAACCTCCTACTACAACATAAAGAACCTTTGCGTTCCACAACATAGTTAAAAAAAAAATTCTTCAGAAATTTCCATACATGTGTATGTACCGCTATGCAACGCTGTAGCCTTGCATTTGAAAATATGTATCTTCCTATAAGCATTAAACCTCACACTATTGCAATTTAGACCAAACAATGAGACACTCCATCGAATGTAGAATACACCAACACTATGTCAAGAAAGTAGATTGCACATTATTAGATTAAATTACACTTGCAGGAGGAAATGGGGGAGTGGTCCCAGAAGAGAGACTTGAATGTACCCAGTCTTACAAGAACGCCACAGAGCAGACAGCTGGTCCAGAGCTTTGTTTTACAATTCATCTAAAAGATGTCCCTATGAGCGTACAATTTTGTGTTCCCATAAACTATTTTAGAAATAACAAAGGATTGTTAGGCAAGTGTTTCAGTAGTCCCACCTATGTCTGGATCTAAATAATAATGACATAAAAAAACCCAAAAACTCAGACAGGTAGAGCCATAAACAGGCAACAGAAAATCTGAACACAAACACAAAAGAAGCCACTTTTTATTTCAATAAAGAAATTAAACTCAGTCTTAGCAGAAATAGCAGCCATACATAGTGTCTGGCTATTTAAAAAAAAAAAAAAAGTATGTACAGCAGAAGAAAATAACATTAGAAAAAGTGACTCTTCGAAAAACTCATTTAAAACGTTTCTCTTTAAAGTGTCTCTCCTGAGAAGAATTCAGACTTATTTTCACGCCTACATTTTCTATACAGTGTACAGCAATCCCAAATGTGTGTATTCTGGAGGAACATGAAGCACATACATACATTTGATTAACGTCAGTGCATTTGATCCCATAATACCGTAACAATATACCTCTTGCATAGGTTTACAGATGTTGTGAAAAGCTAAGAGTGAATTCATATGATCCACTTTTCAAAGTTACAGATTTTCACATCAAATGGCACCAGTCTCCTGTCACACAGCTGCAAATTATCTTGAACAGTTTTATTCCGTGAAGTTCCTAATCCACTCTTAACAATTTTTATGCAAGATACACAAAGGTTTAAACATGATAAAATGTCCAAACTACACCACATCTATTCACTTTTGTCAATGTGTTCACTGAAGACCAAAACTTAATTTTTTTTTTTATTTTTAGGTCAGAGATTGTTAATAGCTACTCTCAGAAACATCGGGTTGGTCTGCAGTCTACGGCAGTGATCTAAGTGATCTAGGGATGTGATCTAAGATATAAATATGTACTTTGAGAAACAGGGAGGCTGGTCAACCCTGCTCCATAGGGAAAACGACCACCTAGCCACAGCTCCTGCTAGGAAAGGCTCATGTGGAGCAGAGCTTGTGTTTTTGCAGCTTCTTACCCTTTAGGATCCAGGTACATGGTATGGTCATGTGTAGGGCAGTATATAGAAGACAAAACAGATAAAGGAACAGAGCTCTGGAGAAGGAACCTGGAGGCCAGAGGGCTTCTAGACATAACTGAGGAATTTCTTGCAGATAGAAGAGTGATGGAGACCAGCAAAGGTCAGCTCATCTGCACCGGACCAAGCCAACAACCTGAACTAGGGAGGGAAGGTGGAGCTGTGGCAGACCAGTATTTCTAAAAATAGCAGAGACAGTCTATGGACATTAAGACTGTATTCTAAGAAAATGTAAGGAAGCCAGTGTTATGGCCATGTTTGGACACAGGGCTCAGTTTTTGTAAAAGGAAAATTGTGATGGTGAAATAATTTATAAAAAACTTAGAACTGTAAAATTACATTAACTTATCTGTACACACTAGCAATATTGATTTCAGTACATGCCTCCACAGTACACAGATGCCCAGAAAAACATTTTGATGACTTTAATAAGGTTTGTTCACATTCATAAATAGTCAGAGTGTCTTGCTGGCCTTTTAGCAGCATGCTTTCAGCTGAGAATTCCATAACTATACAAAGTGTTCTTTCCCACAGTGGTAAAAGCAAATGTAAAAATTCTGTCTATTTGCACTGACGCTAAACAACCTGACTCAAGTGACTCTTCACAAGGCATTACCATCACCTAACCTTATTGCTACCTAAGGCTAAAAAAAAAAAAAAAAGAAATCTTATTTTTCAAATTTTCAAATAGCTCAATGTAAATCAAAGACATGGAAAACACTCATAATATGAGGAACTGCAATATTCTAGATGATTCTCTCTGGAATGTTAGAAACTATGCCTTTATTTCATATAAAGCTAACCAAAATACACTCCTTTGTTTTTCTAACCTTTCTAATTATAGTCCTGAAAATTATCATATTCCTGGCTAGCAAACCAAGTATCACTTTCTAATTTAACAAAAGTGGTTTGTCCTTTACTTCCACGCAAGCAAAATATTATAAATAATTTCATTAATATTTTTTAAACTCTTTCCAATGAGAGAAAAATTCTATTTTGAGATATTGTCACCAGGAAAAAATAAATAACCTCTAATATGAAATGAATTCATTTATCCCCAGAAATCTAGATCTGAAAACTCTCTGTTCATCTCACACCGTATTTGCAGTTCATTTCATTGTCCCAGCAAAAGAGCTGGCAATTTAAACTGGCTGGTACAGCTGCAGTTGATGGGGTCCTCAGTGACTGGTGAGGACTGGCATGTACTGGAGCAGTTAGCCAGCCATGGAGCTCAGTACTCTCCAGCCCCTTATACTCTGAATAAGCCTCCTTATTCTGCATACTTTCAAACAGAAACAGCTTGGCAACACTTCTAGTTATCTCAGCTCTTCAGCACCTTCAGGTGCTTGCCCATCTAGGATTACAGTACAATTCAGGTAGAAAAGAATAAGATGAAGTCAACTGAATCAGTTATAAATATCCTACCCCAGTAAATTATAGTTACATATCCACTGAATAGCCTTTTCTGGCCTCCACAGAATGCCAATTATTTATCGCAAGTTGCGTTTGATTTAAAAAACCAGTCTGGAATACTTGACTTACATTTTGTACATAAATTATTTCTGTTAACTTCAGATTTGAAGTTACTGAACATCTAATTTAACCCCTGTGGAGTCTGGAAAGAAGAGTCACTGCTCCACTGATTTGCAGTTGTGAAGGAAAAAAGCAAAACACCAAACCCTGTGATCGGCATGCAAGATGAGAGAGTCATTGAAATGGAAACAAAAATACTAATCAGAACTGGTAGAAGTAAGAAAGATTAACAGCATATTTGAATTCAGAATTATCTACATCAGAACTCCAAAAGCTTGTATAATGTTGTAAAACTCGTATCCTCCTCTCTCTAAACCTTTTCTTTATCTTTGTAATATGGCATAGCTTCAGTGGTTACACTACAAGTAGGTTCTCCTTTAGTCACAATACAGGGTGCAGCCAAGGTTTATGCAAACCTGAATTCACTAAAGATCTGTGTTTAACTCTAGGACAGAAAGGAGCTCTTTTTAGTAGTGAAAATCATTCCATTCAGCATGATTCATTCTGTTCATGACGGTTCCTTACTTTTAGATGGACCATAATGGATCTATGATTTCTAGAAAGAACAGTGAAAGGTAATGGCACAAAATAGGATTTGTTTTGAAAAGGAATACAGAATACTCTAAAGGTGCACTCAAGATCTACGGATCTTCTCCAGAAATTTTAATTCACTGTAAGCCAATAAAATATTCTGTCTTCAGATGTTATAAGACTATTTGGAAAAAGTAAATAGTTTTTTTTTTTCCTTTTTTTTTTTTTTTCCCCTCTTCATGTGACTTAGTGTCTAAAACAGTACAGATGTAAATGCAAGTCTAGGAAAACAAACTGCTGTTTGGCTCGTATCTATTGCCGAGGGAAAAATACAAAAAGAACTGTTAAAAACTAAATCCTAAGTTAAATACATGAAGCTTTAATTAACAAAGATTAAGTGAAAACTATATGAAATATTTACAAATTGATTCCCTGTCTCAAACTAGTTTTGCACAGATATAGTTCCAAGACTACTAAGATTCAGATTTCTTCAGCCTGCTGTTACACAAAGTGCTGTACCAACACTTGCACCATATAGTAACAGCAAAAGATTTGTACCAATTCTTCTGTTTTATTCGCTCATCTGAGAATAAAACTATTATTTTTGTAAGTGAAAAGGCAGTATCATAATTTAAGCTTCAGCATAAATGAAGTATAGAAGCACGTTTATATATTAAACACTTGTTGACTAATCAACAACATTACTAGCTCTGCTTCCCATTCCTAACATGGGTAATTACTGAAATGTAAGAACCACAGGCATGGAGAAGCAAAAAAAGCATGTGGTCAGCTTGGACTTTTCACTCAGAATTCCTTCATTGAGGAAACATGAACCTTCCTTAAGATATTGCTAAAGAATGTCAATTTTAAAAAGGTAAAAATCAGACTTCTAGTTAAAATAAGGAAAAACATGTTTCATTTACACATGTACGCTTATTCCCACACTCTGAATTGCATAGAATAACAGCATAACAACTTTGACAATTTTCTTTTTCTTACAAGCATTCTTATCTTGAATGTGAATTCTGTTTCACTGGACCCTCCTGCTTAGAACAAAAATTATCCCAATATGCAGAATCCTCAGGTGCGACTGGAATACCAGATGCAACTAAATCTTCAAAAGTCAATAATGTAAACTGTGGTTGGTTAGGCTCCATAGAACATACCTAAGGAAAATACGTATTAGTATTATATGAATCAAGAAATCTCAATTTTCTTGCTGCAATATTCCATTCAGTTTAAACTACACATTGCTTACTGAAGAAGAAAGAAAATATTCCAGTTGAGACCAATGTCACTGTCCCTAGTTTAGGTTATACAGTAACTAATAGAAGCATGCAACAGCCCACACAGGAAAAGCAAGTTTTCTTTGAAACTCAATTCAGAAACTGAAAGAACAAGGGATGTAGAATGCTGTTAGTACCACAGAATGAGTGTTTTAAGTCCACAAAAATTTAATTAAAAACTGACCAACAAACCCAAACAAACTGTAATTCATTCTCCAGCGGACATGATTATTTGAGATGATAGCATCAGGATTTATTTCACTAGAGGTGTGCCTATTCATACTCTTTAATACCAGCAATGACAGGTTGTGCAAGCTTCTCCCAAACTCATGCTATTTAAGGACAAAAGTGGTCACAATGAACCCACAATTACTCAATGTTAAATCCAGATTAAACGCCAACTGAGGTATTAGAGATGAGTGTCATAGTCTCTGTGTTAATTCCATCACTTCAAGAAAAATCACAATTCAAAGAAAAAAAACAGCTTGTTTTTTTTGAGCACATTACTGTGCAGCCTGCTGTATGCTATCTGCAAGCGTAATTCTTTCCAAACAGCTGGGCAAATAGTACAGGTGCATGAATCGAACATAGCTGATCCCAGGGAAGTGGTTGAGTCTCCATCCCTGGAGGTATTTAAAAGAAGGATAGACGTGGTGCTTGAGGATACGGTTTAGTGGTGGACTTGGCAGTGATAGGTTAGCGGTTGGACTCAATGACCTTAAGGGTCTTTTCCAACCTTAATGATTCTATGATTCTATGATCCTAAATTCATCATTTGCTCAAGCTATGTATTCTTAATGTTTAATATTTGATAGAATTCAGCAGCGCTACTCTGCAGTGGGATTGATTATTCTGTACGTCACACACACTGACACATTTTTGATGCAGGCTGAGGTACTGTTAACTTTCTGGGGAGCGAATACTAATGTCCAGTAATCACAGAACAGCTGAGATTGGAAGGGAGCTCTGGAGGTCATCTGGTCCAACCCTCTGCTCTAGCAGGGCCACCTAGAGCCATTTGCCCAAGACCATGTCCAGATGGCTTTTGAATATTGTCATGGATGGAGACTCCACAACCTCCCTGGCAATCTTGGTCACCCTCACAGTGGGTGGGGGAAAAGAGAAAAAAGAAAAAAAAAAGTTTCCTGACATTCAGAGGGAACCTCCTGTGTGTCATACTTGTGCCGACTGCCTCTGGTCCTGTCACCAGCTGCCAATAAAAAACACCTGCCTCTGTCTAATTTGCACCCTTCCTTCAGGTATTTAGATATGATCCTCCTGGCCTTTCTCTTCTCCAGGCTAGATAGTCCCAGCATTCTCAGCTTTTCCTCACAAGAGAGACATTCCAGTCCCTTAGTCATATTTGTGGACCTTCACTGGACTCACTGCAGTACGTTCATGTCTCTCTTGTACTGAGAAGCCCAGAACTGGACATAGCACCCCACATGTGGCCTCACCACTGCTGAGTAAAGGGGAAAGATCATCTCCCTCGACCTGCTGCCAATACTTTGTCTAATGCAGCCCAGGAAAGGATTAGCCTTCTTTGCTGCAAGGGCCCATTGCTGGTTCACACTCAGTCTGGTGTCCACCAGGACCCCTAGTGCCTTTTCTGCAAAGCTGCTTTCCAGCTGGGTGGCCCCCAGCATGTCCTGTGCCTGGGGCTGTTCCTCCTGAGGTGCAGGACATTGCACTTCTCTTTGTTGAACTTCATGAGGTTCCTATCAGCCCATTTCTCCAGCCTGCCAAGGTCTCTCTGGATGGCAGCATGACCCCCTGGCATATCAGCCACTCCTCCCAGTTTTGTGTCACCAGCAAACTTGCTGAGGGTACATTCTGCCCCATCATCCAGATCATTAATGAAGATGTTAAACAGGGCTGGATCCAGTTTTGACCCCTGGGGTACATTGCTAGTTACAGGCCTCCAACCAGGCTTCATACCACTGATCACTACCCCCTGGGCCCAGTTTTCAGTGCACCTCACTATCTGCTTATCCAGTACATACACCAACATTTTCTCTAGGAGGATCTTATGAGATACAGTGTCAGATGTTAAAGGCACTGAAGTCTAGGTAGACAATATTCACTGCTCTCCCCACATCTACCAGGCCAGTCATTTCATTGTAGACATTTACCAAGTTGGTCAAGCATGACTTCTCTTGGTGAAGCTATGCTGACTAGTCCTGATGATTTCTTTGACCTTGATGTGCCTAGAAGTGGTTTCCAGAATTAGCTGCTCTGCCCCCTTTCCAGAGATTGAAGTGAGGCTGACAGGCCTATAATTCCCTAGGTCCTCCTCCTGGAATATAGGGTGACATTTGCTTTCCTCCAGTCTTTGGGCACTTGTCTCTGTTGCCATGATGAACCAAAGATAATGGAGAGTGACCTTGCAATGACATCTGCCAGCTGCATCCCATAAGGACTCATGGATTTATGTATGTCCAGTTTGCTTATGTATTCCCTGACCTGATCTTCTTCCACCAAGCCTTCCAGTCTTCCTTGCTCCTTCCCTTCCGGTCTCTGGGACCTGGGATTCCTGAAGGCCAGTCTTGCTAATAAAGACTGAGGCAAAGAAGACATTCAGTACCTCAGCCTTTTCCATGTCCTATGTAATCAGTGCCTCTGTCTCATCAAGCAAAGGGCCCACGTTTTCCCTAGTCCTCCCTTTATCTCCTATCCACTTACCTATCCACAAGCCCTTCTTAGACATCCCTGACCAGATTAAATTCCATTTTGGGCTTTAGCTTTCCTAAATTCTTCCCTGGATGCTCAGACAATGTTTCTGTATTCCTTGCAGGTTACCCATCCTTATTCCACCCGCTGCATGCTTTTCCTTTGTGTTTGAGTTTGGCTAAGAGCTCTTTGCTCATCTATGCAGGCCTCCTGGCATTTTTGCCTGAGTTCATATTTGTTGGAATGGAACTCTCTTGAGCTTAGAGTAGGTGATCCTTGAATATTAACCACATCTCTTAGGCCCTGCCTCCCTCTGAGGCCTTATCCCACAGGACTCTTCCAAGCAGATCTTTGAGGAGGCCAAAGTCTACTGTCCTCAAGTGTGAGCTTGCTTTTCACCCTCCTCCCTGCCCCCAGGATCCTGCACTCCACCATCTCATGCTTGCTGTAGTCAAGGCTGCCCTTGACCCTCACATCACCAACAAGCCCCTTCCTTGTTGGTGAGTGTGAGGTCCAGCAGGGCAACTCTCCTTGTTGGCTCCTCTATCAGTTGGAGGAGGAAGTTGTTGCCAATGAACTCCAGTAACCTCCCAGATGGCTTATGTCCTGCTGTAGCTTTCCAGCAGATACTGGGGTAGTTCAAGTCCCCCACAAGGATCAGAACCTGTGAATGGGAGGCTGCTTCTATCTGCCTGTAGAGGGCCTGATCCACTTCCTGGTCAGGTGGCATATAGCAGACACCCACTATAATGTTACCTTGACTTGCCCTCTCTAACCCATAAACTCTCAGCTGGCTTCTCATCCATCCCCAGGCAGAGCTCCATGAACTCCAGCTGCTCTCACACAAAGGGCAACTCTACCTGCTAGTCTTCCCAGCCTGTCATTCCTAAAGATCCTGTACCCCTTGATCGCAACACTCCAGCCATGGGAGCTAACCCACGATGTGTCCATGATCTCAACAAGATCATAGCCTTGTAACTGCACACAGATCTCTAACTCATCACGCTTATTCCCCATAGTGTGTGCAGGCACTTGAGAGAGGCACCCCAGCATGTTGAGTTCCTGGGGAGGGTTTGGAGGATTTGTCCATAATGGTGCCTTGTGGGCACTTGCCTGCTTACATTCAAGTGCTGAAGGTGACCTCGCCTAAGACCCATTTTATTGGTTTTGTTATCCCTTCCTGTCACTTAAATGAAGGTAGGTCAGTGAACAGGTTGAAGAGCAAAATGTCTATCCTCCAGTTCTGTGTTTGAGCAGTAAGCTACTGTTAGGAATAAATGGAGAGCCAACAAAATGGTTTGTGACTGTTGTAACAGCACAGCAGAACTTCAGTTGTCCAATGCAGACTGAAAGCAAAAGTTAATTGAGCTGCCTGTCACTTCATATTGTCACACAAGTGACATGGTGTAGAAACATTCCTGTTCATCTGGCATTTTGGAGATGAGGTAAAGCTGCAGAAGCTGTGCCTAGAGCCATGCAAGTGACATCACAGGTGCATACCAAATATGAACTAACAATCTACTTAGCTCAGAGGCTTAAGAGATCTGGTTTGAACTTTAGCACAGGCTTGTCTGAAGACAAGTGTGTTCTGACTGAATTAATCACAAGTCTGTGAAATTTAGCAAGTGATAGGTGATACCTTACAGTCCACGTAGGAATTATAAAGAACTATAAACTCAGCCATTTTTCATTGAGATATGGCTCAGATAACTGTCTAGATCTAGGCAAGAGTGCAGATAAATGTTCTGTCTCTTCAAGTATATAGCAATCACTAGTAGACTTTTTGTTAAAATTGTTGACACTGGAGAATTTAAATTATAGTACATTAAAGTAATAATTGGTCTTTTGTGAGAATTGTAGGTACTTCTCTCAGGTTGGGAAGAAAGCTCACTGAAAGTATGTGCTCTGCAAACAGGACATAATGAATTACTCCTGTGATAGCAAAGAGGGAATGGAGACAAGCACTGACATCCCGAAGTAATAGCATAACATCTGCACGCTCAATTTTTTTTAAACTAAGATGAAGAACACCTTTACATCTAGCAATACATAGAATCCTTTTCTACAGTTCTGTTAGAAAGAGAAGGTTGCTTTCCTTTCCTCCACATTCCTGTTAGAATGAAGTGTCCTGAAAAGGCACAATGCAACAGTACAGAAATCTTCACTTCCTTTCCATACTGGGGAGCCACAGAATACTTACTTGTCCTATTTAAAATGACCCTTTTTCAGTGAATTGAGCTAATGACATTTAGGTCATCACAAATTTAGTCAGTGGACAAGTAAGCCTTTGAGACTTTCTTGATTCAAAGTTTTTCATCATAACTCTTGATACCATGCCTGTTCTTTCTATGATAATTTTAAGGTATGTGACAATGATGGTGAAGGTCAATACCTAAAAATCCTGGAGTTTTGTAGAATACTTAGGTAACTGTCTTTAGAAATAATGGCCACCTTCTTTTCTCCTCAGACTGACATTTATCAGTATTCCTTTGGAAGGATGATATGCAGTCCCACTGGGACAGTATATCCTGTCAAACAGAATGCCCGTATTTTCTTAAAGAATTTTCGAGCACTGATTTACCACAGTAAATCCTTTAATGTAGTTCATATGTCTTTTTTTAATCTAGCCAATACTAGTTAAAAGATTGCTTCTCTGTGTTATTCATGTTCACAGACTCGGACTTTATGACCATGATAGATGGGTGCATGACCACTTTCATCCTTTTATCCATTCATATACTAGGTTTTGTTTTTTTTTTCTAGTTCCTGGCTTTGTACCTAAATATCAGAAAACAACTAACCGATTTTCTTGTAAGCAACTAAAACACCACAGACAATTTGTCACACTTTGCTGACTGTCTGGCTATTTTCGGCTACAACTTGCCAGTCTGTCTCAAATTTGACTTCTATTGCTATTTTCATGACCCAAGTCTTTGTTAAATTACACAATAAATCCTGAAAAGCTTTTAAGTAGCTTTGTTGCTTCTCTCAACAAAGAGACCACACAGAATGAAGACTAACACTGCTGTTCTTCCCATCTGTTGGTTGTTGTTGCTTGTCTCAAGGGTTATCTTGTCATAATGGTGTTTGAGAGATGAACCTGCTCTGGGATACATGCACTGACAGTCCCCCATTAAAATTGACTTGATGAAGTGCCGTTCTAGTTTAGCAGTCCAGGTTGGTTCACTGCCTACATTTCCCTTTGTAAAAACCATCTTTCCCACATGAGTACTAGCAAGCTGGGACAAAAAATCGCTTAATCTTTTGAATGCCGTAACACATACATTCCAGATTTTACATTATCTGTTGCTGTCCTCTGAAACCATTTTTCCATCTCAGACTGTCCCTGAAATAAGCACGACAGAACTAGAGGTAACAGTTCAGTAACAATCTGGTTAATTCAGTGCTTAAGATGAACTTTCTCCTTGACCCTACATCTGCGATAGCACATTTTTAGCTACAGCATCAGACTAAGTTTATGTTCAAGCAATTAGTTACTAAGACCTCAAAACGTTTCATAATTTCTTACATCAGAATGCTTCTGTCCAAATCCCTCCTGTTTCCCAAGAGCCACTGCAACATGATGATGGTCATCTAACCGGGTTTCCTAGTAAAGATGAAAAATGGCAATATAAATGCATTTTCTTTACTCTGCTTCCAGCAAAGACTATATAAATGTTGAGGATATGGTTCAGAACAACAGCAGAACATAATTTAAAATTCTTTAAAATAATGACATTCAAAAAGCAGTAGTCCTTTTCAGAAGTTTTGTTGGAGAGCACAAGGATGCAGATACATTAAGAAGTTAGCAGGGCTGAACTGGTTACCATAGGTTACTGTCATCTCACCCATCTGTAGGTACTTATATTCAGTTTTGTGACCTTAGCATTCCTTTACCAGTCCCTTCTAAGTCATAAGCCATATAACCCGTCTTAGCTATCTGTTTTCTAATGAGATGAACTGTGAACTTCTGGGAGCTATTCTGAAAAACAACAATGTAAGTGTAAACTTAAACCAATGACTCTCTAACTCTTGGCTTCAGACAGCACATAAGATCACAACTTCAAATTTCTGACATGGCAGTCTGAGCACTACTCTCTGTAAATACAAATCAATTTCCTCAAAAAAGCATTTTTAGATATATAACTATATAAGTAGTAATAAAGTTTATCTATTTTATAGTTTTATTTAAACTGGTTTTCCTCTGGAAAGGCTAAGAAATCATCCTAAACAATTAATTTCAGAAAAAAACCTACTTTTGTATTCTTTTTCTGAATAATGTTTATTCTATAGTCAAGTCATAATCCTCTTGGCTTTTTTTTATATATATATATATATATGTAAAGGAGGGAATAATGTTTTCTTTGTTTCTTTATCCAAAAATTTTCACATAATTCCTGCACAAACTTTCTAAAATTGAAATAAAGAATAAGAAAAATTTTACCCAGAAAAATGAATATTTTAGATATAACCATTAATCTGAAAATCAGCTAGGAGCCTGGGTATTCTACTGGGATATGTGACTGAACCTCTAATTCCCACTTCCTTGGGAAATACCCTTACTTTTCTTTTTTTTCCTCCGTTTCAATCTAAGCAAAATGTCTTTTAAAACAATGCTGTCAGTCTGTATTTGGCTTCTCTACCGCTCATCTATTATAAAGGATTTTCAAGGATTTCTGCTGCCAGGATACCATTTCTGTGATTCCCAAACAGCCCCGTATATAAAAGAAGTGCCAAGATGCTCAGCTCAGATCTATTAAACCCAGCTCAGCCAAGAGAGCAGCTGCTCTAGTCATGTGTAGCAGCAGTGCAACTATAAGGCTGGGGGACTTTACTGGCAAAGATGTGGGTCTCTTGGCAGATAGGTGCTGGTGTGGCAGTAGAACTGTGTTTTTACTTTGATCTCTTCAGCATCAAAACTGTGCCTGTTTGACTTATTTAGCAGTGAACTTTGTATCCCTCACCTACTTAAAAACAAACATCAAGCCCATGTTGTTTTACCTTTCTGCAAAGCACTAGTAAGAAAATGACTATTTCAGTTCTGTCTAGATTAGGAGAAATATTTAATGCACATGAGAAGCACTAACAAATCTACAGTCTGAGCGGTATCTCCCAAGACAGCAAGAGCTATAGGTATACTTACTATGAAGTATTTTACTAAGTTTTCCATTCCTTTACTAGGGTATAAGGCTGAAAATAAGTCAAGCATGAAGAAAGCTATCTCAGGTTTGATGAAATCTAACCATTTGTATACACCAGACACATTTCTATAACTTCCTCAAAAATAAATACTATGATAATTAGATGTCTGATCAAGCATTGCTGAAACTTTTATGTAGTTCTAGGGCAGCAGTATTTTGTTTGCCTAGATGCAAAAATGACTACATCCAGTTGTTAATCACTTCATTTTCCCTCCTTTCATTCTTTGCATGTCCAAGAGGTTAAAGGCTGATCAGAACAGAGCACACAGTACAGCACATTCAGCATCAGCCCACATCTGTAGTCAGAAGTTTTTAAACAACTGTGTTACAGCTTTAAGCTAAATGCACAGAATCATAAAGGTTGGAAAAGACCTATAAGATCATCAAGTCCAACCGTCAACCCGACACTACCATGTCTCCTAAACCATGCCCTGAAATGCCACATCGATACATCTTTTAAATACCTCCAGGGATCGTGACTCCACCACCTCTCTGGTCAGCTTGTTCCAATGCCTGACCACTCTTTCAGTGAAGAAATTTTTCCTAATATCCAACCTAAACTTCCCCGGTGCAGCTTGAGGCCATTTCCTCTTGTTCTATCAATAGTAACATGGGAGAAGAGACCAACACCCACCTCACAACCACCTCCTTTCAGGTAGCAATAAGGTCTCCCCTCAGCCCCCTCTTCTCCAGGCTAAACAACCCCCCAGGTCCCTCAACCTCTCCCCATAAGACCTGCTCTCCAGACCCTTCACCAGCTTCGTTGCCCTTCTCTGGACAGGCTCCAACATCTCAATGTCCTTCTTGTACTGAGGGGCCCAAAACTGAGCTTATGTATTACTTCTTGTTTGTGCAACTAAAAACATATTATAGATAAAATCTTTTACATATTGTCAGTAACATAATTTTTTGCCAGCTGAATTTCCACCTCACTTACTTCACGTATCCTCTGTGGTCACAAAAGTTTTCAGCGTCTTACAATAAAACATAACAAACTAGGCCCTTCATCTTATCATTGCTGCTTCAGAGAAATGTAAATGCAAACCAAATACAAAAGGGAAGGAGATCCTTCCCAGCCCCTACCAGCAGCCAGCAAAAACCTTCAGGTATGCAGTTAATGAAAGACACTGAAACCATAAAAAAACCCCAGCAGATCAGCTTGCTTCCCTATTCATCTGGAGATACTGCTGTACCAGCTTACAAAATAAATCCAACTTCTTAAATGGAAATAGATGATTAAACAAAAAGGGAAAGAGGACAATCATACAGAATCCCTCTGAGGCAGAGTTTGTTTTGTTAAGATTCCTGTCTAAAAATCAGAAAACATAATATGGATCAAAATCTTTTTTTCCTTGCACAGAACCAAAAGTGTTACAAGACCTGTTCAAGCTACAGGCACACACTTATAATGACCTCATTTCAATGGCTCAGCAGAATGATGTGTCTGGGATTCAAATCATTCTGGATTCACTCAGCAACAGACAGCCTATGAGGAAACTCCACTTTCCCAGCCAGCAGAACTGATTGCTGTGTGAATCCAGGTGGATTAGCTAGTCTTAGAAGTAAGTTTTCATTCCTATTCATTACAATACAACAGGATTAACTTATCTTACTGAAGGTGAAAAATTCCACTACAGTTACTTAATTCAGTAATTGATGTTGATATGCTTCAAACTGACCCAGGTAATCTCAGTTTGAAATTCATATTCTGGAAGTAACGTATTTGCAGATAGACAAACCAAGCAAATTTCTGTTGTGAAAAAATGCAAACACTTGTGTAGCAGCAGTGACGCCAGGTGATTCTTAATCCCCAAGTGAGGTTTAGGATAAATTGGGTGCTTCCTTTGTAAACTGGTTGTATACAAAATTGAGGTAGGGATCAGAACAGAACTGTCTTATGTCTCATTTAAGATTCTTCTTTAATATAAGTTCCAATAAGTGCTGCCTAGCTATTCTTCCTGAATAACTGTACAAAACTGACCAACAAGGAGTCACAAATACACTTAACATTTTGCAAATCAGTAATTAGGATTTTTTTTTCCACATATCACATCTGCTACAGATATATATTATACACTTATGTTTATCCCTTTAAATTATAAAACTTGTCATAATTGTTATCAACTTCTTTCACTTTTATTGAAATTAACTGGTACTTCATTCTGAAAATTTATTTTCTTCAAAGGAAGTAAACGGAGCATATAGAATTATCCATAATAATAATAATAATCATCATCAGAATGACAACTCCATCCTAAATACATGCTGACACAAATATTGTCTCACTCTTCACTGGGCTAGTAAACTTCTAATTATTACTAAATAAATTCACCTTTTTAAAATGAGGAAAGTATGCACTGCCTACGTGAATAAATCATATTTAACACACATAGCAGACATATCTTAAAATTAAATTTATGTTTTTAAATTATGTTTTACAGTATTTTTTCTCCTACTCATTCCAAAACAGTTGGAGGGAATCTGAGTAGCAATCTCAGGAGTACTATACGAAAACAAGTGCCTAAAGCTAAAACAATCCATCAATATCAAACAATAACAGGCTGTTTCTGAGCTACTGCCTTCTATCCAATCTCAAAAATATATGAGGAGTGGAAGAGCAGAAAGACACTTTGAACAAAACTAAACCCTTGATAAAGGGACCGCAAACATCCAACTACAACATTAAAAAAATTAAATCTCCAATATGAACAGGCTTTGCTCTTGTTGTGAACAGTTACAGGGTGTCTGAACAGTGTCAACTTTGATTTACTGTGATTCACTAGCACTTCTCTTTAACTTTTAGTCATGACAAGTAGAAGACGGTAAATCTTTTTCTAGTCTTTATGCTTGTAAGTTGCTTCTTTCACATTACATGGTACTTTCTGAAGGAGATTTCAGAATATTTTGTGTAATTTAAATGGGTAAAATCCCCTTTATTACTCTTCTTTTTTTGGTAAATTAGATTCTCTTTAAAACAGAAGTAAGACAATCCACAATATGTGATAACTGGATTTTAAACAGCCTTGCTCTCTTTGCTGACCTCCTATCATAAAGATATAGGCAGATCTGAAGAGTAAAAGTGAGATCATTATATCTTTTTTTTTATTTAATAGAAAAAGTTCACTCAAGCAAACTCAGCACAACAGGGAACACACAGAAACCACTATACCAGTAATATGCAGTCTTACAGGTGATCCTTAATGACTTCTATTGGGTGACTCTTCCGGATTTCTGAAAATTAGTGTTTTCAGTTAAAAAGTTGTTTCAAGAATTTGTCTCAAGGGAAAATAATGAAACAAACCAAGATTTTTCTAAGTAAGAAAATGGGCACAAAACTGAAAGAAACTTTCGAGAAGACAAAAAAGTAAAGTGATGCTTAATTTTAGGCTGGGGATTGGTAAGTGAAAGTCTAATTATTTTTTTCAATTTTGTTTTAATAAGCGTTGATATTTAAATGAAATTATATCCCAATTGAACTTGTATTTAAACAAAACTTGATAATAAATCTTCTCTTTGAAATACTACAATCTGTCTCATTATAAGGCTGTGCTCTTGGGAAGCAGGAGGGCAAGCATGGAAGAAGAGACATTCCTCGGACAAAAATTAAATTAAGCTTTTATCATTAATTACTAAGTAATATGGAAAAATCTAATAATTATAAAGCTTTTCAGTAATACAGGGAGCTACCTACATCATAATCTTCAGGCTATTTTAGCCAATCAACTACAGGCTTATCAAAGACCAAAATTAAGAGTTCCAGAAGTCAGCTGAAAGAGGTAGATGCTTCCTTGACAATGGTACGCTGTTCATATTACTACAGAAAGCATTCTGTTATGAGTCACAGTCTTTCCTAAGGTTTTCTTTGGCCAGTCTATAATTCCAACTAGTGAATTTCATGACATACTCAATTTCTAGTACGGCAATCTCATTAAGAGGGCTGATATAGTATGGGTAGACTTTTAAAATAACACTAAATTGAATGTGGGTAGAAATTCTGAAAGGAATGAACTGTGAAGAGGTCAACTTATGCTACAAGTTAAATGTTACTGGTACGTTCATTCTGTTTATTTCATGCATACCATACATGTAGCTTTTATACTACACAAAACAAGCATACAGCAGAAATTTGCCATTTAGACAAGCTCTGCTGGAACAGTTGTCTCCAACAATGTAGACATTTTCAAAATGTAAACGCATACTGGAAACTGAGTACTCTTATTGAAAAGTGTGCTTGACTATTTTGCAATTTCACAAAGCATGTATTCTTTGAATTGCTAGTCAGCTATATACCAGCTGCACAAAGTTATGGCCGGACTGGAACAAGGTGCCCTTTGGAGAAAATTTTAAAGTCACAAGGTCTTTTGCATTTCTTCCTTTGTTTTAAGCGGTTGAATGAGAGTGCCTCTGAGGTGCAGAGAAATGGTATTGTGATTTGTTTAACATTTTTAAAAGCTTGGTTTCTTAGGGTAATGAAATAATTTCAGATCATTGCATAGATTCATAGAATCATTTAGGCTGGAAAAGACCCTTAAGATCATGAAGTCCAACTATTAACCTAACACTGCCAAGTCCACCACTAAACCATGTCCCTATCAGTTCTTTCTCTCTACACCCTTTAAACTACATTAGATGCTATTCATAATTTTCTACCTAATCTAACAGGATAGATGTTTTGGTGATAAGTCTCATTAACTTTCAAAAAGAAAAAACAAACAAAAACCTAAACCCCAACACTCAGATAGAAGATTGAGCCCAAACTAACATTCCAATTAAGCAAAAGCAAGTTTTCCTTTTGCATCTCTCCATTCCCACAGACAGCAGCCAATCAGCACACTGTAACTCCAAACCCACAAAAGCAGATGTTTCCTCCAGCTTGTATGGACAAGAAGAAACCCAAAGGAGCTGAAGACACCTCCTCCATTTCAAACACTGAATATAAACACTAACTAATGGTGTTAGTTAACTACTAGTCTCACTCTAGACCATCTGATGAAGAACTTTAATGTCTTAGGCACTGTTCAGAAGTCAAGTCTGAGTATGCATCAGTGAACTTCCAGCACACCCTAGGCTAAATTTCACAGAGTGCAAGAAATATACCCCAGGAACAGAAAAAAAAAAAAAAAAAGAAGCTGTTATAATGAATGTATCTCTGGGGTGTTTTTCCAAATGTCAGAAATACTTAAAAATGCTGTGAATTTATATCCTAAGTTTTGATTGATATATGTTCAATGTAATTATACAGAATAAAGGCGTGAAGCTGCAATTAAAAAAAGCAAATGTACAATGCAACCATAGGGTGTTGAGACTATCACTATTGCAAAACCAAATTTTAATATTTCTCACCTCAAACATCCACTCTTCTTCTTTATCTCCATCCAGAAGCATTTTTGTCTCCTTATACACCTTCCCTATTTCCAGCTGCAATGGGGACACGTTAAATTCAATTCTTTGCAAGTTAAAGCCAATTCCAACTCCAACAGCCTTTAAGAAGCTTTCCTTTAAGGCCTATAACACAGAATGAATGTATTTTATTCATCTGGCTGTTTTTCAAACTGCTCCATAAACATTACTTCTGAGCAAACAGAGTAGACCAAATAAATGTAAGACTTACACTACTGTAAATGTGAGGGTAGACTGATGCAATTATCAAGAGAAAAAGTTATCAGCGCTGTCAATACCTAGCTTAACTTGCTGCATTATAATGAACATGCAACTGGAATTATCAAGTGGCACATACATATATGAACCCTTTTTTATCTTGTTCTGGGTACGTGTTTAAAACTAGTCATAAATCCTTCCAGAAATGTCAGCTGTACTGATTCTTAAAGTTATTCAGACATTAAAAAAATCACTAAAAGATAAAACCCATTAAAATATTATGTCCACATGAACATGTAACTACAAAAAGTATACAATTTTACCATAATGAAAATAATAACAGAATATATCAAAAGAGAACACGCAGGTTACAGCACTGCAGTCTTTAAATAGAAAAAAAAAGCATTACCCAGTGCCGATGAAACATATCCAGCTGCATCCATTCATTACCCATAGACTTGATTACACCCCACTCTGTTTCAGTAAACTGTCGCTTCATGATGTGAAAGAAATTTGGAATTGAGCTACTACCTATAAATTAGAAAGAGATATTTACAGAAATTTTAATAGACTAGTAATAATAAGCAAATTAATTACCTCATGTTATTGATCTAGAAAAAACTCATATGAAAAAAATTATGAGGGAACTCTGCTCTACAATCTGAATTTATATAGCCTTGAAGCAGTGATGACGATGACAGTTCAGGACACAGTATGAAAAAAGCCATTCCTACAGCAGAATTACAGCATTAAAAATGTGAGATGAAAGTCATAAACATACTACATATTTTCAGCTTTCTCTAAAATGGAAAGTATTTAATTAGTTCTAATGTTATATTAAAAAAATATCTATATTCAGCCAGGAAAGTAGCATGTGCAGTCTTTGACATTTTGATCTAGTAACATTTTATAAAACACCATGCTGTTTGTCAGAATTCATCAAGCTATTCTGCCTCCTGCCCTTGGATGCTGGGATACAGAAGAAACACTTTTTTAAGCACGTCTTTAGGATTTATTCTGCAAGAAAAATCAGGGTGGTGAGATGCCCATAATCACAGTAAGAAAGAGATCAAAGAAAAAAAGAAAACCACCAAACCTTCAAATCCTCAGATTTAATTTAAGTCTCCTCTAAAAACAAGCACAGTTGTGTAGCACTGCAGCAGCTCTTCAGGGGCTACACCACTTTTCTCCACTAGTCTGAATTTACTTTGCAGAAGACACTACAGACTGTGTGGTTATATTGATCAATGGCATTTCTATAATACACTGGAAGCTGTGGACCTCATTACATGCTTGGCTAATCACCCATAGCCTATATCATTAATCAGTATACCATGCAGTCTGTCCAATAGGGCTTACAGCTGGCTAAACAGACAATGGCAGAAAGCAATCTATTTTCTTTAGTAGGGATAATAAAAATCTGGATAGAGACAATTCCACACATTGAGACAAAATTTTTTTCATAGGTTATGCAATGTTCATATTAAAAAGAAAACATTAATCATAGTTAATACAAAACATAGTCTCTCCTCCCAATACCACGCTGCTTTTAACAACCCATCACTAAATAATCGCTTAACAAAGATGCAGATTCTAACCCTAGCTCTGCCACTGATTCTATGAGTGACTATGGGCAAGGAACTTCTCTACCCTCATGTTCCTCATCTTAAACCAGGGATAAGGGTATTAACCCTTCTCTATAAAGTGGTTATCTTCTACAGATATCCAAGTGGTAAATAAAAACAGGTATTTGCAGCAGTAATAATTGATCTGAATGAAATAATGTCACACTAAAGCACACGTTCAGGTATTCTGACAACTTCCAGATCATATTGCAAAGTGTAATCTGACATAGTGTACACATCACACAAGACCTGGCAGTGACATTTCAGAGATCCCCTCAATTTCATTTATAGACTAGAGTGAAGGAAACCTCTTAAGACAGAAATTTTGTTGACAGTTGCAGTAGTCAGCTAATGGAATGATCCATAACAATCTAAGGACAGAACTAACTTTCCTCTCTGGAGAAAATGATGATACTGAAAAAGAAAAGCAACCACAATGTCAAGGATGTTTTGACAGATTACCAAGGCAAATGAAATATCCATCTACTTAGACAGTCCAACCTTCCTGAAACAATGAAAAATAACACACATTTGTTCAACTTGGAGAAAGGTTATTGTCTTTCATTTCTCTGAGTTTATATGGCCCATTTTATGATCAAATAACTCTCTTAACACCTGCTGCAAACTATCCACTTTATCTTTTTCTCTCAAGTATTTAAGACAACAGCGGTGAGGCACCAGCCTCTTCAGGTGATTCAAACTACAAAACATTCCAGAATCTCCTGGTGTACCTTTCCTCCTTCATTACTTTCAGAAAGTTCTCTTGCTTTCAAGAGCCCAGTGCTATTCACGCTACCAGAGAAGACTATCCAAGACTATTCACGCTACACTACCTTCAGCAGCTAGAGGCATATAATGCCTCCAGCATTGCCAGTCCTTCTGCCATTTCAAACTTTATCATGCATGGTGATTATGCTCCATACTTAAACTGTTTAGTATACCAAGTGTACATCAAACCCATATACTACCACCATTTCATACCTTACTTACCCCTTCTTTCAACTGCTCTGCTACCCTTCTTGATGCTTATGTTCAAATTTACACAGTACTTTCCCCTCCATTCCAGCTGTCTGTCACATCTCTCCTCTGAAAAGCTCAGGCACTGCTTTCTCCTGAACTGCCCTTCCTCCCGTTTCCTACTTAATACAGCGTAGTTGCTTTATTGACAAATGGATGAGATTAGAGGAGCCAGGACTATTACTCTCCACAAAACACTAGCAGTACCACAGACTACCCAGTCCACTTCTCCATATTTGAATATCAGAGAAAGACAAATTCACAGAATCATGGAAAAAACTTAGGTTGGAAAATTTCTCTCGAGACCGTCTGGTCCAATCTTCCACTGAAAACAGAGCCTTATATTCAGTAACTCATGGCCCTGTCAAGCAGAGTCTTTCACCGCTTCTTCAGGCAAATTATTCCAGTGTTTTACTGTTCTCTTAGTAAAGAATTAGGTTTTTCTTTTTCTCCAGACAGGATTTCCTCTGAAGCAACCAGAGTCTGTTGCCTTTTGCCCTGTCCCTGTGCACCCTCATGAAGACAGCTACCTTGCACACAGACTGTGATTAGGTTCCCCTCCTCAGATCCCCTCTTCATGCTCAGCAAACCCAGCTCCATCAACATTTTTACACAGGTCAAGTTCCCTAACACTCTAATCACCATGGTGGCCCTTCACTAAGCCCTCCTCAATGTTCCCATGTTTCTCATGACTTGGGGGATGAGGAGGGGGCAAAACTGGAAGCAGTAGAAGGTTTTCTTTTAGACGCTACATCTTTTATTTTTACTCTGAGCAAAAAAGCTTCAAACATACTCACCACAATTTACACAAACTTCCTTTGATGGAATGGGAACAAGTCTCATATTGCAATTATTCAGTTGGTTTTAAATTTGCATTTCTAAATTTCCTCTCATTTGCAAACTGTTTCAGAAATAAACTCACCTATCAACAATTACACAAAGACTTGAACTTATTTCTGTGAGCATTTCAATTCATTAATAATCCCAGTTCTAGTTTACAAAATATTTGTATTTCATTAAAAAAACAGCAGAGAGATTTCATGCCAGATTATTCCAGTATATATACTTTAGACATAAGAACTCTTTTGGATACAATTTTGGATTACATGCGGTATAGTCTACAGATATCATCTGAGACACAGGCCAAGACAGGGTACCAGTTATTCACCTTTCAGCTGAGTTCTTTGCTGAACAACAGAGCTTCCTCTTCTGCTGATAACTTTCTAAAGACCTTCTTAAGTATTCTTCCTCCTGTGTTTACTGCCTGTATGTTTCTCTCGGAGAAGTTTAGGAAAAATACTAAACATTTTTGGTAATCTCAAAGTCTACTACATAAAATTTAAGTGAAAAAAGAAAAAAGTGTGCCCCAATATTTTAATGATCTTCATGAAGCCACAATATTTTCTACAAGGAAAATACAGAGACCACATAAGAGAATACAAAAGAAACTGGATTGCAAGTAGAACTCATAGGAAATAAAGGCAAGACAAAGAAGTATTTATAAGAGTTATCAACCTGACGTATTGAACTATTCTTTAAAGTACTTCTAAAAATTTCAGAGGATCTTCCACAAGACTTGCAAAGTATTCACCACAAAAATGACATAACATGATAAATGTTCTCATAGGTTTTGGGTTTACCTTCAGACTTTTGTTAACTAACTAAAAATGTGAACTTACTATCTGCACTTCACTATGCAGTGGTTTCTTCTTCTCCACAAGATGATACCGATTTTCTAAGAGAAATTTGGCTGCAGTGTACATGTATGTATTTATGCAGGTGGAATTCTGGTACATAAATGCTCTAAAATCCTTAATGCACGCAGACTTTAGTATTTTTCTAAGAGCAAATTCTAAAAAAAGTTGTCAAAAAAAGATCTATGATCTAGACAAGCATGTGGAAAATGAACTGACAGTAAAAACTTGAAAAACAGACTCTCTGAAGGAACAAATGCTTTTATTGTAATGCACACATGTAACACATCATCCCAGGAATACTTTCTGCCTTTATGTTTTCAATGAACAATAATAAGGCCAGACACTCATTGAAACTTATGTAATTGTACTACTGTTTCTTCTTTAACTCGCAGCAGTAAAGAAAAAGGAGTATTTAAAGATATGCCTATGCAGGTTGTAGAAAACAGCACATCTGATCTCTCTGTGCTTCTAAACATCCATACACTAACAAGCGCCAGAGCAGATGTCACACAGATGGGTTCACACAGTACTGAGCCCTTGCTAATATGATCTAGCACTCCTTTGCCAGTGTTCAGGATTATTAAAAAAAGCACTTAAATGTTGAGCCGAAAAAGTAGCCTGGGATACAACTGTGTGGAAAAATCTAATTGAAATGCTCCAAACTGCATTTCAAATATTCCTTCTTGTAAGTCATATTTACAGCTTCTGAAGAGTCAGAACTTAGATTCTGACTCCAATAAATCCAAAGTACTTACAGTAATCTTGCTCATCTCAGTGGAAAAGTGGGATTCCTGTAATTCACAATGTGTGTACTTCAGAAAAAATATTCATGTATGTAAATTACTTATTTAAATTGGTGAGCTTTGGGAAATTGCACAATGTTTCTCTGATTGGTCAAGCATTTAACTAGGTGGGGGCTCATCACTGAAATGGAATAAATTCAATTTTGTGATTTTAGGAATACCTAAGAGAGATAAGACATGTTTTCATATGAGATTTGAAAAATAAGTGGAGTTGGAAGCAGAGAAAAACAGGAAGCGTGTTCCACAGATGGCAATGTATATCTTTTCCCATTAATCATAAGCCATCAACTATTAAAACTCTGAAAGAACAGCCACACACCTTTTCCTGGTTTTCTCTAAGAGAATAAAAATTGTCATAGGAGAAAATCTATGAAAATACGGGATAAAAGGTTGGGGGGGGAAAAAAAAAAAAAGATAAAAAATGCTGATTTAGATTCTATAGGGAACGGAGAGAGTGCATTTCAACATTTCAACAGAGCCAATGGCACAAAATTTATTAACATGACAAGGGGGTAGGAGGATAGGACTGAAGAATAAGAAGACATGCTATATTCCCTACTTCTATTTGAGAAAATTGATAGATATGGGGTAACTTTTCTGCATTTTTCTACCTGATAAAAAAGCCAAACAAGCTGCATTTGTAGGAAGACAAAAGACAATCAGAATTAAGATCCATGTAAATTATGATGCTATTAATAGTGAAGACTACTATCCATAAGGCTAATACAGAAATCTTCATACTGGTATTTTGTTTACACTAAACATCAGGTCAGTCATAAATCAGCTTCAGTAATACAATGTAAATTTAACAAAGGTAGTAATTGTCCTGTTGTACCTGAATTTATTAAAATCATGACGTGCCTTCTCAAAAATAGTGAGAAGAACAGATGACTGACCTTCCTCACTTCAGTTTTTACCAGTTTGCCAGTCTCCAAATTGTTTCGGTCAGATACAAACTAACTAGCTTATACTGTGGTCTATATCCAAAACTATGGAAATTAAAAGCTAAAAACTACCACTGCCCGCTCATTGATCAGCTAACCCCATGAAAAACGCAAACCAACCAAACAAAAAAACCCAAACCCCAGAATGCCAACAGACTCCTGACTGCCTTGAACTGCATGAAAGGAAGAGGTCAGTGATCAAGAACTAATATCTAATCAATGCATATCAATTTACTTTCAGATGTCAAATGGGCCTAGTGACAATGTGAAACGTACTACCTAGCAAAACCAGTGACTGAAGTACGAACAGGTCAATCTACTTAACATGAAACACAGGCCAGCTATAAATCCTGCAAACTAACAAACTGTATAGGATGAATAAGTTTTGGGTTCTGGAGTCTTGAGCTGACAATCCTTTTGGTGTAGGACACAAGTCATATTTGATCATATTTTACTATCTTTAAAGAAAAACACTGTAAATTCATACAGAGAAAACATTTCTTCTGCAACAGATGCCCACGACCTAATTGTTTATTAATACCAATTAACCCTTGTACAGATGTTTAGAAACTGACAACACAGGGCAAAAAATTAGCTAGATAAATGACTAACTTAGAAGAACCAGATAGAAAATTAACGGAGCATGTTTTTTAACTCTATTAGCTCACACAGCTTTAGTGTGAATTGGAAATTGGATTTGCATTCTGTGACCTCTCCCCTTCCTGCCATTATCCTGCAATTGTCCCAGTGATATATATGTTAAACATCCATTCTTGTCATGTAACTACTGACGATATGTTTTATCTTGGTGTACCTCAGAGAAGCAGCATTTACTGTAAAATGTCAGAAAATTTGAGGTTGCCTCCTTTGAATTACTGAAGATTTCCCACACTGTAAAAATGGAAAAGCCATAAAAAGACTGACATAATTTGATAATGTTTCATAGTTCCGCTGCAGTTAGGATCGTTGTCTTTGCAATATTAGAGGAATTGCTGATGTTTCAATTGCATTACTGTGACTAACAGCAGTGATGAATATTTAAGCAAGCTGCCCTGATAGTGAATGTTAAACAAAAGAAAGTTTTTTCCCTGTGGAAAGGGACCTGGGGGTCCTGGAGGACAGAAAGCTCAACATGAGTGAACAGTGTGCTGCTGCGGCCAAGAAGGCCAACAGGATGCTGGGTTGCATCAAAAAGGGCATCACCAGCAGAGAGAAAGAAATCATTATCTCGCTCTACTCAGTGCTTGTCAGGCCACACCTGGAGCACTGTGTGCAGTTCTGGTCCTGGCTCTACAAAAAGGATGTGGACAGGCTGGAAGGGGTCCAGAGAAGGGCCACCAAGATGATCCAAGGACTGGGAAGCTGCCATATGAGAATAGGCTGGGAGAACTGGGTTTGTTTTGCCTTGAGAAAAGGAGGCTCAGAGGGCATCTCATCACCATGTACCAGTACTTAAGGGGTAGCTACAAAGAAGATGGAGACTCCCTTTTTACATGGAGTCACACGGAACAAGGGGGAACGGACACAAGTTGCTCTTGGGGAGATTCCGATTGGACAGGAGAGGGAAATTTTTCACACTGAGGACAGTCAACCATTGGAATAATCTCCCCAGGGAAGTGGTTGACTCGGCCACGTTGGACACCTTCAAGAGTCGTCTGGACAGGGTGCTGGGCCATCTTATTTAGACTGTGCTTTTCCCAGAAAGGTTGGACTAGATGATCCCTGAGGTCCCTTCCAACCTGGGATTCTGTGGTTCTGAGATAGCTCTACCTCCAAAACTGTATTGAAGAAATAGCAATTTTGACCCAGGTATGGCTCGGATAAAAAAAAGTTAAGAAAAGTCACAAGCTATTAACTGGATATGTCACATGTGATCAGTTTACAGGTGGTACATGGTCTGCAACAGATACATGCTTTTTATCATTCATTCTGAAAATACAAAAAATGCCATGTCCTCTCAAATTTTATTCAGACTTCAGCATAATTTTACATGCTTTCTATACCAAGTACTCAACTGTAAGATACAGCTGCCGTTGAAGAGCTTACCGACATAATCACACCTGGGTGCAAGTGCATGATTTTAGCTTGCTTCTGAGCAGAGAAAATAGAAGTATTTAAAATACACAGGGTCTTAGTCACTAAGATCATCCAGGAACCCAAATTCTTTAAATGAAAAGTACGTACTTACAACTAAACAGTAATAGTAAAGAAGATCATGAGTAATAATAACACCTTCTTCATTTGTCTATGTCAAAGGTTATATGACTGCAGCTAGAAGAGCTCCAGGTAGCCACAGTATTCCAGCAAAAAGGAAAATTACCCCATGAAAATGGCATTTTAATCAGTTTTCCATTATAGAACATATCAAACAGTTAAAGCAATCGTTTTATTTTGTCAGAACAGCAGGAACTCTACTTCCTTTCAACACTCATGAGGTGATGATGCATCACACTAAAAATAAACTCAAAAGCCCAAAATCTAAATAAATATAAAAATAAGACTTTCTTCTGTAAAGCCATTGTGGTTGTAAGTGGTGAGGACAAAACTACAGAAGTAAAAAATAGTTAAACATGCTCAGATCTCTTTAAGGGTAACAGACATTGGGGAACATAGTATGTTTTAATGGAGCTAGATCTTCTGTTACTCTTTAAAAAAAAACAAACAACAAACAAACAACAAAAACCTCAGGGTGTTGCTAGTGCAATAGCGTACACATAAGATATGTGCCTGACCTTCTAAAGCCTTATACTATAGTAGTACTACCAAGCCATCAGATCTCTTATTTTATTATATTTTATGACATAAAGTAACTAGAGGGCCTTTCTACACATACAAAAGGATTATATTGACTGAAAGCTTTGACAATTAATCCTTTGCTTAGAAATACATATTTGAAGAAAATCTACCACTTAATACAATATAGTATTTGCAGAAAATAGACAAGTAAAAGCACACTACTATAAGGATGATAACCCAACATCAAAATTGGATCACTTCATATCTCCAGTGAAATCAGATTAACTCTCACACTACACAATGTACATGTGTGTGTGTACATATATATCTACACACACATATTCATATATATGTATATTAAAAAAGCATATATATTTATATACATACATATTCACAGATATATACTGGTATGCATGTGTATATATATGCATGCATGCGTATATATATAAGTAGGTATGTATATATGGGCCTGCTGTGAAATGCGTAGAGAGAAAATTCCAGCACAAAGGGGATGACACCCAGTTCTATCTTTGCATTGAATCAGATATACTGCAAAACAACATCACCCATATGGTATTGCAATGGTTGCTACCGAACCATAAAAGTATTGCAATAACAGTAGTACGAAAGGGTAGGTACTTTAGTGAAAATGTGATTATAGGGAGAGTATTCCTATCTCGAAGAAACTAGTACCACTGTAAAACCTGGGAGTGCACTGGGTTCATCTTGGTACTTAGTATATAAATGTTATATTGGATAAAAGAGGGGGAAAGAAGCCAATTCTCAGTACCTAAGTCATCTTCATCTTCCATATGAATTTGACTATATGATTCACACTTCCTAACACCTCCTTCATTTGACTAACGCTATTTTTTTTCCCCATAGGAAGCCTCGTGACCTTAGAAAGCACAAGCTGTTTCAGATTGAGCTGGGTTCTCTGAACAGAGTCCTATGAGAGGTCTACATTCAGTATTCACTGTTTGGTGTGGAAATGGTCCTCAATATTGAGAGACATACACTCTGGGCCTATGTCCTTCCACATCACGATATCCTATTGCAGTAACAAAGCCACTGAACAACAGAGTTCCCTGTGATGGCAGAAGACAGGATACTGCACAGAAGGCTGTCCCAAAACAAGAATCTTAGAGCCAGACGCAGTAAAAAAGTCCTTTATAATTTTCACACTTAAAACATCCCTACTCCTGTGTATACACTGTCTTTCTTTCCCCCCCTTCAAAACAAAGCAAAAAAAAAAAAAAAAACCAAAACAACCCTGCAAGGTGACGGAAGAAGCATTAGTGTTTTAAATTTGGGAATCGATCTCTCCTATATAACAGTGAAAGTAACCATGTAAGAACATGCTTTCAAAATGCCCTTGTAAAGCCATTTGTTTGGCTTGCTAGCAAGTGAAAGACTGTTTGGCCCTCTTGACAGTGAAAACCCAGCATATTTTGTTTGGTCTTCCCACAGAGAAGAGACAGCAGTCAGCTAGCCATTCAGCACGTGCATCCTTCCCCCCTGTCAACACACAAATCAGCTTCTGCATAGCTCCAGACCAGCCACTGCAAGAGCTGACTTTTATCCAACCAACAGGCTATACAAGAAAAGATGAAAGAGGACGATAAATGTATTGCAACATAGCAAAAGCAGAGCATGGCCCACAACTGAAAAACTAATGAACTTCAATGGTCCATTCACCTGCATCAGTTATATCCGCTCTTTAGATACTACCTCCAAGTGTTTGCTATGTTTTTGTGAATCATTTTTTGCTAGGAAAAGGATATACTTATTTAATGCAAAAGCCAACAATTCTGATGAACAGACAAGGAAAACTACAGAGGGCAAGTAACAATTTTTTAACACACCACAAGGTTGGATTTTCCATCAAAATGCAACGTAGCACATACAGGCATGAATGCTGAGAACTTACAGCACCAATCTAATTTAAGGCAAGAAAACAGTTACTTATAGAAGTAGCAATGGTCTCCTGGTCCTAAACTTTCCTGAAAACCTGACATGACAACAGCAACCTGTCACCTTTAGTGAGAAAATATAAAAATATTTGCCTTGTTAAACATCAGAATTTCTTTTAGAAAGGAAAATATGGCAGGGAAATCCAACTGACACTACTATTTTTTTTCAGTTACTCAGGGGAGAAGTTAAATATTTAAGATAAGTTGCTACCATTCCATATGTCAACCTAAAAACCTGCAGATCTGCCACAATTCTTGCACAGACAAGACCCAAATAAGCTTTTGACAACACAGAATAAAAACAGCTTCTATTGTCCAACTCTTGAAACAAATACATGTATTTGTAGAGCTGAAGCTATTGGATATGGGCAATGTTAGCAAGAAACTCTTCAAAAAGCAAATTAATACCCACATAATAATTACTTAACCTCAGCCTTCCTGTAACATCTTTCTGCTAGACTTCCTTAATTTGGAAAGACAAAGCAAACTGCCATTAGTGTGGACTGAGAAGTCATTCTAGTTTTGTTAAAAAAATTAAAATAAAAATTAATTCTCTTTAGCCCCTCATTTTGAATGTATAACTTAATTTCCCCAAAGACCAATTAAGGAATAAATTGTGATTATTGTAAATTCAGTGTGCAGAAAGATACTCCTGAAAAAACAACAACAACAAAAAACCACAGACAGATACCCCTCACCCCACCCCCTCCCCTCCCCCAAAAATGCAACAACCCCAAACAGAACAAACCAAAAACCAGACAAGCATTCTTATAGTTTCTCTTTGTTCCACCTCTTATTTTTATTAAAAGCTGCTGGTTTAAGTTTTTTGCTTTCTTAATTTTTAATTTATCCCTCATCTTAAGCATATATATTCTCCACAAGTTCATTTTTACTGTTCTATATTTTGCTGTCAGTTTCTATTTTAATCCAAATGGTTTTCTGTTTTCCTATTGAAAAGCAATCTTAAGGGACTAAGATAGGCTTTTTAGAAAGAAACAATTTCCCCTCAAAGAGAAGATTCAATCACAATATCAAATTTTCCTTTCACAGTTTATCAAGCATTGGTGCTTAATCAATTACCAGAATGTGCAAGTGTTTTTATAAATGTGATGTAATTCCAGGTTAAAACAGTGTTAGAAATGTGCCTAAATAGAGCATAATGATGGAACTGCTATTTAATATGTATTCTGGAAGAGTATGTTTAAGATGGCTGTTTCCTCCCATTTTCAAATAGAACAAGAACAAAGAAATTCCTCCTTGTTTACTCAGTGTAAGGGCATATGACCACTATGATTCATTAATTCAGCAGGAATACTAGCTAGCTATTTGAACACTACATCTAAAAATGATCTGTTTTCATTTTTATACTGACTTCCTTAATCAATTAGAAGTAACATTTAACCTAAGTCCTTCGTTAATTTCTTCATCCCAAACAGCACATCTACATATCTTGGCAGTACAGACCGGGATCCACCTGGCTGGAGAGCAACTCTGTGGAAAGGGACCTGGGGGTCCTGGTGGACAGAAAGCTCAACATGAGCAAACAGTGGCTGCTGCGGCCAAGAAGGCCAACAGGATGCTGGGTTGCATCAAAAAGGGCATCACCAGCAGAGAGAAAGTCATCATTGCACTCTACTCAGCGCTTGTCAGGCCACACCTGGAGCACTGTGTACAGTTCTGGTCCCCGCTCTACAAAAAGGATGTGGACAGGCTGGAAGGGGTCCAGAGAAGGGCCACCAAGATGACCCAAGGACTGGGAAGCTGCCATATGAGGATAGGCTGGGAGAACTGGGTTTGTTTTGCCTTGAGAAAAGGAGGCTCAGAGGGCATCTCATCACCATGTACCAGTACTTAAGGGGTAGCTACAAAGAAGATGGAGACTCCCTTTTTACATGGAGTCACACGGAACAAGGGGGAATGGACACAAGTTGCTCTTGGGGAGATTCCGATTGGACAGGAGAGGGAAATTTTTCACAGTGAGGACAGTCAACCGTTGGAATAATCTCCCCAGGGAAGTGGTTGACTCAGCCACGTTGGACACCTTCAAGAGTCGTCTGGACAGGGTGCTGGGCCATCTTATTTAGACTGTGCTTTTCCCAGAAAGGTTGGACTAGATGATCCCTGAGGTCCCTTCCAACCTGGGATTCTGTGATTCTGTGATATCTACAGATGTACCATTAGCTAATAATACGGCATATCTCTTGTAGTAAAAGATCAGATGCTGATTGCTGCTATGAGATTTACTGAAATACAACAATAAAAACAAAATCAATTAAAACTTTGCTTAAGGTAAAGTTCAGGCATCTTAAGAAGGACAAAAGAACTCAAAAGAACAATCTATTTTGTCATTTCTTTCTAGGACAAGAAATTCTTACTGCAAAAGCTGAAAAGCAGCAATTAAAAAAGCGTTACAGGTTCAAAAACTTGAACATGGCTGCTAGATAAAAGACATGCTAAATATCTTAACTATGATGTAGGTGTGCCTAACTCTCCATTTACTTTATGACTACCAAAAGAAACTGCACAAAGTTTATAACTGGCTAGAGAGAGAGCTTTCCTCCACTAGTTAGACTGAAGTATGGTATTCAGCTACTCTGATTCATGTGTGATATATCTCTGATTTGAAGACCTCTATCGTCTCTTGTATTATCTCACCTGAATGACAAAATAATGAGAATAAAAAGAGAAAAATGAGTTAACTTCTGTTTACATTTATTTGCCTCAGAGGAAAACAGTTTCAAACAATCAGGTGTTAATACATAATAGTCTACCTTATAGGAAAAGCATGTCAGGAAGTATTTTTAGATAAAATTAATTTTCTGTAAAATTTACATGCAGAAAATTTACCCTTTGGTGACTTTTCACAAGCAAACCTAGCATAAAACTGAAAGATTAGTGAGAAAAGCTAATTTTACAGCATGTCAAATATTTAATTCAGCAATTGCATTAAGATTGGAGATGTAGGGATCAAAGTAACTGTAATGCAATAGATAAGATGGCAGGCTGGTTATGAAAGATCAGAAATGAACTGTTAATTTATTTACCTTTGTAACTCCATCTTAAGCTAAAAAATTACATTAATGAAATGAATTTCACTTGCGCAGCAGGGAAGCTCCTGAGCCTCAGATCTAAACTTTTTTCAAGTACTCAGAGCAATCTTTGTTAAGCTATAATTATTTCCTAAGTCTCTGAAAATGTTCTGCTTTACAGGGTTTAAGTGACTGGTAAATCAACATCCCACACACAACTTAAACCAAGCTGACACAATACCTAAAGACGACATTTTCCTTTTCTACCACCACTACATTATGTAGGTCAATATCTGAATACAGGAAAAAAGGTGATAAACCACTGCATACCTGTGGAACTTTTGTAGAATTGTCTCTATTTGCACTGCTAAGAATAGCTTCTTGTGTGGCCTGCCTTCAGCTTCCAAGAAAGCTATGTCTCGCAGCAGTTTCATTGTTCAGATTTTAATAATACGGCAAAAGTAATATGGAAACAGGCAGCTTCTTATTGCACATAAATAAAACAAAAATAGCAAAAATAGACAGCACAGATTAAGAAGTGACATAAAATGTTTATGTGCACCAGGTCTCCTTGTTACATGCTAACACGCAATTTAATTGCATATTACTCAAAACTTTCAGCTTCATGATACTCTCTTGTATATTTGCACTGCATATTTTCTTCACTGGTTGAACAATAAAGGAATGTAAGACCTATAATACTGGAGACCTTAATCAAGATTCTCTTGACAACATCATAAGATGAAGTACTTTGTATTTAAACAAGCATTTGCAAAAATAAACCAAACCCAAAAAACCAACCAAACAAACAAACCCCCCCAAAAAACCATTAACCAAACAAAAAAAACAACAACCAAAAAACCCTACTGTAATGTACTTTGTACATAGGGAACATTTTGTCCTTGTACCGATTCCAGAGAAAGAGTTTTATAGTGGATTCACTCTTAGAAATATAATGTACTTAGCAACTGCAGGGTAAGAGCACCGCTTAGTGGAACTATCAGATAAAACACTACTGGTAGAGTTGAGGTTATATATACACAGCACAGCAGTAGAAGCAGTTCCAGGTAATTCTACTAAGACAAAAATCTTTCTCAGAAAAAAATTAAGTGAAAACAACTGTTAGATTTAGTTCATATTACAGAGACTATAATTTAAAAGTCTATCCTTAATATTGCTTATTTACTGGCTCGCTTTCCCACATAAAATTACTAAGTTTTCATTACTATCAGATTTCTTTTCCAAAAAATACAAATTATAATTCCAAAAAGGAAGTTGTATCGCCATAAACAAAGCCTCTTTAAAACTTGGAACCTGGTATTTTTTTATTTAATTCAGTAATATTTATGTAAAGTTACATAATGTAGAAAACAATTGCACAACCAGGCACTGACACACTTACAACAGTTACTTCTTATGCATAAGGACAAGCATTGAAGCTCCTTTCTCTCCTTATCAAAAGGTAGAAAAGATGTATACAAGCTGTTAACAGCTAAATTACTTCAGGACAGACTATGCTAGCTGCGGAACTTCAGATATTGGAAAGGAAAGACAGAAATTTTGTAACGATGCATTTTTGACTCCTCTGTATACACCATGAAGCTTGCCACCATGAATTCAGATTGTGGATACACTGCCATGCCCTAATAGCCCCTTCTTCTGCTAATAAATACCTAGATGAAAGAGGAAGAAGTGGATAAAGTAGCCGAGGGTAAACGTAGGTAAAGGACCCTTGTTCAGGAATCCGAGCAGGCTGCATCTGTCACTAGTTTGTCTCAGATTGGTCATCTAGATACATTGTTTTTCAGTATCATTTAATTACAAAACCACCAATTTAATTCCATCATTTAGTCTTTGGAATCACAAGCATCTCCAGAATAACCACCATTTTTCTCGCGATGGGTAAACACACTGAAGCCCATTTGTATCAGATCCAAAAGTGTTACTTAATCTCATCAGCTCATATTCGCAAATTAAACCCACACAGGTGCTGAGTGCAGCTGCCTAGCAGGGGGATGTGGTAACATCATCTTTATGGTAAGAGGTCATGACTGCTGCCATCAACAATTCTAGGACACACTGGCAGGAGCCTCTCTTGCTACCGAAGAAGTTAAGAACTGAGTATTGTATCTAAACCCTGGTTTTACTTAACTAAAAATTGAGTTTGGCTTCACTGCTTTTCCTATAGTCTGTTGAGATGAAACTCATTTTAAAAAGCTGTCCTGTTTCAGCAGGTAAATAGTGAAAATCAAAATGTTCAAACGTTCTTTGTATTTTAAGCTTTTCTTGCAAAATGAAAAATTAAGTCATTGATACATGCCCTATATGCAGGTAGGGATATCTTGTATCCTCTGCCAGCATTTTATGTTCCCAAGGGTTCTGGGTCTAGGTGTTAGTTATTTTCATAGCAGCGTGTATGGCACTGTATTTTAGATCTACGCCTTTTTAGGCGTGTTGGTGCCACACCAATATTTTATCCAAATCTGCAGCGTCTGCACAGCATCAAGGCCTTCTCTGTCACTCTGCCTCCCCAGCAAACAGGCTGGGGGTGTTTGAGGGGGACACAGCCAGGACATCACTTTGGTTGATCTGCTTGGGAGAGCTATGATAAAAGCACTGGCTTCAAGCTTAATCTGGTATTTGGGCCATGCATCACGGCAGTCCCTTCAAAAGAGTACCTGTTCCAGTTCAGCCTTATCTTCAGGCTACAGTTCCTGTCACGAAATACAGAACTGCACTGGTGTGGGGTCTTCCATGAGATATAGTGTGGCACTGCTGACCACCATCTTTATGGTGAAGGTCTACAGCAGATGGAAGTGAGCCACAGAGCAGAACAACTTGCCTTGGTATTGCAGTAAAGTTTCTGTGCATCTTAGCTAAACATGCCAATCCAAAAACATACACTTGTCATAATCATTAAAAAGGTGTAAAGTGATCAGAGAGAAAGTTATCCAGTCAGGGTTTATTTGATTATTTACCTTACTACACAAATTACTTCACAGCATAAAATGCTGGGCAAATTGAAGATTTTAAAGAGAGATTCTCTAAGAATACAGCTATTACTGTTATACCTGGGCACACGTTTGAGGACGATTCTCAAAAACTAAAATTCCAGTAAATTGTAAATCCCAGTATGTTCCTCCTTTAACCCTGTCATGCATCGACGAACATTTGCGAACTAAATTATCTTCATAAAACTATATTTAAAAATACATTTTGCTACAATTCTGATTTATAATTTGGGTCCTGAAGGTTCACTACTATAGTCAGGTTAGTGCAACATTTTGTACAAATAAATAGGCCAAGAACTAGTTAGTGAGATTTAGTCTTTTACAAGAGGCACCTCAAATGCTCCCTCATGATCCCTTCTCACTGAGGATTTCTGCACACTCATAGCAAATCTTCGATGCCAGTTTGCTACAGCATTGGGCCTGGTGCTGACACATACAATGTCCGCACTTATGGGACAAGGGAGCAACACTCACAGTCACAAGCTATAAAGTTCTCATGGGGATAGATCCCACTGTCCCTAGTTGGAAAGTTGTCCCTGCTTCTACCTAACAAGACAGCAAACCCGTAATTAAAGTATCTGCAGATGCCGGTCCTGCCAGTATCATAGCAGGATTCCTGACCTTATTGTTCCCAGGTTCTGCTTTACTAAACTGGAAACATATCCATATTTGGCACAACAGAAAATCCTAAATAAACTATGAGGAGCACATTTAACAATAACAAAGCAAATACACAATACATCCATACACTCTCTTCCAATGACACTAAATTTCTATGACACAGATTGGTTCTTTGGGAAATGTTAACACGTTCAGCACTTAAACACTACAGACTCTGCTTTGGCCTCCATAACGCATTACCTGGTAAATTAGTCTTCATAATATCAATGCCAACTTGAAGCTCAGGCTCAGCTGCAAGAACTGCATAATCTCCTTGATGAGAGACATTGAAGTTGTAACTCGAATAGATACTGAATACGTTATTTGCCAGGAAAGGTTTTCCTTTTGACGTCCTTTGTAAGTGTATTTCATTCCACGGTATGCACAACTTTTCTGCAACTAATTTCCGTATCAGCAGGCGACCAGCCTGTGAAATAAAATGGAGGTAATTCATACAGAACTATTCTGCTGTGTGCAAAATATCTGCGGTTACTAGAAAACCACCTGCCTAAAACAATATGGTTTTATTATTGCCAATAGACAGTAAAAGTGTATTTTAGCCAAAGCATTTAGATTTCACCCTTTTATAAAAGTCTGTGTCAAGTAAATTTAACCAAGAGTTCACCAGACCCAAGTATGCAATACATTTGTTATCATTATTAGCATAAAGACAATGCAGGACCCAATAAAAAGCAATCCCAGCCTATAAGAATCACACAAAATAGTTCCTTCTCTACCTTATTTACTTACTTAGTATACTTTATTGCACAGACGAATACTTTCTACACCATACTGAGCACTAAAACTCTCAAGAGCTTTCCTTTCAGTACATTCATTAACTTAGGCACTAAATGAAATACTGAACAGCTAAAAATGCGTAACTTCTTACAGACTAATTAGCAGAAGTCTGCATTACTACCACATTGCTATGGGAGATTTTAAACCTGAATTTGGCAAAACAGCTTTGTTCTCCTACACGACACTACTGACTGCGTGGACATGGATTTTGACTCCTAACTTGACATCACGACATAAAACTTGTGAGGCCTTTCAGAAAAACTAACAGCAGACTTCAAACATCCTTCTTCCTCCTGAATGAAGGTGTAAGTAGGGCTGGCAATTAATACTTTCTGTAAGTCCCTGAAACGCCCTCGCGGGGCGTATTTTCCTAAGAGAAGTCAGAAATTTGGGCAATACTGCCCCTGCAGAGGGACACTAGCGTCCCCACGGGAACGGGCCGGCCCCAGGGCCGCGAGGGGCGGCAGAGAGGGCGCTCCTCGGCGGAGCAGCCTCCGGGGCGCTGGGCGGCCCCGCGGAAGGGCAGGGCCCCGCCGCCGCCACCCCCCCTCGCCGCCGCCGCGGGGAGGGGCGAGACGGAGCGCTCCGGGCGCCGCGGTCTTTCGAGTCCCGCCGCGGGCGGACGCCGCCAGCCCTGAGGGAGGGGAAGCCGCCCCCCGCCGCGCCCCCCCCCCCCCCCGGCCCCGCGCCGCCGGTAGGTACCAGGGCGGCTTTGGCATCGCGGGCAAAGACAAACTGGCCGATGCGGTCCTTCTCCTCCGGCTGCACCAGCCGCGCCGCCAGCAGCCACTCCTCGCGGCAGGGGCGCCAGGCGGCGCAGGGGAAGGCCCAGCGCACGCTACCCATGGGCCCCGCGACGCGACGCCACACGGCGTGGCCGGCCGCGCTCCCCAGCGCCGTCCCGCGGCAGCGGGGCGCTCACCCCCCCCCGCGTCCTCCGCCTCAGCCCCGCCGTGACCGAACGGCACCGCCCGTGCCTGTGCACCCCGCCCTGGTGGGAAGAAGGGAGGGACCCGCTGTGGGCGCACGGTGGCCAACCCGGTATCAGAGCGCCCTGTGAGTGACAGGGGAATGCGCCAGGTATCGGCTTATCAGAGGAAAGGCGGTCCTGCAGCCGAGCGACACCCGCGGTGTCGTCAGCGAGTCCAGAGAGGAACCCGCTCGGGAGGATGGGCGGGCTTTCGTCTGGATTGACGGCCGGGGAAATCATTCCGAGTGCAATAAGCGGGAGAATGACACCGGAAGGAGCCAATCTGCTGGCGTCGCAGCTGCGGAGGGTGGGCCAGACTGGTCGGCGAGCTGCGGGTGTTGGTTGCAGGTGGGTGCGCGCTGTTCGGAGGGAGCGCTAAGGGGGGAACTAGCACTTCGCCGCTTGCGGAGAGACGGCAGCGCTGGAGATCGCCGCATCCGGCGGCCGGGCCCCGCGGTCGCGCTGAGAGAGGAGGGGAAGCACTTTGCACCATTCTGCCCGTCCTGTCGGAATTAGTCCTCCCTTAGAATGAACGGAGATGGCTCAGAGCGCATGAGCGGGCGATGGGGCATGCGCAGTAGCAGCGCTGAGGCCGCTGCCCTCCGTCGGCGGGCGGGGCGAGGGGCGGGAGTAATGGCGGCGGAGGCAGCCGTCTCGGAGGAGGGGCTGTACTGCCTGCAAGGGCGGGCGAGCGGGCGGGCGGCCGCGGCGGCGCTGAGTGGTGCTGATGAGGTTGGGGGTGGCTGATAACCCCAATCCTCGCAAAAATAAGGTCGTTTCCCTGTCAGTTCTGGCTGCCCCCGCTTTTTGTGAGAGGGGCCGCGTTTATCCCGCTGTGGGTGGCGCCCGTTGGGAGCTCTTGGCGGCAGCGCTGTACGGTAACGGCCGGTGGTTCCCCGCCGTGCCTCCGGCCCCGTCGTTGCCGTTAGTACATCCACGCCCCTGCAGAACCGCCCGGCCCTGGCAGAGCTGACACGTCCCGGGAGCTGCAGCAGCGGGGCGCCCCGGCCCCTGCCTTCCCTGGGCTCGCTGCTTTGCGCGGGCGTCGGAAAGAGGGGGCAATTGTTCGCACACCAGATGCGAAGCACTGCATCACCCTAGTTTGATTCTGGCTCCTAAAAATGATGTCCAAAACAAAAGCCTGTTATATCCTGTGCTCTTTGTTCTGCTAAGAACTGTAACGGTTGGCAGAACTGGATTCCCGTGTGCCCTCAGTTACAAGCTATCTGAAAACCATCAAGAGGTAATAATTTTGTTTACCCTTTGGTTCTGAAGTTGGGCCATGACTAAATATTTAGGGTCTGTCTGAAAATTTATGACCCTTCTTCCTGTTTCTTGCCTTTAGAAATATTTACACTTTAACCGTTCTATATTGAGCATGTACAAATGATGCAAAATATTGAAAATTATGTTATTTCAGGTATTTCTTAGAAACTGTTGTTGTTGTTGAGCATTCCAGCTCCCTGTTAATGTGAAAACGTGCTGTTTCTAAACAGGCCAGAAGAACTGCTGTCTTTCTGCCTAAAATAAATCTCAGCTATAACTGAGTATAGGTTGGAATTTGCAAAATATTTTAAACACAGAAATAACATTTGGGGGAAAGAGTGTTTCAGCAAGGAATCAGTAGTTTAATTCATTTGTTTTTAAATATGATTCCCAGTTTTCTTCATGACTGAGTCAAACAAGGGATGTCATACGCACTCCCTTGTGTATTACCCAAAGACAGAGACAAAGTTAACTGACAGCAGAGGAGGATTTAGCACAGTCAGAACGCGCCCCCCCCCCCCCCCCCCCGGAAAATGCTATTCACCAATATCAAACTGTAGCTGAAGCTTACGTTTCAAGCATTTTATTGTGCACACTTTGAAGAGGAAACCGTAGCCATATCTACATTTAGTTACTGATCTGTGGTAATACTAATGGAATGTGGATCTTACCTAGTTCCAAAAAACCCCTCAGGTTTGATTAAAAGGTTTGACTCGTCCATGCTTTCTACTTAGAGAGATGTAAACATGTAGCAGTTTTTTTCACGATTGGATTTATTGATTTTTTAAAAAAATAAATATCAAGTGTAAGTGCAAACTGAGATTCAAGATCCACTGTATAATATGGAATATAATTATTAATATATTCAATATAAACCCACATTTTTATTATAAGTAAAACATGGTATAATAATAAGCTATGATAAATTATATAGGGGATTTTTTCTGGAATACAAAGTACAGCATGACATTTTAATTCCATTTTTACAGGTCTTGAACTTTTTTAGCTAAGAAAAAAATTTCCAAAGAAACTTGATGAATTTAAGAAATTTAGCTTTAGGATAAAATCCAGTCAGCTGGAGTTCTTCAAAGTGATTATTTATCTTAATGGATTCATTGTTTGTGAGAGGATATGCAATTAAAGATCAGTGCTTGCAGAGAGGGAATCTTCCACTTTTGAAATGCCTTCAGGAATAAGTGCAATTTCACTGCTTCCTGCTGGTACCATGCTGGTTTTTTTTTTTCACGCTGGTTTTTTTCAATCACTTCTAAAGAGCCCAAAGCTTTAAAGTCTCTGTGTCACCTTTTCTTCTTAGAATACTGTCTCAATATGTATTATTGATAAATGCCACTTTTGTGGATTAAATGTGTCAGAATGTCACATGCATCTTTTTTGATTGTCTAAAAATGATTGGTTGAATACTAATTTTCTCTGAAGCTCAGTTATTTATGAAAAAGCTGTGAGTTGCATTGAAATTTCCAGACAGGAACCTGGAATTCTGTTACTGTCTGTTTTCAATCTTTAGACAGGTAATGACAGTCAAAAATACAATCTAAAAGTACAAAACTTTGTACTTAGTATTTATAATTTAATTACATTTCAATCCACTCTTGTCTTTTTAGGCAGCAATTAGAAGTGTCACCAAATCCTTCAGATACCTGTTCCATTCACATTCATCTTGCTGAATATTCCATTAGGTGCTGTTAAATTAGATGAGTAGTGGGGAGTGTTGTCTTTAAAAATTGTTAACAGATTACTAACTTCTCCCCCTTTGAATAGATCAGGAGTGAAAAAAGCAAATCATCTTGATGGGCGTATAGTACACTTAATAATATAATATTTGTTTTTAATACTAGATTTTAAATTGATGACCTTGACCTTTTCAAAACTTATATTAACTGTACAGTTAAATTTTGTATGAAAAAAAATCTAAAACTTCTCTAGAGACATGTATACAATTTATTTATCTTTCCTTTTCTTCCTCAGTACATAAAGTATGCTGTAAAATACCAGCATTTAAGATTTCTCATTTTTTTTAAATCCTACTGTCTAGTAAGACATACTATCCAAGGTGGGAGAAGGCTAACTGACAAAGGTAATGTTCTCTTGAAAAAGAATTTCTTTCTCATAAGATACCTGCGAAGAACTATTAAGAATTAATGTCCTTTTTTTTTTCTTATTGGTGAGAGAGTGCAGTACAGAGTGCTGTAGCACAGCTATATTGTGCTTTGAGATAAAGCAGATAGTTTTACAATTGTTTGTAAATAGTAAAATACCAAATAAAGGTTGAGTTTAGACTGGTTTTGCTAGCTGCATTGGTAGAGGAGATAACATCTACGTGTTCTTTGTACTCCCTGAATGCGTACATGCCTCGTGTAAGATTGGTGTCCCTTGTGCTGGAAACAGTCTCTGGCTTCAGTCCCCTTACAAGGGTTCCATTGTGTTTATTGTCAGGCGGGCATGGCCCTAACACGCGTTTTCTGACAAAGTGCTAACATACGTATGCACGATACTTACCTATGCTCAGTACTTTCACAAAACAACATCCCCTGGGCTATTACAAAGTCACATGTGTTTGTATATCTATTTTTATCTTACTACTGTAAAGTGATCAAAACAGTGTCAATCTGTACCCCGTGTCCTCATCTGGGTGCTCATGCGCCACTCTTATTAGACAGGCCTTGCCCTCCCTTTTTAAATAAATTTTCCTCTGGTGTTCACTTAGAACTAATTGCACATCGTATACCATTCTCAACTTCATTAGCATATTTAAACCTCTGTAAACATATTATCTGTCAGTTGCCACATCTAAGGCTATTATGACTTTCAACAAGTGTTTATAAATACATGTACTTGGTTTATGCTCTGGTGAGAACTATAGTAGACCCTGCACAATCAAAAGTTCATCTCTGCTGAAAGTTCACTCCGCACTTTTTATTTGCTTTGCTGTTTCAAATCTGGTGGAATGGGTATGAACACCATTTCTAGGAGGCATACTGCAGTGGCTAAGATTTTAGTGTATGCCTGCTGAGGTATTCTGAAAATGGCTGTCCTCTATGTTTCTGGACTCTTTTGTAAGTTTAACAGTATGCTGTTTTTACAGTTTCTTAGTGTAATATCTAGGAATCAACAAATGTCCAGGTTACCAAATTGATATTCAAAAGGGCAGCTGGACTTCCCAAAGGATAAAGATAAGTATAAACAAATAAAATGTATAATAAATACAAATAAATAAATGGTTCAACTTCTTCCACATACAGAATTATAAGTACATCTAAGAAGAATGTTGATGGCACCAACCGAAAGAAAAACTTTATAACTATGTTATGTCTTATAACTATATTTGGAAAGGGAACATTAGCATTGATGAAGTAAAAAAAATTCCTGTAGAAATTCAGTGAGTATTTTTGGCAGCTGTTTGCTTGGTATGCAAGTATTAAGATTAGTTAAACATTTCCTTGTAGCTTTTTACCAACAGATTAGATACTACTAATAGGAATATGTGTATATCACATATTATCATAGAATGATAGAATCATTAAGGTTGGAAAAGACCTATAAGATCATCAAGTCCAACCGTCAACCCAACACTACCACGTCTCCTAAACCATGCCCTGAAGTGCCACATCGATACGTCTTTTAAATACCTCCAGGGATCGTGACTCCACCACCTCTCTGGTCAGCTTGTTCCAATGCCTGACCACTCTTTCAGTGAAGAAATTTTTCCTAATATCCAACCTAAACTTCCCCTGGTGCAGCTTGAGGCCATTTCCTCTTGTTCTATCAATAGTAACATGGGAGAAGAGACCAACACCCACCTCACAACCACCTCCTTTCAGGTAGCAATAAGGTCTCCCCTCAGCCCCCTCTTCTCCAGACTAAATAGCCCCAGTTCCTTCAACCTCTCCCCATAAGACCTGCTCTCCAGACCCTTCACCAGCTTCGTTGCCCTTCTCTGGACAGGCTCCAACATCTCAATGTCCTTCTTGTACTGAGGGGCCCAAAACAGAGCACAGTATTCGAGGTGCAGCCTCACCAGTGCCGAGTACAGGGGCACGATCACCTCCCTGCTCCTGCTGGCCACACTATTGCTGATATAAGCCAGGATGCTGTTGGCCTTCTTGGCCACCTGAGCACACTGCTGCCTCATGTTCAGCTGGCTGTCAACCAACATCCCCAGGGCCTTCTCTGCCAGGCAGCTCTCCAGCCACTCCTCCCCAAGCCTGTAGCGTTGCAGGGGGTTTTTGTGACCCAAGTGCAGGACCCAGCACTTGGCCTTGTTAAACCTCATACATGTGGCCTCGGCCCATCAATCCAGCCTGTCCAGATCCCTCTGCAGACCCGTCCTACCCTCCAGCAGATTGACACTCCCACCCAATTTGGTGTCATCTGTGTCATAATAATTTTGACTATGGGTTTATCAGATGACTCAGTGCAGTTACCTGGCATCTGGGTCAAAGAGATCATTATGTTCTAGACTGCTCCATCCCTTATCGTCTTGGGAAAAGGACAGTGTTAAAACAGAGGGGTCTGTGAACAGCAGAACTAATGAGGTCTGTGTCCTTATTAGTGGACTTTGTGACAGCCCATCAGTATGCTCTTACCCTCAGAGCTCCCAGGTGGTCCCTTATTTCATCCACCATAACGACCAAAATTACCTTACCATCCCCAGCCTCCTCCTGTTCCACTGCTTGCTGCTTTGTGGCCATACATAGGCTGACTATTTGTTGCCGCTTAACTGTCAGGTGTACAGAATACTTTGCCCCTCAACTGGAGATCTGTACAGATAGCTTTGAGAGGTACGTATATCTCCCCAAGCCCATATTATGTGGGGTTGACCTTAATAACTTTGAAGTCTGTGTAAAATTTCACTGTAGTGGCCAATGAGCCACTTGTTTGATGTGACTTTCAAGCAGAAAAACAGGGCAAATGTATTAACTTTAAGGTGTTTTAGTTTTGGAGGGTTTTTTTAGAAAACCAGGCTAATAGCTAATCAGGCATTTGTCAGCGTAAGATGTGTAAACATTGAGTATGCAAACAGAGAAGTTTTGTCAAGTGGTAGGGTAGCTTGAACTTGATCACATCAGACAACACATTTGATCTTGCTGCAGGCAATACCCAGCCACATATGCCAGTACTTCGGGTCTGATGTGTCACATTACAGGGGATGCTGGAAGGCTGGTCGTGTGACAGGTACCCAGTAGGTCAGATAATGGAAGAGGGAGTATATAGCTTTTGCCTGCTATGATAAGCGATATGGCACACAGCTGTATGTTAAGAAACAAAAGTAGGAGATCTCAAATCTAATGAACCTCTACTGGAGGTTCTCCATTATCCACATAAAGACAGATTTTGTAACTGAAATCCTGTAGGAGTAAATGGAGGAAATATAAGGAGGCTCGTTGCCCAGTTTTTCTGAACTCCAGACCTTTGCAACATATTTCTGCACCCCCTATGTTTTCTACCCTTTTGTCAGTAACTTGATCAAATATTTCTAAATATAACTTGATTCATTCATATGGCTTTGTAGAATGATGTGTGAAATAATTATAAATGCTAGTTGGCTTTGTTTAATATACTAAGTTTTAGCTGAATTGTGTCGTGGTTTAACAGCAGCCAGCAACTAAGCCCCACACAGCTGCTCGCTCTCACCCCCTACCCCCCAGTGGGATGGGGGAGAGAATCAGAAGAGTAAAAGTGAGAAAACTCTTGGTTTGAGATAAAGACAGTTTAATAAGTAAAGCAAAAGCTGAGTGCAGAAGCAAAGCAAAACAAGGAATTCATTCACTCCTTCCCATGGGCAGGCAGGTGTTCAGCCATCTCCAGGAAAGCAGGGCTCCATCACGCATAACAGTTACTTGGGAAGACAAACACCATCACTTCGAATATGCCCCACTTCCTTCTTCTTCTTCCCCAGCTTCCTGTGCTGAGCATGATGTCATATGGTATGGAATATCCCTTTGGTCAGTTGGGATCAGCTGTCCTGGCTGTGCCCCCTCCCAGCTGCTTGTGCACCCCCAGCCCACTCGCTGGTGAGGTGGGGTAAGAGGCAGAAAAGGCCTTGATTCTGTGTAAGCCCTGCTCAGCAGTAACTAAAACACCCCTGTGTCATCAACACTATTTTCAGCACAAATCCAAAACACAGCCCCATACAAGCTACTGTGAAGAAAATTAACTCTGTCCCAGCCAAAACCAGTAAAATTGTTAAGATGTTTTGGAGGGCTCTAAAATCATCAACAGATCCGGTAAAGTGGTAAATTAGTACCAAAAATAATCAAATAGAGCAGGAAATTGCTATAAGGGAGGTGAGAAGTGAATTTTTTAATTCTTTTTTTTTTAACAGAGCAGAGGGGAAGGTGAATTAAGCTAAGTCATAGTACTGTATTCATTAGTATCTTCCTTAATGATGGACATTAGAGGTACACTGCTGAAATTTAATAAAAAATAAGAAGACACTACTATTACAGATTAGGATTAGGATGCACTGGATGACCTGCAACTTGGAGTAGTGAGACAGTGATGAGATCTTAACCATAATGCTGCGCAACAAATCTGGTGTCAGTGAAAGAAACATGAGATCAGACTGGAGTGGATGAAAACTGCAAGAAATAATAAAGAAAATGAAAATTCTGTCTCATAAATGGACCTTGGAAAGTTTGACAATTTTTCATTCTAATAAATGTTGAGAGAGGATATCAACACTCTTGATAATTGTGAGTGAATAAATATACAAAGGAGAATGAAGTCAAATGACAATTTTGACAGAAGAAAAAATATATGTAAGCATTAATAAATCAATTGTGTAATTAAAAGCAGGTCTGCAGTCTTTGCAGCAGTGTGCTGGAGTAGTCTTTCTGTGGAAAAAGTGGTGGTAAGAGAAAACTTTCTGAAATATAGATTGCTTTTATGAAGGTGATTATATGATGTCTTTGCCTAAAATAGCAGAGACGGACTTGAAGACATTAGATGTTTCTGTATAATTTTCACTGTACAAAGATGAAAATTACTGAAATAGGTAATTTTACCTACAGAAAGCAAGTAGTATGTTGGAGCTTGATACAGAAATTGCACGTGAAAGGAGAAACACCTCTCCTATTTATTATCAATGGCAGAATTTTGTTAAAAGGTTTGCATTTCCCTTAGAAGAAGTGTTACTTAACATGATGCCAAAAAACCCTTGAAATTCACTTACTTTTTTTAAAGTTTCATTCAAATGTGGGAAACTAATTTGACTCAAACAACTTTGCTTTTGAAGATTGAGTCTTTTGAGGAACAGGCTTTAAACTTCATAAGAAAAAAGTATTCTAGAGAATTCTGACATACAAAAAAGCTTTATGATTTAAGCAAGTTGGGTGAGGCCATACATAAATGGTGGTCTTGTTCTTCTGTATTTTCCTAGTTCCTCAGGCTTAGAATGGAAAGAGTGAATACGTGAGATTGTCTGGCCATGGGAAGGAGAAGATGCCTGCTCCAAGGGTGCCAGTGCTGGCAGCAAGAACAATGGATCTCTTCTATTCCAGGAGACATGGAGGTCTATTTGTGGCTGGAGCTACCTGACTAGATAAAGCATAGATCAGTCTGCTATGAAAGTACCTCCTATGAAGAAGACTGCCTGATGGCTTAGTTTGCTCCGAATGTATCATGTTATCAGATAAGCCTTTTCATGAAATTAAAAGCCAAAACCAGTATTTTTCTGGTTTCTGGGTTTGGCTTGGAAATTTTTATACCCTTCTTTGTCAATTCAGGTGGGCCATTATCTGTTGCTAATTTTAATTTGAATTGTGGAAGCACAATCCTGCAATAGAAAAAACTTGGAATGTTTCCTTAAGCTTTAAAATAGGGAAGCTTGACTCAAATTTGCAGTAAGGGCAGTTTATACACCTGTAGCAGTATAAACAGCACTTTAAATAGGTGTAAATAAAATATACTTATGTTTAAAGTGTCTTTATATTGTCAAAGTGGACTAAAATATTTTTAACTTAAAAAATACTGAAGCCCAACTTACCACACAAACAATGCACTTAATTATAGAGATTTCACAAAAAAAATCTTGGCTGCTGAAAGGGAGATTGCATTGTCTTAAATTCAATAATTTCTGAAGCCAGTTAATTTATGCCACTGTAAATCAAGCGCACAGTGTGCAGCATAAACTGTAAGCAAACACACAGCTTCATAGCAAGACTAGAGGTACAAGATAAAATCAGTATCAATTGACTAAACATTCAAAGTTGCACTGTCACCAGACCATCTCTGAATGACCCCATTGGCAGGCTCGAGCAATCCTGTGATTAGGCCAGGCTGTTGGTGTTTTGTTTGTATTCTGTTATTTTAGTCTGGAATGCCTAATGGGAATCCACTTATAAAGTAGTCTAGTAGCCTGTATCTCCCTTCTACTGTAAGCTGTAGAAAGTCCATTGGTCTGCTTTGAGTTTGGGGGTTTACAGTATACATATGAGCCTTTTGGAATCTAAAATATGTGACAAAGTTCACCTTTCCATCTTCCATTTTATATCAAATTGTAAGAGTTTGGGTTTTTTTGAGAGTAAGCCTTGGACTAGTCTTTCTCTTAAATGACCATTTAAAATTTTAACACAGTCCTTGGTGTGCTTTCTGCGGAGTTTACTGAAAAGATTCCTCCAGGTGGGTACTATTTGTATTGTTGTTCTTTGATACTGGTCAGCTGTTTTACTTTTCAAAGTATGCTTTGTGTATATATTTTGCAAAGTAGAAGTACTGTTGTGAAATTCAGTGTAAAAGTCACTTATAATACAAATTTATAACTGTGCATAGGACTTACAAATGAAATTCAGTGCTGGGAATTTTTTGTTTGTTTTATGGTAACTTGATTTTTTGAAATATCTGAAATTTGTCATAAATATGACTATAGAATCAATTATGTATTTTTCCATTTCAGTTTCAGGAACAGATTGAAGAAACCATGGCCAACCAACGGGATTACATTAGCAGACCTATTTGCAATGGAATTTCTGTTCCTGAAAATAAAATAAATTCCTTAGTGGCTGAAGGTCATGGACAACAAATTCTAAAAGTACTACAAAAGTTCAGAGAACAAAATATATTTTTTGACTTTGAAATTCTTGTGAAAGATGAAATAATTCCTTGTCATCGTTGTGTACTGGCAGCGTGCAGTGATTTTTTCAGGTAAATCTAATTTTGGCATTAATTTGCAGGAGATGGATTATAAGTCTTCTGGGAGGAAGTGAAGGAATATAATTTAAAAAATTTTTTAAAAAGTCATCATAACTTACATATGGCTGCAGAGTTTTAAGCAAAGTGTTCAAGCATCATATTAAGGATAGCAAAAAACCCACCCCAAAACAAAACACAACTACAGTGTTAGATGCCTAACTCTACCCCAAGTACATCTGTTTGTATTTCCAACGTGACACGAGGACTCTGTGAATTTGGGATTCAGACAGCAGTCTATAATCAGAAATACAAATGTCAAACCATAAGTGCATGGTTCTGCTGTTAGGTAGAATTGACACAGGTTGTGTATCTCTGAGACATATCTGTTGCCTGTCTGTACTTGAAGGTCCACAAGGGTATTGTTTGACTTTGTATGGGACAGTCTATGTACTTTGACACATTTATGTTGTGCAACATAGAAGGTTGATTACAAATACATCTTGCATTGAGCAATTGTGGATAAGCTGCACATGGTTTTGGAATGTGGCTGGATTTTGTTTCTCTGAGTGGTCAGTATAGTAGAGTTTGTCTTCAGAGGTATTTAAACAGATACATTTTTTTGTAAACTACAGTTTTCAGCCTTTCAGCATGAAACAGGTCTGTTATCTTCCTTCTGCTGCTTAAAGCTATGCATTCCTGAGGGACAGACAGATCATTCACAGACAGAATATTAATTTATGAAGAACCTTGCTAACTTTTTTATTAATAAGGGTCAAACTCGCAATTCCACACTGAAAGTGTGTTTTCAAATACACTCTTTACTGAAACACAAAGCTAAGACACTCTAACAATGAACAAATGGGCTCCTGGAAATGAGTTAATGAGCTTGATCAGTTGCCCATACACAGGCAACAAGTGTTATTTTCAAATGGACTGGAGCATCCCATGGTCTGTGGGAGTCTGCCATTTATGACAGAGGACATAGGCTAGATGTGTTTTTAGGACTACTGATTCAAGAAGAAATGCAGGTGAAATAAGGTATTTCTCCACTGTAGCAGCAGATCTGTTTTTTTCTCTGACACACAGAACTACTTGCATTTCAACTGTTTACTGCTTAACAGCACAGAGGTGCTCTGGTAGAAAGGAATATGAGGATGAAATAGCTTCCAGTGTTATTTTTTAGAACAGAAGTTAAGCACATGGTAACATGTGGCCTTTTCACTACCTACAGGCTCTTCAGGTTAAAATTTGCTAGGAGAGACCTCTCCCTGCATGTAACAGTTGGTAATAGCAGCCATCAAATTCATAAGTTGTCCTGGAATGCAAGGGCCATTTATTACCTTCAGGGAATAAAAAGTACCTAGGTCCACTAGATAAATTTTAAAAAGAAACACATTTTGTCTCCTTTGGCCTTTGGACTTCTCTTAGTTTTAGTTTCATTGTGTAAGCCCAAGATTCAGCAACATTTTGTTCCGTAGTTTTTAGTTTTCAGAATCAAAGCCTTTGCCTAGATTGCTCTCGTTCTACTAGTATTGTTCAGTTTTGATTTTACTCTGTAATGCAGAGACTTGTATCATAGCTCTTGGGTTAATGAGGAAAGGATTCTAAGGATTGTCATTTAGCATGCAAAAAGGTCTTTGGGATGTAACTGTCTTATTGTAATTTTATGTTCTTGTTCAGGAAGTCAGACGAATTCCTGCTTTACGTGATGTTCACTTCCCAAAGAGTGTGCTATACACATATTATACAGATACTAATTGTATAACTAAACTATGATATTTTTTTTTTTAATAGGGGCTATCTATGATATATTGATAATCCAGATTATATACTTACTATTTGATGATTTATCTAAATCTTTCTCCACTATCATCTTTTGTCAAATTCAGAAGCTGTTGCTATCACACCCTGATGCTTAGGCTCTGCGAGGGTAGGGCAAGTGTTGCAGCACTATTCTGTTGCCAGCACTTACCAGCTTGAAAAACTTCAATTATTTTATCTTGCCATGTTAGATTGTGTGAAATAGTTAAATGTTATTAGATATTTAGTAATAAACTAGTCAAAGCTGTAATAAAATTTGCACAAATCTACTGATCAGTAGTTTGTTCCACAGTTTCAACCATCGTCTTTGTACTCAGTCAAGATCTACAAGTTCCAATGTGTCATGCAATCCTATGTCAGAACCTCATTTTTGTCTGACATCTGCCTGTACCCATACATCAATCTGCCAACTCTAAAGCAAGAATTGAGTTTCCTCATGTTTTTTCTCCTCTTTCACCCCTCACCTACTTTTATTACTGAGGTATGCACCCCTCATCCATCCTGCCATTAGCTCAGCCTGCAATTTGGAAGGCCTTTTTTTCACTTAATTTTCTGTATTCATCCGCAGTGTGTCACCTAAATCATGGGACTTTTTAACTTTATATTTTTTAAATCAGCCTTTCTCAAACTATTGAAACTAATGCTGCCCTGAATAATTTCCCATTTCTGTCACATTGAGAGCTGCAGACTTCATCGCGCTCTGTGAAAATCCATACAAACCACTGCCATCATGTTTATGACCCATCACTTTGAATATGTTATCACCACTTTTTAATTCAACCATATCAAGCAAATGCATTGTCCTTATTTATGAAAGCCTCCACATTTTAGACCTATACAGCCTGCCTACCTTATTATATGCCCAGCCGTCTCCCTCCTCTCACATCAGTAGTCTGCTGTTTGCTGGATCTTTAATTTGTGTATATATCTTCTATATTTTATTCACAGAGCCATGTTTGAAGTTAATATGAAAGAGCGAGATGATGGCAATGTTACCATTAGTAATCTATCACCCAAGGCAGTGAAAGCCTTTCTTGATTATGCTTACACAGGAAAAACAGAGATAACAAATGATAATGTGGAAATGCTCTTCCAACTGTCGTCATTTCTTCAAGTTTCACTCCTTTCCAAAGCTTGCAGTGACTTTCTAATAAGAAGTATTGATCTTGTGAATTGCTTACAGTTGCTTTCTCTATCAGAAAGTTACGGTTCTGTCCGCTTATTTGATCATGCGCTAGATTTTGTACAGCACCACTTTTCCATGCTGCTCAGATCAAGTGATTTTTTGGAGATGAATTTTGAGCTATTACAAAAATGTCTCGAGGCTGATGAACTAAATGTCCCTGAGGAAGAATCAGTGTTGAAAGCTGTCCTTCAATGGACCAAACACAACTTAGAGGCACGACAGAAATATCTGCCTAATTTGATTAAAAAAGTGAGACTACACCAGTTACCTGAAAAGACTTTGCAGGACTTTCTACATTCTGAAGAACACTTACTTAAGAGTGCTAATTGCTCAGTAATAATCGATGATGCAGTTAAAAGTGTGCAAAACTTTAGTGGACTGTTTCCAGATGCGCGTCCTTCAACAACAGAAAAATATATATTTGTGCATAAAACTGATGAAGATGGAGAAAACAGACATACATTCTGCTACAACATCAAAACAGATAAATGGAAAGAACTACCACATACGCACATGGTTGATCTTCCAGGGTCAAGTTTGTCTAGCTATGGAGAAAAAATATTCATAACTGGAGGATGCAAAGGGAATTGTTATAGGACTGTCAGGCTTCATATTGCTGAGCCATTTCATGATGCCACTGACCAAACCTGGTGCTACTGTCCGGTCAGCAATGAATTCTCTGTAGTGTCAGCTATGAAGAAACCGAGGACAATGCACACATCTGTTGTAACCTTAAATCAGCTGTTTGTAATAGGTGGGAAGACCAGAGGGGCTCAAGAAACCCGAAGTCTTTTGGATGTAGAATCCTATGATCCTCTTTCCAAAGACTGGAAATCTGTAAGCCAATTACCAAGAGGTATCTACTATCCAGAAGCAAGTGCATGTCAGAATATAATTTACGTCCTTGGCTCAGAAGTAGAGATTACTGATGCCTTTAATCCATCTCTTGACTGTTTCTTTAAGTATAATGCTATGACTGATCAGTGGTCGGAGCTTGTGGCAGAATTTGGGCAATTTTTCCATGCAACTCTAATCAAAGCTGTTCCTGTGAACTGTACATTGTACATATGTGATCTCTCCACCTACAAGGTCTACAGTTTTTGCCCAGAAACCTGTGTTTGGAAAGGGGAGGGATCTTTTGAATGCGCTGGCTTTAATGCAGGGGCAGTTGGGACTGAGGACAAAATTTATATATTAGGTGGCGATTATGCTCCAGAAGAAATCACAGATGAAGTTCAAGTCTACCATAGTAGTAGGTCTGAGTGGGAAGAAGTTTCACCAATGCCAAGAGCCTTAACTGAGTTTTACTGTCAGGTCATTCAGTTTAATAAATATAGGGATCCCTGGTCATCTGTACTGACAATTTGCTCTGGAGAATTTTGAAACTCCTGAGTCAAAATAATCTATTTAAATGCACAAGTTTTAGAATAGATTTTTAGGTATCAATTTACAGATGGAAAAATATGTACTGTTTTGTTTAAATCTCCAGTTTAAATTGTATGCTATAGAATTGCTTTTGGAAGAGTCCATTAAATTGTCAGTCTTGCTAGTCATTATATAGAAAGTATTACTTAATTTTATATGCAAGTCTTCTCTGTAATTATCTGAATAATTTGCAAAATTGTATTACTTTTCAAAAAAGCAGTCATGAGGAATTCATTGTGTAATATGTGCCATTATTTCTGTAATATTCACAGTTGTCCCAGTAGACAAATTGCTGAGTGAGAAAACTGACTGTGATACTGTTTTCCCTATGTAACTGAAGTTTAAAAGAAATCTACATTAGTGTTGTTTTATTTAGGTTTTTTATATTCATAAACCTGTAAGAGGGATTCATTGTCAGCTTGATCTTACTAGGATGACCTTAGCAAGGGCAAGAGCCAAAGTGACCTTCACAGCATTGAAACCAGGTGTTTAACTTGAAGAGACTGATAATTCCTGTCACCTCACTTCAGCTCTCAGTTTTACCAGTTTTTCTCCATCCTTGTGCCTTAGTAGTAGTAGCTGTACTTTGTTTTCATCCCATTAAGTGTGGCAAGATAAACTTTGATAACATGTTGCAGGGTGGCAAGATTTCTCCAGGATGGGTGATTCATGTGGTATCTTTGCTTCAGTCCTGCTGTTAACTAAAGAAAAAACACTTCAGGATGTTTTCTAACAGAAGTCTTCCATCTCTGAAGTCTCCAGTGCTACCTACTAAGCAGCCCCTGGGCTGCTTGCAGGAGCAAGCTGTAAAATAAATCTTAGTTGTTGCTTCGGTTAACTATGGGAGAAGTTTGTATCTTGTCATACATCAAATACAAAGTTACAAAAATAAATCCCCATATTTAAAGTCAAAGTAAAAAGTATTTCTGAGGTGAAAGAATTGCTTTTTATAACTTCTATAGCAGTTTAAATGAATTAAAACATTTTATCTTGTACTTCATGGTAGTTTTAAGTGTTTAAAATATTACATGGTAAACACTACACAGTATATTGCTTGATAAACTTTCAGTAGTCATCTAGTATTATAACGTTAAAATTGTAATGGACTTTTAGTATTAATATTAGTCTAGGCATACATTGTGATTAAATTTGATCTCATGCACACAAAGTGGGACCTGTGTCTGACAGAGGGATGCTGAGATTAGCTAGGTTTCATAAATTCATTTGTAATCTTCCATAGCCTGAGAATTTTCTTTCTTACCAGCTATCTGAATAAGATATTGGGAGCCCTCATGTTCTATCTAAGTATTGTTTAAGCAGTAAGGTTGCCTTATGCCAGACAGAATAGTTCTAAACATCTAAGCACATCTTTTCCAAGCAGTTACAAACTGAACAAAGTTTGGTGAGGCGTCTAAAACATCTTTCATATGGCTTGAGATGACCACGGTAAGTTCATTATCACATTGCTACTGCATGTACTTTTTGCAAAACTCAAGCTCAGTATTAATGCTTCAAGCTTAATATTGCCTAGCAACATACTTCTGTTTTAAATAGTAAACAATGGAAAGTTCCAATTCTGTGACTGACTCTATAATTTGTTATCAGGTACCTTCATAAATATAGATAACATTAATAATAAATATTTTCATAAAGATGTAAATGAAAATTATGCACATTTGGAGAACATACTAATAAGAGTGGAACCCTCCCACTCAATAATTTTTTGTATTAAGATGCATGTCAGTTCTGTAGAAGAAAATAGCTTGTTACAGTATTTCAGGCAAATTCACATTTATTTTGCTCTTTTATAGTGAGTCTCCAAATCATAACTACAATTACCTAGGTAACCTTTACGGTCACCATACTGAAATGCAAGCATTTTTATATTGGAACACAACTACTTCTTGTTAGTGCAAAGCAAATGTATTGAATAGTTTAGGAAAGATGGAGAATACTATTCCTGCTTACTGAAAGAATAGGAGAAAAATAAATAGACATGTAGGAGAACAGTAGTTTTAGCATTAATAAGGCTACTCATTTTAGCATAGAGACTTCATTAATCATTACTTATTGCAACTTGTCACTTCATCAGAAATATAAGGCCCAGTTCACCTCTGCTTGTGGTTTTATACCCAAGTATCAGTATGCAATGTATGCAATGAGAAAAGTAACATATTATGCCCACAGTACATGGGTATAACTATCTATGCAAATTGGAAGAGACGACTAGAGAATTGTGAGGTTTTTTAATTGCCACTGTCATGACCAAATTGCTGGGTCACATAAAGAGCAAGTCAGTAATTCAGGTGATGCTCTTTCCTCTAAGTTTTTCCTTACAGCAAGTTTTTTTTGCAGTCTTCCATCCAGCTACTTGCTATATGTAAAAGCCTCTGGCATATGACATCAGATCCAGCAATGACATATGTGGTAGATTACTCATTATTAGTACATATAGTGAAAACTGAAGCTTAATTCGGAAAATAGACATGCTTCTTTAATGTTGTATTGTATGCTACATTTGCACAGGAACTGATGTCGGTTCCCAGTTTGACAAATCATTCATGGATTTCAAAAGGAGTTGAGCTCTCTTACTCAGTGATCAGGAAATAATGCAGTAGTGTCAGTTACTTTATACCCTTGCTTACAGAAAAGTTACTGTGAAATAGTACATATTTTCTTCAGTTACGTAGGTAAGCCTGTATTACAACTCTCACAAAGGAAAAAAAGGTCATTTGCCACAATTGCACACAGAAAGAGTTAAATCTGATAGCAGAATTGAGTGCAGAAGAGGCTGTGTTAGAAAGTTGTGGCTAAAAACAAGGCTTAATGATAGAATTAAGGGCCTATGTTCTAAATGCTGTAATTAATCGCTAATGATGTAAGAAATCTCGGTGAAGTCAATTATGCTGCTCAGAAGAATATGGATTACTTGCATGAGTAACTGCTGTAGGTCTGGATCAAATAGATTTTTCAGTCTACTTTGTGCAGCTGTTATGCAATTTTAAAAAGTCACAAAATTAGTGCAAAGCGAGTTTTTCTACATCTTTTCTGACTTTTCAAAGCTCACAGTACTTTATGAAAAAGTACCTCACCTCCCTCTAAAAATAGTCAATGACTAGATTAATGATCACCTACGTTCTCACTGAAATATAGTAAGATGTCTAAAACATACAAGTTGCATGTAAAGTTATAAACTACTATTTGCACTTAAACCATGTAACCAAAACATTTCTAATAGTATTCTATTCTATGTCACAGAACACCTTATAAGCATGACCAGTATAATATACATGAAGATAATATATATTGTATGTGGGAATTTAATATCCAGTAATGATTATATTGGATAATTTAATTTTAAAGAATGCTATCAAAACGTTATGGCACTTTGGTAATGTTATCATACTAGTTTAGTTGTTATAACAAATATCAATTATTCAGGTGTTTATATTGATTATGTTTGCACAGACCTGATGATTACTCTATTATTTATGTACTAATGAATTTATTTTCTATATTCTAAATACGTTTGTAGTAAGTTTACTGCTGTTAAAATTCATTCTATTCACAAAATGGAGTAGACTTCCTTGGTCAGGTTTATTTCTGGTATTACTCTATGAAGAAAGCTGTACACCTCCTCTGATTAGTAGGTAGTAGGTCAGGTATAGGCTATAGAATGTGCGGTCTGCAGTTTGTCATGTGGAGTCGAATTTTAGGTGCTTCTGTTTGTAGGTGGCCAACAGGAGGCAGCATAAGATCTGTTTTAATTAAAACAGACTGAAACCAGAGATATATTTGACAATATTTATAGCCGAACATTATACTTGATTTACTTTTTTTCCCTTCTAACGTCCAATAAAGAATAGAGATCCATAAAATTTTGCTGCTGCCTGGGCTCTGCTGATATGTGGAAAGTATGATACTACATGTTTGCCAAGATGTTCATTCTTCTGTGAAATAAAAGCACCGAGCAACTGAATTCTTCTCAGGTCTGATTTTTTCAGTGAGTTTCAAAATACAGAGAATCTCCAATGTTTCTAATGAGGTTAACTACTTTTTTCTTCTTTCTTTTTTCAACTGGAGAACATTTTGAACCTTAGATTATAACCAAGAATGCAGTTAGAGTCCATGAAGACTGCAGTGAGAGGGGATATTTTAAATTATGCTTGGACCTTGTATTTGTATATCCTTTGTATATCAATTTGCTGCTACCATGCTAAATTTGATTAAGTCTGCTGAAAAGTTGTAAGTTTACCGTTGAAAAGTACTCATTTAAATTGGTGTCTTTTTTTACTGGATCCACCTAACTCAGATTGATATATGGGGCTTTTCCAACAGTTTCGGTATTGCAGATGATTAGGTATTTATTCTGACTGAAATGAGCTTCCATACTACTTGCTTTAAATAAAAAGAGATATAAGCTACTTAGTATAAAATCCATGTGCAAAGGGTGCAGAAATGGCATTAATACAAAGTGAGGGAGCCCTGTGTTGTCTCGTATTCTTCCAGAATTTAAAAATCTGTGGCCCTCAAACCTCTGTGCAGGTAAAATAGAGTCACAGCAATAAAAATTAAACTTCCAACAACTCTAAGGCCTTTGCCCGCAGCTAGCAAAAGCTATTTGGAGACATGCACAAAGCATTCCAACAGCGTTCATAATGTTAAAAGCTTATATTGAACAATGAAGGGATTCACAGACCAAATTTGAGAGCTGTAGTTGTGTAACCCTGTACACAATCGGGAGAAAACTGTGTATGTATGTTCTACAGATCCAGGGAATTCGCTATGGGCTTGCACAGTTTGTGTCTGAAGCAGACTGTACAGTGGGGCTTTTCTTATTATGATCAAAAGCGAGGAAGCAGAGTCTGGATTTAATGCATAAATTACACATAAGTTACACATAATTATTACACATAGCTTACATGTAAATTCAAGACAGTTCAAATGAACGAAGGAGGTCCAAGGGTTTTTTTGGAGTAAGCTAGCATATACCAAGATTTTTCACCTGTGATCAACAGCCTCCGTAGTAGTGGAGTAACAATAGGGGGAGAAAGCAGAACTATTTAGAATTATGAGCACAGCTACCCCAGGAAATCATCTGCTTCCTCATGCAAATTATTCTAATGGACACTAATCATAGTTAGTGGTTTTGTGCTTCACAACAGAAGAAGGATACTCAATGAGGTGTAATTAGCACTGATTATTTCACAGACTGGCAGAGGTTCAGACTGTTAATGACTTTCACTCTCTATAATTTTTCCACCTACTTGCACCTGAATCTAGTTTGAGCTAGCTTGCAAGACCTTTAGGGCACACTTGCATCTTATTTCTAAGCACCAACAAAATACTTGTAATAATGTAAGTTGAAGCCTAGTTCATGCATAGGCCTCAGTAAGAAATATCCCTGTATAATACATTGCCAGCAACGTGCCATGTTTTGCTACCCTACACCTTACTGTTTTCCTTTTTAAATTTTTGTGATACTCAGTACACAGGGGGCAAGTATGGCAGCTAAAATATCGCTATCTGTAGGCAAGCTGATAAATTCATAGCCTTTCCATTTAGTATCTATAAATATTTTCAGGAAGTCCACTGGACTGGAACTTGTTGTTGACTGGAACTGGAAAATACCATTTTAAAGGAGATTTGTAGTTTCATGATCACAATTATGATCACTAGAAGCTACAATAATCATATAGCCTATCTGTCCAGTGAAAATGCTTAAGCCCAAATACTGAATTACAGCCCAGACTTGGACATGAAAGGACTGCACATGTGATTGTTAATAAATACGCAAAATAACACACCCGCGCATCAGATTAGGCAGAACAGAGGCAGCAAACTTCAGAAAAAAAAAAATAATGTCGCTGCAAGTAGTGCCTCAAGCCTGCACAAAGGTTGCGTTGCCGAGGCAACGGGATACAAAACGCAAGTACCAGACGCTTCACGTGTGGCTAAGGAGGCAAAAAGGAGGAGCCCAAGAACAGAAGGCTCCATTGAAGTGTCTCGCACGTATATTCACTGGCATTAATGACACGGTATCTCACGTAAGCACCACTTCCCAAAAATGTTAGGGAGCAGGAGGAGCAAGACAACCCCACCTACCCCCCCACCGCCGGAAGCTCATTGAGGGGAGATGCGGGCCTTGACAGCCACTAACCAATCACCGGCAGGCATCGGGAAGACAAGCAGCGACTGTAGCCAATGCTGACTGGGTGCTGCGCACGGCGGACGCCCCGCGGGAGAGGAGTTGCCGCACTCCGAGCGCCTGAGGGGGGACTCCGGCCCGCCCGGCGCGTCGGGGCGGGGCGGGGGAGAAGCGGCGGACGTGGACCGCCAATGGGCGTGCGGGAGCGTCTGACAAGCACGGGGCTCCCCCAATCGGAGGACGGTGGCTGTTAAAGGGCCGGTGACCCGGAGGGGAGAGTTGGGCGCGGGTGAGTAGTTCGCGCGGCTCCCGGGGGACCAGGGCGGGGCTGCGGCCGCCACTCCCCCCGTGGGCTGCGGCACGCGTGGGGCGCTGGTGGCCCCTTTGGAGGGTGGGGGTGAAGGGAGAGCGGTGGGGGCTTTGCCGCCCTCGGCCCCTGAGGGCGGTGAGGCGGTTGCCCGCTGCCCTCCTTGGCGGCCCCGCGGGGAGGCCCTCCTCATCCTCCCCCCAGAGGGACACAGGCCCCGCCGGCTCGCCCATGGGTCACTCTCCGGGGGAGCCCCAGCTCACGGCGCGGGTGAGACCGCGGGCCCGCCCGCTCCCCACGGCCCAGTGCGGCTGGCCGGGCTCGGGCAGGCGGCCGGGCCCGCCCCTTCCTTTGTTGCCTTCTTCGGCCTCCCGCAAGGCTCCGTGCGCCGCCTGGCGGGACCCGGCCCCGCTGGCCGGCGGCTGGGGGCGGACGGGGCCGCCTCCGACCGGGGCTCTGCCAGCCCTCAGCCCTCCGAAATGCGCGCCTAGGTCGGAGTGGGGGAATCTGCCGCCCGTGGCCCCGCTCAGGGGATGGGGAACTTCTGACAGATGAGTCTGCGGGTTCGGCAGCCTGAATCCGCGGCTGCTTTCCGTCCTCGACACCACCTGTCTGTTTCCTTAAATTATCCTTTTAGGTGGCGTTGGTTCCCCTCAGTCCTTGCCTTTTCAGATGCTCGAACCATAACCTCCTTGCAGGGAGGGCGGTCCGTTTGGTGACCTGTGTTCAGCAGCACCCAGATCCTCCTGCATTAAAGCCTCTTTTAGTACAAAAGAGTAAGTTGTTCCAAGCCAATGTAGCCATCCATTATGAATCACAGACGAAGTTTCCCAGAAAGCCCTAGGCTTTAGTGTCGTGCAAAGACCCTCAGGCTGTAAGATTTTATTTTAAAGAAATACAGGTAGTAGGTCCTCCTGATTTAAAGTCTTTTTTTCTTCAGTTATAAGCTCTGAAAGCTCAAAAAAGAAAAAGGCAAACCATCAGGGCATCATACTTAAATAAAAGCCTTTTTTTTCTAGAGAATAATTCAAGTTTGATGCTAGCAACAACCCTTCAATTCTGGTTAAATGCATTGATTTGTTTGCTTGCTTGCTTGTTTTGCGGGGTTTTCTTTTTGTTTGGTTGGTTGTTTTTTTGTTGATCCAGCACATGTTCACACAATGAAGTGTGAGGAAAGGAAACTAAAAGGCAGAATGTGGATTCCTCTGTTGTTAAGTATGTAAAAGTTATTCAGTGTATTTGTGTTCTGTGTGTTTATAGAGTGTTCAGTTTAGTTTTGTGTTACTTGTTTTGTTTCAACCCTGACAAATAGTTTGTGTTTCTTTAGTCCAGCGATGAGGACCTTCTTGACTGCAGGTTGCTTCTGGCCTGACAGGGCTGCATCAGACTCACAGCCCCATGTTGCTATCTTTCATGGAAGACCCTTGAAATCTTTCTGTTCTTGTATGATCAGAATTGTTTCTTCTTTTTCTAGCCATCACTTTGCATTTGTACCCAAACTGTAAATATATGCTTTCTGCATTCGCAGCTACCACCATGCTGTATGATTGGTGTGTCGCTGGTCATGTAATGGGCTGTGTCCTCTGTTGTTTCCCAGGGACTTCTCTGTCACTTGACCAGAGTGCAGCTCTTCCTTGTCAGGTGACTGCCATCATTGGTCACATACCAGAAGTACTTTTGGTTGTATAGTTGAGAAGGCATTTTTCTTTTGCTGCAGATGCCTTATCTTACCTTCCTAGTGGTGTAAGTGGCTTGATCTGATCAAAATTTTTTTTTTTTACCTTTGCTCTCATGTCTACATATTTTCTGAGTGATCTGTCACTCTTCCCAATTGGTGCACTCAGCAAATGTTATTTTCTGTGGAATCCTCTGCTAAAGACACTAAAATGTAGAGCAGTTACAGTTCTGATTTCAGAAAAACTGTAATGCCTATCTACAGGTATTTTTCCAAAGGTATGCATTTCTTGCTTTAGGCTTCATATCAAAGCAAAACTTAAACATGTTCTATGTCATGTTTTTGTAAATCATGCTTTTCAAAATGGTGATAGGTTTGAGGTTTTTTTTCTAGAATTTGTACAAATCCTAGCTTAGTACTATTTCTGTCCATTATATACTTTAGGCATGTAACAGTTCATTTTTCTGCATTAAAAAGTAATATCCTGGAGACAATCTAGCAATGTCAGAAACCCAAATATCCCAAACATCAGCTTTAGATAATAATGCTTTTTAATTAATATATCAGAAAGGTAAACAGACCCACAGTGGTGTTGATCTAACCCTGGAAGTCAATATACTGTTAAGACAATTCATGAACACCCATTTATATTAACAAGAAGTGAATTACTTTAATGAGGCAATATGCTTTCAAAAAGGAAAGAGAAAAGGTAAGATGTCCTTACCAATTGGAAGTTAATAGTCATGAGTTTTAAAATAGGTAGGCTTTGCTGCTGTTTCGCAAGCCCCTGAATTTCCCAGTGTCAGACATATTATAGGAAAAAAAAAATCTAAAAGAAAACTTTATTATGTAAAGGAATTGAATGCCAGTAGTTTCCAAGTTAGTATTACAATTCTTAAAGGTTATATGCTTTGCTTATGGTGTAAAATCCCAAACCAAGATCAGGCATTTCACGAAGAGCAGCTGGAGAGATCAGGCAGGTGATGCACAACACCTGCGTGAGGAGCAGTGACACTGACCCACAGGGTAGCCTGACATTTGTTACTCTCAACCTTCTCTGGAGCGAAGGTGAAAGCTTACCTGGCTGTGTCTCCTGCATTCATGTAGGATTTAATTTAGGAGAAAATGTGGATGAAAAATTGATTTGAAAACCCTTTTTTTGTTGTTGTCTTCCTGCAATTGTGCCTGCTTTATCCTGCTGTGCTAGCTCTGAGAAATTCAGGGAGGGGCAGGGTAAATAGAGATGCCATGTGAGTCTCTAAAATCCTGTGGTTCCCTGTTATTGGGGAATGACTAGGACCTGTTCATCCTGGCTGGGGCTAAGTAAAGGATTTAGCCAGTGTATATCTTAAGATGAAAATGGCTGTGATTCAGCAAAAGTCCGATATTTAGACAATAAGTATCTACTATTACTTTCAAAAGTTTGACATATCCAGTCGGCCAGTACTTTGGAAAGTCTGATCCATTTTTCCATAGTTAGCGAAGTACCTGAATGTTCACTTAAGTGCATGCTTAAAATCAAATGTGAAATCCTACTGATTTCAGTAAAAATAAATGCGACCTTATAAACAGAGACTCAGTGTCTTGGTAGTGACAAGTCAGAAATACCATAATTCTTGTGAAATTCATGTTGTATATAAGAAGATAATTCTTTTTACCTTTTGGAAGACCACCTCAAAACAGATACCTCTGAATCTTTTACACATGCACCCCACCCTGAAAACAGGTAAGTGCAAATGTGTGTATTTTTAAAGCCAGAGTGAAGACAGGAGTACTTGGTCATTCCCCAGAAACCAGGAATCACAGCTTAATCTAGATACTTGTCAGTCCAGAAAAATTGCCTTATTAGCAGTGAAACTTCTAAAAGTGCTTTTAATTCGTTCTGTATGCAGGTAACTGTTCTGAAAAATTTACCGGCCTGGTCACTTTTTAAAATTTTATCTTGTGTAAGGTTTTTTTATTTCTTTTGAAACTTAGAATTTGATACATAGGTCAAGAAATTCAGTTGCCATAATAATAGACAAGCACTAAAGCTGTAATTTGTGTTTCAAAAGCACAGCAAGTACCAAATAAATTGATTTACTGCCAGACAAGTAAATATGATGCTGCTTCCTTGAAAGCCCAAGTCTGTTCATGGTAAACTTATCATAATGAAGGTTAAGGAAGATGCTTAAAGATCAGATAAAAGGTCTCAGAAAGGAATTGTGTAATTGTAGGCAGACACAGTGCTGTGTTGTGCTATGAATCTGACTTTTTAAACTGCAGCACTCTGTTTTTCTTTAGTACTGGTCATGTCAAGTTAAAGGTCTACGTTAAAACAGTAGGTTATATTATTTTTTAAATAATTCCCTTTTTCTCAAAAGCAATTAGTATTTTATTTTCAGAAGGGCAGGAAGTTTCATGCATCTTAAACAGCAACATGCAGCTTTCAGCTTGAGTCTCTGAGGGGTTGGAAGTGCTGGGTAACTGCATGGCAGCACCGTAGAGTGGGCTGTGCTGCTACACGCTCATGCTTTATGCAGTTGATTTCTGCTTGGGACTTGGTTTTGCATATTTGCTAGCTAGTAACCATCAGAAGTAAATGTATTGGCAGTGAGGGCAATATTTTAATGGGGAAAAGTAGGAAACCAGTTTCCTAAATGCAGTGTTTTAAAAATTATTTGATGGCAGCATTCTTGTGTTGGGTATGAAAGAACGTTGCTTGATGTGGAAAACTTTGCAAGTGAAACACATTTACAGTCAATAGCGCATAGGAAATGAAGAACAATGTCTAAACTACTGTGTGCATTATCCCCCAAATGGGGAGGTTTTTATGTAATATGTCGATGTGTATGTTTTAGCCCAGTTTAGGAGCATAACAGGAGGAAAAAAGACCTTTGTAATTTAAGAATCCGGTATAGCTGGGGGTGGGAGTTATTTAAGGATTAAGTCCATTAGTCAGTAGCAATCAAATATATAATCTACAAGCCATTTGCTTCAGGTGGACAAAAAGTCTATACTAGGTTAATAGGGAACAAATGTAACAGCTTGAAACTAAGTACTGTATAGTGAGTCGTTGGCCTACTTTGCTTAAAGCCTTTTAAGCCTACCTAAAGTGGTAGGTAACGTGGTACAAAAGAAAGGTCAAAATAAATACTAAGTTGGACCATTACTGAGCAGTCTGACCAAGAGCCTTTTTTTATTCTCCATGTCTGCTTTCAATTTTTTCTTTTGGTAATATGGTCTATGATACATTCATCCCTGCATTAATTGTCCTCCACTTCTCCCACTCAAACTTTCCACTTTCTGTCCAGAGTTATGCACAATCTGTCAGCTGTATGACAGGGTTTAGCTTTCCCTTCAGCATCAGGCACAGGGCCAGCTGTTGCTGAGGGTAGAGGACTGGACATGCGTCCAACCTGTCATGACATCTGACCGTGAGGTGTTTTGCAGTGTGAGAAGGATAGAGGAGGGCTTTACCATGGGCATATAATGACTTATTCCTAATTCTGTTGCCTGTTAAAACATCTCTAACGCATGACATTTGTTTGAACTAGTAATTTTCTGACATTCAGCAGAATTGTTCCAGGTCAGTGGGGTTTTTTTGTCATTAAGTCAGAAGAGCCTCTAAAACTTTTTTTTTGGGGGGGAGGAGGGCTAGAAATGATGTCTCATTTAAAATGTGTCTCAGAAAATTCAGTCCCCTAAATATTTCCTGTTTTTGAAGTAATGAAATAACAAGTTTAGCTTCTTTTGGAAATAATTTAGCATTCAAACTGAAATGTGTATGTCAAATTTCAGCCTTAAGCAAATCCTGCCTGGCAAAAATCTAAGAGTTGAAGGAAAATGGCTATATTTTTACAATGCAAATATCAGTTCATTCTTAATGGTTTATGACATGGATATGTTAATGGGCTTATAATTCATATGAGATTAGAGAAGGTACCTAGAGCTACTTTATATTCAGAGTTTAACAAAATGGTTTTCTTCTATGAGATGAGCAGTCTGTTCAGAGTATGCATTCGTTAAATGGTGACTTAGGAATCAAGTTCATCACATGAAAATTTACAGTGTATACCTTGGAGATTTATGTTGTTTGCTCTTTTTCTCTTAGGAAGCCTGACAAATAGGAAAATACTACAAAGTGAAGAGAAAATTCACTTCACGAGAACTGAGCTCTGCTTTCATTGGCTTTTAAATTTTATTTGTATTAATAACTGATTAGTGTCAGATCATCTCTGTAGTCTACTGTGGTGAGATTATTAGGTTAAAGCTGGAAAAAATGAAACAATTAAAAAGAAAAAGAAAAAGCAATTTTAGTGTTCAGGAAACTCAAACTCTCCTTAAGGAAATCAGAAAAAGGAGAGAAGTACTCTTTTCAAAGCAACTTAATACAACAATTAATGAGATGAAACGGAAAGCCTGGGAGGAAATAGCGGAGTGTGTAAATGCTGTAGGTGAAGGAGAGCAAAGAACAGGGACAGAAGTGAAAAGGCGATACCTTGACTGGAGAGCACTCATGAAGAGAAAACGTCTGAATGCAAACATCAAAGTAGTAGGTGCTGGGTTTCACCTTCCTTCATCCAATTTAGATGACTCTCTCAATGAAGACATGGACGAGAAAATGGGATTTGCAATTGAATCTAGTTTTGAATGGCAAAATATTACTGACTTCAGAGAAGCTGGTGGATCCTTAACAGAAATCAAAGTAGAAGAGGAGGATCCGCAGAATTTTGAAGTGAGTGACTGACATGATTAGCTATATGCAATATGGTCTTCGTTTCATGTCAGCATAAGGCTTTTTGCTGTGTTTCTTCATAGCATCTGTTTCTGGTTTTCCCTGAATGTGTGAATTAAAGAAACTGTAGAAACAAATATGTTTTGGAGAGGTGGTATGCAAATCTAGCAGCTTGCAATTGTGTGTAAGATCTTGAATGTCGATTATTAAATTGATATCCCTCAGCTTTGAATATGTTGCACATATATTTTCAATTTGTATGTGCCATAGAAAAGAATTAGTTCAGTCAGCAGAATGAAAATACGCTGTCGAAGAAGAATGGTTATTTTAATACTTAGGCTGGATGGATGGATGAACAGAGACAAGAAATGCATCTCTTTAACAAATGCAAATATATGTTACCTGCAGGTATAAAAAGAAATGGAATGCTGTTTGCATTTCCTAAAACGAACCTGCAGGAGATGAAAACATTACTTGAATAAGTCAGTCAGCCGTTCCTTTCTTCCAGAATTTTAGTGTGAATTTGGCAAGCAGCTGTGGATCCTGTGGACAGGTGGTTACTCCTAGTAGTACCATGACTGTCCTGGGCTAGGCAGCCAGCCAGAGTGAAGTCGTACAGGTACAACGAAACCATCCAAACCTCCAAATGCATCATTCTAATTTTCAAAAGGGGTACTCAAACAGTTTTGGTTTGGACTTTTCTTTGGGGGGGCGGGGGCGGTGGTGGATGAGGAAGAAGCAAATCCTGTCTTAGCTCAGTTGAGATGTGTGCTGGGGAAAAAAAAAATCACCATATGCTGCTAAATGGTAGTGAGACTACTGTCTGGTAACTGCTGAAGAACAGTGTCTGCTCTAATGCGAGAGGACTGGCAGTGGCTTTCACTGTCTTAAGATTTTCTGAACCCCAATCTTCCTCAGTTTGTCTTTCTTTTGCAGCGTACTTAGTGCGAGACAATTGTCCTTTGTGTACTATGAATTTGTAGCACATAAAGCCTATAATTCTGCACGAGTTGTCACAGTCCACCAAGAAAAATGGTCCTAACCACCTGGTCTTCTGCATCATAAATAGCTTTACCGCGAATGTTAACCAATATTGTATTATCACAAGTCCTGTTTACTGACCCACTTAATACAGTTCAAAGGGTTAGGGGCATGTGAAAAATGTCAGTGTTAAATGTTTCACAGAGATGGAATCCTCAAGCTAGTGAAGGCTGGGTTAGCTTCCATACCACGTAGCCTATGGACCCAGCTGCTCTGATAAATAATTGGTCACACCAAATTTCTAGTGGCTTACATAAATGTCTTAAAGTAAGTACAGCATATGCTTTTTTAGATCCAGTTTTCTATCAGTGGTTCTGAAAGCTCTATAATATTTATGATGCAGCTTCTTCTGTATGTTCTTGCATGTCCACTGACAAGCTGATTTTCTGTTTTTCATTAACAGATATTAATTGGTAGATAAAGCATGTTTCTCTACCTGTGTAATGGTAAAAAGTGTCTTTTGATCTAACATGGTTATTTCATAGCATATGAGTTAAACAGTTCTAAGTAGCTTTTAAGATGAAAAACCCAATATGTTCTTTTCAGTCAAGTTGTGTGTAACAAATTTATTCTGGCTGGAATTTAATTCTTGTCTATTGCATTCCTCTCTGCAGTTTCCTATTGAGGAAGAAGAAGAAATTTTGTCGTCAGTTTTGCCAGATTCGAAAAAGGAAAATGACCTACCAGACTTCCCCCACATTGAAGAGTTTGGAAATCTAAGCTCTGCTCAAGCTAGGCTAGCCTATGAAGATTCTCACTTGCTTATAAATCTGGAGAAGCAGAAGGTGGAGCTGGAGAAGCAGCGACTAGACATTGAAGCTGAAAGGTTGCAAGTGGAGAAGGAGCGCCTGCAAATTGAAAAGGAACGCTTGCGGCATGTTGACTTGGAGCGTGAGAGACTTCAGATTGAGAAGGAGCGACTTCAGATTGAATGGGAGAAACTCAGGCTAGAGACTCTGCATGCTGAAAAACCTGCCCTCGACAATGACCTCGCCCAAACGGAAAAACCCATCATGCAGCCTCTGGATCTAGAAACTGAAAAGCTAAAACTTGAAAAAGAACGTTTGCAGTTAGAGAAGGAGAGGCTGCAGTTCCTAAAGTTTGAGTCAGAGAAGCTGCAGATTGAGAAGGAACGCTTGCAAGTGGAGAAGGAGCGCCTTCGAATTCAGAGGGAGGGTCACCTGCAGTGAATTTCTCAACTGAAGTGTCAACATTAGTGTTTTGATGTTTGTAAAATAGAGGTAGTTCTTAATACTGAAATTGTTCTAGAGGCTTAACATTCTTCTGTTCGGGCTTGAATGTTGATGTTAAACTGAAAAAGAAAAAAGAATGGTGCTCAATATGTCAGTGTGCCTACATAAATGAGCTAAAGTGTGAAGTTGCTTTTCAGTGTGTCAGAACTAAGTGTTATGTTCTCTTGTCTTTAGTATTGTGTTGTGTTAGTTCAGTGTTCTCCTCTCGTAGACACATTGAGAAGAATCAAGGCTGAACCTTGTACTTTTTTTTTCACTGTACTAACAGTTAGAATGATCAGAATAAATCAACATATGTTGTGAGGGCATGGTCCTGACAGTAGCCCACACACTACATAAGTTAGAACGCAATAACACAATCATGATGTGATTGATTCAGTAAACTTAATTTCCTCTTTTTCTTTTTTTCCCCCACCCTCACAATGGGAAAAAGAGTTCAAGAATTATCTAAAAGTTGAAGTACAAGTTCAATTCACTGTTGTTCCATGGCTTGGACTGAATGAGAGTGCAGAAAATAGTATTCTTCCTTTTGCATGAATCATTTGTGCTAGATAAAGCTACACATCAACCATACCTACTACAAGCTGCACTGTTGGTTTCACCAGGTCATTGATGATGCTATATGGAACATAGCACCTGTCTTAGTGTAGCATAGGGATGTATTTATTGATTGATCAGGCATGCTGTCTGATGATTCTGTGACAACCCCCTGAAGTAAATTGCTAGACCTGGTTTGTTCCTTGAAAGACAGTAGCTAGTGATGGGAGGCTTGAGAGTGGAGAGACAGAGGCTGAGCACAGGTGAAGGAGCACTGAGCTTAAACACTACCCCTCTTGATGTTAGTTCCGCCTGGCCAGCACTGAGGTCACATCTGTGAGGCAGCTGGAAGAGGCTTCTATGGCTGACACCATATAGTATATTTTAATTTGACAAACAGAAATGGTCAGTGCTGAAGACTGTCAGTGTTTTTCATAAGTAATGTATGAATTTAATAATAAAAAACAGGGAATCTTTCTATTATTTCATATATGTTTAAATCCCAACTGAGCCAGACTTCACATTTTTCATCTTTCTGCAAGTAACTACCTTTTTTTGACTCTGAAACTTAGGACTATGAGAATACTAAATCTGAGTATATGTTGAGTGACTTACATGGATTCTTGTGCAAGTAAATATATTTGTACCACTACAGGATTACTTTTATTCTGCAAAGAAAGTGTTATTTTTTTATTACTGAAACAAGTGTGCTTCTACAGTGGAAATAAATTTGACTACTACAACCCAAAATTGCTCTTGGGACTGTTTATTCACAAAGAAACAGGGCTAGATGTGAAGAGAAACCTGGATACTCAACGCTGCGGCACCCCAAAGTTGCTGGTGTCTATTCGCTGTGTAGTAAATCAGAGAGGTGAGGCTTTCTAAAGTAGGACTTAAACCAACCAGCACTTACAAGAGGAAGGAAGGAGACACAATCCAGCTGGATAGAGATACTCCAGGGGGAAGCGTATCTGAGATTCTTCCTGAATGTGGCAGGTTGACCTTAGCTTGATGCCAGGTGCCCACCCAGCCACTCTATCAATCCCCTCCTCAACTGGACAGGGAGAAAAATATAAGGGCAGGGAAGAGATCGCTCAGCCATTCCCATCATGGGCAAAACAGACTCGACTCGGGGAAATTAATTTATTGCCAATCAAAATCAGAGTAGGATAATGAAAGATAAAACCAAGTCATAAAACGCCTTTCCCCCACTCCTCCCTTCTTCTCCAGCTCAACTTCACTCTTGATTTTCTTCACCTCTTCCCCGAGTGGCCCAGGGAATGGGGGTTGCTGTTGGTTGATCACATGTTGTCTCTGCCACTCCCTCCTTGCTCTCTTTCCCTGTCCCAGTATGGGGTCCCACCCATGGAAGACAGTCCTCCGCAAACTTCTCCCATGGGGGCCGTTCCCATGGGCTGCAGTTCTTCATGAACTGCTCCAGCATGGGTCCCTTCCATGGGGCACTGTCCTTCAGGAGCAGGCTGCTCCAGCATGGGTCCCCACAGGGTGTGGGCTCCTCTCTCTACGGGGCACAGCTCCTGCCAGGAGCCTGCTCCAGCGCGGGCTTCCCATGCGGTCACAGCCTACTTTAGGCATCCACCTGCTCCAGTGTGGGGTCCCCCATGGGCTGCAGGTGGATATCTGCTCCACCATTAACCTCCATGGGCTGTGAGGGGACAGCCTGCATCACCATGGTCTTCACCACAGACTGCAGGGGAATCTCTGCTCTGGCACCTGGAGCACCTCCTCCCCTCCTTCTTCACTGACCTTGATGTCTGCAGAATTGTTCCTCTCACGTACTCTCACTTCTCCATCTGCAACTGCTGGTGTTGTGCAGGTTTTTTCCCCCTTCTTAAATCTGTTATCCCAGAGGCGCTACCACTGTCGCTGATGGGCTCAGCCTTGGCCAGCAGCAGGTCTGTCTTCGAGCCGGCTGGCATAGGCTATATCACACAAAGGGGAAGCTTCTAGCCCCACTGCTACCAAAACCTCGCCACGTAAATACACTGAAATAAGGTGACAAATTTTCAGCTCCCTGATACGTGTCATACAAATTTATATTAAAAACAGCTTTCTGTGCCCATTACCATTTTCTCCTGATTTGGAGAAATTACTTATCTTTCCCTTTTAAAACACGAGAGAGGCAGAATTCAGGAAGTTTGTCAGGATTGCCTAGTGCATAGAGCACTTACCCAGATAGTGGGGTAACTTGGATTTCATGATCGCCGTATCCTGAGGTGACCAACTTTCTAGATAAGCATTCTGACTGCCAAACAGGGTGAGGAGGAACACGGGGCAACACAGACAGCCGCGTAAGAGGTAGTGACCAGAAGGACCAAACCAAGACAGAGAACCTTCCTATGGTCTTGGCTGTAAAAAGCACCTGGCTGGGAAGGAGCAGGTGGGGAGTCTGGCTCCTGTTTTGGCAGGTAGCTATGCTACTGCTTAGTACCAGCACCTCTGTCTTCATGTTTTACTCCAGTTGAATGACTTAACCATTAGGATAATGGTTTGTATTTTACATTGGACATTTTGGGTATTATACCCCAAGAGCATTTAAGGTTTTGGGGAAAAAAAAATAGATAAATCTGAACTATCTCTGAATTCTGAATCATTTCAGAAACTTGAACACTTCTCCAAATGTGAATAGAGCTGTATGTAAGTAATTATTTCTTCTAACAACTGTTCAGTCTCCTAGGGAAAAGATGCCTCCTTTGGTTATACTAAACCTTCTGGAAAATGCTGAATGATGGAATTAAGTATTGTCATAAATCATTGAAAACAGAGTTTCAACATAAAATTCAGAGAAAATTACAGAGTTTAATACATCAATTTTATAGCTTGCTTTCTTCATACCAAAACTGCAGTCATTTTGTGATAATTTGTATTTAAATGTCATATTTTTAAATACTAATCTGCAATTTCCTAAACCTGAATTGCTTGATTTACCAACCTGGGTTCCTGACAGCAAAGCCTAAGGTAAGATTTAGACCATGTAAATGTCACCAAGGTCGGGACACACACTTGAACTCAGTGCCTCTGTTAGGGAGAGATTTTGGACTCCTATTTAAAAGAAGGGCCTGTGATTGTAAGTAATGAGTGACATTTCCAGACTGGGAAGAGTTTTAAGACAAGGGGGGGAACTACACACATATGGAGGAAGAGGCAAGTATTTGGAGAAAAAAAGGGAGAGGTGAGAAGATCAAACATTTATTAAGAGGGGGGGGTGGGTGAAGCTGGCGATAGATAAAAGAGAGTCCTGGAAGTATCCCCAGTGGTCACTGTGAACTCCTGTACTGAGGTCATGTCTAATGTGCTGATGCCAGATCTCATGCCTCTGTGGACCCTCACAGTAATGTATGAAGAGGGAAGGCAAGGGGTAATGCATGCCCTGAGGCAATTTCACAGCCATGTGAAAGGCAGCAGGCTCATGCGCTCCGTGCATGCCATGCTGCTGTGCCGCAGCAGGAATGTGCGCCAGGACCTTCATAAATGCCATTATGTCCACCGCTCCAGGAAGGGTTTTCTAGCCAGTAATTTTAGGACCAGAAGGCCAAATAACAAAGGCAAAATAAAGGCCACTTTAGAGAGCTTCTCGCTATCTTAGTGAAGGGCCCCACCAATTTGTGCCCGGCTAAAACATTGATGGAGAAAAGCAGAGTGCGTCCAGGTGTTTTCACAGCGCAGTTTGGAGGCAGACTGGCTAATGCTTAACAGTGTCCTAACAACAGCCAGAGAAGGTCATAGGGTAAAGTTGTAAATGTGGTCCCCAGGAACAGCCCAGGACAAACGGCAGCTGCACTCCCAACAGGACCCACCTAAGAAAGCACAGATGGATTCAAAGCCAACCTCATTTCCTTGAGTAAGGGATCCTGTGTTACTTATGGGCCTTTTTGAGCAACTTTCACTGTGCATAAAGAGATGCTGCAAGTAAGGTATAAAATAGTTATTTATTAAGAAAAACAAGAGACAGTTAGGATTTAATAAAGCTATCAGACTAAGTATTAGTATCCTCATTACCTCAAGGCATCTTTGTTAGCCAGGCAGGCATCAGCAGAAGACGAAGGGCTCCACAGCATAGCTCTCTGATGGTGCTGAGTTGCCATTTTCTGAGGGTTTGTTTTTTCCTTTTTTTTCCTTTGGGATTCCTTAATCTTTCCATGTTAATAGATTTTTTCCCCCCTTAAATCCTCAAAGTGCTACTGACATCTGTCTTAACAGTCCCACCTCCATCTATAGAGACCTTATCTTGCTTGGCTCTTCCCTACAAAGTTTCTGAGATTTTTCTCACAACTTCACAATTTTCCCATCAGTGTGCACCAAGGCTAGGCAGCCAGGCTGTGCTGGGCCCTGGATTAAAGACATGGTGGGGAGGCTACATGTTTACCTGCAGAGATGGTTGGACCCACCCAGTAATGGTCCAGGAGGTCTTGCATAGTGGTACAGACCAACCTGCAGCGAGTAAAGCAGTTCTCCAGCACCCATCTGTGGGGTTAGGAGCTGTGACTGGCTGATGGGGTCCCGGATGTTACTTCTCTTCTTGTCTTCAGGGTAATAGCAAGACTGGGCAAAAAAAGAGGCAAAGCCAGTATCACTCTCCTCAAGCTGTTTCAGGTGTTGGAAAAAGCTTCTCAGTCACTGGCAGCTCTGTGATATCACATGACAAGCCAGGAGGGAGAAAAAAGTAAGTCTTGGGTTCCTGTGAACATTTCCAGGTAGTGCACAGGGCTCTTGATTACATCAGGCTCTTTGCCAGCTGCCTGGTGGTAAAAGTTGCCCAAAACACTGCTGCTACACCAGGTATTTGGATAATCCAGGACTGGATGTTGTGTGTGTGCATCATCTTGAAAGGGACAATAGGTGCCCTTTCAAAATATAGCTGAATAATGTTCTTTTTCCCCTCCTCAGAAAAGAAGTTTCTAAATCTGTCAGATAAAATCCCCCTTGCAAGTGGGAACAGAAGCTATTAACACATTTCTTTGCCTTTTCGTAGTTTTGAGGCAGTTTCTACAAAAGAGCATCAAAGACATCACCTGCCCCCAGAAGCCCCCCTCAGAAAGGCAGGGGATGGTTTAAGGAGAAGGAGTGAGATCCAGGGCTGATCTTTTGCAAACACAAAAATACCCTCAGAAATCCTCCTCCATGTCAATCAGGAGCCTTGACAGAAGTGATAGGTGGGAGAAGAGGGAGGAGGAAAGACTGGTTTTTTCCCTCTGTTGTTGCTGAAGTCAATTAGTGAATTTAAGCCAGAGGGTGTCAGAAAATGCCACCAAATGCAATGGTGTTCACTTTTACTTTTTTCTTTTTCATTTTTTTCTTTTTCTTTTTTCTTTTTCTTTCTCTTTCTTTAGTCTTTTTGTCCTTTTCTCCTTTTCCCTTCCCTTCCCCTTCCCCTTCCCTTTCCCTTCTTTTCCTTCTTTTAGAATCAAATATAATAACCTTGCAATCTAATGAATGGCAAAAGCTAGACAATACAGAAGATTGCTTAAGGCCCTGTGCAGGTTCTCATCTCATGGGCTGTCATTCCTCCCTTGTTGACTTAGGACACTGGCCCCATGTCTTTGCACAAGAATTAGTAACCACAAGTGTGCACCCTGTTCCTCCCATGCTCAAAGTGCTTTGAAACATGATCCAGCGCAGCTCAAGTTCCCAGTGACCCATTCAGGAGTGGAGGTGCTGGGCCAGGCAATGTGGCTCCCTGCCTCATTGCTCAGAGATAAGGGAAAGACTGTTTTTCCCTGCTCCACTCTCCTCCAGGCTGTCACCCTGCCTCCTTGCATGATCCCAGTCTTTGCTTCACTTTCTGTCTTGCACTTCTCTGCCTTCATCTAGCTCAGAAATTTCTGGGGTGCTTGTCAATTTGATGTCCGTATATCCGCATGATGCTGATTAGCTCTATTCAGTTTTGATATCTATCCATTTGCATGACACTGACTTGGCTGTCTATTAAAATGGAACATGAGAAAGCAACAGTCCCTGGTCACTGTCTTGACTCCAGTGACTTTCCAGAGAGACCTGGTGGTGATATATTCTCACTTCTTTTCCTTCTGTGGAGAAGTAAAGATAAGTCTCTCGCTTTCCCACCCTCTGTGAGCAAGATGACAAGTATTAAAACATCACTCACAAGGAACGGGTGAAAGAACTGGGTTTGCCTACTCAGGAGAAGAGGGACTGAGGTGAGACATAACAGCCTTCAAATGCATGAAAACCTGCAGGAAATAATCTTTTCATGGCCACTGCCAATGAGACATAGAAGAATAAGCCTGAATTACAGCTGTGGCTGCATGGACTAGCCATGAGGCAAAAGGCTGGTCAGGACCTGAAGGACTGGTCTAGATGCCCGGGGAACCTGTACATTCTCCATCGTTCAGCAATTTTAAAAATATATTTGGCAAACATGAAATATGATACAGATCATAGAATCACAGAATGTCCTGAGTTGGAAGGGACCCACAAGGATCATCAAGTCCAACTCCTGTCCCTGCACAGGACAACCCAAGAATTCACACCATGTCTCTGAGGGCATTGTCCAGATGCTTCCTGAATACTGTCAGGCTTGGCACCTGTCGTGGTTTAGCCCCAGTCAGCAGCCAAGCACCACGCAGCCACTTGTCACTCCCCCCTGGTGGGACAGGGGAGAGAATCAGAAGAGTAAAAGTGAGGCAACTCATGGGTTGAGATGAAGACTGTTTAATCAGTAAAGCAAAAGCTGTGTGCAGAAGCAAAGCAAAAGAAGGAATTCATTCACTCCTTCCCATCGGCAGGCAGGTGTTCAGCCATCTCCAGGAAAGCAGGGCTCCATCACACATAACAGTTACTTGGGAAGACAAATGCAATCACTCCAAGCATCCCCCCCCTTCCTCCTTCTTCCCCCAGCTTTATATACTGAGCATGACGTCATACGGTATGGAATATCCCTTTGGTCAGTTGGGGTCAGCTGTCCTGGCTGTGCCCCCTCCCAGTTTCTTGTGCACCCGGCAGAGCACAGGGAGCTGAAAAAGTCCTTGACCAGTGTAAGCGCTACTTAGCAACAACTAAAACCTCTCCACATTATCACCACTGTTTCCAGCAAAAATCCAAAACATAGTCCCATACTAGCTACTACAAAGAAATTTAACTCTCCCAGCTGAAACCAGAACAGCACCGTGACTGCCTCCCTGGGGAGCCTGTTCCAGTGCTCCACCACCCTCTGGGTGAAGAACCTTTTCCTAATATCCAACCTAAACCTCTCCTGGCACATCTTCCTGTCACTCCCTCGGGTCCTGTCATTGGTCACCAGAGAGAGAGATACTATCCTCATTGATATTTTTCACAATGCCATGAACAGGAGCAAAAAGAGTATTTGTTTGTTTTCCTGGTTATCTCTCCAATTTCTCCATGCTGGCTTCCCTTGAAGTCTTGTCTTGGGAAATGACATTAGCTACACAGTGTGGATGTGAGATGCTGCCTTTGATTTTCTGACCTGCGTTTATTTCCTAGGCTCAGCCAGCTCCAGCATGTTATTCAAGCACATCCCCATGGATGGGGAGAGCCGTGGAGGAGGCAGCATGGCTGTTCAGCTCAGGGCTCGGCCGCTTTGCACCAGGATCTCTGCTCCTGCTCGGCATCACGTGTGTGGCACAGGGAGTCCTGCCAAGATGGCAATTCAGCTGCGTTCCAGGCAGTTTCTCAACTCAAAACGTCCAGTAGCTGTTTCACAGCCCAGCATTTCTCTACCAGATTTGTACCATCTCCCATGCCTGTGCACCCCATGAGCTTCCAGAGTGGAAAACCTTTCTCTCCAAGGTCATGAGCAGTCACACAGCCCAAGACAGGCAACACGTCCTGGGATCGGTTCTCAATAACACAGCGTATTGTAAATTTTTTGCCTATGGTATGCACATAGCATCTCATGCTACAAGCTGTGGTCTGGCACTCAACCTTTCACTCATCATTTCCATCACTCACATTAGTACATAGTATGAATGTTGGGCTTTCTATGGCAACATTCCTTCCCAGAGGCTAAAAGTCATGGACAAGCAGACCTTCCAGTGGCATGACTATACAGGGTTTTTTCACAGCGCCACAGCTGCCTCACGCGTCTAACAGGGGCTGCACAAGCTTCTGCCCCAGCTGTGACCACTCACCCACTGAGCTCTTGCTGACAGCAGTTGGCACAAGGGGCTTGGTGGGCACTGTGCTCTGACACAGGAAAAGCTGGAGCTGGTTGTTTTAGGTGCGTATTTGTTTTCTTGAATCCCCAACTTGGCATGAGGCTGTCAGCTTGTGAAGAGCTACATTATGCAGTAACCATGTTATCCAGAAACCAGAGCAAGAACCAGAGGCCTTTGAGTACTCCAAAGTGGTAAAGAGGCAAGTAGCTACATATGAGCAAATAAACCTGATTTTAAAAGCTAGAAGAGTGAGAGTAGCAGCAGCTACAGCTTCCAACAAACATGGATTTGACTGAAGGTCTAAATCCCCACATCGCTCAGGCACTGTTGAAGTCTGCAGCTAACATTAAGATTAAATATGTGGGCCAGATTCCTCCATACATTAGTGGGTTTATTTTGCATCAGTGACTCAGAATGTTTGTAGCTGGTATCAGGGCTACAGAAAGATTTTAATCCAAGCTTTATGTCGTGATTTAGCCGGCAGCTCAGCCCCACACAGTCGCTTGCTCACTCCCCCACCGGTAGATGGGGGAGAGATTCAGAAGGGTAACGCTCGTGGGTTGGGATAAGAACAGTTTAATAATTAAAATTAAAAGAAACAACAACAGAAATGCAATGGAAAGAAAAACAACGAGAGGCGCGAAACCCGAGGGAGGGGGGAAGGGAGGGGAGAGGGGGAACGAACCACCAAAACAAACCACCCGCGACGCAGCTGCCCGCCGACCCGACGCCGCGCTGCTCCCGAGCCGCAACCGCCCCCCCCTTAATGTACTGGTCATGGTGTCACGTGGTACGGAATGAACCTGCCATTGGCCAGTCGGGGTCAGCCGCCCCCACCATGGCCCCGCCCCTCCCAGCCCCCCCCCCCGCCACGCGGCAGAGCGCGGGAAGCTGGAAAGGTAGCCGACCCCCACAGTGAGGAGAATTAACCCCTTCTCAGCCAAAACCAGCACATCCTCCACCCCTTATTCCGTACCATTTACACCATGCCCAGGTCCCATACAATGCAATACAACCGTACCAACCACCACCCCTCCCCTTCCCATCCTTTAACATAATACACAGACATCATTCCCTTAGTTCATGGACCTTCCCTGTAAAATGTCCATTAAAATGTCCATTGAGTTCACCCAGTCCATGACTCTGGGCTCCATCTGTCGTATCAGTCTTTCAGGGTGGGAGAGATGGTGTGTGGCGTTGGGTTGCTGCATACCGAGTCAGTCATCGTTCCATCACTGCCGCACAGCTTGTTTCATACTTTATCTTCCATGACTTGGGAGGCTCATACTCTGATATCATTGATACAACACAGAGGTGACACACAGTATTATATAGCAGTTTGCATTGTGCCATTCAGTTCATTGACTGTTTTCGCCCAAAATCAAATCCCCTTGAGGCACACATCGGATTTCTCCATCCTCCCGCATCACCCACCAAGTGCACCCAGGTCCTCGAGCAAAAGCAATCCCACGAATGGGTTTGCCTTTGCCGGAGGCAGGAAGGACCCAGACTGTTTTGCCCAGCATACTTTTTGTGCGCACTACAGGGACTCTATCCCCTTCCACAGTATGTAGGATTTCTGACTGGGCAGGGCCAGCTCGGTTGGCAGATCCCCTCGTGTTGGCTGACCATGTGGCTTTTGCTAAATGTGTATCCCAGTGCTTGAATGTCCCACCCCCCATTGCTCTCAGTGTAGTTTTTAACAGTCCATTGTACCGTTCAATTTTCCCAGAGGCTGGTGCGTGATAGGGGATGTGATACACCCACTCAATGCCGTGCTCTTTGGCCCAGGTGTCTATGAGGCTATTTCGGAAATGAGTCCCATTGTCTGACTCAATTCTCTCTGGGGTGCCATGTCGCCACAGGACTTGTTTTTCGAGACCCAGGATAGTGTTCCGGGCAGTGGCGTGGGGGACAGGAGATGTTTCCAGCCAGCCAGTCGTTGTTTCTACCATTGTAAGCACATGGCGCTTGCCTTGGCGGGTCTGTGGGAGTGTGATATAGTCAATTTGCCAGGCCTCCCCATATTTATATTTCAGCCATCGTTCCCCATACCACAGAGGCTTTACCCGCTTCGCTTGCTTGATTGCAGCGCATGTGTCACATTCGTGGATAACCTGTGCAATAACATCCATGGTCAGTCCACCCCTCGATCATGAGCCCACCTGTATGTTGCACCTCTCCCTTGATGGCCTGAGGTGTCATGGGCCCACCGAGCTAGAAATAGTTCGCCCTTATGTTGCCAGACCAGATCCACCTCAGCCACTTCAATCTTGGCAGCCTGATCTACCTGGTGGTTGTTCCGATGTTCTTCAGTGGCCCGACTCTTGGGGACGTGAGCATCCACATGCCGTACCTTTACAACCAGTTTCTCTACCCGGGCAGCAATATCTTGCCACAATGTGACAGCCCAGATGGGTTTGCCTCTGCGCTGCCAGTTGCTTTGCTTCCACTGCTGCAGCCAGCCCCACAGGGCATTTGCCACCATCCAGGAGTCAGTATAGAGACAGAGCACTGGCCACTTTTCCCATTCAGCGATGTCTAAGGCCAGCTGGATGGCCTTTACCTCTGCAAACTGGCTCGATTCACCTTCTCCTTCAGCAGTTTCTGCTACTTGTCGTGTAGGACTCCATACAGCAGCCTTCCATCTCCGGTGCTTTCCCACAAGGCGACAGGACCCACCAGTGAACAGGGCATACTGCTTTTCATCTCCTGGCAGTTTGTTATAAAGTGGGGCTTCTTCAGCACGTGTCACCTCCTCCTCTGGTGATAATCCAAAATCTTTGCCTTCTGGCCAGTCCATAATCACTTCCAAGATTCCTGGGCGACTGGGGTTTCCTACTCGAGCCCGCTGGGTGATCAGTGCAACCCATTTACTCCACGTAGCATCAGTTGCATGGTGTGTAGAGGGGATGTTTCCTTTGAACATCCAGCCCAGCACTGGCAGTCGGGGTGCCAGGAGCAGCTATGCTTCAGTACCAACCCCTTCTGAAGCAGCTCGGACCCCTTCATATGCTGCCAATATCTCTTTTTCAGTTGGAGTATAGCGGGCTTCGGACCCTCTGTATCCCCGACTCCAAAACCCTAGGGGTCGACCCCGGGTCTCCCCATGTGCTTTCTGCCAGAGGCTCCAGGTAGGGCCATTCTCCCCGGCTGCAGTGTAGAGCACATTTTTTACATCTTGTCCTCCCCGGACTGGCCCAAGAGCGACTGCATGGACGATTTCTTGTTTAATCTGTTCAAAGGCTTGTCGTTGCTCAGGGCCCCATTTGAAATCATTCTTTTTCCGGGTCACTTGATAGAGAGGGCTTACGATCAGACTGTAGTGTGGAATATGCATTCTCCAAAAACCCACAACGCCCAAGAAAGCTTGTGTTTCCTTTTTGCTAGTTGGTGGAGACATAGCTGCTATTTTGTTGATCACATCCATTGGGATCTGGCGACAACCATCTTGCCATTTGATTCCTAAGAACTGGATCTCCTGTGCGGGTCCCTTCACCTTACTTTGTTTTATGGCAAAACCAGCTTTCAGAAGGATTTGGACTATTTTCTCTCCTTTCTCAAAAACTTCTTCCGCTGTGTTGCCCCACACAATGATGTCATCGATGTACTGAAGGTGTTCTGGAGCTTCTCCCTGTTCCAGTACAGTCTGAATCAGTCCATGGCAAATGGTAGGACTGTGTTTCCACCCCTGGGGCAGTCAATTCCAGGTGTACTGGACACCCCTCCATGTGAAAGCAAACTGTGGCCTGCACTCTGCTGCCAGAGGGATTGAGAAGAATGTATTAGCAATATCAATTGTGGCATACCACTTGGCTGCCTTCGACTCCAGTTCGTATTGAAGTTCTAGCATGTCTGGCACGGCAGCACTCAACGGTGGAGTGACTTCATTCAGGCCACAATAGTCTACTGTTAGTCTCCACTCTCCATTAGACTTCTGGACTGGCCATATGGGACTGTTAAAGGGTGAGTGGGTCTTACTGATGACTCCTTGGCTCCTCAGTTGGTGAATGAGTTTATGGATGGGGATCAGAGAGTCTCTGTTGGTGCGATATTGCCGCCGGTGCACTGTTGTGGTGGCGATTGGCACCTGTTGTTCTTCGACCTTCAGCAACCCCACAACAGAAGGGTCCTTCGAGAGGCCAGGCAAGGTAGACAGCTGTTTAGTTTCCTCCGTCTCCAAGGCAGCTACACCAAAAGCCCACTTGTAACCTTTTGGGTCCTTGAAATACCCTCTCCTGAGGTAGTCTATACCAAGGATGCACGGAGCCTCTGGGCCAGTCACAATGGGGTGCTTCTGCCACTCATTCCCAGTTAGGCTCACTTCGGCCTCCAATACAGTTAGCTCTTGAGATCCCCCTGTCACTCCAGCAATGCTGATGGGTTCTGCCCCTATATAGTTTGATGGCATTAAGGTGCACTGTGCGCCGGTGTCCACTAAAGCTTTATACTCCTGTGGGTCGGACGTGCCAGGCCATCGGATCCACACAGTCCAGTAAGCCCGGTTATCCCTTTCCTCCACCCGGCTGGAGGCAGGGCCCCTCTAGTCCTGATCATGGCAGTCACAACTCACTTCCTGTAAATGTGAATCAGGAGTCCCTCTATTACACTTAGAAATAAAATCAGCACTTCTACTCCTCTGTCTGGGGACTTGCTCACTGGAAACTGGAGCAGCAGCTTTCCTGAAAGAGCCTCCCTGAGTGACTGTTCTTCCTTGCAGTTCATGTACTCGTGCCTGTAGGGTTGAAGTAGGCTTGCCATCCCACCTCATCATGTCCTCTCCGTGGTCACGCAGGTAGAACCAGAGGGTGGCCCGTGGTGTGTATCCCCTTCTTTGAGCCAAAGGACAATTATTCCTAACAGCTGAGACACTACTCTGTTGAGCTGGGGAGCAGGACATATCTTCTTTGAGTTGCTGGACCTCTTGGGATAGTTTCTCCACAGCAGAGACGAGCGAGGAAGAGATATTTGTTTCATAATCCCAGAGTCTATCAATCACCTCTGCCACCGTTGGTGTCTCGTCATCTTTCCAGGACATCACTGCCAATGAGTTTGCATGCGAAGATGGTGCGCTCCGTACAAACTTCCGCCACATGGGTAACGTGCACTCGGCTTCATCTGGATCTTTGGATGACCGTTGATCGTCCAGGGCACCATAAATCACCTCTAACACAGCTAATTCCCTTAGATACTAGATGCCTTTCTCCATAGTTGTCCATTTTCCTGGGCAATATGTAACATCTTCTTTAAAGGGATACCTTTCCTTCACTCCAGACAGGAGTCGCCTCCAGAGGCTAAGAGCTTGTGTTTTTTTCCCAATTGCTTTGTCAACGCCCCCTTCCCCAGAAAGGGATCCCAATTGTTTGGCTTCTTTTCCCTCTAGTTCCAGGCTACTGGCCCCATTATCCCAGCATCAGAGGAGCCAGGTGACAATGCGCTCACATGAACAACGGCTGAAATCTTTTCACATATCTTGCAAATCGCTCAAGGACAGGGATCGGGTGGTCTCTATTTCATTTATGACTTCTTCCTCCTCTCCCCACGATGGCCCTGGTTCTTCATCATCCCGTTCTAAACGAGTTGACGTCCGCTTCCAATATTTCGTCTTGTGTATGGGGGCAACTGATACTGGTACAGGTTTATTTTCTGAGCTAGCTCCGGTACTTGTTGTGGGGGTTTGAGTGGCTGCAGTGCCTGTCCTCAGGGCAGGAGTGTCTACAGTGCCAGTCACTTTGCATTTCAATCCAGAGACATTCTCTTCCCCCTGGGGGCACTGAATACTGTTGAGCAGGGCTCGGTATGCATGGGCCAGGCCCCAGCACGTTGCAGTTATCTGTGTCTCTCTGGAGTTCCCAGCATAACAACATACTTTCTCCAAATATTCTACTAGTTTTTTAGGATTCTGCACTTGTTCGGGGGTGAAACTCCAAAACACTGGGGGTGCCCACTGCCCTAGGTATTTGCCCATGCTATCCCACATGCCCTGCCACTTGTAACTACCAAGCCTCAGGACAGATTTCTGGGTGATATTCTTAAGTTGCTTAGTCAAAACCAAAACAACATGCCCAGAAACGAACAATAAGTGCACTTTAACCACACAAGGATGTTCAAGATACAAAAACGTTGTAACAAAGGCACAGACATCATAGAACAAAGTTGCAAAGGTACTATTCTGTATTTCCTCCATATAAAGTCTCTCAGAGGAGGAGGTATAATTGCTAATTGCCTCAACAAGGTGGTATCCGAAGTACAGTAACGGTTTCAGCAAAAACCCCAAATACCAGATAAAGCTGAAAACGAGTGTTTGTATAACAAATCTTGTAGGCAAAACATTACTAATCACAGCAGAACCCAGCAGACTAAACAAACCAACACCAATCTTTAACACCAACTGCAAAAAGGACAACATGGTGCTGTGACCAGCAGCTGTTATCTCCAACCCTTGAGCCCCACGTTGGGCGCCAAAAAGACTGTCGTGGTTTAGCGGCAGCTCAGCCCCACACAGCCGCTCGCTCACTCCCCCACCAGTAGACGGGGGAGAGAATCAGAAGGGTAACGCTCGTGAGTTGGGATAAGAACAGTTTAATAATTAAAATTAAAAGAAACAACAACAGAAATGCAATGGAAAGAAAAACAACGATAGGCGCAAAGCCCCGGGGGAGGGGGGAAGGGAGGGGAGAGGGGGAACGAACAACCAAAACAAACCACCCGCGACGCAGCCGCTCACCGACCCGACGCCGCGCCGCTCCCGAGCCACAACTGCCCCCCCTTAATGTACTGGTCACGGTGTCACGTGGTACGGAATGAACCTGCCATTGGCCAGTCGGGGTCAGCCGCCCCCACCATGGCCCCGCCCCTCCCAGCCCCCCCCCGCCACGCGGCAGAGCGCGGGAAGCTGGAAAGGTAGCCGACCCCCCCAGTGAGGAGAATTAACCCCTTCTCAGCCAAAACCAGCACACTTTATAAAAAAAAAGATTGAATTTTAAAACAAATGCCCAACTTTTTTTGTTGCCATGTAATCAACTCATTTGAAGACGTGTGCTCCAGGCAAATAAGAGGAGGAAGGAAGGGAAGAATGCCTTCAGTACTGACTTGGGGCAACATATAGTACTTCATAATTTCCTCTTATTCTTTTTTTGGCTAATTTATACTAAAATGATTTTTTTCAAACCACTAGTTATGCCACCAGTGCTTTTCGCTCGGTGTCACTGGATAATCTTGCAGTGATGCTGTGACCTATCCATTTATCACTCACACAGCATGAAATGAGAGTCAGGGAGGGAGCACTGGGCAATGTGACTGCGGCAGCTCTCACCCCCAGCTCATCGTTTTTCCTTCCTGGTCTTTTAAAGCAAAATCTCCCAATGCTAGGTCACATGTACTATGCCAATGAATGCAACAGTTCTCAGTCATCAGAAAACATATTAGAAAAATACAGGTCCACTGACACAAGACCAGAAGCAGCCATCTTCATGCACTGCACATAATCCTTTTAAACTTGACCTACTTTAGAGGACACTTCCATCTTCTCCTTTTACAGTTTATTAAGAATCCCATTGTTATTTTCTGTTACAGTTTTACTGTTTTTAATTTCCCTTCTTCACACTATCAGTACTTTTATTCTACACATTAGCAGACCGTGGAATACCTTGCCTTGTTACTTCCATATTTTCTAATTGCAACACTCCATCATTAGTCAACTGGCTCATAATGTGGAAGGCAAAGTTGCTATTTCATTTCATGCTATATAATACAATGCTTCTGGTTCAGTAATTACATTGTGCCAGACTTGTGATCAATCCTGAGATAGCTCACTCTTGATGGATAGCCCCATCACGGAGTGTATGAGTTAAAGGAAGAAGCAAATTTTTAATTTTGCTCCTCTGTCAGTTTAGCTACTTGAACAGTGCTTTTCAAACCAATATTTATCTCACTGAGATAGGAAGAGATTACAGAAATGAGAACTTAAAAGAGAGAACTGAAGTTTGAAAAGCATTTTCTGAAGTTTTGGTTTGCAAAACAGGAATGATGTAAATTAGATGGTCTTCCATGGAAAGGTATTGTGTATTACTCTGTTAATGGAGTGCAAATCTTACCTGTTTAATGTACTGGAGAAAACCCATTACCTGCTTCTCATAACTATTCCAAGGATTATGTGAAATGAGCTGATGATCTTACTTACTACTACTGCTCAGTACTAGGCGTGTGAAAAAAAATTTTTTTCCAAAGGTTTTCTGCTCAGTCATAGGAGTATTCATGAGTCAAACAATCTTCTAAAGCAGCAGCCAGCTTTCAAACAGTTGTAGGATATAGGAAGTGCCTTTTCCTAACAGGGCAAGAATCCAAGAGTGTCCAAGAGTGCTACATGGGTCTCAAGAACAGCCAGAACAGCCATGTCAAGTGAGTAAGAGTGGAGAGGGCTATCACTTTTATGGATAAATGACATTCTAGTGCCCTGAGGTTACAGCAGAGGAAAGTTTGATCCTAGTGAGGTATGTTTACACTTTTCTGAGAAGCACCTGCTGGGAGCCAATTTCAGGGACAGAATTTCTGGCCAGATGGACTATGGCTTTGCTTCAATAAAGCAATGTTTATGCTCTTGAATATCTTTTTAGAATTGCAGGGTATGAGGGCAAAACCCATAGGTGAAATATTCATATTTCTATAATAAAATTCTTCTGTCTTCATTGCTGTTTGACTTTTGCACAGGGCTACATCTCAGACTTTTCTGTCTTACTTCATATCTGCCATCCTTTTAGTATATCATCCTTCCTCCAAGGGCTAGAAGTGAGATCCCACCAGTCAGAAATAGCACAGTTAAAAATGCTTCAGAAACCTTGAGCTCAGGTACCCTGAAGGGCGTTTTGGTCATCTTACCAAAGCAAGGTGAAGCAGCTGTGTCTGCAAAATGTGTCAAGGTCATTTTGTTTCCAAAACATCGAAAAAGGACTGAGGTTGAGTGTTCAGTCATAGAGCTGGGGAGAAGTTCAAGGGAGAGAGGGCAACATGAGGACTAGACTAGCAAGGCGGGTAGTACACACTCTGCTGTGACAATAGATATTAAAAAAACCTGAAAGCAGTTAACTGTGATACTTAAACAAGTAGAGAAAAGCAGAAAGGGGGAAACTGGGCAGCAGACAAGAGCAATCTGGGTGGACAGTGACTGGCTGCCTGGCGCCACCACCTCCTCCTCTTCTTGTTAAGAAGAAACAATACAGCATCACTTTGGGTTTTCCACTAAAGCAGCTCCTCCCAGCATCCTCTACACAGCAGATGAGCAAAACCACTAGTCAAGGCCAGCTGTAACAATAAAAGAACAACAACAAAAAAGCCTCAGATCAGAAATCAGAGAACAGAGATGGAGTCAGTAAGTGAATACCAGGGACACAGTGAAGGGCAAGAACGGCAGTGACTATGGAGTTTATAGCATCTTACCTCTCTTCTTGGCTCTCCAGGACCAATATGCTTGTCTATTGATTCAGGTATTCAACTGACTTTTAAATGGACACATCACTACTATTTTATACATGTTATTAACACAGAGGTCTTTTAGTTGAAAGACTCCAGGTTGTTTACGAGCACAGCAAACTGGTCCACTCAAAAGGATTCAAGAGAAATGCTGTGAAGACAGATCAACTGATCAGTCACCCCATTTCTGGTATGTATCTTTTTGCACTATTGCAGCAAAATAGCAATCAAGAAAGCAAAAACACAGCCGAAGAAGTAGGAAAATTGGATATACAAAGTTGAACAGGTGAATTGTTAATTTTCCCAGGCCTGGGTTCAGGTAAGCTGAAAGAGAATAATATTTTAGCCCGCTGGCACCTTGAGCACTTGCAGAGCTGAGGGCCATTTGGTGATCCCTCCCTAGGGAATACACTGCAGGATTACTGGAGAGGACCTGAGAGTCTAAGAGGTGAAGGCAGGATGGTGGCTGGTGGCAGCACAGAGACCTAGGGAGGATGAGGGTCCTTAATCCTGGGATCCCAGGGGCCAGTCTCTGTCCAAGTCTGAATACCCAGGGGAGGAGGAGAGAGAGGATCAGCCTCCCCTTGAGCTGTGACTGTCCACTTCCAAGTGCCCAAATCTTTAAAGAATTGCACAAAAGACAGAAGGAGAAAAAAAACAAAGATAAGAAGTATTATTTTTTCATATTGGTTCTAGCAGAGAAAAAATTCTGAGCTAAGGGCTGGAGACAAAAATGGACCAATCTAATGAAAGCATTAAAAAATAAATCCGGTCTTGTCGTTTACTTGTATGGGTGTTTCTGCTGCTTTTCAAGGCCTGCACAGGAAGTGGGCAGGAGTACAGTTGCTTTTAGACATGTGCAGACCTCCCTGCAGATAGCTTCCAGAGCACTGGCACACTGTCTGCTCTGGGGCTGGTGACTGGTGCACTAATGCCTTTCTAAACCACTCCGAGCAGACTATAGCTAAAAGAACTAGCACTGTTTCTTTTACAGGTTGGGGCTGGAAAGATCTTTCAGATCAGAAATATAAAGAAGAAATTGTGGGCTAAACCAGAAAGGTATCCAGGAAAGCTCTGACTCTAAATGGACAAGCTAAGGGTTATCACTGACCTCTGAGCTGTCTCAGGCTGAAAACCATAATTTCTGTCAAGACAAATATACATTGTCACATACTTTTCTAAGAACTGACTTGTATTTGACCTTATATATAAGATCTAGATAATCTAAATTTTTAGCCATACATCATCTTGATAATTTATTTTTTTCTGGAAACAGGGACAGAAGTGAACACAAGTATTTGCCCTACTTAATTTTTATCACAAAAGGACCCTTCCTGTGAATCGAAGCGCACATGCTGGCTCTTCCTCCTTCCTGGATCCCACCAGCTTCCCTTCCTTCAAATTGTTTTCCCATCTGCAGTATTTATAATAATTGCAATGTTTCTGCAAGAAGGAGACAAGGCTGTTTATTTAGGAGGCTGTGCTCAGAAGCTTGTCAGTTTAGCTGGACAGTTTGCTAGAAAAGCAAATTCACTCTATTAGAAGATGCCAGCTTTTATTCAGGATGAGCAAACCCATTCAGGAAATAAGTCCCTCATGCCCTCTTCACACTGTCCCTTTTGATATTTGAGCATTGTTAAGTCTGAGTAGTTCATATGTTTATTCTTTTTGTAGAAAAGAGTTATTTCCTGTAGAACAAAAATCTTTGTGGGAAAGACAGAAATGGAGCTCTGTGAGCTTCAGTTCACAGCTTTTCATCCAAGAGTGCAGAAGGAGGTTAGGGGAAACACAAAAACAGTGCAAGTGGAGCAGACATTGAAAAGCCTCCTCTCAAACCCCCTCTGCCACTGCCAAAGGGAAGGGAACAACTGTCCCTTGGGGTCAGCAGGACCCTTCTACACAGCACACATGGTGGCAGGGGCAGTGGTCCTTCCCTTGACTAGCACTGTGCTAATGTCCTCACCATTGCCTGCATGAAGGGAAGCTCAGCATACTCAGCAGTGTCTCTACTAATGTCCTCATCATTGCCTGCATGAAGGGAAGCTCAGCATACTCAGCAGTGTCTCTACTGCTCTTCAGTTGGTGGAGATCTATCTGAACAGGAAAGTGTGAGTGCATGCGTGTGTGTATGCACAGGTGCATATAAACCAAAGGAGGTTTAGGAGAATATAGGTTCTGGTGGAAACAGACCCCATGGACCCCAGGATCAGAGCTGCCCCTGAGCCCACAGGTGATGCAGATGAACACTTCTCCGGTGTGCTGCTGTGCTCTTATCCAGGTCCACACTACAGATCTGACACACATCACATTTTTGATTGGGTGATATTTATCAGTGGGAGGGAAGGAGGTGATTGGTATCCTTTATTATTCTTGTCCGGCGTGGCACAAATGGTTCTGGGTCCTGTGGCAGGAGGTTTTCCATCTGCTGCACAGCCTCCCCACCATCGCTATGCTTCTGTAACTGGAGCTAGAGAAGAAGAAGAAAAGGGTGGAGAACAAGGGCAGTTGGTGAATTCAGAGATACTCTCAAGAAGATACTAAATTAACAATACTAGCAACTTCTATGGAAATTTAAAGCACTTATCCCTACCTAGTGACCAAGGGGACATCATGGGCACTGAGTCAAAGTCTCCTAAGAAAAAAAAAAAAGACTTTCTGAGACTGAAAAAAGAAAGGAAGAAGCAAGATCCTTCGCTAAGAAGTGTTTGTGCTGGCTCTTCAAACTGATTGGATGAGACGGAACTAAATAGATTTTAGGCTGAAATCATTCCTCCAAAAGTAATGGTGAACTTTTGTGGTGAGAGTCTCAGAAAATTAGGGGAGCACCCAAGGAAAAGGAAATTGTACAACTGGAAGGGTGTGATGGAGCTGCTCAGGTTAGTTGCATAGCACATTTCCCTGCTGGAATATTTCTTGTCAAAGGCCTGGGGCATGGGACTGTCCTGGGATAAGTGCCTGAGATAAGTGAGCAGGTCCAGAATTGTAGCAGGTATGGTTTATGTGGCACAATTTCTAAGGTCATTGTTTAGAGTTAATTTTAATTTGATAGCTAAAAATGGATACCAGAAAGCAAATTTCAATACAACAGATGGAAATGGGGAGCTTTGGGACTGTATTTTCAGGTTAACAAATGTCTTCCCATTAAACTTGTTTCTGACAGTGTCTTTGTTTTTTCATAATGTAAATTCCATGTCAATCCTTTTAGTCCTGCATTTTCATTGGAAATATTTGTTCTAGCCTTATCTCTGATCCTTTGTCATTGTTATAAAAAAAATTCAATCAACCTGGAGTTCAAATGGAAGTTTTAAATTCTTATTTTAAATCAGTGTAGTGAGACAGGGAGTAAAACTGAAGTGTCCTGTTCATATTTCCCAAACCTCAGGTACAGTGGCTGCCTGGATAATTTTTTCCCAATACACAAACTTTTTTGTACTGGAGAAGGAAGGGAAATAAAGGGACTGAGCAAAGGGAGGAGAAATGGTAGGAGCTTCTTTTAAACAAGTATTAAAGGATTAAATAGCAAGGGATTTGTAAGAACAAACCCCAAATGCCTCCAAAGTCTGCATATTTAAATTTAGCATTTTTGGCTTGTTCCTTATTGAAATCTGACCTCCAATGGCACTACCATGAACCTCTGCAACCCTGTGAGATACTGTTTCATAGGTAGTGGGAATCTTCAGAGACAAACAGGTTTGCAAGAGCTGAGCATATTTATGTCAGCAGCAGAAAGAATGGCTCAAATCAATTCTCAGCGCACTCTCCTTCAGTGGCTTCCTATACATCTGCACCCAGGTTTGACAACATCACCAAGCTGACTCAACATGGTTGCAAATGGACAGACAATCTCATCACAAAAATACCAGGCAATTCATCTCCAGAAGCACAACAGAGGGTACAAAGACCAAAGGACAATGATAACTGAGACATGGTTTTCTCTCTAAATAAAGGCTGATGCCAAGAGTTGCTGGTGTGATCTGGGGGTACCCTGCACTGCTATTGCCCGTGCAATACTTTTCCGAGGGTTACACAAGAAATTTCAGTTTCAAAGGGAGTCTGTCTGATAAGTTTTAGCAGCTCTCACATATTCTGCAAAAAATACCCTACCAACCCATATGTATCTTGCTACTGATATACACAAAATACGGCAGCCAAAAAACTTCTTGTCCTTTTTTAATTTTTGAGTATATGTGGGTATATAGGAAATCATCCAAAAGAAATCAAATTATGAAATGCATCACCAATTATCAAATATACATAAATTAATCTTTTCTGCCTGAAATACCAATTCAGAGGACATATTCACCTACTCATCACATTTCCCACTGAAATTAACAGAATAAGGTCGTAGGCCCGTGAGAAGTAGGCAGGGAAAAAGCCACCGCATGTTCGCTGTAGCATGTGATAATAACTCACTGCTGAGTGGGGTCGGTCTCTCATCCCACCTTGTCCTCCCTCCAGCAGTCTGTGGCTGCCCTGGATTTGGGTCGCCATATTGCTCCAGGATCAGCTCTGGGAGAAAACCTGTCCCAGGGGTCCTGGGTGGGAACTTGGCTTTGTCCTCTTCCCTGAGTGTCCATCCAAGACTGGTGGCCATGGCAGGGCCTGGGAAGTGCCCTCACTGACTGCTTGTTGAGGGAAAGGTAGCAGCAGATGGGAGCATCTGCTCGCTTGGGGTACAGTTGGGACAGCAAACCTGTTCCATGAACCTGCCATGTTCCAGAAGAGAGAAACAGGTACATCTACAGCTGAATAAAGGCAAGGCAGAGGAGTTTTCTGTCTTCACCTTCACACATCTGAATGGATCTTGCAAGGCTGCAGTGAGGTTTCCCTCCTGCATACCAAAGTGGTCTTAGCATGATGAAGCTTTCAGGAGTATGAAACATGACTGACTAAAGTGTTGTGGTGACACAGCCCAAGGATACATGGATCAAGCGTGACTCCAGGTTGGGAAAAACTGCTGTACAATAAGATATTTAAATAATAAATCAATTTAATTTATCTGAGATAACAGGCCATGACAATATAGCTTGATTAATGTCTAGAAATATCAACATGGGAGATTTCTGAGGGTAGAGTGTTATAACAGATAAAGGCAAACCAACACAAATTCCTGGATTCTTGAAAAAGATGATTTTTACCCCTGAGGGCTTGCAACAAAACACCTAGGGATCTAGATTTTCTTTGACTTGACATCTTTAAGTCAGTTCTGAGAGGCGTTTGAAAGCCCAGCACCAGCATGGGAAGTGCTACGGACTGTGGCATATGTGCGATCCGATGAGATGCTTGCAATTTCCCCTTCTGGACTGTAGAACTGTGAGCCTCTGAAAAGAGCAAGGGATTTCCCAAAGTGTCTGTGCTAATAAATGATCGCAGTCTGAGTTCCTCAGGACAATGAACACCCCTGGTGGTAGGTGGGTATCGTGAGATGGGAATCAGCATGTACCATACACAGATTAACTTGTGAAACCAAATGACCAGCCTGCGCTCCAGTGTGGATGTACCCATTACCATCAGTGTTTTCCCTATCATCTTTATATGATATAAATGGTATCATATGCTGATAGGTGCTCCTTGTAATCCTGCCATTTTTTGTCTTTTTCCAAAACAACCGTCAGAAAACAGCAACTTCTGGGGCTTCGTGGTTTAGTGGTGCACTTGGTGACATTAAGTTTACGGTTGGAATTGATGATCTTAAAGGTCTTTTCCAACATAAACAATTCTGTGATTCTATGATTCATTTGCAACAGTTTGCATTTATTCTGCTACAAATGTTCACTCCCACCAGGAAGGATAACCACCCCAGCACTGACTCTATCCACATCTCCTTTTCTCTGCCAGGCCTTTGCTATAGCTGCTCTCCCCATTCTTTTGGTTCTACCTTTTTCCTAAAATCTTTCTTAGAGATGAAAATATCCCTCTTTCCTGTGTATAGGGAACTGTGTGCCTACAGACAGTAGAATTTCAGGGAACGACATGTGGATCTTGCAAAATGGGGAGCCTCCTAGTGGAAGAAATCTGGGAAATAAGTGGTACTTGGTCATGAAAGGAGCAAATGGGAACAAGGAGGCTATGGGAAAGCAGGGAGGGCATTATAAGGAGCAAGGGTTTAATATATGGTGTCATCTTTTTAATATTATTAATTACCAGACATGAATAATCCTTGGTGAGGATGCCAGTTCCCCATTGGGATGGATGAGTCAGGATCTGTGGTTATGCAGATGACTTAAATTTTGTGCACGATCAGCACCTTAAATCACACCCTTCATATCATCTCCCAGCACACACTGTTGCATCACATGCTTAGCATGAACCTCTTGCTCAGTAACCTGCTCCTTCTCTCCCAGGAAATTTGTTGCTTCCCTTATATTTCTGACTCATTGCTGCGACATTGGCCACAAAGTATTTGAAAGTCAGAAAACTGCACTCACCAAATGTACTTTTAGAGTGGCCCCAAAGTGTCATATCCGACACTAATGCTTCCTTTTTCTCTTTACTTTACTAGGTAGGAGCTGCTTGGCCACCAAAGAACAGTTTCTATCTCTCTCTAGGTTGTCCAGTCTAGGAAAAAATGGTTTCACGTTACAGAGCCAGTGTCAGGAAGGAAACAGTCCTCCACTGAATAACGTTTTCAGAATAGTGTTTAAATCGCAAGAAGCTTGAGGCCATTGCAAGTTTCTGCACCAACCCCCACTCATAGCTGTGACATCCCACCTCAGTGTTAGATCAGGTTGCTTAGGACCGTGCCTAGCAGCTTTTAAATATCTCTGAGAACGGAGGCCCCACAGCCCCTCTGAGCAGCCTGTCTCCATGTTTGACCAACCTCTCTGTGAAAATTTTGTTTACAAATGTCTAACTTGAATTTCTGCTGTTGCAACTTCTGCCCACTGCACCTTGTCCTTTCACTGCCTGTATGTCCCCTTCAAGCATTTGTATGTAACTCTTGACTTGGTATTTCTGGAGATGTTCTCTGTTTCCTTTGAATGGTCTTCCATTGGATTCATTCTAACAAGATGTTTGGATTTCTGCTTGACCACTAATAACAGATTTGCCCTTTCTACCTCTCATTCCAAGGACTTTCTCCAAGTACTGTCCACTTTTGTGAATACTGCTGTAGTTCTTTCTTTGCTTCTGTTTCATTTGCGCATCCCTCTGTTTGATGTTAATCGTAGCTGGAACTGTGGAGTTTGGCATTTTTTCACTATTTTTAATGTGGGTTGACATCAGGCTTCACATTGACTGAAATGTTGCTCAGCAGCATTTATTCATGTGCTGATGCCCTGTATAAATTTTCAATACCGCAGTTGGAAAATGTACAAGTCTTTTTCTTTCTTCTTCTTTCTTCTCACAAAGAACATAAGAAAGGATGTTCTAGAAAGGGACATCTTTTGTCTTAGCATCATTTTACTGAATAAATCTTTTTTAAAGTTAATTTTAGCATTTATTCAAGAGGGCTGATTCAAAACAAAAAGTTTTCTGATTGATGACTTCATACCTAACCAGAAAAGAAAAACATGTTCTACTGCCTAGAAATTACTACTTCTGCCTTCCACCTACTAGGAAACCCTTCAGATATATCACCTTTACTGAACTGTGGTGTTTATCCCATATTACAAACTTAATGTATGAATATAAATCTTATTTTCCTAATGGATATTAAAGTACAGGGGCCTGAGGAAGTACTGTTGAAATATTTATCTTCTTTAACCTGTAGATTTACCCAGAGGGAAGTTAGGACTTTTGGCGTTTTCTACACAGAGAAGCTTTAGATTTACAAATCTTCATCTGTCTTTTTTCTGCAAAGCCAAGCTCATAAATGAAGCAACTATTCCCAAACTGCCACCGTAATGTCACTTGCTTCCATGAAGTCATCACATCACTTCTGTTGCTATAACAACCTAACACTGTCTGTTGCTAATGTAACAAAAACATTGCATTGCCATAATTTTGAAAATAACTCTGAAGTTATGACTTTAAATGCAGCCTTTCTGCAATATGTTTTGCAGGAAATCACCATTTTAACAAGAAAGCTTTTGAAAATGTTATTTCAAGCTATATTAACTATTAGTCTCACTGCAGCTTGTAAGTAGTCATAAGGAAATAATATTGCTTTCTGTTAAAACATGCTCTTTCCTTCCTTTTTCCCTTATTTTTTTCTATATAGTATGAACTGTTGCAAAGTTTTCTATGAAGCTAATCCGTTGGGTAAATAATAGAGAAAAAATTGAATGCAATTTAAGACGGACAAATGTAAAACTGTATACTTAAGTAGGAGTAATCTACTACAGAAATGCAGAATGAAAGATGAGCTTTACGGCAAAAAATCAGGAAGAAAATGCACCAACATCCTCATACTCCTAAATATAAAATTTAGGAATACTGTCTGCAGTGCACATGAAGGAATCCTTGTGTTTTAATTGTGACCACTCATCAGGCCTGAGCTGGAGGCAGCTTTCAATACAGGACTTCATGATGCATGTGGTTCGACTGGGAAGAGTCCTGGGGAAAAAAGAGTAACCAGTCTGAGGTTTAGAAGTTAATCTGAGGTTAGCTGTCATGGAGGACTGGAGATACCATACTGCCTTGAAAGAGTGGACTGGGTGGTGACAAGATCACAATCTTCATCAGGGATGAATCAAGGCACCTTGGCACAAAGAAAAGCTGCAATAGTGATAGAAACCCCAGCCTTTCTCCCAAGGGAGACAGCCTTGGGCTTTGGTGTACATCAGCAAAGGTGGAAAAACTCAGGGCAGGGAAGGAAATTCATGACCAAGGGGAGAACTAGGCTTTGACAGAGGGAGGTCTGTCAGGAAAATGCCAGAGATCAGAGCTGTTGTGGGGCTTGAAATAAGGAAAGAGAGCTGAGAGGGTGTGCAGGACAGCAGGAGAGCCGCAAGGAGGAAAGGCAGCCAGAGAGTGAACTGTAGAGCAGGTCCACAACCTGCCCATTCAAATTTCCATTTTCATCAGTCCCTTTCCTTCTCACTAGCTACAGCCCATTGATGCCCGACAGGGCAGGACTTTAGTCTAGAATCTTACAGAGAGGGAAAAGGGCTGATGTGGCCTAGGAGGGAGAGAGGAGGAGAAAAGATGGCGCCATAAGCACCTGAGAAAAGGGCTTTCTGCTCCTCTGGTTTGCTGATCCACAAGTGGCCAGATGAACACCACACAAAGTGACTTGTGTGTGGATTGTGCATTGTGACCGTTACTGAGACTCATAAGAAGATAAGATAGTATGGCTCTGGTTTGGATGGACTTCACTTTCACTATGCTGATGGAAAGTCAAAAGCTCCTGTTGCCTTGTGGAGATGTTATATCTCAGAGACCTTTTTTCAAGTTGACCACACATTGTTGATGCTGTACTACCACACACAGTCCAGAGCTTCAGTGGCCTTCAGAAACTGACACAGTGACAAAAATTCTGAGTGAAAGCATCAGCCCATTTCCTCTTTGGGCCAAGACTCCTATGATTTATCAGTAGAAACATGCCACAGAATTTGCTAAAAGTAGAAGAAAAAGGTTAAGAAAAGGTTAATGCTCATCATTTACTCCCGCACCCCAGGTTTATTTAATGTCACAGTGACTCCTGCTTTTCACTTCCTAACAGGGATTGTGATAATCAGGTCATCAGGTCTGAATGGACAGGAAAGTAGAGGAACGTGACAGACCAAATCCTATCAGCTCTACATGCTAATGGCTCAGATGTCTTAGAGCCTTCCTTCAGGCTTTGCATGCCCCCCATGACAAAGTAAAATGGGAGGAAATGGAAGCAGCAGCATTTCCACATCAGCTTCTGTCTTCTGAGCACTGGGAAACCTGTCTGAAAGCAGTGACCTTAACTGCACCCTCTCTCCTAAGCCTGATTCTGTTTAATGTGGAGTAAGAGGAGATGGGCTGGAAGTTGTGACCGCACATTTAAGAAAGAAACCTCCCCTTCTCTTCTGGAACTCGGCAGGAAATTCAGACTCAATTGCATCATGCTTGCCACTTCAAAGCCTTCAGTGACTGATCGCACACTTGGAAAATATCATACCTAACTTAATCTGACATGGTTATCAGTGTAACTCAACCTGTCTGACAACCTCCTTCCTGAGGCTTGCTACGTCTCTGAAATATCTCTAGCAAAACAGCAGGCATTCCTTCTTAACATTATTCAGAGTGATAATTGCTTGTTTTAAAAGGAAGATTTTTCTGGTACATTTTCTTTGGGAATGATGCAATTCAGTGTTTCATACACTAACTTTGTTTGTTGCTTTATATTAGAGTTAGTTTTAAATATCCTCTATATTAAGACAGGAAGTGAACTCTTATACCTGGTCTCCATATAAATGATTTAATTTTCATGTATTTTCAATTTATTTGTTACCATCTTGGGTATGATCAATGGCCTGCCCCTGGCTAGGGTTTTTCTATAGACATTCCACTTGTGAAGAATTAAGTATTAATAGACTAAAATGAACATGGAAATTTCTGTATTGCCAATAGTTAGTTAAGTCACCTGAGCCATAGGAGATACAGGTTGATGTTCCTGCTGTAATGAAAATGCACCTGGTTATATGCACAGAGGAGGTTGCCTTGTACCTCCAGGGGTCCTCAGGATAGCTGTTCTGACCTGCCTTCAGGCCTCTTGATCCAAAGCCTGAGGTGAGCTGAAGATACATTCACCATCAGGCTCCAACAGGGACATGTGTTCCCATCTCCTCTCACCTCTACTTTAAGAATTCAGATTTAAGGGCACCCAGCTGCTGCTCACCACCAGCTCACCAGTGTCCTATATTAATTAAATGGTAATTTTAATTAAATGTGTACCAACCCACATTATCTTTTGGGGTTGAGGGAAAGCATTCATCTCTTGGGGCTCATGGTATCTAAATAGAAACTATGAGAACAGCAGGGAGTCCAAAGTAGCATGTCTACACATAGAGTGGCAAAAAAGTGACCTCCAGGCATCAGATACTGTGAAGCTGAAGGGTAAGAATACAGTTTGGAGGTGACAGTAGCAACTCTGTCCTTGTCTCCTTGTCTTACTGATGTTGCAATCAGAGCTAGTCTCTCTGTTTCACAATGTGGTGGCTGGATTTAGGTCATCATGAGTAGGAGTCATCTGGCCAAGTGTAGGCATCTGTAGCATAAATGTCAACATTGGAATTAGTCTCCCTTAGTGGCCTTCACCAACAAAACTGAGAAAAGATTGTTAGGGCATGACTATCTCACCCACAAAAGGTCATCTAAAATCAGAGAGATATACTGCATCCTACAAATTCATAGACATTGGAGATGTTTAAAGTCAGTGAGTGCCACCCCAAATATCATCAGATGTTCTCAGAATGCCATTAAATTTTCTGCAGGATTTCCAGCATTTATTTCTTATTTTTTTTGTGATGGAGCTTTTAACAGATGAATTTTTAAAAGAATATTGATTTTGTTCTTAAGCCAAAAAAGCATTTTTTCCTTATAGTTGCTTTAGAATCAAGTGTTAGGGAAATTCTAGCAATTCACAGTATTTCAGGTAACCAGAATATAACAGTGTTCCTTTTACAATACAAGCAAAAAACGAATTTTTGCAGTCTTGCAGTCTGCTCACGAAAGCATGGAATGTCTCTCACATACCTTGGCGTGGTGGAAGAAGGGAAGACACCACCTCTGTTACGTTGTTATGAACTTGATAAATACTGTAATGTGTAAAAAGACTCTTTTAATGGAGTTACTGGATTTAAACTGCTATAGTCTCGTGCCTTCCAAATTCTCTGAAACTTCTACACAATTAGACCAAAATAGTTTTAAATATCTCACCAGATCAGATCTTCCCATCCACATTAGTGGTTGCATTTTTACATCAAATTTACATCGCTTTAAACAATTAGTATCAGGCATAGGGCTAGGTAAAATCAGGGCCTTAGTACTGGAATCCTTACAGGAATAGCTAAAATATACAGTAACTTGAAAAGTCATATAATTTTTTTCAAAGTCTTAGGAGAATATATAATAAATCTTAAAGAACTTTAAAGTCCACTTCAACACTTTAGCCTTGTTGAAGGTCTTTAGGCCCATTAGATATATATCACTTTAAAAAGAGATTTAGGGTACGGCCTTTATAACTCTTTAATATTTGGTGCTAATGGAAGATGATGGCTTGATGAGCTAGGAGGATGAACCCTCATTTTAGCCATAAGGAAAGGCTGACGGTAGTGCACACTCCTCTGAAGCGCGATGACCGCGTACCTTAGTCTCATTTAACAGATCTGCCCAGATCTGAGCTCAGTTGCACAAATAATAATACACATTTGCATTTAAGTAAGCAGCTTGGAATATGTGCTCCTACATTTGAATCCACTTTCAATGCAGAGCAAAAAGACATTTTAGGAAAATTTTGAACTTAGGAAAATATTGAGGGGGGTCTGAACTTGAAAGAGGTTGCCCAGAGAGGTTATACAATCTCAAACTGGAGACACTAGAATTTTGATAGGACTAACCCTGAGAATGCTCTCAAACTTTTAAGTTTGATCTGACTTCAAAGCTGAATCTGCTTTAAATTAAGGTTTGAAGGAGATGAGGTCCCAGAAAGCTCCAGAGGTCCCTTCCAGTCTAAATCATTATATGATTCTTATTTACTAGTTTCAGCTTGCCTGACCTTACATTCAATGCAATTGTTATGAAACCAAGAAGTTATTTGGAATCTGTGACTCTCTTCTCATTTAGAAAAGGAAGTAACTCTAAATTTCTATTTATAATTCCACTGGTGACTTCTTACCCTTAGACATTCCAGCTGAAGTTTAACTGGCTGTTGCATGCTACTTACACGTTTTGTTGTAACAGTGTTAATTAATCCATGTCTACAACAAATATCTGCAGCACCTTGCAGGCTGCCCTTTTCTTGCTTTTGGCATTAGCGTAGTCGGTACATTCTGCCACCTGAGAGCTTAGGATCTCCCTTCTGCTGTAGTTGTCTAGTCATGAATGAAGGTCTGCTTACATTTTGAGATGGCAGAAAAACACTGGAGTTTCTGCATCAAATTAAAGAATATTTGCTCTTCATTCTGACATCCTATCAGGGCAGAAGCCAGTACAGAATTATTAAGGAAAGCAGTGACCACATACCACTCTCCTCTCCACCACACACAGTGATTACACCAGTTGTATAAAGCTGTACTCCTTTCCCCAGGCTCTGTTCTCAATTGCACTGAGGCAAATTTAACTCAGAACATGTGCATTCATCTCCCAGGATAGTCTCTAGGTGAAATTCAGCAATAACAAGTGGTTGTGTAAGATTAATTTTGCATGTGAGGTCCTCAGATAACCCAGCAAGTCTGTACTGATTTTGAATTTAATAGGTGTTTAATAGAATCCACCACCAGTGTGGGAGGTTTGAACGTGTAGAATGAAAACGAGCTAATATAACAGTGAATATCAAAGCAGGCTTGTCCTAGTGTATGATTCACACCAGCTCAGAGGACACTTACTTTGCAGATAAGTCTAATATTGTTTTAAGTATTAATGTTAATAGTTACACTTGATTACATCAAAACTGAAATTATTTTAGAAGCAGGTAAATACAAATAGCATTTAGTTCAAGATTACTAGGTGTACCTGCTCCTGCAGGGGGTTGGACAAGATGATCTCCAGAGGTCCCCTCCAACCCCTACCATTCTGTGATTCTGTGATTAAGATTGCTAAATGTAGATATCTATAGGAAAACTATGTGTCTAAGGCCTTTTCATATTCCATGACAACCCAGTCAATGGAGGCTTGAAAACACTCAGCTGAACAGACTATAGGATGCAATTCAGTTACTCTCCCACAGGTACCTGGTACAATTTGAGATGCCTTAGACCATCTAAGACATCTGCATGGAGCATTTAGATCTGACCCAGGATCTACAGAACACTCACGCTTTTCTGGACTTGCACTAGGAGGCCAGGTTGGATACTTAAAGGGATCACAAGTGACCCTTAATGCCTAGGCTTCGCAGCAGAAATGAGCCTTCAGCTGATCAGAATGGTTCTTTGGATTAGACTCAATTCATTTGCCCACATATGGCTATCCTGTCCTCTTTCTGATTCTCCATGGTGATTGAGATACCTTTGGAACTGGCAGATAGTACTCAAGGTTGATAGGACACTTTCTGGACCTGTAGCTGGAGGGCACGCAGCATGGCCTAGAGGCATCCCAAGTGGTACCAGATCCTATGTGAAAGAAAATGGGTCAGGTTCTGTTGTCCATATTCTTTTTGAGGGCAAAATCTTGGAAAAATGTGGACAATATTTGAGTTAACGCCTCAATATTAATAGACCCCTTTAATCAGTAACCTTCTTTCTTTATTTTTTCTCCCTTTGAGCCAGTGATTGCCATGAAGCTGCTAGATGGAGGTGGCCAAAGAAAGAACAAGACAAGGGGATGGAGGAGAGCTGAGACTGCTGTTCCGGGAGGGCAGGGTGCAGCCCAGCAGCTGCCAGGAGGTTCACTGCTGCTTCGCAGCGCCTTGGAGCAGCCCTCATCTAATGACAGAGCCTCAGACCCTCTGGGGGACTGGAGACTATGGTATTCCTGAACCTGACCTGGGGGAGCGTTCTTCTCCTTTGGGTCATATTTCCTACACAAGGGAGGAAGGTGACTTCTGGCACTGATCTTTAAAAGGATGGGGGGAAGATACAGAGAGGAGTGGGAAATCAGTGTTTCAGGAGAAGAGGAAAAAGCAAAAGCAAAAGTGTCTGAGGGGCAGCTAAGACAGGTACGTAGAGATGGTCATAGCAGTCATGCAGCAGTTACCCCCTTGGAATGAGACAACAGAGTAAGCTACTGCAGAGAGAGCAGACTGATACCTTAAGACTGCTTTCTCAACCACCTGAATTCTAGTCAACTCTCTCTACTATACCATTTTTGTATCTAGTTTTCTTTTTTTTTTTTTAAAATATATTTCTGGTACTTTATGACAGGCACCAGGCAAAGTCACAGTCTCCTCTTCACCTCATCTGACCAAGTTTTCTTTGAGGAAAGTGGTCCCTTGCCAAGGACAAGGCTTGGAAGTGGTGAGAGGATGTGACCATTCCCCCCCATGGCTGCTGGCTGCATGCCCTTGGCGGGTCACGCCACTCCATGGCCGTGCTGCTCAGCGGCTGCATTGCTCGCACTGCTCGATTGTGAATCCTCTTGGTGGGGATCCTTGGAAGTTGCTGACACTGGCCAAGACATCTCAAAGGACTCATGGGTCTTATTGCCAAATGGAAACCTGTCTTAGGCCACTAAGAATAGGCTCCATGGAGTGACATTCCTAACTGCAGCAACGGGCTGTTTACTGAAGGTGAAAAATAAATGTAATGCATTAAAGAGACAGGGGAGCATATAAGAAGAGTAACACTGGAAGACAGCAAAATATCCCAGGACAGCACTGGCACTGCTCACAGTCCTTAATGAGGAAAGGATGAAGACGAGCTCTTGGAAAAACAGACATACACAACAGAACAAAATAGACAGCATCCTTCACACGCAGTCTCCCAATGTTACTTAGGAAAAATACTTTTTTAAAAAAAAAACAACAAAACAAAACCAAAACTCGACCCAGAACTTTTTTAAATTCAGCTGTAGAAAGAAGTCTGAGAGGGAGGTCCCAGCTTTACTCAGGAAATAAAACCAGACCACTCACCATTCTGGCCACAGAAACACAAACAGTTCACAGTAACTCATGAATGAGCTAAACATGCTAGTAAAACAAGGCTATAAAGTGAGTTTAGTCACAGTGATTCATTGTACTGTTATGTGTCTTTTTCTCTAAAAGCCCTGCACACTTCGTAGTCATTGTGCCTTAGGGGTAAGCATCACCTTATTTTCACCTTTGTCTGCAGTCAAGCTCTGTATAAGCACTGGTCACCCTCAGCCTAGATTATAGTCTGTGGAAAGATACAGGCTTTTGCTGCTGTGATTCAGCAGTTTGATGTTTTAATTTCTACTTTCTACTTTAAGATGAAGTAATTAGCTCTCATTGGTTATTTCCCTCCAGTAACTATACAGGCTGTCTAGAGTATTTGAGGTAAGAGATTCGTATCTATATTGTTGATACCTTGACTGAAGCCAACACCTGCTTTGCTACTTCCTAGATGTCACTGTAACATAGGATGGGTATCACCTCAAGTGTTTTTGTTTGATTGTCCTTTGCTGCAGTTGTTGACGGCTGATCATCGTTTGGCAGCGTTAGGCTCCACCCTGTGCCCACATTCCTCTTCGTGAGGGCCTGGAGCCCTGTGGGCTGAGAGAAGCACCAGCCATGGAGGCTTTGGTGAAATGTAAGCCATCTGAACATGACCCATCATGGGCCTGGCAAAATCACAAGGACATTAGAGGCTATGATTAAACCAAGTTTGATCTGATTTGAGGTCTGGGCTCTGGCATGGAGCTGTTCAACTGGTGGCAATACTCTGGATTTGGAGACCACTGCAGTTCCTGGTGTGGCCAAGGAGAATGGCCAGCACACAAAAGACTTGCTACAACTTTGCATGTACAGACATGCCTGCTCCTGTCGACATTTGGCTTTTATTCAAATGGTGCCTGCTAGCTTTTCCCTGGCGTGCCACTGAAGCCTGGCTGATGAAAATCGAGGTTGCTGGGTACCAAGCACGCTGTACCTATCACATCCATCTGACTGACCATCATTTGTACTTTCCTGCTCCCTGGTATCTCATTCCTTGACCTACCCAGAGAACAAACCCTATCGCTAAATGATTCCCTAACCTCTCAGAAAGTGTGTTAAAGGACTACTACTAAAATACCTAGTGAATAATCATGACAATACTTTGACAGCTTCGAGATCCTCCTCTCTAAGGACTTGAAAGCACTTCACAAATGTGGTGGACTCAGACTGTCTCTGATAAGGTCCTGCATCCTGCGGTAAGGAGTGAACCACCTTGTTCTATTTTCCAGGTGACTTCCCTAATGATCAGAAAACAACTCAAGCTCTGTCAATATTATAAGAACGTTTGTTGTTTTATTCTTTTTGGTGGGTACAAAAACCACAGTTTCTTACACAGAACAAGATTATAAATAATATCTGTAACATGAGTGACCCGTAGTCTCTTTTGATTCTACACTGCAGACTGATGACGTACTCTAAACATTTTATCATTTTGTTTCTTGTATTAGACAGATGCAAATCTGTGGAACACAGAATGATGGAACAGAATGACGGTAACAGCAAACAAGAGGATGACCAACAACTTTTATAAAAAAAAAAGTCTCTGAATTTTATTACAGTGATGGCATTTTATATCAATTATTGCAATGAATTGTTCCCTAAGATGGTTAGAAAAAAGAATTGTGTTGTCCTCTACCGAATTTACATCAGTTAAAAAGCAAGCATGTTTCAATATTCCTCTTTTTTTCAAAGAAAATGTAAATAATTTCTTTATTTTTTTCACAGGATTTACATATTTATTATTTTCTTATCACAGTTTAGTGATTAATTTCTACAGCTGAACAGCTGAGTATTCTTCCATTGTATATATTGATGTTCTGGAGACACAGGTTAGCATGTTCATTGACTTCTATAGCTATTTTTCTCTCCTTGTCAAGCCAAAGACCAAAATGTTGTCCTTTCTGAGCATGTTCTTCACAGTTTAATGCGCTAAATTGGCAAGTCTTATTAGTTTTAAGTCCACTCAAGTGAAATTTGTTGCTGTTAATACACCCTTCCCAGCCCCCTCCCCCCAAAAAAACTAAATTATGAATTTTCCTGATATAAAATCTGAGTTTGGGTTTCCGAGCTGAGCTCATGCACACATTGTTGCTGATGATGTCTGGCGCATTTGGACGTACTTCCCTTTCTCAGCCAAATTATTAGTTCATCAATGACACTCCCATGTCGTTACAGTCTGTGCTGTGTTCCCATCAGTCACCAACACAGTTTGATTAAGGCACTCAATTATTTTTTTGGTTTTTATGGTAGGTCCGATGCAATTACAGCCAATCCTGAACTTTGTCTAATTGCAGTTCCAGTATGCACGGCCTTCGGGCAGTCGGGAGTCAATACGCGTCCATTTTCTCCCACGCTCCCTGTGATGGATAATCTGGCTTTGTTTCTTATGGCTTCAGAAAAGGTAAGCTAGGTTTGAAAAAAAAGGAGAAAAGAGGAAAGTGTTACAATGTTTCTGTCCTTCAGCAAACCAGGACACAGCAAACACCAAAATATTAAATTTTAGACATCTGCATTTTTTCATGTTAACATTAAATGTAATAATAGTAATCATCATAAATATAATACAAAGCATTTAAGACCACTAGAGAAAAAAGACTAGCAATTCTGTGGATAAATTTCATTACAATAAATCATTATTGATTTAAATATAAAATCCAAATTTGACCAAGAAATTAACAGAAGAGGCAACACCTTAATCTAAACTGCTTCAAACTACATTTATATACAGTGAAATGAGAATCAAGGCCTTTTATGAACCTGAAAGCCTTAGCATTTGTGAATAAAGTCATGCACAGGTGTTTAGACCTTCAACTAGGAATGTAAAGATAAAGTGTAACTATTGAAAATTGTTTATAAATTGCAATAGCTGTATCAGCTATCTTTGTGATAATTCCATGGATCAGATCTACAAAAATTACTTCTTTTTCACATTGCACATGTTTAGTATCAGTAAATCTGAGAACTGTCCTCAAATCTCTTTTCATATATATATTTTCCTACAATTAGAGAAGGTGGAAACTTTCAAAGGAAACGTAGTTTATTGAGAGAAAATACAATTTTCTATAGTTTTCTACATTAGGCCTGAATTTTCCACAAGAAGGTTTAATTTATTTTTTTTTAAACCTCAAAATCTTTACTTTCAGGTAAATCAGAACAAAATATCTTGTTTAGGGACTATTTGACTCAAGCAAATTTGTAGTTATGCCATCTGATTTTAGCCATCCAAAAATCAGTAACCTAATCTAAAAGAGCTCGCTCATGTAATGACAGAAAAAGCCAAGTTTAGACTAAATGATTTCCAGATGACTAAAATTAGGGAAGGTGTCTAAGGTCAACCCATGCGGTAAGGACACCTGGAACAACAGGCATCCAAATTACACTAAGTGGAAACAGGTTTCAAAGATACCATGATAAAATATTAATTAGTGGGGAAATCTGACTTCTAGTCAGCAGAAGATTCGGTCTATGCATCTAACTCATGTAATTGGTGTGCAGGGATGCAATCTGAAATACCAATTGGAAGAAGAGAGACAGACGGGTGCATTCACATAGGAGCAAAGGGATGACAAACATCATAAAATCATTTTATTTGCTTTATTACTGATCTCTGCATTTAGAACTTTGTCCCTCTGAGCCCGGTTTCTCCTTCAAGGTAGCAGTGAAATCCTGAGCTGGTGTTTGATATGCTGAAGTTAATTTTATGTATGAGTGTGTGCGTATAGAGATGAGGGAGATTCCTTAAAACTCCCAAATGTTTCCGGTGCTTCTGGGTGCACTTTTGTGAAAATGCACCAGTCTAATATTGCATTGCTATCAGTAGCTCCTTCAAAAAAGAGTTCTTGAAAGTATAGCTGCTGTTGTGGCACAGCCAGAGCTTGGATATAAAAACATCTTTCCCAATCAATTACCCTAAAAACCTCAGCCCTCACAAGCAGCCGAATTCAGGAAAAGGCCTCAGCTTACGGAGCATGTTATGGCATTCTCCTTATGCTGAAAAACCTTGGCTTCGATAATCATCAGTTGCAATGTCCAAAGTCGCCCTTTGAAAAGTTTCCCTGCTGCCACAGTACTCTGTGACAGGGACCGTTACCAAATGTATATTGACCTAATGCAACAGCTAGGTATAAAAAGGGAGGCAGAGGTAACGAGGGAGTGGGGACCTGGGCCCATACAGTACCAAAAGCCTCATCTACTTCCCAGCAGCAAATAAAAATCTATGCATTTGCAAAGCAGACACAATGCAATGTGGTGTAGCTCCACATAGTGCATGTCCAGACTCCCATTGCAAATGGGTGTTGAGGACTGGTAACTGCCTGCAGAAATACACAGAACATGTTTTGGTCAATGGCAAGAAAAAACAAAGGTGCTTCAGTTTTGGGGAGGGATGAGAGTCCAAACCAGGTTAGAATGCAAACTTGTGTGGAAAAGGGACAGCTTACTCCAGATGTGCTAGATTTCCCAGAAAGTCGTCATTATATACCAGCACCTCTCCGTCACTTTGATGAGCTATCTATTCATGGCCCTTCAGGGTTTGCCACTGGGGAATCTGAGAGAGAACTCAGATTTATATGGCATATACAAGTTATGTGTAACTGTGGTTTTGTAGATCAGTCTATATAGCTTTCTGGCCATTGACAACACACTCGGGACAGAAAGACAGTAAAAAGGGATCCACAAAAAAAACCAAAAAAATCAAATGAGAATAACAAACAATGTCTCAGCAGCCTTCCACCGAATGACAGAAAAAGCTGCAGTAAAACAACTCCTCTCTTCTCATGGCAGAGATTGACAACTCAGCAACGCAGCACAGAAACAACCCAGACAGTTAACAAAGCCAGGAGGAGCAGGTCAAACTTGTACTCAGGAAGGTGCCATAAAGCCAGGTAACCAGGTAAGTGTCTGTGTTGTATTTTAAAGTATACTATAGGTAATAAGCCAGACTAATACTCTGCTTAACTGTGCTGTTACGATTTCAGGTTTATGGTCTGGCTGCAGAAACAGTTTCAGGAGAGGCTGGGATGAGAGGGCAAAGTCTTGGTATTTACTGTGAATATTACCCAAACTGTGGAAGCCTCTGTGCAGTAAGTCTGTGCAGTTAATGGTGATAATGTATTTACAGATTTGTCATTAGTTTTGATTAAATTAGTTGGGGAATTAATCACATGAGAACGCTAACTTCCCAGTTGCTATTGGGAAATGAGAATTTAGGAAACCGATATCCTCAGTCTGTATAATACAAATATCCTAGCCTGTGTGGGTTTTTTTGTTGTTCAGTCTCTTCTGGTACCTGGGTCACATAGAGATGTGTTTGGCACAAATATTTAAGATGAGCTTATAATGATTTTTTCTATCCTGAATATGAAATTGGAAGTATAGAAGTCAAAATATGTGCATTACACATTTACTGAGCCATCCTGTAGCACTTCACCTTTTTTTGTAATTAATGTCATAATTTTTTCATTGCTTTTTGTAGTTTTGTAATGAATTTTGTTCATTATAAACAATAGCATGGGATGGGAGAGCAAGAGAAGGCAGCTGAGCTGGAAGCTGGTTCATGAGCCCACTGAGGCGGCCACGGAGAGGCAGCGGTGGTGGCTGGCTGGATACTGGCACAATCCCTTCGAAAGCCTGTTGGTTTGAGGTGAGGAACTTGGTAGGGCTTTTCCCTAGAGCAGCTGGAGAGAAGGCTATTAGGCTCCACAGTTCTCATGGCATCAGCTCATCTAGTGTACTAAGGGCTTACTACTGATACACAAAAATGGAAAACTGCTGCCCAGGGGAAGAGGAAGGGACTGTTCCCTCCCTAAAGCAAACTTCCTTCCCTGCCTTTGGCAGATGCAGTAGCCTGTCATCCCTTCTGAATGTCTTTATCCCACACATACAGACTAGGCTTTTATCATACAGACTAGTCCTATATTTTCATTTTCTACTGCCTCGCGGGCGGGTGAATTTCCCTGATGCAGCTCACTTTTGACTAGATTAAACTAAAAGAAAAAACATGGCAATGAATAGTAAATGTCAAGTGGGTTATTTAAGCTATTTTATATTAGTTTAAAACTTATACTATTAAAACTATTTGATGTTATCTTAAAAAGTTAGTGTGTTGGTTAAGCATGCAGGTTAGAACCACCAAGCATCTTTCCATATTAGCAAGTTTTAGTCCCAATATGATCCCTTTACTCCTTGGATAAATAAACATATCAAAGGTTTCAAAATGCGTAAGACAGACATATATCTGTAGAAATACATGTAACCGGTGTTGTGGGCTCTGTACTGCTGCCAGCTAACAGGGGTTTATGACTAGCATGCATATGAACAGACAGCATAGTCACCCCGAACAGAGCTTCCTGTGTGGCTAGGGATGGCCAGGTATTGTCAGGACAGGATGACTGGACCTTCGCAACATTAGCTTTTGTATAAGTCCACCTGCTAAAATTTCTCAGGTAAATATTACAGCAAATAGGTAGAATGAAGAATTTCAGAAGTCTATATTTGCTTGAAAACCTAGTTATTTCTATTTTTTTGTGAGTTTTTAAATATCTGCATCCTAAAATGTTTTTAAGAGATTATCAGAAGTTTTGATTGACCCAAACATGAATTTTCAATAAAATAAAATGCAATGTGGGCATTTTTTATAATTTTTTTCCTGTAAGAATTCATCTCTGTGTTGCAACAAGTCCCACAAAGATCCAAACTTCAGAGAAAGGTACTTATGATTTCTCCTTAAAAAATAAAACTCTTTTAGCCCTCATTTTTATTTCAAGAACACAGTAAGGCTAAAATAAATTCTACAGTTACAATCATAGCATTTGTTGCACCAGAATCATGGAGCTGGGTGGGAACTCAGGGGACTGTCATGTGTCATGTTTAGCACGCTAAGCCAGTTTGGGTCAGGTCAATATTTGAATGAAAGCTTTAGTTTTTTTGTTTGTTTCCTCTAAGACTGTTTTGGATGCATTGCACCCCGTATACCTAATAAGGAATACGTTTTCTGGGACTGTTAACTTTTATACCAGCCTGGGTGCACTCTTGGTTGTGGGCACATCACTAAAGAATTTAAAGGAAGAAGATCTCTTCATTTGCATTTTGCATAATTACTTGCACAGATTATTTATTTTTAAGACCCTTATTACTGACAGTAGGCAGTGAACTTGGGAGATTAATATTAGCATCTGGAAGTGCTGACTCCCAGTTCACAGTAACGAACACTGGCCTATGCTCTTGGAATCCCCGACACCTACTATACCTCACATTTTCACTAGTGAACAAAGTGCACAGCTAAGACTGTTTTTTTAACATGGGGAAATCAGGCAGCTCTGTTACAATTAAAATATAACCAGGGTCACAACTTCTTGTACAGCAGGGAACAAAAGAAAACTGCACAGTGTCAGTATGTTTGGGATAGTTTCCCAGCCAGTGTATGCCAAGCCCCCTCCCTCGCCCCCCGAGAACCCACCTATTCCTTGCAGCGCTCCAGCTATCATGCTCAAACACCATTCTCTGCTCACTCTGTGTTTGCTCTGTACTGTATGGTTCGGTATTGTACCGGCTGTGCCTTTAGACTGTAAGCTCCTCGAGACAGGGACCTGTTATGTGTTTGGCACACTTCACCTATTGTACAGCGCCGTGTACTCCAGCGCTATATAAATGATAAATAAAAAATAATAATTGTATCTCCAGCTGTTTCCTCCAAAGTTTTTTCTAGGTGGCAACATAAAAATTATATTCTTCATCTCCTTTCCCTAAATTTTTATTTCTTACTTCCACTATAGAGATGGCTCAGTGATTTCAGGAAAAGGTAGCTCAAGCTTTTTGTTAACAGATGAGACATGTCTTGCTATTTGCAAGGGCAAGGGAGCTCTAGGTAGCACAAAAGGGCAGGGTCCTAGCTGCACCTTCACTTATAAAGCAGCCAGTATAGCTTGGGAGCTATGTAAAGGTTATATTTAGAAGCTCAATTTGCTGCTACGTGCCATTTCCAAAGGTCAGAGGGTTGATTTGACTAATGATTAGTTGGCAAGATACTCACTGCATGGATGACAACAAGTACATTAGTAAACCATCCCTGCACGCCTACTCAGGGGAACTACACAGATGCAGCTCAGTAACATCACCGGCCCATTCTCCAAAATCACTGTGTGAACATCAAAAATACACTAGTCCTGAGCTAGGTAAGGGCGTATGTTACTGAAAGCTGAGGACGATAATCAAGGTCTGTTCACTGCTTAGTGACTTTTTGTGGTTATTATAGTGGGCAAAGGTTGACCTGAAGCAGGATATTGTGAAAAAAAAGCCACACAATTAGCATAAAACATATATCAAAGGGAGGGTGAAGGAATAGGGTGGGGAGGAGGGAGAGAAGGTAAAACAACATTTAGACTTCTTGTAACAGTGCCTTGTCTTCTGTTAGGTTAACTATGGTTCAGTGACGTTGCCTATCCTAAGTCTTGATTATAACAAAGTCCCAGTTAGGGCCAACATAGAATAATAAAGGCTTACAGTGATTTGTCACTAGTAGAGTGCAAACCTTTAGGAAAACAGATGGCCAATCAAATAATTAAACATTGGCCCTGTGACTAAATATTTTATGTTTTCAAATAGTTGTCATCTTGCAACTGATTCAACAACATTGAGTTGTTAAATTTTTATGTTAAAAATTCCTTGCAATGCAGATGTCTATTAGCAACATAGAATAGTATACTGTACATCTGCAGCCAAAAAAACTGAACCACTTTGCACTGAAGTTTTCCAAAATATAAAGCTCTGTTCAGAAGCAAGCACCACTAGACAGACATGTCACAACACTGCGTTACAAGATGCATCACCCACTCACTGTAGTAGGCCCTAAGTCCTACCCCTAAATTTTAATACTTTCGGTTCCATATACGTTGTAACCTTCTCTATATGTTGCTAAATTCTGGGTATTCTGCGAGGAAGTTGGGTTAAAAGTCTGTGCACTCTTTGCCACCTTCATTCGTTTCGCCTCTGCCCTGGACTTGTAACAGAACTCTATCAAAGCCACCAGCATTGCCAAGCCCAAGCCTCCAACCAGAATGTAGAAGACTCCAGCAACGTTGCTGAGACTCAAGGCACTCGTCTTGTCCTGGGGAAACAGAAGCGACACAGTTAACCCCGGAAAACACATCCCCAGGCGCACAAGCTACACATTAAAACATTGGAAATAGAAATAAATAACAACGCTTAGCTGAAATTAAATGACACTTATTTACATAGCTCTCACAAAATTTGACCTATCTGGATGTATAAAATATATTTTAAGTGCTAATTTTCCTGGTTGGCATAAAAAATATTATAAGTATATTGCCAACATATCAGGATGTCATTACTTGCTTACTGCAAAGCATTACTTCTACTAAGTGGAGGATTAAACGACATGACTAGCTCTCTTTAGGGGTCATTTTAGCACTGATACAAAACTGCGTTTACGTAAAGCTCTTTAAAAGCTTTGAAATCCAGAAATCCATTTACATCAGACAAGACTCTGCTTGATCTTTATGAAAACAGTAATTGCACTTGTGGTAGGCACTGCTGTTAATTTAAAAGATCCAGACTGAGTTTCTGATACTTAAATAACAGTTGAAAATAACATGTGAGGCTTAAGTTATTTCTTTGAACAAACACTTCCTTTGAAAGTGCACAGTATACCATACACATCATGATATATTTGCCTCTTACCGATTATTGTATTTTGTTTTTATTTTATTATAGACACAGTTCTGGAACATGCCCATGGACTACTAAGGCTTAGTAACAGTACAATTTTAAATAGCAATTTCTGAAATCTTACACATTATTCGTAATTTAGACAACGAGAACTTTCTTTAGCAAATTATTAAATATGCACCATTTTATAAAAGATCACCTTCTTGGATGTACTGTATTCTGCACTTCTATTCTACATTTCTCTATACTTCACTGCTTAGTTACGAATCATATTTTTTGACTTCAAATCCATGTGCATTTTTAGCACAGTTCTCAAGGAACTCTCATGTTTGACTTCCATATACTACATTGTGCGCCTTATGATACTTATGAAGTTTTATTCTTACGCAGACTATATACTCTTTACCTAAAGTAAGGACAGTACTTAACTTCCGATTGTATTCTCTATGAAATTTCAACTTATGAAAAATGCAGAATATTTGGATGTTTAATTTAAAGAGGCACTATTTATTGTGTAATCAGTAGATTACCACAGTAAAATTCCCACGGACGTATAGAGGTGTTTGGGCTTTACAGCTGGGTTCTGCTTTGTCTGTCTCTTTTTAGCTGGCTAGGAGGACTCTGAATATCTTGGAGCTGACTGTGTTCCTCTGGTGGCAATTGCTAACATGCTGCTTGCAAACAAGGAAGAGGTAAGACTGAGAAAGGCCTGAACTAACGTATGTGGTGGGTTGAGGCTTTCTTAGCTGTCATTTACAAGTACTCTGCCATCCTCTAGACCGCTTTTCACTCATTTCTCCAAAGCACTTGCCAGAAAAAGCAAAATATGTTTGAAGTTTGTTTCCCAGGTTAATTTTACCTGCTATTCAGCAGGGTAACTCTCAGGGCATGCAGGCAGCAAGCAGTCACTGCCCATCACACTTTCCTTTTAATTCTGGACAGCACAGGCTGGCACGGACGGAGACTAGCACTGTGAAGAAATTTCAGACTCCCTGAATACAGGGCTGGCACTGACTGTGGTGGTTCCCAGCCTTCAGAAAATACTTGCTTCTGTCTTTGTACCCCAGTAGAGAGAAACAGAGAAGGTTCCGCTCCCTGGAGCTGTCAGGATTACTGTTTGGGAATGGACTGAGGTAAACACTGGAAGCAGTACAAAGCTATTAATTATCAAAGCCTTTCACTTCAAAGCTTGAGTTAAGTCTTCCTTGGCTCCTCAAGGAGCCAGGGACCTTCCCAAAGGGAGCCAGGCACAGCCACCATGGGCAGCAATGAAAGGCAATCCTTCCCATTAGCATTTCTCCTTCTCAGAAAACCACTGGGGGAGGCCAGCTCCAAAAGGAGAAGGTGGGAAGGGACATTTCCTAAGTAGTCAATGGGGAAAGTCCATCCCCTGTAGGCAGGAAGGAAACAACTAACCCAACCTGCTTCCCCAAAACCAAACAACTGCCTTGTAGCTCTTCAACAAATGCCCTGAACATAGAGGATGATGTTTGGTGATTTGTATCACTGAAGACTTTAAAAAGCAATAGTGCTTCTTTAAATTAAAGTGTGAGCCCCATCAAGACGGGGTGAAACGGATTCACTCTGTGTCTACAGCTGCTTATTTTATTTCTAAGTCATTTTGTTTATTACTTCCTTTACTGCTTTGTGAACACGACAGTAGGTCCCGAACTGCAGCGACTGACCTTACTTCCAGAGTCCTTGGGTCCACATTCACCTTTATCGTACCACCATTTGTTTTTCAGCTTGTCTAAGACGCCTGCCTCACTGAGTTTCAAAACGGCAAGGTTTACAGGAGTTCTTCACGTGGAAAATAACATAAATAACATTATATATGTTATTTTATGTTATTCAAGTCAAACTACATAGAATCGCATTGCAAAGTGACAGAGCAGAGGCCACAGTGGGTGCTATGTCATGTACTGTTGGCCCAGGTTTAGAGACAGACATACGACCGGGACCTGCTCCATCGCTTTAGGTAACAGGCACATACTGCTGGGGAAGATTTGTAAATAAATAGTATGCAATTACTGTGAACCCAAAATTATTGGCTTAGACATATTAAAAACATACCCTTCAGAGACATATATAATACAACTTGATATACTATTTACAAAACATATTAATTTGTGTTCCTTGCTTTCAATCTATTTTTAGTTTGTATGCATACAAACTGATAATATGACATGGCTATAGCTATTTCATTTACTGCCCTCAAAATTATCCTGGCAAGAGAAAGGAGCTGCTTCGTGCAGTTTGCTGCCTGTAACCACTTGCACAGATCTGTAATCAGCAGGTCTGCATGCAGAGAATTAGACAGAGAGCTGCGATGCCTCTATCCTCAGCTGAGAAGAACATGACAGTCCATGTTTCATTTTCATTTCCTGTTTCAAAGTTTTTCCTTAAATCTCACTTATTCACATAAGTCTTTCGAGGGTCCCAGGCTGATGATAAATTACTACTTGGAATATCTTCTCTTACTAGTTCTATTTGCTGTGGGTGCTGTAACAAGAGTTTAATACTGACATGAAATCTAATCTGGTGCCTCAAAGTCATGAACCGCTATGGGTTTACACTGAAGTTACTTAAACTCAGTGAATAATCTGAGAGTATTATGGTAATGCGCCACTTCATGCAGTTGTACCAGTTTATTTTCTAAAAACTTACAAAATGATTAACAGACTTATTTTATGTACTTTCCCCTTTGAATCATAGACTGCCCAATTTTTAATGTGGTAGGCATGTGGGTATCTATTTATGTGCAGGTGTGCATGAAAATACAATATATATCAGAGATGGAGGTAGCTAAACAGAAATGGCATGTGATAGATAGCTTTCTGGTGATGTTTTATGACATAGGACCTGATCCTGTGTGTGCCAGCAGATTTCTATGGGAAAATTAATCTCATTATACACCATAATCTATTAATTGCTAAAATGTTAACCCATGAATTCAAGGCTTAATAAATAAATAACCAGCACAAGCATTAGTTAGTATAGCATAACTGAACCTACTAAAATAGGTACTATGAAAGAGAAAAGGGGCATGTTACACTCTATAACTGGTTTAATCCCCAAATGCTTATGTATTAATATATTTGTGTATATATATCATTTTTATATATATATATTTGATATACAAGTAACAGCTCCTGAACCTTGTACGCTACTCTTAGCTTTAGGGGTCCCGCCTTTTCATACATTCTGATTACTCTTTATATGTATATTCATAAAGGGGGGGATTCACCTCACCTCATTATTTTCACCCATAAGTTACGCCCCAAGCTTTGGCTGCCTGTCTAGGCTTCCCTCAGTTAAGGGAAAAGATAGGTACCTCCAAAAGGTGGGCTTAGATACCAGTTTTAACACAGGATGAAGCATGCTGTTGAGATGCCCATCTCTTTTTATTTACTGCTGAGGAAGCCTTGGTGCCTCAGAGAAATGACAATTTTTGACAGCTACAGTGGGGTGAGGGGATTCCTAGGCACTCTGAAGTGATCCCTTTAAGTAAAGGAAATGCTTCATCCACTTTCCACATCCCACACATTTAATTAATACGGAATACTCTGCTAGAACAGAAAATGCCTATTTCTTGATCTTTTTCAATATTCAAACTTACATTTTGTCTTCAGGCTTCCTGGCAGCAGGTTGTGCAGGTTGATAGTGAAATGTGAGAGTCCCACAGCTGTGAAATGAGTGAGCAGCAGTTTGGGATGCCGGCAAGTTGCCTGTCAATATGATCTTCTGTTTGCTTCTAGTACAAGTGCGAAATAATTAATACTATTTGGGTAGCTGTCATCTGTAACATGCCATGCATTGGCACTGAGCCACATTTCGGTGCTCCTAAATCCCAGCAGTGTAACGGGGCCGGTTATGACAAGGACAAGGGACACCCAGGTATTGTTCCCACATGGAAAATCAGAAGCTTGTGGAGTTGTTGCAGATTAAACTGACTAAAGCGATAATTAGAACTCGATATGAACTATCAAGAACAGCAGCAAGCTGGGACAAGTCAGAAAACAGATGTCTCCCAGTCCTTTGCTTGTTTTTTCAGCACTGACAGTTTAAGTACATAAAGCCCAATACAGGCAGGGATTTTTTCTTCTTTGCAGCTATAGTTCCTTTCTGTATTGTCATCCTTTCTGTATTGTCTCTGTGAGGAAGCTCTCAGGTTTTCCTTTGGGAAATTGCCATGCTGTCCTCAATATATAACTGAGCATAGATGAGGCAATTCCCACTTTTCACTGAAATACAGCCAGTGATGTGTCCAAGGCCAGGCCCTTGTTTTTCCTCTCCACTACTTTTGCTGAAAGACCTTCTGAATCAAGGCATTGCACAAGCTCAGGGAAAGCTGTCCTCTGTCCCTAACTTTCTTGCCTGCCCTAGCGAGGCCGTGTGAATGAGACACGATGTGTCCTTAACATCTCACCTCAGACACTCCTGGCTGTGATGAGGGAGAATCACTTTGAATTAAATTTATTTAAAAGTATTTTAAATATATTTAAATTTAAATCTTAAAATATTTTACGCTTTCAGAACAGGATTTATGTCTCACTTTAAATCAGCCAGCTGCGATGGGAAATGTACATGATCCAATACGAGAAGCCCAGGTTGAGGGCTGCAGAGTGGAAAAGGAAGATTTTTTGCTTACGCTTTTCAGAATAGCAACATTTATGCCTGTTTGCAATCACTGTAAGTGATTGCAGGTGTAGTGAATTTTCATGTATTTTAGGCTTTGTTTTGTTTGTTTTTTTCATTTCAGTAGGAGATTTTCAACAGCGCCCATGGGAGATGAATGCCCAGATCACCTTGGCTTTCAGGGCAAGTCACTTCTCTAGGTGTCTTTCCTTTCTTTGAAAATATCCTCTCCAAATAAGCATCATTTTAATCGTGTCAGTCACAAACTCAAGAGACTACAACTTGTTACTACACTGCTTACACAAACAGTTGGTGAATAGTCCCACTGATATTAAAAGGGGCAGAAACTAAAAATCAGTATGGTCTGATGTACATTAGTAAGAGCAATGTACTTAAGTCATATAAAGAGGGTAAATCCAGCATTTAGAAATAAATTTGCCATTAAGTTCAGTCTTGTATACATAATACTACAGTGGAAAATGGCTATAGATTTGGGCTTTTTTCAAGTTGTTTAGTGATTTGTGAATTACTAATGTTGGGCTAAATCATCAGTTAGAGTAAACTGGCAGAGTTTGTGAAAATCAGTGTAGTTTTTCCAATGTACAGCTGCTGAGAATCTCCCTTGTTATAGATAAACAGGATCCATCTGCCTCAAATTTATATAAGGATAATATCTGAGAAATAACAACTAAAATGACCCTTTATATATGGAGAAGAATTTGTCCCTTGTAGCCACAGTGCAAAACTGTTGTGTGACAGCACAGGAGACCCTGTTCTTCACACACGTGCTGAAGTCCGCGGTGGCGCAGCCTGAGCTGGGTACAGGGATACTGGTTTTCTACCTTTTCATCATGTTCTCAGCCCTTCTACCTCCTCTCTCAGCTTCTTACTCATTTCCTCCTATCCTGTCATCAATCAATTGCTGTTGGAAGGGCCGGTTTTTAAAAGCCTTGGGCTGGATCTTGTGCCAGCAACATCAGCGAAATCACAGCCCTTTAAAACAGCATTAATGAAGTTCTGTTCGTTGTGTCCAGGACAACAAATGGGCAATTATAGCATTTAAATTACAATACTGAGTGATTCTGAAGCCAATACAGAATTTTGGTACACAGGGATTTTAACAATGCAATCACAAGTATGCTTTAGGAGCATTTTCATTACCCACTCATGGCTCAGCCATTAATTTAAATGTAAGGTCAGTCTCATCCGCTGAATGAAAAACAAGGACCACCATGTTCTCCTGAGCGCTGCCATTAGAGATTGGAGGAGAGCTCCATCAGCACAGCTTCCTTCCATTCACACTTCTATAAAAACAATGGAGCAGAGTGGCAAAAACTGTGTTTACAGTTCGCATGAAAGATGATGGCATACAGGTAAGATCTGAGGTAATACTTTCAAAAGGACTGAAATGACATGGGGGCCTCAGTTTTATCTTCACACATGACTTAATTACTGAGGTTACTAAACCACAGGTGGTTCACACAGGGCAGCTCTGTGAACTGTCTTTCTGAATTTTGGAAGACGGTTCCTTAGAGGGAAAATAAGTGGGTAGGCTAGAGGTGACCTTTTAAGAGCACAGAATGAAGGTAGAGGAAATCTTGTTTTGCAGAGCAACACAAAACTTTGCAGAACTGCTGAGCTCTAATGAAACTCCCCATTCTGTAGTCCTCTGTACTATCATGAAGGGTTATTCTGGGTCTAGTTTCGTATTCTGACTAGTGAATTTCCAGTAGTAACAGCACACTTAACAGCCAAGTCTCAGGTGCTGTGTTTCTTTCAGGAGAAGCGGATGTTCTTATTTTCATTCATGACAGTAGGAAGCCCTCCACTTTGCACTGGAGCTGCTAACAAAACTCAGGGTTTGTTCTTTTTAAATCCATACAATGAAAAGAAGTAGTAGCTAGAGATGTTTAAGAGCTTAGTTCAGGACTTGGTAGCTGTCAGGTTTACAGAATGGTGTCCTGGTTATTCCACTAATGATCATTTGCTAGCATATAAAAATTAAAATATTTAGAGCTCCATTCATTCAGTAGAAAGGGTCTTATTGACTTTGATTCATCAGATCCTACAAAATTGTTCCTGAACAAGGAAATGGATTTTGTAGATGATAAGTGGCTAACTAACACTTTGGGGAGTCAGAGTAGCTGTAATTTGAAAAACAAGATGCTGCTGCAGTACAGAATTTGAAAAGTATGGTATTGCCTGCTCATCTCTGATGTGCCTGGTCCTACTGAACGCGGGCAGCGCAGGTGCACGATAGACCTGGGGCTTTCCAGGGCACTGGTACTGCCTACTCACTCAGCTGTGCCTGAGAAAAGTGTGGCAAGAAACAGGCCTGAGGTCAGACGAATGCTCCTGGCAGGCTGTATATAGTCCTAGGACAAAAGGTTGAGCTCCATCACCTTCTCCATCCTTTGCTAATGCTGCTTTGCCCACCGTATTTTCTGTTTCACCCTGACCTGCCTGTGTCACCTATTGTTCATTTCATTGGCAATGTGTTCCTTCCTCCCTCCTGCATTCACAGATCCTCCCTGTTTCTCCACGGACCGCACTCCTCGCCTTTCTTTTCTACATTTTTCCCCCACTCCTTTTTCTCTCACTTGCCATCACACCAAACTTGCTACTTCAGCACTTCCCGACATTTCCCTGGTGAACCCCTGCCTGACCCTATACCATGAGCTGCTCCCCTTTTCCTGCTTCATGACTCAAAGCACCAGAGGCTGGTAATCAGGGAAAATAAAAGCATTCTTAGTTTGCTACCTAGCTTTTACCTCACCTTTCAACCACAGCAGGTTTGTGAGGAGTGTATTCTAAGAAAATTGAGGTATTTTAATGATGTGACTCCCTGCCTGTGGCATCTAAAAAAATTAAATAAACACCCCTCCCCCAGTAACGAAAAAGTTCAGGCTTGGGTGGAGCATATAGTTGCAATATGGGAGATCTAAGGTTCACTTGTCAACTTCCTTACAAGAAGTTGGCGCCTGCTTCACTTGCAGGTACGTGCTTTCAGGTCTAATACGCCCAAGCACTTTGGAAGAGAAAATAGAGACCATTTTTGAAACTGTGACTGCTGGCGAGCAGAGTGGTGGGGGGAAAATAGGTAGAGCAGCAGGATTGAAGGCAAAGTGAAGAGGATTAGGAGACCAGTTCTGGGTGAGTGCAGAACAGCCCAAGGGATGGTCTCTGAGGCAAGGACACAGCATGAAAGAGCAGGAGGGCTAAAGAAGGAGAGAAAATAGTAAGAAAATATATATATATGTAGGCAACCGTAAAGAAAGCTACATAAACTGTGTATGACAAATCAGTCAAATTTAATCATCTATATCCGACTAGCTCTGTGCCTGCACAGTTACCCGTGCAGCACTCTCTTATATATTGTTCACACACAAGCACACAAATAAATATTATTACAAGCTGCCTGGCATGGAAGGGGTATTTTTAATATCTTCATCCGCCCCCACTTTACCATCTCCACTTCCACATCTTTGCTTCTTTTCAGCACAAAGTAGTTTCCCAAAAGGAAGCTGTGAGGCAGCAATGAAGTAGTGGCACTGGCCACATGGAAGATATGGAAATGCAGGAAGAATAAGAAGCTGTCATCACCTCAACCTAAAATTCAGCCTAAAATTCCTGTCTGATAAATTCTGATAATTCTGCCTAGGGAACCACCATGGTTTTCAGTTTGCTGGTAAGTTATCAGGAAATGTCATGTGAAGATACTTGAGCTGAAATTTGTTGAATTTGTCCTATTTTGGGTACTCGTGAAAATTGTAATTTGTACCAGCATTGTTTGTGCCAGTAGTGCATCCCTGAGCCTGGACCATGCATTAGATTACTGCTAGGAGGCAGTCACGCTGATCTTCACCCTCTTCCTGCACTGTCACTGAAAAATATTTTGGTTAGTACCATATAGTAGAAAAAAGTCTGATCAGGTATTTGTGTCTGAAGGTTTCAGACTGCTTGTTCACACGAGCAAGCTTGGAAAAGGCTCATCATGATTTCAGAAGATGCAGGTTTCTGAACACTGGTGATACATCTCACAGCAGAGACCATTTAGGAGTTCCCCTTAGGGCACTTAAACAAATGCAAATATTTTTGCTTTGACAGTAATTGCATACACCTAGATTTCAACTGCAGGTACCAGCAGTCCTGTGCTACTGGTGAAGCTGTTTCGTGGCAGGTAAAACCCCAGCAGATGCACCAATTACTTTATATACTGTTTACCCGCTTTTGGTGACATTGAGGCTAACCTTGGAGTCACCTCCCCCGCTGCCACATTCTCCTTTGTCGTACCACCATTTGTTTTTCAATTTGTCCAAGAGGCCTTGTTCATTCAGTTTTAAAACTGCGAGGTTAACAGCATTTCTTGAAACGATAAAACATATTTTGTAAGAAACTGCACAGCTGTTAAGATGTTAGAAGGAATGAGGACTTAAGCTGTTTATAAGCTTGATCCCCACACTAAATAAACCTCTCATTTCCATATTTCAAAGCCCTTGGCAGCACAAATAATTGTGGTTACTTTCAAATGTGAAAAAAATGTGTTTCCAGTGTAGAAATGATTTTCAGAATGGCTTGGATTTTAACATGAAAATTCTATCAACCAACCAAAACTATTTTAGCAAAATGATGATAAAACCCTGCATGGAATTATAAATGATTTACACAGATTTATTTGCATCTATATTTAGAGTACGTTTAATGTGGGCCCAGGCTGATTTTTCAAGCAGATGGGAAGATGTATCCCCATATACTAAAGAGGCAAGATCCAGTCAGCCTATGCTAGACACTGCCAGTCACTGTGTCACATACAGTTTTGACATACAGCAATTCAGAGTGATCCCGCACAACCTATGGGCTAAGGCTCCAGGAACAGGCAGTGTGAGGTAAAGCTGAAGAGCACTAACAGCTTGCATGCTGACTATGATGCTGTCTAGAGCCAGTCGATAGAAAAAAATGCTCAAAGAGGTGCCAGGAGTCCTGCCCATCTGAAGCTTCACCACCTGCCATGGGCACATCTGTACGTTTGGTATGCAGGCTCTAGCGTCCTGCTCCCTTTGCGCATTAGTGACTTAGCTGAAATGCAAGACCTGGGGTCTAGCTTAGTGCCGTGACTCCAGGGACTGCCCCCCTTTCTTGGGAGAGCACCCTGTCTCCAGCCTGAAGGGCACCCGCGATGCGGAGAAGGAAGGTGGAGGTGAAGGGGTTCCTTTCAGGAAACCTGGGGAAAGTGCAGCCAAGCAGAAGTTCAAGCACTGAGAAGACTAAACACAGCCCATTTGCTGGGTGCTGAGATACTAGCAGGTAGTTGGGATGTCCTGAGGACTTTTTGCTGGAGGGTTTATACATGTTGTGCTACCACTGGATGAAAGATGAATCCTGCATTACTAGCAGCATGGTGGCATAGGCACCACACACTTAAAGGGGCTTCATGACACCCGGTGTCCTCTGTCCATGTTTAGTGCTCTTTTTTCAGGTGCGAGAAGTACCCGAGAGAGACTTTGGATCTGTGCAGGCAGAGGTGCACTGCTGCCATGAAGGCTAAAGCAGACAATTGCCGCTTCTGTATGAACTCAAGGCTGCCAGGACTGCACAGAAACTCAGGCAAGAAAGGGACACAGCTGGTCATAGGATGGGGTGCTTCTGCACATGCTCAGAGGTTTTCCTTCAGGTGCAGAGACAGCATTAAGGCTGGATAGCAGAGGGTAGACAGTATAGATTGCCATACAAATCCAAACGTAAGGCACCTGGATTTATGATAGGAACTACAGTCTCTATATGACACTTTAAAATCAGTTGATAACTAATCTGCGAAGGTGTTTATGCAGCCTTCATCACCTCCTGAGGAATTTTTGCACTTGTTTAAGTGTATGACTTCGTATCTTTATTACTAAGAGCCTCAACAGTTATATCCTAATGGCACACAACTACATCAATATTTGTTCATAATTCATAATAATAAACTTTTCTATTCCTCTTTTCATGTTCAGAGTTCCCTACTGCATCCATGCCTAGCAGAGACATACACTTTTTCTAGGGAGTGTCTGCCCAGGCTTGCTTGTGGATGTAGAGAGGCATGTGGTGCAGTGGCATCATATCCTTGAAGCACCATTCATCTCCAAAGAGAGAGAGGTATCTGTGAGGTGCCAGTAGCTTAACTACTGCTCTTCAGGGACAATATGCAGTTGAGAAAGATGGAGTTTCTCTCTCTCTGAATTTTTTTAATGCTGTCAAGATCTGTCTGTCAGGGCTGAGTGGGATTTTGCATGAGCTATGTCTGTCAGTGGCACCTTCCCCTCCTCAATTATGAGAGAATGCAACATCTTGAAAGCACTCGGAGAAGAGTTGGAGAAGAGAGATCCTCTGGTGGCAGGGCTCCCTCAGATCTTATGGCACCAGAAGCCACTGGGGCCTGTGATTCACCCTCTCTAGAGATGGCTGGTCTCTGGTCCCTGGGGATCCCTTCTGGTGTCAGAATGGAAAGTTTTCTCTCACTCATTAGGAGAGAGATGTTCCTGGCAAACAGGTACAGACAACGGTATTTCACAGCTTATGGAGCATTCCTTACAACATCGACCCTGTCTGTGGCAGAAATGTCAGCTTCAAGACATACCTTCACTGTCTGGTAACAGCTTTTCATACAGCTCCTGCTGGAACTGAGACAGGTCTTTGCTGGCTGGTCATGAAGTTTGGAAACTGCTCGTGTGTAGATCTGACTATCTAGCTTCACTGTAGTTACATTTATATGAGATTTTCAATACAGATAAAGTAGTTGCTTGTCTGTTCCTGAAAGTTAAAATGAGAACTGTAGTCTGTAGTGGGAGCGATAACAGACTGCTCTTTGTGGATAAAGCTTTCAGGGGAATTTCGCAGCCAGGCTGACAAACGTGATTTTGCATAAGTGCTCTAATTACGGTTCACACTCCACAGGGAGAGGAGAAATCACAAAATTGGAATGAAATTGTTCATTTGTCCCTTTTGTTCTTGGAAGCAATTGCTTTTGAACCAGTCATATTTACTACAGGTTTTTCCTACTCAGCTTTTAGTTACAAAGCCTATGCTTTTGGCCTGTTCGCCCAATTCAGAAAGGTAACTATGTGGCCAGCCTTGCCACTTTACAGCCAGATGTCCAGTACACTAAATGTAAATTTTACCTTTGTAAGGACATTCGGATTGAGCCATAGATGAAAGATGATCCTAGAAGCACTATTTCTTTGATGCTGAGCGACATCACTTTTTCTGAAAATGGCTTAGATATATAGCTTGAGCCTGCTGTCCACAAAGTCAATGTCAAAACTCCTTCTCCCTTCAACAGGAACCAAACCAAGGCCTAATTTAATGCTGCTGTGCCTAATTGTCACACTGGGTAACAATAACATAAACAGCTGCTTTGACATTGCTACAGACGTGGGCAGGAGCGATCACTCCCATGAAAAATGAAATGTATCTCAAGGAATATCACTAAATCTCAATTCAACATGCCAAAATTTTAAAGCAGATGGGAAGCCCTATCAATCAGTCTATCTGTAAAAGTATCTTCACACTATTTCCTCTAAGCTGTAGTCTCTCAAGTATGAACACTAAAGCTCACTGAACTAGACAAAGTCCTTATGCTAAAATCCTTAGGAAGTTGTTTTCTTTTAATCCTTATCTTTTCTTGGGTGAAGATGTTACCTGATAACTTACAACTTTTTTTTTTTTCAAGCTTTTCAAGTTAATATCTCCTTAGACCTTTTAACTGGGTATTCTAAGATGAATAACAACTACATGACAACTCATATATGTTTTCATGTTGAATCTCCATGTTGAAGGGAAAGAGTTTTCTCACTTGCCAAATATTTGAATTTATCTTTCAAATCATTGAAGATTGCCAAGAAAAATTTTCCCATGGTCATTTAGAGAAGCTGCAGCTGGTTGATAGTAATCCTAGAGTAATAAATAAATAAACAAAACCCATTCATGAGAGGGTTATTTAGCTGGGTTATTAGCCATATCCATAGACAGTTTCACAGCACAATAGAGAAATGGAAATAAAAAGGATGAAGAAGTAAATGTGGATTTAAGCTGCAATCATTGCTCTGAAATTAAGCTGTATTGTTTATAAATGTAACACATGATCGTCCTTCATGTCTAGTAGGCCATGTAAAACCAGGTTAGTTTCACACTGCTTTCTCTGTTGCTTTGTTACCCAGGTCCACCTCAACATGTGGAAATAAATAATTTCCTTTTAGTTGGCAAAACACAAAGAACCTTTGCTCAACACTGCTCTCTCCCACAGAAATATTATAATTGAGATCTTGATAGGTCCAATGGTGAGTACACTGAAAATTATATACCTGAGACCTCAGAGCCAGGCTAGATCACTCATACTCATCCTAGACAGTGCTTCATTCTGCCACAGAGGAAGGCATTTTGAAACTTGAGTATCCATGGCAGAAACTGTTCTTTCATCATTAAAAAATAGGACTGTGTCCTCAATACCACACTTAGTCAAAACTCCCACTGAAGAACAATGTGTTCCTCAATAAAGGAATTGAAATCTTTGCAAGAGTAAGCAGTACTTAGAAAGCAGGCAAGTGCTTTAATATTTGACTCCTAATCCTTGCTGTCAATGCACAATCCTGCCTTTTCTATTACTCAGAAGAAAACAAGAGCCCTTGTATGAGATAGTCAAGCCAGTTCAGCCAAAAACTGCGGCCCCTCTGTTACAGTGACACCTCACTTCACAATTACTTGTGTGCACAGTCAGTAATTTCAATGTATGGATCACAGCTTTTTTAAGCTGCCTACAGAATTACAGTATGAAAAACTTGATGAGAATTAAATCATTCTCACTCATTTAAAATCACTTTCCATCTCCCCATAAATAAATAGTAATAAGCAGTTTAAAATGTTAATCAGTGTCACTTCTTTTTAAAGACCCTACTTGTGCCAACTGCAGATACATCTTTCACAGTTAGCAAAAGATAAAAACCACACAGACAGGTGACAGTGCAACTACCCAGACCTTTGCAAAATAACATCTGTGACTCCAAACAGGGACAACTCATCTGCCACCCAAAAGAATCACAGTAGGGTGCTAGCCCAAAGCACAGGGAAGCTGGTAGAGAGGTGTGCTTCGACTTCCAGTGAGTTTAGGTCACAGCAATGGTTAAGAGATGACCCATTCATTGGACTTCAGTTGGTACAAAGCAGAGAGGCGGACATTCAACGAACGACCCGAATGCTATGGCATACAACACTGTGATACCTAGTAATAACATGCTGAGCCGCAGGAGGGAAATTTCCAAGGCTGACAGAGACACACAGAGGTCCCTGCACCATGACTGAATGAGAAAGAGGCCCAGGTTAGGGACCACAGCAGCCAACATCACAAGCGCTGCTGGAGGTCTGAGACAGCCACAAGGGAACAGCACAGGATGGGGCACCAAATTCTGCCTAATGCACCCCCTTAAGCACCTATTTCAGCACAGCAACTCAGTATCTCTAAGAAATCAGAAACTGAAACATGAAATGTATCCTGCATGGTAAAATCAAGCCTGTTTTCAACAGCCTAATGCCCAAAGCACGAATACATACAGTAGGCAGAAGAGGCTCTCTCCAGCCTGATTAGGCTAGGACAAGTATCCACAGTCTCGGTACAGCTGCTTTTTGTCTAAGTCTTTCAGCTCCCCAAATCCCAGGATACATAGTGGTTCACAGGATGGATGGAAACCACCCCCCATCAGCACCACCTGTGAATGCAGTTCAGAGGAGTCAGCCTTGGCCTGAGCACACGTGGCAAAGCGGACCCCCTCCATGAAGTCAGGTCCCAAAATACCTGTTTTTGAATACTAAAAGGCAGGATCTCTGCTGAGAGCATTTAATAACCACCTTTGAGGCAACTGGTAGCGCTTTGCCAGGAAAACTTAAATGTCTTAGCTATTTAAACAGGTTTGACATTTTCCTGAATCCCTTTCCTGAACTTAGGCTCATAAATTCTGTGTAAGTAAGTCGCATGTTAGATCGCAAAATATTTCCCTGAATTCTGGGCAGATTCTTGGTGAAAATCTGCCATTATCTTTACAGGCGGCGGCACTGTTGTTTCATTGCTTAGTGTCGGGGATGTTGTCCACCTGAAATAACGAACAAGCAGGATGTGCAAAAGTAACATGACTCACTAACGAGACTCTACATACACAGAGACAGCTTTGTTTGAACTGCAGCCGTATTGCACAGCGTATCATCTGAGAGTCGCTGGTGCCACCACTGCTGTTACTGAGGCAGAAGCAGAGACCCTGACCCTCTAAAAGGATTTTCATAAATCCTTCTCACAGGGCTTTGAAAGCCTCAGAAATCATTCAGTCACTTAGAACTCACATCATGCAGTGGGATGCCACCTCTGTTTAATGTTAGGTTCTCTGAATGTACAGCAAACTTCAAATGAAGAGTACCTGAATGCTAAAGGATCAAAGCACCGCAGGTGGGCCATACACAAGGTATGGACCAACTGGAAAAATACAGGGATTTGCTTTTTATTCCAGTAAAATCTGTAACTAATTAGTCAGGTATAAATACTACTATATAAGTAGTGGCTGGAACTAAGTGGCGCTCAGTAAACTACTACACAATGAGAAGTGAAACGACAGATGTGGTGGAGTACCCGGAGGAGGAGTTCACTGAAGGAACAGGCTTTCCCAAGATCGCAGTGTCACAGCGTCACAGCCAGCGGTGTGTTGGCAAATGATGATGTGCCTCAAGCAACTCCAAGCTCATTTTCTTCCTTGCACTTTGGACATGTCTCCCCGCAGCTACTTGCTGATGCAGCCATCACCCAGACAAGCCCCTCGGCACTCCTGGTGCAGGCTGGAGGGTATCCTCCCTCGGGACGAGGCAGGGAGAGAGCCCAATGAAGCTGAGTTCACTGACCTTATTTCAGTGATGTGAATTACAGTTATTCTCTCATGATCTAATCTGTATCCAGCTCAGGTCTTTTGGGAAGAGGAGGCCACAGCTGCCCGAGAGCCTACCCTCGCCGCACAACCTAGTGCTGTCCAGATGCAGCTGAGGATCTGTCTCAGACATATTTAGTGAAACACAAGCCGGTGCATTTTTATAGCTTGTTCATATAATCCATTCAAATAATTTTAAATGGGAAAAATTAAAATGCAACCTGACCAAGCAAAAAATTAAAACCTGCCCAGCTTCTGAGCTGTTTATTTTAAGCATGTTTTGAAAAGTGCTGATGGCAGATTGTAACATGACAAAATGCAGCGCAGTTGAAGTGCGTTTGACAATTAATCAAGAGAAATTAAGTGCAAAGCTGCATGGCACTGGCTGAATATGCTTAATAAATTAGGAATGAAACAAGCACTCCGTTAACGAGGAAGATGAAGCCAAAGCTTATATCATTCTGTACTCAGAAGGCCTGAAGGATCAATAATGCAAATATTAAAAAAGACAGGTAATGCAAGGGCATTTTTACAAGAAAAACAACCTAAATTTTAATGACAAAGGGCCAAATTTGAAATAATGTTTTTTTAAACACATTCAAAAATTTATAGGAATGATTTTTGTATTGGTATTCATAAAGGCTTGCATGCTGCAATGTTATTTGTATGAAAAAAACTGTATTCAAATACTGAAGCACAGCACATATGAAGACATTTTCACATGTAGCTGATAGTTCAAATAAAATAGAGTCCTTGGGACTTGCTCTGATGCTTGCCCAGCATTTCTGTTAAATAAAGAACTCCTCGTGTTCAAGTTGTGAGTCTTCACAACAATATTAGCTCTTCTGCAACAGGTGTCTCAGACTTTTCTGCTAACCTCTTGCTATATACATGCTTATCACATAAAGGACGTGACCGACCATCTCAGTCGAGTGTCCAGGCCCAGCTGAGGATCCACCAGGACAGTGAGGGACTCTTGAATTCCACCTTGCAAAACCCACGTACTGCCATGCAACTCACTGGTCTGCAGAAAGCCAAAAGTCTCGCAAAAAAGCTACGCACAGGTTCTGTGCTGCCTCAGAAGCTAATGCCATTTCTAAATGTTATTTAAAACTCCCCTGCCCAATTGCACTTAAAACACCACTTCCAGAGCAATATCTGAAAATATTCTACAAACACTAAGAACAAAGTATCTTTTAAAGAGTGTTATGTATTGTTATTCTTTGTTTAGAGATAGGAAATTTAAAGCAGTGCTCAAATACTTTTCAATTATGGCTGATTAAAATAAGTGTAACGCTCTTCATTTAGCCATCCAAATAAGATGGTTAATTTCCAGGGGCACTGAGTATTTACAGTTTCTATGTATAGCCTAAGTGTGCAGCTTAGTTACTCGAACTGAGCTTTGTAAACAAATATGAGCCAAACTGACACCTTGAGGATCAGCAGGAGTTCCAATTAATGGGAGACCCACTGCTGCTAAAAATTGCCACAGCTACTTTGAATTCAAAGAAGTTCTGACAACTTACACCAGCTAGAGGTCTGATGACTATAGTTTAAAGTATTTATAGAAATTAAAAGCTGTTTTGCAGGAAGATATTCCAATTACAGTATGCAAACATGCAAAAAAAAATTTCTTGGCACAAGAAATTAAATATATATTTTGCTTGTGTAAAAACAACAGCAGTTGACCCAGGAAGGCAACTACGCTTCTTTTGCTGCTTTATACAAAGCTTTGCTGTAAATAAAAAACACATAAAATTGTCCCTAGAGTAACTGCTTGTATTGGTTCAGTATACAGTCTTTAGCAGAAGCAGAAACATGAGTTTCTCTCAACTCTGAGCTATTTTAATTTTCGCTAACGACTACCTAATCCTGTTCTCATTGAGCAGTACCACTTTTCAAAATACAGTTTTTCTTGCTGGTTGCAGCATAAGCAGGATTTTGCGAATAGGCTGCTGCAGTCCAACACCTGCAACTCAAAATACATGTTTTAAAGGCTTGAGTGGGATTTTTCAAAAGCATCTGAGCACCGGTGTAACGCTGCTCTACACTGCAGGAATTGCTCTGGGGATAAGCTTAGCCCACCGCCAACTGCCTCGAAACTCTCTCACCTCAGAACCATTAGGAATCCTGAGCCTTTTACATTTTTATACATTTGATATTGCTGAAAGCACTTACAGTAATATTTTAAAATTTGAAACGTGTAAAATGAGCATTTTTCAACACATGCCCCTAAAATACTTAATGCTTTCAGATGGGTTAACATTCACCTCTGGCACGGCTGGCAGAAAGCCTTTTGCCTTTCTGCACCTTAGGCAAAGCAGACCTCGACTCACGGTTTCGTCACAGCAGGGTGTTTGGATGCTGTTTCACCTGCGTCTCCAGTAACTCCTACATTTAGGGGCCCACAGCTGAGAGAAAATGGTAGCATTGGCATGGACAGGTAGGGGTTTCGCGGTGGGCACAGGACGTGGGTCAGTGCCAGGCAGAGGTTCCATCCGTGTTGGATTAGTGCTGCTGAGAGACAGGGAGTAATGGCTTGTAGTGGGAGCCACAGCAGTGAAACTCTACCAGGTCTCATGCTGTCCCTCTTCCTCTCCTACCCAGGCTGCATTAGAGCACGTCTCTCTAAGTGATACTATGTTACGTTATCCAGGCACATCTCATTGAGACTCCTTATGCCACTCAGTCCTCAAGAAAAGCCCAAACGCTGCAGCTGTTGGCCAGTAGGTTTAAATTTTTTTCGTAATATCCCAGCCACATTTGTAAGGCATTTTAAGCTTATGCGTCTGAATGCCATGGAGTGACTATCTTCATCCAGAATGAGGCTAGGAAAAAGGTCTCTCTTTTGCATGCAATTCAGTGCTTATTGAATAGAAACGGGGTGTGGTCCCTTATAACTTAGAAAGTTGTTCCTTCTTTAAATCCATCTCAATCCATTTGATATGACTGATGGATTACTAGACAGCCTATTAAGACCGCAAACTCTGGCAACCCTACACAGAGGAATATTTTACTACATCAAAATCTTCCAGCACAAAGCAGGTGGCAGCTGTTTCAGCAGCTTCTAATTTTTCACTCCATTCAACATGTCCCAGCAATGGCAGAAATATCATGCCTTGGACAGAGCATTTCACAGCTTTCACCCACAGGAAGACCCAGTGCTAGGCTGAATCACCTATCCCCAGAAGAAATGTTACTGTGACCTCCAAGCCAGTCAAGACTCTTGCTGACAAATCATGGAAAGTAAAATATCCTGTTGGACTCACTGCAAAAACTGGGTTTTCTGGTTCCTAACCAGCCCCATGTCTCGATGTGCTATATAAATATATGTTCTATTCAGTGGGTTGCAGGGCAGCTAATATAATAAACCCACGATCTTTCTTAATCCAATATTGAACATATCTGTCATTTTTGGAGACTGGTTCAAATTTGGCAACGTTTAAAGAGATTGCGCTATCAGACTTCTCCAATTTTTCATTTATGCCAGGCTGAATCTCACCCTTTATGAACATATAATGGTAAGTTGGATAAGGGGAACTATATTTGACATGGTCTTCTCCTTATTCTTCTCCTTATGCATTTTCTTCCTTGCAAGCAACAAGACCTCATAACAGCAACTGATTAGTTTAAGATATAAGTATAAGATTAAGAAATGGTAAAAAAACATCAGAAGTCACAATGGATTGACTTCTACAAGTAAGGATGCTCAGCTGAACATCTGTGCACGCCTTTTTCACAAACTACCTCACCATCAGCTTAAGATGCTTCATAAAAGGTGATAGAAGTCCTTTGTCCCAGCTAATGTTTCTGAGATGTCCTCAGAGAAGTCTTACAAAATGAGTTGCATTTAACCACTCTCAGGGTGACAGAGGCATAGGTATCTGTGGCAAGAGTCACAGTGAGAGAAAAAACCTCCCGCCATCTCTTCAGCAGCTGCAACTAGAAAAAAAATTATCTTACTGCTATTACTGTTCTCAGGAATTTGAGGAGTGGCCAGATTCAATTTAATTTCTGTATTTCTTTTTTTAGAAACCAAACCCACTATTTTAGGTGCTGTTTCCAGTGAGCACCAGCCTTTTGCCTGTCTGGTTAGACTTTTCAGCCACCAAGTCCCAGTCTCACCTTAATGAGAATGAAACATGAAATGACTGCAAAGCCAAATACCATCAGTGTACTGTACAGTATTGAAAGTGCTGTAATACAAGCAGTCAGATCATCCGTTATCTTCTTCCTAGTGAGGAGATCAACTCCACATGGGAAAGCTATATGGCAAAACTGCAGTTTGCTTATGAGGGAATTCAGTCACTGACACCAGTGTCCGAAAAGGAATTACAGTAACGTGGCCACTACGTCAAAAGCCATCCGTAACACTGAGAAATCAGCATGGATGCTTGATTTTTACTGTTGCCAGAAGCAGGCCACTAATTCCTAAGAGCTGCACAGCTGATACACTGTTGTCACATCTAAACTTAGACTGAGAAGAGGTATGAGAGATTTCTTTAACTATACATGCTTCTTTGTGACTCCATACTGTTGTTTTTCATAAAGAAGTATTAGAAGGAAGTCAATGAATGGAAAGATCCCCGCTAAGAGGTGGTTTCTTAAGCTTTGGTCTAATTATAATGCAAGCACTTTGAAGTTCATTATTTTAATTAGAAGCAGAGACTGTGAGAAAAATCAAGAAGTCCCTTCCCCAGGTGGGAACTCTAGCTGGAACTGCAATGCAAACAATAAATAACACTGCATAACGTGAGCCTTAGTGAAATGCTGGCTTGTGTTTTGCCTAATGGCAGATCAATACCGTACAAATGAAGCAATTACAGTTGTGTCATATAAAGCCTTATTTGGTCAGCAGCCAAAATGGGGATTAGCTGGAAGAGTTCCTAGGACTTTCTGTCTGAATATTACCACAGAAGTTAATGAGGGAGATCTGATAGGCCGAGACAAACATAAATGGTGCCAGAAACCAGATGAGATGGTTGGTCCAATAGCCAGTGTGCTGATAATTAAAATGCCCTCAGGCCAGCTGAACATCCGTCCAAGATCAGGTGAAATTATCAGACAAGGGCAATCCAATCCCTCTGGCAACCAGCAATATAACGTTGCCACCATTGGCAGAGACATGTACACAGCAGCAAATGCAAATACACCAGCATCCATACCAGTCAGACCAAGCGCAGTCACTTCAAAACAGTAATAATCATGCTTGTGATGTTTCAAACAGAAGCAGCCAGGCTATAGAGAAAACAAGGTATGGAAATTACTAATAAATCTCCGCAGTGGATACGGTTATCCAACTAATGCAATTGCTGTTGTCCTGAACACATGCCCAGATGCCACTTTTAATAAAAAAAGCTGGAGGGAGTAGGGTCCACTGGTGATGGAGATTTCTGCTATTGCTTTCTAAAGGAAAGACAGAACAACATGTGGTCATAGACCATAGACTGTTTAAGACACCATTACCTGAAGTTGCATTATCCCTGTTGTTCTAACTCCAAAACAGTTTCTTTGATCAAAGACACTGAGAAATCTACTGCAGGGTTTGTTCTGAGGCACACACCTCCATGGATTTGAAATAATCATACAAACATCTGAAGTAGGAATGGACTTTAAATATTCACAACACAATAAACACTACGCTATTAATCTTCATTATCCCTCTGAGGTTGATAGGCAATTGTCATTACTCTCAATTTGTAAAGGTAAAACTGAATTCAGGAGGTGAACTGACCTCCTCCAAGAGTCACAGGAAATAAGGGCAGGATCATAATTAAGCTCATCAGTGCGACATGACTTCCAGCCTCATGCTCAGTTAACCACACTTCATTGCCGCTCAGAAACCTTTAGGCCTTTTCAGGCAAGTGTTCATAGAGAATGTATCCTTCTGGCCTCCCAATGGAAATAACTTCCTAAAGGCAGACTAAACTTAAACTTCTGTGCACATTCCCTCAACTCAGTCTTTAACCATGAGACACTCCTAATTTTTCTGCATACCCTGCCAAAAGTGAGAGACAGCCAACCTGAGTGGTCTGACTCCTGTAACAAAAAACTCTTCTACCTTTTGACCCCACTCTTAGGGGTTCCACAAAGGTCCATGCTGGCAGTCACTCAGCAGATATATAAGGCTGCTTGGGAAATTAAGGGCTCGCTTTGCCATGGCAAAGCAGACATACAAAGCACTGCTGTTTATTTCACTTGAATTCAGATACTCTCACTCTCTTTTACTTTTCCAGCATAAGAATGGGATTTAAATGAGAACAATCTGATTGACTTTTGATCCACAGAGATCATAAATAAAGCCTAGCAGTCAAGAGCAGCTTTTGTACAAATTGGGGAGAAGACCTCCTGCTACGCAAAAACTTAAACACCCCTCTCCGTAAGTTCCTACAACTTTCCAAATCCTCCCGTAGTTCCAGGAGATTGACTGTGATGTTTGAAGATGTCCTTTTCACATCCAGAATTGTCAAAAAAGGATCCTAGCATAGAGCAGTCTGGAAGGCACTTCAGGAGGCGTCTCATGCAGCCTCCTGCTCACACAAGGGTCAGCTCTGATGTCAGACCAAGCTGCTCAGAGCTTCATCCAGTCATGGCATGAAAACCTCCAAGGATGGAGACTGCACAACCAGTGTCACTGTCAGACTGTCCTCAGGCAGTCAGGGAAGAAAGTTCCTCCTCACATCCAGTCTGAACTTCCGTTTCAGTTTATGCCCACTGTCTCTTACCTTCCCGCCCTGTACTGCTGTGAAGAGCCTGGCTCCATTGCCTTGAAGACCTTCCCATAGGCACTGGGGGTTGCTGTTAAGCCCCCCGCCCCCAAGCCATCTCTGCTCCAGGCTGAACAAGCCCAGCTCCCTCAGCCCCTCCTCACAGGGCAGGTGCTCCAGCTCCAGCTCCAACTTGATCACCTTCCACCGAAATTGCTTCAATTTATTGATGTTCTTCTTGAATAAGGAGACTAAAAAAAGATGCAGTATTCTAGATGTGATCTGAATGTTTGCAATTATTTTATCTGATGCCACAATATGTTTCCTTGTGGCCTACAAATTGGATGAGCTAAAAGCACTCTAATTGGAACTGCCTTGGATAATGGCCCACTATCTAAACGAGATGCCAAAAGTAGCAGCCTGCTTATTTAACTGTGATAGGAACAATTCCTAAATCCTCAAGAAACTGTGATGACTTTCTGTTCACTTTCAACTACACTTTCATAGCCTGAGTTTACATTATTTAAACACTACACAACCAGAACTAGTTGTCAAATGTTCATGTGGTTTTAAAGAAAAACATCATTAGTAGGTAAAGTTAGAATATAATTAAAATAGTGGCATACACTGATTAAAACCTAAAGCATTGGATCTTAGAAAGTGCAGAGCATCTGAATGTAGACTGGTCCCACAGCTTTGCACACAAAAGGACATAATCTTTTTAATTAGAATCAGTAAAGAAATGTGCCTCAGCCTATGTCTTGGCTCTTATTGTTTTGTGTTACACACAATGAAAAGCTTTTGTGGAAACCTTCAAATTAAAAAATTTTGTTGAAAATGTAAAAATCTAAAAAATGGCCTAGTAACGTTTGCATTTAGGCACCTGAAATTTGGGTGATTTGACTTATCTAGAAAAAGTTGAGATTTCTATAGGAAATAACTTGCAGATTTCCAACCGGGTTCTATGAGTTTTTCTGTAGACTCAGAATCTTAAGATCCAAAATAGATCTGAACCGCAAAAATAACACAGCGTAAAATGCTGTAAAAAGAATTTCCATACTGCTGTGTGCAAAATCAGGTCCTTACATCCATACCAAGGAAGCCAAAGGTCTCATTCTAAATGTAAAAGCCTCTCTTACGACAAACATGGTTGCAATAGATCAGAATAAGCCTCATGTGTAATTACCTACACAGAAAGCGTATTCTGGAGGTAACAGATGGGCTGCCAGATGTTGGGGCTGCTCTCACATGCAGGCCTTGGTGGTGCCTGCTGCTAGCAACGGAAGATACAAGGGATCTGGATCTTCCTGCGCACAGACGCTATTCCTGCCTGCTGGGGCGGGGGGCGGAGAAAAAAAAAAAATCTCTGTTTGCTCTGGGTGCTGGAGGTAGATTATTCTTTTCATGTGTTCTTTTAGAGTAGAAAGAAATAACTGAAGCATAACGATAAAATAGGTCTCTGTATCAGGTCAGGCTTGGACCACTTGAGTCCAGTTCACTTTTGGCTTTAAAAAAGGGCAGGAAAAATTGTAGGTCAAACCTTGACTACAGAAAACTGTCAATCCTGCCTAAACCTGTTAGAGTCTCACTCAACAAAAGACCACACAGCATTTTTCCGCATCATGTGATTTGCTAAAAGATATGGTTAAATAGGAGCTAAATCCTTCTTCAGCTTTGATTTAAGCTCTTATTCAGTGATTTAACTGGAATGGTAAGCAGAGGAAGGCAGGCAGAAAATGGGAGTAAGGCTTCTAGCTATAAAAATACAGAAAAACTTGAGCAAAGTTGAGAAAAAGAGCAGTAGTTTTGACCCTACTTCCTACCACATACCAGGTAGACCAGTTCAGACAAATAACTACTGATCAACCAGAAGTTACCGTTTTATCACACAATCTTTTAAACTTGTGATGTTCAGTGAGATGCACATATGGCCATTTTTATCTGGAACCTGAGCATCTTGGGAACATCTTGCTGATGTGGGCTGACAGCCACATTTTAGAGATGTCATGCCAAATATCTTTTAATATATTCAATAGCTTAAAAGATATATTAAAACTGCCCAGGGAGCTGGAGCTGGGTGTCAGTCCCAGGCCTCCTGAACCTTGTTTTGTGGTTTTTTTTTTTCATTAGCATAATTTTCACCTTTCATTCTGGGATGTCCATTCCTGCTATAACACCTACTCCATCGCACAGTGTGCTGGATTAAGATACTGTTCCCAGCTAAAAGAAACTCCACAAAAAAGAAAGTAAATTTTTTTCCTACTTTTGGTTTGGGATATCTCGCAAAAGCCAAGGCTGTATAAAGACTAAATGGCATTTTGTGTCTCTGAGGAGTCCATCTAGTACTTACTGTCACTTGGAAGTGGGCAGTTTTGCAACTACCACACAGATTAATCGCCAACTGTTTTCCAGGTGCTATTTGTTCCCCAAATGTCAGTTCCACAGAGAGGTATTGTTACAAGCTGCTGAGATACCTTTCAGTGGCCTGCTCCCTTGCTTTAGTCTACCTACAATTTACCTGGACAATTATTATCTTAGTGGGATAGGCCTTTTACTTGGCGGAACTGTACCATCAATTTCAAAAGGTAGCTGGATTGTGCCCTTTATGAATACATATTCTGAAGCCTAGCAGCTTCCTGGGAATTGACACTGAAACAGTTGTAAAAAAAAGAAAAGAGAGCAATAATAACGAGCTTCATTGTTATAGTATAATGGGCTGCATCTTGCCCTCTGCTGAGCTACTTTATGAGGGATTGGGGAAATGGCAGGGAAAAGGGCAAGAGAAATTTATTTCTGAAGTGCCAAGAAACAGAGTTTGTTCTCTGAAGGATCAATAGATTGGAAACAATGATAACGCTTTTGTATCCCACTGGCTTACTCTGGGGATTAATGCTTATCAAACGGTGGCAAACTTCCAGAAAGTCGGTAAGACACGTGCACAGAAATGGTGTCAGTATTTCTGAGAGATTCCGGTCTTCACTGATAGTTGTAGGGAAGTTCATTGGTTATACTTATAAATATGCCCTTTTTTACCTGACAGGGAAGTAAACAGCTTGACAAATTTCATTTGGACAGATTTGATATTGTGAAACTCCTAGTCTGTTAGCATTTAAATATTTCTGAAGCAGAAAAACAAAAAAAAGAACTGTGATTTTTTTTGGATGCCTTGATTTCTTTCTGGCTGTAGAAAATGAGCCTGTTATAACACTTGTCCTGGTGCTGACTACCATGGATCAGCCCAAACAATGCTTTATACAACAGCAGAAATTTCACCTTTAGTAAACACTAAATATAAGAACAACAAAGTTTTTGTATAAATATCTCATAAAAGAGGAAAATGAAAAAAAAAACCCCCAAACCTCGTCATGTTAAGCCAATGCTTAACAGAATGGTGGTTTCACCTTGTATACCCATTAAGCTGTTAATTTAAAAATACCTATTGGTATTGCAATGTTTAAGTAAAAAATTACCTTTCTAAGCAATAGTTTTATTGCTGTTTCTATGCTCTGTCCTTTCACTCCTGCTCAGAAGCACCTCGTTTCACAACTGTTCTCACTAAAATCCTGGGACCTTCCCTGGAGTTAAGGAGCAGGATGATATTAGCAGAGAGGTACCAGAATGTGACTGTGTGACCAAAATGGGAGCTGGGCTTCTTGGAAGAGCTTTGCCTTCCGTCAGTGCCTTCTGATATCATTCGTGGTGGAGAAAAAGAGAAGTGGCAACAGAACAAAGCCCAGTGACTTTCGCTCTCTTCTCCAGACCACGGAGAGCTTTGTTCTATCATGAATCGCCCCCCGAAGTCTGAGGGTGAAACTTCCTGCAGGTGGCAATGAAGAAATAGGCTCTGTGGAACAAGGTCGATCAGAGATGGCTCTTTGAAGTACTTGAAAGATATATTGATTTTTTTATTATTTTTTGGCAGGACAGAGAAAATTCAGTGAGTGCAGCATCATGGACACTAATGAGTTGTTTTCTCTAAAGTTACAGATATCAGAAACCTTCTCAATAGCAATGCTTTTCACTGGAATTTGGTGACTTAAGTGAGGATTATTAGAATTTCCTGCCTCTATATGTAAAAATTGCAAGAAAGGGCAAAACTCCAAGTAGAAGATTTCGCCTAAATACATTTGCACAAACGTCTTGCAATGGAGTTCACTAGCCATCATCAAATTTTCCTCCTTTTTTTATTGCACTCCTTTTGCATGGGGAACATCCTTATCTTGGTTAAAAATTATAAAATGAACCCAATAGGCATCACTAGGGAACAGAGCAAGCTGGAATTCTGATCCCTGTTCTCAAGGCTTTGTTTTTACTTTTAAAACAGATATTCTGTTTTCAGACAGAAATAATGCCTCCCAGGCTCAGCTGAAAGAACAACTTGCTAACATTCATTGCCAGGCTTTCCCTTCACTGAATTTCTTTTGACTTGTGACTTTTACATTCCTTGCTAAGCAGTGGCTCACTCTCTGCCTTTTTATGAAGTAAATGTTATTTTTAGTTGACGGAAAACTCAATGAGCTCCGAAGGATCTGACCTGCTTGAGAAATATCCAGGCCATAGGCTCTGACACTGAATGGGTAATGGGGTGGTAATACAAGCCTTGTTATGCCTAAAGTGAAGGGAAGACTATTATGCAAATTCATACAGTATGATCTACACCATGAGTCAAACAGGATAATGTTTACAATATGTGTAAAATGTTATAGATAACGTTCTAGTTTTCAAATAATTTTTTATCACAGAAAGAAATGACCTTGTAAAATCTTGGCAAGTGAAACTCCTGACTAAAATCCTGATCTTGTAAATAGCAACAGACCACCCTATACCTATGCAGGGATTTTTGTTTTCCCCACTGCCCCTTGCTTTAAAAGAATAACGGTCAAACTCAGTAATTTCACATCACTCATTTTATCCTCAAACTTCCATTATTCACTGGTTGTCTCTGTATTTTCTCTACATCAAACATAAAGAACATCAGCTTCTAGCTCCTTCAGTGCTTTGCTGAAATGATTGCCTCTATGAATAATACACTGATTATGGGCAAGACCGGCCATTCTGGCAGAAGAGAAATGTGAGAAAAATCGAGCCTGCTTCCTCTGCATCTCTACTCACTGTGAAGGTCGCTTGTCTTCAGAATTATCAGGGGAGGTCTTTGGATGACAGTGCTGCCAGCTGGAGGACAGCTAGCCAGCAGAGGAAATACCCATTCTTCTCTCTGAATTGCCAGAACAACGCTCAAAAGCACACAGGGCACAGACCTCACCATGATGGTGACCCAAGCGTACATTACCTTTGCTTATTTTTGTACCTTTCTAGAAACAGGACCACACCATCGAGTAAACAATGCAGCCCAGACGCATAGAAAGACCACATGCTGGAATAGCTATGTCAATGGTATTGGTTAAAAAATAAAGAAATCTATGAAGTCCTTTGAAAACTGAACAATATTGGGTACAGTGTAGAGTGGTCCAGGGAAATGCTTACTTGATGATGCAACACAATTTGCACAGGGAAACTTTACTCATGGGAAAATTCTATTTTTGTGAAGATCCATGAATTTCTACATTACAAAACCTTTGAAAAACACTAGTGAAAGAACTCCTCTATAGTAAATAAATTTTGACTCTGTCAGTAATTTGGGTGGTCAGCTCAAACATTCTTTCCTAGTTTTCCTCTTGGAGGGAATCTGTGAACATCACAGCCCTTTTTTGTACACACAGTTCCAGTTTTATAGGCATCATAAGAAACGAGAGAATGCAAGAAGTTTTGGCAGAATATTTTTTACCTATCCTTGCAGGTGACTACTGAGTAATGGCTATGATTTTTTTACAACAGATCATCGTGTTAATTCTCAATTCACTCATCTACAAAACCAGGGTAAAAAGAGAACTGGGATATATCTCAGCGTAATGTATTAAGTTCAAAGTAAACAGCTTTGACAGTGAATGATGATCTAGGAATTCCTTCCACAATAAGCATCTTATAGTCTGGTCTCCAAAAACATCAAGGACAGAACTTGATAAAAAGGCTAATGGTCCCCTTGGAAGAAATTATACTATCAAATTTACCCTTATTTTCCCAAGCTTGTTGCAGGTCAATGAAAAAAACATAAAAAAAAAAAAAGAATAGGGAATATCCCATCTATGCAAGGTCTGCTAATATTTTGTATTAACATGCATGCATTACCCAAACAAGTTTTCCTTCAACACATTTCTAATTAAGGGACCATACCGGAGATATCCTTGAAAAGCAAAGGTAACAGTCAGCTGTAGTGCAACACTGAAATGAAGCAATGAAAGAACGGCAATTTTAGAGATTTACCTCAAGAAAACAAGCTGAAGTCACTGAGATCAAGACGGTAGTTTATAAAGCCCATGCACAGAAAGACTCCCTTTGTAACAGATCTTTACCTTATTCACATAAACTCACTGGTTGTGTCATAAAAAGTTCCCTCCACCACAGATACCTCACTTCTAGCGTAAATCTCTTTCAGATATTGAACAATTACATAAAACAGGAGAATCCATAAGATGTTGACAGGGCACCATTGAGATGCCTTTTGCACATCAAGCACTCTCCAGGGCACTCTTCCCTCGCAAGGGATGGAAACTAAAATCCAAAGCTTCACTCACGTTGTACTTTGAACTTCACAAAACTTGCTAGAATAATCAGAAAACTACATCCGCATCACCTGCTTCACTGATGAACTTCCCACATTTCCCACCTCATGTTAACACAAACACAGTAAAGAATGGATAAAGAACTGGCTCTTAACCAGTGTAAAGAGCCAGTTCAGGTCACCAGCTGCCACACTGCAAGGAACCAGTAGATATCACCATGTGGACCCTTTCCCTTCCTCCATAGACCTTAAACAATTTCTCCTAAAGTCAAACTGGAGTTACCTCTTTACTGCATACAGAGAATAGACACTTGAATAATGAAATATAGAAACCCAGATTCTATAAAGATTAGCGATAATATAGCTCTGGATTTCATCAGGTTGGTGAACAGCCATCACCAGTCTCTAAAATACATCAACATATCTATTCACAATAGTTTTTATTATTTGGCTAGATCTAATCCTGCCACTTTCAGTGACACTCAAAGCGTGTCACCAGACACTCATGAAATGAGCAGGTTTCACTCATCCAGGCTGCATACTGTCAGCTGCAGGACAGGACAGCCAAAAGTCCTTAGGTGAAACAGTCACATAAACAATGACAACAACTCCTGATTTTTTAGCTCAACCTGTCATGCAACTTTGCATTTTAAACAGCTTCAAGGTACAGAAAGTAGAAAACGCTTTTAGCGTACCTTGAAGACAATATTGCCCCTACCTCCTTTTTCATTACCTCTGCGGAGAGTGGAGAACTGTTTCATGTTCATCACTATTTGAACTTGTTTATGATGCCTACATATCTAAAACAGAAAAGCAGAAGCATGCAAGGCATAGGATTTGCATTGTACAAGATCTCCAGGTGTTGCCCTCTAGAAACACAGCTAACTGCAAGTGGCAAGGCAGATGAGCCGGGGGTATCCACAAGGCCAGATGTCTGGCCACGAGAATGTCTTCTAACAACAACACATTTAAAAAGGCAGGTCTTGCTAAGCAGACAAGCAGCACTCTCTTAACCACCTTTGAAAATACCACCTTTGAAGAAAAAAACTCATTAATTCACACTGATTACTACACAGTAGTTTTGGCAGGATACCTACCGTGGTAGGAGGAGGAAACAGTAAGGACAGCTGGGTAGTGTCATGAGAGAAACTCAGTCTTTGTTGTGATGAGAGCCTTTGCCCTCAATCCCATGTTCCTTCTCAAATATGTCAGTTTTTTACAACATTATATAGAAATGAATATCACTGAAAAGGAAGGAAGGAAGGAGACACACATGATGTGTAACATAGTTCTGCCCAGTGGGCATAAAAGAAACACACATCAAGCATTTCCCATTCTCTACCATCCAGTGATATGCACGAAGTCTAATACTGCACCAGCACTGAGAACAAATCATTCCAATTAGCCGATAGGTACTGGTTGAACACTGCAGGAGTGTAGCATGGAATCCAGTAAGGAAGAGTTTCAAATTAAAATCCACTACCCTACTCACATGTAGGGTCATGAGCAACAGAGACCAGTCCCTGGATCGCTCTGACAGGTGGATTTCATCCACATGACTGAAGTGATGGGTATGTGCTCTGTAATGAACATGAGCCAGGTGATGTGATGGCAGGGAACCATCGCTAGTCCTACGCTACGGGAAGAAGTCTGATTTAGATTACCCCACTTCCTGCCAGTGTTCGATGTGTGAAAATGTATGGTCTGGCTCTCCATACACTGGATCAATTTTATCCAGCTGTTACTATGCTTTCAGTGAAAAAAAACCTGATTTATAATCATTAAGACTAAAATATCTCTAGTGAAATAGGTGCTCAAAGAGTTTAGTGAATAATTTGTTAAAAAAATTAATTTGAAAAAATCGATATTTTTCCCTAGTCCTGAACAGACCAAGAATAGGGTACTGATATTTAACATTAAATGCTACTTGCAATTATCTGTGAACTACATTGAGTAATTTGTGGTCTACACATAACTCAAATAGGAAATTATGATCATGAATTAAAATACAGAATTTACAATTCCCATAGCAAATTATGTCTTTTGACTAATTTACGTAACGAGCTTAGCTAGTCTGCCCTTCATGGACTTCAAACTGCATGTTCAATATTTGCAGTTATCTGTGCAGTCATCTGATCAGTAACGGAAACACTGCCATGTGGGATGCAGTCAAAATAGCAAAACCAGCATATTCTACAATTTGAAACAATTCAGAAAATACTGAAGCATGCAGTTTAAATTTATGGCTGAGTCTTTTCTATTCAAAAGCACCGGGGTAGGAAGCTTTTCCCTTCTTCAGTAAGCAGTACTATCTATAGACGTACACGAAAGAGGTGGTATAAATGTGAGGTGTTGCTTGTTCTTTATTTTTGTCCAGAACATTAAGTGTGTTGCTTAATGTTTTTAATAGGTAAGCAGCACTGACGTGCTGCCTGAGGTTTGTCACTGGGGCTGGAGAGGGAATGGGGTGCAGCAGGAGAACAAGCAGCTTAGCACATGTGAAAGAAAGGCTCAGGAAAGGCATGGACGTTGACAGCCAGTCGAGACAGCTTGAAAGAAGATTTGGTCTGATTTTCAGGTTGGGTAGGATTCCCCATATCCCCTTTTTGAAAAACGTTTGAAGGTAGGATGTGAAGAACTAAATGCTGTTGATCAAATCACCCTAATGACAGTTGCTGACCCCCAGCTAGACCAAACCATGGCCTCACTGAAACATGTGGGAGCTTAGTCTTTAGCTGGGATGGAACCAGGATTTCACACTTGATCCTTACAATCAAGGTTGTGCTCTTCCTCTCCATTATTAAACTCTCTTACTAGGCCCTCTTCCTTTGAAGTCTAACTGTGTTATGCCTTAGCCCCGTTACTCCTAGATATTTTTATCTAGCCCACGGAACAAACCTGCAATAAGCCCAGACTTGACACAAACCAACCTCCACTGGCTACTAGTGCTCATTGTAACAGGCTGTCTCTTGGTGTTGGATACTCTGCAGAAAAGAGTGAGAGGGACTAAAGCGCACCATAAAGCATACTTAGAGCAAACAGTCCACTGCTAGGATATATATGACAGCAGCTAAAGTGATTCCTAACAAGTTTGCCCTAGGTTTGGCATAGTAAAGCATGACTGTCAGCAGTGGCCCTTCTTTACTATGGGAAAGCAGTTCCACTAAACTGCAGTGCTGCCTACCACTTCTAGGTCATCTGAAACACTGAGAAGGAGATAGCAATCTATTAGAAATATAAAATAAATACTAAGTGCTTTGAAAACAGACCCAGATAACAGATCAGCCTCTCCTATTATCTGCTGCCTTCTACCTTTACCAACCCCAGGAGTTCTGGACATGTTTTTCTTTACAATTAATATTTTTTTTTGTAATTATTTTCCCTCTCTCACCCACTTATGTTCTCTTACTGTTTTATTCAGTGGTGAAGGTGACAGTTTTTAAATCTGAGAGGTACTGAGACGACCAAAAAGTTGTATTAAATCATTGGCCTGATTTTCCCCTGCACATACAAATTTTCTTTTGCTGCTACAGTTAAGGCTATTGAGGTCTGTGGTATCATGTGCAGGTTACACTGATGAGTTAGGGCTAGTTATCTGCATAGTGGTAATTTCGTCTCCCCTGTGGTCACGTATGTAGACAGGTACCTCCTTAGCTGATTCCTGCACAGAGCTATGGCTCCATCTGCACTTGCAGCTCCTCCCACTTCATCTCCTTGGTGAATCTATTTCATCAGAGCCTGTTGTACCCCTTATCATGAGCACATGGGTGAAATCTGAGCAGTGGGGTGCTGGTTGCTCTGTGGGCCATTCCCTCTCCCCTTCTCGCATGCCCCTATCACTGTAAGACTCCACAGGCCACACTCCCTCAATCCACTACTTGCTCTTTTGCTTTGAAGAAAGCAAAAGGAGGAAGGCGGCAAGTTTTGTTTGTCTTAAACATTAAATACAACACAATAGTAAATACTGCCAATTTTAACACAGAACTAGTACCTTCACTTTTGTTTCCCTGACAATTTGAATGAAATGCAAATGATTTTCTGCCTGTGAATCAAAAACTCTCCTACTTGACCGAATGCATCTGATACCATGAAAAAGAAAGTACCGGTGAGTTTGAAGGCAGTACTGAAATGCATAATGCTAGAAACACAAACTTCTTTTTTTCTAAATAAGAAGGTGCTTTAATAAACTTACTTTAATGAAGGACTAATTGCCTCTAAGTGATGACATTTGAAGAAAGATGTTACAAGCAGCTTCTTATTCAGAAATCAGCAGCCAAGATCAATAAACAAAACATAAAATGTAGGCATACTATTGATGCAGATACCGATGCAGATAATGTAGGCATAATACTGCTACAAAGGGCTGAATTTAGTGAAAAAAAGCTGATGAAATAGAATAGCTGATGTTAATTCTATCGAGGCTGACTTCAGGTAGCTAGTGTTCAACCAGTTTGGTTTTTATATGGCCTTGAAAGATATGCCAACTATAGCTGCTAAATCCATATTGCAATTAGAAATGGTTACCTTTGTTGACCAAAAAAATATGAAATGGAAGAAAAGAAAAATAACATACCATGTTCACACACAAAACAAAAAGAGCTATATCAGGGACATCAGGGAAGGTGGAATACTATAACAACACATTTTATATTGTTATACTATTCCACCCACCTTAATGGAGAACCCTTCGGTGTGGCTACGCCATAGCCTTTCGAATCCAGATTTCCTCCCACTTTCATGGTGTCACATGGCTTTCGTTGCTCAATGTATTCATTCATGGTGGACTCCAGCAGGAAGGCAAACTTGCCCTTGGATTTGCGGACACGAGCTACTCCCTCTGCAGTAGTCCTAGTGAACACTGATGGCTCTGCTGATTTCATGTAGGTCCACATCTTTTCATACACTGCTATTTTTGATCTCTGGAGAAAATTAAAAAGAAGTTAGAATGAAAGAATATCGCAACATTTCAGAATGGCACTGTTCAAAATAAAATCAATCATACTTAATATTTCAAACAACTGGGGTTGGGAAAATCATACTTGGATAAGGATTTTCTTTGAATTCCGTGATTATTTTAAAAGAAACAAGAAATAACAATATCAATGCTATAAAATCAGGTATTATTTTTAGGCCCAGTTAGCCTCTAGCAGTCACAATAAAGTAACTGTAAAGCTAAGACCTGAATTTACTACTAGATGAAGGCAGTTCACACGAAGTCTTGTAAAGTGTGTTTTAGGAAATTATATATGAAATAGGTATCTACATAAGACCTCTATGGGAAAGAGAAACAATAAAATAATCTCCCCATAAATACTGAGCTGAATCTTGAAGCATTTTTCAGCCCTAACACACACTTCTCACACTGTCAAAACCACAATAGCTTAAGTGAGATTTCTGTTTTCAACATTCATAATACAGAATTCATTCAATTTACATTCAGAAAGGCTGCACAACATTTCAAGACATCATTCACAAAACAGATGGAAATAGCAAATTGGACCAAATATGCTATTAAAGGAAATAAAATGCCCTAAGCTTTTGTCTTAAAGATGTATTAGGTACATTTTTAGAACTGCAGTATCAGTGGATTTATTTTAAAGACTCTGATCCTGCAAGTACTTGAGTAAGAAATATGCTTGCTCAAAGAATGTACAAGAATTCGTGGCTTAGAGTGCATTAGTTGGAACTTTTCCTGTCTGGGAATGCATGGTGTTACCACAAGTAAAAACTTAGGCAAAAATAAAACTTAATAATAAAGAAAAACAAATTAAAATTTCAATTGGAAGGAAGGAAGGAAAGAAAGAAGGAAAGAAGGAAAGAAATGCTGTCAGGCTGAGAAGCTTCCCATGGTCGTTAGATTAATTCAACTCCTTTGCTTCCTCCAGCAACATACATGCAAACCAGCACTGCATCAGCTGAACGCTATACAGTGTTTTAGTTTAATAACAGATGGCACTTGTCTACTCTTATGCATGCTGCAAAAAGGACTTTTTAACACAATGCTCATGTCAGCTTTTATTTGAGTCAATACAAGTTTCTAGCTAAGCAAGATTTGGCCTATGTACTATGCTGAGCACTCCAGGAAAATATTCATTATTTTAAAGCCCCAAAACAAAGGGCCTTAGAATATTAAACAAATATAAAATCCTATAATCTAGGTATTGTTTAAATTGACAATGGCTTTTAAAAGCCTGAAGCTGAGCCTTTGTATAGGTAAGAGTAATTTCCCTGAAGCACTTCTTTTTACCAGTTACTGAAGGATTGGTCTAACTTGAAAGTAAGCGGCATTTAACCAGAAATGCTCACTAAAAATACCATATAACAGAACATGATAAATTATCCATGCTTTTTAAGCTTGTCTGTATGCATCATTTTATCTTTTTGTCAAATATAGTAAAATTTAAATTAACAACAGCTGTGCATGTCCGTAATCACATCCTGCCTTGTCACCCTCTCTTTCCACTGTAGTCACAGCTACTTTCCACTCACATAATAGCGGCTGAGGGCAGAGCGTAAGCTAAGCCACCCATGTATTCGTTTTGCTTTATGCTGATGTAATTTCGTGATTTAAAGTTACAGAAAGAAAAAAAAAATGGAAGAGTTGCAGTAATGAATCAGGCATCATTTCAAGAATATTTACTTGCCTTTGCCTTCACTTCCAATCATTCTTTACATCTTAACATCCATATCATCAGATTCTTTATAAAGTAAACATTTAATAGGTCATTTTCCTTCAAAACTAAAAACATGCCACACATAAAATAGCTCTATTAGTAAGAGGAAATAATGTTCTATATCATTTGCAAAAGGTTGCATTTAAATCTATTTTTTTAGGTTCTAGTTTCCTTTGCCCATCAAGAGACAAAAAATTATGACAAGTCTAACAAGGCATCTGCTATGTAAGAACATTTTCTCTCCCAAGCTTTCATTTGTTAACATTCAATTTCTATTTGTCAACCCAGAGTGAAAATTGAAGAGTGAACCAACAGATATTCCTTATTATCATGTGAGGAAACATTGCATCTTTCCCCTGCAGTCATCCAGGCTAGGATAATTTTCATTTAAGGCTTTTCTGAGTAGGACTGCTACAACCAAGTTCTTTTCCTCTTGAGCAAGCTGCTCAGAAAATGCAACTCTCACTGTGTCCAAGCCAGGAAACACGTAAATAGCTAAGAGTATCAAAGCCTTCTTTTTCTTTATGTTGGCTTTAAAACGACTTTTCCCTTCTCTGTTTTCAATCTAGAATCAAAGCAGACTGAATAGCTGTCTAGAGTTTCTGACATTTTGATCAGAAATGATCAAATGATGAGAAAATGTACTGAAGACTCATCTTCAGCCAGATAGTAATCACTGACAGAAAAGTTACACAGGATTTTAATTACCAAACTGATGATGTTTGCTTCCAACCACACAAAATGTTAGACTTGGGAAACAAGTCTTCTCCCGCTATTGTTTCAGGCTAGGTCTTACTTTATGTATTATGCAAACAGTGTTTGTGCAAATATTTGTGTCAATGATATCTTATCTTTGTCCCTGTTTTATGAAAAATATTCTTAGAAATAGCGCATACAAAATCATTAACAATCACTATATGTTGCAGAGATTAGAAATCATTTGACAACAGGGCCTCAATTACACTACACCATTTTTATAAAAGTGATCAACACAGTTAAATCTTGATAAAGCTTCAAATTTTGCATATGCAACTATATTTAGTATTTGAAGTTACTTTTAAGTTTCCTTTTGTATTTTGAAATAAAGAAAAAAATATAAAGAGGACATTGATTTTCCTTTTTTTTTTTCTCTTAACCCTTTAAGATTAAAGTGAAAGAATGGCTGTCATTATAGACATAGAGACATATAGAAAGACCCTTCTCTTTAAGGAGAGATCTTGCGTGAAACATTGATTCAAACAAAAAACTATGTGTGTTTACAGGGTGATTTAAAAGAATCAAGACATTTTGTGATCAAGACTTTTTATGTTAAAAGATCTGACCTCATTACTTCAAAACAATAGCTTGTAAAAGTGTTTTGATTCTCTTAAGAAAACAGCTCAATTCCGTCATTCTTTACTATTTCCTTGGGAATTAATTTTTGCATCATCACCTAATAAACTGCAAGCACTGCATACTCTTGAGAGTGCAACAAACTAATAAAACCAGAGTTAAATAAACTGCCTGGTCCTCAGCATCATGTTTTTAACTATCATCACAGCTTCATTCTAGTTGAAAGAACTATTTGTATGCATACATTGTGGTTACCACTTCAGCTTGTGATGGACTGAAACTGGAATTCCCAGAATTAAATACCTAACTTTCCACAAACTGAGCTAAAGAAGAATCTATGGGTTAAGCACAGACGGATATAAATAATTAGTACTGGGGGATTAGACTCTTCAATAAAATAGGGAATTTGGCCACCTCAGGATCAAAATATTTACATTCTCAGCCAAGCCTCCTATAACCTAATGTCACCATTTTTGCAGACATCTGATATGAAATCAGAGCTTCTAGGGACCACAAGCTGTGTTTCTACCGCTTGGGGTAAAAATTAAGGCTCCAGAGAGCATCTGTAGTGTCATATTCACGTGTATACCAACACCCTGACTATAGAAAAAGACAGGTGTAGCTAGAAACCTGTCACTGAACTCTATCCATTAAAACATGAGGTACCAAGCACTCTAGCTATTTCAGTGGGATCCCGCTAGAGTTGATGCAAAGAGAAGGATATGTTAAAGGGTGATTTATTTCAACATAACACATTTGTCCCATACAGGATGCACAGGGGTGCTTTTCTTCCTCCAGCGTCTACAGAAGAAATCTGGAAAACTATCTTAGACTAAACTCCTTGGACAGCTTCATTATGTGAAGGCTCAACTGCTGTGTGTTAAGGTTAAGTGCCATTTATATAGAACCATAGAATGGTTTAGGTTGAAAGGGACCTTTAGAGGTCATCTAGTCCAACCCCCCTGCAGTGAGCAGGGACATCTTCAACTAGATCACATTGCTCAGAGCCCCGTCCAACCTGACCTTGAATGTCTCTAGGGATGGGCCTCCACTACCTCTCTAGGCAACCCATTCCAGCGCTTCACCACACTCGTTGTAAAAAATTTTTTCCTTATATCCAGTCTAAATCTACCCTCCTTTATTTTAAAACTATTATCCCTTGTCCTGTCACAATAGGCCTTGCTAAATAGGTTGCCCCATCCTTCCTACCGTCCCCCTTTAGGTACTGAAAGGCCACAATAAGGTCTCCCCTCAGCCTTCTCTTCTTCAGGCTGAACAACCCCAACTCTCTCAGCCTGCCCTCACAGGAGAGGTGCTCCAGCCCTTGGATCATTTTTGTCACCCTCCTCTGGAGCCACTCCAACAGTTTTATAAGACATAATCTTTTTACAGCTAATAGAAAATATTTGCAAGTTCTATGGGGATATCTCTTGCAGTAAGAAGGTTATTTCACTTTTGGGGGACATTGAGCAGCTGTCCTTGAATTGATACTGTCTACAGCTCACAAATCCCATCCATGATTTTGTTAATGATTCACTGAATTCAGTTTGGCCAAACTGAAAACAGTCAAGGCGTGTGGGAGTACCTACACAGAACAGTCCCCTTTCAATTAGACAATAAGAAGAAATTATCACTCCATCTTCCTTTCTTCTAAAAATGCCTTAAACTGCATCTTTCAGATAAATAATGCTGTGTAATTTTCAAGGAAGGATTACTGGTTCACAGCATTTATTGAGAGTCATGTTCAAACACTAAACTCAAACAAGTTCAGTCAGCTAGGCTTAACTTTCATCTCCTAGAGACACGAAATAAAGCAGGAGGGACTCTTTATTATGTGCTTATTGTGATGTCCAGGCTCCCTGTTTTCCAGCTGGCAAACAACGAGGATTACATACCAACCACGCTAGCAAAAGAAAGCAAATGAAAATGAAGTAATCAATACAGACAGCACAGACTTAAGAATGGTTATTTAGACTGTTTCCTAATGCTCCAACCACATCCCTCTGAGATATATTTAATCTTTATTATTAACTCGAAAGTCAGCAAATTAAAAAACACATTTCCTGCCCACCACCCAAGACCCTACAGCAAAATGCACACAGTCAAATCCAAAGTAGTGTCATGGTTTAGCCCCAGTCGGCAACCAAACACCACACAGCTGCTTGCTCACCCTCCCTCTCAGTGAGATGGGGGAGAGAATCTGAAGAGCAATAGTAAGAAAACCAATGGGTTGAGATAAGAACAGTTTAAAAACTGAAATTAAATGAAATATAATAATAAATATAAAAATAGTCACAGAAATGAAAACGAGAGAGGGAGAGAAAGAAACAAAACCCAGGAAAAACAAGTGATGCAACAGCTCACCACCTGCCAACCGATGCCAAGCCAGTCCCCGAGCCATGATTGCTGCCTCCCTCCCCAGCCAACTCCCCCCAGTTAATATACTGGGCATGATGTCACATGGGATGGAATATCCCTTTGGCCTCTTTGGATCAGCTGTCTTGGCTGTGCCCCCTCCCCTCCTGGCTTCTTGTGCACCCGGCAGAGCATGGGAGGCTGGAAAGGTCCTTGACTAGTACAAGCACTACCCAGCAACAACTAAAACATCAGTGTGTTACCAACATTACTCTCATACTCAACCCAAAACACAGAACTATATCAGCGACTAGAAGGAAGATCAACTCTATCCCAGCTGAAACCAGGACACATAGAAACAAAACCTGCAAGACTCATTGTTATCATCATAGGCTTTCAATGTGGTGCATCATTTCAGTACCGTAGCTTCAGATGAACCAACAGTACAACACTGCTTTAATTATCACTGGCTTCAGTATCCCTTGGGGCACCTCTTTTGCCCAGTGTGACAGGATCAATAAGCTTTCCACAAATTAAAATAACTGAAGACTCCAACAAATGGTGTTGTGGAGGTAAAAGTGTAGCCGAAGTATTGCAGGAGTTACAAACTATATTACATATAATTGCAAAGTAACATTATTTCACCCTTCCAAGCATCTTACAAGAGCAGTGGGTAGGGAGGGCTGCTCTAATGGACATGCCAACTTACTCTGAAGAACTCTTTGGTTGACCCTGAGTCCAGTGTCCCATAAGCAATTTCGGTTTGTTTGGCAAGGTCTTCTGCACTTTCTATGGGTGAGACCATTCGCTCAACAGTCAAGAAAGCAGCGAGGTTAGCAGTGTAGGATGAAATAATGATGAGCGTGAAGAACCACCAGACACCTCCAACAATGCGACCTGAGAGGGATCTAAACATGGATAAGATAATGCACATTTTCCTGTCTCTTAAGCCACAAAGAGAGAAAGAGAGAAGGCACCATTATTGCTGAACATGTGTCACTAAGTAACAGTCAATGGGAGGGACATATTTTGCTTTTTAAATACTAATAAATGCTTTTTGTCTTGAATCTTAATGCCTACAGTACAGAGTCCACTGTATTAATATGTATCAAGCAGATACGTAAATTTGAATTCTCTTGAACAGTAATCCTGGTGTTATTATTTCAGGAAATGCCTAACACAGAAAAATTTTGTCCAAAATACTGGATAAGTAATGTCTCTTTGGAGACGAAAGGAAAGCATGGTAGTTGCAAATCAGTAGCTTTCTCGGTTTCCTCTTAAAAAAAAAAAAAAGACAGAAAGGCTTTGCAAATGGATTATGCTGGCTCTAGGATTAAAATGTTCCTGTCACCCAAACTTATCAAATATTCTCCAAGCTACTGCCATCATTTGAACTTTCACACTTTTCTTATTTAAGAAGCAAGCATTTTGTGGTTACACAGATATTTATGTTAGGTAAAAAATTATATTTTCCATTTTAATATCTGTAATTTGTTGAGAAGGCTGTTGCAGAGTAATGTACATCCAGTCTTAATCAGTAGAAGTTTTATTGCTAACTTCAGTAATAGCAGAGTTAGGCCAGTGCTGAACACTCTCAAAATCTCATTGTTAATGGCTAAAATGAAGCATTCAAGTTTGAAAGATTGGGTCATAATGTTTAATTAAGAAGTTGTAGTTACTGCACATTAAAGTTCCAGAACATCTTAGAAGGTTGAGAAATTCAGGACTGGGATCATATGTTACATCCAAGGCACCCACTCTGTAAGGCATAGCTTAGCCATACAGCGTGGCTTCTCAGAAAGAGATGGTCAAATATTCTCTCTCTCACAGATAGCAAGATTCTGCAAGCAGTGCTGTAGAATTTCATAGGGAACAGAAATGGGACATAAATTCATGCAAGGCAAATATTCAGCACAATAGTCTGAGTTTCATAATTGTAATACAATTGAACTAATTTAGCAACAGCACAGTTACTCTGAAGTCAACGCAGTGGAATTGCCCCTGTGTATACCTGCTGTTTCTGAGAGCTGGTTGTGGTTTATGCACATTGACATATGTAAAATAATAGTAATGACTGAAATTCAAAGCAGATTCTCTGTTGCCCTTATCATAGCTATTAAAAAAGAAGAAAATGAAAAGGCTTCCTAAAGAATGAACTTCAAAACACTGCCAGGAAAATAAACAAAGGAAGATTTTTATGCTTCAGTGTTGAAGATGAAATGCAAATGTAAAAAGATTTGACACAAACCTTGGGGAAATATCACATCCTTGTTGCATAAAGGCACCCAGGGAAAACCAGAGGCTGTTGAATATGCCAAACTCATTGGGCGGCTGGTCACTGGGTCCTTCTTTCCCGTCCTCTGGTTCTTCTGTGTGCCACTCATATGGGCTAAACCTGCTAACTAGGAACAGGACCACACTGACACCAATGTAGGCAAAGACTATGCACATCCAGATCTCATACGCCAAAGGGTCCAAGAAGGAAAACACTCCTGGTTTAGATTTCTGGGGTTTTTTGATCATAATGGATATCCCCAAACTCATAAAAGGCTTAGAAAAATCAATGACCTCTTCTCGTACCAAAGTGATGGTCAGAGGCGCAACAGCAATCTCTGCTTTCTATAAAGAAAAAAGAAATATAGATGTATAGATTAATTGGACTTGGCTTATACACTCAGATAAGCAGCTAATTCCAAAGGTATGTCATTAACATGAGGACAGTGTGGCTTACATGTTCTTTATACCGTCTTTCCATTTCTTTCTATCACAGTCTATATATACTCAATATACTTTCAGTAAAACATACACATTGCAGGTTTTTATTTTACAGAATTGTAGAAATACTTCATTTTCCCTCTAAGGAGAAGACTCTCAAATCTTACAGAGGTGGGCAACAGTGTAGGTAGATCATTAGTTTCGATTTAAAGTAAAGGAATTCAAGGAAGAATGAAAAATGAGAATGACCCTATTGTCACTGAATGCAGAGAGATTTTTTTATGAGATCCCAGAAACAGTAATTTATTATATTTTTGTAAGATACAATTATTCTTCAAGGGAAGCCAGTTCATAGACTCAAGGAAGTTCTAAATAGCATGAAGCAGCAAAGGTGATTAACTCTTGTCCTGATGCCACAAAACCGCACACAGTTGTCTTGGGGGAAAGATAGTTCAATAGGAATGAATGAGATTTTTAAACACTGCAAAAAAGCAAGTATGCAGAAAACAGCTGTACAAAATCATGCAAAAAAAAGGATAAAAAGTGTGTTGAATCCATTCTCATTAGAGACAAGAATAGTTTTTAGTATGTTTCTTTAATATGTTTTTAGAATGAAGATGCCAGTCTTGAATGAATTGTTATTGACGATGGTGGTGATTATGGCTGCTAACAATGATGGCTGTGTGAACTCTAAGGTATTCTAGCTGTGCTGATGGGTCATTTCTGTTACTAGGGTCTCAACGTTACATTAAAGTTTCCTGTTTGCCTTGTTTGCCTTGCCTTGTACGCCAAAGCTGTCACTACAGCAGTGCTTAACAGGGGAACTCTAAGAGGAACCGGGACAAAAGAGGCAGTGGTGGGAGGTGAACAGATGCAGGAGCTGCTGAAACCTTTCTCCTGTTCATCACCGTGGTGCTGTATCTAGATGGATTCACAGAGCAGAGCCTGTGCTCTGTGGCCAGCTTGGACTTCTATACGGCTTATGGGCTAAGGAGGGTAACTGAGCTTATTTTGAGAACACTTGGTGTTGGCTGTAATTAAGGTATACTCACAACCTGCCTTCTGCAGTGGCATTACTCTGCTTCAAGCCTCAATGTATGAGATAATCTGCCTATATTTACCCCACCTCAGGCCCAGTCATCTTCAAAATTAAGAGCTATTCATAAATCTCCATAATAGAACTGTCATTTTATTTTCTACATACTTAGTTGGCCCAAATTCATCTTATAGGGTAGCATCTTCAGATATAGTCCATAGCCTATAGTTAAGCAAAGCATTTAAGCATGTTTACCTTTTAGGATGTTCTTAAGGACATTCATATTCAGTAAAATATACAAGGATATATTTAAATCCCATCAATTTCAATGAGATTAAAACATACTGAAAATTAAGGATGTGCTTAAATAGTTTAATCTAAGTGCTATATAAATAGCTTGTGCGATAAAGAAAAAAAGAAATTGAAATGTAGGCTTTTTTGCCATCCTACAACTTGAAACAGATAAATGCATTTAAAATAATGTTTTTGTTATTTTATACACTAAGTTAAACTGAACTATATATATTTTATGGAATTTAATTTAAAATTAATTTCACGTAGTTAAAATTTAAACCTATTTTGGATAGCTGTATAATTTTGAATAATTCAAAAGAAATTACTCATTCGACTGCAATGGCCCCAGAATGCAAATTTGTATTAAAATTGCTATGTATTAACCACCAGATTATATCTGTCATTCTGAAATAATTGTGATGCAAATACTTATCAATATAATTTTATATAAAGATATTATATTTTAAGCAACACAATTAAAACAATGATTTTGCAAGTGTATCAGACATTATCTCTGGTGCTAATGTTTTGGGTAAACATTACGATAATAGTGCTAATTGTCTGAATTTTAATGTAAATTTAGTAACAGAAGGCATTTTAAAGAATTTGGCTTGAAGTCTTATGAATACGTAAGTCTGATTAAAACAGATATTTTATGAAGATGGGTACTATATGAAGACCAATAACATGACTGAAAACTGTAAAGTAAATTTGGTTTCTGTAGTCTAGGGACTGTAGGATGGTTTGGGCTACTGGCATTGCTGCGTATTTTTATATTCCATCTCACTCATTAATTCCTTTTTTTCTAGAAGGATGGTTTCCTCCCTTAGAATCACTGTCTTTTGTACTCCTAAATTTCAGCTACTGTGAACACCTAATGTGGAGTCCTTGAAATGAATTAACTGAAAGACTGGGAAGCTGTGATGTATCACTGCTAATCTTCTCTGTATTTGTCACATAGCAGTATCTTCCTTAACACCGTGTAAATGATACACCTGGTCACTGGTCTTCAAAAGTGTTGGCTAACACTTTGTTTTTTGTGTCTGGAGATTGCTACTGGGATTAAAACAAGGATCCTTGAGGGTTGTTAGTTTTTACGATGTAAGGTGGAAAAGTGACAGCACCGTTTTAGTGTGAATTGTGGAGATTTTAAAAACCTAATTAGTGCACTGCATATTGTGTGTGAAACACTGGGTAAGAGTAACCTTACCAAATTTAAATGCTCACATGCAGAACTCAAACTGCATCAGAACTAGCTGCCTCCACTACTTTAAGGAGTTAAAGAGGAGAAATAGGTACTTATCCCATTCCATTACCATAGTGATCTAATGTCAGGTGATTCATAATGTAAACAAAGCCATTTCATGCCAATGAATGTAAAGGGACAGTACAGAGATAGGTCACAATTAGATGCCAAATAATTGGAGAAAGTCCAGTCTCTCCAATCTGATCATATTATTTGTTATTTTTGTAAGACTACTGTGTGCCGCATTAAGGCCTACATAAACTCTTTGTTGTTGAAAGCTAAATAATCACAATAGCTGTGCCTTATAATCATCAGCGTTTGTGCTTTGCCCAGTTAATCTACACCATATAATTATGGATTTAAATTATTAACAATGTAACAATGTTGCAAACAATTAATGATTTTGTTGCCAGTGAAATCTGTTTTGAAAAGGCTAATGATACTTCACACTTGAAGCAACTGCATCTGTAACAGCATTTCAATCAAGGCTGCACCACTACCAAGTACAGATGGATTCTGGATTCTTCCAGTATTATACAATGAGACTAGATTAAGTCTGATGGTAAGAGACTTTTACTTTTCCAGAACCTATTATTAAAACCTTGTGAATAAAATCTATGCTCAGTACAAATTGTATGAAGGTGATAAAGCTATCTGAGAAAAATAATGCAGTAAATGATTTCAGCTTCAGAAGCTCATGGCTTCTCAGATTCTAAACAGAAATGAGTTGTGACCTTTTGTATTAAGCAGTGAAAGAATAGCATTCTGTGTCAGGTGAATGAATACCTAACTGGGGCGGACTGTTAGTGCATTTGGAAGCACCTGTTACATGTGCTTACTGGCATTTCATCCCCAGCCAGGATTTCTCCTGTGAGGTTGATATCAAGGGCTCGAGAGTCCCACATGGATTACTGCAGGCATTCAGATAGATCAGGGACAAATGACCAAGATTTCCTGGTTGTTTTTAAGAGTGTTACAAACAAAACAGGAAAATAACTCCCCCTGCCCTGACCTTCCTTACAGTCATAGCAAAACTATACAACACAGCACTTCTTACACTGTTTCCCCTGGGACACGACGGAAAAATGAACGACGAAGTTTAGGTGACAACCAAGCTGCTCTGTGCAGTATCTGAAGGTGTCCCGCTACTGGAACGACCAACGGCGCATATGGCTCTCAAGGGATCGTTGGATGAAACTGGCACACGTGTCCACTCTCAGTAACACAGATGGGGCTAAGTGGCATTGGGGTATGGTGTAAACTGCTGGAGAGGAGGGGAGCCTTTCATGTGGCACAGAAAAGGATCAGTCTGACTGGCTGGCACAAAACTGTCTGTTAATCCTTTAATGTGGTTGGGAATTAGAAGCTGTAAAATGTTTCCCAAATATATTGTCTTGTTAACTTGCTAATTCAGTTGCAAATTCTGTCCCAATCCTGGCTGCATACAAAAAGCCTAGCTTGAAGCACAGCCAACTACTCAGAGTACTTGTGTTTATGATTTGGGGATCTACCAGAGAAGATGAACATCCTCTTATAGCGCAGCTTTGCAGGAAAGTCTGGCTGACTGATTTTTCCACTTTCTCTATATGGAATACGCCAGGGAAGCTGACGTTTGCTAAATCATCTGGCAAGGGCTCAAGGAAGTTGCAGGGAGGATGCTCTTCATGGATTCCCTACAGAAATCTTAAGCAGCAAACTTTTATAAGTTAACAGGAAGAATGATTTCCTTTAAAGCTACACCTGTAAAAGTACATTAAACATGCTTGGAGTAGCTCTTGGCCCTAAGGCCAGCTGGCACAGGACAATCTGTGTCGCTACCATGAAAGTTATTTAACTTCTATACCAGAATGGCTGCCTTCAAGCTGCTTATAGGGAATGGTCTCTCCCCCATGCTAGTGTGCAGCTGGGCTCCAAAATTGTTTTGGAGAGTAATTATAGGCTTAAAATATAGCAGGAACCATTGTTGCAATGTAACAGTTATGCAAGCAAGATTCAGTGCCCAGGGATATTCCCTGGTACCACTGATATACTGGGATAGATATAGCCTAAGGAAGCCTTCGAACAGTAGCACAGCAAATATACTGGGCAACAGCGGACTTCCATTAGTTCCTTCAATAAAAAAGCAGCTCAAAGAACTTTGCTGTGGCTCAGCTCCAAAATTACAATCAGACTGCAGCTTTCCTAAATGGATAGTTGCGCAGGAGCTTTTAAACTGTGCCATCAAACCTTTAAAGAGCCTTCACCTCATTCTTTTTCATTACAAAAAAAGACGTCATCTTCATGCAGGTCATTTGCAACAGGTTCCTTATGCCTGTAAGTTTTGTTGCTTTCAGCTATGTTAACAGCAGCCGGCCACGTTCCAGTACTGGCATGAACCTCTGTGTGAGCTTCCTAACAGCACTCTGTATTTCAGTCTAGCACTAGGGCAGTCTGGGTTTGCTGAAGTAAATTTTTCAAGATAAATAAAAGGAAAAAAAACTACCCAAACTGAAAACTATCAAGTTTCCTCTGTAATTTTCAAAGAGGTGATAGGCCACCGAAACTCTGCTGTTCAGACTCTGTATCTGGGCAAGGGAATTTTCTGACAATATATAAAATTTCCTTGATGTTTTAAAAAACCTACTGGTGTGAAACAGTGCATAGTCATTGACATCCATGCAATGGCTATTGTGATTAAAAGCCAGACCAGGTGTCACCTCCATTTTGATAAAATAAGCCTGAAATAAAATTGACTTTTAAAATCCTGAGAGCTGAGCTGCTTCCAACCCACTACAGTGGATATACATACTTGGTGTTCATTCAGCTTTTCCACTCTTGAAAGACACAAGTGAGGTTGCTTCCTCCATGAACTTCCAAGAACACAAAATGAGGGGTTTGTGAGGCTGGTATAACCTTCCCATGTAGAGGGGAAATCAACAAAACTCTGGGGCACCATTTCCCACACTCCTAAAGCACGCAGTCTCTTTCGTGTTGAGGTGCCCCTTGAATTGTTCCTAGTGGAGAACACTTTGACAAGATTTATCAGCTATATTAGCTGACAAAAGGGAACAGAAATGGAGCTGGAAGAAAAGCCACTAGGCTTTTGCCACATGTGGCCTTAACCACCATTGGAATTGTGGAAACTGCAACTATGGATGGACCAACCCATATGCAGCAGGTTTTCATAGGGAGGTTAAGGCATGGTATGAGTTCATTGGTGAAAATGTTCTCACCTGAATAGTTTTAGGATTTTTTTTTATTCTGTCACTGAAATGGAAGGTTTCTCTAAGAATTCTGATCTGTTCTCAGAATTCTGATCTGCTCTTAGTGCAAATATTAGGAACGGCAGTCATCACCAAGCACAGCTCAGAGTTTTTTCTACTTTTGGTAATGCCAGATACTGCAAATATTTCTTTGGGTTGGTTGGAACTATTCTTACTAAATATTACAACTTTATGTTGTCAACAGAATTGTTAACTGTTACGCTATTCTGAAGAATCTTTTCCAGATCCCTGTATAACAATGCTCTTAGTTGCTGAACTTACCAGGTTTCTCTTAAATTTTGTTATTGATGTTCTTCTTAAAAGTCTGACTTAATTCTGAATTGCCTAATTGTGTACTTGTCTGTAGTGGTTTGCAATATTGCTTAATATATGATGGTGGATTCTCCATTTCTCAAACCAGACCAAGAGTCCTATATTTTTTAAAAGATCTGTCCCCTATTCCATGAAAATGAATGAGTGATATTCTTCCCAACTAAGTTTTACAGTGTAGCAGAAATACATGCTCTCTAACATTAGTTCTAACATTAATGATTTTTTAAAGGATGTGCAAACTATGGATGTTCTAATGTTACAAGGTACTAGTTGAATAAAGAGTAGAATTGGCAGGAAACTATTTGAGTTTCACTTGAAAATAAATGAAAGCAGAGAGATGTGAAACAATTCTGTTTCTTTTCTGTGATGCCAAGGTTAAATAAAAATGCACATATATTTCCTATTTTATGGCTAATACCATGATAAATTAAATCCTGCTTCAAAAATTGGTATGCTTACCCCATAAACAAGCTCTCCCACCATCCCATTCCAGATTTTTGTCTCTGGATCCCTTGCTCCATATTTTCCATCAGGAACAATGGCAATTTTGTACTTGATACCAATATGTTTTGCAATTTCTGACGCCAGATCTACACAGTATCCTTCAAACTTGTCATTCCCTTCAAACGTATCATGGTTTTTCTTGAACATAACATATGGGGCTTCCTATAATGAAAGAAGTAGAACTGTAAAGGAGAAGTATACAGAATATTCTCTGAAAAGTAACATGTCATCTACTGACTCCACAATGCACATTTTATCAAAAGTTCATGGATTAACACATTTAGATTAAAAAGTATGAACAGAAATCCTCTGGAAAGGTATACTATTTACACTGTAGTTTGGCTTATGCATTTCACAAGATTTATCAACCTTACAAATTACAAACACAAAAACTATCCAAGAATGCATATTTTAATTTGTTTTAAATGAAAGACCTCATGCTAAATTTAAAGTGTGAATAGAGATTGAACCTACATAATGAGATGACTGGGATAACGCAAGATATAATTTATGCTTTTTACTTCAATAAGTAAGCATATCCTCTAACATAATGTGGTTACTATCTATGTAATTTCAGATGCAAAGCCTGAATGATTTGCTTTCTTGGGGTTTAGAATGCATAGTTACTAAGAGGCTACATACATTTTAGAGAGGACATAGAAACATGTTCCTGAGAAAACATATATCTTCCCCTTTGAATAAACAGTGCAGATTCTGCAAGGTCTTTTAGGATGAATCTAAGCAATATGCAGGGACAGGAACAGTTTTAAGCTGACACTGACTTTATATGCTGTATGAAGAAGAAGTACCGAAATATTTTTGGTTGATGAGTGCCACTGAAAACAAGTAAAACCTGTCTCAAACTGGATCTTACATCCCATGTGTAAACCATACCATCACAACAGTGAACACTATGTGATTGTGAAATCAAGGTCACACTGGGAAATTAACATCACTTTTTTCTATTTTGCTCTGTGTGAATTCAGATTTAGCAATCATTATGTAAAACTAACTTTCTGGTGGTATTTTAAATTACTTCACATAATTCATATTCATAGCCAGTTCCAGATAAAACACCTGCCACTAAAGTCACTCTTTGAATTTACATCACAAAATACCAGCAACTTAAGTTTTCTCTGTGCTGGCCCTGGTGAATATTGTTTTTTCTGACACTAACCTTGGTAGCACTCTGCCCTGTTCACATCTTTCCTACAGTCTGAGAATTTCCTAGTCTGAGAATTTCTGCTTCACTGAAACTACATCAAAATAAGCTGTAAGCAACGAGTAACTAACCTCTAATAGGTGTTTAACAATGGAGGATACGTGGTATTACGTGAGCAATAGGGGAATTGAATCAACTAATTCCAAAATTTTTCAGTGTGTCAGACAAATCTTTCCTTTTGGATACCAATATATAGCTCCTATTGGCAGGTTGTAGAGTCACCCAAGAGAAGGACTTGATAGGCAAGCCTGAACAGTATCCTTAATTTACTATTATAAGGTGAAAAGGCAGAGAAATAGAAAAGAGAGAGGCACTATTCCCTTAACTTATGTAAGTTTACTCCCTGTGGTAACTGCCCAGGACCCACCTCTGTATAAGGATGTCAGAACGGAGCTTTGTGTAATGTGAGTAGAGAAAGTTGTGCAGTTCATTTACTTTAATGTGAGAGAAAGGTCCCAGATTATATTAAACACATTTTGGGAATGAGGAAGTGCTAGTGTTTCCTTAAAGACAGAGTCAGGTTCCTAAGTACTGGAGGAATGTCTCACTCTCAGGTGTATTCCCAGAACATCTCTCCTCCTGTCATCTCCTTCTTATGTTATTCTCTGCTATGGACATGCCTCTTTGGGCCACAATCCTTTAGTAATTCAGTGTTAGAGGCCATTGATGCATTATGGCCATTACTTCAGTGAAGGAACCACAGAGCACAGAAAAGGGTCCACAATAATCACTTCAAAGTCAAACTCTGTCTGACTACCTGGTTCCTTGACCTATATATAAGTATAAATGCCCAGAGAAATTTGAGGTTGACAACAGCAGATCGTTGCATTTCTTGAGCACCTAGTTACGACCATTGCATGGCTAAGGGTTGCCAAGGACTGGGGCAATCACAAAACAAGCTGTTACCATCGTGATGTGTGCGGCCTGGGCACTGAGAAGACCACTGAGCTACAGCATTAACTACACACTGTAATTACTACAGTGATGCAGTGCAATGCCTTTGACCATAGAGTTTGTATCTTCAAAGGAAAACTGCAGAGTGTTACCAGCAGCCTGCACCATTTCTTGTATCCATATATACCCAGTTAAATCAGCTTAATTTTAAACACCCGTCTTCCAGAGGCAGGGAGAGAGAAGAGCAAGGAGAATGAGTCTTGCCCTCTCTCTGCAGCAGATCTTGATTTTAGGAAGTATTTTGGGCATACAAATCAAATGTTTCTCCCTTATATAGGCTCTTTGTTCCCATGAGAGGAAAAGCCAAATTCGGGGTCTTTCTTCATATGCTATTTCACAAAAATGGTTACAAATAAAAAGAGGCAAAAAATACTATGTCACCTGGCTATGATTTAGCCAACTGCTAGCTAGAAATACAACCAAGTCTTGTCCAGTATCCTGCATTTGTGGACCCTCCTTACAGGTTTCAGTTACATTTGCTCGCTGCACCTCAAAAGTAATTTTGTTTTTCAAAGACCAGAGTTAGTGACTGCTGGCTCCTCTGATTCATCCTTTCTTATAAATCCCAAGCCACAGGCATACAGTTATAGTCACACCAGGAAATAATAATTCTGAAGAGGGACACAAAGCAGGCAGACACAGAGGAGGCCAGGTCAGCCTGCTCCTTCTCCCAAAACCCAGACAGTGTGCTTCTGCCTGCACCTCATCACTGATGGGGCTGCTACAAAAAAGCATTTCAACTGTCTCTGCACAGCAAAATGACAGATGCCTTATTTTTCCTGTTAAAGGCTAAATAAACTTCAGCTCTCCTCCCTGTGAGTTCTGTGAGGGAACGCTGAGAAGAGAAGCAGTGGGGTCCAATGGTCCTTGGTAGGTCTAAGCAGCGGCAATCCCATCAGTGGAGGTGCCATCAAGTGAGGGCTCAGAAAACCAGGGTTCTGGCAGGGATCTGTTGGGTGACTTGGAGGAACCACGCTTGTTCTCTCCCCATCCACTCCTCTTTCTACACACTCTGATCTTTCTGATTTAGAGCAAAATACAGCAAGGAACATCTCTTGTAATGCAGTTCTCTTATAGAGTAAGGGAAAAGTAAGGTCCTCTTGCTGTGATTGCTTTAAAAGAAGCAGCAATTCAGTGAGATCTGCCAGTGTGAAAAAATACAATTAAAAATAATGGGAATATCCACTACCTTTTGCTTACTATGTTGTCCTTTCCCTCCTACCTATTTTACACAGAATAAATAACAGTTTCTTTAATTGTTGTGCCTACTTTACCTGCCAAATAATGACAGATGTATTTTCAAGGTGGAATCTGATGGGGGGATGTGGGTGGGACTGAATGTGGCTTTCTGATAAAGACTGTTTGCAAACACAATCAAATAGTAGCACTAGTTCTAAATTCTGTCCATTTCAGACTTTGGGGGTGTATCGAACTAATGAGGTTGCAGATGTTATTATGATAACATCAGGACACTGAAAGGCAAGTTCTACTGGTTTGCTAACAAGCAACTTACACAGATGAACTTGCAAGGTCACACTGCAAAGTCATGAAATATCTGAATTGATCAATAGCAAGGACACAGCCATATCTTGATGTTCTTTTCTATCTGTGGTACTGAAAAAGATTATTTTTTTCTCTATAATCTGTAACAACAGCATTTTATAAATTAGTAGTAATTTTAGTGTAAGCATGCTAAAGATGTGAGAGATGCAAGATAACTATGGAGAGGTAATATCTTCTATTAGATCAGCTGAAATAGCTGAAAATAGCAGGCATGCTTTTTTCACCACTTCCAGTTATAGCATCTGATTTTATCTAACAAAAATACTACTTCTCCCCACTGCCTTTGTATTTATTACATTTTTGAACTATCAACTCTTAACCTACTGATGTAAAATACAGGTTTGACTTACTGCTGAATGAGGTTTAACACCACAATATTTGCAAGATTTCAGCTGCTTAATAGTTTCTATGGGATAGTGAATCAAGGAAAAGTCCACATTGAAATGATCAATGACTAGCACGGAACAGGTATTTGAAATGGTGCAAGCTTTACTTATATAATTCACAATTTTATAACAATACTTAACATTTGTAAATACAAGTTAATGTCTGCAACAATTACCTTTATAGATGTAAACAAATCATTCCACCACATTGCCACAAATTCATGTGTACAGTAAAATGCTCACAACTGATGATTCATACTATAAGGCAAGCTGGAGAAAGTAACTAACTCAAATACCAAACAGGTCTATGTTTGGCTTTCCTATTCTGAAGTTCATTTCAAAATCTTCAAATGTAAAAATAATTTGTAAAAGTGACATATATTTGTGCAAGGAAATGTCTCATTTTTAGAACAGGAGTGGCACGCATTATCACACTTTATTCTGAAAAAAACCTGTAGATGTCAATGGAAGTTTTTTTTTGTTTCTGTGGGTTTGGTTTTTTTTTTTCTGAATAAAGTGTCCAGGATTCGGTTTGAAGTCTTTATTATTGTCATGCAACAAACTTCAATCTTTTTCTCCAGGCTACTAAAGAATTTAATTAATAAAATTTCTGATGAAAAAATATTTTTCTATTATGAGAAAGGAGGTTATAGTTAGAATTTTTGAGGTAAGACTCTGTCAAGAGTATATCAGTCAAAATAATACGCGTGATTCTCAGTCACCTAATGAAGGTATCTGCCATCTGAGATGCCCTAAGGTAAACTACTTGACCTCCAAGTCCTGTTCTGCAGGTCCTTTGCGCTGCCCCTTTACAGATGGGCCTGATACCCTCAGTGCTAGGCATCCACCTATGGGCCACCAAATCAACTAGATCTTTGTAGGCTTTGATTAAAAATTACATACTTGGGGCACAACTCATCCCACATGCCTGAAACAACATACAGTAGCTGAGACATCCACATGGAGTGGTCACATATGGCATGAAACAGGCAAGTGTCATCCTGCCACTGTAAGAAACGGGGGGTAGGCAGTATATCCCAGAGCATCTTAAATGTCACTGAGTGCTTATAAGTGGGTGACTGAATCAATACCCTTTATAAAGTCATCTACATTTAGGTGACTCAGTCTTGAATTCGATCCTGCCCTTGAAGCTTAATCTGCCAACACCAGGACTATCTCATTAAAATACTGAGCTGGAAGCCAAAATGCAGATGCAGCTCATTGTACATCAAGCTTTTGTTCTGAAGGATTTTTATGATTTTTTAAAGTTTTGCAATCTCAGAGTAGGTACAGAGTTGGCTGTATCATGAAATGGATTAGAAGGTTTGGTGTAGTCTTCCCTGACTACACTCCTATATTCTACTTCAAAATCTTGTCCCCATATTTCTCAACTTGCTAAATTAGAGGTGATCGTTCTTCATAGCTGGCTAAGTCACTCACGTTACCTTAGTGTTAGAGGAGGGCTACACATGGCCACCCTTCTCCAGTCATACAATGAGCCTACTGTGCACTTGGAGGTCCCAAGACCCCCTGGAGGGAATGCTTCTGCGCACAGGTAGAAAATCTGTCCTTTCCAGAGGGCCAGACGTGCAGGAGGCCGTGCATCACATGAGGTGCAGGACACAGGGCTCTCCCAGGAGCTCTAAAAAGCAGGGTGGCATGGCAGCTGGTAGAGTAAAGCACATCAGCTGCCCTCGCTGCCGCCTCTCTCTGGGGCACTCCTTCACCACACGACTCATCAGAGAGAGGCAGAGTGCCTACGCGCTAAACCAACACTGTAAAATAAATTCTACATGCTCTCACTACATTACAAATGAACATAACATTTTGCCAACTAGAAAACACTGTAGTAAGTTCTTTGATTGCAGGGCTAATTCATTATAATGCAACTTTTATGCAATAGCCATACAGCCACATTACAGCAAAGTAAGCATAGACACAGAAAAACTGAAGACACAGCAGGCAAATCAACTTGTGCTATTTGGCTTCAGGCAAAAATTAAAGTGAGCCATGCTGAAAACTGGTAAACTTTTCTTATGCTGCCACGACACCTGTCTTTGAAGGCTGAAAAGCCTGACAGTACTGGTTGCAGAAGCTTTTCAGTTTAATGTTGGAAAATATGCATGCAACCAAAACTATATGTGTCATCCACAATGGTTCAACTTCCCTTCAATGTGAAGAGGGCAATGAACAGGTCAAAAGGTCTGTCTGGCATTTGCAACATGACTATAACACAGAGAAGAGCAAAATAACAGGATTCTGAAAGTTATTCTAGCTAAATATATCTTTTCTTTGTGTACGTGATCATATGCTTGTGGATGCTAAATACATTGCCCTGGCAGGCCAGTATTAAGAATCATGGTTTTAATCTGCGTTCTGCATCATGTGTGCAGCTCCCAGTGAAGTCAATGGGAGATGGGCATGATAAGGCAGAACTCACCATATATTCTTATTCAAACCAAATTCTGATATATTTCTCTTGCACTGTGATTTGAAACATTGAAAGGGGACACTTTTGGTCAAGAAGCAGTGCTGCTTTCAAATAATTGCATTTATCCCAAAATGACATGCTGCACAAACACAGGGCATGCTTTGGAATATTAATTCAGCTTTTTGGTTTTGAAAATGATCCCACCAGTCCTTTCAATACAGGGACTGGAAAAGTTCTTTTGAAGATAACATTTATTACGCACATCAAAATGCTTCAATGCAAACAGGACAGGCAAGATAATACATTTTAAAAGCTTTCTTGTTTTCCTTTTTTTCCTTTCTGGCAAACAGGAATCTTTTATATTACTTTTCATTATTATGTTTTACTCGCTTCTCCTAAGCTTGGAGCTATTTATGGAAATTACAGTATTCATGTATGGTAGCTTCAGTCAAAGATATCAGGATTGGTATGAGAGGAAAATTTCGACTGAAAGCTTGTTATTCACATCGTTCTCTTCTCAGCTTGGCAAAGTTGAAGGTTAACGTCATCTGTTCTAGACATTTCAGATTAGTCACAGAACTTTTCTTGGTGGTTCAGTGCCTGGTCATCCAGTCAGAGGAACAGTAATCCATATGGAAAAATTAGCTCAATGCTACTAGACTGGTGGTTAATACTTGAGCCTTAGTTAGGAATGTTCGCAGCATCTTGGGACTCTTTTCTTCCTTGATCAATTTCTTAAAATAGGATTCTTCATCAGAGGCTGAAAAGAGGAGGACTGTACTGAAGTATATTTTTTTTTCCATCACCAAGTCTTTTTTTTTTTTTTTTTAGGAAAAATATACATATATTTTAAATGTCCCATGCAAAAAAAATTAAAATAAAATAAAAAGTTACACAATTGGTTAGGAGTTAACAATGAGAATTCCTGTATAGTAGTTTGGTTGGTTTGCATCCTGGAATGATATTCTTCAACAGGAGATTTGTTAAGACATACGTAACGTATTAAACGTATAAATGCTGATAAATATTGCTGGAAATCTGGTAACTAACTGCATCTTTGAGTAAGAAAATGTCTTGACACTTTTCTTTGGATTATTTTCAACTGTGTATTAAATTAGAAAAATTATTGCTTAACCACACATATAGAATATTCCTTCCCATTTGAGACACAGCTTATTCTAAAGGGTTAAAATATCTCGTGTAAACGAAGCAGGTGAAAAGGGCAGTGAACTGAGATGTAAAATCTTAAAAGCGGTCAGGTAAAGGTCACCCTTTGCCAGCTGGCTTTGACAAACATCAGCTTAAAAGGGCATGTCTGACTTCAGAGGGAAAAATGTTAAGTATTTTGTTTAAAATACAGATTTGTAGGATACAATGGTTTTGAAAAACTACATATTAAAAATGTAGATGAATGAAGCAACTGCATTCTCCTTTGCAACCACTCTTTAAAAACCCCAATAACACTGGAAGATAAAACCCCAAATCTATTTCGGTTTTATTAAAATGGAAATTTTATTGAAATGATGAATAAACATATTAAGAAATCTCCAAATGCATCTACTAAACTCATGTTTTCATTCACAATTAGAAGTAGAGAATCCAGTTCTGATTGTCTGACTGAATGATACTACCTAGAATTTTAGCTCTTGCTAATGCCAATTTTGAATTTATAATACATAACAAAAAAGGACACTGGCATTACAAATGCTTCATTTTATACCCTCTGTTTAGTTCTGTCATTTAGAGGCTTTGGGTTTTTCTTTACTTCCAGATTTTTGTGAGTCAAGATTTATGAATTAGAGGTTGAAAGAATTCACTTTTATTTCTGAGATGTACTTTAGTAAAAAATGGACAAGACTGAATAAAGGAAAAAAATCACCACAAGTCAATTTTAAAAACCTGATTTCAAGTGAATCATTATATTAAATGCATACAAAAAAACCTCTGTACAGACATGACAGTCAAGATAATTAAGATATATGGCTCTCACCCACCCACTAACCTAGGAACTGGCAGACTAAATTAGACCATAATTAGAAATGAGGTTGTGTCACACACCGGTATGAGCATTAAAAAAAGAAACACCTTACCAAAATTGTAGTGACAACTACTGTTCTATTCTCCATGGCCGAAGTGTCATTTCCAAGTGTAGGTTCATGCTGAATCAAAACTAGTTTATCCATGTCATTCCAGTAACCAACCTGCAAGGCAAAATGTATATAATTTACAGTAGAAAAGTCTACATTCTGTATAATTACAAATATAAATTATTACAACAGAGTGGTCCAAAGATAACTTTGTAACAAAGGAAGTACGGTCACGCTCATAGAGAGGTGCACGGTGGTGTGTATCGAAAACTTTGGGTACACCACCTTGCACCACTGCTGCACAGAGTGAGACCTGGTATCGCTCAGCTGTTCCTGAATGATCCCAGTTACTTACTTGAACCGAGGCACAAGTTAAATCCCATTTTTAATAGTTTGAAGCCTTCCTGAGGCATAAATGAGATATAAGAATTTTAGCTCTCCACAAGAAAATTTTCATTCACCTAATCCTCCACATCTTCTGGTCTTGGAGGAGTGAAAGACATCTGGATGACAGCTTTGCAATTCAGTGGCTGATCTCAATTCCCTGCTCCATTGTGGGTCTCCCAGGAGACCCCAAACCAAGGGCTTACACCAGGCTTATTCCTCTTAACTGCTGGCACTGACCTTTAGTACCTACGTTAGAAGCCCTGTCATTAAAGCTTTCTTTACACTCACTGGACAGACAGACTCCACCAGACAGTGACTCAGCTCATGCAGGATACGCACCCCTCCTAGAAAAGCGCTTGCCTTCCCACTGACCCTAAAGCATGGTGAGAGTGACTTCACTCTAAAAGTATCTCTGGTGCCTACAGGGAGGTGAAACAAATCAGGTTTTCCTCTCCCTGGGTGCATTTAGGCTGCCACAACCCTTCCCAGGGCAGCCTTAAGGTGAAACAGCTGCCTTTGTTCATGAGACCTAAAATACTTCACTGTTTTTGTAAAACCTGGCCAGTCAGAATCTTACAGCACACTCATCTCCTCACTCCATGTGGTGACAACATTTAGTATCTATCAGCAAGTGGTGTTTCTGGTTTTAGAGTTCCTACCAATCATTTAACGTTGCCCTGGGTGATGTTAGGTAGGAGAGGTCTTCGGTCTTCCTGGGAATCCTGTGTGCATGATGTTCCTAGTACAAAGCAGATGTCTGTGAAATGGCAAGTGGTTCATGACAGTGGTCCCTTGTTTCACTCTTATTTGGAGATGTCTAATTCCACTTCCCTGACCATCCTTTCAGCATGCCAGACACAGGTCCCTTAGGCGAAGCTGCTCTCACATCTAAACTGTGGCTCACTAGCCAACATCCTCTCTTTCCCCCTCCTTGCCATTCTCTTTTCTGCAACTGGATCATGGCTGTCTGTGGACCCTCTGACAAGGTTTCTGGGGAACTGATCAGTGCCTGTTCCTCTGACCCAGCGCTGACAACGCTTAGCTCCATGTCAAACGGACAACACGAACACAAACATGTCAGCAGGAGAACAGTGCTCTAACCCCACCTAAAGGGGCTCTCCAGGTTGCTGAGAACCTAATGAATTAAGAGACTGATCTTTTTTTCCCAGGAAAGGTGCAGACAGCAGCAGTGATTTTAAAGGGTTCCTACAGAGATGCAATTCAAGCCGGCACAGCTAACTTCTCAGAAGCATCCGGGGACCAGTCAGCAGCAACTCCCCCTTCCCTCCTTTCTTGATTAATTAGGAGTTCCTGACACCAAAGGCTGGGAAAGAGGAATGCCTTGTCCATCTTACCAGAAGAGGAAAGGGAATTTTAGTGGAAAGTGGTCTTCAGACAGAGCTCCAGTGTAACTGACAGTGCCAAAGGACAGCCTGTGCCTTGGATGAAAAGACTTCAGCAGGATGGAAACTGGCTGAATGATCAGAGAAGTTATGCAGCCAGTATTATTTCTAACAGTATTGTAGAACCCAGACTAAAATTCACCATCACATAGGATTCTGCCACCATGACATGGAGAAACATCATGCACAGATCAATGCAGTGATGTGGCATGAGAGTCTAAAAGTGCAGGGGAGTGCTTTTGGTTACTGGTCTCATATGTATTAAAGAATACTGTATATTCTTAAAACAGCCAACCTTCCTCTTGATTTTTACATTTACTATTTCATTAATTTCCTTTTTGAATAGCAGCCCCTAGAGCAGTGTGCAGACACACTCACCACAGAGAATTACAAATTCATGAAGTAATTCAATGAGAGTGAGTATGATTGATTATGAGTGATTTTTTTTTCTATTAGTGAAGCAAACAAACAAGCACAAACTCTTCCCATGCACAACTTCTGGTATATTTAGTTGAAATGTTCCTTTTCATTTTGCAATTGTATTAAGCACAGGAGCCTTGATTTAGGTGTCTGCAGCCAACAGGAAGCTTCAGCATTGCTGATATAGTAGAGAGGGAGGTTTTCTTCCTAGTAGGATGCAAATATTGTTTTTCATCCAGACAACCATAGAGTCACAGATACAATTGATAACTGAAAATGTCAAGTTCTTGTCAAAAAATGTGACCAGCTAAAGGCAGAATATGAACACCAAAACCTGGCAGTTTGGGAAGCTCATTATAAAAGTGAATGATTGTTTTTCATTGTGTAATTCCTCACTGCTGGAGAGTTCAAAAGGAAAGCAGAAAATGAATGATGTACTGTGTTATAAAAGTAAGTACCATATCAAAATGCAGGCTTTGATAAAGAAGACTTTTGAGAAATGGCGGGCATTTTCAAACGGAATTTTAGCTTGTGTGTGTGGGTGTGAGCTTGCACATGTGTATCTCAAACCTGCGCTAAATTCTGGAACTGGATTACTGAATAAATATATAAGATATATCATGACACTTGTATTAAGTATATAGATTCCCAGTCACTGTGAGAGCACTAAATAACAATATGCTTTCCTATAAATACCTCGAGTCCACAAGGAAAAAACTCTCATCAGAAGACAGGATTGACTTCAGCTATTAAAGTACATACAATTCTGTTTGGATTGCAACTGGACTTTACAGCAGTTGCATCCATTTACACAGAGGGTCAATTTGTCTTTTAGGAAACAGTATTGCAAAAATATCTGCCTCAAAGTAGATTTGTCACAACAGTTTGGTATTTGAATGAATAGTGTAATTTCTGAAGGCCTGTGTGCCTTGTAGCAACAACTGAAGTGCTCCTGCTGAAGCCCACAAGTCACTAAGGGCAAATCTTAGGCTACCTTGTGCATGTACATGCACATGTATATGCTTTTTTTTTAAAAAAAAAAATCTTGGCGACATGTTGAATGGAGAATGACAGAATCACAGAACGATTGAGGTAGGAAGGGACCTCTGGAGGTGATGTGGTCCAACCTCACTGCTCAGCCTAGAGCGTTGCCCAGGACTGTGTCCAGATGGCTTTCGAATATCTCTGAGGATGGACACTCCACAACCTCTCTGGGCAACCTGTGCCAGTGCTGGGTCACCCTCTCAGTAAAAGAGTGTTTCCTGATGTTCAGAGGGAACCTCCTGTGTGTCAGTTTGTGTCCATAGCCTCTGGTCCTGTCCCTGGGCATCACTGAAAAGAGCCTGGATCAACTCTCTTTTCACCCTCCCTTCAGGTATTTGTACACATTGATAAGATCCCTCTTGAGCCCTGTCTTCTCTTCTACAGGCCGAACAGTCCCAGCTCTCTTAGCCTTTCCTTGTAGAAGAACCGCTCCAGTCCCTTAATATTTGTGGCCCTTCACTGGACTCTCTCCAGTATGTCCATGACTCTCTTGTACTGAGAAGCCCAGAACTGGACTCAGTTCTTTGGGTGTGGCCTCACCAGTCCTGAGTAAAGGGGAAAGATCACCTCCCTTGACCTGCTGCCAATACTTGGTCTAATGCAGCCCAGGATACCATTAGCCTTCTTTGCTACAAACAAGGGCACATTCCTGGCTCATGTTCTACTTGAGCCACCAGGACCCCAGTACCCTTTCTGCCAAGTTGTCTTCCAGCTGGATAGGCCTCAGCATATATTGGTTCCTGGGATTGTTCCTTCCCCAGTGCAGGCCCGTGCCTCCTTGTTGAACTTTTGAGATTCCTGTTGGCCCATTTCTCCAGCCTGTTGAGGTCCCTCTGGGTGGCAGCATGACACCCTGGCATATCAGCCACTCCTCCCCATTTGGTGTCACCAGCAAATTTGCTGGTGGTACATTCTGCCCCAGATCCAGATGATTAATGAAGACGTTAAACAGGACTGGACCCAGTTTTGATGCCTGGGGTACACCACTGGTTACTGGCCTCCAAATTGACTTCAGACCACTGATCACCACCTCCTGGGCCTGGCCCTTCAGCCAGATTTCAGTGCACCTCATTGTCTGCTTATCCAGCCCATATACCAACAGCTTCTCTACAAGGATCTTACAGGACACAGTGTCAAAAGCCATAGTGAAGTCTAGGTAGACAATATCCACTGCTCTCCCCTCATCTACCGGGCTAGTCACTTCATTGTAGAAGTTTATCAAGTTGTTCAAACATGACTTCCCCTTGGTGAAGTCAGCCATGCTGACTACTCATGAAGATTTTCTTGTCCTTAATGTGCCTGGAAATGGTTTCCGGGAATAGCTGCTCCATCACCTTTCTCATGGACCGAGGTGTAGTTCCCGGGGTTCTCTTTCTTGTCCTTTTTGAAAAGAGAGTGATATCTACTTTCCTCCAGCCTTTGAGCACTTCTCCCAGTTGCAATGATCAACCGAAGATTATAGAGTATCCTTGCAATAACATCTTCCAGCTCCCTCTAGACTTGTGGGTGCATCCCATAAGGGCCTATGGACTTATGTATGCTCAGTTTGCTTAAGTATTCCCTGACCTGATCCTCTTCCACCAGGGGTACATCTTCCTTGCCCCAGGGTTTCTCCCTTGTCTCTGGGACCTGGGATTTCTGAAGGCCAGTCTTGCTAATAAAGACTGAGGCAAAGAAGACATTCAGTACCTCAGCCTCTTCCATGTCGTGTGTACTCAGGTCCCCTGTCTTATCAAGCAAAGGCCCCACATTTTCCCTAGTTGTCCTTTTATCACCTGGGTATGTGTATAGAAACCTTTCTTGTCTTCTTTGATGTCCCTGGTCAGATTAAATTCCATTTTGGGCTTTAGCTTTCCTAAATTCTTCCCTGGATGCTCAGACAATGTTTCTGTATTCCTTGCAGGTTACCCATCCTTATTCCACCCGCTGCATGCTTTTTCTTTGTGTTTGAGTTTGTCTAGGAGCTCTTTGCTCATCTATGCAGGCCTCCTGGCATTTTTGCCTGAGTTCATATTCAGTGCTATGGAACTCTCTTGAACTTGGAGGTGGTGATCCTTGAATATTAAGCAGCTCTCTTAGGCCTCTTTTTCCTCCAGGACCTTACCCCTTATCTTCCGAGCAGATCTTTGAGGAGGCCAAAGTCTACCATCCTCAAGTGTGAGCGTGCTTTTCACCGTCCTCCCTGCCCTTAGGCTCCTGAACTCCACCATCTCATGCTCACTGCAGCCATGGCTGCCTTTGACCTTCACATCTGCAACAAGCCCCTCCTTGTTGGTCAGTAGGAGTTCTAGCAGAGCACCTTTCCTCATTGGCTCCTCTATCCCTTGGAGGAATAAGATGTCAATGGACTCCAGGATTGCCTATGTCCTGCAATGTTGTCCCACCAGCAGATACTGGGGTGCTTGAAGTCCCCCGTGATGACCAGGGCCTGTGACTATGAGGCTGCTCCTATCAGTATGTAGAGGGCCTCATCCACTTCTTCTTCCTGGTCAGGTGGCCTAGAGCAGACACCCACTATAACGTCACCTGTCTCTCTTGAATGCAAACTCATAAATTCTCAGCTGGCTTCTCATCCATGCCCAGGCAGAGCTCCATGCACTCCAGCTGCTCTCTTACATAAAGGGCAACTCCTCCTTCATCTTCCCTGCCTGTCATAGAATCATAGAATCATTATGCTTGGAAAAGACCTACAAGATCATCAAGTCCAACTGTCAACCCAACACTACCATGTCTCCTAAACCATGCCCTGAAGTGCCACATCTACATGTCTTTTTAACACCTCCACAGATTGTGACTCTACCACCTCTCTGGGCAGCCTGTTCCAATGCCACTCTCTCAGTAAAGAAATTCTTCCTAATATCCAATCTAAACCTCCCCTGGTGCAACTTGAGGCCATTTCCTCTTGTCCAATTGCTTGTTACTTGGGAGAAGAGACCAACACCTACCTCACTACAACCTCCTTTCAGGTAGTTGTACAGAACACTAACGTCTCCGCTCAACCTCCTCTTCTCCAGACTAAACAACCCCAGTTCCCGCAGCTGCTCCTCACAAAACTTGTTTGCCAGACCCTTCACCAGCTTTGTTGCCCTTCTCTAGACATGCTCCAGCACCTCAATGTCCTTCTTGCAGTGAGAAGCCCAAAACTGAATGCATTATTCAAGATGCAGCCTCACCAGTGCCAAGTACAGGGGGATGATCACCTCCCTGCTCCTGCTGGCTACACTATTCCTGACACAAGCCAGGATGCTGTTGGCCTTCTTGGCCACATGGGCACACTGCTGCCTCATGACAGCCAATTGTCAGCCAGGTCCTCTTCTGCCAGGCAGCTCTCCAGCCCCTCTTCCCCAAGCCCGTAGCGTTGCATGCGGTTATTGTGACCCAAGTGCTCGACCCAGCACTTGGCCTTGTTAAACCTCATACAACTGACCCTGGCCCGTCGATCCAGCCTGTCCAGATCCCTGCGCAGAGCCTTCCTTCCCTCGAGCAGATCAACACTCCTGCACAACTTGGTGTCATCTGCAAACTTACTGAGGGTGCACTTGATCCCCTTGTCCAGATCATTGATGAAGATATTAAACAGAACTGGTCCCAGAACTGAGCCCTGGGGAACACCGCTCGTGACAAGTTGCCACCAGCTGGATTTAACTCCAGTCACCACAACTCTTCGGGCTTGGCCAGCCAGCCAGTTTTTTACCCAGCGAAGAGTACACCTGTCGAAGCCATGAGCTTCTCTAGGAGGATGCTGTGGGAGTGTCAAAGGCTTTGCTGAAGTCCAGGTAGACAACATCCACAGCCTTTCCCACATCCAGTAAGCAGACCACCTGGTCATAGAAGATCAGTTTGGCCTTTCCTAAATCCACACTAGCCGGGCCTGATGCCTTGGTTGTCCTGTACATGCCTGGTGAGTACACTCAAGATGAACTGCTCCATAATCTTCTCCAGTACCAAGGTCAGGCTGACTGGCCTGTAGTTCCCCAGATCCTCCTTCCTGCCCTTCTTGTAGATGGGCATCACATTGGCAAGCCTCCAGTTGTCTGGGACCTCCCCAGTTAGTCCAGACAGCTGATAAATAATGGAGAGTGGCTTGGCGAGCTCCTCTGCCAGCTCCCTCAGTATCCTGGGGTGGATCCCATCCAGCCCCGTAGACTTGTGAGTGCCCAGGTGGCGTAGCAGATCATAAACCTCCTGGATTATGGGGGCTTCATTCTTCTCTCCAACCCTGTCTTCTAGCTCAGGTGGCTGAACACGCTGGGGATAACCGGTCTTACTATTAAAGATTGAGGCAAAGAACACAATAAGTACCCCAGCCTTTTCTTCATCCTTGGTGGCAATGTTCCCCCTCACATCTAATAAAATACGGAGATTCTCCTTGGCTCTCTTTTGTTGTTAATGGATTTGTAAAAACATTTTTTTGTTAGCCGTTACAACAGATTGAGTTCTAGCTGGGCTTTTGCCTTTCTAATTTTCTCTCTGCATGAACTAACAAGATCCCTGTACTCTTTTTGACTTGCCTGCTCCTTCTCTCAAAAGTGGTAAACTCTCGTTTTTTTCCTGGGCCCCAGCATAAGTTCTCTGTTCAGCCAGGCCAGTCCTCTTCCCCACTGGTTCATCTTTTAGCACATGGGGACAGCCTGCTCCTGCACCTTCAGGACTTCCTTCCTGAAGAAAGCCCAGCCTTCCTGGACTCCTTTGCTGTTCAGGACTGCCTCCCAAGGGACTCTCCCAACCAGTGCCCTGAACAGGCCAAAGCCTGCCCTCCGGAAGTCCATGGTAGTGGTTTTGCGGACTCCCCCTCCTTACTTCACCAAGAATCAAGAACTCTATCCATTGATATCCATTTGAGATAGCTGAACTCCATCTGCCGCCAGCAGGCCCAGTGCCGTGTAAACCTCCCCGTGATCAAAATAAACAGAATTCCACTGATGGCACCAGCCTCTGAGCCACGTGTTAATCACGTGAGTTTTCCTGTTCCTTTCAGTATTCTTCCCTGCCACTGATGGGATTAAGGAAAACACTACCTGTGCTCCAGATCCTTCAACCAATTGCCTCAGTGCCCTGAAGTCCCTTTTGATGCTTTTGGACTTCTCTCTGCAACCTCATCACTGCCAACCTGCATAACGAATAGTAGGTAATAATCAGAGGGCCACACCAGACCACGCAGTTTCCTAAAAAGTCTGTATCCTTTCACTGCAGCACTCCAGTGACAGGAGCCATCCCACTACCCATCTCTGTGATCCTTCTCCTCTCACCTTTTCCCATCACCAGCAGGCTTTGTTATTGTTCTGTAGATAAGAACCAAGTAAGAAAAGCTGCAAAAATGTAACTAATACGAGCATTGGCTATTGTTTCCCATTTTACTACACTATATGGAAGTCTGCTTCTGACCAGCTGTGCCATTTTGTAATGCTCTGTTCACATCCTTAAAGCTGTGGACAACAAAAATCACTTTTCTAAAGATTAGAGGCATGTGTTACTCTGACTGGAAAGGCTAGTCCTGAAAAAAATATTGCTGGGTGACTCATAAGTCTTGTTCTGTAGGACATGAGAAGAAGACATCAAAAGTGAAGGCCCGTTAGTTCAATTAAGAATAGCCATTTCTCACATATTAGATAGGATTTGTCAGGCTGGAGCACAGAACTGGTCCAATGATCACAAGTGAAACACCACATAATACATGAGAAATACATTCTTGTGAGTAGCCAGATCTGTCAAAGCTGTTACAGCTTGTTGTATCAAAGACAGGTAATGGCTTAAGAGTGGCAGAGAAGTGTGCCTGAAAAGGTAGGAAAAGCACCTTGGGACTCTAGCACAGCACATTCACAGCTCCTCTTTTTGCAGCCACCCTCTCCCTCAAATTGCAGGCATGAAGAGGGGATGGGGACATCCCTGCAGTGGTGCCAGTCAGACACCTCTCCTGAAACAGGTGACAAATGTTGAAACAGGAAAAATAGACCACTTTCTACAGTTTGCTGCAAACAAATTCCTTAATGAGTTACTAAAGCTGTGACCTAATTAACCACATCCTGCCCAATTGGGAACTGGAGATGGAAAGGTCTTACTTCACCACTTGCCTCCACTTGCCTTCAATGCACCCCAGCCACCTGCTGGCTGCCAACAGCACAGTGTTGCAGCCAGGAAAGGAGCAGGAGTGGCAGCAAAGTCAGATACATTGCCTGGCAGGAGACACTAGGCTTCCCAAGAGCGAAGGAAGACACACTCACCTTTCCCAATTTATTCTTCAGCTACCTGTCAACTACACCAATCCTCCTTATACAAAGGCACATGCTTTGCTTTGGTCTACAGCTCTATACTGTGATATACTGGCAGTTTGTTTATCCCAATGTGTAAACCTGCTCCGGGTCTGTAGTTTAAATCTCTGCCTCCTCATCATTGTGGCATGTAACTGTCTTCAGGGGGACACAGTTCAGCTGGGGTACTATTTACTGGGCTTGCCACCTCTGGCCTGACAGCAGAGGACTAATTCAATTCTGATTGCCTTTGCCCTACTCAAGTGGCCATGATTTTCCTATTCACCATCAGCTTCTCACTTTTTCTTATTCTGACGACCTCGCAAACAAAACAGGCCACACAGCCTCGAAAGGAAATAAAATCCTTGAGCCTGCGTGCGTTTCCTGCTCTTTATTTGTTTTATACTACGAAAAATGGACAAATTTCAGCACAGAAGAGAAAGGGTTAACAAAGTACCCAGGCTCATGTTTTCAAAGTGACTGGGCTGAGTGATAAGCTCTATGAATTCAGACATGGAGAATCTGCTTAGTTATATGTTAATGTGTGCTTGCCTAAGTTGCTTACAAGCAACCAATCAAGCACACACAATTAGATACTGCAATTAATTTCAGAAAATATAAGTATTCAGGGCATTCTCTCTTCCTCCTCTCTCCTCTCCCTTCCCCCTTAAAAGCCCTATGTAGTTACAGCCTATGATTCATGTTTACACAGAACGTACAAATGACCCTGCCTAAAAACGCCAGTAATTTGCAAGATAGAAATCTTTGGATAAGATACAAGAAATATCTACTATTCTGGGTTCTGACCATTTTCCACCACCCAGCAGCCTGCCTGGTTTTCATTAGTATGCCATCCAGCTGGTTTTCATTAGTATGCTTGACTGACTGACGTCCCACCTCCCCAAGATGCACACTCGTTTCTGTGTTCCCCAATTTGTTGCATTGAATAATAGTATTTAGTAGCAAATGCAGTTTAAATCTGCTTCCACCAGAGATATTATCCATGTATTTAATATATTATCTCTTTTTTAAAGCACACAGTGGTCCAGTTTAATATAAGTTTGCATAATCATTTCATCGTACAAAACTCATTTATATGATATCAGGATAGTAAACATTGTCAGCACGTACCTTCCGAGGGCCCGTGTTCTTCAGTTCAAAGACATCCATGGTGTAGTTGACTCTGCGACCATAGTGGTCAAACTGAACGTTTCCTGTCAATCCTTGTATTCGAACCTACAAATGGAAGAAAAAGTGTCATGAAGATCCAGCCTTATATCCTTTATTCCAAATGTCACACAGTAGTGAAAGTTATCCTGGCTATGTCCTTAGACTACCATAACACTACAATAGACAGGCATTATAAAGCAAAAACATTGGCTACTTTTCCTTTGTATTCCTTTTTCCTGTCAAGCAATGTTCAAAATAGGCTTAGATACACCAGTATCTAAGTGCTAACAAAGACACACAATGGGCTTTCTCTTCTTTCATGCTGTGCAGCTCAACACTTTCCAGCTGCAGGTCCTAAAGAGAAGTGCATTTTTTTTTACCATCCTCATCAATGCTGCATAATATTTTGGATCACATGAAATAAACCTAAACGATGCTCGGCCTGAGCTCATTTATCTTTTTAGCACACACTCCTGTGGATTAAATGTATAAATTGAGTATATATTGCTCATCAAGGTAAACCTGACAACAACCTTGGCCCCAGCAAAGCAATTTACTATCACAGAAGATGGGTGACATGCATAGGGGCTGAAAACTGTTTTCAAAGCCTCAGAGTGCAGAAGAACAGATGTAAAGCCATAAGATTGGCTCTGGCAGTTTTCCACCACCTGTGTCTCATTTGAAACCAGAACTCTTTCTTTTTTTTTTTCTTTCAGAGCTTTACTGGCTCACTGAAGGATACCCAGACTGTGGTCCTCATCCCAAAGAAGCCACGGCCATACTGCTGCTGGCTTTGATTGTATCAGGATCCAGCCACGCAAACCACTTTGGCCAGATTCAAAGCCCTAACACAGAAGCCCGACTTCAAGCTTCTCACAATTGTTACAGATCTGTGCATCTGCATGAAGTATGTGAAGCATACAAAATGCTTTATTTCTATCACTAAGAGTCAGGATGTGGATTTAAGCTACTTACTCCTTCCCTCTGTCCATTTCTATCTCTGCTGATTTTTCTCCAAGACTGAAACCTTGGCTTCCAGGCGCAGAGCTGCCAACTCTGTCAGCAGTCACTTCTCTGCAGTTTCTCCTGAATGGAGCCTGCTCATTTGCAATGATTTAAATTCTACTGCAGGATTTTTATTTCCTTACTGTCCTATTCAAAGGAAAGGCTAAATCATCTTGACAGAGATCTGGAACTTTCTAGGCATCCATATTTATCAGGAATTGAAAATCCTGACATCAGAGAACAATAGCTCTGGGTTATTTCTTTTTAAAGACAAAAAAAACCCCACTACCTATGTGATTTCCCTGGGAGAAATCTATGTTTATTCAAGATGACAGAAACATATTTGAAAGGTTATATGATGTAGCTACACCTTTTTTCTTAAATGGCAATATCTGTATACCCAGGTTATATGCAAAAGCAACACAGGAGCTCACCAGTTCAGTGAAGGAAGTCCCAACTATCTTAACAGAACTAATAGTAGTTTCAAATGGCAGCAGTTCCCCTCTGCTTTCATTCCAAGTTATAAACCAGAACAACCAGAACAGCCCCAGCTGTTTCCAAATGGCAACTGAAAAATAAATTCCTCCTCTCCCATTACTGCCATTGTGTATAATATCTTTCAAGTCATATAGTGAATATCTAGTATCCAATATTCACAGAGATCACTAGAATAAAAAGACGCTTACCTGTTTTAATGTCCTCTCCATATCAATTCCTTGTCCCCATGGGGCCGCAGGGTTAGCAAGACAATCACCAGCATTTCCTCGCCTTGAAATATCAATTTTCTGTCTTCTAAGATTACGGAAAGTTTCAGCCATCACAAGTACTCCATCATATGTTAATGCAGATGTATACTGAATAGATGGACAAACACACCACTTTAGTGTTGGCACATCTTTACAAAAATCAGCTGTCTCGGATGTTTCTAGTTTGATTCATCATGCAGCAGTTTCTACACCTTCACTTAGAAAAAATATCTCCTCAAAATCAAAAGCAATTTTGTCTAAGGAATAAATGCAGGACTGAGAAGTGTACATTTCAGTAGCTCCAGCTTTAAAACTGTATTTCTTAAGGGTAGAGAAATTTGCCTCTGAAGAATTATTAAAAGAAACAAATCAAACTGGAGAAATTAAAGTCTTAATTTTTTTTCCCAGTTGTCTTATATGGTAGAAGATAACCCCACCCACCCAACTAACTCAAAAGAAAAGAAAGAAACAGTAACTCACTCAGAAAAAATAACTGAAAAAAAGCATGGCTAATGAGCAGACATCCAGGCTATTGGAACTGTTAAGAATGATCAAGGGTATGTTCTTCCAATTGGAAAGCCTATGTTGTCTACCTAAAAGACAGAGGGCACTGAATGGTCTGTGTTTCTACACTAACTACAGTAACTGCTTTAGGTTCAGAACATGCCAAATGAATCTGTAGAGCAAGTCTTCAACAGATGTTAGCCTGGAGCCACATAAACAAAGGGGCATTTTCTCAGTATGGTCCTCTGATTGACATACTGCACCAGGAGATGTTGTTCACATGCCCAGGGCTGCTATAAATAGGCCCTCTTAACTTCCAAAATTTAAATTTACTTTCTCAAGTCTGATTTCCTTCCTTTCCTTTGTCTTGCATACTATAAGGTCTTTGGGACATGGTTTATCTTTATAATCTCAAATTTTGGTTATCCATAGGTGAATTATGTGCAATTCAGATTAATCATACTGACTTCTCAGAAGCAGGCAGCACAATTGTGTTCATGTGGCAAGGAGCCCTATAGGCTAAATTGTTCCTGTCACCAGTATTTGGGGACGTCTGCATGCCATAGCCCACAGCATCCTTGTTTTTGTTTTTTGTTGTTTTTTTTTTTCCTGCAGAACATGAATTTCTTGAATATTCACCGAATTATGTAGCTATGCTTTCTATTATCTATGTTGATACTTTCTCTAGACCTTACCAACCCACCACTTTCCCAGCCAAGGGAGGGCTGATTGCTTATCTTTGCACAGTGCCCAGCACAAAGGTACCTAGTCTCAACTAGGTCTTATATGCATTAGTACATATAATAACAGAACTATTTTGACAAAGTCATATTTGTAGCTATGCTGTGATTTGCCTGCCAAGAAAATTACAGGTGAGAGAAACATTTTGTTATCCATCTGTGAGGGATTAGGCTAGAGGAACACTGGGATGTAATTTCACTGTAAGATCGTGCCTGACAGTGCCTACAGGTTTGTGCCTGCACCAGGTTTTGAGGTGGATAGAATTTCCAGAGGAAACTCCAAAAAAAAAATTTAAGGGTAGTAAATTTACAATTGAGGTTGTGTCTCATATACAGAAGATTTCAGCTGTCAGGAACGTTCTGCACTCTAAGTGAATCTAGATAATTAGATTAATTCATGTAAAATTGGTGGAAATTAAGTTGTCAGTTAAGCATTTGACCTTTAATTCCTGTCAGTAAAGGGATGAAGTTGGAGAATAAGTGACAAAGGACATTAAAGTACATCAGTGAAATGTGTTGCAGTTTGTGTTTCTATCATACAATCATAAGGATAGGCATAACTAATTGCTACTAATAGCAAGATGAACTGCCTTCTCCTCTGCCTAAATATTAAGGTCTTCATTCATGTATTCAACAACGTTAATCAGAAATTAGAACACTTGAGTGGTATCTTTGGTAGTGCTTCCGATCAGCCGGTACCTTTGGTGGGGTCTCGGATCCTGGGTATTCTCTCTGGTCCAGCTTCTTCCAGCGCTGCATCAGCTTAGTTACCATTGGGGTACTAAAATCTACTAGCTGAAATCCAGTCACATTGGCTCCTCCATGCATAAATCTCTCCAGAGAAATATCTTTGAATCCCTAGAAAATCAGTTTAAAATTTTGTTTGTCCTCATACCCCACTGTGGGTCCAATCTGTTCTAGGTCAGCAAGGGAGCATAAAGAATGTACAGCAGCAGGTTTCCATTAAAAGCCAAGACTTAAAACCAGAGAATAATGTTGAACCTTTGTTCATAATTTCCATTTGTGTAATCAAGAATGAAACAAAACCAAGAAAGAAATTTCTCACATTATTGCTAGGGTGGTCTTGACAGCTAAGCAACACATTGCTGGGAATGGCAGACAGTTTTTGTAGAAACGTCTTTGGCAAATCAAATGAAAAGTGCCTGCAGAATATTAAAGCCTTAATCTAATTTTCATCAAAGTCAGCAGATTTGAATGAGTATTTTACTAGTGCTTTAACCGATATATCCCTGTTTCTTTGCATGCTTGCAATGTATTTACATTACTGTGTAAATACATTTATTCCAGATACATTGTTTAGGCTGAAGGTGTCTGAGATAATGAGATAATATAATAGACATTAGATGGCAGAGACAGCACATGAGGATCTTTGTGCAAGGAAAATATAACATGAGAGTCACACTTTTGTGGAACATGATGGTGGTAGCTCTCAGGTCTGCTCTACATCTAAAGCCTAGGGTGACCTCCAGAAAGAAAAAATACAGTACACATAACACCTGACTTATTAGTTTCTCAGGCTAATCTGTTCAGCATGTATAATGACAAATTCTTTAGTAAAATTTGCCTTTAGAGACATAACTGAACATCAAGAAAATGCATAATGCAAACTGCTAAAGCAAGCTAAGAAGCAAGCATGAATCTTTCTGCTCCTTTCCTAGCTGCTATGTTTAATGCTAGCTCAGAGGTATCTGATTTTTGTTTTCTTAAATTCCTCTGACTGGCATTTATCAGTGTAAACAGAAGTGTATTATCACACTTAAACTAAAAAGAAAGACTTAGGAAAAAGAATTGTGGGGGTACTGATCCAATACCTCAGTGTCAAGTATAGAGAGTTGATTCATGTCCTAAAGGATACTGACAGTAAATATAAAATATGATGAATCAGAAAGTCATATTGCTTACATTATTGAATGGCCAGTAGATAGCAATGTGTGCCCCTACTGAAGTAGATGAGTAGATGTACCTGTCTCCACTGTATATCCCACTCACAGTTCACTGCAACATCCGGTTGCTTGTTTACAGCAACTATTTTGCATGGAAAAAGTTACTCAGGGAACTATAAATTTGTAATGCTGAAAACCTAATTTGTAAGACCTAAGAGAATAGACATGTCTCATTTAAAGCACCTGAGGTCTTAAAAATAATCTGATGTGATCTTAAGTTAAGGAACAAGTACAGCAAAGCACAACAAAATATTTCATGTCAGCTAAAATCCTTGAGGCAGAGTAAAAAGAAAACAATTTAAAGCATACATTAGAGACTGTCCTACATTCGCTGTGCTTGGCCAGGCAGGTGTTTCGCCTTAAAGAATGGGTCAATTTTAATAACGAAATATTGCATTTACTCTTTCTTTGCCCTCTTCTGAACATTATCTGTATGAATGTGCAGTTTAGATTAAAAATACTGAACTAGTAATATGACTGGAAATAGCTGATCTTACAGTAAAATGAATGTTCCCTGGAAAACGTAGAAAAGTTACCTCGAGACTTGTTATGTTAGTAATATTGAAAAGATGAGTCAAAAATGATAGCATAGTTCTGTAAATTCTAATTCAGCCACAAGATACACTTAGCGGTCCTTTATGCTACATTGATTTTGATAAAATTTAAGAGGGTAACATTGTGCCCTTCTTGTCTAGATGGCTGTAACAACAAAACCAAGTTCTTTTATGCACCATAAAGAATGTATTATGCGCAACCACATATTAGTGACAAATGGCAAATGTTGTGTGAAGTGCTATAACTTCAAAGCAAAACTGACTGTTCCACTTACCGAGCAGGGGTATAATTCTAGAAAAGTATCTTACCAGGTTAGCAACAATATAATGGTATCCTTTAACATGTTTTCCCACGCTCACAATCTGTGGGAGAGAAATAAGAAAGAAAAAAGAAAAAAACATCATCATATTGTTTTCTCTAGAAAGGTGTTTTCATAGCTAGACAGATATAAATTCTGAAATATATAACACCAGCAATGTAATGTTGAGAGACTTTCTCCAATATGGTAGCTATAACTTTCCAAGTGCTTAATCATGGGAAGCTAAAATGAAAGTGAGTAAAGGAATGAACTGGTAATCTAAGTGTCTTCCCTATGATTGGAAATGTTACTGCAGTATACTATTTCATCAAATAGAGCAATTATCTATGGGATACAAATTCAGAAGGAGGAGGTCACATATTAGCTAGAAAGCCTGCCCAGTGATGTACCTTTTCATTTTAAGTAAGTGTGGAATTTATGAATCAAGCTGCGTTTTCATCTCAGGATCAAAGCTGTTTGCCCTTGAGGTGGTCAAGTACTATGAGTGTTATTCAGCTCTTAGTAATACGCTAAAGACGTTGGGAACAGGCATGAGCAAGGACAGAGCAAGAATGGACAGCAAGGCTGCCCTTGAGTGTTTAACCAGAATGTAACACCAAGTGATGCAGAAAAGGAACAACCATGATGTGCAGCTGCTACAGTCCTGATATGGCAAGATCAACAACAGGGTTTAGACAAAAACTATGTCAACACATGCCCATGGTGCAATGCTTCTTATTTAATGTGCTGAAAATCAAAATGAGGAGAGAATATTTTGTCAGCAGAAAACAGCATTAATAGTTTCATTACAGATTAAAGCTGTTTTTACAACAGAAACTAACAGTACCGCCTGGAACATGGAGCTTGCATTCAATGCTAATAGAGTCCTTTGAACTCTTATTTTTGATAGTTTACCACTTGTTTAGAAACAGTCTGCTTGCAGTGCAAATATGTGAGTTTTCTTCTCCTGATGTACTCATCTCCACAAATATATTTTAGCTTCCTTCCAAATGAATAAACAAGGTACAAGTTTTCCATGTGGTGCAGGTTACTCAATGAGTAATGGGAAACTTACAGATCTGCCTCCTTTCCTGCATTGAATTCTTAGCTCTAGGCCCTGTCCAGAAGAGTTGGCAACTTCTTGCTTTCATGGATTGTACCTCTTGTTCAACAAGAACAAACACTCACTAAGCCTTGCAGCCCCCTTTTCCCGGTGCAGCAAAAAAAAAAAAAAACTACTCAGATTTTGGAGATGAGAGACAAGTTGCTGAAGGACTAAACAATTAGGCCAAAGACACTGTCCTCGTTTCGGCTAGGATAGAGTTAATCTTCCTTCTAGTAGCTGGCACAGTGCTGTGTTTTGCATATAGTATGAGAGTAATGTTGGTAACACACTGATGTTTTAGTTGTTGCTGGGTAGCGCTTGTACTAGTCAAGGACCTTTCCAGCCTCCCATGCTCTGCCGGGTGCACAAGAAGCCGGGAGGGGAGGGGGCACAGCCAAGACAGCTGATCCAAACTGACCAAAGGGATATTCCATCCCATGTGACATCATGCCCAGTATATTAACTGGGGGGAGTTGGCTGGGGAGGGAGGCAGCAATCATGGCTCAGGGACTGGCGGTATCGGTTGGCAGGTGGTGAACAGTTGCATCACTTGTTTATTTTCCCCTAGTTTCTCCTCTCTCTCTCTTTCTCGTTTTCTTTTTAATTACTATTAATTACTATTACTATTATTACTATTACTAATTACTATTTTAATTATTAAACTGTTCTTATCTCAACCCATGGGTTTTCTTACTTTTGCTCTTCCGATTCTCTCCCCATCCCACTGGGGTGGGGGGAGTGAGTGAGCGGCTGCATGGTGCTTAGGTTCTGACCGGGGCTAAACCACAACAGACACCCAAAGATCCAGGATCTAAATCTGGATTAAGACCTGGAAATGCTTGATTCCTGGCTCTGTTTTCCAGTAAGTCAATTTGCCTCTACAGCAGAGTGGAAGGGAAAATCAAATGGATGTGGTACAGGCATCTTGTGAGAACTGTTTTGATGTCATTATCTTAAAGTAATAAAGTGAGTAAGCAATTTGTCTGTTATCCTTTTTTTCCCTTCCTGTTTCCCAACCTCTACTTCGTATTTATAGTCTGTAGCTAAAATGATCTCATTTAAAAAGCCAAACATAAGCTAAAATAAGCCCCAAAAGAGACCACCCCCACCCCAAGGGTGATTGTCACCCTTCATATAAATGAATTATTTTGGACTCAGTCAAGCTCCCATTAAGATCAGTGATTACATACCAGTGCTACCATTCTACTGGTGGGCAGCAGAAAGAGAAATCACACTTTTCCCTAACACCGACTCAACACATGTGAGGAGGGTGCTGTCAAGCCCTATTTTTGCACTGAATACAACGGGTTCAAGCCCCTGCTGTTTCTATGGCTTCAACAGGGATGTGATCCCTGACACCAATATGCTTTTGCATATGTGCTCCTTCAGCAACACATGGTACCAAAAATATGTTTGCCACCTCATTACAGAGGAAACTGATATAGATTTCTAAATAACTACAGTATCACAGTTTGAATGTAAGTGGACTGACACAATTTAAGATGTACATGACATGACAACCAGATCCTCAGCTTGGGCAAATCACTGCAGTTCCCTCTGAGCTCTTAGAAGCTGACGTAGCTTTGGCAATTAATACCCTTAGTGATCTGTTCCCTTGTTTGGTTTCGTAACATAAATTGTGATGAGCGTTGCAATATATCAGTCAAATAAAGCAAGCACATGATCAACCTGCAACCATTGAGGTACATTACATACATGTCCATAGTTGTGACAGCCAAAATGAGTAAATACTGCAAATGATTAACCAGATTTGCTTCTGTGCTTGCTGCGCTAGCAAATGCTTGTAGAAATAGCTGCAGAATTCCTGGATTTAATGTGAACAATACAGAATATTTTTGGAAAAAGCCTGAATTTTTCAGTGTATTCTCTCAAAACTTGTCTCTTAGGGTGAGTGATAAAGTACGCATTTATGTATCATCTAGTTGTCTTAACTTCCTTCATCGTCAGTGGAAAGAGCAGGCACTTTGAGGAAATGATTCATCCTATCCTAAAGCACATGTCTAAAATTAATTAGACAGCTTGTGCCCTGAAAGTGCATATTTTTCTGCACTGACTAGAAAAAGAGTTGATGATGATTAGCTCTGATGTAGGCACCTACATTTTATATCCTTAATGTTAACTGAGACAAATTTCACCCTAAGAATGTTGATCATGCAGACAGAGAAGAGAAATGATGCTATATGGCTTGTATTTCCAACCAAGATTGGACACAAGTCTGAATTTGAAAATATTTATGGTTATTGATCAAACACAGTTTGCAAAATAGGAATTGCTTATGATTTAGGAAAAAAGTGCCTGGTTAGTGAAACAGCTTTCTGCAAGCATCTCCTACTTTTGAATATCCAAAATATACATACAGTTACCTTCCTCAAATACTCAAAGCTGTAGATTATGAGCTATGAAACAGGATATGAATTCTCGTTCTCTGAAGAACCACCTTTCTCTATACAGTACTTCTCCACTGAGATAAATTGAGGCAATGCACTTAAGTCTTTTGTAACAAGAGAAGGAGTTTTTGACTGCTACTTAGTCTGTAATGCAAACTTTCACACTTTTATTCTCCATTCTTTAACTGGTTAGTGGTGACTAGAGCTTTAACAGAGATCTCAACCATTCCATACACATAACAATAGATATTGCCCTGAACCACAAAGTAAACAGATGAGTGCTGGTGAGTGAGGGAAGAATACTTCTCTTCTATGGCAGAGCAGAGTGGGGTGGGTAAAAGATCCAGCAACTCTATTCTGAAGGGGAAAAACGAGTCTGAGATTTTGAACAGATGAGAACACGTGCCAGAAAGCCTTTGCTATAGAAGTTCATTAAGTCTGGGGGCACCTTAAAAACACAGGTATTTCCTTGTGCACCCCTAAATTCAGACCAAAGGGCCAAGCTCAGACACAGTTCAGAGACAGGGCAGAGTTGCATCGCCTAAAATCTACATTAGCAAGCAGCGAAGTCTGTAGGATAGAATTTGTACAGCAAAAGTGTTGGTGCTATGGAGCTGGCATCCATGCACATTTCAGGGTTTTACTCTGGACTATCTCTAACCTGGTCTCAAGACACACTCACACTGGATGCCAGTGTACTTCAGGGGTGCTTCTGGGCACATCTTGTTTGGCATCATCAAGAAGAAAACCAATTAATGTATTTTGAGTCCACGCTTTATGCGAAACATGGCACAGTAAATGGCCACAATCAAGAAGTTCACTTTAAAAAAGCTAAGATGTTCTGTGGACCTTTGGGCCCCACTCTCTTCGAGAGGCCCTGAGCATCTGTGGAGCAGGTGGCAGATCCATGTATACCAAGAGGTTGAACAGTGAGAACTGTCTTCATTTCAAAAGGAAGGCCCTGATGAGAGGGTGACGCTGTCACAGGCACCCACAGTGGCTCTGCCCAGGGAGCAGGAGGTCTGGCTTGGTTCTCAGCCCAGCCAGCTGCAAAACCTGAGGCAGGGCTAGGCATTGAAGATGGGCTTTGCCAGTCATGTTAGCAGTAATACACCATGAAACTGCAGATATGATAGGTCAGGGAGGACCCTCTGTATGTGTCCTTTTCTTTGCTTCAGTATGCTTTGGTTCAAAACTGTCCTAGTGCCAGGAACCTGAGCAAGTGGGATCAAATCCATTCCTCCCTCTCAAATAGTACTTCTTCACTTACACCTTCTAAACATTTATTTTTGCTCTGTACTCCCACTCTTGATGTCTCAAACACCACACAAAGATACTACACCTGGCTTTTGTCGCAGTGAGAGTTTAAGGTGACCTCAGCTTGCTCAAGGAGATTCTGAGAAGCAAGTGTTGGGAAGGGGGGAACTGATTTGTGACTTCTTTGGGGAAGGATGAGAGCAGGGGAAAGCAGGATGCTGCACTGGCTTTTGTATATAGATTTGCATGTTTTAATTAAATGACCAAGGTGGCTAGCACCACAGTTGGAGCTCTTTTATACTCTTATTTGTAAAACTGAAGAAATTATTAAATAATCAGCACAGTTCTGAAGAAGAATGAATAAGAAAACACAATCCGCTTCCCAAATTACTATTAACATGAAAAACAAGAGACAGTCCATGTATTATCCAGTAGTCACACTATTAGTGAACACTTCATTTCAGTAAATGCAACAGGATAGAATAAAAAAAAGTGAAATAATACGGCCATTAGGCTATCAAGGTTGTTTCAGAATCTAATGCAACTTCCCCCCCCCCAATATCGTTGTATACGTGAGTGTTTCCTGAGAGGTGAACTTTAAAAAAAAAGAAATCATCCTTAGGCCATGTTACCAAATGCATTTATATATAAGACACTAAAAAGGACAGTGCATTGTGAGTATTTCTAGTTGCTGATCTACCATACTGCAATTAAGAAAATGCCTTATTCTGATTTCAGTGATTCCAGTGATAATCAAAACTAACTAGAATTATACCACTCACTTTAAAGTGTGGTAAAAGCAGGGCCAGTGAGATCTGAATCCAGATTAGGCTTTAGATAAAACTCTGAACTTTCTGGCTTTATCATACAATACTGCTCTTTCCATTTAGCTGAACAATAGCCTGGCCTAGGAAATTCAGAAACTATTCCACTATTGAAAAGAAGAGCTATCAATGAATGCTTTGATTCTTTTCTTTTTTTTTTTCCCCCAGGAGTGGCAAGTTCACTGACTTTGATAAAACCATTTCCAGACTTACATCAGCATCTAAACAGAATCAGGCCCCAAGTCATCCTCTGTTCTCTACTACTATGAAATGGATATTGCATATAACCAATTTTAAAAGAATGCTTAACTTCTGTAGCATGAAATGTCCCCCCGTTATGATTTCCAGAAGATGGAGGTCAGTACAGCTGGAGTGAAAAGGGCTTACTTTCAGTTAAATCTCTTCAAAGGGTGATAGCTGTGCATTACCAATGGGTCTTTAACAAAGGTTTTCCTCTTTGCTATTGTGTCACAATCCACTGCCTTAAGAAAAAGAACACCTGCAATAAAATGAAGTCTGCCTAACACAATATAAGAAGTGTGGAGACTTGTTAAAGATGGGAGATTGAGACCTGACCTGAAATACAGAGGCAGAAATGGTGATGATATAAACCAGAACTGAAATGGAATTTTATATAATATCTGAAGCAAGGATAAATCTTTTATAAAGCCATTAAAAAAGAATTGAGAAACAAGCTTAATTTTAACAGCTAGTGTTTGTGAAAGGGCAATGTTGTTGGGGAAAGGGAGGACTGTTAACAGCCTACAGCCACCAGAGAGGATGTTAAAGAAGGCAACAAACAAAGCAGAAGTGGCTCCTTACAGATCCGTTTCTTTCTCTGTTGTGAAGGCAGGCGCTAAGTCGGCACAGCAGAGCGCACACCTGCACCAGCGTGCACACCTACCCCACAGCTGAGCAGAGGGGAAGCATGCTTCCCACACAGCCCCCGCGCCCACGAGCAGCCGGCAGGGCAGAGCCCTGTCTGGTGCAGGCAGCTGCTGGGGAAGGAAACCTGGAGAGGTGGCTCAAAGGCCATTAACCAGTGCCCTGAGCATGGCTGGTTGCTTTCTTCTGCTGCTGAAGTTGTTTGCATTCAAAGCTTACTCCTGTGAAAGGCTCGCTCAGAGCTAGATGGGATATGCAGACTTGTAGGGGAAAGAAGGCAAGGAAATAGAAAAAAAGGGTAAGAAGAAGGTAATTTTACAAAACTCCCAAACCATTTGGATTCATCCTTTGTCTTCTATCGCCTATTTGTTCTTTCAGTAACTGAAATAACCTATTTCTCGGGTCCAAACCTCATCAGTTGTGTGGTGCAGTGACAAAATGTGCTTTTATTACTGTGCAGTGTGGGACTATTATTGTGTGCAAAATCGCAGCTGCTTCACAGAAAATGAGCCTATGCAGAAAGTCCCTCCTGGCTCTGCCGGGTGAGGAAGATGCTGGTGGCAGTACCGGCAGCTGGCTGCCTCAAGGAGAAGAGCTATCAGTGTTGCTTAGAAGCAACTCCATAGACCTGTAGGCAAAAAAAAAATACATGGAGAGAAAGGAATGATGAGGAAAAGGCACTTTATTAATCTCCCACCCCCTCTGGGACTACGAAAAGATACACAGAGACCTACTACTACGTCCCTGAAGTAGTCTAAGTCCAATAATACTGCTATCAGCCCAAATTCCTGTGTGCCATGCACATACCAAATTCTTTGGCTAATGATTTGCTCCTGTGGTTCTGTGTGAGCAGAACTAAAACTGCGTTTTGTTTATGCAAATCAAAAAGATACAGAGGAAAACTGGAGACAGTGAGAGACAAGGGAAGTCCATGCCATTTCTGACTCAAGGGATAAATAAATCCTCATTACACAACTAAACAACATGTAAAAGCAATGAGATCGCTCGATAAATACTCATCTGTGTTGTGTTAGTGATCCTTTGTGCCAATGTGCTGCTGCATTCATGAAAAACAGGAAAGCAGAAGAAATTATGGAGGAATGATTGAGCTAATATTCTGTTTAATTAGTGTGTCTGGTTAATTTCTGTCTTCCTGTAAGTACTATGTTCAATTTACTAAAGTATTATGTTCTAATTTATTATTAACTTACATTAATTATGCCAGTGATCTAAATATAATTTGCAAAAAAAAAGCCAGTTGCTAGCTTCAATTAGTAGATACAATGGAAATTAAGATAAGAAAACCCACATTTTTAAAAACAGCAAAATTTACATCTTGATCAATTTAGAGAAATTCAGCAGTCAAACATTACTTTTCCAGGTTTAGCACTCCGGTGGGAAAATATTAAGAGTGGACCAAGAAGGAGTGGAATATGTCAGCTTCTGTACTCTTTTCCACTCACACATTTATTTACTTTTGTTTTGATAGTAGTAATAATAATAATAACAATAATAATAATAATAATAATAATAGTAATAAATCTTGCCGTGACAGCCTGCTCCATTTTACCCATCAGAGAGATTTGGTGTTCAGTGCTAACAGCTACGTATCTCAAGGCTCTTTAAGGCTGGGGAAGCTGAGGATCAGCAACATCAAACAACACATTGAAAAACTCAGTTAGTCAGACAGCTATGAATGGTGTCCAAGACACTGTGCAGCTACTTCCCTATCATGGTTGTTAATAAGTATTGTTAGCTATTATTAATTAGAGTTTATTGGCTTGTAATTTTACAAGATAAGATTAATGATAGTAATACTTTGCCATGTGACAACTTTATATGCATGTTTAATTTTTAATATTGCAGAGTACATCCTTTTTATTATTATGTATCAATTCAGCTGTGTACATCGAAGCATTAAATATGTGCCAGATGCTCCATAGCAGTTTTCACCTCTGTGTTTAAAGGCACATACAGCCCTGGATGAGCAGTGAGGCTTGATCTTGCTGATACAGAGCACTGATAGAGCTGAGAGAAGTGGTGCTGGTCTACCGGGAAACATCCCATTTAGTTCTTATGGGGAGAGGAGGGCAGGGAGCAGGAAAAAAAGACTCGAATCAGCCTGTCTGGTAGACCAGGAGCCAGACCGATGATCTCTAACAGCAAAACTGATTTACTATGCAAAATTCAGAAGAAAATGCTGCTCACAGTGCACACTTTGGAAGATGTCTAACACACAGAGTGCTGAGGTTTGAACTTTGAGGTTGGATGGAGACAGGTGGGAGAGGATGAAACTGCTACTGATGGAAAAAGACAGGAAATCCATTGCCATTCTTGCAGAAAGGGAAAACATTTTTTTGCTGAATAGAGTCCTGTGTATGTTCATGTGCGTGTATTTGTGTATCTGTGTGTACAAATATAGAAACAAACACTGCAAATGTTACTGCATATGAAAAAGCCTGAGAAAACAGAAATTAGGAGTAGCAATATGCTCTTTCAGAAAGAAGTAAACATAAAGGTCCTAGGCAAATGCAATTACAGTTAGCCTGTTTTTTTCAGTTTGCTTTGCTGAGCTTTGCTTTGCTTTGCATGAAGGTCATTATGGAGACACAGTTAAACTCAATTCCTAGTAAAAATCTGCTCAAGAGGAGTCTCCGAAATAAAGAAGTAGCAGCAGAGCATTTAGTAGCAGAGAATGAGAAACAAAAACACTGGAGAAGCATGTTTCCAGGCTTAGTGAAAGATTTTTTTAGATGTGGTCACTTGAAGTAGCACAGAGGTTGATCAGATCACCCTGGTACTCCTTCTGGCTCTTTCTGATGCAAGCACATTATGGGTTTGCAAAAATCAATACAAGATGATACACAGTTCACCCACTCATAAGGTATTTTTATCTCAAGAGCTGCCTATAGGTGTGCAAACAGAGTAATGAGAAATGAATGACCTCATCTGTGCAGATCTGTGCCTTATATTTTGGCCTAACTCTCAGCCTGACTCAACAAACACAGTATGACAGACTGGGTACACACTGGATAGGAACAAGCTTAGCAGGACAATTCCTGGGGGTTCTGGTAGAGACGTTTACCATGAGCCAGTCATGCGCCCTAATGGCAAAGAAAGCCAACAGCTTCTTGGGCTGCATCGCCAGCAGGTCAATGTAGGTGATCCTTCCCCTCTGCTTAGCTCTGGTGAGGCACATCTGGACTGCTGTGTCCAGTGCTGGGCTGCCCAGTACAAGAGAGATGTGGACATACTGGAGATTCCAGAGAAAGGCCACAAAGGGGACTGAAGGCTTGAAGCATTAGTTGTATGAGAATAAGGTGAGAGAGCTGGGACTGTTCAGCCTGCAGAAAAAAGGCTCAGGCAGATCTTAGTAATACATATAAATACCCCATGGGATAGAGTAGGGAAGAGGCTATCTGGCTCTTCCTAGAGGTGCACAACAGTAGGACAAAAGGCAAAGGACACAGGTTGCAACACAAGAAATTCCAGCTAGATATAAGGAATTTTTTTTTAACATGAAGTAGTCAAGTACTGAAACGGGGATAAAGGGGTTGCGGGATCTCCATCCTTGAAAGTGTTTGAAATTTGTCTGGAATGAGTAATCTGATCTAATCTTGCCCCCTTGAGCAGCGGGAGCATCCAGATGACCTTCAGAGGTCACTTCCAACCCCAATTATTCTGTTATTCTGTTTGTAGAATACAGCTATTCGTGTCAGTACTGCACAGTCTGAATTTCAAAATCTCAAAACCGGGTCCAAAATCTGCCTGAAAACAAATCTCAGAGCTCTCAGATTCCAGCCTTTTCTCTGGTACCTTATTTGCTCTGCAGTGTTTAACATGTGCTAACAATGAGAATTCTGGCCGAAAAAGAAAGAGGGGACCATAACTGTTAACTTCCTACTTCAGCATTTCATGCTTTTGAAAGATTCCTTACATAATCTAAAATGTCCTTTTCGAACAGATTAACAGCAAAAAGAAAAACAATGAAAGGCCAAAAGCAAAGGGCTAAAGTATTTACAGTTAACAGAACTATGCATCACTATCTAAATGATTCTTATATTACACTTTTCAGCTTAATTGTAAAATCCATTTGGAGCATTGACTTCATTGTATATCTGAACACATTTCTGAGCACTGAACAAACTACAAGTAATAGCTGTGAGATCAGCTATGGCTGAGCAAATAACAGTCTGCTTCTCTAGTAGCAAGTGTTATTAGTGTCTGAAGAAGTAAAAAGAACAAATACAATGGTTGAACAAAAAACACGTATTCACTGAAATCTTCAAGATTATTTTTTGTGCTATTCTTTAAATCTGACCACAGTTTCATCATTTTATTACACTTCACTCTTGCTTGGAAGTTAGCAAACAAAGAAATAACAAAAGAAATCTATGGCACGTACTTACTGAAGGCAAATTATTCCAACTGACTAAATGCAAGTAAAATGTAGAAGAGGGTGATATGACATTTCCTTAAATGTGTGTGTTTTGCTATATATTTTTAGTCCTCTTTCCTAGGGAAATCATATTTGTGCTACTGAGCTGTCCGTGGTCTGTTTATCAATTTTCCACTAAATATTTTTTAACACGTTCAGCAATTTCAGCTACACTGAAAGGAAGACAATGCCTCTAAGACATCATCTAAGACATGTAAGACATTAAGTCATAGAAGTCTTATTAACACTGGCTCTGCGTGAAGAACAGAAACCCATATGTTTTTGCCACCAAAGGGTTAAGAAGTACCCAGACACTACACCTCCTGCCTGACAGCACATGGGCAGTACCTGGTCAGTCAGCTTGCACATATTTCTTGATTAGCCATAGTATGTGTTGTTTCTTGCTTGCTCAGTACATTTTGGGGAAGCAGATTTTTATGGTGCTGGTGGCAGTGGTGGTCTAAGACAAAAACAAAGCCCACAAAAACCAAGGGGCTATCAGTCCTCACTCCTTGCTGTTTTAGTAATTCTAAACACTGTTTAGTCCTGCTATATGTAGCTTCTGGATTGCTTCAGATTGTACTGATACAAATTAAGCAATGGATAAATACTAGTGAGAAAAAATAATATGAGAAGAAAAAGAATTTTGTTAAACTAGGAAGCCTGACTTGGGTGTTCATAACGTCAGCTTAAATAGGTATCTGGTATTAACTTTGTTTGGGCTTTCTCAGCAATAAATAAAACCACATTTCTTTTATAGGGTTATTTATTTTGAAACATGAGTTCTGTGTTTCAAACATAAATTCAGTAGATATATAATAAGATTAAAGTAAACATTGTCTAATTTTGGTAGATACTCTCTTTATCCTTAGGCTTCTGATTTTAGGTGAATAAGCCAGAAATGCAAACAGATACACTATTTTAGAATGCACGAAGAAAAAGAAAATGAAAAGAATGAGTAGGAAAAGAAGGAAAATTCTTAATGAAAAATGAGAGAAGCACATGGGCCTGATTCTTGCTGTGCCATAAGCAGTAAATTACTACTTTGGCCTGGACTGTTCAGATGCTGTACTGCTTGCAGCCAGTATTAGCGGATTAGATGGTAGGAAATGGAAATCACAACATTGCAATCTGTTTCGAGTGTTCATTGCATCTTAAGAAGAAAGTTCTTTGTATTAAATTCAGGGGAGCACTTTAGAAACGCAACTTGGAAAGAAGAGACGCACAAGCTGAGACTTTTCTGTATCTCTCACCAACTTTCATCCTTTGATTCAAACAGAATATTTCTGTGCTTTTAAAAGACCACCTGCTGAAAGTGTCGTTCACAGGAAAAAGGGTTGTTGATAGACAAGGACATAACGGTCCTTGACAGAAGACTATAAATCACTAGAAATGCATTCTGCTATATAAGCTATATCTGTTATATAAAACTGTGGAGATGTAATTTTATCTTTCTGTGTCTTTGTTTCTGTTCCTTTTTTCTATCTTGCCCTGGTAAGCTGGAAAGGTAATGGTAAAAACGATCTCTAATTATGTGCATGCAGGAAAATGAGTCTTTGTCTCTGTTCCTAGTCATTTATGCAATACAAATAAAGACTTTCATAGTTTATTTTTTTAATTAAAAACATGTGGCATATTTTTATTATGGTTGTGTATGAACAGATGAAACAAAGGGGAGACACTTAATCAGATTTAGTGAGATCACTTACGAGGTTTTAGAAAACATTCTGTTAAGCATAAAGGGTCCCCCATAACTGTTAAGAGTAGATGTGCTTTCTCCAAAATGGAAACACACTTTCTGGAATTTCTGGGGAAAGCTGACATGAAATAGATCATAAAATCATCAAATCATAGAGTGGTTTGAGCTGGAAGGGACCTTAAAGATCATTCAGTTCCAACCCCGCTGCCATGGGCAGGGATTCCTTCCATCTTCATTTTACTCCTTTTGCTGCTCATGTGCAGCACTGAAACACACAGTTTTGGGGCTATTTCTGGGAGTGAGCAGCAGCAGTCATGCCAAGCATTGCATCTCCTTGTGTCAAGGACTGCAGAGCTGCCCAGAACACCAGCACTGCCAAGGCTGCCCTGAGAGGCCACAGTGAGGGTCCATGCTCAGAGCCTCACCACCCCTAGCCATACACCAGGTCTATACTGTTAAACTGTGTCAGGACCTCCTTGCCCTCCCCAAAGGCAAATCATGTACAACACTAAAGTGGACAAGTAAAGAAAACACTTAAGGCAAAAGTCTTGATGTTTGTTATCTGCCTTTCAGAGCCTGGGATTGCAGGATGATAAGGTCTGCCAGGAGGAGTTTCACTCACAGGTTACAAAAAGGTTTTCCTTGTTATGGCTGTTGAATGATATTAAGGAGGTAGGGTGTTCTTTCACCATGCTGAGAATAGTCTTAAAAAAGGAGCTAAAATTATCTCAGTATGCTTAAGTTACAGCAGGTTCTCGAGAGTAGGTGGAGATCTACTGACTCAGATAGGCTGAAGACACTGTCTCTCTTACCGATGAATTGAAGCAACAGTTCTGAAACCCTGCAGAAACTGACGTCTTGCTCCAGTGTTGTGCTTGAACACGGCTTTGAATCATAGAATCATAGAATTATTTATGTTGGAAAGGACCTTTAAGATCACTTGACGCCAACTGCTAACCTAACAATGCCAAGCCCACCACTAAACCACGTCCCCAAGCAACACAGCTACACATTTTTTAAATGCCTCCAGGGATGGTGACTCAACCACCTCTCTGGGAAGCTTGTTCCAATGCCCGATAACTCTTTCAGTGAAGATATTTTTCTAATATACAATCTGAACTTCCCCTGGCGCAGCTTGAGGCCATTTCCTCTCGTCCTATCACTTGTTACTGGGGAGAAGAGACTGACCCTCGCCTCGCTACAACCTCCTTTCAGGTAGTTGTAGAGAGCGATAAGGTCTCCCCTCAGCCTCCTCTTCTCCAGGCTAAACAACCCCAAATCCCTCAGTTGCTCCTCGTAAGACCTGCTCTCCAGACCCTTCAGCAGCTTTTTTGCCCTTCTCTGGACACAATCCAGCACCTCGATGTCCTTAGTGTACGGAGGGGCCCAAAACTGAATACAGTATATTCGAGGTGCGGCACTATCACCTCCCTGCTCCTGCTGGCCACACTATTTCTGATACATGCCAGAATGCTGTTGGCCTTCTTGGCCACATGGGCACTCTGCTGGCTCATGTTCAGCTGGCTGTTGACCAGCACCCTCAGGTCCTTCTCTTGGCACAGCTATGAGAGGTAAGAGCTGAAACCTCTTCTGAGGCTAAGACAGTAGCAGGCAATCCAAGCAAACTGGATATAAACACTTGTGTGCAGGCTGAATGCATCTCCTGAATTTAATGCTGGCCCTACTCTCCCCTTCTAGAATGGAAATCTCAAAATGAAGCTCCATCTTTCTATAATTCACCCTTAAAGGGAGTACAGGTTTGGCCCTTGCCCAAAACATCAGCCTCACCACAGCAACATAAAAACCTGAAAGGAAGATCATATGAAGAAAAATGCGCATCCTGGGCTGTGCACAGGAGAAGTCTGGATTTCAGATACATCACTGGATTCCAGGAGAGAAATTTTACCTGAAGACAAGCCTCTGGTATGGAGTGTGGAGGCAGTTTTACACACACCGAGGCACATGAAGAGGAAAAAATAAATGAGAAAAACTAATGAACTAAGAAAAATACAGGAGACAGAAGGAAATAGAAAATGGTAAGATTAAAATTGCACAAGAACTGAGGAAACAGCAGGATGCTGATTTTATGAGCTGGGCAGCTGGGAGTGGGCAGCGAGCAGAAGACACCAGGTCAGGAAGTGGGCAACAGGTATGGGCATGGGAGCAGCACATGAGCTCACTTCTTGAACACAGACAGTGAAAAAGTCTCCAGCCTTCACTGCTTGAGGTCCACAGTCATGAGGAGTGTGAATGTGTGTGTGTATATATATATACACACACATATATATGGGCAGTCACACTTGAGAAGAAATCCACAAGCCAGTTTCTCTCCCTTCATTAGAATAGATTTAAGGGCAAAGCACTTGGAGTTACGGTCTCATTACTGAGATTTAATTACTTTTCCTAAATGTTCTGCAGAACATTTACTTGTACATTGCAAAGTATTACAGTATAGCCACAACTTAGGCTCTCAATTACAGGAGAACTAGGCAGGAAAGAAGTTGAGTTAATTAGAGTCACTGAAGCTTAATCAATTCCTCTGTGTATGCAGGGAAGAGCACGCCAACTTTTAGTCCATTTGTGAAGCCATCTTACCTGTCTGCTACAGGTTATTAAAGCCTTCATGCAAAGGGAAAAGTCAACGGCTGATATTTTAAAATGCCTGTTATTTTGCATTTTCTACATTGGGCTAGACTCCTTTTGCTTCAATCCCTTTGTTGGCAGACTAAATGTTTTCATGTCCAAGACTGTTTCTGACTGCCCATCCTTAAGCAGCCCTTGATCTCTGAAGGCAAGTGCTTTCTTTCTGGAACGCCATATCAGCACCCCAGGCCTGCTTGCAATTTAGCCTGTCTAGGAAGACCAGGACCTTCATAATGGAGAGCAAAGCTGCAGCTCTTTCGCATACTTTGTCTAGCCTGGCTATAACGCCTTTCCTATTTGTACAGTGTCTTCCTTTGGAAGGATGGAGAGGATCTCCAGGCATGTCGGGGAAGAACAGAATTCATGTTATCTGGCAAAATTACATAAATATTCTGAAACATATGAATTCAATTTAATAAGGTCAAGTGTAAAAAAAATATATATATATAGGTGGTCACTACTGAGAAAAGAAAAAACCCACATGCCCAAAAAACAATTTATCTCCCTTCGTTAGCATAGATTTAAGGGGAAATGCTTTACACTTAGGTGTGAATAAATACCAGCACAAGTACAGAAGAGTTCATTTCCTGGGTATAATTCATACCACCCAAAATTAGTAGCCAGATGAATCACTTCCTAGAAGTGCTTGTACCACTGGCTAAGATAGAGGTATGTTGCAAGTTAGGTGTTAACTCCTACCCACCGCTCTCCTGATGCAGTTAATGGAAAGAGGACTCAATTAGCTTTCGAGCGTTCCCTGTAGAGGTGTCAGCCAAAGTCATCTTGTCTGGTTCAGTCTGTTGAGGTCAGGCACTGCATTTTTATGACTTACCATGCCTGCATTTAGTACCTATTTTATGCATGCAAAATCCAGACATGTATGAAATCAGAGGAGGTCAAAACCTAATCATATTAAAATCAATATCCAATTCAGTTCTGCATGATCTGAACAAAGAGCACAGTTTATGTTCCTAAAAAGGAACTGACTGTGCAGGTGCCAATCTGGAATTAAAATGAGTAGCAGCTCCTGGAAGCAAATCAAATGTACATGTGAGATCCAAATGCATACTGTATGACTTCATTTTGTTTTGAAACTAAGTGGATACTCAGTAGATACACCTACACAGGATGGTGGGTGTACTTCAAGACTCATGGTAATATAGCATACTTTTTCTAAGTCACATTTGCACACTGTGTAAAAAAAATCAGGTACATACACATGTGCACATACACAGAGCTGAGAGAGAAATTATTTTTCTAAGTGTACTTTAAAAGACCCTCAAATGGACGTTCTGTTTTACCTGAACATAGGCTGAACTGGGGAAGGATTTAATTATAAGCTACAAGAAGCATGTGTTAAAAGACAATGGCATTCAGAATCACAAAAAATGGCCAAATGAGTATCTTCAGCAATATGGCATCATCTATTCTTCTCTTGGCAACAATCATAGAAAAAGTCCTTGTTAAATCAGCCATACTATTAATTCTCAGATTCCCTCTTTATCTTCTGCCAGTGAAAGCAAAACTGACGTGTATATATTTCTATAAGTACTATTTTATGCATTTCTGTATCTCAAACGACATTTCATATTTCTGTGACTTCAGTAGCAAATGCATCATGAGCGCTTTTGCAACAAAACCTTTAAAATTCTCTAACGCCCTAGCAAAGAGAAGCAGCATGGTGGCGGAGGATCTACCACCAGCAGATGGCATTCACTCCCTGCAATTGCTGCAGCAGCAGCAGGAGGTACCGAACGGTGTGCTTGCACCACATCAGCATAATATGCGGGATCATGCGAGAAGCAGATCATTAACCCTAAGTTATTTTCCCGTCATTTGACAAAATGGTCCTTTCAAAGCATTATTTTATTTTTTCCATCGTTAAAGAAGGCGCTGTTACATAAGCACTATATAGACACAGATTTGCCACATCAGAGCAGCAGGATTTTATATTCACTTTACACACTGGTATCGGTACTACCCAGTGCAAGCCAGCCTGCTTGGCCCAGTATTTTCTTTATGTAATAGCAGCTTTCCATGAATAACTGACGGAAGAACTTGACCTTCCTTCCCAGTTCAATAGTACCTTTATTCTACTGTTCTTCATGTTCATAAATAGTCTGCCAAGGTAATAAAACTATCAGCTTAAATATGTGCAATAATAATTTTAAAGCATTTTATGGCTAGAAATATATATGGTGAATAGAAAGTTAATACTGGCTTGAAATAAGCTTCTTTTTCCTCAAACAAAACTGAGTTTTACCGCCATGAAGGTACTGACTGAGGGTGTCTTGGTGGTTAAGGTACACCATGTTGTTCTGCCAGCCCTAAGACCTTGATGCAAGAAGTATCAGGCATGGAGGTGCTGGGATGTGCGCCCAAATGGGCAGCTGCCCTGACTGCTGGCACCCTTTGCCCACAGACTTGCTAAGCAGGAAAGTGGGGGCTCACTGCGCTGACCTGCTGGCTGTTACAAGAAGAACTTTATGGAGGGAAAAAAAATGGAGCAGGCAAGTTGACATACAAATATAGGCCCATGCAGAAAAACAAAAAGAGCGAGCAAGCAATCTTATTGCCATCAAGAAAATAAACGAAACGCAATGCACAATGGTATCTCATCTGGAGTTTCAGTAAAGAGCTTACAGTGACATTAAAAGCAGGTATTACCTGTTCTAAGAGATTCTGAAGCCTCTCTATTTCACAGTCTATTACAAATTTCTTTTCTTGCCTTCGGTCCAGGTCTTCTAAAAGCCGCCTGTAGCTGGCATCATTAAAATTCTCCACGCAGATGGCACTGACTTGCCAGCTATTTTGTCCCGCTTTTTCCATAATAGCTTGAAGTATTGAATAACCTAAAAGAAAAGGATACAGTACAGTAGTAACACAATCATTGCGTTTTTGAACAGACATTGTCCTTAATCACTATTATGTCTCTTAGTATTTGCTCCTGCAGGTACGGGAATAAGCAACCGTTTGTATCCCTACCTATGCTGCTAGCCACGGCCAGCGCACAGGATGCAATTAACAAAAATTACAACTGCTATGATCAGAGTCCTTGGGATGATTCGCTCAGCATTATGGATAATCTTCATATGATTTATACACATGAGCTCTTCTAGACAAGTATTCAGCTTCTCTGACTGGTTTGATACAGGTTTCTCTATCCGGGCATTTCATGACACAGCAAAGTAAAAATCTGAACCTACTCATTCACCAGAAATATTTGCATACTACAAAAGCAGCATGTTAGACATTCAAATGCTTTGCTTTTTTGTTTTTTGTCAACATTTAATCCAAGCAGTTTTCAATGCTTAATAAGGATTCATTTTTTCATTTATTTATACATATATAAACATGCCAGTACAGATGTGTGGATGTGTGTATAGAAATTATATTTAAATATTTCAGAGACCCTACATAGCTTTAATCAATGCATGCAAAGTGACCAGAGGTCAGTGAATGAAGGGCACCATAGAAGCATTAATTATTACTACTGGCAGGATTATTGCTCTTTGCCATTACCCATATTTGATGCCCACTTTGTCATCTTTGAGCCATTCACAGAAGGGAAAGGCAGCGTCCCCTCTGAGGTCTCCACCTGAACCCGCAGGGCAGGCTCCCTGCCTACAGTCTCAGCATGCCCTGGCCCACCAGCCCTTCACCTTCTTCCTCTCCTAATTTTTTCTCACAGGGGATGTGCAGTCCAGTGGCAGGAGAGGAGGGTGTGACATATCTTAGGACAGCTTGCCAGTCTAGCCTTGACTTGTCCAACCGACTCCTGAAGTAGGAAGCATGTACTGTTCCATCTTTTACCTAGAGTAAATGGTGACTTTGTTTAAAGCAATGAAGACTGCACACGTGGCTTTTTACTTGTTATCTGGCTGAATCTTCCCTACGAGATTCAAATGAAAGGTTTCACCTCTTGAAAACTATCCTTACTGATGTGGCTACACAGTGGTGTTTCCTTTCTCTCCTTTCTCTCTTCAACAAGGTCCCATGCCTGAGTGCAGTGACCCCCAGCTGTCATTTTAATGCACTTGAAAATGCCACTGCATGACAGATTCCCTGTAAAAAGCACTATCAGACATTCCCTCAGATTGCAAGAGGAATATTTGTAAGCTACATTTCAGAAAGAGTGCTTTTGAGTGTGCTGTTGCTAACTAATTATTATCAGAAGATCTACAAAACCACCAAAACCTGAGATTGCCTCCAGTAAAATAAAAGTAGACAACAGTTCTATCAGAATATGAAGATTTTAGGACAGATGAGAAACAAATTCTCTTGCAAATCTAGGAGTAGCTGTTTTTCTACTGGCCTCTATGACATTTGCAGTCCTTGAAATATTAACTTAAAATCTGTATCTTCTTATCATTGTGACACTATGTACCCACACTCCAAAATGAATGTTTATTAGTTTTTTTCTCAAATTCAGAAGATACATAGAAGATAAAAATACAAACATTTATAATGAATATGTAAAATGCATAACATTTCATTATATAAATGAGACATTTATTTTATGAAACAGTATTTTATCTTAGGAAATGAATTAAAATACTTGATGTATCGAGTATTAAAACATTTCTGTACTCAGCATATATTTTTAACCTGATGACTGTTATTTTTTCGAAGAGCCACACAGCTTTCCTGTTAATTGCTGCATAATTATTCTGCTTTTCCTGTTGCTATATTCAATCTCCTTTTTGCCTGTAATTATCTCTGCAAATCATGATGAGATTCTTTCCCAAACATTGTATTTCTTGCTTCATTTCCTATTCATTTCCATATATAGACATACATTAAAACTACTCTAGTGTTACAGGGGTTCCTGCTTCATTTACACTGGAACTCTGACTTGCTCTTTGCTACAAAGGCAGTCAACATTTACTTAATTCAGCTTCCTGACACAAATTAACATTTTCTTTGTTTCAGAATGAATGGCAATTGACACCCCCTCATCCTTTTCTTATTTCACTTGGACAACTTTACTAAGTTGTGTTTTGAACAAACTGGGAATTTATCCCAGCATAAAGCATGACAAATATCAGAGAAACACATAGCGAAGCTTTTCTTCTACCTTGGATCAAGGTTTGACTTGCCACATTTCATTAGCAAGTGCCTTCATTTAGGCATTTGAAGCTTCTGTAGCTTCTTGTCAGTAGCTGGCGCTCAGATGTGGGTTTTCATGTTAGCATGTCTTTCACATACAGCATAATACAGCTAAATGGTAGCAACTGGATATGGTGCAACGCCGTCATTCGAAGAGTTCAGAATCTCTGTGCAAGTAATCAGTGGCATAGTCATCTATTCACTGTGCAGGAACAATTTTTAATGTAGCAGACGGACAAGGGTGGAGCTTATGCATAATGAATAAAGGCATTCACAGGCTCAGTTGGCATAAAAATTAGACATGCTGAGGAGAATGCCTATTTGTCCAAAATAATTGGCTACAGCTAACGGGAAAAAAATTAGTTGTAGATAGCGCTGCAAACATTTTTTAAGGCAAAAAACCTGAAACTAACCTGGGTTAATTCTCAGAAACCAAGTCCAGCATCTCTATTTAGACAAGATTCTTAAAACTTCAGAAAGACATTTGCCTGAGTAAAGACAGGAGACCTGGATCTTACAGCTGTGGTCTAAAAGGTATTTATTTTCTGGTTATCTGCTGTTTATCCTCAGTTATGCTACAGACAGATGAATGATTCATTTTTTGGAATACATTCTGTCCCATGTATTGCAAAATATTATTTGTTGCATGAAAGCAAACTAAAAAAAACCAGGATAACTCATATCAGCTGAGCTACACAATCAATGTTTTTCAAAACAACATTATTTTAAAAAATGTTTAGGACCATGCCAATAAATAAAAGTAAGGTAAGTTCTCACAAATCTATATAATAACCTTTCCGTGCCAACTGATTCAACCTTCCTGGAGGTTTTTTTGATTGTTGTGTGTGGTTTGGGTTTTGTTTTGTTTTGTTTTGTTTTTAAATTAGCAGATCTATGAACAAGACAAAACATGAATGTATGCCTGGAAACACAGATCAAGTCCTTCCTGAATGCAAGGATGCTATATGCAAGAATGGTTTCTTTTTTGTCTTCATAGGACTATGATTCTGGGGAATTTTCCTCAAACAACCTGGGATGAGTAGTCTGCCAACTGCTTTTTGTAAGTCATTGCTCAATGTAGATACTATTGACAACTGCTTAAGGACCAGTAATACCAATCCCACCTCAACATGCTGGAACCAAACCAGAGAGAAGTAGTCTGCAAAGATTTTATTTTCTTGATCCCTTCCCTCCTTGCTTTTCTGTTCTCTAGTCAGGTGGAATTCCGATGTTCTAACATACTATTTTTTTCCAAAAGGACACCACAGAGTCATCATGTTGGGGAAAAAAAAAGAAACCAAAACATGAAAATGAAAAGTTACTCTATACTTTTCCCATAAAATCAGAGCTGGAGATGCCTACCACAGAAAATCTACGTATTGGGGATAATACTACAGCTAAGTACCTTACAAACAAAATCTGAATTTTTTTTATCCCTGCTTCCCTTATTCCACACTCCATAGGCATATTTGCACTGCAAAATGCATCAGCCACTGAAAAACAATGTCAGATGTGCACCTGGCCTTATGTCTGTTTAGAGAGAGATTAGTATTTTTTCAGAGAGACTTAGATATCTTCTGGAGGCCAAAGGGTGTAAAGCACTTAAGCAATTTTGGTATTGAAGAACACATTGTAAGTGTACAATCTGGGGAGTCCAGGATGCCTCCTAGTCACAGCAACATTGCTGTAACTGGAGCCTATACATAACCATCCTCCACCCAAGTAGCTGAAATCATGAGTGATTTTTTTTATTTTAAAGGTTCAGTGGCCTTTCAGGTTTTTTTATTTGTCTTCTGCCATACCAGCTAGGCTTTCCCCTATCCAATTTTGTTTCAGCAGTCAATGACTTAATTTCATTTGTCTCCATTTAAATGAAAAGTAAAATTTGATATGTAAATCTCTTTAGTGTGTTCAGAATAAACTAAAGACATCAGAAGAGCACTTTCTTGACTTATTTTTCTCCTGGAATCCACACGGTTAGCTTGTTTCATTTTCTTTCTTTTTTTTTTTTTTTCTTTTTCTTCTTGCTTGCTTGCTTTCACCAGAAATATTTCAGTGATCAATTACAGCATTATAATTAAATTTCAATAACTTTCATCTTCCAGCAGCCTATTAATTCTGGGAAACATTTCCCCTGCCCCTCTAAATGCATGCAATCATTCCTGATGGTGTTTGCAGGAGACAGATAGCAAAGTGGCTGCTTGCTCCAAACAGCAGCACCCCCAGTAAATAATTCTTACTTTGGAACCACTGTGCAGGAAGTAACTTACTATTAATTTTCTATAATGAAGAGGATGCAGTGTTTACATATTATTACTGTACTTTACTCTGGCTACCAGACTGACAATACTGAATGACAAAAGTTAACAGGTTAATATACTTGGAAACAGCATATGCATTATATTTCTGTTACAGCCCCAGGACTAGAAAACACCTCTGATGGACATGGGTCTTTTCCAAAGATGGGCATCATATACTGCACGTTACTGAAACAAATTGTTTTCTTCTCTGGTCCAATTAACTTTCAAACAGGAATTGATCCCATTCCCAAGATTAGCTATGACTCCAACAGCCACAAATACTGAAATGCTGGAGCTATTTTATGAAAGCTACTTCCATCAACTGGAATTTGTATTAGGATCAGCAGAAGAAATAAATTTGTTATAAATCCAACACACAGCAGAAGTGGAGAATAAATGATGAAATCATTTGGTATGGATAAGCCAACATATTTGACATTCAGGATTGGATTCATGTCACTTAACTCTAGCTGTCTATAACATAGTTGTCTAAGTTAATCATCCAAGCTTTCAAAGGAGAGACATATTTCCCATAAAAAAATCCTCTTTTTTTTCTAGTCTGAGTTATCTGTCTCAGAGGTGCTTTTCTCTTTCCCCAATGAATACTGAAGGAGTCTAGACATGAGGCTTAGTGAAAGTACCTACCATTTATCTAGCCAAATCTTGGCAAGATGAATCCAGACACTACAGTGATGAAAACCATACAAGAAATTTACAGTGTGAGTGATGCATGATTGTACATTCAACCAATAACTACAAACACTCAAGCATATTTTAGTTTTCCTCATTATGATTAATACCTTTTTATTAACATATGGTTTTGTTTTAAATTTTTGGTCAGTGTACAGTGTACAGCTCCCAGAACTTGAAAACAACGAGTAAGTTTTATAAGCTCTAACACGTAACTTCTGAATGAATGATAATTCATTTGAATGCCCAATTTTCTCCGCATTTGGAGTTGGAGCCAGAACATTCAACAGAAAGTACATACAACCAGTCAATTTAGATGACAGAGTGAAATCGAGAACTACAGGTGTGTTTGGAGTCTTTCTTGGGTCTAATTCACAGAAATGACACATAAATTGGAAAATAAGACAGGGAGCTCAAGAAATAATCCCATCTATTCCTCTGTATCCCTCCATCCTCGAAGGCAGATAAATTATATTTAAATCATTCTAGACAGATATCTTTCTTTGTCCTTAAAAATCTCTAAGGAGGATTCTGTAACTTCCTAGGTAATATATTCATTGCTTAATTACCCTTATCATTAGATGTTTTCTAAAGTCTAACCTAAGTCTCCCCTGGCACAATTTAAAGCCACTCATTCTTGTCCTATCTCTGTAGACCTGGAGAAGAGTTTGTTTCCTCCTTCTTTAAAGCAACCCTTTACATAATTGAAGACTGCTGTTTCATTTATTTTCTGCCTGCCCTTCCCTTGCTGCAACATGATTCTTTCAGGTTTTCCATGTGGAACGTGTTTTAGTCTAGATTCTGACAATTTTCCTTGCTTTCCTCTGGATATATTGCAATTGATCCAAGTTTTTCCTGAAATGCATTGGTGAAAATGTGTTCCAAAGTACACACAGTCCTTTCAATTTTTTATCATCTGCAAATTTAACACATGTATTCTATGTTCCTTCATCCAAGTCATTAACAAAGATACTGGGAAAAACTGCAACCAGAATGGATCTCTCCATGGATACCTCTTGGATATGTATACCTCCTTATTCGACAGTGAACCTCATATACTTCTTTCTGAGTTCAAGTGTGTGACCAGAGTTTTACATATCTTCTAAGAAATTAATCAAGATGAAATTTCTTTAGCTCATTTAGCAAAACTGCATGCAAACTGTGTAAAAAATCCTACCAGAATGAGACATCTATTTTTCCCCAATGACTACAAACCCCATTACTTTGTACTAGAAGGAAACTTCCTTTATGTCACATGATTTGCCCCCGAAAAATCAATGTTTGTGTTTACTTAGCTTTCCAAAATCTATGTACTTTCAAATATATCTGTTCTGCTGTAGGTTGTGAATTAAGTCACCTATACTATCAATGACCAGGATAATCTTCAGGGAATCATAGAATAGTTTGGATTGGAAGGGTCCTTTAAAGATCATCTAGTCCAAGGCCCCTGCAGTGAGCAGGGACTTCTTCAGCTAGATCAGGTTGCTCAGAGCCTCATCCAACCTGACCTTGAAGGTCTTCAGGGATGGGGTATCTACGACTTCTCTGGGCAACCTGTGCCAGTGTTCACCACCCTCATCATAAAAAATTTCTTCCTTATATCTAGTCTAAATCTACCCTTGTCCTATCACAACAGGCCTTACTAAAAAGTCTGTCCCCAATTTTATTACAGATGGTTCTGAAACAAAACTAAGGAAATAAAGGATCCAGTTTAGCCATCTCCTCTGTTGCTATTTTGCTTCAAAGATTTCCGAATATTTGATGATAAAGAAAATTACCTTTAAGATCTAGTTTACGTTTTTCACCTCCCTGAGGTCTATGATCTTCAATATTTTTTTTGTGTTGTGAGACACTTCCAAAACAAGCTGTAGCGGTGGTTTATGGTCAAGCTTTCTGTCCTTCTCTCCCATAACCCTCTAGAAACTGGTACATGTGCAACTTCATGTGCGGTACTTAATAAGCCTTCTTTCCTGAGGAGGACATAAAGCTACAAGCAAATATTGTCAATATATTTCAACCATGACCATTTTTTTTTAAAAAAAAAGTCTTAAGTGAATCAAAGGCATGTAGGTTATGTGCTTTCAGTGAGCATATGGGAGGAGGTTTGGCTTACTCCACAACAGGAATTCATGATCAAAGTTTCAGGCTATGTCAGGTCCCATTTATGCCATATCTGCTCTGCAGCAAGATTTTTCCCCTCTGCATGTCAGAGTCTGCAGCCTTCACATGAAATGCACCGTACAGGTATTTCAAGTGATGCCAAGTGATAAAGATTATTGGAAACTTGAGAGGGACTGAACAAAAGCCTTGGTTTCGAAGGCAATCTGATAGTTTTGCTTGTGCTTTCACAGTTCTCAGATACCATTACCCTTCCCACTTCACTAAATGCCTTTAAACTAACATCTAAGTCCAGTAACTTTTCTTATGGCAAGCATGCATAGAGATTAATACATCCAAGAATAATTGCAGATATATGCCACAAGTGTATTTATGTACCTTGTTAGCATTTTATATTTTCTTTGATTTTATTTGTCTATTATTTAGCTATGCCAAAGGGTTCAGCTAGAAATGGCCCGGGCGAGAAGACTTTGGCTCCTCTGAAGTTTACAAGTAGCACTGAAGCCACATTCTTAGCAAATTTTAGCAAATTCTTGCTACAGAACTTCGACTGCTAAATCAGAAACTTTGTGTAATTACACTGTTATCAGAACTGTATAAACTATTACCTTAAAAAAACAGCAATTAAGCCACTGAGCGGAAAAAGAGATAAAAAAGAAGCAGGTGCTAGGCTTACTCTCTGTCAGACTAGCATTTTCACTTAACTATAGAGGCTACATAGTCTCTCTGAATATCCAGTTATCTGATATGTCATCTTGAGTCTATCATTAGGCCTAGTGCGTATCAGTATTCTAAAAAAAGAAAACAGGAAAATGAACTTATTTTGGAAGAAAATACAGTATGTTCAAATATGTAACTTATTACCTTTTTTCTGTGTTCTTCTATTATTACTATTAATTTGACAAATATCCAGCTTAGCTGTAAATAATCCTTGCTTTTATACATTATAGTTTAAACTTTCCTTCTTTAGCGCAATGCCTTAAAGCCAAAGTTCTTAATTTCACTAAAACCTACCAGCTGTAACATTGATACTAATAAATTATCTTTCTTACACTGTATCTTAATTGATGCAAAGCTATTTTCCAGAAATTGCTAGCTTCCCAACAACTTACCTCTCTAGTCTCAGTTTAATAGGATTTTATTTGCCCTGTGATGGTATACAACTGTACATAGACCTTTGTGTAAACAACATCCACAAAACCATGTCAAAGAATATTAAGACTGCAAGCTAAAGCACTCAAGAGTTGGTGTATCTTAAAATTAGCAGTACCCTAATGCATTCTAATTAATGTGTTATTGTGCTGTCTTTAATTATATTGACATATAGTATGTTCCCCCACAAGGCATCTGGCTCATTGCATGCGTAAGATACCTTTGCCCTAGGACAGAACTGACTGTGGGTACTAAATAAGGATCTTGATGTCAGAACTTCTGCCTCCTTTCTATATGGATTTGTTAGAAAACTAGTCTTTTACTATAAAATACCTGACGACCTCTCCCTATTGACTTTAGTGCAGTGCTGTTTCTAATACATAGATCAGAGAACGTACATAAAAATGCAAGAACAATCTTCAGGCTTAAACAACAGGCATTCACACTAAGAAGCATTAATTTTAATTCTATCTCTATGCACATGTGGCCATGTCCATATTTAGTGGTGGCTAGACAGCAGATAATGACTCCTTCTGTAAGTTCTACTTGGAGATCCCAGGCACGTTATCTCTGAATTTGAATTTCAGTTGTGTTAAAACCTTTTTGAAATCTATATTCTCAAGTATTTAACTTTTTTCAGAAAAATGTAACATGTCCTGGGAAGAGAGGTTTTAAAATTTGGATGCTGTGATTATAATATGGTTACCTTTCGATTGAAACAAGTCTGAAATAAGTCATACTATTTCTTTTAAACTGACCCATAGACCACAAATTTACTAGAAGTTGATTGCCTCCCCTACAGCAAACAACTAAGAATTTGGAGATGAGCCTAAAGCTCTGTGACTTTCTTCCAGTTCCTAAAACTTACTCATTGCTCCTCTGAGGTAAACCAGAATTAAGATGTGGTTCTTTCTTTTTGGACTGGAGCAACAATTTGGGAAACACAGAAAGATTTCATGCAGTGGCTTTTATTGAAGTGTAATGACACTGAACAATGTTACACCTCCCAGGCACTTCAGCTGAAGGACTGCAAGTACCACTGTCAACTAAATCTTGAAAACAGCTTAGAATTTAAGTTTCTTATAAAGAACAAAATCCTGCAAGAAAAAAACAAGGTGAAAAAACATTTTAATGTGTTTTTCTAAATGCTCCAAGACATCGCAAGCATACCTACATATGTATGTGTATGTGTAAATACTTTATATGAATCTGCAAAATAGCATGCAAAGAAGTGACATAACTTTTAAGGGAGGCAAATTAACAAATAGAGATTGTTTTGCTCCTTCTACCCTCTTCTCACTCTTCTCACCCCTGCTCTAAAAAGAACTGATGGGGCAAAAGGCACTTAATAACCTTTCCTCATTTGAGTGTCTTTACAAACATTGCTATCACAGTCATAGATACACAGAACTGATCTTTTCCAGCAATGCTGTAAGACAGCTAAAGTAACATCTAGATGCCTGAATAGAGAAACAGGGAAGAGGAAGTCTAGAGTGATATGATCTACATACAGGACACTGGACTACTGCTACATGACTGTATCTCTTTTTGGTGTCCACATTTTAAAAATTAATGCTAAGATATTTGACAGAGTTCAAAGAGGTAAATCAGAATGATTTGAGGCCAATATATAAAACATGCTTTGGAGTAAGAGACTTACAGGAGAATTTATCTCAACTGAAAGTTTGATGGCTAAGTCTGAGCTAGCTACTCCAGTCTCCTTGTGCAGGCAGTGGACGGAAACAGACATCCTCTGAAGGCAATCCATAAAACCTCTTACCATCTATCTCATATATTTTCAGGAGAGGAGAACTTCCCCCAGGTTTAAAACAAAAAATTCCACTATTATTATTTCTCGGGCTCAATGCCATGAACACTATTAACATAGTATTGTGCATATGTCAAAAAGCAGAACTAAAAGCTGCCTGTAATATTAGCAAAGTATCTGTTTGCTACTCACATGCCTTTTAATTTAAGTTCTATTTTGTATCTACATTTTACATACGAAGATACAACTTTTCATTTAAGCAGAACTAAAAGTTAGGTTACTTTTATGCTTCTCTTGTGGAGGATGGGCAGCTACACATAGGCTTCCTTTGATTATTCTGTTGAAGGGATTTGCATACAATTACAGAGACAATTTCAGTTCCTAGCAGGAACAAACACAGGATGAAGTAAGTACTCACCATATGATTAGACTAATTTATTATGTCCCACTGAGGCAAGCTATATGGCAAGAAGTAATCATAAACTCGTGTTCAAAGCTCTAGTACAATGAATATATTTAATAATTCAAATTAAATTTCAGCTGTAGGAACTGACATTTAGTAGGAAACATGGAAATGGGCAAGGTATAATGAAAAGATAACAGGTAGAAGAATACAGACATTAAAATCTGTGATTGTCCTGTCTGAAAACAGGCCAGGATAGAAAATCGTGATAAAATCCTGTTTCTCATAGTAAATACATGTTGATCTGGACTTTGGTTAGTTTTAACTGACCTGGGCATTAATGTCTGAAAATGAACAGTGACCAGTCAATAACTGCTCCATAAAAGTTAAGAGCCTGTGATCTTTCATTATACAATGGCTCTTGTGTTGACCATTTTGAAAGCAAATGGTCTTAAGAACTTTGTTCATTTTAGAGCTGGGCATTTTTCTTCCCCTGAATGGCTGTTTATTCACAGAAAAGTGCACTCTGGTGACATCCCAAGTCTTAATGAAGATGACTGAGTTTTCTGCATAGGACTGGCCAGAAGAAAATATGTCAAAGGTTTCAAAGAAGTGAAAACAACGCCTAATAAAAATGGATATTTCTTAAATATTTCTGTTTAGGGCATCTCCACGAATAGAAACAAAAGGCACGATTTAGTATCTGCATAACCATAACCCAGGAGAGCAGTGGTAGTGAGATACCCTCTCCCCGCCCCCCAGAAAGCATGGGACTTTGCATGTGTCACTGGGTGCTCCTGAGTCCACTGCGTCATGATCATTAGGACTGAGTGTGTCCTGGATGGTTGATTCTTCATCTCTCCATCTGGAGCAGCTCCACAGCATAAAAACAAGGCTAAAATATTCACAGAGGCAGAGAAAGACAGAGAAAATGACTCTGCACCATGGTACAAAGAATACTTACCAGAGAGGGGGAAAACTTCTATTGCAATCTTTGCTTCAGTGGCTAAGTAGTTTATAAAAACACATGAAAAAAAGCTGCAGAGGATGTGGGAATTGGCTGCAAAAACTTAAGGAGGTAAAAAATAAAAATACAACAGAGGGACTTTCTGTACCTGAGAGGAATATGAAGTGAGAACCCAGTAACTGCTCAATAGAAATAAAGTACTTTACAAGTCCTAGGACATATGTTTGGCATTTTAGATTGTAACTTCAGTTGAAAATAAAATAGTGAATAGGGCCTGATTGCAGTTGTATTAGTGTAAAACCAGAAAAATCCCACTCTCACAAAATTTTTTGATGTTCCCACTGCTGTACTTGGAAATTAAAGTCTATTTCTGAAAAAGCTATAGAAGATGATAATCCATCTATGTATACAGTATTATTTAATTAATCTTTAATTTCCTTAGAAACTGCTGCCTGGAGCAACTCTTTCTATGCCTATTGCTCAAAAACTACTGTGAAAAAACCTTCTACCCACTAATACTTTTTCTATATGTTTTGGCTTCTGCTGCCCTGTTCCATGTGACTGATATTATTTCATAACAGTGCATCTTAAACACTATAAATTACCTCAACAGTCTTCTTTTCCTCAAGAGATACAATGTAGATTTGAATTTTCCAGTCTGCTTAATGCAGCAATGTCCAGCCTTTTCAACCTGAGGGCTGAAACATTATTCCAAAAAGGTCAGTGGGCCGCAATTAATACTTAAGGCCCTTTTTCTGGAAGCAGAGTGGAAGGAAGTAGACACCACACCCAGCTCCTTGCTGGGGATCCTTAAGCGTCTCCAAGAGACCAGGCTACAGCTGTAGAATTGTACATAATTCCTTAAGCATGTCATGTTTTGCTTGTGTTATTGAAGCTATGCCTACTGATGCCCCAAAGGAACGTTTGCACGGCAGCTTTGGGCTGTGACTACAGACTGGACACGGCACGATCTCCCAAGATATGAGAGACTGGGCGACCTCATTCCTCTTGCTAAAGTTACCTGATAAATCAGGTTCAAAATCGTTGAGCCTAATCGGGCTAATTAATTACAAATAAACAAGCATCATTACAGAAACTGGGCAGTTGCCTGTGTCTCTTTTGAGATGGTTTTATGAGAGACAATTTGCACAGATACAAGCAGCAGCACGAGTTTTCCTGCTGAGCTGTTAACACTGGAGATGTCATGTGGACAACAATCTCAGTATTTACACACTACAGGATGTTTACACCAAACAAGCTTGTGCAAAGTTGTATGTAGACCTTGCTGCAGTTGGAAGGAGGGTGTGAATTTACAAAGCGCTCATGTGTGGTGTTTCCCCCCACAGAGACCTCTGTCCCAGGGCCGGGCTGCCTCTGTGGGCTGGAGCTACTCTCAAGCACCATGTTGTAAGTAGCTCCCGAGGTTGTTTGTGACAGACACAAAGAAGAGATTTTTCCTTAATACAACAAAGCAGACATAAAAAGCAGAATAAAAAAGGGAAGAATACTCTACAAGATACCAGTTTTACTTACGTTTAGCATTCTATTGATGATGGCATCTTGACTTGTGTATCACTGAATGAACACACTTAAAAAAACCTTAGTGACATAATTTAGGAATGTATGTGTGCAAGAAAAAGAGTTGTAATTACTTCACAGATATTTCTGTAAGGCTTTATCTCTGTCTGAAAATATTAATATTCACTATTTAGCTTTCATCTGCATGGTAGTTTAAATGAACAAGTCCTTTTTCAGCAATGTTAATTCATCTTCATGATTAAAAAGGTTATTCTGATCCTGAGATGACTATAATGAAATACAAGATGGGCTTGTAAAATACACCCTATGAGAGAGAATGTGGATAAATTTTAGACATCCTGCTATGAATAATTGTTTGTATTTACATAACTAATGTTGTGCTCAAAGGCCTCATTGTCTTACGTACCATACAAAATATGTATTCAGAAAAAGTCTCAAAAAAGACAACTTTGGAAACCTGTGACTGGGAGGCAGGGCAAGTTGTTTATTTCTACTTTTGTTTTTAATTAGGTCAACAAGACATTTCAAAAGTACTTTTCATACCTATAAGTCTGAAAATAAAGCACTTTGCTTTCACTTGGATATTCAGTAATTCATTTAAAAATATGATGATGAAAAGTGTCCACCACAAACTACACATATATTTGAATATGTATATATTTCTGTATTTTTATTTATATTAATATTTGTTTCTTTTTAAATACAGTTAGGAGTAAATTATTTAGCTAATTTACTTGGCATTTTCCTTTCTGTCATTCTTTTGCAGCATTACAGATGAGTCACTACATGGTCCATATCATAAGTTGCATTTTCACAAAATAAGAACTAGAGAAATACTACAAATAATGTTTGGGTTTTTTTAAGATTACTTTTACAAGATAGAACAAATCCTGTTGCATAACTTATAAAATATTCATATTGACTTTAGTTGGAACTACTCATGGGAGGAGAAATTGATCCAATATTTGAAATCTGATGTAATTAAAAATTGAGAGCATTTAATTCCAAAACCTGTTTAATACATTCACTGGATTTTAAGTGTACAACAACTAATTCTGTGCCAGGTGAAAATGTAATTGACAAAAAGAAGTTAAAGTAACAGCTAACAAAGAATCAGATAGGAAAATGAGACCCCAGTATGCAGGCGAAAACTACAGCTGGAAGGAAGGTGGGCCGGAAGGGGACCTTTCTTCATAGAACTAGTACTATACACTGAAACTGCAGTCTTGTCACGAAGCATATTATATGTTTTAGGTGAATTTGGATAATAAACATCACAAATAACAGTCTGGACTGGAACTGATGTTTTGTCCGTGTGTTAGATCTTGTCTTGATATACTTTATTCTAGAAATAAGTTTTTTCACTTTTTAGACTGAACAGTCACCTCTCCTGTGCAATTTTCTCTTGTATATCTTTCACATACACCCAGTTTCACAACTTCAGGATGGTCACATGTGTGTCACAGTTTTGGCACATCAGAACTATGGTTTTAAAAGCTACTGCATATGTTTTATGACAGTTTCCAAAAGACATGAAGCGACAGATTCTGATTTTTAAATGACATGCCTTATTTGCAAACTGAACACATAAAACATGACCAAACATGTCTTCCATAGATTAAGCATAGGTTTTTCTCCTTAGAATTCATTACAGTTTTGACAGTTCATTGTCAGCATGCCAGTATATCAGTATTACCTATTTCCTGGCAGAGGAGCTCTACATGGGTGAAGTGTATCACATATTCAAGGGGCTGCAATAGCAAAAGCCCTTTCCACCCTGGAACAATCTCAATCACTTAATATCCAAGATAGTCAATATTTGGGTAGGAAAGAAACTTTAAAAAGCCATACCATGCTGACAAACACTACAAAACATTTACCAGGGAGATGTTAGAATTTATTAAGGATAACTTGCAGCAAACTGACATTTCAACATTCAGTTTGAATAGCAACTTTCTTTGTTGGTACAGTAACTTGCTCCAGGCACACTCCAGGCTTGCATGTCTACTGAAACCAACCAGGAATTGAACTTGTGGTCTCATGCCACTCAAAACTGGTACCAGAAAAGGTCTTTATGCTGCAAGACAGTAATACTCAAATCTGAAAGCTACACTGTTCTTTAAATAAGGCATTCGAAAGAGCAGCCGATAAAGTAAGCGCATCCTATAAAAAAGCATCATGGGATTTTCTTTTCCTGATATTGCTCCTTTTGTCTTTTCAGGAGTTGCAAGCTACCTTCATGTTGGACTCTATCTGAATACCAAATCCATGCAATGTTAGAGTACTTCGTTGTATTTACAGGGATTTGCAGGCACCTCAGTGAAATTACAGGAATCCAGATCCATAGGCTTATTGTTACATCTGATTATCTGTTTCATGGTGCTTTCTTTTTTTATTTAAATGCTTCTTTTTAATAAAAACGAAGACTTAAGCCACAAACATAATGTATCCACATCAAAAGGTAAAAATTAGGCAGAAAGTGCCCAATAGATTGGGAAATAAACCTACATTCTATTTCTGTACAATAGGGCTACAGACACTCAAAATCACATTCAGTAATTTCTTCCCCATTTTTCAGACAACAGAGTGCCAAGCTACAAGTGCCTAGCCACTCCAAGGCTGAGATAAAGAAAAAGCTAAAAACTGAAGTAATCAAGATCAAAGATACTGATGATAATCACATAAAAACTGTGACTGTTCCTCATTGTGTGACTCAGGTATATTACCTTGAGTTAAACCCTTCTCCAATTCTCTAGAGACTTATTATTGTTGTTCTTGCCCACACTCAAATATGCTGAAATATGAAAAGGGAATTAAACCTTTTTATGCTATTTAGTCCCACATCTTCTCTAACAATTCAATAGAGGATTTCATCCAGCCCTTTTGCTTCCAATCTGATAAACACGGAGGGCTTGTTTCTGGCATCAGTAAGCAGCTGGGCCCAATCCTGTGACCTAATCCTTCCCAGATATCTGCTGCATCCTCTCTGTAATTTCCCTGCAAGCAGGCCTTTGTGTGCCACTCACCATCCCACTAGGATATGTGGATCCTGTGCACACTATGGATGAAGAAATGTGAACCTAAAAGCAAGACTTTTTTTTTTTGTATGCATAGTCCCAATGAAACCCAAAGAATTTAGAGTAATCTACTGAGGGAATTCAGTCAATTATATGGCAATCCAGGTTAAATAAACAGTCAGTGAGGTAGAAAATGCTTTTCAAAGGAGCTTTTGCTGGTTAACAGTTTATTTTTTTTTATTCAAGAGGCTGGTGCATTTTGCTGTTCAAAATCTCAGTTTGTTTTTTTTTTAATCCAACAAATAAAACACAAAACCCCAGAGGAACAGGCAAAGAAAAGGTCTTTCTGAAAATGTTGGTTAGGTATTGGGAATAGGATGAAATCCAAAGGGAAATTAATCCATTTCCTAAAAGCCCTGTCAAAGACTGGTGTATCTAATAAAGGAGCAGAGTTACTTGACCCCAGCAGGCAGAAGAGCTCCCCTCCAGACAGTGAGATATAATAAGAAACAGAGGAGCAAACTATATGAAAGGGTCAGGCAACTCACTTTCAGAAACTTACTTTTTCTTGACAAGTACATAAAATCCTGACAGTTCTTGTTTTTTATCTTCTCAGCAGCCTGATTTTTCTTTTACCTTAGTGGTCTTTCTAGACAGACAATATTACTGACCCTCAGTTTACAAAATTAAAACCTAAATGTTCACGGAGAATTTGAACAGGGTCACTTTGTATTTATCTTGGACTCCTGGACTATTCAGATAATGTTCATTTTTCCTTATTGGCGCTGACATTTGCAAAAGTAAGACAATACAAAGCCTAGGACTGGGGAAAATTTACTGCTGGTAATCGTAAAACAGCAAAAGTTCCTATTTTGTACTCTCATTACTACAAAGTTTATTGATTGGTTATTGATAATGGTTGATTTATATTCTGTAGTCTTGTCAAAGCATTCTAGAGTATTTATCATTATGATAGGTTTAAAGCTAAAATGTGGGTTTGATCCCCCTCAATTTACCGTTGTTAATTTACAAATTACCAAACATCTCTGTCCCCTGCGAATACACTGCTGGATATGGTATCTTCCCCAAAAGGGGTATATATGCCATTTTAAAAAGCTGATGAAAAACACTACACTAGGAAGCACATGGTATTAGTACAACACACATTTCCTTTTCAAACACTAAAAGTAAAATTAATTCCTTGACAAAACACCTGCACAAAATCTAACCATAAAACAAGAATCATCAACTTCCTGAGTTGGAACTAAGCCAAGCGCCTGAGGTGGAACTTCCTGTGTTCCAACCTGTGCCCATTGCCCCTTGTCCTGTCATTGAAGGTTGTTCCACAACCTTCTTCCTGTTTTGCTTAATTATTTTCTGATTTTCAATATGAAGTCAATAACTTTTTTTACCATTTCTACGCTGCAGTCAATGCTGTCCTCTAGCTTAAAAAGTTCCACTTCCACCACCATTACTTTTACTCTCATAATATATTTATGAAAAACAATCACTTTTTTTTACAGAAGAGCCTTTTTACTCTCCTCTCATGACACAGGCTGTGCATAGTGATGATCATCCTAGCAGATCTTCTCAGAATCCCTCTTCCTTGAAGAGAAGCCACAAGACTTCCCATGGTTAGAAGTCTTGCGCACCACTACGTAGCTTTAAGTTTTTCATATAACCCATGCTCCAAATCAAAACAGCTTTATTTATCATGATTAGTATTATTTACATGAACACCAACAATCTTCTTTTAAAAGCACAAACTATTTATTTGTTGTAAGTTTAGGAAAAAATACAAAACTGTAAAAAGTGTTAGGAAATGCATAAGCTATTTAACCTGAGCATGAAAAATAATGAGATAATCGTATCCTACAGCACCTTGAATCAGGAGTGGTAGGCAAGTAAATTCAGTACTCCAGAGGTATGATTATCTCATGAGGATTACATTCCCAAGAGTTGCCTCAGTGTTGTTTGAAAAATCTCTAATATCTAAAAATACCTGATGCTTAAGGAAAAAAAAATAAAAAAAAGAAACACGGAGCTCAGAAAGCAGAAGAGGAGTTTCCAATGAATCAATGAACATCTTAAGTTATGTACAGCAATGTGCCACTCCTTAAAGTGTTTAGTAATGACAAATGGATAAAAAAATCCATTCAGATGGCATTTTTTGTGGGGGTAGGGAAGGGCACAACTCATGCATGAGAAATACTTCCACACGCCTGTAACGTCTTCAATATTGCTTTTGAAGAAACAATTACGACACTGACTGTAAACACTAAGGATGAGGAAATCCCATCTTTTCCCCTCTTATTAATGTATACAGACTTGAATATTTCTGCCTCTTGTCCACATCACAGAACTCCATCTTATTTCGGGACTGAAACTGGGAAGATTTCATACAGGCTCAAAATAAAACTACTATTGCCAAACAGTTTGCTCCTCCACTCATGTTCAACTCACCATGACCTCAGGTGCTTTTCTGCAAAGCTGCATTCCATCTGTGCTGGTTTTGGCTGGGATAGAGTTAATTTTCTTCACAGTAGCTTGTATGGGGCTATGTTTTGGACTTCTGCTAAAAGCAGTCTTGATAACACAGGGATGTTTTCATTATTGCTGAGCAGGGCTTACACAGAATCAAGGCCTTTTCTGCCTCTCGCCCCACCCCACCAGCGAGCGGGCTGGGGGTGCACAAGAAGCTGGGAGGTGACACAGCCGGGACAGCTGACCCCAACTGACCAAAGGGATGTTCCACACCATATGACATCACGCTCAGTTTACAAAGCTGGGGGAAGAAGAAGGAAGAGGGGGGATGTTCAGAGTATTGTCATTTGTCTTCCCAAGTGACTGTTATGTGTGATGGAGCCCTGCTTTCATGGAGATGGCTGAACACCTGCCTGCCCATGGGAAGGAGTGATGAATTCTTTGTTTTGCTTTGCTTGTATGTGCAGGTTTTGCTTTACCTATGAAACTGTCTTTATCTCAACCCACAAGTTTCCTCACTTTTACTTTTCCAATTCTCTCCCCCATCCCACTGGGAAGGAGTGATTGAGCAGCTGTGTGGGGCTTAGCTGTCAGTTGTGGTCAAACCACAACACCATCTCATCAGCCTCGAGAGCTTACCGTTTTGTTTATTCTGTCCCAGGTGCAACACCTGTGTTTGTGTTTGTTGAACTTTATTTCTGTCCAGCTTATCAGTCATTTACCCCAGTTTGGTATCATCTGCAAACCTGCTGGGGCATGCTCTTTGTCACAATGTTCAAGTCATTAATAGAGTTGATTAGAGATTATAAATTCCCTTATTGACTCCTGAGGCACACCACCAATGCTTGGCTGCAAACTGGGTTTTGTACAGCTAATCACAACACTTTCAGCACAATGATGCAGCCAATATTACACCCAACTTATCATTCACACGCTTAAATTGTATCTTGGCTGTTGATAGCATAGGACATAATGTTAAAAGCCTTGCTGAAGTCAAACTGAACAACATCTACTGTTTTTTGCCTTGTCCATGGAGCCAGTATTTTGGTCATAGAAAGCCATCAAACTGGTCAGGCACAGTCTTACCCTGATAAATCCAGGCTGGCTATTCCAAATCACCTCCTTGTCTTTCATATATGTAGAAATAGATTTGCCCCATAATCCTCTTGCAGATTGAGCCAAAGCTGACCAGCCTGTACTTCTGCAAATCCTCTTTCTTCCTCTCCTTGAAGACAGGCAAGAAGTTTTCCTTTTCCCAGTCATCATGAATCTCCTCTTGAACAACAAGATCTTTCAAAGATGACAGAGGACAGCCTTAAATGATGTCAGCTGGTTCCCTCAGCACCTTTGGATGGATCTCATCTGGTCCCAATGATCCGTATAAATCCAACTGGCTTATAAGTCTCTGACACTGAGTTGCTGGAGCATGTCTAGAGAAGGGCAATGAAGCTGGTGAAGGGTCTGGAGAACAAGACCTATGAGGACCAGCTGAGGAACCGGGGTTGTTCAGCCTGGAGAAGGGGAGACCTTATTGCTTTCTACAACTACCTGAAAGGAGGTTGTACAGAGGTGGGTGTTGGCCTCTTCCCCTAAGTAACTGGCAACAGGATGAGGAAATGGCCTCAAGTTGTGTCAGGGGTGGTTTAGATTAGATGTTAAGAAAAATTTCTTTACTGAAAGAGTGGTCAGGCATTGGAGCAGGCTGCCCAGAGAGGTGGTGGAGTCACCATCCCTGGAGGTATGCAAAAAAAAAAGTGTAGACGTGGCACTTTGGGACATGGTTCAGGAGGCATGGTGGTGTTGGGCTGAGGGTTGGGCTTGATGATCTTTGAGGTCTTTTCCAACCATAATGATTCTATGACTTGGCCCTTCTTTACTCCAATTCTGACACTAAGCTCAGTGATCTGGAATGCCTAAGGGCAGATCTTCCCAGTAAAAATCAAGATAAAAAGGCATTGAGACTTTTGTTTCCTTGGCCACTACTTCCACGGCCCACTAAGCAGTGGACTCACAGGGTTTTACTCCTCCTTTTGCTGCCAATACTCTTCTAGAAGCCCTTCACATCCCTTGTTGGTTTTCATTCCATTCCACAGCTGCATGCTTGAGCCATGTTTCTGTAATCCTCCAGGTAACCTGCCCCCGCTTCCATTTTCAGTGGACCTCCATTCTGCATTTGAAGTCAGTCAGGAGTTCTCCATTCATCCATGCTGACTTTTTTGCCATGTTTGCTTGACTTGCTGCACATCAGAATGGACCATCTTGGTCCTTTGAGGGAACTGCCCTGGAAGATCAGCTGACTTCCTGGACCCCTTCCTCTCCAGGGTAGAAATCTGTTGGATCATGCCATGAAGATCCCTAAATGAGCTGCACTATGCTCTCCTTAAGACCAGGGCTGTGACTCTGCTATTTGTGTTGCTTATGTCTCTGTCTTTAACTTCAGAATCACGTATTTGCTGCTGACAAGGCTGCCATTGCCCTGCACATCTCCAGTCTTGCTTTTCCTTGCTTGTAACTGCAGGTTGCATGGGTCTACCCTAGTTATCGCCTTCATTGCCTGTTTCAAGTTACCATCTGGATGCTCTCCAGAAATCTCCTGCATTGCTTGCACTCTGCCCTATTGCCTTTTGGCAAGATATCAGGGCAGGTGAAGTCCCCTATGAGTACCAAAGCCTGCAGTTTTGAGGCTTTCTCCACCTGTCTAAAGGCTTCATCCGCTTCCACTTCTTGACCAGCCAGCACGTAGCAGACGTACCACCACACCACCCCTGCTCATAAGTCCTCTGCTTCTGACCCCCATGCTCTGGGCCAGCTTGTCCTGTAGGCAATTTCTTTCACACTGCAGCTCCCCCTTTGCACAGAGTGCAGCTCTTGCTTCTCGTCTTCCCAGCCCATGCTTCCTGAAGAGCCTGTACCCCTCTCCTCCATGCCCTGCAGCACTCCCATCCTGTGAGTCATCCCACTCCTCTCTGTAATCGCACACAAGTTCCTGGTTTGGTGGCTGTTCAGGAACATCTACTCCTGCTGCATTCAGGTGTGGGCACTTGGGATGAGACTACAGTCACAACGTTTTTACCGGGTAAGAGCATAAGATCCTCTCCCATCACTCTGTTCCCCAGGTGCTTCCTCATGGCCTCCCATTTCCCACTGGGTCAAGTCCTCTGATGTCATCCTAAACAAGCATATGCTGACAACTTTGATTTTTAGGCCTAAAAATCAACAGTTCAGACTAGGAATCAAATAAGTTTTATGTTACCAGAACACAAATATGCCTGAAATTATTACCCTTACTCCTTACAATCTTTCTCTTCCTTCGTTTACTTAAAATTGAGATGATTTAGCTTATGTTTTAGAATTCAATTTTTAGACTAAAGCAAGGCCTCATAAACAAATTTTAGACTTGTAATAATAGTATTATGAAAGAAATGCTGATGAAGTATTAACTATTGTAGTAAAAACAACAAATGATAGTGGCAGATGAAGCATCACAGTTAGGGAAACCATATTTGTGTTAGTTCCCATTCATTGTTCGCTTTAGATCCTTATCAAAAATGTATTATTTTGCAATACTTCTTTGAGTATCCTCTATAATCCCTGTATATGGGATAAAGCAGAAAACCGGAATACTTGTATTATTTGATTGGATTTTCTTCCCATATAAAAAGATTAATAATAGGGTAAGATTCAAAATGTCAAAAAATACATTATTTATATTCCATTTTCCCCTCTTTATTTCCCTATTAATTTCTCTCTTTTCATTTCAAGGCATTAAAAGTGGTATAAAATGATCAGCAGTCAATTCAGTATGTCTCTAATCTTGCATCAGCTCACATAGTGGGCCTGATAAATTGGCTATGATTTCAGGACTTTATATAGCTCTCATTATCTTTTCCTGCAACAAAGGAGGTTTAGAAAAGCAACATCAGTCCTCTTGCATATTATACTCTAAATGTAATATAAACCAGTTATATTAGCACTTACCTATATAATTAGTGGAACAAAGCTCTTAACAGAACAATTTAACACAGGCTCTTCATAAATTAAGCCAGTGTTATGCCCTTTTTACTCTCAAGGAATTGCTGTATTCTAAAAGCAACCCACATACTTCCTATAAACTGGCAATGCAGCTACAGTGGAAAAAAAATGTAGCAGTGCTTCCCTTTGGAGTATAGCCTTTATTTTATAAGCCTATAAATATGCTTATACAGGCATATACTCTAACACACATTAGTTATCATAGTGTCCTCCCAATGAGAGCTTGAATTTGTACCAATGCTAGTTCCATTTGCCTTTACTACTACTACTCAACTCTCCTTTCTCTCTAAGCTCTCTGATTCCTTTGCTTATAAGCCCTTTAAGCATGCTTCTCTGCCAGGTCCCTCTCAGATCATCTCTTCTGCTATCCCACCTACCTGTCTGTATCAGCTAAAGTTTTTACTCAGACCTTTAAAACTGTATTCTGTCTCTGCTTTCCTAGATCTATTGCCATCTTTATCGATATGTATAACCTAGATACTTACTATTCCAGGCTGTCTCTCTTACAGACTGAAACTGGTATTCTGCATTTCTACTGTTTCCTCATGAGGTCAGGGTCAATATGAATAATTTTCCTTCTTGAACTGCCTACTTACTGTCTTAAATACTCTAATAACATAAACACCGTATCTTATTTACAAGGCAGGCTCTTAACCTACACATCAGAACTCTAATAAATTATCACATTAAACATTCTAATGTACAGTCTTATCTTTGCAGTTTAAATTCCTCAATATTTAGGATATTGTTTCCATCCTGCACTGTAAACTCCTGTAACATCCATGCTTTTTCTCAGCTATTTCAACATTAGTTTATTAATTTCTGACACATTTAATTTTTCCTCACTCATATTGATCCATAATGTTACTCAATGAATATCTCAGCCCACTGTTCTGGTGTTCATACCTCCTTCATATTGCTTTGCTCTTCTTTCCTCACTGCATCAAATTTCAGTATTTCTACTTATTTTCAAGGCCCTTTCTGACCTACCTCCACTATATTATAATTTATTTTAGATACGTTGATGATCAGTGATGCTAATCTCATGCCCACTTACTAGATACTCCAGCATTCAAGTCTGCTTTCTCCTTTGCGGTTCTGCAGGCTGAGTAGAGGCTCCCTGTTGAACATTTGCTTAGTCACCTCATTATCCTCCCTCAAACACTGCCTTCCCATGACACCTGCAAGAAGGCTTGACAATGATTAGACTGCTACAACGTTAAGAATACTTCCCATGTTTCTCTGTATGACTGAATTCTCTCATCATTTGCTCTCTTTTTGCTGTCCTGCTTAATACATAGATGCAATTGCTTTAGGTAATGATGGTCTATTTCTTCTGTACTACTATGTTTAAGTTATCTTCTCTTACTACAGTTCTCAAGTGCTACGATACCAACAAATACTACTCAAATGAACATACTACTTCCATTTATGTGGTACAGTTTGCCCTTGGGCAGTTCCGCTGTTAATTCTGTTCTGAAGTTATCATGCTATGTTGAGGAAGACCCATTTTTAGAATGTTTCCTGAGCAGTCAGGAAACCCACGTGCATTGTGACAAGAATGGTGATCTGGTCCTGGAAACAGCAGTTGAACAAGCCCAAAAAGCAAGAGTCCCAATCAAAGCATAACATGAAGTGTAGGCATAGCCCACATTGTCTTGACTCATTTCTAATTATGTTTAATGAATAATTTTTCAACCATCTATGAGAACCATGAATTCTATATCTGAAAAGCTGGAAGTTTAAAACCAAAGGTTTTGAATAATACTAGCTAAACCGATTACCTGGATATTTTGTTAGTAGCTTTTCCATCCTACTTGAGGCAAAAAATAGTCATGATATGTCACACTCCCACATGAATTCCTTTCAGCAATTCTGCCATTTGTAAGTGAATTTCATTTTAGGGATTGAATGCTTTTCTACAGAGTAGAAAAACTGGAGCACTGTGCAATGGTCCTGGCCCTTGTTGTTGTCACTGTCTTCTCAAAATTTCACCAGGACTCCTTTAGACATCTCTGCAGTCATATGAAGCTAAAAGAGATCAAGCTCTATGCTAGAGTACAGTAAGAATCAGAAGGAAAGGTTGGAAAAAGGAAGGAAATGAGAAATAAACCCATTGCTGTTCATTTGTTAATGTGCAGCACTAGTGAAAGGGTTTACCATGCAACAATGATGTTTTAGTATTATCAGTAGTTGTATTTTTTATAAGTGCAAGAGAAGCCAGAAAGCCGAATACAGACTGCAAGGAATATCAAAGTAGGATGCCCCTGTATTTTCCTCTCTCTGTAGTTTTGCATGTAATTTATGAAGTATATTTCCAAAGAGAAGGTAGAGGGTTACTGAGCAAGTTGACTTTTCCATGCTTTGGGAAATTACACTTGACAGATATTGAAGTGGCATCATCAGCAGTTGGTGGTTTTGACCTTTTACATGTAGCTGCCATCACTTTATTAATGAATTTTTTGGTTGTTGTTGGTTGTTGTTTTTTTAATAAAAAATGTGAACTCTGATAGCATAAAGTGAATGCTTATAGCATAATGAATAGCTCAAGAAAGCAAAAAAAGAGGTGTTGGTTTATGTGATAAACTGGCTGCTGGCTGCTCCACAGATGTGACTGATGACATATTGATTTTATTTCTCCATAATCAAAAAGCCCTTGGTAATGTGATTTGACAAATCACAAAAAAAGAGGAAATAAGAAAAAAAGAATATTTTCTATTAACTATCACTTTTATAACCTTCAGATTCCATTTGCTTAGCATTCAAGTAGCTTCTAGTATTACTGTATCTCAGCATCTCAAAAACGTACTTTATTGTGTGTGTTTTTGCAACAGAGAACAGGTATTATCCCTGTTTTACAGACAAAGAACTTGGCCAGCCCTTATTCACTTCATGTAATATAAACCTTCTGAATATGCAACCATATGCCAAGGCCTGGTCCATGACAGGCAGATAGAGATGATGTGATTCAGTGATCCAAGGACAGGCAGAATCATATGTATGATGACGTGCAACATGATTCTGTTTTTCAAAACAGTAGAAAATTATTAATAAATAGAATTAATGAGTATAAAATGATAAACTCTGCTGTGTCATTGAGCCATACTGGACAGATTATGTTACTCTGATTCTGTGAAGATTATGAAGGCTTCCAGTGACTGCTCAAAAATATATCCCTTTCTACAGGACAGTGATAATTTGACCACTGCTAAAATATACCAAACCAAAGTTCTGTAAAAACCACACTAATAACATAATTAATTTTTATGTTCATACTTTGTGGTTTCTTTTTTTCCAAGACCATGCAAAACTTCTTGCTTTCTGATATTTTTCATTTTCTTCATTAAGATCATCATTAACTTTATTAAATTATTAAAAATAACAAATGTTTATTCCATTGTGATTCTGCAGCACCACTGTTTGCATTCCCACAGTGTGTGGAGTCAGACCAGACTGACATACTTCAGTATGCACTTCAGTTAGCCTATTTCCAAAAAGGAGTCAGGATGATACTATTACTTCTGCATCTCCCTCACTTTCTGTTTTTAACTTTGCCCTGCCAGAATGACTCTAAATCAGATCTAGAACACATATATCCATTTAAAAATTGTAGCCTGGCTGTTGTTGACAATGTATTATTGAATAAATGTAGTTGTTTTTCTTTTCCCTCTAGTGCTTTCATCTTGAGTTCACAGAATTGTCAGTCTTTACATACCACAGCTGCACACAAGCAGTGGCAAGGAGAGACTTTAGTGGCTGCAAGTGCTTCTGCTTCTCATTAGACTATCACATCATAACATGCATTTTTGTGGAGTCACAATACAAATACATCCAAATCAGATGTTGACTCAGTTACAGAAAAAGGCCTGAAATAAGCATCAGTTCAGGGACAGGCTTCTGACAGAGTTATGTAGTATCTTTTAGGAATGCATGCTGTTATCTATCTAATCATGTCCCCTCCTTTCCTTACTTGCTCTGATTCTCCCTTCCCCCACAAATAAGGACCCACGCTACCTTTCCATATACAACACATTGGAAAAACTTATAGTGTGAACCTGTAAACCTGGAAAATCTGAATTAACAAGTCTTGCAGTCATCATAAATCATGCGTGAGGTGGCTATGAAATAAAAATTAAGTACCGTAAAGCATTACTGAGAAATACTACATACTGCATATACCCAGCAAAAAGAAATTACGATCTGTGTGGGAACAATAACTTCATTTTTTTCTGACATTTGTACATTTATAATCATCTGATGTTGGGTTTTTGTATTAATATATTTATGGTTCAGAGGACCTATACTAAGGTAAAAAATTTTCATCCTGCATGGTAATTCCATCAGGAACAAATACAATGAAAGGTATTTCTGTTGGAGTTCATAGAAACATTATATTCAGTTATACAGCATAAGGCTTCATAAGAGATGCTCAGCTTTTCAAAGAAAAGAAGTAAAGAGCTGTCTCTTGGAGGAAAGAAAATGATACAAGCAACCTGTCAGGAACAATTATGCTGATTCATGTTGTAAACACTACTACAATGTATGCCCACCAGAAAATGTAGAAGTATGACATCTAATGCATCGAATTTAGCTTTGTCATTGCCTTATCTATGGGGTAGAGAGCTTTGCACACACCTCCCAGGAGAGAAAAGTATCAAGGTAAAACCCTTTTGAAAATACCCCTCATTTGTAAATAGAAAACAAAATTTCAGTTGAAGAAAGTATTATTTCAGAATCTTCTATTCAGCATTTTGCTAGACCCTGCATACACAGAGATGCAGTGCACTCCAGTTGTGTAAAAACAGCCATTGTGCCACCTTATCTAATCACAGTTACATGAATAGAAGCTTTGAAATTTATTTAGATCACATAGTCAGCATGAGCCCTGGATAAGGAAAATCTGTAATTGCATAGCTCAGGGGCAGATTCGGGTGTGCACTGTGACCCAGAAAGTCACATTTCAGTCCCCTGCTTCCTCCTTGCAATGCAAGCAGCCAGAGCCAGGCATGCACCAGGTGTACTTACATGCCCTCCTGACAGCCCAGCTGCTGTGAGGAGAGTGTTGGGGGTCAGAACCACGGTGGCCTCTTTTTTTCTGCCTCCTCTAGCCTTCCTCCGTTAGCTCACATATGTGCAGCAGACTGGGGAAACAGTGCCTGAAAGGTAGCTGCTCCTTTCTTCCCGTGGCTAGCAGACTGACAATGCAATCAGCCTTACGTTATGCCCCCATCTTCAGAGGCACTGAAGCAAAACATTCAGCCCTTGGCATTGTGTGTTTGCATATCTAAGAAGAAGGGGGATATTTCCATGCAATTAGATTATCCCTACTCCTTCTGTGACCAATTCCTCATGTGCTATCCACTGAAGTCAGGAACAATTTCAATCCTGACATTCATCGGTTTTCAAGAATTGTGCATGGAGTGTCCCAGAAAAGGATGGGCTGAGGTGGCAGAGAGATGATAATCTACGGAATACATAATGGAGCAATGTCACAGTTTGTTTTTCCCCCTGCTAAGAGGGCATATAACCAACAGAGTCTAACCTACAATGCACAATTTCTGTCTCTGCTGTTAGTTTTACCTAAGGCAGAGGAAAGAAATCTTCTTATAATATTATACTAGTGACACCATAACTAAGATTGAAAAAGGCTATTACTGGCGTAAATGATTCCAAATAAGGTTCCCTACTCTGTTCAAATTGCTACTCAAAACACAGGATCAGAAAGATATTAACTCTTTGAGGAATAATTGCTTTGCCTACCTGAGGCTAAATATATCGGCCCAAAGCCTTACCTAGTTCACCAAGTTAAATTTAAATTGCAAGAACTACATCTTTCACAGGCCTTACACCAGACGAACGCAACAACAGAAGGGAAGGCTAAGTGGGATGTTAATACTCTCTTCAACTATGTAATGGGATGATATAAAGAAGATGGAGTCAGAGCCTTCTGGTGGTGCAGTGTAAAAGGAAGAGGCCTAATAGATGCAAGTTCCAAAACTAGAATTTCCAATTCTAACAAAGAAGGTGGTCAAAGGAAGAGATTTACAAGAGATGTTCTGGGATCCCCATCCTTGGAGATGCTCAAAATCTGATTAGACAAGGGTTTGAGCAATCTGTTCCAAAACTGAAGCTGGCCCATATTTGAATGGGGGTTTGGTCAGATGACATTCAGAGGTCTCTTCCAACACAAATTACTCTGTGATTCTATGATTTTAGCAGGGCTGTTAGTAGGTTTTGCTATTGACTCTGATGTGTGTTTCAGCCTTGCTCTGCCTTCCCTTCTTGAAACCTACTTCCCAGCCTTACCCCTCATATCACGCCAGCTAAGCCTCTGTGACTCCAGACTACAACATCCCTTCGGGGTTTGGATAAGCTATCTTCACAAAAGCCACGGACAGACCATTACTTATTATTCAAAGAATCACAGAATAGTTTAGGTTAGAAAAGTCCCTTAAGATCATCAAGTCCAACTGTTATCCTAGCACTGCCAAGCCCACCGCTAAACCATGTCTCTAAGCAACACATCTACATGCCTTTTAAATACCTTCAGGGATGGTGACACCACCACTTCCTTGGGCAGCCTGTTCCAATGCCCGATAACCCTTTCAGTTAAAATTTTTTTCCTAATATCCAATCTAAACCTCCCCTGGTACAACTTGAGGCCATTTCCTCTTGTACTATTGCTTGTTACTTGGGAGAAGAGACTGACCCCCATCTCACTACAACCTCCTTTCAGGTAGTTGTACAGAACACTAACGTCTCCCCTCAGCCTCCTCTTCTCCAAACAACCCCAGTTCCCTCAGCCGCTCCTCATAAAACTTGTTTGTCAGACCCTTCACCAGCTTCGTTGCCCTTCTCTGGACATGCTCCAGCAACTCCATCTCATTCTTCTGGTGAGGGGACCAAAACTGAACAAAATATTCAAGGTGTGGCCTCACCAGTGCCGAGTACAGGGCCATGATTGCTTCCCTACTCCTGCTGGCCACATTATGTCGGATACAAGCCAGGATGCTGTTGGCCTTCTTGGCCACATGGGCACACTGCTGCCTCATGTTCAGCTGGCAGTTGACCAACACCCCCATATCCTTCTCTGCCAGGCAGCTCTCCAGCCCCTCTTCCCCAAGCCTGTAGCGTTGCATGGGGTTGTTGTGACCTGGCACTTGGCCTTGTAGAACCCCATTCAATTGGCCTTCTCCCATCAATCCAGCCTGTCCAGATCCCTGTGCAGAGCCTTCCTTCCCTTGAGCAGATCAACACTCCTGCACAACTTGGTGTCATCTGCAAACTTAATGAGAGTGCACTTGATCCCCTCGTCCAGATTATTATCCAGATATTGTTGAGATGGTATCCTGTATATGTAGACTAAAATCCAGCTTTAGCAAAAATTTTCTATCATCCAACAGAAATCTGTTGGAGAAAATTTCTGCTGCACCTATTTCCTTAATATAGATGTGTGTTCTGTGCCTGGTAAGGGATGCATTTGTTCAGTATGCATGACTGACAAGAGATGCTTAACTAGAAGTACTCTTGGTTACACACAGAAATCAGAAAATCTACGCCTCATGTATTGCAGAATGTGCAGGTAGATGAACACAGTCAATCCATCTGGTTTTATAATCCCTGGGTTCTCACTGAGTCAGACTGACAGGAATGGCAGGAGGTGCTGCATTTCTTCACCATTTATGTGCTATCAGTCAGAAACATGCTGCTTTACAAGCTAATGCAAAGAAAAGGGAAGAGGGAACTAGAGAGAAAGAATGTCATGGCAGACATTCTGTCCATGTCTAGTAACACAGTTTCTCTGTCTCTTTTCATCTATGGTCCTGTTTTTAAAACTACATCAAGACTGATGAAGTAAAAAGCTCATATAAATAAAGATGGAATACATAAATGTAATCCAAGATGAACAGTCCAAGACTCAGCAGAGATGTTGATCAAAACTACAGGAGCTCTGGTATTTTCTCAATGAAGAAGATAGAAGTTGCTCTTGTATACTAACTGAAGGCTTAAAAGGAATTTACCTCTATTAGGAACTAAACAGGGCCCTTTGTTCATTTGGGGTTTCTTTTTTTTTTTTTGGTTTAGCAGAGGAATTTATCCTGTAAAGGGGATATCCCAGTTTCTCATTTTAAAACTACAACTAGGGCAGACCAAGAATTCCTTTAACTTAGATATAGGTTCTTTGATTAACTCTTACAATGTAATTTGTACATGAGCACGTTCTGAAATGAATGTCTGTTTCTAGCCAAGGAGGTAAAAAGTGACTAGGAACATATCCTAGCATCTGCTTTCTAGTTAACATTCTTCCACTCATTAACAACAAAGAGTAAATTTCTGCAGGCTCTTGATGTGGACTACTGCTTTGTCTGTTCTAATTATTGATAATTGCATTTTTTATTACTAGGCTGTTGCTACAAAGCACTTTGTTGTGATACTGAAAGTCTGCAAATACATATATTACATGAAAATTGGGTGTGTGTGTGTGTTTGTACAGTGTTGTTGTAAAGGCCCATCATCTCGTAACAAGAGCACATGCTAGAGTGTCCTAAATCATAGCCTGGATTTTCTCTTGAAATCGTGTTTTCCTAATGTAAAGGTTGTCAGAATCTCTCCAGAGAAGGCAGCATCCACCATCTCATTTGTCATTCTATTTCACTGTTTCTCCATCCTCTGTGAAGCTCTTCTGTCAGCGCTGGTCCCGTGGTCTCCTGCTCTGTGCAAGCCAACCTGCTTGTTCCCAACACAATGGGGACAAACTTGGAGGGCAACCCAGCAGAAGTGTCCTGCTGAGAATAGCTCAACACCTTTTTCAGCAAGCAATGAACCTGAGCCGCAAAATAAATACCCAAATCCAAAAATAGGTGTAGAAAACTTGAAGTATCCAATTTATACACTAATAAACATGATTTTGCCATTACTAAGACCAAAGGCTTTTTACTGATCTAACAGTGTAGGCCTCTGGACTTGCCTTGGCCTGAGCTGATTTTAGCTTGTTTTAGCAAACATTTAGCAGTTAGCTGACTATTGCCTAAATACATATTAGCTTCAGTTCAGCTGTGTGCAGCTGTATGGTGCAGCACCTATTCCTAATTAATAGATCGTTGTAACAGTTGACCTGCATAGAATGAACAGTCCATGAGTTAGAGTGGAAGTGTAATGTCGAAAAGTGCAGGTAGAAGCGAAGAGCAGATGCCTGGCACTGTAATCACAAATCACAGTAGTTAGTGGCTAGTCATTCAGTCAGGTGAAATGGTTTTCAAGGATAACAAAGAGAACAGAAAAAACAGACAAGGTGGAATTGAGTGCCGTGTCCAGACCTGGAGCCCTCAGCACAGGAAAGATATGGTCCTGTTGGAGCGGGTCCAGAAGAAAGCCACAAAAACGATCAGAGGGATGGAACACCTCTCCTGGGAAGAAAGGCTGAGAGGGTTGGGGTTGTTCAGCCTGGAGGAGAGAAGGCTTCAGGGAGACCTTATTGTGGCCTTCCAGTACTAGAAGGGGGCTTATAAGAAAGATGGGGACAAACTTTTTGTAGCAGGGCCTGTAGCAACAGAACCAGAGGTCATGGTTTTAAACTAAAGGAGAGTAGATTTAGACTAGATATAAGAAAGAAATTTTTTTATGATGAGGGTGGCGAACACTGGAACAGGTTGCCCAGAGAAGTCGTAGATGCCCCATCCCTGAAGACATTCAAGGTCAGGTTGGACGGGGCTCTGAGCAACCTGATCTAGTTGAAGAAATTCCTGCTCACTGCAGGGGGGTTGGACTAGATGATCTTTAAAGGTCCCTTCGAACCCAAACTATTCTATGATTCTATGAACTGGGAACTGATGAAGAAAGTCCAAGTAAGGAGACTGCGTTAGAAAAGGCCCTCAAGATGACCACAGAGGAAGAAACCCTCACCAACATGACACTCATCCTAGTAAACCCCTCACATCTCTGATGGTCCAGCTCCCCTTGCCCCTATCTTATGTGGAGGGAGGATAAGCACTCTAAGTCCTAGTGTTAGCATGACTCTAATAAGACTAATTGTAACTCATTTTTTGATTAGACTAAGACTTAAATTACACTAACATTAAAGTCTTGTCTCCACATATCAGCTATGTTCACTTTTTGACCTTACAGGATTTTTAGTGTTACTACTTAATGGAAAATATGTATCAAAATCTAAGATGGCACAATCTCTTCCAGTCATATTTTAAGGGAAAAAAGACACCTGTCTTGGCAGGGTAGTCAAAAGGAAAAACTCAGATGACTAATTCCAAAGGGAAATTAGTGAACTTCAAACAGATGCCTCCCTACCATTTCATTATGTAAAGTTAAGTATTCAGGGGGTGCAGAACATTGTTCCCGTTCGTATTTCCTATCATCTGGCTTTGACAATTCCTGTCTCAGGGTGCCTGCTCATGGGAATCTCCTATTTCTGCACGTATTGGTTATGTGGGTACCTCAGGCTGGGGCTTGGACACACACTGATGCAATGTCAGATCCCTCTGAGAAACAGCCTGAAGCCAAACATCTACAGCAAAGCCTTCTGTGTCCTCTATGAGAGAGGGCCATATTAGAAATGTTTCTGGAGTTTGAAAGTGGAACAAAGCACTAACATAAAGAGATTCTAACAAAAATGGTATTAAAATCTCAGAATAAGTCAGATCAGCATCTCAAGATAAAAAAGGAGGAAAAAAAAACCCTTCCCTTTTCTAATTAAATATTACTTACAAGGTGTATAATCTGTGCTTGAATATACCAAGAGTATTAAAAGTCCAAGACTGCTGCACAAGCAATTTTGCCCTGTAAAGTTAACAGTGCTCATGACAAATTTGGAAGCTTTGCATGCTGGTCACATCAAATGAAATCAAGAAGGTGAACACTGAACTCTTTTAAATTTGCTAAGATTTTGAGGTTTAAACATTGCTACCTGTAGTAGATCAGATTTTGCCTGCTTTATTCATTCTAGTTTACCAAGGCCTCCACTGAAAGCCAAAAATATATTTCCAATTTCATAACTGGGTTTGGACTCCTAAATGTTTTTCCCAATCAAGATTATTGAATTTAATTGACTAGTTAACGATGTGCTATATTATTAGACTTCAAAAAATATTTATTAAATGAATACTTGTTGGATCATCACCAACACACAAAGAAGTGCAGGTTCTTGGCTTACAGCCTGTGTCAGATCACTCAGTCAACCTTCCTCATAGTCAGGTAGTTACTGGTGAATAATGAATCTGCTATAAATCCACACCTAGTACATCCTACAGTAATTTATTTCTCTAGCATGTTTGTAGGAAACCTTTGTTTCCTGAGGTTGTTATTTCTTTCTGGTAGAAGTTTGTTTGTTCACTCACTCGTTAGGATGTCTTCATTGTGTACACCATTATTCCTAAAACTATCAGCAACTTACTATTAGTGTCAATAACCTACTGGCAATAGACAAGTCAGAAAAGTTTTTTTTCTTTCCCAGGGGAACTCCTTTTTACTTGCCCAACTGTCCTAAAATATTCTGTAAATAATCAATATGCCTTGAACACTACTTATTTTATAGCTTCTTATGTTATTAAAAAACCTACGCACATCATGACATGTTTAGATTGTCTAAATACTGTACAGCATAACATAGTTTTCAAAGCCCAGTCTGAAACAGATGACTGGATTCTTCTTTGCATAAAAGCTACATTAAGCCCTACATAAATTAAGGTCCCTAGGTAACAAATGTGAAGTCAAATTTGCATTAAAAATGAAAGGATACCAAAACACAAGTACATTTTCAAAACTGGCTGATAACTTCACATTCCGCCAGATGTGCATTGGGAATACGTGTGAACACAATAGATAAAGGGTTAATACATGTTTTGAGGACTCCTAAAGTGAAAATTATTTACTTCTTATCTTAGCGGAAGATGAGAAAATGTCCAGTGTACCATGTGTGAATATGCCACAGGGCAGCAGTTCTGAAACTCCTTAAAAATTTTTGATTCAAATACCTTTAAGGAGGTTTCTTCCAAATGAGACAATCTGCATCAAAGCAGTTTGATAATTAGCTAATTGCCAGTTTATCACAAATATTAGCTTTTTAGATAAATGCTAAGAAGACAGCAAAAATACACTTTGCTGAGCATTGCAGATATGGAAGACCTGAAACAGACATCAGAGATCTATGAAAAATCTTGTTTTAAAATTTCACTGAAAGTGCTTTTAGATTTTTAGGCTCATTTCCCTCTTTACACATATCTATGTCTTGTTACATTTGAAGTACACATTTTCAAGCTACCAGAAAGCAGAGGAATTTGTCTACTTGTTCTGTTTTTTCATGAGACACTAACTATTTGCTACAGTATTCATGGAACTTTTATTGCTGTCGTTCAGAAAATAAGACCTATTTATTTGTGGTTTTGGTGGGTGGCAGCCATCCTAAGACTGATCATGGAAGAAACCCAACAGTGTTTTCTTCAATATGGGTGCTAATTTTTTTTTTTTGTTTCTACGTATTTGAGTAAGTTTTTCATTCTATGGTAGAAGAGTTTGCAGTGACTGTCACAGCGCCAGATATACAAGTCTCTTTCACCGTTACTGATTAGGCAACTTAACATCAAATGATACAGAAATGCCCACATCTTTCTTTCTACTGTTCCATCATTTATAATTTTATTGCTGTTCAAAAAGCAGCTTAATATTTAGCTTGAAGCATTTGAGTTTTCCAATTTTCCAAACAAACATTAGCCAGCTGCACTAGCTCAATGGCATCACCTGAAGGTGAGTTTTACAAGCTGACAGCAGGAAACCCAGGAGCTGCTCCCTGTGAGGGAACTTTGTGAGGTTCAACTTGAGATTCAGAATGAAATGTTTCTTCCCCTCAAAAAACAGATTTTCACTTTATGTTGTCATTAATTTTAAAAACAGTTTATTAGCTTTATGGTAGTTTTTAATTCAGGCGTTCAAGACTGATTACTTTTAAGTGTTTGTTTTGCTGAAATCTCTTCTTTTTTTACAGCCTATCTTAAAGCTCTAAGGCCTACTGTCACCTGGGATAAATTACCACAGTCCTGCCACACTGAATACAATTGGACAAACTATCTAAGAGAAATTTTGGCCAGATAATTTTGAGAGACAGGCTTTGTATCATCTTGTTTGAGAGTAATTTCCATTTTTTTTACTTTACAACATCTCATTTTTGACACTGAACAAAACGAAGTCCAATCCATCCAGTATCCTATCTCTCGCCATACGCAGCATCAGCTGCTTCACAAAAAGGCCAAAAAGCAGCTGCTATGTATTACACTCTGCAGTTTTATCACACTCTCTAATGTTCAGATACTGGCTTCCTTGCAATAGTTCTCCTTTGGCTTTCCTGTATAACTGAAGACATTGTTATTCATAGCAATCTCCAATCGTTAATTGAAGTATGCTGTATTTTTGCCTTCAGCAATACCCTTTAAGTGTCATTTTCATGGTATAATTTCAAAACTGTATACAAAATTCTTCATGAGTTTTGAAATGGCCACCTTTCCATGGCCATTTCAATCTACAATACCTATAGACCTATAGATCTAATATATCTTTGTTCATATGCACTAACATGAAGAAAGAGAACACCTGGCCTCTTGTAATAATATCTTTATTTATTCTCTTTCTTAGACAGTTTCTGTACTTCCTCTGAATCATTTCAAAGGTGTTGAAGAAAATCTAAAGATGTCTGTCCCTGGGGATTCCTTTGGTAGCTTCCTTTCCCTCCAGTGAAACCTTGATAGTCCCATAGTTAAAATGTTTTACGTTTGCCAATGTCTGGATTCATCCAACTGGGGGTTTTCTGAGCCTAGGACTCAGCTCCTTGAAATTTTTCTTTGGGTATTTTAAAACAGTGCTCTAAGAAATTTTCTTTACAAGTTTTTGATTCTTAAATTCCCCATCTTGTTAGTAGCTGCTTTTTAATCTTCTTACCAAACAAAAGTAGTAGTTCAACGTCCTTCTTTTCCTTTCCTTTCCTTTCACTAAATTTATTGAAGTCCTGTTGGCTATTAAAATTCTATGCTTGAGTGAAACTTCTGCCCTCTGCATTTTAAGCAGTTACAATTAAGTGTCAGTTTGTACTCTGTATTATCTGATCCTTTAGAAGACAAATATAGCAGCGTTTTTTTTGCTAAGGATCAAAACCAAGTATGAGATAATTTGTAGAGGACAAGGAAGAGCAAGAAAAAGATACATCAAATGGATTATTAAATGTTACTAGCACCAGATGTTCACTATGGATCAAATATAACCACTGTACTAACCTGTACGAATGTAAAGCGGAAGGGAGTTAAGAGCAGTTTGAAAGAAATGTCAGAAATTGAAGTCTAGATTGATCTGTTTAACCCAAAGTCATCCATCATTTATTAACTAAAAAATGAAATGTGTTACTAGTCACTGAAGGATGCAATAGTTCTAACTGATATACAATAAAATATCTTAATCTGAATGAGTCTGAATTTACTCAAAGATTACTAGCTGCAAAAAAAAGAATACTTCAGAAAGTCTGGCATACATTTCTCCAATTTGTTTTCTATCAGTCAGCCGTTTTAGAGACACCTACTATCCTTTATAAAAAGGCAAACTACTGTGCTCCAATCATTAAAGTGAGAGTGTCTTTGTAAAAGATCTTCATATCCAGTACAATTTCCTTCTACTTTTCCAGTTGTTTCTCTGCATAAGAGCAGTGGCAAACAATGGCTCTACCTGCATTCAGCATTGAAAAAAAAAATTAATTGCGTATAGGCCACTACTATTTCTTCTTTGTTCAAGCCGTGTCATAGTCCATAAAGAAATAATCCATCACTGCTATATATTCGCTCCACAGCTGTGACAATAAATTCTTCATTTTGTTCTCATCTTACCCCAGGTAGCTCTGCTGATTTCACTGGAGTTACTCCTGATTTTCATCACTGTCACTGAAAGCAGAATCAGGCTGAAGGAACAGCTATTGCCGTGTGCACTCTATGAAGTATATCTATGAATCACAAAATGTTTTAAAAGCTTTGTTCCCCTTATTTTATTAATTGAAAACCAGTTCAGCTAGGATTTAGTTTTCAGCCTCAAATGGCCCTTTTAATTCAGAAGGACAAGACATGCGCATACATCAGTTAAGCATTAAAAACTTTCACGTTTGTAGTGCTGATATTAACTCATTGCATACTGTATCTTATGTTGATTGATATTAGCTGCTTTAAATTTCTTGTCACATAAACCAGAAGCAGACCACACCTAATCCTGTGAAAGATTATGCTACATAAAATATAAACAGGGATAAGAAAATTCACCATAAATATAAATGTGTTTGTACTTGCAGTTTTCTATTTTTACAAATTCATTAAGTCTCACCAGAGATCTTTAATACATTATTTTCCTTGCAAATACCCTATTTGGAAATTCAAGTATATGTACAATTCAAAGTAAAGCCAAGCTAAATTAATATATTGTCATTTATAATATAATAATCCATGTGGAAAAAGGAGAGGTAATAAGAAGATATCCACTTCTGTTTAGATGAGACTAAGATTTTAGTGTTTTAAGATATAACATTGACCAACATCATATGAAGGTCAATAACCCACTTGTGAAATGTACTGTAAACCTCAATGGGCTAAAGAATGAGGAATCAATATATAAGACCTTGTATTTTCATGATCATTTATGAAAAATAAATGCAAAACCAGTGTAAGGTGTTTTAATTCAGACCAATAATATTTCACCTTCCATTTGCACTCATTATAATAGATATAATTACTGTTCAAGTCTATGGAGACTAAAACATACAGGAATATCAAATGGAAAAGAGGTGTGTTCTCAGCTTGAGTTAGCCAAGTCAAACTAAGATGAGCTGAAATTCTAAGCAGTATTTCTGTTTGAAGATACAGGGCAAAATAAAGTCTAAAGCACACGCACACATGTGCACACACATGTATGCACACACCTACTCATACACACACATGTACACACGTACTTTTTTTAATGATAAGTGAAAGAGTCCCTGGTCTGTATCCTAAGCCTGTGAAACCAGCCTTCCCTCAATGGAGATTCCCTAGCTTGAGGTTAGCAAAAGCTGCAAGCTCCTGGCACATTAGTCATGTCAGAAGGGAGCCTTGGGAACCAGCCTTCAGAGGATAAATGCATAAATGCCTCTTTTGTTGCTTTTGATGACAGCTGGGAATCTAGTCCTCTTATAGTGTTATTCACAACCATTTTAAAAAGCTAAAGGACAGAGAAAGTTAATCGCTATGGCTAGCACATATTTATTACTATAGATTTTTAAAATAAATATATATCTTCTCTGTCAAAGACTCCCCATAAACTCTCATATAAAGAACATAGGAAATTACAATGCTGAATTGAAGTCCTTACTTTATTACATAGAAAGTAATATATTCTGCTTTGCAATACACACTGTACCAATATTGCTCATAACCAGTAAGAGTTCAATATGCCCAAGATAGTAATGTCCCCTCCTTGTGCTTAGATTATAGGATGCTGGAGAAAAAGGTGTTTGCTCAGGGCCCAGAAATACCATCCCTGATCCTTTATGGAGAAAACGTCTTGTCATGTTTTGCCAAGGGTGACTCTCTGAGTACCTTGTGCTGGGAATGCAGCGAGCAAATTTGCTAGTTATGCCAGGCTGGCAAGGGCATTTGCTACTCCTGCCCACGTTATGGAAATTGTGACAGCTATGTAACAGAGGTACCAGGATTCTGGCAAACACATCTCCCATTTACGGGAACACTATTACGTAAAAGATAAGAAGTCAAAGAAAACAAGGGAGCAGGGGATGGTCCCAATGAATCAAACTATTAGCAGTTGTGGACTTCATACTAACTTTTGCAGAGTTTTGGGTTTTGGGGTTGGTTTGGGGTGATGTTTTTTTTTTTTTTGGTAGGACCTTGTTAACCAAAGTTTGGTTAAGCAAGCAAGCTTTCAAAATCATTGCTTGAAACTAAACCAAAATTACAAGACTAATACAAAAAAGAGGATTTTAAAATAACAATATATACTTGGATTTTTCTTTTGAACCCTAATTTCTGACCCAGTGAGCCACAAACTTTTTTCTACAACGACGGGGGATAGAAATTTCCTTTTTTGTATTTTCTTTTTGGACAGAAAGGAGTGCTGAGAGCTTCACAAAATCACCTGACTCTTCAAGCAAGAGACTGAAGGAAAAAACCACTTGGTACTGCTAGCTTTCAAATGAAGCCATGTGGCTTTGCAGCACAGGGTGAGATGAAGCAGTGTGAAGTCAAGAAAAACAGTTTTCACCACAGCAAGCTAAAATGAGAGCTGACTCCTTCAGAGCTCAGAACAGGCTCTGAGGAGGCCCATCTTGCCATGCCGTGTAGCTAGTTGTGGCAAAAAAAGATTAAGGTTTCTTTTTCTTGCTTACAGGGATGCTGTTTATCAAATTGTAATGTAGCAGATTTAGTGGTTGGGCACGATGATATCCCAAACTGTAAGTTCTATATGGATCACACTATATTTTGCATTATTTTCAGCACCAGAATCTGAAAGAAGCAAGAAAAAGTAACCTGGAAAAATACCTGACAGCATTAAACAGCTTTAAGACTTCAGGTCCATTAAAAGGCATCAGGGCCTATTCTTCATACTGGACAGTCTGATCTCAGGGAGTCATGTGTAAATCCATCTAATAGGATTTTTTGTTAAGTAGGTCAAATTTTGTAACTGCAGTCTCTGCCAGAGATTGGATTTTTCTTTACAAGCCAGATAACTTGTAGGCCTTAAGAAACTGCCTCTTTACTACAAACGGAGTAGAGAACCAAAAGGAATTTAGTGGGTTGTACCAGGTAGCTCTTTCAGACATATTAATTTGTCATATTAAGGTATTAACAGTGAAACAGATGGAAGGCGGTCCTGTTAAAAAATAAGAAGATTCTTTCAGTGGGTGTATCAAGCCAGGTGAACCTTTTTGGCCAGGACAAAGAAGGCATGTACTTCATCTAAAAAGAGATCTTTCTCTCCCACCTCTCTTCAGGGCTTTACGCAGCTCTTGAGGTCAGTTTGTTACCACCAACCACCCTGTTATCACCAGAGCCGCTGTGGAATAACCCCTTATTAATAAAATCAGTGGGTATACGATGTGGTAAAAGGGAATGTGATGTGGCATATATATGCAGCTCACATGCTGAGGGCAGGACAAGGCCAATGCATGGCCACTGAGAAGCGGATGGTGAAGTATTAGAGCATGTTTTCATTTCTATAAGGAAGTTTGCCTTTTAACACACTGACTGCACAAGCTGTCTCAGAATCTCCACACTCGTATTTAGGGCTGCCCTTGCAGGCAGTTAGTGTTGTCCTTATTTTCAACAGTAGACAGAAGATGTAGACTGCAGAATTACAAAGACAGACCTGCAGAACTGCTGCCTCAAAGACTTCATGCCCAGGGGAAAACCAGATGCACCGCAGAGAGCTGCAGATAAGCAAGGATGCCATCTGAATATGAAGTAAAGTTTATGACTGACGTGTGGTAGAAGAGTGACAGGAGAGAAGGGAGGGGAGAAGCTCATAGTGTACCAGGTTTTGCTTGTGGCTGCGCAGACTTTCCCCAGAGCACTGGGAAGGAAAGCATAACACCCAGCCAAAGCAGGCCACCAGTAGCTGCAACAGGAATAAAAGGTGCTAGGAGCAGAAATGGGCACCACAACTGACTGGAGCAAGATCCACTCTTTTGCCCCTGCTCTGCAGACCATCATGCAGCTTGTAGAGGTCTCTGGAGACTAGACAAGTTTTCACTCCGAAACAAAAGTTTCTTTTTTTTTAAACCTAAAAGGAATGCTTGGCAGTGCTTCTTGAAAGTGCAGTACTAACTGAGCACAGCCATCCCAAAGTACCTTCACTTTTGATAGTTCATCCTGATGCTTTAAGATCTTTATTCTGCTTGCAAATGGAGCTAAAAGGATGAAACAAAGTGAAATAAAGAGAATAAGTTAAGCCCACATCACAGTGGGAAGCTGCTGCTGAAGTTATAGTAGGCGTGTATATTGCAGACATCATCAGCTATGACTCAGGTTAGTAGTGTCTCCCTATTGGTTTAACATCCACTGAAACCTTCAATTGTTTTAACTCTTCTGTTTTCCAGTCTAAAAATCAAAAGCTCCACTCTAAATGTGGGTATCCTCAGAGGAGGCAGTGTCAGCTATATCCCCACGTGCCGCCAGACACACTGGGCTTAGCCCAGCCTGGGGCTCCTCTCCGAGGGTGGCGGGAGCCTGGGTCTAGGCTGCCTCACATGTGGTAACGCAGAGGGGCCCCAAGGACGAGAACCGCACTGCTCTTTCCCGGCTGCCTTCACGGGCACGAGGGGAAGGCTGTGGCCACTCGCCAGCTTTGGCTGGAGTCCATCCACTTTGCACCAGCTGAGCAGTACGGCACGGACTGTAAAATCTGGCCTAAAGGTTTTTAAATGCTTGGAGCCACAAAGGCAAAAGGGTAGCCTGAATAAATGGCATGGCCTGCCCTGACACACTTCTCAGCTGTGGGGTTATAAGAGATCTTTTTTATTATCCTAGACAGGAGCTGAAAAATGACATAATACTGGAGGAATAGGACACAGGGGCATTGGGGTTACTTTAGAGATGATTCAGATCTTGTTATTAATTCTCTCTACTTGGCAGAATGTTTAAAAACTGGCAAGGGAGCATTAGCATTGCTGGCAGAGCATCGCTACAGCTGCACAGGTGGAGAGAAATCAGCAAGTAGCTCTTTCCAGCCTGGTGAGGAGGAATAAGGAGCAGGAGAGAGTACCGGCCCCACATCCCACCAACACCACCGCGCAACAGAACTCAAAAGCATATTGGTTAAAAAACAAATAAATGTTGTTTCCTAGCAGGTTGGCACAGGGTAACCAAAGCATGTCATATGTTGATATTTGGCCTCTCTACATAGCAGATGTCTTCTTCACAGGTCAGGCAGGGAAGAAGAACAATTGATTCAATGGCTAGAAAAATGCTGAGACAAAGAGAAAAAAAACTGGAGACGGTCCAACATGTAGTACATATTTCATAAGAGTATGTGTAAGAAAGAGAGATAATCCTCTCCACAGTTCTTTTAGCAGGTGTTTATCCTTTTTGGCATTGACAGCAATATTTTGTAGCTACACAGCAGACATGCAGAATAAAATTCCTTTCCACACTTGCAAAAACTAATTACCTCTTATGTGACTTACAGCTGCTCTAGTCATTCATCAATGCTGTTGTCCTCTTTCTCCAAACCAACACTATGAAAATATTGCTTCTTCTGGAAATTACTGAGAAAACTGCATAATCTCCGAGATGACTGTTTAAGAGAGTGACCAAGGTGCTACACTGGATTCCTTTAAAAGCATTCATTGCCTAGGAACATGCTTTCCTATGAACATAAACAGAAAAGCCTCAGAGGAAATACTATGTGGTGTTTTGGTACTAAGGTGATAGGTACTGTCTAAAACGCCTGAAAAAGACATCAATCAGTGGCCACGTAAAACTAAAATACTCCCTTTACTCCCCAATAAATTTTAGTCCTGCAAAATAAGGTTTTGTTTCCGTTATGATATGCAGAGAGAAGTGCAAGGGCGTCTGCCAGGACAAGGTCACAGCCACAGTAAGCCGATGTTTCCTCACTATAGCAGAGGCGAGCTTCTCCCTGAAATAACTGAAATAGCTCAGGTAACTCCATATCCACCTTTGAGCTAAGCACTTCCCTGTGTAATAGCTTGAATGTAGCTCCACCAAAATACCAGCCGCTGAAAAAACGGGTAAGTATCTGACCTCTTACTCCAGACAAAGCTGAAATTAGACCTGCCCTGGTAATAAGACTTCTTTCAAATACACATGGATTCATGGGATCTGTCCTGTGGATCAGAAAAACTATACAATATATGACATTTGAACACATCACTGGCAGTGCAGGATGCAGTCAGTAGTTTATGCTGAACTTCTCTATCTGAGGATCTGAACGTGCGATTGCTTATACAGAAAATGTTCCTGACTCCTCTGCTGAATGCATTTACATAAAATGCACTTTCGATTATCCTGTTTTTCACATTTGCTAGCACTATGTTATCTTCAAAAGAAATTAAAATATTGATTAAAATATTGTACCTTCTTTTTGGCCAGCTTGGATTTAATGCAAACTGTGGATTTAATAAAAGGTCATCACTTTATGCTAAAATAAATAACACAATTGCAGAGACTGTGAATATGATACATTGTATTTCACATATTTTGGGTAGATTAGGCCAATAATCTGGAAAGAGAAATGGACACTTCATGCCAGCAATATTTTCCAGTGATCTCTAACCTCATTAGGCATTCTCAGTACATCCAGAAGAGTAGTGTAAATAAAATGCACTGTTTTCTGATGAGCTTTGATGAGCAGATGTTCGGGGGTTTTGTTGATTCATGTCTGGGATGTTTTTAAAACTTTTCTGCTTGCGTTCCATTTCCTGTCGAGGGAATTCAGAATGACCCAGATGAAAAGGGACAATTGTGACTGTGTCTGCCTGGATGCCGCCCAGGCCAGCAGCTGTGCGGTGGCCACCGCAACGTGCCTGACTTGCGGGAGGAGAAATTATGTAATTTGGTGCTGAAGCTACTTGTGAATTCAGCTCTTGGTGCAGATGAAATACTGCACCTCTATGCATTTCCTATTATCACTCTTGTCTGGTAGCCTGGAATGGCGCTTGAGGATACAAGATAATGCACTTGGTGAACCTCTCTTTTTGTTGTTTAGCAACACATGCATGTGAAGTACACACACATTTTTAGCAGCAATAAAGTAAGTAAACCAGAACTGGAATTCCTTCCCTTTCTAAAATTATTTAGAATAAAAATAAATCAGTACCTGGTGGGTTTTTTTTCTTTTTTATGTCTTTCATTTCATGCAAACTGGAATATTGATGCATTAAAATAAATTGATAATTATTTGTTCACCCTGGAAACAAAACTGCTCTTTTTCCTCCATGGCAGTCACAGAAATACACTAATTTTAAGTCATATTACATGTTTTTGATCTTTTTTTTTTTAAGCTAAAAACCATAGTCTGCAAAAATTTTGAATGGCAGAGATAAAGATAGAAGGCAGTGGGATGCTCCCAGGTTCTCAAATAATGTGCAAGCGCTGCAAATGAATCAGGCTTACTGGAACGTACTGATAGAATAGGAACGTGTAGGAAAAGGAGTAGAAGAAGGTGTAGAAGAAAAGCCAATGCTAAGTGATAAAGAGGAAAAGAAATGCAGAATCAAGCAAATAAATCTGGGCAAATATGTGAAAGCAGAAGTAGATCCTGAGGTGATTCATGAGATAACACAGTTGAAGATAATTAAACCTCCCTGCAGCAGTGGAAATGTGAGCAACAAAATAGATAAGCCGGGTTTTGGGAGGCCCTATCAAAGAGATATCTTAATGCCTTGCTTTTACCAAGTTTACTAACAAAGTAATGCGCTTCATTTCTACTCAGTTTCATTCATACAAGTCAAACCATTTCATACCAAGCATTTGCAAACACATTTCTCTGTTATGAGGAACTTCTTTAATAGCTCATTAAAAAAATGTTGCTTATTATCTTTCTCTATTCAAGGCTTGTTTACTACCATCCATTTTTTTTTGTAATGTGTACCTACGTTTGCCTTTTGTTATTTAGTTTTCTTACTCTGAACTCTCTACGGAGGAAAATTAGCTCCAATAGCTTTTATGAAATAGAAGTGTCTAAATGGGACCTTCCAGAGTAACAACTGTCCCATGCTGACTGGGCTCTGTGTTAGGAGAGGGAAGATCTAGGATACAAGTCCTTACTCCCCAGGCCAGTTTCTTTCTTTTTTCCCAGTGATGAATTCACATAAAATACATATTTGTTCCAGGGATCTAGACTAGCAACGACAGTTTTGCATTCACAACTCCTCTCTCTGGTGACACTTCCATCACTTATTATGCCTAGATCTTCAACTACATTAAATGCTCTGTTTGCCATTTCAAACTGGAAATTTGCCAAATCAAACTGGAACAAAATGTATGTCCCTTGGCCACAGGAAAACCTCCTGCAGCATCCAGGTGTGCATTAATATTAAAACCCACCAAGGTAGTAGCACAAAAGAGGGATTTCAAGTCCTTAGGATTGAAGGACCCTTTGGCAACTCTCTTTCCAATTGCAAAATGCTAAATACCTCAAACGTTCACTGCAATTTTGGTAACAGAAGCAGCTGTTAATGTTATTATCTGTAAATACTAGTGCAGGAAATTCCCTGTACAGAGGTAGAAATAGCATATGTAGTACTGTGATAAGTAGTCAATCATTTTAAAAGGATCTCTACACTTCCACCTCTCCTTTTGGAATCGACCAAAGACAAATTATTTGTATAAATATGTATGCAAATAGGAATCAGCTGTAATTAATGAGCGAAATGCCAAAAATATACTTGATTTACAGGCAAAATGCATCTCAAAATAGTGAAAATCTGAATATGTTGGAATACGCATTCTTCACAAAAGCAGAAAATGTTCAATCAATCAGCTGAATTAAGAACGTGCAACTCCAGAAATGCCCTTGAATACAAACACAGATTTAATTTACAACATACTCTAATGCTAAATTACCTTTACTTCCTGCTGCAGCTCCAGAGAAGTAATTTGTACTACACAAGGAATAAATGTCTTACAAAATATGCCAAGAAGTGATAATGAAGAAATAAATTAGTCTAATAGAGTTTGATTCTTTTTTAAACAATAAAAGTATAAGCAATAGGATAGTAGGTTTTGATATTTGTAAGTCTATATTTTGTTTATTTATTTTGATTTTTAAAAAGCCTGCTTTATACTGTATTAAAACTTGGAACATTCACCCACACATAGATAATGCTCTCAGAAGACAAGCTAATTTTTCTAACTAAAAATGCATTTAGAATCAAATTGGCACACGTATTTGTTTTACATTCAGTATTAAATTGGCACTATGTCTGGTCTCTGGCAGCATTGACTATAGTCCCCTTTGTTTGCTATCGCTCCGTGCTCCAGCACTGAAGCCAACACCTGTGGCCATATAAAAGGCTATGTACAGCAGCTGCAGGACTCAGATGTCCACACTGAAACAAATTTCTAAAGCATAAGAATTTGGATGTGTGGCTGGCTTCCTTGTCTGAGTCTTTTCAAGGCCTTCTTTGGAGGTCCACACTGCTGGATGTTGTATCTATCAACTGTCTGCAGTGTTATTACTGACCAATGTGTAGTGGTAACATAGGACAACTTCATACTTAGAAAAGATGCTCTTGGTTGTGCTGATGTAGGGCTGCAACAGTCCCTTCACTGAAGACAGTATTTTGCAAGTTTTGTCAATCATGATACCACTGATACAGATATATATAAGGAAGGGCAAAGCTAAAGATTAACATGAAACCTAATTATAGGTAAAACACAACACAAATGACTGCTTCAAATGTTGTTCTCTGGAATTTATCTATTTAATCCATGGAAAACACAAATAGTAGTCTCATTAGTATGTATATAAATCACCTGCTCTTATTTGGGATCAACTAATCATAAAATCAATGTTTACAGCACAGAGTTCCTAATGTACAGCATGCAGAGCCACTTTCCAGCAGGTCAACTCCCAGCCTGTACTGGTGCATGAGGTTGTTCCTCCCCAGGTGCAGGACCTTGCATTTTCTTTTGTTGAATTTCATTAGGATCCCCTGGGCCCAGCTCTCCAGCCTGCCCAGGTCTTGCTGGATGGCAGCACAGCCTTCTGGCGTATCAGCCACTCCTCCCAGTTCTGCATCACCAGCAAACTTGCTGAGGGGACATTCTGTACCTTCCTCCAGGTCATTGATGAATATATTGAACAGGACTGGACCCAGCACAGAACCCTGGGGAACACCACTAATTATGGGCCTCCAACCAGACTCCGCCCCATTGATCATGACCCTCTGAGCTCTGCTGTTCAGCCAGTTCTCTGTCCACCTCACTGTCCACTCATCTAATCCACGCTTCCTATGATTACCTATGAGGATGTTATGAGAGAAAGTGTCAAAAGCCTTGCTGAACTCAAGACAGACAGCATCCACTGCTCTCCCTTCATCTACCCAGCCAGCCATGCCATCATAGAAGGCTATCATGTTGGTCAACCGTGATTTTCCCTTGGTGAATCTATATTGACTACTGATACCCTTCTTTTTCTCTACGTGCCTGGACATGACCTCCAGAATGAACTGCTCCATCACCTTTCCGGGGATGGAGGTGAGGCTGACTGGCCTATAGTTACCTGGGTCCTCCTTCTTGCTCTTTTTGAAGACTGGTGTGACATTGGCTACCCCTCTGTCCTCGGACACCCCTCCTGACCTTTCAGAGATGATGGAGAGTGGCTTAGCGACAATGCCCACCAGCTCCCTCAGCACTCATGGGTGCATCCCATCAGGGCCCATGGATTTGTGAGGATCCAGTTTGCCTAAACAATCTCTAACCCAATGCTCCTCACCCAGGACGACGTCTTCCATTCTCCAGATTTTCTGTCTCTCCTCTGGAGGCTGAGATGCCTGAGGGACAGCCTTAGCAGTAAGGACTGAAGCAAAGAAGGCATTCAGTAACTCTGCCTTCGCTGCATCCTGCCTCAACAGGGCACCCACTTCGTTCAGCAGCAGGCCTACAGTTTCCCCAGTCTTTCTTTTACTACTGATGTATTTGAAAAAAGCCCGTCTTGTTATCCTTGACATCCCTTGCCAGAGTTTGTTCCAAGTGGGCCTTGGCCTTCCTTGTTGTATCTCAGATATTCAGAATTACAGACCACACTTTTCTGCTTCCAAGTAAAAACAGAATGTGTGTAACAAACAGCTAGAAATTACATGTTTCCTTTTAAAAGAATGCGTTACAAATGCAGGTAACAACAAATTAATTGCTCGTGCCAGGTTCTGTAAGTGCAATTGCTCCAATATTACTAGAACAGGCTGTTGGAAGTAGCAATGTTGTTTACATTAGAATGTTGGAATATGAAAGCATATAGAAGCTACAGGCATACTCTTGAGTTACACGTGTGCAAACTTGAGATAAACATTACCGAGAAAAGAACTTAGCTCTAAGGAGTCTGCAACACTGTCACAAACAAATCATTAAAAAGGGCAAAGCTGATTCACTGGTGTGGCAACTTGAAAAGCAACATTTAAAATTATCACGAGTCTCTTGTCTTTTCCATGGCATCCACTAACCCAGAATAAAGGAAAGCCAGTTCTTCAGATCAGGAATATAATGAGCAGCAGTTTATTTTATGTTTTCTGATTTATATATTTCTATGGCATTTGCATATTAGGCTGTGCTTCATATTCTGAGTGTTTAGCTTGTTTAGCGAGATACCAAAACACCCAGAAATATTCTGGTGCAGCTTAGTTTGATCCACATCTTCAACAGAACAGCAAAGTCAAGGGACTCATCTGTACACTTGATCAGCTTTTGATTTCCATACCTGTATTTTCTATTAATTTTAACCTTGATTTAATGTTCTATTATTTCAATCAACAAGAGGAGTACTTCTCTTTAACGAAGCAGTCTGAAAGCTCTTGGAAGATTTTGATATATACTGAATTCTGAGCTCATTACACGATGACCATGCTGGTTTACCATTATTGCTTCTCTTTGGTGGTAAGACAGGGAAAGAAGGAAAGTCACAGTATCATTACTGATGCTGATGTTAGGACAAAGCTGCGTCTTAGTTTCATGTGTGCATTTACTACCTATACTTTCAAGTTGTTACCACCTACTGAGAAGATGAGGACAAGCCGGCATGTTGCTGGTATAATTATTAATGAGCTAACACTAGCAAAATGAAATTTGCTGCAAACCACTTATTGATGGATAAAGCCCATTGGTCTATTCCATTAAAAACACAGAATTTACTGAGTATAGATAGCAGCAGATATTATGAAGGATGTTGACAAACTTATTACAGTTTTCTACACTCACTGATGTTTGATAAAACAACTTTTACCCTATATTTTGCATATCACTTCAGATTGGCCTGCATGAAATTACAGCACGACTTTGGTAAACAACAAACACGGTGGTACTTGGATCCCAGTATGTAGGACTTGATTCACTGCCCATGTAGTGTGTTTGCTGAAGACAAACAGCTTCTTTAATCAAATCTAGTGAGGATTTTTTTCTGTTCACCTGCAGCATAAGTGCTTTCCTATTCCTGGGATGTATTTGGACTACTGAAACTCCAAACCATTTTGACCATTGGACTTGATGAAACTACTATGAAATAGGTAACAGCTGACATGCTGAAAACACTGTCGACTTTGATCTCAGCAATTGTGAAGATACAAAATATGGAAAAGTTCAAACCTACAGACCAGATGTTAGAGTAGTCTGATAAACTCTATGAGACCAGGTATTAGATACTGTTTGTTTTCTGGAATACATCATATCAATATTTCTGCAATGTCATGACAGCACTGATCTTCATTTCACAAAAGTTTGGTAAATAACTACATGATGCAGGTAAGAACCTTTTATTTTTAGTGGACATAGTCATGAACTTCTGTTTCTATTTTATTGTTGGACATTTTGCCAAAGGTCAGAAGGATGAAAAATGCTCATTGTGGGAATCCTTCTGAATTCTTCCTGGTGATCATATTGAAAAAACGGGCCAAGATCAAGCAGATCACTGCAATTCAACAAAGTCAGATTCCCAGCATAATTTTCTCTGCTATTCAGCACATAACTGCTGTTTCTCAGGCTTACCTGAAACACCCTGTGACATTTAAGAGCTATGTAGGTCTGGGCTTAACAGTGTTATGCAGCAAATAATTAATAACTAAAAAACGCTTGGTGGCAAAACCTTTTTCTTTGGCAGTATTGTGTCATTAGTTCATATTCCATTTCCTGTTTATTAGCAACACTTGGTCTTTTTAACTTATTTCACAAAAAGCAGCCCTGACTCAGTGTTTTTATGAAGATAAACATGTAGGCTACATTTCTTTATTGCTACTGGCTTTAGCTTGTCTAGCTCTCTCAGTTGAGCTAACCATACTCTTTTCATTATTAAGACATAGACAAACTTTTTCAAAGTACAGTAAAAATATCCAGTAAAGCTTGATGTAGAGCCTATTCTTGCAGTTCTTAAATGCCCAGCTAATGATAACTTAACTTATGGAGAACCATATTATAATTATACTCCTTCAACCTGATTTTACAGTATTTTTATCTAAGACACTTGGAATGTTTTTGATCTGATTTTTGAATAATAGAACATACTGAATGTTTTACAAAGGATATATATATATAATTGAATAGCAATAATGTATTATTGAAAGTTGCTCCATAGTAGAAAATTTTCTTTTCAGTGTCCCAAGTACAGTTAAGAAGCCATTCCCAGTTTCCTAGAGACACCATGAAAATTACATAAATATAAAACCTGAGGGGACATAAGAGATCATCTGAGGCAGGAATGTAGTAAAGCAGATCACCACTGCAGGTATTTCAAACTTGTTTAAAATATCTGGTGGTAAGAATGCCCACAATCTGCTCCAATTATTCTAACCTTATTGAAACATTTTTTCTTAGTAACACCTTAAGTCTGCCTTCCTGCAAAATAATTCTAATTTTTGCCTTGATCTCAGTGGGTATAAAGAATTGGTCTTTGCTCCTTAACAGACCTAGAATAAAAAAATCTCAATTCCTGAAGCTTTTTCTCACAGGTCATGAACTTTTTTTTTAAAAAAAAAAAAAAAATTCTTCCTCTCCTCTGGATCCTTGAAACTTATATATGTGATATCTGTATGTGATGGTCAGTGACCACAGTGCCATTCCAGCAACAGACACATGATCCTTGTGCCATGCTCATACCAAAGGCCCTTGATATACCTGTGAACAGTACCCAGTGCTTTCAAAGGGCAAAGAAAAAGTGGTGGGACGCAGTGCTGTCACCATCATGCCCTGTGTGCCTTATCCACTCAATCCCATTCCACTTCTTCAGCTTACTGGAAATTTTTTATCTTTTCTGCTGCAGTTGAAATCCCAACACATGACACAGCAGCATAGACAGCTGGGAGAGAGCTATATTCAGCTTTCATTTCTCACATGCAACATTCTTTTTCCTAAATTTCAGAATAACATTTACTTTATTGGAAACAGTACGGCTTTCTGGACTTACACTATCCTTACAGCTCACCACAACTCCTGAAATATTTCCCATTATACTAGTGCTGAGCCAGTTACTCTGCACATTGTGTTTGGATCTTTGATTCTTCCCTACTAAGTTTACTCTTTGTACCACCTTTATCTTATTTCACCTTCTTGATCTATCCATTTAGCAAGATCACTCTGAACTCTGAACCTGTGTCGCATCACTCTTACCTCAGCCAGGCTGGGTACCCACAAAGCCATTCTCTGTGCTATCATGCAAGTTCATACTGCATGTTCACTAGACCAGAGCAAAGACAAATCCCTTGCATCTCACCTGCGATCTCTTCTTACTTTTAAAATATGTCATTAGTAACAATTTTGGAGCTATTGTTTCTAATTTTCAAGATGCCATGCTAGAGTTGAATCTCTATTTTCTTTTTCTGGGAGAATGTCAGGCCTGAGGCAATATCACTGGAGTTACTAATCATGGATACACCAAACCTACTGCTTTCTGCTGGGCCAGCCACTCTGGCAGAGGAGAAAATTAGATTAGTCTGATAAACTGATTGTAAAGAACCAACTCTATAATCTCCCTCAAAATAAGAGGGAGAGCTCTAAATTTCCTGTACCTTTCTTTGCCTTCTCCAAACATCTGGGACTCACCTACTCTCCACAAGTCCTCAAAGACAAAAGCTTGGTGATTGCTACTCTATGTACTGTAGGATTAATTCGAAGAGGCCATCAGGATTCGTGTAATCCTTCTGCCAGGTTTAGATTGTCATAAAAAAGAACAGTTTCAGCTTTAAAGGGTTGCTATAAAAATGCTATCAACAAATGCGGGAAAATTGAATTTACCTTGTGCACAGCAAGCTGATTTTCCTCACCTGCAACCATGACTGAGTTTGTTTAATGAACAGTACGTAAGTACAAGGAGCAAAGGAAAAAAAACAAAACATCAACAAGGTACACAAACAGGCTCACACATGATGTCTAATTTCTAGAGAACTATAACTATTTTACAGTCCTTGCCTCTGGTGAGCCAACTGCTCGGCCAGCTGGTAGCTCTACCCCTCCCGCTACCGCTCTTTAGTCACAGTCAGGGACTGAAAACTTGCTGGGAAACACGGTTGAATTCAAATGGCTGCTGAACTTCTGTGAAAGCAGTTTCCAGCTTGGTGGCTGCCATCCTCCCTGGTGTCCCATGCTGCTCCACAGCTCCTCTACTGCTCTCTACCCTGAGACCCCTTAGCTCTGGGTAATCCCTGCAGTTTTACTAGCAGCTTCAGCCATTCCAGCTCTCAGTAAGGCTGCACACAATGTGAAAAACTAACATAGAACTCTTGTACACTCAATTCTTGCACCTCTCCATTCTATATTGGATGTTATGAAAAAATTCTTCACCGAAAGGGTTGTCAGGCACTGGAACAGGCTGCCCAGGGAAGTGGCTGAGTCACCATCCCTGGGGGATTTAAAAGACATGTAGCTGTGGCACTTAGGGACATGGTTTAGTGGGGGACTTGGCAGTGCTAGGTTAATGATTGGACTTGATGATCTTAAAGGTCTTTTCCAACATAAACGATTCTATGATTCTATTCTTAAACAGCTTCTCAAACTTTACACAAACTTCTCCAGCCTTCTTCTGTGGTTTCAGTATCCAAATTTTGCTTTCTGTTGCTAAAAAATATTGTTGTCAACTAGCAAAATCATACTGTAGGCATACCTTCACTAGGTCAAAAATCCCATGGATTTGCAGATGCACAGCTCCACTTGATTGTATGCCTCTTTTTAAAAGAAATACCTCTCAATCACAGTAAAACATCATCTATATACTAAATGTTCTTCTGGTCTATTAATTTGATTCTTTTACTTAAGTCCCTTTAGAGGTGACATCAAATATTAACTGAGCGCTTCACCCCTGCTGGAATTCCCTTTCCTCTGGATACCTCAAGGAGGCATGGTTTTCACTGCAGTCCCTTCCCACTATGCTTTGCGTAACTTAGGTAAGTGTTCTTCAGCCTGCTTTTTCCCTGTCCTGTCTGTGTTCCTGGCTCTTTGCTGTTAATTTAATTGTATTAAGCACCAGGTCATAATTAAACATTTTTTTTGAAGGAGAGTAAGAGAAAGAAGGATGTATTGAAACAAAAGGACCCTTGAGGCTTTAGCCTTCTGTGTCACTCCTTACTTGCTCACTTTCCCTGTTACATAATGAGCTGAATTTTCCTTCCTCTTTCTCTTAGGTCTAATGTCTTTTGCAAAACCTGTTCTCCTTTCTTGTAATGTCTCCTGCTAGATCCAATTCATTCTCTATCTTTGTCATTATCCTAGTATCTTCATCCTGTCTCAGGACAGTGATTTTCCAGACTGCAAGTTTGGCAGAACATCAGAAAGGGAGATTTAACATAACAGCTGAAGCCACCACCTCAGCAGAGTTTGTAAGCTCCGCAACTACTCCATGGTGTAAACCCAAGTGTGGTACATGGGAATGACTTTGATCTGGACCGAATTCCTAACACAGATGCCCCCAGTAGCAAAGAGACTGCCATTCTGCAGGGAGCTGAGGGGCTGCCGAAGAGATGAATGGAGTGATACGGCAAAGAAACCTACCTTAATAATAGGATTTAATTGTTCACCCCCTAAGAGCGAACAGCAACTGAGCCACATGCAACAGAACCAAGAGCAGGCAGGATGGAAAGGCTGGGAAAGAAGGTCTGAAAACAACATGCATTTGCTCACCACAGTATGTCACCACTGCTACTAAATGTTTGCCTAGGTTTATTCTGCCAAGGACTTCTGCCTTTTACAATACTGATAACTGCTAAATGCTGCCTTCTTCATAAACAGCTACTGTGTCTGGCTGGAATTTATGCTTATTGCTTCCCTCCCCTGTAAGAGTTTATTTATAGCTTCCCAGTTAAGCTGAGAAGATCAACTCGCAGGCCCACTATCAAAATCAAAAGGCTAAGGGGGCTCCCCTTCTTTCAGTTTGGTTGGATGGGGTGCTCAGAGAGACGGGGAAACACGGAAGGATCTTTGGCAAAAATCTGGACAAGGTTAAGTTCTGGCCTCACTGACAGAGACCCTGTGGCTCAACACGACTAATTTTTTTCTTCTTTTTCCAGTTGCACTGATAGTAAGAGATGATACTTACTTTTTTCTTACCATATCTCAGCTCTACATTAAATATATCTATTGTGGAATGGTAGAGAAAATTATTCAGCAATGATGTACCTTTACAGTCATCTTAAAACCTAAAGATATATTGAATCTTATTTTCTTCTGCATTAAACTGAGTCACAAGACCTATTCAGAATTTTAGAGACTATCCCATGCAGCATCCCCTGCATCCAAGCTGGGAAATGTCATCTTTTTATCAAAGATGCACTGATGAGTTCAGAGTTGCTGAGTTCAGTGCCATAAGAATCATTTAACCACACTGTTATAGATGACATTCTGAAGCTGCCCTTGGTGTGATATTGCATGCTTAAATATGATGTCTCAATCTAATTAAGCGTGTGAATTTAGATGAGAAAGGTGACTGCAGGTTGTGCACTTCTCTTAACAATTTGCTGAAATTGTAGGATCATGTCTGTAATTATGTGCTTGTTTTCTTGTTAGCCATTACTATGTCTTGAGTACTTTTAAATTCACTATTTTTTTTCTCTTTCCACTCACCTAATATATTCTATAATATATATATATAGAATATATATATATTCCACAATGGCGGTGGACATTGTCTACCTGGACTTCTCCAAGGCCTTTGATACGGTCCCCCACAGTCTCCTCATGGAGAAATTGATGTGTTATGGCCTAGACAAGTGGTCTGTGCAGTGGGTGGGGAACTGGCTGACAGGCTGCACCCAAAGGGTGGTGGTAAGTAGCTCTTTCTCAAACTGGCAACCTGTCACTAGTGGGGTCCCCCAGGGACCGATATTGGGCCCAACGTTATTCAACATCTTTATAAGTGATCTGGATAACGGCATCAAGTGTAGCCTGATGAAGTTTGCTGATGATACCAAGTTGAGTGGGGAAGTAGACACTCCAGAAGGGAGAGCTGCTCTGCAGGGAGATCTGGATAGGCTGGAAGAGTGGGCCAGCAAGAACCTTATGAAGTTCAACAAGAACAAGTGTAAGATCATGCAGCTGGGAAAACATAATCCAGGAGTGCAGCACAGACTGGGATCCACCTGGCTGGAGAGCAGCTCTGTGGAAAGGGACCTGGGGGTGCTGGTGGACAGGAAGCTCAACACGAGCGAACAGTGGCTGCTGCGGCCAAGATGGCCAACAGGATGCTGGGTTGCATCAAAAAGGGCATCACCAGCAGAGAGAAAGAAGTCATCATCCCACTCTACTCAGCGCTTGTCAGGCCACACCTGGAGTACTGTGTACAGTTCTGGTCCCCGCTCTACAAAAAGGATGTGGACAGGCTGGAAGGGGTCCAGAGAAGGGCCACCAAGATGATCCAAGGACTGGGAAGCTGCCATATGAGGATAGGCTGGGAGAGCTGGGTTTGTTCAGCCTTGAGAAAAGGAGGCTCAGAGGGGATAATATAACTTAAGGGATAGTTCCAAAGAAGATGGAGACTCCCTTTTTACAAGGAGTCACATGGAGAGGACAAGGGGGAATGGACACAAGTTGCTCTTGGGGAGATTCCAATTGGACACGAGAGGGAAATTTTTCACACTGAGGACAGTCAACCATTGGAATATTCTCCCCAGGGAAGTGGTTGACTCGGCCACGTTGGACACCTTCAAGAGTCGTCTGGACAGGGTGCTGGGCCATCTTGTCTAGACTGTGCTCTTCCTAGAAAGGTTGGACTAGATGATCCCTGAGGTCCCTTCCAACCTGCGATTCTGTGATTCTGTGATAATGCTTCCCAGAACTTCTGTTGTAGGTCCAGCAAATATTAAAAAAACTTTTTTCTTTAAAAAAAACCACAGTTATGGAACAATACAAACCCTTTCCTCTTGTTCCGTTACTCATCTTGATTTAAAATCAGGTATTTAGGCAGTATACCAAGCTAAAAACTCACTAAAATTTAGTGCTTGTATATATGAGAAAATTGACTTCTATAGCCATAATCAAATAATTAAACAGATTTAGTTAGTCAGTATAATTCCCTACTTCTACTGCAGAGTAATTATACTGGAATAAAGCCACTTTAATTCCAGAATAGACTGTCCACATGGGGAGCTATATTGAAACAGCTGTAGTAAAATAATTATTTGACTACAGCTATGCTGCTCTCTTCCCCTGTGAAAGCAAGCCATCAACATAAAAATCTTGCCTCTTCCACAGAAGCTCAGCCATGTTGGCTCAATCCTATTCCATAAACAAAAGGCAAAGGGCTTTGCCAGCAAAGTGAACACACGATGTGGAGAACAGGAGATTTTACATCTCAATTCAGCACTGCCTCACCACTCAGAGTGATGCACTTGCAGGTTTTTACCACTGAAAAGTTTCTGAGATGCTCTGGAATGTGGAGTGGAGAATGTGGGTAGAAAATACAGCCTTTTGTGTAACATGCTATGTATTTTATAGAAGTGTAGTCCATCACAGAGATAACTCCAGATGAAAGGAGAAGATAGATTTCTACAGCACTCCCTCCCTCTGCTGCCCCATGGATTCCACTCACCTCGCAGATATTGCCTCTTACCTCCACTTCTCTGCTGCAGCCTGAGAGCCTCACACTCAGTGAGCCTCTCTCCGCCTTGACCTTCCAAAGCATGGAAGCTGCAGGAGCTCACTCACATTGCAGCTTACACCAACGCAGGTGTAGAGAAGTGGCTGGTCCTCTCTACTTTGTACAGCTGTCACTTATTAAGTGAGTTGAAGAATCAAGAGCTGTAAAATTCTGCTTATTGAACTGTGTCTTTGTTTCACTAACATTGCTTAACATGTTTTAGTACTCCCGACTTAAAGCACAGGCTTCGGCTGGTCGACTACATACTATGTACATCCGATATCCAATATTTGCAGATGAAGAAATTCTTCCTTCAGATAGAGCTACTCAGTCAGAGGTATTTCACCTCAAAGGCCCTTTAAAATTTGACTCTCCAAGCTCTCAATATGATACAAAAATGCACAGCCTTGTAAAAGTAATTTGAACTAAAAAGGTAAGGAAGCTGGGTCACAACTCACCTCGATCTGTGTCATACAGGAAAACAAAACGGTTCCATTCATAATGATCCAGCAAGCTCAGGAGGGCTCCCCGCAGAGATGGCCGCAGCTGCAGCACAAACTGACTCTCACCCTCCGTCGGGAAACTCGGCGTGATGAGGGAGATGTGCAAGGCGCTGCAGAATGAGGTCAAGGTATGTACTGATCTCTTATCATATAGTCCAAAAATGGCAAAAACTCCTCTAGAATACTGGGAGCAAACTGGAAGGAAACAAAAAAAAACCAAACCAAAACAGAGTTCAGCTAGTGACAAAATCTGCGAACACATACTTACACATTCCAACATGCCCAAATTTTTAATTTGAAGATTTCCATTTCCACCTGTATTTAACTACACAGACTTTTCACATGTTTAATTCTGGAAACAAATGAATAAATAACTAAACATTTTGTCACTTTTTGATCCTATTCATAGAACATTACATTATCTGTAGTGTTTTTACTCTAAAATAAAATATAAAATAAATAACATATTTTTGCACACCAGTGAAAAGTCAACATATGCTGTTTTAACCATAGCTCTGCATATTATCAGGCATTGAACATTTCCATTACCTAAAAAGAAAAGTGCTCCCGTAATAAAATGTGAAATTTATCACAAAAATGTTACTGACCTCTTAAGTGAAATTTGGACATTTTGAATTTTAACAATATAGAACCTTCACTCCCTTTTAAGCAGGGAGACCTTGTGCTACATTAAAACTCTGCTACTGACACTGTGTAAAACCCTAGCTCATGAATAAACTCCTGGACTTTAAGACAGCAGTTGAAGGAAAATGTAATGAGACAACGTGATCAGATTTTTGCCCCAAACCTTTTATTTCTACTCTGTGTCAACTTCAAAACCAGAAAACAAATGACCTGAATATATATTCTGAGTTTTGATTTGCTCTTGGACGCATTTAAGACATACAGAAAGACTTGTATTGATTTCAGCAGACTGGACAAGGGCTTTACTGATCTATGCACATAAATGCAGACATAAGGGTATTTTCCTGAGAAAATATTGCCTTTCTAGCAACTCATAAAGAGCCCAATGAAAAATATCTCACTTTTTTTGAAGTACAAACCAACTTATTTGAAACTGTGTGATCATTAACAGTGTTACTTATCCTAGAATCATAGAAAAAGGAGAAAAGAACAGTCAGTTAGGGTTTTATTGTATCCATTTTCTCCTAAGTATTTATTTCCTATGCTCTCCTGTCCCAAAGCCTCCCTCCTTGCAACCCATTCACACACGTAGCCTGAACATGGGAAAACCAAGTCACACCCTTTTAACTAGACGATGCCCTCGTCTATTCTAGCCTGGAGGTCACAGTCATCCTGTGAGAGCAGCAGAATTACGGTGCAGCGTACACACTTAGCTAATGGGCTAATTCAAACCAGTTCAGCTTTAATTCTTTTGTATAACAATTACTGCATAACGAGCAAAAAAATACAAATTGTGCATTTTTCTCCTTAGACTTGGGTGATTTATCCAGTTCTGAAGTGAGAAGGCTTGAGGACAGTTCTGTGATTTTATGTGCTGCCCTACTGTTACAGTCCCCAACCTAAGGATTTTCATAGCCAGATTATAAATAAGTGAAGTTTTTTAAAAAGCTTTCTTCCTTCCCCTAAATTCCCCTTCTATATGTTGATACACAGCTCTTACAAACCCTCTTAGTGTTTTCTTTGCTGGACAACACAACATACATTCTTATAGACCCATCAAATGACTGGCTTGCCATTCCACTAATCATCCTAAAAAGTGGTGTTCTGTGCTTTCCCACTTTCATCTCATCTTTTTTGAACACAGATGACCAACATGTTTAGAATTTTAGTTGAAAGCTTTGTGCTTTTTTTTACATTAATTCCCCATCTCTGCTGTAAAACACTTCTGCTGACGTATCCTAAGATAGTGTGTTTTTCCAAATCTGCGCCTCAGTGATGGCTGACGATCAACTCGGGATCAAAATTATGCTCCTTCTTCCTTCCAGGCCATTTCCAGATGATGAGCTTCTGCTTATAGCATGATATTTTTATTAGTCACCATTATTAATTTTCCATTATGTCACATCTATTACTGTACTCCTCAAAATTATTTACTTCCACATATATTCTTAGCCTGCTCTGTACTTTTATCAATATCTGTATCTGCCTCACCAGCAAAGTCCACCAGGGTACTCTGACTTTTTTCTGACTTTTTATCTTTGTCTACTGTAAAAACCGTCTCTTAGTATCTTCCTCCTGTAACTATGCTTATCCAGCCTGGTACCTCATCTTCCACCAACATTTGTTGCCATCTTCCCCTTAGTTTCATGCCTAACTTTTAACTCTCCTGCTTGTCCCCTATTTTCATAAATCACTTCTCTTACGAGCATGTCTATTTTACTTTATTCTCTTGGTAGTTGGAAGATATGGATTAATCCCACACCTTCTACCTTCTTCTGGTAGCACTTTATGCCATTTTCCGTCTATAGCTGCATTTTAAAGCTTGCTTCCACCAAAATCTGTTCTATAACTTTACAGTCTATTGAGGTTAAGCTGCTAGGTCCACGGCTGCCAGATTCTATGCCCCCCTTTAAAAATAGGTATTATATTTCCTATTCTCAGATCATATGTATCACACCTCATTTAACAGCTCTACTAAGAAGCACTTGTTATTGCATTTGCCCTTCGGTAAACCAATTCTTTAAGAACCACAGAAGAAAGAGGTGATTTCCCTATTCCCATTAGCCATCACACCTCTTTTAAGGTCAACATCCTTCTTGAGTAAAAATCAATGTGAAGTATCTATTAGTTTTATGTCTCTAACCAGATTTTCCTGTTTTTCTCTCCCATCATCAATATATAACAGCTTCAATTATTTTCCTATTTCCTGCCTTAGTATTTAGAGATGTAAATGACCTTCTACTCTTGTTTTAATGTCTTTTGCAAGTGTCATTTTTCACCAGCAGTCCTAACCTAGGCTCTCATTTCTGCAACAAATGTTCTCTATACCACCTGATTTCTTCAACACAATCTTTCTTACTAATAATCCTTTTTAAACACTTTTTTCTTATATCTTTCTTGTATAATCATTCAATCAGTTCTGGAGTCACATCCTGCATGTTACTTTCCCCTATCAAGGAATTTCTCAGTGTTTTACAAGTGTTTCTGTGAGGAAATGGCAGGCCTCCTCTATATTCAAACACAGTCCAGTTAATTGTACCAACTAAAATTGTTGAATGTAAACCTTGTGTACATAAGTGGTAGTTACTAAATTTGTTTTCTGTTTAGAGAAAACCCTCGTTAAGGCCCTGCATTGCCTTCCTTCTTTGCAGTTTTACATGGGCAAAGGGTACTTTTTGTAACACGTGGTCCATGCCATAGGATTCTACATGATGAAAAATACAAGAAATCAATGTCAAGCTGCGCAATTGTACACTTAGTGGAGTTAAAGCTCAAATTCATTCTCAGGATGGAGAAAAAAAAGAGAGAAAAGAGTCAAACTTGAAATTTCACTAAATAACATGATATGACCCTAAAATTCTTATCACCAAAAATAAGAGAATAATAATTTTTCGCGTTTTCAAAGCAAACTATCCTTGCCTCAGCTTAGATCCAAATGCAGCAAAAGATTATCTGACTATCATTAAAGTCCTGAAATAAGAATTCGAAAAAAATTGTGCTGCTATATTTGAGAACAAGGCTGGGAAGTTACTGAATAGTGCCCTTCTTTGCTCCTTGATACGAAAAAATGCTAAGGTGAAGGTTATGAGAATTTTTCCTTACTCAGTACAATACCCACAGAGAGAAAAAAATGCCTGTGACACTATGGAGATTAGGCTTAAACATATGCAGAGATGCTGCAACACTCCTGAATCAATTTTACAATAATCAGCAGTGACCACAAAAATCAGCAAAACCATGAGGATTTGCATTCTGACTCACTACTGTTCTGAGAAAATGCCTCCTGGCAAACATGATTACCTGGATTTCCCAATTCTTTATCTATTTCTCTTACAATTCTAAAGGCACTTTACTTATTATAAATGGACTAAATTATGTTTGGTAAAACACAGTCTCATATTAGCATTCGAAGAAAGTTTTGTTCAAGATTTTTTCCCCCCACAAATATAAAGCCATGATAAATACACTTTCATAAGCATACTTTGATATATATTGAATAATTTGTCTTTAAACCAGACATATATTCATAGCTTAAAATATAATTCCAGTATTACACAGAAGATTTCTCCTGCAAATTTTGCAATGCCATTGGTCTCACCAAAGATAAGATAAATGTGGAGGTAAGACTCCAGGGAATACGTTGCAATGCACCTTAAATAGCCAAGATAATGTTATTGCAGTAGCTGTAATATGAATCAGATACATTCTAATCTAGCAGATTGAACTATGTGGTAGTGCTATCACCTCAAAAGAACAGGCGACTCACGTGACCTTCAGTTAAAAAAAGAAATTGTAATGGCAAGATGGCAAAAACTGTACACTGCAGGGTTTCCTGAGACACAGAGTCAAGCCACAGGTGGTCTTCTTTCTCTGTGACAGAAAGACTTCCCAAAGTCCCTGTTACTGTTCTAAAGACAAGTCCCACACTTCAAACAGAAATCGTTTCTTGAAAACAAAAAGCAAAAAATCCCAACTTCTTCTTATTCACTGATTTCCAGAAGTCATACCCATATAGTTTAAATCTTCTAAACAGGCACAGGGGAAGTCAGAGTCCAAACACAGCTGTAACCATAATCATGAAAATGACACAGAAGAGATCAAGTGAAAGTTTGAGACATGTATGTACAAATACACACATGTATACATACCTGCACACATATTTACAAGATATTGGTCTTGGTTTATCATTTGGCAATAGCTGAAAGTTTTATAATTTCTTCAAGAGACAAATAAAACACTACCTTAACAATATATTTACAAAATGAAGTCTGATAAGCAGAGCACAGCTGGTCTGCCAACAGCATTAGTTTGGCTTGACAGCCTATATAGTTCCTATACCATATAGATGCGAATCTGGAAGACCCACAGTCTAACAGGGAAGTAACACGGTAGATCTTGCTTCAGAGCCATGACTCACAGACTGAGTCTTCCAGATCACAAGTTCTGGAACAAGTATTTTAAAATGCTTTTCCCTAGGTTTTAGGCTCCTACATGGGATGCCCTGGCACAGATGGCTGTTACAGATATACTGACAGACCCACTGACCTGCTATAAATTCACAAACTGTGGAAGCACCAAGACTCAAAGACTTAGAGCAGTTTGTGTTATGGAAGTTTTCCAGGTATGAGGACAGTCTTTCATTACTGTCTCTTCATCTTCTATAATCTGGAGATCCAAACAGGGAGTGGGGATTGCGGTCAGTCCGTAACAACTTGTCTCTGCCACTCCTTCCTCCTCACGCTGTTCCCCTAATCCAGTGTGGGGTCCCTGCAGGGCATACAGTCCTTCCCAAACTGCTCCAACATGGGTCCTTCCCATGCACTGCAGTTCTTCAAGAACTGCTGTTCCATACTCCAGGTACTCTCCACTGGGTGCAGTCCTTCAGGAAATGAGTGCTCCAGTGTGGGTCCCCCATGGGCCACAGTTCCTGACAGAAAACCTGCTCCTGCGTGGGCTCCTCTCCATGGGCCACAGCTCCTGTCTGGTGTGGGCTTTCCACAGGCTGCACCTCCTTAAGGGCACATCCACCCGCTGCAGCATGGGGTTCTCCACAGGCTGCAGGTGGATATCTGCTCCACCATGGTTCTTCATGGCTGCAAGGGGACTACATGTGTCACCGTGGTCTTCTCCACAGGCTGCAGGGGAATCTCTGCTCCAGTGCCTGGAGCACTTCCTCCCCCTCCTTCTTCACCAACCTTGGTGTCTGCAAGGCTTTTTCTCTCGTATTTTCTCACTCCTCTCTCTCACAGCTCCTATGCAGTGCTTTTTGCCCTTTCTTAAATGTGTTATCACAGAGGCACCACAGTGTCACTGATGGGCTCAGCTTTGGCCAGCAGTGGGTCTGTTTCGGAGCCGGCTGCAAACTGGCTCTGTCCAACATGGGGATCGTCCCTGGGGTCTTCTCGCAGAGGCCACCCTGCAGCACCCCCAGAACCAAAACCTGCCCACAGAAAGCCAATACACCTGGTAAACTCCAGACAGCAATAAATTTCAAAAAAATATATACGGTGTTACATATCCTTGCCATCACAATAGTATATGAAGGCTTTCATTTGACGTGTGCCTGCAATGCTGTCAGTGATCCAAGTCCTCAAGGATCAAAATCATATACTCTCTATTTTGTTCAGCTGCTGTGCACCTGCATTTGCCAGCACTGATGTGAAAGTACTGGGTGAATTTTCTCAACCCAAAGAACTCCTTCCAAGAGGAACAGCCTAGCCATATGGTGATACAAGCTCTACAAGTGAGATGAAGCACAGAAGGGAGAATCATTTAATCTAAATAAGGACCTGCCTCCCAAGGTCAAATGATTTATCAACATAGATGTGTGCAAGCTCCAACACTTGAGATGAGATTAAGTAATATTTCTAAAACAGCTTTGAAATTACAGTTTCCTCTAAAAATGTCAAAACACATTTCTGTTCATTTTGCACAGAACATCCAACACTCTCTTTCTCCTCTGTGCTCCCTGATCCACCTCCTTTTGATCACTCAACCAACCTCCACCTGGAAGAGGGCACAAGGCCAGTCAGGGCTCTAGAATTACAAGACAAGTGATCTAAATTCATCTCCCATGTAGTTTTCAACTATCTTGCACCCAAACCCAGTACAAATTTGATACAAATATGCTCTCCCTCTGGGTTGTGTTTGAGACTGCTGATTTTATACTAAATTATGCTCTTGCATTGAGAAAAATTCCCAGCACTGAGACCAACTTAATGAGGTATCTTCATGAATTAAATCACTGATATAAGATGACAGATAGGCTTATAAAAGAGAAAACAGCGTTACGTAAAGTGGGTGGATGAAAAACATTATAGATTTATTAGGACCAGTTTACTACTATCTTAAGAACTGTCTTGAATAGAAAAGGGTATTTCTAAATATTGCTATCCAAGAAAGGGGAAAAGGGAAACAAGGCGTTTTTTACAAATTATATGGTTAGATTTTTTTTGTGTCTAATGAAACAAGCACCCATCACAACCCTATTCATTTTCTATTTATAGTCTCTGCACCCTCTAAATCACCGTCTACCTTCCTCTGCATTATCTTCCCCTGCATTCAGGAGGCATGCATCACGCTTTGGGTAGCATCATGCCTAAAGCATTATAACTGGAAATAATATCACATCATTACTTTAACTAAAATCAGTTTATTGCTCTACAGTTCAATACAGTATTAATGATGGAAGTGAACAAAAAGCGACTACATTAAGACCTTTCCAGTTTAAAAAAAAATGAATCACAAACATTACCCTCTCAAATATTTATTCTTCTCTCAAATATTTATTCCTCTCAAACGTTTATCCTCCTATGATGTAACTACATAATAAGAAGTCTGGTATGTCGGGCACTGAACCTCTGAAACTAAATTCATACTCTGGAGCAAATCACTTCACATTCCCATGTCTCAGTTCTCAACATTTTAAGTGTCTCGTCTATTTTGGACTGTAAGAACTTGACAGGAAGGCCAGTCTCCTATTAGATGTCTGTAACAAGTTTAGTACAATGGTCCAATTGTCTCAGCTGTGGCTTCTGAATGCTGGCTCAATGTGTATAAACGTTACACCTAATGGACCTTTATCTTGCAATTCTGGAACCCTAAAAACATGTAAGCACTTGTCCTAAAGGTCCGTGTGTTTAGTTGCATGCATAAAATTAAACATGTACTAAAGAGTGTGCAGGAGTATTTGCCTGGAGATCAACAGATGGAGCCATCAAACTTGAGGCAGCAAATTCACGAGTGTTTTTTACATTTAACCCACGGCAATGGGTTACTTCTAGTGCTCTGTGACTTGCCAGCTCATTTACAAATACTCTCCTAGGAACAATGAAAACCTTTGTTTAATGTGCTAGATCAAATGGTAATTTGGGAAATGCAGCTTTGTTTGTGCAACTGCAGATGTGAGAACATATTGCAAAGCAAGATACAAACTTGTTACATTTTTTAATTAATAATTAAGTTTCCAGAAACAATTTTTGTGAATTGTCTCTAAAAGTCTATTTCTGCTCAAAGTCAATTCCTGAAACAATACCGGAAAGTGATAGTGCATTTCTTGCCTATTGAATAGAAAATGGAATTGAATTAGCTTAATTAACATGCACAGTATTTTCTTCTTTTAAAACCAATTTGAACATTGCAATATAGTATTTTTTGCACAATGTCTTATACCAGATCACTAAGTTACAGAACTTTAGAAGGTTACCCTGAAAGATGCCCAAAATAACAGAAAAAGGAGGGCCGTAGAGACCAGACAAGAATGACTTGTAGATCCAACTGCTGAAGTCTTTTCCATGCTTCATATGGAGCAAGGTTTGCTGTTCACAGATGAATACATCGATTAAAGATTCCTCCAACCAATCCCAACAGAATACGTGAAAGGAGTGTGTGTGCCTTTGTATGTATATGTGCACTCAGGGAGAGTGGAGGGGACTGTCACACTTGATTCTTACCACCTGAAAGTTAGGTTTTAAAATTCTTCCCCTCACCCCATCTCTAAAACAGAAAATGTCATATTCAGAAGACAGATCATCACAGCTTAAGATGGGTGATAAATTAGGTGTACTGATTCATCCACTAGAGGTACTTATCTCTTTTGGCTGTAAAAGGAGACTGTGCAACTATGAAAGACTTGGCACTTATATTTAGATAGCTACATTTAAAAATTGTTAAAAAAAAGTCTCACTTTAGGAAACTTATCTCTGTGGTTTTTTTCCCCTGCCCATACTGATATTTAATACTGGATTGGAGCTGCCCTTCTCTGAGGGCCTTCTCATACAACAGGCACAAATCCCTCCCAGCCAGGGGTTGCAGGTATTTCTCAGGTACAGACCATCTATCTCTGGTTTCCTGAAAAGTGCTGACAAACCTCATTTCTGGATGGAGAACACAAAACAGCTTGGCCTTTCATAAATTTCTATGAGGAAAACTGCTTTAATTTTTAAGTACTTTCCATCTGAAAACGTTTGCACCACTAAAGTATTTTACCTTCATTAATATATAATTCCAAATAATTTAAATCCAATAGAACAACAAGAAAACATTTTCCACTGGTTTTATTTATAAAATTTCTCTTTCCACTGTGCCTTGGCTAATCTCTTTGATAGAACTCCCCTCATGAATTTCACATTTGCTGAATGCTAACAAATCTTTTCTCATTTTTAGAAGTACTTTACAGCTCTCTCTGCAATAAATTATCCAGTCTTTGTGCCGTTGTCCTCCAGTCCTGTGCACTCCATGGATCTGGTATTTATATCTGCCTGGCAATGCACATACACGTGCGTTTCCCTAACTCTGCCAAAACTTTCTCTTTGAACGCTCTCCCATAGAGAATCAACATGCAGCATTTACCTTTCGTAGTCATGTGAATGAGAATCCACATTGGTAGAGAAGTTCTTTCTTGGCTGTTTTTAAAAACTGATAAAAATATCACTACCACATGAGACTGCCAGGCTTTTCAAAACCATAGAGGTTTTTAAAAAAGTTAAACATAGAGGTTTTGGTAGAAAGTTCCCATGAAGCTGGCAGGTTTTCTCAAGGACAAAATGTCCATGGGATCTTTTTTTTCCTGCCTCCTTCAGGATTGAAGCTCAGAAAGGCATAACAGATTGCATGGAAATTAGACTGGACTACAGTAAAAAAGAGGTTTATGGAATCAACGGTAAAACTCCCAGTTGCTTAACTGAGGTTAACATTTCAACTCAGATACTTACGTGGTGGTTAGAAATCTTCTTGCAAAATCATATCACCTCTTCAGTTTGCTAGCTGAGGGAAAGCTCATCCTCATTAGATGAATATCTAGAGAAATAATGTTTTATACCTTATCTAGATTTACTGTGTGATTAGCATTTTTTGCTTCTGTGATTAAACATTTTTTGCTGTTCTTGGACTGATTCATTTCCTTATGAGACATATTATTTCTTTCAGTTCAAATTTGACCTTCATCCAAACATCCCTTCGTAGAGAAAAAAAATCTCTTTGCAGTTTGTTTTTCTCCCCAAAATGTAAGACTTTATAAAACCTGCCCCCATATCCCATTTTAATGAAACAGAACAGAGAAGTCTGAATTTTGTTTTAAGAAATAATATTTTGCTGGCCCGATTCTCTACAACATTTGCTTCCTTTTTTCTTTTTATTTTGAAAAGGGACAAAATAGGAACATTTAAACAGACTTTTTTTTTTCCAGGAGAAAAAGAACTGAAAAAACCCCACAATTTTAAATAGGAGAGTATCTTATAAAATGTGCAGTTGATTACATAAAAATAGCTTTTTATAAATAGCTACATAATCACAGAATTTTCTTGTGCAGAACTATTTGTAGTTTTTGGAAAAAAACAGTAACAATTTTTTTTTCCTTCGTTTTGGACAAATGCAGTACTCCTGCCAGTAAAACTGTCATTGGCGGGAATTAAGTGAATTTCACATGAGGTATGAGAGGTAGAGCCATACAGTATGGCTCCTGACCTAAATTGTTTTGATGGATGCATTATCATCATTTATACCTCACACACTGAACCAATGGTGCTTCTATATATCAAACTTTACGTTCTAATTTAACTGGACTGAAACAAAACACAACCTGCTGTAATTTGAGGAAGCTCAAGTAAAACATTTTTTAAAGTATCAAGGAAGTTTGGTACTAACTTTAGAAGTCAGTGACTTTAGAAGGGCACTAATCATCTAACTGCTCCCTCTGACTTAGGAAATCTGTCCTGAGATCTCTGAAACATCTGGGAAAAGGAAGGAAAGGAAGGCAGGGAATAATGAAAGATGTGACTAACTTGGTCCTTCATGAAGATGAGGGTCGTTAGCTGGTTGTCATTCAAGTCTGAATGGAGATGGGTTTTTTTTGTCTGGTTTGTAGTTTTTAAAAATAAAGCCTGTCCTGAGGGGAGTGATGACATTTGATCCATCGCTGGAACTCTATTTTTCTTTTACTGGTGAGTCTGCCTCCCAGTTTCTTATTCTTCTACTTTAATCTTCCAGCCAATGCAGGTGGCAAACTGAAGTGGAATGCTCTCCACCCAGTCCAAGCTTTTGAATGTTGGCAGGGGCGAGGCTGGGAATTCTGTTACTTTCTTCCCTCAGTAACACATTTCACACCATCAAGAGTCCCCTCACTAGCAACTTCAATCTTTGCGTACTTTGATTCATGCTATTGCACCAGGATATAATCTTAAATAATTCTTCCTACTTTGCTGTTTACAATTTAGAATGAATGATGTCATAGATTTCTTTTGGCCTCAGTAAGATCAACAGACATCCACCACATCCTGTTGACTAAATAACATTAATACAACATTTCTTCTTTGGCTACTCTTACATCTAAGTATCCTTTAAAGAGCCAGAAAACATGGTTTCTGATTTTTCAAAACAATGTTAATGTTAAGAGGATATATGTGACAAAAATGTCATCTGCTTTTCCCAATTTCCCATGGGTTAATAAAAGCTATTGTCTAATTACACACACCCTAACTTAAAAAAAAAAACTTTTCAGTTATTTTTTAGCCACAACTGGGACTTCCATAAGAAAAGTTTCTGAATACTTTTGATACAATCTATTTGTCCTTTCCTTCCTTCCCTCTGATGGTACGAAGCAGAATTTGAAACTAGTATTACTGTCAGATAAATGGAACACCGTATCACATCTTAAGATTATATGCAACTTGGTCAGAGAGAAAATACTCCTCACAAGATCTAGAAACAAAATTCTGCTGCTGCCGTCTGGAGTCTGTGACTGTGTATCGACAGAACAGCAGTTTCTGACAAAGTGTACAGGGCTTTGCTGAAGCTGTTCCCCAAACAGGGGGTATCTTCTGAGCTATCAATTCAGGGATCAAGATACATGAAAAAGATCAAGATATATAAAAACCTAACAATTGCTTTGTTAGTCTTCTCACATTTGAGGACCTTGGTTTTATTTATAGTGGATAAGAGATTTCCATGCTTCCATGATTATTCTTCTGGCATAGCACAAGCATGTTCTGATGAGTAAATAAATTTTTAAAATAATGCGATATTTACTTTGTCACGTACATCCAAAATGTACTTTTTGGTTGTTTGGATTGTTTCTTCTTACACATCACCATTGGCAATGACAGCTTTCCCAAAACACTTGGGTGATTCTGACACCCTAGAATTACCCCATAAATTGCGTGACCTTATTGTTTCTACTGGTTTTCCTAGCCTTAATCTGACGAACAGGCAAATGGTACCTGCAGAGATAGACACAGTCTAAGTGAAACACGAGGAGTTGGTAAATTTTCACTCTAACTCTCATTTTAATTTCCACAGCTATAGACATGTCACTTAGCTTTTCTGAGTGTTCCAGTCTGAAAACCAAAGATTCTAACACTTACGTTCTTCACATAGTTGGAATAATGAATAAAATATTTTGAAAGAATCACTAAGATGAATGTAGATACCCTTCTTATCCAGCACAGGCCTGTGCAGCAAGAATTCGCTGAGATTTCTTTCATTGTTCTGTAATTCATACTTCAGCCCTCCCTCAAACATCCTAGGCATTATTACTCTTAACTTCACAAAACCAAAATTATACCAGGAGATTTTCTCTCCTGCTCTTCCCAGAAATTTGTGTCTTAGCCTGTTTGAATGACTCTATATATCTGGGAATTACGGTTACTCAAGACATCTCACACTGACATCTCAAACAGATTGTGTTTTCATTACTTGTACTTATTCCTTTATGTTGCCTTCTTGTTTTGATCATCTCACTGCACTGAAGTTTTTTCAGCATCTTGTACCTTGCCTGTTTTCCCCAGATAATGCTGTGATCACAGCTAAGGGATTTTTCAGATGTAGATGCCACTTGCTATGGACATGTCATGTCAAACTGGGGAACTGCTGCCTGTGGAGGGCAAGAAGTCCAAAGCCTAAGAAACCCTGAGCTATCTCTTTTCTTTCTCCTCTCCTTTTTCCCCTGTGTGCCTTGCAGTTTCTTCTCTATTAATTTTAAGACAGAGATTCTTCTTAGCCTCCCACAATTATGCTAGTAAGAACCGACCACAATACAGTTGGGTGGTTTTGAGATCAAATGCTTGGCATGGATTACTGGAAATGCATCTTCCACTGCCTTCCATTTTTGTCACCAAGTTGTTTCTTCTTTCTCTGAAAAATTAATCTTTCTACTTTTTTATGTATAAAATGCATTTCTATATAGCTGTAGGTCTCACATAATAATTAAAATAATGATAAAAAGGAATTACCTTTTAAAAAATAAAATATAAATGAACCATTTGACCAAGGTTATTTAAAGTGAAAGTCATTCACCTGCTAAATGGAAGACCAACCTCATCAGATCTGAGTGCAAGATGGATTCTGGCCATGCCCCTGTGTCTAATGGCTTCAAGCTCTAACTGCTTGATATGAAAGGCAGGTTTCAGTGTCAAATGCCATGAATGGAGTATGCTTTCCAAATAAATCTTTTCAGCTAAAACAAGACTTAAGAAAAGGTTTAATACATGCATAAATTCATCTGTGTATACATCATAAGAATATGTATGCGTTTTTTACTTCTGTGGATCACAAAATCTTTTATTCCAATGTAAACTGTACAGCTGTTTATTTTAAACACATAAATCTCTACTATAAAATGGGACGTTAGCTTAGAAGTCTAAAAGAAACAGGCAGATAAGCCAAGTACAAGTACATCACTTTTTAACTGTGTCTAACATTTTTCTTACTTATATACTTTTCCACGTTTAGTTTAACGAGGAGAGTTTATTTCAGTTCAGTTTTGGGGCAGGAGATACTTATGGAGCTTAATGTGCTATTGTCTGAGAGCCTAGCAGCTGATGAGAGGAGAACATTTATGATGTCTGCTAAAGCATAGTTACCACCCACAAAGCATTGCTTCACATGAATTACATTGCAGGTCCTGTTATGAATGATCATCTCTTTTGTAACACTGTATCTGTAAAACATCTAACAAAATGGTGTCTTTATCAAAAACTGGAGCTCCTAATGGCTACCAGACTAAAAGCAGCCTGTCAAATGTAGGTAAAGGTTCTGAATGCTTGGCATGACCTATCTTGCCTTGACTCAAGTAGCCATTCTGAAACACAACACAACCTTTCAGTAGGCAGAAATTGCTTAGCATAGCTCGTATTCTCCTCTAAGAGCAAAATTGCTAACTTGCATTAACATCAACTGACGTCACTAAATTGCATTGTTGCATTGTTGACTACAATAATGCCAGAATCTTTCTTGCCGTCCTGGTTCTCTTTCACAATATTTCCCAATACACAAAAAGATGGCAGTACAACCTGCTGGCTTAAAATCATAAACCCAAAGAAATCAAACTGCATCTCAAAAACTATCTGCCCATTGTCCTCCTTAGGCACACTGTGATGCAGATATTTGGGTTCCCTTCCTGATCTTGGAACAACAATCAAAAATGCTGTTTCACCTCTCTTCCTACGACATTGCCAAACCGTGAGCTTATAAATGAAAACAATAATCTGTAAAGCATAATAAGAAGATGGCAAAGTATACATAGAACCAAATAAGTGAGAGGGCATTGCTGGTCAAAGCCTAAACCAGCTGTTAATATTCAGTTTCATGCTCCACTTTACATCTTTCTACACGCGATGAGTTTTCTTCATTTCTCAAAAAATCTACTTTCTGAAGGTAGAGATCATGATTTTTGTACTTGGAAACTGCCTAACAAAAAGAAAGTAGTGACAGAAATATATTTTTCAGTTATCTTAATTTCTTCCTGAGTTTTCAGCTAATCCTGTTTCCTCTATGCCAGGTTTTCAGGCACCATCTTGACTATTTCCACAACTTCACTAATTTAAAACAGGAGCACATGCCTTCTCATTTTGTTCTCTCATATTGATGCAGGAACGGGGCTTCATCCACAAGGCATTTTGAAACGGACTATCTATAATTGGGATTTCTACAGAGCTGGGAAATAGGCCTGTGATAGTTTTAGAAAAGAAGACAGATAAGAAGCTAACTGAGATTGGTTGGCTGGCACCCTGTTATCTCTGTGAATGGACCTACAGTGGGTTTGCTGTGGGGTCTAGGGGAAAAGGAGGCAGATTGTCAAACTGAATTTGCCATTACAAAATATTTTTCTTTATCATGGTTATCACAGGGGATGTAAAATAGCTGTCACCTTATGTAAACTTCTTTAGCTGTTCAGATAGTAGCCTTCTCAAATGAAACCCTTGGTTTTCATTTTATTTTTGGACTGTAGGGCTGACCAAAGCAGAGTCCTTCACTTCACTGAACTGTTCGATCAACAAAGTGGGTAATATACTCCATTCATAAATTGATCTTAGTCGGCAAAAAAGACCACCAAAAATTAATAAAACATTTAACAGCCTGCTCTAAATAATGCAAGAACATATCTTTGTTGATGTACTTAAATTAATTTGCTGTAAAGATTGCTTTACAAATAACAAAATATTGTATATATCACCCCCGGCATTATGTAAGGCTAGTCGCTTCTATGCTGGCATTTGCAGGAATAAGCAAAATTAGTTCAGCACAGTTCACAGCTGTGATCACTGGAGTAAAGCTCAGGGTCTAGGGGCTGCTAGCTCTGATATTGTACTAAAAAGGCAGCTGTACTTTACTACTGGTCCACTGGGCCTGAAGCTAATAATTTTTAAATGGCCTGTTAGTTACAGCACTGGCCTCAAGCTACCTCTTATTTCAAATCCTATTAACGTTTGTGTACCTTTAAACTACTTTATTGTCTTAATTAGCATATATTCATTCATAATTCCCAGATAGTCTGTCGCTATATACAAAAAAGAAAAATGACAAAAAATCATTAACAGTGGCTGAAGAGTTGGTGGATGAAATGTGATTGTCCTAATGTGCACCCAAGCCAAATCAATCACGCGAAACACCAAAGTGCAGAAATGCTTCTGTACATGTTGCTTTTCTCTGCAGTACTCTGCAGGATCAAACTGAGTGTCTTAGGATAATCGATGGGTATTGCTTATAGGCATATTGGAGAAAGGCAGACTGCTGTAGGTAGAGTCTTTAAGAAAATTATGTTCAATCTTTTCTTTTTACTCATAAAATTAGACAAAAAGTATTAAAAACTGTTTTCCACAGTTTTAATGATTCCAGCAAGACCTACTCAAAATAGCTGTTATAAAGCAAGTTCTTCCTTTCTTTCTGAGACTATCTTGCTTACCCTATGTTCTGTTTCTGGAAAAATTTCATTAACAGAAATGGAAACTCCTCCTGGATAAGGACTGCAACACATTTTTTTAACACCTATATACTAGCATATTTATTAAAATTACCTCTGCCATTAAAACTATTAATTTCTGGTAGCCCAAAGTTACCACATGTATTTTTTTAAAAAATCACATTGTAGTTGCCTTGAAAATGTTTTATCATCTTTTCATTTCTAAAATACAGAAAACCCATTAATAATTAAGTACCACAGTGCTTTTATTATACAAATATGCAGTTACTGGCCAAAATCAACTTCTGTAAATAATCATTCTTCAAGTTCAGAAAACACTGATCATGATGTGTAAAGGCCTTTTCCACCAACCAAAGGTTTAAATGAAACGTTGACATCATATACCTAAACTCAATCAGTCAGGAACAATGTACAGAATAAAGCATTTTTCTCTCCTACACAGCTATGCAGAATCAAACTGACTGCCTTTAGCCTGGTGAATTTGTTTTGTTTATAGGTACACAAAGGAACGTAGATGCTACTAAAGTGACAGAATCAAATATTCTTCACAGCTTGATTTAAGTGGAAGAGTTGCTGTGAAAAAGAAATGACACATAGAAGCACAGAAAACTTGTCTTTTAAAATCTGTCTTTCTCTTGTCTCTTTCTTAGCCTATTTTTGTGGCATTTCCACAATAGTTATGCTTATATACCTACATAGCTCAGGAAAGAGAGAGATGTACCAACTACTCCTTTGCTAGGGAGTAATATAATCTAGGTAGGGTCATTTTACTTTCTTCCAGGTTCTACTACATGTAATGTGTGTTTCACTGAAATCACATAGAGGAGCTACAAAAAAATCTTGTCCTATTAATGTACTTCTTGTATTTTCTTGATTTTCAATGCCTGGATCATCTACTTCACAACCATACTTCGCTGGATAATTCTTCTTCTATGTACAAATACAATACTATCGAGAGATAGCTTAAACAAACCAGCTGCTTAATCTGCTTGTCTCAATTCCACCAGACTGAAGAAAAGAGGGATGGCCTGCCAGCTGGTGACCTGTGAGAATAGGGAGGTCTGCACTAGGGGCTTAAAGGAATCTCCTCCAGCATCACGTTCGTTGTCATAATGTTCTGATCTCAGTGCTGATAAACCCAGCACAACCCCACAGGATTTCCTTACCATGCTACTTTTTATCCCTGAGTTTAACTGAGATCAAAATTCAGAAAAATCAAACAGATTTCAAGTGACCTGGCTGGAGGGTAGGAACAGGGTCACAGGATGATTCAGGCTGGAAGGGACCTCAGGTCTCTGGTCCAACCTCCTGCTCACAGTTGGGTCAGCCCTGAGGCCAAACCAGGCTGCTCAGGGCTTCACCTGGTCACGGTTGAAAACCTCCAAGGACAGAGACTGCACAATATATCTGGGCATCCTGTGCCACTGCCTGACTGCCCTCATGGGGGCAATTTTTTCTTAATATCCAGTCCAAACCTCTCTTGTTTCAGTTTATTTTCTTTGTCTCTCACCTTCCCACCCTGCCCCACTTCAGTGAGCCCAGCTCCATCTCCTAGGCGACCTCCCTATAGGCACTGGTGGCTGCTGTTAGGTCCCCTGAAGCTGTCTGCTCCAGGCTGAACAAGCCCAGCTCCCCCAGCTTCTCCTCACAGCGCAGGTGCTCAAGGTGGGTAATAACCTGCCGTGAACTACTGGCTCTGCTCTTGTTCATACAGCTCAGGAAACTGTTGGCAAATAATCAAATATTGGTTAATAAACCCTTCTCTAGATATTACCTGCAAGACACCACATTTTTCTTTCCCCATTGGAAGCAGTAACTAACTACTGTAAACAAAGTCAGCATAGCTATTAGGAAGAAGAAAACAAACCAAACCAAAACAAAAAATATGTTAAAACCACGGGTATCAATGGTAATGTCAATGAACACTACTGTTCACGTACTTCAGAATATAAGGGCTTAAAAGCACATCAAATTTGCACTTAATAATCATATTCTTCTATATTGTGCCAAATTTCGACCAGGAGTAAGGTAACTGTAGAAACAAACTGAAAGTCATGCTTGCTTATGCATGGATGAGCCTATGACATAATGTTATTAACACAATGAGGAACATGTTTTATTCCAAATCACTTACTAAAAACAGAAATACTGACCGATCATTTATTATTGATTGGGTGCACTATGAGGTGTAACAAAAGCACAACTCCAATTGATTAAATAATTGCATTGCCATAAAGACTGAGGGACAATATCCTGCTCCTGTGTGGAGTCACCTTGCTTCAAAGTCAGTGGGAATTGCTTGTGCCCATGCAAGGGCAAAATCTAGCCTGAAGTCATCCCTCAGCATCAGAAAATAAAACAACATATATCAATGAGTATTTTAAACAACACAGTTTGATTATTTGACACTGTACACTGCCTAAGGCTTAAGTCTAGACATGTCAGGATAGGGCTAAGGGCTTGCTCTGTAGGCCATGTCACCCTGTCGTACGATTGTCTATTTACTGTCACACCTTCATACTACCTCAAGAAAGAAAACCGTGAAACAGAGCTGTAACAGAATACTTTTGGAAATCAGTTCCTGCGCAGGCACAGCAGATCACTTCATTAACAAAATTAGGAGGCTATGCAGACATAGGATTTACGTCTATAAGCAATCTATGCACTGAAGTTAATGGGAAGATTGTGAAAAAATAGACACAGGTCTCTGAAATATACTTCAATTTAACATTTATGTCAGATTTAAGGAATGTATGTCAGGATGTATGTCAGATTTAAGAGAAGTTTAGATTTACAAATAGAAGAAATACAGTGGTGAATTTTTTTTAACTCTCAGGTGAGTATTTCATGAAGGATAATGCTCTACCAGCACAGAGCGCTTCACCATGAGGTGTGTAATGGATAGGAATGTTCTTCCTTAGAAATAACTGACTGAGTTTTAGTGAGGAAAATGCCAGCACTTTAAACTCCTCTTAAAGTTTTGTTTGACACTGGGTGTTTAGCACTGAGCATAGTGTTTAAATTCACACTCCTCTCATTGGGTGAAGCAAGGTTATCGGGGCCTTTTATTATAAAACCTCCTCTGTGAAAAACTAGAAAAGTCCAAGTTGTTTTTTGCAATAGCCCTGCAGCAAAGAAATAGTAAATAATTTGTACAAAACACATACATTTGCTTTTAGTGTAACTCCTATCTTCTGCAAAATGCTGAGCAATCAGGAAATCAAGCAGCTAGTGCGATATGCCTTAAGCAGTCTCTGATACTGAGGGCCCTCTTATCCAGAATGCTGCCCGTTTTTCTCCTTGTGCTATTGTACGTAATGTACTGCATCACATAGACAAAGACAACATATCTTCTCTCTTTTTCTGAGGCTACCACCTTTGATTTACATTTCCTGCATGTACATTTTTTAGACATATAATAGGGACAAATCATGAAAAGATACAGCACACAAATAATAAGGTAAAAAGGTAGTTACATGTGTATATATACACACATTCAAATTATCTTCTGCTATAATTATTTTTGTTCTGTACCTTTAACACAAGAAAAAAGTTGTTAGAAATTGTGATATTTGCCTGGGTTGGATTTTGTAAACAACATGAAGTTTTTTTGATTGCACAGATGATTACTTACTGACCTTATTTTCTGCAATTTTGGTCTGTTCATCTCATGAGCTTTCACATGTCGAAAACCAAGGACTACTAAATAATGTCGAAACAATAAAAATCTCTAATGAGAACTAATGGTTCTAATTTCAATAAAAGAGGCACAAGGGTAATGTCACAGTGTACACTGTGATCAAAAAAGCTATGGCATCTCCTAAATATGAATATTATTAGGAAAACATAATTAGAAGTCTCTGCCAACTACTTCAACTACAGAAAACTTCCATCTTTTCATCAGTAAAATCAAACCCAATTTTTACATTTCAAATAAAATAAAATAAAACTACTTCATTTTTTCAAACTTTCTCAGAAAATTTTGTTTCAGAACTGTCCATCCTCGGTCATTTCCTTCTACAGCCAATTTTTCATTCTCACTTGGGACGGAGCTCTTTGGGCCGACCACATTTCTATGATGGAACACGTTTCCCCTGGCCTCTTGACCCAGGGTCATTACAAGAGCTGTAGTCAGGGTAGAGGGCAGGAGGAACAGTGGAATCAGTCTTTTTAATTTTCCAGATCACGTTATTCATAAGAGATTTAAGCACTTGTCATCTATTACAACTATTTGATCTTCATTATATCTACAATGATTAGTGTATTCACAGAAGGCTGCACAGATATAAAAAATCTCTATGAACAAAGCAGAAACAGGATTTTTGAACATGTGGCTTGGCCATAACTTACAATAGTGCTACTCAAAAAAAACTGACATGAATTACACAGTCTATCTTTGAGAGCTAAGCAACTGAAAATACACCTGACATTCAGTGATCATAAATAACATATATACCTTCACCACCATCAAGAGCTGAAATAAGCACATCAGTAGTTTTAAAAGGACAACAATATGAAGTAATAATTTTTCAAGACAAGAACAGTTGACTTGAATTTTACAAAATATCAGTTGTTCTGCAATTAAGCTTCAGTAACTTGAGTTTTGAACAACTTGTTGAATAGAGCCCTGAAGTGATCATATTTTTAAAGGTTGGAAGATAATATTTCATTAAGCTGAAATTGGTTGTTCACACCTCAGTGTATGTTCGGCTCACGAGTTGTCCAGAGATGGACTGGACAAAGATATATTAGCAATATTTATACTGTTAAGCTTTCCTCAGATCAGGAAAGTCTAACTAGCTCCCTCCAAAAATCCAGCTTCAGAGTCTAAATATTCCCATTTTCAGTCTCAGTTTCCCTATTGACAGAAGACTCCAATAATTAAATGATTGGTGGCTGTGAAAGAGGAAAAGGTTGAAATCATCAAAATATAGGGTAACTCATGTAGTAAGGAGAAACATATATAATTTTCAACCAAAAGTACAGTGACAGAGTCTGTGAAAGACATTTTATACTGTTAAACCATTTACAATGGTGGTTTAAGTACCAGGAGAGGAAATGTTAATATATTATATATAATATCTAAAATAGAATAATATAAAATATATATAATAAATGTTACATACATATTTTTTTTGGAAAAGTTTTAAGCTACAAATATTCATCTAAAAGAAGAGCAAAATGTGAAGTAGGTAGTATAGTTATACCAGTGTACAACCAAATGTCTGAGGCTGAAGAAAGCAACATTGACTTTGGAAAATCAAAATAAAGAAGCACAAGAAGAACAGCAAGTTTACTCCCAAACGCAATGGACAAGCATAGCGAGAAGTAAGCTGGAATTGGTAATGTTCTCCAAAAGAGTAAAGGAGGTTCCAGCAGGGTTTGGGCAAGGACTCGGCATCAGCCAAGTTCATTAACATGAGAAGAGGAAGAAGTGAATGGGCCTAGTGACAGGGACTAGTCCTTTTATACTTACCAACAGCTCTGGGGAAGCTCTAACAGTCCACCAAAAGGCAGAGTAACTCTGATAAATACAGAGCAGTAAACCTTATTTAAGAGTTGATTGTGGGGGAAAATAACTATGGAGGGGACAAACAGGGGGAAAGAGAAACTTATGCAAGAAGCAGCAACAGCTTAGGAATCAAATAATGTAATTTGAAAAATACCACCTTTATTTATATAAACCAAGAGTGAGCTTTCATACACACACCCACACAGGAAAAAGCTTTAGTCCGAAACTGCTAGAAAAGAGAATGGAGAAAATGTACCTGGGGTTGGGAGGAAAAATATTCTTTTGGGTGTCTTCACTGAATTGTGGCTGTTTGTACAAGGTGTCAGAGCGTGGGCACCAGCAGGGGAGCTGCAGACGGCTCCGATGCACCCAGCAGCCTGGTGCTGGCCACAGCCAACTCCGATGCACCCACTGGCCCAATGCCGGCCACAGCTGGCTCTGATGCACCCACCGGCCCAATGTCAGACACAGCCGACTCCGACGCACCCACCGGCCCAGTGCCGGACACAGCTGGCTCCAATGCACCCACCACAGGGCTAAGCCGAGCCCCACAGCCACGATGGCACCTGTGCCACCAGGGCAGGCCGAAAGGGCTGAGAAGGGAGGGAGTGGAGCTGGGCCTGGAAAAGGTGCTTATCTAATTTTCCCTGAGTTGAGTCTGTTTTGCCCATGACAGTAACTGGTAAGAGATCTCCCTCTCATCCCAATCCAAAACTTTCCAATTCTGTTTTTCCCCGCTGTCCTGTTGACGGGAGGAGCGAGAGGGCAGCTGGTGGGCATTTGGCACTTAGCCAAGGTCAACCCACCACACTCTTTATGAGATCCTTTTTTATGCATCCTTAAGAAAAAAACAATACAAATATATGAAGACGAGAAGGAAAGGGAGAGGAGAAAGAAAACTCCAAAGAAAAATTTATTTTAAGTTTTCTTCCTCAAAGCAAATGCAATCAGAAATACATTTCTAAAGGATGGTAAAGTAGTTGCTGTTAGTCTGCATATACGTAAATAACAGAAGGAAAAAATTATACTTAGGCTTGAGCAAATTGTACAATCAAGTGGGACAGAATGAAAGTAAGGTATGATTTAAGATGAATATGATGACCTATCCTGCCATTGCAATGCGTAGATGAATGGCCACATAAGCAGAGGCAGAAGCTCTGCTGCCTCAGACAGACTGAACTGCAAACTAAACACTGGGAAAATTTTGTGAAGTGGGGGGAAAAACAACACTGACATGAAAATACTCTGGAAGATCCAATCTGTGTGAATCCGACTCACAACACCAAGGTTGAAAAGCTCCTAATATACCATGAGAATTATTCTCTGCACTGTAAACTTTGATTTATAAGGTCAGTTAAACTAAGTTATTTCAGCAGATATGGAATTCACGAAGACAAAAAATGTTTAATGTTTGAGAGAAAAAAAGCACACCTTTAAGTCACTTGTACAAGAAACACAATTCTGAGAGGAAATGCAGCTAATCCCCAATACATGCAATATTCTGCATTAGCAAAGCTTACAGTAAGAGTGATCAACGCTCTGCCACTCTCAAGAAGGCCAAATATTGCCTATAGCTGAATACTTCCACCAGTAGAAATTTGCATCAGCCCATCTAAGAGATGAGCTACTGTTAATCCAGCCAATGCCATGTATATTTAAAAGTAAGAGCCCTTGCTATCAGCCAACCTACCAGGATGCTCTGGACAGGCAGATTTTTAGGGTCAGAAGAAACCCCACTAGAATTTTGTCTAAGCACCCCCATGATGTCAGGCTACAGTATTTTATTTGTCTTATCTAAATTGATTTATTCAAAGTTTGATGAACTTTTTAAAGATTTTTTAAAATTTTTTTTTTGCTTTTTTGTTTGTTTGCTTTTAATTGTAACAAAAGGTCAGCCTAATTAAATCTTAGAAAGGTAAGCAGGTATATTTGCAACAAAATGGTTGTGCTTTCAGAGAAAGAATGGGCTATAAAACTAGGAAGGTCTTTCTTGTTTCCAAAACTGCATTTAAAATAACACATGCTGGAGTCGTAGCTTCTGGTAGCAGACACTTTTACTGATCCAGAGCACAACCTGCACACTCAGCTCTGGGGAATCTCTGCATACATGAACTAGTGCAGAATCCTGCAAATCCTGACTGTGACTGTAAACACTTTTCCTGTGAGGAATTCCACAACTGCAACAGCTTCCACCCTTGCATAAACTGTAACTTCAGATTCATCTGCCTTATGGTTGTTTTTGATTTTTTTTAATATTACACACAAAGTCTTAAACACAGACCCTGTTTAAACTGATCTGTAGTAGAGAACATCAATTTTTTTTTCTTATTTTATTTTGCCACCGCTTCCATACAGACACAGTTGCTTTTTGCATTGATTTATTTAAAATCTTCTCTTGTGTATCACTAGAAAGCTGGTTCGTGTTAATACGGCAACCGAACACACTATATCCTACTGACTGGGGTAAATCCTCCAATTAATCTAGCTTCCTTTCTTGCTAGGCCGAAGCAATGTTTTTATGAGTAGCTCCTGCTGACCAGTTACTGAAAATGGAGGGTGCTTGGCACTTTGCAGGCGTAGCCCTTTAGAAATAATATATACAGATCAAATAAGTTATTTATTATTTATTGGGTCTCTCTGACCATTTTACATATGCCACCCTGTTTCAGTGTTGAAGGTCTGACCTTCAGCTGTTGTAAATTCAAACCAATTGACATATGTTAATTTACCATCCGCTGAGAAACTGGAAAACAGTGAGAATGGTCATTCTATTTTTTCGGCTCAATCAAATGCAGTTGTCTTCCCATCCTCATCAGCTCCCTCTCTTCCACCACACCCAAGCCTCGCATGTTTTTTTTCTTTAATTCCTCGTCTTGAAGCTGCCTTTTTTCTCTTTTTTTTTTTGGCAACTTTACTTGTTCAAACACTGTTAGTTAATAGTCTTGTCTAGGTGACTGAAGGCAAAGCTGCCTCTTAGTGATGGCCTGTCTCTATTTATTCAATTCCATAAATAAATCCAACTCATAATTTCACAGTATCTGCTCAAACTTACCATGGCAAAACAGAGCTCTTTTGTTTCCTCCAGGGATACTTATGCTTCTCCATGCAGTTCTGACATAGCCCAACATAATTTTGACCCGTTTTCCTCACCTACCTCACCCACACAAGTCATGTGTGATACTACTTTTTTACCTCACATTGCATCTAAGACTACTTATTTTCTTTGTCCTATTGCTCCTTCACCAACTTGATTCATAGAGGTGCCTGAACAGTGGCCTGACAGAGATTACACTCATTCCTTTCTGGTCCATGGAAGAGTCATCTCTGACAGGGTCTCCCTGACTTCTTCATCACAGACTCACCTCTGAGCTCTCACTAGCCTTACTTCTGAGATCTCTAACTGCTGCAAATTAAAAGCATATAGTCATGAAGGCATTATTCATGCCTCATTCGTTACATTTCTCACAGATACGCTCCCACTTCCCTCCATGCTCTGATTCCAATGGCATCACCCACTCTGAAATGTTTGGAAAAGCTCCCCACTCCCTGCCAGCTCTCTCCTGGAGGCACTCTTCTTGCCTATAGCAGCTCTCAAGTATGTGTGGTAGGGGGTACAGGTACGAAGCCCACATTCATCTAGCCAGAACTGTTGTAGAAAGAAAAGGCTATAAGCAGCACACACTGATGCTACATGCAACATATCTGGACCTTCACGAGGCTGAAAGTAGAAGACAGGATGTTCCCGCATGGGGCTAGGAGGCAGCAGAGCTGGGAAACAGGTGCGAAGCTCTTTAACAGTTCATACCCTAAGGACAACATGGGAGCATTTCCCATCCAGACCAGCCAGGGCTGGGTGCGAGCATGGCCCAGGAGTGCCTGGCTGGCCTCGGCAGCATCCACTGGCTCCCACAGCTGTGGGGTGTATTTATTTATCCAGCGATGTCTGTGATGGGCAGCCTCACCATGGTCCCACATACAATCCTGGCAGGGGGACGTGTGTAGGCTACTCAAGAGCCACAGGTTGGTCACTCCTGACTTAGACGGATTAGTGCAGACAGCAATGGCTTAAATACCGCAAATGTGTTAAATTTAGGCTCAGGTTTACAGGACCAAACCTGTAAATAATGAGACATTTGCCTAGCATCAATCTGACTCTCTGCATATTACATCTGTCCTCACTGCTTTATGCATTTTTTAAGATGCAGGCTGAGCAGTCCTCTGCATTTCTAAAAGGCTCAGTAAATTTTGGATAACACTGGAATACTAATAGTAACAATAATTATTGCCCTACTGTTGTCGAAAATACTTACTGCATTAATAATTTTCCACAGTATCAACAATCTGTAATAATAAAATTAATAAGTTTTGTATAAATCATTACCAATTAAATTTTATTTGTACACTATAATTTGAAAATCTGAGAAATGACGTAGTACTAATTAGTGTATGCAGAGCCTCTAAATAATGAGTAAAGGATATTAATTTGTCTTTTATTAATAAAGCTGCATTTCTCTGAAACCACACAGTCCAATAAGAAATTAAATTCTATAGAAACAGTAATTTTCAGCACTATCCATTTTTTTTCTACAGTGCACCCAAACTTGAAAAGCAAGACATTACCCTCTGCCTTATGAATAATAAACCAGCATTCTGCATCTGAAGGTTAGACCAGAAAAATCAGTCTGTGTGCCTGTATTTTTATGAGAATTGCAGAATATTTTATGTGTATCATTATTTTTAAGTGTAGCCCAAACCTGTATTGCACATCAGCAAATTTTAATTTAGCATATTGTTTTTCCATAAAAACATAACATTAAGAACAACCTTCAAAACACAACTGCAAATTTTCAAACTGTTAAAACAGATAATTAAAAAATACCTCTCCCCTACGTTCTCTCATTCAGGAAACCCAGAAATGCATTACATGTCTTCCAAGAGACTGCCTATACATAAACATTCTGGGAGTCTTACATGTTTTTAAAAGGGTCCCTTTCACAAAAGTGATAGCAGCCATAAAGCCTGAATATGGCCATTGAGTTTAATTTACTCTGATCAGGGTTCAAATGCCACAAATAGACAATTATGAAGCTGAAAAAGATTTCCTAACAACTGGAGTCCATAGGCTGCATTACACAACACCTAAATCAGGGAAGAACAAAGCCTGGCTAGAGTACAAACCGGCCCAGCTCCAAGCTGGAGTACCAGCTCTGATTTTCTGGCAAATATATCTTAGCATTTCAACAAAACCAGTACACACGTGAATCTATTTACACCAGGGTTCTCCTGCCACATACTCTGTTCTGAGAGCTGAACACAGGAAGGTTCCCTATGCCTTTAACTCAATGTGGGCAAACTACTGTAAGCCAGCTAAGTGTTCCTGCCTTCAAATATGACCAGCCTTCATGACCGACATGGTAAACCAGCTTGGTGACAGATATCAGCACGATACCAGACCTTCTGCTAAAAATATGTGTCTGCAGAGAGAACAATGACAGAGTTCTGCTAACACATGCAAGACAAAGAAGCATAACACTTCGCATACTGTAATTCAATGCGCTCCAAACACAAATACCCAGCAGTAAGAATTATGCATCGCCAGCCAATACATATTGCAACACTGGTTCTAGTACTACAGCACTAGCTGTAGTGCTATGGGGAGTATCTATAGCATGGTATGACCATACCAAACTTTCACAAAGCAAAGAAAGATGTGAATTCGTGGCAGTCACAGGCCCAGAGTTATCCTTGGAGAATGCATGTGAAGAAAAATAACCAAAAATATTATTTATTTACTGGGGGTGAGCTACAAATTCTGTGTGATAACTAATTCATTGATTAACGAGAATAAAGATCTCCAGGGAGCTTCATCACCAGACTGACTCTCCAGGAATGCTGAGTTTTATATCTGGATCTCTGCATTATTAAAAATAGAAAAAATACAAAGCAAAAGTACAAGTGATCATGGCAGAGTATATCTGAATGTTCAAAACCATATTTATTCCAGTAATTAAAATGTATTCATATGTCAGCTATGCAATAATATATATGGAGAGCACCACGACAAAAGACTAAATCCTGCAGACTGGTTCCACTTCCTGCCATTATCTCATTCTAAACAAAATACAAATACATCTTTCCAACCTAGCACATTTGAGAAGACAGGAGAGCAGAGTAACTATTTTGGACAGAGACTGCTATAAGCATCTCTGATACAGAGTTTATTCCAAATTTGGTGCTATGCCTCTCCAGATCTCAGATCAGAATCAAGCCTTTAGGCATTAACTGAGATAAACAAAGTATGATACGTCAAATCTAATTATGTTATAAATATCCAAATAAGATCTAGATCTCTAAGGTAATTCTAAAAAGCCTCAGTGACGGAGAGGCAAAGATGATTAAGTTTAAACTGCAAACTGCTTGTGAAATATGAGAAATAGCATTACATATGAAAATATCTGTAGGGAAATATTTTCCTTTAACTAGTAAGGCAGGAAATTTTGTGACATAATAAGTAATTTTTCCAGTAGCTTAAGGCATCTCAAAGAAAAATCAAGAGATGCTAAATAAACTACTATACATTCGTATTTTAAAGCCATCATCAATAATACTTGTTTTATAATTACTAAGTTACAAAAAATAGTGGAAAGCAAAGCAGTTACCAAAAAAAAAGTGGAAAACAAACTTCTTATATGTTTGCATCAGTTATAATTATGAAATAAGTGGTTAACTGGGTTAACGGTTCAGTTTTGTTTGGGACAATTAAAAATCTAGCTTCCCCCTCCTCCCTTTTCACAATTTTCATACTGGGGGAAAGCAAGAATAAAATGGCAGCAGATTATTCAAATACAAGACTTTGTCCAGGAAAGCTCTGCAGAAAAAAAAATATTTTGTCAAATGCCAGATCTCTTCCTTCCCATTTGTTACCCATTGAGGCACTGATGTATGGTTAAGTGCACCTAGATACAGCGTTATTTTAAAATCAGACTGAAACTGAGCTTGTAAATTACTGAACAACTGTCTGACTCAGTCCCCTAGTCCTCCTGCATGAGTTCAAGTCACAGAAGTCCACAGATGCTGTTATGGCTTTCTACATCAAATGACAGGAATTCCAAAACTGTGCTCAGTGCTGTTTTCAGGAACAAATTCAGATGTGTGTAAGGCACCCAGAGCTATATGCCTTAAATCTGTTTCCCTTTGCATTATCCTAAAGCATTTTCATTACCTTTTTAACTCTTTGAGTTATGTACACCCATAGTGGCTCATAGAATATCTGGCGAGCTCCACATTCACATGCACTACGGGAAACCTTTCAGGAGAACCTGAGGAACACCATCTGCCATGAAATCCCACACTTTGCACTTGCCAAACCTCCGTCTTTCCCATGCAAACATTATGCATGCTGTGGACTTCCATCTTACATTCAAATCCAATGACAGCAGCTATGTTGTACCCTCCCATATAACTTCTTTCATTGGTTTAAGTTGGCTTAGTTCATACATCCAGTGATAAAGTATCAGATCACTTACATATAGCATGAGTATACCTAAAACATACTTTATCTTGACTGTACACTAAAATATGTACATAAATCTTCTACTCATTGATCACTAACTAGAACTTGTTTCAGCTTCGCTGGCTGTGTGAGCACTACAGATAGGAACCACACCTAGCCATGCAGGCTGAGACTCGGATAGTGCTTGTCCAAGAAGAAAGCCTAGTCCATAACTGTCCTAAGCTTTCAGGTCCAGAGTAGAAAACTTTGAACACAGACTCACATAACTGTAAGACTCAGCTTCCAAGTTTGTGAATAGAGAAATGTATAGAGAAATATCAGCTTTGAGAGATACAGATTTAACTGCTGGGACAGTTCTGCAGCAACCAGCCTGCTGCCTTCCCACCGTCTGAACTGGGGCCAGCGACAGATACATTTGCAGGTCTTCCAGTGCCGAAGGAATGTGTTTCATAGTTCAAGAGTGAAGTCAGGTAAGAAGGGCTAGATAAAGATGTAAACATCACCTAAAGGAAGGATTATTCTGAGCTGCAAGAGGAGACTTTTCTGAGCTGCAGAGATATAAGGCAGTGCAATGTACAGTGACAGATATGACGCCAGATTCCAATGGACATTGTGCAACTCATCTTGTTGGCTATGCCCATTCTCATGTCATTTCATGTGCCTCAGTAGCAACATAGGTGGGCGCAAAGGAAATGTGGGGCCTGCTGGAAGAGTCCCCTATTATTCTGGTACCTGGGTACCAACCTAAGGTTCTTCACAGAGTCTTTAAGCATGGCTCTCAAACAGAAGAGAACTTGGGAAATGGTCCATTTTCTTCACACTCCTTTAAGGCACTGAAAAGAAACTAGAGGCCTTGGACACACTACTATCCTTTACAGTTTCCTCACACAGCACCTCAGAAAATGCAAAGACTGAAAAAAGCTCTGCAGCCCCTCCAGCAATGCACTTTTTTCTCCCCATTCTATTCACCTTGTAATCAGACAGCCTCACAAAACCTTATTGGACAAAAAACATGTGGTAAGTTATGATTTAGGTCAATAATATGTCAACTTTAAATAGCAACACAGATGTAAACAGACAGAGAAATTACAGCCCTGATCTGAAGACTTAATCTAAATTAGACCCATTGAATAGTGAAACATTATATTTACAGGAGTAAGTGGTGAACAGTGATAGGGGGCTAATTCCATAGATTTATTTTTCAAGGACAGTTTTGTGGAGAAAATTCTCATGTTTACAAGATTGTCTCTGCTGCTGGACCTGGGAGGATTACAGGATATTAGAGTCTGCCCCGGGAAAGTTAAGCACTGAGATATATAATCTCAAAGCATAAACATGCAGTTATATTCAAGAGTATTAATTGCACTGGAATTAAAATATGGTCCTATAGACTTAAATAAATATACATTTCAAAGGGTTCATTTTTAAAATTTACATTTATTTTAGGCAGTTATTAAAAAACTACGTCCCAGAATCTAAGGTCACAGACATATATTTACTTTGCAGGCAGCTGGAAGAGCTGCAAATGTTATTACCTCAGGCCACTTCTAACACCTCCATGTTGGAGATCACCATGACAACAGAAAAGTGAACTAAATGGAGCCCACGAGTGCTTTCTAAACTCAACGCCCCAACGCAAAATCTTTTTTTTAAATCTTAAATCAACAGTGAAGGCATTTCAATCTAACATGGTTGACTCCACACTCAAAAAAGGAAAAGGTCAGGGGAATAGGGAAGGCAGCAGTCACCCACGCATGGAGTTGCACGACAGCAGTCTTAGGCTATAACACGGAGTTGGGTTACCAACATTAAAAACATCAACAGCTAGTTCAAGAAAAGGACAGCTGCCATTGCTGGGGAATTCACATAACACCAATCTGAGGCCAAAATTTCCCAGTGCTACACATGAGCAATGGAGTGGAGTCTCCTGACCCATGCCAGGACCTCCTTTGCAATTTCTAATCCTTGAAGGACATCAAATGTTAAGACACAAAAAGTTTACAGACAATTCTTTAAGGAAAGGCAGTATACTGTCATCTTTTTCTACTGTTTCATTCACTTCTAACTGTATACATGTATATAAATTATAATGAACAGCAGCTGATTTAGGGTTCAGCTTTTGTTTCACTTCTGAGATGAAATACAGATCTCGACTTTGAAGTCATGAATATAAACTTCAGATTTATGTTTCTTAATTTTGTGTAATGTCATCTTTATAATTTAACTGCAGATATCATGAGTTCTTATGAAAGCATTTTCTCTCTATAGAACAGTAATCAAAACATGTCCCAGGTTCATAAAGATTTTTAATGACTTTTTTCCCCCCCTGTAGTTATCTGGATTTATGCATACACTTAATTGTTCTGATATTTTGTCTCATGTTATCAGCCTTCAGAATAAACCCATAAAGCTTTTTGTTGTAAAAGCTGTTATTCAGATCATGGATATGTTAAACTTCAGGAAGCTGAAAGAAAATGAGTGTGATTTCTTTCATCAGAAACACCAGGTGCACTACTTTTCCATATTATGAATGAAAAGAGGCATTTAATGATCCAGGAAATTTCTCCATAAATATCTGCAAGCACAGACGTTTTTTATATGGATTTTTTCATTGCATTTGCAATTTCAAAATGCCTCCTTTTGAAATATTTCTAAACACCTACATTTTGAAATTTTGAAAATATCTACGTTTTGAAATTTTGAGATATTTCAAAATATTTACAACTATAAGCAATATTTACATTATGGAATTCTGTTCATTGTACTTGTTTCTTGCGTTCTACATGGTGAAGTAGGCATTTAGTAGGTAGATGTACATTTTATTCAAAAGCAAAGTGTAATGGGTTATGAGAATAAACCCCAGAAATATTGGAAGTTCTGCATCCTTAAAATATAACATTCAATGTTATTTATAATTTTAAAACTAAGAAGTTTGCTGCAATATGGTCATACAAAATTGAATGTACTTAGTTTTTTCCAGGAAGTAACACTTGTTAATGGTACCTGAAAAAACCCTTGGCTGACAGCTAAGTAAGAACAAGCTTCTGGTTCTTAAAGCACCTTGAGCAATGCCTAACACTCCGAATGGTTTTACACAACTACAAAGAAAAAAAAATTAAGTGACACAACTATAAGGCCATTGTTTTCTGGTAATAATTAATCAAGCTCCAGATATTAGAAATTAATTGACGGCAGAATATCAGAGCCCCCACTGAACACTTTCAGCTTTTCAAGACACCACTGCTCTTTTATAAGTGTATGAAATAGAATTTATTTTCTGTATATCAGCCCTCTTATTCCACTGTACTTTTTCCTACTACTGATCATATCACCAGTACCTAAAGAAATAAACATAGCTGTCTGAAAGTATGTTATTTTAAATTATCAGCAGGAACAGCATCTCTGGCTTTGCTGTTTATTGCTAAGCTGTATGTCTAGTATCCAATTTTCAATATCTTTTCAAACATTAAGCAGACATTTGAGCCATTTGGATGATTGGAAGGGCAACATAATTATTTGGGGGTTGAAGTGATCTTTCATTTAATTAAGGTTGGCCCTCAAATGTGGATTCAAAATGTGGTCCTCCCAGCACCACACAACAAACCTGCATTTCTATTATCCATCATCTGACAATAGCATATTACATAAATCTGATGTTACACAATGATACTGTTATTCAATATGTATTGGCAGCGAGCTATTTGGATAGCTGTTATTCAAATTAGGATGATTATCAAACCTTACTTGTCTCAAGTAATCAAAATATAAAAGTGATCAAGTGCAGATGCACCTACCACTTTTTGATAACAAAGGAAATCTTAGCTGAACCGTCTTCATGCTAGTGAATCTACCTGAACAGTTCTGTTAGTTTTCAGATGTAAAGTAAACCTTATTATTTTGAGTTTCTCCCTGTCAGCTGTGGGAGGATTCCCTGAGGAGCCACCCTTTAAAGCATCTCCAAACACTACCGATTTCCTGTTTTAGACACCCATACCTCCAAGTCTTTACATTACACCAGTCTCTGAGGATTAGCAGGAAAACAGTAACACTTTCTGTCAGCTGGCAGATGAGGAGGGACTAGCACTGCTGAATTTTCAGTTTTACTCCCAAGCCTCTATCTAGGCTGAGTCAGCAGTTGCTTTATTTTAAAGACTCTTCTTACTCACCTGCACTGCTGCAAATTGATAAGACCTATAAATTCCAGTTACCTCTTAGAGGCCTGCTTTAGAGATTAAAAGTACATACTTACCTTGATACCACAGTGTAACTCTCAAAAGGATTAACAGGAGTTAAGTGTGTGCATCCTAAACCGGAGATCCTCTACATCTCCCTCCTTATAGAAAGCAAGAGAGGAAACAGGCTCCCCACACTCCAGCAGGGAAATGTAAAGGTCATGCAGGTGAACTGCTGACTAGACCAGCCTTCACGCCCTCAAGCGTGTAGCACACCTACTGCTTTGTTCAGGTGAGGAGTCCAATTCAGAGCAAGAAATGGCGCCATTAATTAGATATTAAAATCCTCTCGTGAGAAAGGGCTTCACTGCATGTTCACTCCAAACTGGTAATACAATTTCAGGTTTCCTGGTGTACACAAAGATGACATTTTTTTCTTTTACACTGTAATTGCCTCTGATTTCATTGCTGTATTGCATGTGTTCATAAATCAGCTCAGGGTATTGAACTATTCTGCTGTTTACTTAGTGCTGTTTACTTCACACTGGATATTATGAAGTAGAAATAAGACAGATGACTGGTGCTATATAAATGTGGTGATCCATCTGGTGACAACTGGGAGAAAAAGTAACATCAGATCAATTCATATGCTCACTAATGCCACAGAGGATATAGTGCAACTCAACAGTATTTCTCTCTGTTGCAGAACTATTCCTCCCTGATTCTGCATCACGTTCAGCTTTTGAGTGCAGGATTTTATTTTTTCTTTTAGATTGCACACACATTACAGTAACACTAAAAATAGGCAAAAAAAAAAAAGCTGCCTACAAGAGAAAATACCTTCATGGAAGGCTATAGAATTGAGCTCATGAAGTGGGGTCTGTGTTCAGGATTTAGAGTTTATAATTAATGCAGTCCAGAATGGACACTGGAAATTTTTTTTAGCATCCTAACAATACCTGTTACTAGTTCTCTTCTATGTCAGGAACTTATGTAGGCAGCATAATGACAAAGCTTTTGCTCTAGCAGCTGCACAAAGAATAAGTAATGAAAAACTGAACTCACATTTCTAGTAACCTGTATATATGACAGAAGGGATATTGTAACTGTTCAAGCAAATAATATGCACTTATGCTTCAAACAAGCATAGGTTTCATAGCAAGCATCCTCTAAATTAACAATGGATAAAACAGTAACAGTGGCACAGAAAATGTAAACACTAGATTCTTTTATTCTCTAAGGCCACTTTCCTAAATAAGTTGTGAACTATGTGAGTACGGGGCACACTCTTGCAGCTGCCTTCACAGAAGTATCTTCTCCAGACTTAAAAGTGACGGGATGCCAAACCTGCAAGGCTGAGGATTTGCCAGAATCTCTTTACACCACAAGTGCTGTATAACACTACTCATGAAGGTGAGGATCTAGTGATGCAGGTAAAAAGGACAGGAGAGCTCAGAGGAGGACATGAAGACATTGTGGAGATATGAAACTAAGGACCTGTGCAAACAATTCAAAATTTTCCATCTGCCAAGCAAGGGAATACAGAAGGAAGGACTGTCTTGGGGGGAGAATGACCAAGGAAGCACATAATCCAGAGGACAAGGCAGGAGGCTGAGATGACTTCAGGGCATTAGCATGGGAAAAAGCATGCACAGAAAACACTCTGGAAGAGTGCCTGCTCCTAACCTTTACTGAATTCCAAGTCTTCAAAGTCTTGTTCCATTGAGCTATAAACTAACTGATTTACCTTGCAATATGCTGTCATTAGCAAAGATTTGCTAAGGGATATGCAAAATTTTCAGTGTTTACACAATTCAGTATCTAACTATTTATCTAGAGGGAGTTTTATGTATCTGCCTTGTATCCTATCTGCAATTATAGTTAGAAATTAAATAAATTTGGGAACGCACAAGTAAGCATACAATTTTACAAATAAGTTTGTGTTGGAGTATGGATTTGAGGCATGGGTGGGATACACAGCCAGACCTTAGAAGTGGGAAACACCTCTGGGTCCAACAACCCAGACACCGTCATTGCAGCTGGCACAAACTGCAGCCACAGTATCAGAAACCAACTACAGAGCATCCAGAACACTACCCCACAGTCAGCATCAACGTATGTAAGCCATAAAGCTTCTTTGTAAATGAGGTGTTTATAGCTGTTTTTCAGCAAGTTCTAATGAAGATAACTTGCCAAAACCTTATTTTCAGGAGGCTGATAACAAAAACGAAGGTAAAACAACTACTGTGAATTGAAGCCCTCTGCCACTTTTTCCCATTCACAAATTCAGCATGGACATACAGCACCCTTCTCAATCCCTGCACGCACACAGGAGGTGCATAAGGTGGCTAGATTAGGTCTGCAAAAATATACTCGACCTTGAAAAATTATTGATATAATTTTATTCTGTTTACATTTCTTTTCCAGTTACTGGTATTTTACACCCTCCAAAGGTGACTTACTAAGTAAGAAGGCAGAAAGAAACACAACCCCCCCAAAAAAAAACGCTTCCATTTTGTTATGACTTTATTGCTATTTTGCATTTGTGCAAAAATGTCGATTTTCTAAAGGTTTTACAACGAGACAAATTCAGTACAGATTTATATGGCAGAAGTGAATATAACTACACATCTGTACTAGTGTTTTAATGTGTTTTCTTTATGGTTTTGCAAAGCTCAAAGCATAAAATCACAGGAATGTTTCCTGTAATTTAATAGAATACATTACCACCTAATTAATATTTAATAAATGCATGAAAGAAAGCTGTGGAGAGAGAGAGGCAGAAAGAGACACAGAGAAAATGAGAAGAAGGGTGCAGCTTTCCTAACAGTATTGAAAGCAATTTATATCCAAGAATACTTATGTCTATCTTGATTTTCTTTCTTCACAGGTGCTAAAGGGCAATTCCCAGTGCATCCTTCAGAAGAATGGACAGCCTCCAAGTTTTCATTCTTTTAAGCATCAAGTCCTGCACACTACTACATCAGGAATACCAGAAACCCACTCCTGAGCTCAGTTCCTAGAAGCCAGGGTTTTGCCCTTAAATAGGAAGAGAATTACAGAGTATGCTGCAGACCTTTGTGTAGGGTTTACATATTCATGCTCCTGGAAAAACTGAGCTGTTTAACTTCTATTTGTGGATAAATACAGGCCTCTCCTCCATGATTTAATTCATCCTGCTCTGCCACCCTACTATACTTTTAGAAACATGAGAAACTGCTAGAATTATTATGTAGTAAATAAATAAACTTTACAAGAAACTGCTGGTTGCAAACTACGAAGAAACACACATATGGCTAGGATATAAAGGCCAACACCTCCAAATGTGAATTCATAAAGGCAGGCCTGACTGTGAAAGCTGCCCTCAGGCCTCTACACCAGTTAATTCTAGTGAGAATGGTAAGAGATTCTCACATCTCCCAAGCTATTAATTTAGATACTTGATATTAGGCACCTGAAGGTGAAAATTTAGGCTAAAATATCTATTTTCTTCCTTGCCCATATTAGCATGACTCTTGCATCTATAAATATTGTACTCTTTGGTAGCACTACTACCTTACCAATACCTGCCCATATAAGCACTGCTGATTTCTTCTCTCTTTTTTTGAACTCCTCTCCATCAATCATCTCATGTCTTAGCTTAAAACTCTCCTTGGGCCGGGACTGGCTTCCCTTATGTTGCTATAGTGCCTAACATAGTGTGTCTTAGATGTTACCATGTTCAAATTATAAACACAGACAATAATAACATACAGTACACATGGAGACCACAATCTGTGACTTGTTGAAATGAAGTGCTTCCACCAGACTGACTTTTTGGTAGTAAACAACTGAACTAGAAAATCAGAGTGTGACACATTCATGATGTAACACCTCAGAGTCTAAATCTTCTTTGATGATTCACATACGCAGCTCTCAGCTATCTACTCTTCTGTATACTTCTTATAATAAATTCAATATTTTATATACTCAATATCCAATTTTATACTAAATCAAGACTTAATATTAACAATACACTTCTATTTAATTGAAAAGTTGAATGCATGATAAATGTTACACTTTCAAAAGAGAATTTATGCACAAATAATATTCAGGGATTTATCTACTGACTTGGTTATAAAAAGTATCTACCAAGTCCCCTTAAAACAGGTGGCAAATGGGCACATAAAAAAACTTGTTGAGGTGCTACAGGTCCTCCAGGTAAATCATAAATCTATGTGATTGTTTCAGTACCTTAGTGTCCAAAGAGAAAAATATACAAGGCAGCCAGATTATGCAGAAGTAAAACCTGGGGTTTTTTAGGATAATGATTTACACAGTGTATCCTTGCTACCAAAACTCCAAAGCACATACAAACCAAGACCTATCAGGTGTAGTCTCAAACATGGTATAAACAAAACAGAAATCTCAGTATAAAAAGGATAGTCCTTCTAGCTCAATACCACACAGGTTTGGATTTCTAAGGATGAATCCTTTAGCTCCCAATAATCTCCTGGGATCTAGCAAAAAAATTAAACCATCTGTTCCCCACCCCCAAAAAACCCCCACAACAGAATCTCACTTGCTGCATGCAGGGTAAATGTTGATGGCATGTAGCTACTATTGCAGTAACGATAACTAATCATCCTATAAATTATTATCTATCAACTTGAATCACATGAGCTTACTCAGATATCTCTACCAGCACCAGCTCAGGCTTCCCGCATGAAAACAATAAGAACCCAAGCTCCCATCATACAGTCTCCGAACTAGAAACTCAAGATGACACTCCCCTGCCTCGCACTTCCTATAGGCACTTACACTCCCACCCCCGCACCCCCCCCAACCCGATACAAGAAAGAGTTGCATACCACTGATGTGACTCTGACAGTGCTTTATACCCACCTTGTACAAAGCAGTGCAGAAGCTTGTCCTTCATGTCTATGTATGGCAGTGAAAAGCAGTACAGCCTGATGAGTATCTGAGGTGACATGCCAAGACGGCGCATCAGGATATTTTAGGACTTCAACCAGGAAAGTACATTTCTGGCTCGATCTGCAGCCAGACAGCCCACCCCGGCAGGGCTCAGGGCTGGCACCTGCAACCACCCTGTAAATGGCTCATACCAGGAAAACAGGGAGCACATCAGGTATTAGAAAGATTTCATAATGCTCCTAACTGCTAAGCGAGTCATTTCTGACAAAGAACTACAAAGCCAAAATATTGAGTTCTTGCTCATTAGCATTTCATCAGAGACCATTTCATTCAGCTTTTAATTAGATTACATCAAATCAATCATGGACACAAAGGTCGTCTGGTTTGTATCATTCCTCCAAGACTACAGCCTAGTGTTACTTTTATAATATATTATTCCAAGGAGATAATATTCCATTTTTAATATTATCACTACAGTTTCTGTAATTAAATAATGATGGTTTCCTAACACCAAATAATACAACATCTCATCTATTCAATAGACAGAGGCGGACAAAAGACATTGAAAAGCCTAGGCGTATTGCTGAATGGTGTGCCCAGGTACACGAGACCGACTCTCTACAGAGGATATTTAATAGAAATTTCAAAAGGCAAAGTAACTTTAATAGTATCTTGGTTTTACCCAACTCATAAAGGCATTTTCTCTGATAAGGCATTTGTTTCTCCAGACTGAACATGAATTTTTTTTATTGCAAATATTATTACCTTCCCTTGCCACAAGAAAATATTCATCTTCATGAGACTGATACTGAGAAAGTTGTCAGTTAAAGAGTCTAGCTGTGCTATCTTAATGTGCTTCTCATACTAGGAAACATATAGCATAAAGCAGGTTAGAAAAGGCAGGTATTTTTGCAAAAGTTTTTGGAAGAAACTGTTGCTTTGTTCAGTGGAGAAACATCCATTTCCTTTCCCTCCTTTTGTTAAAACAGTATTTGAAAACAGGTTACAGTATGAATTTCAATTTTTCAGCTACAAAGGATGCATAAAAATTTCTTAATCCAAAGTAAAAATCACCAATTTCAGTTGAAGATTTTGCTCATTTTCCAAAACAACCCACAGAAATCCTTTGAAAAAATACGCATTTTGTTCCAAAAGCCTCTTGTCAAAAATAAAGTATCTGGGAAAATATCTCCCTTTTCTATAAACCCCCAGCACAAAAAAAAAATAAAATTACTATGACTGGCGCAAATGAAGTACATATGCATTATGCTACTTTAAAAACTCTATCTCAAAGGTAATTATATAAAACGTAAATTTGTTCATTTTGAAACGCACATACACTTACTCCAGTTCAGCAGCAACACTAGAACCCTCACTATAACCCTGAATTAAGAGATCACGTTCTAACTTCCATCTGGTTTAAACAGTACTTGTATTAATTAAATTAATCTTCAAGCAAGGCAGAGCACGTATTTCTTCATTCAAGAATATACTATGTTAAATGTAAGGACTGAATAATTAAGGTCTCTTTTAGCTATATGTGTAAAAAAAAAAAAAGAGCCTCCATCCATTATTTTAAGTGAATAAGCCCCACTGTTTCCACACTTGGAAACCTCAAGGTTGTCGAGAATTTATTCTAGCTTCAAAAAGAAGTCACCTCCAGTTAAGGCAAATGCTAGGACATTTGAAATCATAAACCACTTTATATTAATTATAATATTAATTTTAATGAATCTGTTAATTACTTTGAACATCGCCTGAATAAAAACATGGCTGGTATTTCAGCATTATATACTTGGCTATAACAATATTTTATGAGTCTGAACCTGGAAGTGCAACCTTAAGTACATGATTATCACTCCAATACTATAATCAATTTAGGTTGAGACAGTGATTTATTTAGATTATCCTTTGTCAAGTCCACCATGTGTTTTACTGAACTGAGGAAACAAGCTGTCAAGCAGTTCCACCCTGGAACTGAATAAAAAAGTTTTGTTATACTTTATGTTAGTGAGATTTTGTCCCTGTTCTACTATATTGATAGGAACACGTGATTTTTTTTTTAAACACTGTCACTTAAGTCTTTATTTTATTCACTTCAGCTAATTTTATGATTCTTAAATCCATAATCAATTTTAATTTTGAGGTATGGCTTTTGTTCAACAGTGAAGTCCTGGCATTACTCAGTGGCAATATCACGCTTACTGCCACCAACACAGGTTAATGTTGTCACATATGGTCTTCACCTCACGTTGCAAATCTAACCTAGCATCTTGAAGTAACAGATACCTTTCAAAGTCCAAAAGGTCTGACCCCTTGCAGTTATATCACTACAGGCAAGAAACAATTGTATACATATTCAGCTCTTTGTTCTTAAATATTACACTGAGCTCCCTGATCCTGCCTAGGCCTAGCTCCAACAGGGTCCTGCATCTACAGTTAACGCTATAAAAAGCAAGATGCTTCCACCTGAGGTAGCAGCACTGAGATAACCCATAACCTGAATTGCCACATCCAGCCATCCCATCCCAAGCTGCTCTCACTATTCCTGGTACTGGAGAGCTATTGTTAGTCACGGTCCTCTTGTAAAACTGACACGATCGGACAGTCCAAATTATTGCCCAGAGCTACTTATGCTGCCCTCATTTAAGAACTGTATGTAAGCTTTTCTAATTTCTATGGCAAGCACAAGTACTAATAGTGTTTGGCAGGATATTTATTTGATAGCTATTTGCAGCTACAGTAGTCATCACTGTACAGAAATGACATGTACCATGGCCCTGTATTTGGCTTTGAAAAAGAAAGACAAGACTGCATATTTACAGTGTGGTAAATATTGACATCCTATTAATGATCACTTTACGAAAATGGTATTTTCTGGCTGTGAGCTTCCTCGCTGGTTGTTCTACCTCTTCACTAATTTGTGGTACAAAGACGACTGAGTAATGTTTAATTGCTGTCTGAATTCCAGGGAAGTCTGTTGGAGCCCCACTGTCAGTTTTTATTTAAATATATATTATCTTGTCAGTCAACATGGCATAGTACAAGCTTGTTAATGTTATAGTCTACAGACACTGTGATGTATATTTTAAAGGTTTAAATTATAATTTTTAGTCAATAGAGCACAAAGAGATGTAATCTTCAATAGTGTATGACAACCACCTTCTAGATGGTGACTTACAGAATAATTCTTCTAATTTCTATCAGTGCTTAGCACTGATGCTAGTGCAGCGTTGGGAGTCCACAGCAGCCACAGTCACTGCACCTGCAGGGTCCATCAGCACAGAGCTGGGTTGTGCTGGCAGGGACACAGGCAGACACGCGGCTCCCCCGTATGTCCCTCCCCTGCCTCATCCGCGAGCTGGGGATCAGAGTTTGTCAGGGGCATTTACCAGGTACGGTGTTTGCTGTTCAGCGCTGAGCTTCTTTGGTTTGTTTTTTCCCATCAGGTTTACTCAACTTGAATTTCTTCCTCTACATCTCTAACTATACTCATCTAATCAATATGACTAAGTATGCCCCTGATGGCTTAATTTGGAGTGTACTGGTGGGCACTGGTCCCAGTACATGAGAACCTATTATTTGCTTTGTCAGGCATGACAAATCCTCAGTGTACAACCACTGTGACTCTTAAAAAACATAAGGCATAGCTTTAATGCCCATCCGACAAAAATCACAACGCATAATGGTAAATTACACAAAACTCAGCCTGTGGGACAGTAGAACAGTCTGATGGTTTAAACTGTGGACAGTCAGCAAACGCAAATGTAGTTCATGATGGTCTAAAAGCCATTGTTGATGTTCATCAGTCAGTAAAATGAAAATAGAAGATACTACAGTTTTAGTTAATATTTTACTTGTTTTTTCAAGCATTGCTTGCTAATTAAAGACATCACTTGTTCAGATTATTGTCAAAATATTTATATAGTTAAATCACACAACAAAAACTATACAAATTGCCCCTTATACTAGAACAGAAGGAATTGTTTAGAAAACAAAATATATTTGCATTATTTTTCTAATGTGAAAACATAGATTTTACATATATATTTAGTGACCCTGAACTACTTCAAGCTCATGAATAGTTCAATTAAGGACAGTAGAACTGCCAACTTGCTCAGCTGCTACAGGTCAGAGTGGGTACTTGAGCAGGGTCACGGTGACAACAGGCTACATTTGCCATCAGTGAAGCCTTAAGATTATCCCATCAGTTTTCCTTGGTCAAAGACGACGTTTCCAGAGAGAGGAACTTCCACTGCTCTTAGTAGCTATGTTATGGGGTCCAAGCAGAGACCATCCAGAAGCCCTGAGGGACTTTCAAAGCAGCAGAAAACCTGTGTGTCCAGGAGACATGTCCTGGAGTATGTCAGATGTTATGTGTGTCAAACATAATGAATTGAAAATAAGGAAAAGTATGAATGTATGTATGAAACAGGCAGTGGGACTGCCCCACTCTGGCCCCATTTTGCTGTGAGGGGGATGTTTCTTGAATGACACTAAGGATTAAAGGTCCAGAAAGTACAGGGGGAGTTGGCTTAATCCTGTGATGCCACAACAGATCCAAAGTGTTGCACATCTCAAAGCCAGTCCAGGAGTGCCAGCCATTGGCAATAACATGTCCATTCCTAGCAGGAAAATTTCCTATCACAAACAACAGCCAAGGGCTTTCACTTCCCACAGGCTTGTTAGTCCTGGCTCCACTACGAGATGGTGAAATCGGGGATAATCCTACAATCTCCATCCATACTTCTGGTGTGGAGAATGCCTTTATATGGGGTGAGGTTGTGTATCTGGAAGGGAGCCACCATCCAGACCAATTGGGCTACTTCTTCCTTTCTTCTATTCTACCTTTGTAGTCTGGATCAGGCCGTGGATTATTTGCTCCAGTGCCCAGACCTGGTGAGGGCAAAGGGACCTACAGTCGAACAGGTCTCTATGCCAGTCCTAACACATCTACCTTGCAGCCAGTGAATGGTTTAAGGCCAAAGGAAATTCATGCCTGGCTAGTTTGGTCTGTGTATACTTATAAATACCTATATCTACCTTTATATACCTATAAACACGTTGATCTTTGTAAACATAAACAAAAGAAGTGCACCTTGCACATAACCTTTATTCACCTTAGGAGTCCTTATTTTCCCCAAGTATTTACAGCGACATCACTAAAAGCATCAAACTTGCATAAGAACCGACAACTGGAGGACTTAAGTGTAACATGCACGCCCACATCTGTACACATATATATGTATATGCACACGTTGCTGTAACTTGTAAGGAAATTTTTTTCTAGAGGGACCTGCAAAATAGACAAGAGACAAAAAGACTCATATTCTGAAATATCTAGTGTAAAAACAGAAAAAGAAACAAAGTTAAGTCTCTTGCATTTCCCTGCCCTAAAATGTACATACTCACTTTGCAAAATCCTGCAACACAGAACTACTAAAATGACATTACGTTTGCAAATAAAGGTGCACTACTCAGGACTAACTCAGCTCATCTACAATACACAGAGAGGGACGTTACCCAGAAGAGTCACTGCAGAACTGGTGAAAAATGGTATCCAGATTGCCTGGGCTAGATCACTTTTCCACGTATTGTCCATTCTCTTCACCACAGTGGTTTAAATGATCAATTCCTCTAAAAATCTGAGGAAAACACAGAAATATCTGTCTGGAAGTTAACTCTTGAACCATCAAATCAAACCCCTAAAAATACAAGCAACCACGTGAGATAAGCCCTTCCATAAATTGGAAGAGACCTCAATACACCCAGAATTTATCCTTTCCTCAGAACTAGTCTTACTGGAATATAACAAATACTGAAGCAAACTCTCGTTTAAACCAAACTATGCAAATTGAACAGAACAGCAAGAAAAATAATTACTTGCCTTTTCCATTATTTCCACAACTTTACAGGATTCAGAATACAGGTTAGGGGCTAACTTTGATTCTTAATGAAAGCAATGATTTTCAACAGACTACTTTTGATGGAAGGATTAGAACCACATCTGCTGTGCTTCCAAATGTGAGTAAGCCTTGAGCTTCCTCACATACCTGGGTAACCTGAACACACCAATTCTGAGGCAATCTGATTGATCAAGCTGCTACCATTTTAAATGGAACAAAACAAATCACTTTGGACTGTATTGGACTTGGAAGACTGCTTGTCTTCCAAGCACTTTTTCTTGGCTTCCTCAGTCATCTGAGGAACATGCAGACCACAGACCAGATGTTTCCTTGAATTAGCTGGTCAACTGAAACTGATCGATGATTTCATGCTCTGATAATAATGAGGTGCTCCTTATCCTAAACATATATAATTCAATAACAGTGAGAAAGCATTTCATTTTATAAAATGATTTTTAATATTATTTGTTTGAAGAGACCTAATGAAACATTGTAACTTATGGGGAAAATGATAAAACTCTAAACAAGTAAAACGGTAACATGGAAAGCCTTATGCTGGTGAGTAAATGAGTTATGAAGCCAGCATTTATAGAAAGCAATTTGTGTTTGCTCGTTTGCTCTTAGAAAGAATCTTTGGGAAGTGAAACAATAAACAGTGGAAATTTAGGCCAGAAAGGTTAACACAACTGCCCCAAATCTTCCATTGGTTCTGGGGCAAAGCAAGGTTTAGAATGAAGGTGAAAGTTCAAAAGACCACCATCCTTTAAACTATCATTCTGATCTATCTTTAAATTAAAAGTTGAGAGAGAGAAACTTTTGTCCACAGTAGCATGGCTTACAAAATATTGAGCAATATATTTAGATGTCTTTGGAGCTCTGTCTTTGAGTATCTTTGCTCCAAGGGCCAAAGACTCCTTGAGCGAACACAGCATCAACTATTCCCCCTGCCACACACCACTTCCAACAATCAGCTCATCACACCTCTCCTTTTTCACCTACTCTCCTGGTGACCATCTAGTGAAAACCTGTGCACACACAGCTTGAAGCCTGCAGGGTTGGAAAGTTCATCTCACCAGCCACTACACCACAGGAAAAGATTGTGTCTGTGTTGGGTGGTGAGTATCTGTCTTTAGCCCTGTGCGTGGCTGTGTTGTGGATATTAACGATGCAGACTTAAACGTCCATGGCAGTAGTGCCAAACTGGAGGGATATGCCACTACGATTTGAATCCATGGACCTGTGACGCCTTCCCATGACTACCAACTTACTAGAATGACCACTTCTGAATCGCAGTGTCCCTGAGCTAAAATTTTATCCCATAATATCTTTTTCTCTCCCTTGCTATGGAACTGATTGCAATTTCAAAACACAAAAAGGGTTAATTTGCAGTCTAAAGTACACAAAAAATAATTTCATCATAGAACCATTGGTGCCCATTACCACCAAATCACAAAAAAGGAAGCAAAATATAAGGTCTGCTAGCATATGTTAGAGAATGCAAGAGAAAACAGTTTGTTTGACTCTTAATTCTGAGATAGCAGTGGATGACAAAATCTTAAAAAAAAAAAATAAAAATATTAAAAATATTACATTTCTAGCTAAAATGTTCATTACCTTTAGCTGAACATGAATGCTCATTTTTTAACCATTTATCTGTTCATCCATACTGTAATTTAAATGGAAATATTTTTACAGGTAATATAGTCTGCTTTTTGACTACAAAGCTAGGAACAATATTTTCTTGAAGCTTTCTTAATTTTTCTTGAAAAAGGATTAATTTCTTAAAAAACAAGGAAAACTAGCTACACAGGTCCAGCACGGAAGTCCCATTTCTTTACTGTTTCCTAAAGTAAAGGAGCTACAACTTTACATATGTAAACAGCACCTTAAATTGCATTTCTTTGTTCTAATTTGGTATGTACTATCAACTAATAATGCACATGCCTGTTCATTAGCGCTCTGCAGCAGGGTCACATTGGAAAGACCTCTTCATTATTCATGCACTGCTTGTCAGCACACAGAGCAAGATTACTAATACATCTGTCCAATTTTACTGAGAATATTGATGTAAAATCAGACTCATCCACTGTCTGCACAACCAGAAGCCTGTCCAATTGGGAAAAAACATCCTAGGTGGTAACGAGGAAAGGATGCGAGTGGTCTGTTGTGCTCTATTGGTAGACTGTAATAGTTATCCAATACCTTTAAGTCACAGATTACCACAAGTAATTCTGAAAACTAAAATTCCACTAAGGAACATGTGCTAGCTTTATAGAGGAAAAAAGAAGGGTAAAAAGGAGAAAAAAACCTGCACATTGCAATAGATTTTCTTATCTAACCTACATCACTTTTAAAAACTTAAGACAGAGCCCTGGCTTTCTACCAATTTACATTAGCAGAAGTTCTCTCCCCATATTATTATGCCATATAATTTGGTATGGCATAAAAAGTTCCTTTTCAAAAAATGGCTTTTACAAAATAAATGACTGTTAAATATTAATTAGGTTGATACTTAGCATTGAATATGAATATCCGTGGTCATTCTAGCTGTTTTCTGCTGCTTCAACATAAACCAACAAAAGGTTCCCAGTATCCAAGCAGCTTTCACACCTATCATGGGTATCTTCCTAATTAGGAAGATGGTGATAAAATAGAGAGTGGAATAAAATATAGGGAAAATAAAATCTAAATTACCTAATTACACTGTCATTAGGATTATTTCTTTTTCTCTATTAAGTGGCATATAAGGTTGGGATTAAAGCAAGCAAAGGGATTTCTACTCTTTGTCAAGAAGAGTCCTAATAACTCTGGTAGAGAACAGATACCTGTAACATTACAGGGTTAGACTTCTACATCCCAGTGCCATCCCTGCTCGCTGCACTGTCTTGCTTCAGTGATATAACGTAAAATATCGTGCCCACTTATTAAAACATCTGCATTTTTTGATCGTTCATACAGTGCAATATCCTTTAAAATTGTTCTGGGCTTACTTATCATAGAAGTACAGTTTCCAAAGGGGAGTCTTCAAACACTTCCTATGTTTCAAAATCTCAGTGCAGTGGTTTCAGGAACAGAAGTCACAGATATTACAGACAATTTTCCTCTGCCATTTCAATGTTCTTTTTAATCAAATATTGCGTCTTCAAAGGACTCTGACAAATCTAGAGTGTCTTCAAGAGCTAGTTGTTTGTTTGATTTTGATTGACCAAGCAGTCACAAAAATCATAAGGAGACAGAGAGTACTGTAGCAACTTCGTATCTGGGTAGAGTAGAATTTTTAACAGTTAACTGTATATTTTGGGGAATTTAGTATGACCCGGTCTTGCAGTGCTACTGCTTGCATTATTCCATGCCATGTGCCAATGGCATACATATTTTGATTATTTGCAAGACTGGAGTACACCAATGAGTACTACAATACAACTGTTATCATCTGAGACTTCTAAAATAAAATTAAACTTTATATGACTTTTCTGAAGATGCAGGAGGAAAACTGAATAACTTATTTCTCAGTTTGCTTGCAATTCTGAAATAAAAGCAACATCTGCTGTAGATGGAGATAAAATCCTCTCTTTTTTTTTTTTGGACAATTAAACAGAAACATATCTGAAGGTAAAAAAATCTCTTTCTAGGTTTGTGTCATTTTCAAATTTCAGAGTTTTACATAGAATTTAAAGTAGTTTTCAAAATGGGAGTATCAATTACTAAAACTGGAAACTGGTATTTAAGTATATCTAAATTGAATGTAACGATTCCTAAGGAGATGGGGAAAGAGATACAGGGAGAGAGCAAGCCGCCAAACTTACTCACAAAATCTGAATGGATTAATGTAATACCTCCATATCAAAAAATCTGTATGTTTGGCTAAATGATATTTTGGAGAAAACATCTTTCCTAGTTTAATCAGTCACCATGATGCAGTTTTCTGCGTAAATTCTGGAAAAGCAACTGCCAGTAGCAGAAGTTCTGTCCCTTTCCCATTAATTTCATAACTCAAAGAAGGGAAGACGTTGTAGGTCATGAATATGATGTCCTCCTGGCCCCTCCAGGATGCTGTGGATTTCAGGAGGATATGTAAATTGAGAAAAGGATTAGGCAAAGCCATGAAGGATAGATAAATGGATGGAATGGCATGGATATACTCATTGGCCCCAGAAATCTCTACGCTCTGCCAGAAATTGCACAGGTCACAGAGCAATGATCACCCTGTACAGGCCTGGTTTTCTATAAATATTCTCCAGTAGCAATTGTTAGAGGCAGGATGGCGCTTAGATAGGGTTTGGTCCAGCTTGCACAACAATTGTCATGTTGCAGTGCTCTGGAATTGCTGTTTTTACTTTCCTGTTTGACTCATGGAAGTAAATCCTCTCCATCTGCTTTTTGCTCTCTTTGGTTATCTTGATTGAAACTACATTAACAGGCTTTTCAACCTTTCCTGCATCTGCCGCCCTTTCCTTTTAACCATTTTTCACCTTCCCATTTCACTTGCCCCTCTTCAAAATAAATTAACTTTTTCTTTTTGTCTTTTTGAATGAGAGCAAAACAAACGGTTTCCTAATTGAGAAGCCTGCTTTCATTTTAGTTTTGACATTTTTTTTCTCTAAATGAAACTAAAATTTTACTTGATTCTAGGTCCTGCTTCACAAGTTTCCAACTTTGGGTGTGGAGACTACTTTTCAAAATGAAACTCAAACTACTGAAAATGAAAACTTGCTAAAAGAAAAGAGACAAGAGACAATGTAAATTCAGATCAATGCCAATGAACTCAGGCTAATTACATCTGTGCAAAGCTCTTTTCATTTAAAAAAAAAATAGTCTAAGAAAGAGGAGTTTAACATCAAAAGCAGGAAGTGTTATGTCTTGCTTTTTTTTGTGAATGTTGGGGCTTTTAAAAAAAAATTTTAAAAAATAGCTACTGCCTCCACCCTGCAACGCAGGCAGAATTTTAATGTTCCAGGACTGTGAGTGTAGTTCCGATGGCAAAAAATTTGAATTATGTTTCGGGGGTTGCAAGGCACCAAACACTCCAAAGAATTGTGTGTTACTGAAAAACAATAAAATAGAGAGGAATTTGGGCTGACACAATTCCAGAACTACAGAAATGCAGATTCTTTCAATAAGGGCAGCTGACAGACTTATGCTCTTATCAGTCTTTGACAGGTACGTTTAGGTTTACTTGGGTTATTTCTCTCAGACCTATTAACCTCTGCTGAGCCTAGATTTTGCCTCTTACAGTTAAGATGATGCAGGAATCCTTGGGGCAAGTAAATAAACACAAACTTCCAGAAAGTTCATAATTTCCCTACATCCCTAATCTTCCTGTTACCCTCAAAAATCTCTTCACAGAATAAAATAAAAATTCGGTGTTATCTCCTAAGCATAAGGTAGCAGACCGTGCATGCCAGGATGGCAACAGAACTGTAGTATACTGTATTTCCCCTAGTGGTATTTCCCCTAGTGGTTGCTTCCTCTGCAGGCGGCTTCTTTTTTGGGGCTCCCAGATAACCAGAGTAGGTAGCTGTGGAGTGCGAAAAATCTGCATAAAGGGCAATTTTACTGCAAAAAGTAACAACAGATGTTTTTTATTATTTTTTGACCCCCTATCTTCCTGACCTCAAAAAGTACAGTTTTCAGCTGCCAGCTGTGAAAATATCTTTTCCTGCACCAACACTATTATAAAAAAATCTCAGAAGATGAAAAATAACTTTTTGTCATATCTATGTACCATTGGACTTTGGATTATATTCTTGAGTTGTACCTTAGCATTGCCCATTGCCTTCAATGGGGCCATCAGAGTAAGGCATGGGAAGGTGGAAAAGAATACCACAGATGCTGCACTATAAGACGCCAAGGCTTTTTCTCTCCAAAGTTCTGAATATATAGTATAATAGGGTTTTGGCCAAGATTCAAAGCAGGGAAGTTTGTGAAAGAATTAAAAAGAACTGGTGTGCAGCCAAAATCTCTAGTTACTACTAGTTTTGAGGCTGGCTTCCTCCTTTTAATATTTAATGTACATTTTTCATTTCTTGCATGGTACCCCAGAGTACAGTGCAGCTGCTTTGGCCTCTAGGGAGAAAAGTACCTTGCCCAAAAAAAACTGAGGAAAACTATATGCAGGTTATTAACTCATTGCCACTTTGAGAGTCACAGCACATGTCCCAGTGTGTCAGTTCCTTTCACTAGTTCCTTGAATAGACAGAATATTGTCACTGCACCATCCTGCCATGTGGTATTCTCACAACACTCCACCCACGCTAACAGACAATGCAAAACCATGGTTTCACTTCACGACAGCAATCTGTGAGACTCGATATCATCAGCCCAAGTTGGCAGCGAAAACAAGACCCCACAACACAGCAAAATTAGAATGGTACCCTTAGATCTATAGTGGACTTAGTGGAGTACCCTATTGTCCCCTGCTTGCTATGGCATCTTGCATACGTACTTGATTACCCATTGAGGGTAATGGGCTGTTAGCTACGTAGAACAGTACTATTAATGGGTTATGTAACAATATAATGCTTCGTTAACAGAGCTCTCAAAGAAATCAACAACTTCAAAACTCCCATAATCAATCCAATTTAATCTGATATATGCTCTGTCAAATTGCATTTCAAAACGTTTTTATAATACCAAAATTCAGTTATCTAGTTACAGCATTAGCAATGTTAATTTTCTAATCAGAACGCAAAATCATTAATTATCCATGCCTTCCTTAAGTAAAAGAAGCTGCAGTTCCTAATCAGTAACCCTACAGATCCTTTGATGTTTATGAGTAGAAAGGGTACCTTCTCCTCTGGAGATACCTGTGAGGCTTTCGATAGCATTAGCACCGAACATGTAATTGCATTACTGGGTCTGAACCTCTCCAGCCTTTGCGTCTCATGCCATCACCTACACCTGCATGAGCCTGATGCTCAACAGCGTGAGCAGCACTCTCTAGTGGTCCCCCCGCTTCCAGGAAATCATACTCGGGGGTCAGTCTCACCAGTGCAAAGACGGTTTGCCATTATGTCTAGCCTGCTCTTATGTAAGCCCAGCATTACATCAAGAGTCTATAACCGTAAGGTGATAGGAAATATCCCCCAAAATAAGAATGGTAACTTTGCCTCGGGCAAAGGGTCCACCTATCTCCAGTAGTGGCTACAAGTGAATATTTCCCCTGAATTTTCCAGCACTCAACTATTTACAGCTCTTGGGTGTTTCCAAGTGGTTTGGCCTCGTGGACCTCTTCCCCCAGTGCACAGCTAATCTGTACTTGAATCCATGCAAACTTTTTGCATCAACAGTTTTCTTCAGAAAAGAATCCCTTAGGTCTTCCTCTCATCGTGCAAAAAACATATCTGTTTGTTTGTTTGAATCTGATGCATACAAACATTGTTGGGGAAATGCACTAAAAATGTATGAAATAAATTACTTTCATTTACACCATTATTTCTAAAACTCTGAAAGGTCATCCCACTCTCTGGGAACAATTGTTTCCATACTTCAATCGTTATTAAAAAGTCAGCATGTATATGTATTTTCCTTAAAAAACAGCCCAACAACAGAGGAATTACTTTCAGAATTTTTTTTCAGGCAAAAATTAATGTGTGAGAGGCTTACACTACATATTTAATAAATTATTAAAACAAAAATTCAAAACAAAATAGTAAAACAATAGCTCAGCAACTGCTCTTGCCCTTTACAATCAGGGAATTAATTTTGCTGGGAAAAAGTGTACTCCCTGCTCCAGGAATATACCATCTTTCTTAAACTTGATGATAAACCAACAAGCAGTTTTACACCACACAACTAAAATTAAATGACAGCTTTAATGGTACTAGGGAAAACGGAACATATTGCTAAGGCTATAAACTTGTTCATGACAATGCTATAAGACAAAAACAAGAAAATATGCATAAATTTCTATTTATTTTTATACTAGTAATAGATTCTCATTTAATACCTTATTTGCTCTTTAAAAAACTCATATTATTCAGACAGAGCATTTCCAGAGAATAAAGACAACCATAAAACACAACCATCATGAAGTTTCCTACACCCATATCTAAATATGTAAATGACTCAAATTGTGCTCTGGCTGGCAAGAAGCTAGTCAAGGAATTCAGTTCCTTGCAGTCCTGCTGGTAACTGGTTCCTTGGCCTCAAGCAAACATTTCACTTTTCTCTCCCCATTTGTAAAGTATTTGTGCTTTGGCCTGAAGAACACTGAAATGCTTCGAACACCCTGTTCAGCTAAGCATTTAGAAGTATGGTTAACTTTACGCATCCACATAATTACAGTGACTTTGACCTAAATAGGTTTCTGTGAAAAAAGCATGAAAACAAATTTTCTCTGAGATGGGCCTCAAAGAATACTCTCTGTACCCTGTTTCTAAAGCAGAACTGCTAAATGTACATTAGATGGATCATATAGCAGTGATTATTTTCACTTGTAGCTTGGCTGTCCACTGCATTTACTTTTCATTGATAGTGGATAATTTATTTCTGAAGTATGAAAGTGCCCCCCTTAAACTCTCAGAAATGGGGAGCAGGAACATGCCCTGAAATCTACTGGCACCGAGCAGTTTATACTATTGATTTCCTTTCCTTCAACTTTTTGTGCATTTTCAGTTACTAAAATAAAAGATTGTTGCTGATGAGTACATCTAGATAAAATTAAAATCCTGGTTTTGGCACATAGTTGATCAAACTGTTGGAAACTGGACCTAGAGTCACTTTGCCACATGTATGTACCTAGATGTTACTGCACATTCAGCATATATAGCTGGGAATTGAATCTTTCTGAATTTCCAGCTGTCCTAAAAACTATAAAAGAAGAGGGGTTTTGTTGACGTTATTAGTTTCACAAACTAAAACTGAAACAGAAGTTGGTGGTTAAAGTCACTTCACATAATTACTGATCCTGTAACTGGGTGAACTCACGTACGTGCTCCAGCAGAAACCCTTCTGACTTTTTTATCCAGACAAAATAAACTGCCTTTGACATACGGTGACTCAATCAGGAGAAAAATAGAGCCCTATTTTTTAGAAAATTGAGCAACAGCACCTCCCATTAGCTTTCCCGCTGCTGAAGCAGTGGGTGTCCTCAGCACACTACTGCTGGAAATCAGGCCCCAAATGCCTGATCAGTAGAAAATAGCCCAGATTGCTTCTGTTGTCTGTGGCAGCAGCGATGGGGAGCTCTCCTCAGGGCCTCTAGCTGCTGAACTTTGCCTGGTGTTAAGAGTTAGAGATCTTCCCTCTCACCCCACCTGCACGGACCGCCCGCAATGGAGGATGCCAGCCTTCCTCTGGATCTCTGCTCAGCTCTCCTGACCCGTTACAGCACACAAAAAGCAAATGCATCTGCACAGCAAGTGAAATAATCTTTTCATGTTCCACATATATTGTGAAACATTCAGAAACTTAGGTAATAGATAATACAAACACATCTGAAATCCCCAGGTGAAAGACACTGAGGAGACCAAAAGCTTTTTTTTCCCCTCTCCATTTGGGGAAAAATGTCAGCTGTGAAGAGAAGACTAAGCAATGCTTCTGAACATCATTCTAGAAGCAGCTGCTTTCACAGGCAATGGGGTCTCCAGCTTCCATCTGGGAACCAGGTATCTCATGCCCTTGGTGGTTTGGACTTTTTAAAATGAAAAGAACCTTCTTCATTAAAAAACGCCCCCCTTCCTACCCATGACTTATGATCCCAACTACAGTGCATGACATAAAGTGAGCAAAATAAGTCAGTGGACCTGGGGGCTTTTTAAGCTCCCCCATGGAGGTTTGTGCTCCCCCAGGCCCTCCCAATGCCCAGGTGTGGGGGCTAGTGGGGGCCAAGAAGACTCCTGGCAAAGCCCTGGTCCAGAGAGTCAAAGAACCACCACATTTAATAGTGCTGTAACACATATCCACCACGAAGCTTACACACAACTAGTAAATTGTATTAAATGCCACTTTCATCACAAGTGTCAGAAGATACCTCCACAAGAAAAAGGGATGCTATGAACAAACTAAGAATTTCCATTTGCTATCTCCCATTACATCTTTCATTCAAATTACTTCAAACTACGAATATATATTGCACAGGTGCCATTTATTCACCTTCAGGTTAAAAGCATTCCCAGTTATAATAATAATCTCTAATGATATAAAAATAGGTACTCATCATTTTCTTATAGCTAATTACTCCTCTGAAGCCAGCCTGATGGTTACTCAAGTTACAGCTGAGTATGCAACATATTGCTTATACATTATGTTTCTCGCATCTACTTTTAATTTAGCCTGGAAAACAACTGTTGAAGCAGATGATTATAGGTTTACAAGAGAAAGGCTCTGAAAATCTCATTACCTAAAAACAGTTTTAGGTCATTAAATCAATTATATAGCATCTATCATACCACCCAAATTGATAAGCAGCTCCTGGAATATTTATCAAGTCAATTAAACTTATATATTCAAGAACGACTAGAAAGGACATGGCTAAGAAATATTTTATTCAATATATCCAAAGTTTAAAGGAGTTTTGTTAAATAGCTCGAGAAATATTTGCCACAGAATATAACAAAACAGTACAGCGGCTCCTCTGTTCTGTGTTCAGCAGTCCACATTGTACTTAAAGCTCAGTTTCAGGATTCTGAACATTTATGATGGGTGTAAGTTTGTCCTATTTCAAGCCCCTCTTCCCAGAACAACTTTGAGAGTTCAAGCAAAATAGCTGCAGCAAGCCAAAATGGAGGAAAGAAAAATTCCACACGTTCTATTCCAGCACCTATTACCTATGCACCATATTCCATTTATCTTCCTTGCACCGCAAAGCTAGCCCAGTCTATTTGTCTACCTCTTATTAATGAATTATAAATATACTTGGTAATTAAAATCTGGTATTTACAATCCTGGCTATGCAGTGGCACGATGTGTGATGCAAAGCTGTCGCTCTGTGTTAAAAGCAAGGTATTCAGCTCTCCAGGTCTTCTGGCAGCATTTCAAGAAGTCTTTCTATAAACACTTCACAGGCATGCTCTTACGACATGACCACAGTTTATTAACCCTAAAGAGCAAGAAAAAAACCCCACATAATTGCAAGGCATACAAACAAGCACTAGCTATTTTGCTTTTTAAAAGGTCTGAAAGTTTCCCTCTGAAATCACCTATTTTCAGAGTCACTTATATTCACCTTAGTGGTTGCAATTGAGCTTTTAATGACAGTACTCGCTGCAGTAAGCCTGAGGCTGGTAATCAGTGTTTATAGGCTCCTACCTCTATGGAAGAACAGCTGGTGCCCTCTGCAGCCCTGCTGCCCGGCCCCCTCCCCTGTGAGGATCCAGGTGGGCAGGCACCAGGCAGCTCCTGGTCTGGACCCCAGACCCCGGCAGCCAGCCGCAGAGGTGGGCACTGCTCAGCACAGACAGCAATGGCACGGGCTGGAGGAGCTTAATGCGAGTTTGCTCCAATATTCTCTAATAGCTGCAGCCCACCATGGCTTTAGTACAACCCTACCAGCTTAACCCCATTCCCATCCTAAAAGCAGCCCTGTCTGTTACTCGGCTGCGTTCAAGTCCCTTCCTGAGGCCAAGATGTGCTGGGACAGTGGAAGAAAGGATACCAGCACCCTGTAGCGAGGGGTGCCACAAGCCCTGCGTGGGAGCACTGCCACAGCTCGGGGAGGCAGTGAGGCAGCAGCAGCTCTGCAGGTCATTAACGACCTGTGAAACAGCATTAATGCAGCACAACTCCCGCCCCAGTGTGCCTCACTGAAATGGAAAGTACCAACTTTGCCCACATTCACCCACTTTGGAGTTATGGGATTTTTTAAGATTTACACAGAAGATTCTTGCGTTTGAGTGTGAGATGAAACAAAACAAAACAAACAGCAAAAAAAACCCCAACAACAAAGCAAAGCCATTGTCCCAAGCATATCTGAAAACCATTCATCTTGCTCACACCTGACCACATCACTAACCCTCTTCTTACAAAGACACGAATGTAAGAAGGACACTAATTTTAAAGATGTTTTCTGCTCCCACTGCAAAAGGGCTTTCCCTCAGGTCACAGTTAGTCTATTGGAAGAAAGATTGCCTTAGTCACAAATTAAAACAAAAACCCTTGACTATGGCAGCCTTTCCCCTTATGAGAAAGCCCTTTGGTGTCATTAAGTTTACACCAAAGTTAGTTTCTTAGCCCTTAAGGTTAAAAATCTTAACTCTTACATTGTTTCAGTAAGGGCACTCAACCTCAGCCCAAAGAAAGGCTCTTCTTTCTGTTCTCCCTGAGGACAAGTGCAGAAGAGACCTGGTTTTCATTCCCCGCTTCTTCCCAGGAAATACTGTATCTGCTTGCCCACTTGTGCTCCACGTCCTCCTCCACATTGCTGGGTACCGGAAGACATCACATTTCCAATAGAGAATCACAGGAACATGGAAAACACAGATCACAAGTATGACCAAAAAATATATATATATAAGTTATCCTCAAAATCAATTCTGATTAAACAGTGTTGTTGACAGGTTCCCTTCATAGAGCTTGGTGGATGTGATGGCCGGACGGGGAAGGGAGAACACAGGGCAACACCGCATCCGGTAGTTCACTGTGACTTAACTCTGCTAATCCCCAGCTGCCTGCTCTTGTTTTTCCAGGATGCCCTCATTACTGCCTAGACCCCAGAGATCTGCTGAAACCTCTCAAGATCCAGCGTGCGCTCTGGGCAGTAACGTGGATGATGACAAAGCAGCAAGGGGGGCGGAACAAACCACTGAAGGTCACCATCATCCTGTGAGGATGTAGAGTGGGACAGAGACAACTTGCTAAACGCTTCTACAGTGCACATGCACATCCCCGAACAGTGCAAAACAATAACTAAGTGGAAAGAGATAAGTAGAGCATCTAAAATACAGTTAAATATACTAGTTGCAGCTCCAGGGCTCATTTCACTTTGGTTTTACATCTCTGCAAATTCTGAAAATTTTCTAGAGTCCCTGAAATGTCTCTGGCCTCTAAAGTCTCTATGAGGGACAGCAGAGCGCTGTGCCAAAAGCTTCACCCTGGGAATTTCCAGGTGCTTTTTTTTTTGTTCTCGCGCTCGCTCGGTGCTCTAAAGCAACAGGACGAATATTATCACAGTTATTATTTCCATTATAAATTCTAAAAACTACCTATATGAATAACTCTAAGTCAAAGTCCTTCAGGACTATCATAAATCCAAAAGCTGTCTGAGTGCTAGATATAGTATTTCAATCGTTGAATTAGCTGAAAGAAGTATAGAAATGCATGTACAGAAGGACGGCTCTCTGTCAGCTATACACATTTACACAGATGTCTGGGCAACAATTTCAACTAGAAATTAACAACTTGGTCCAAGCAAATTAACTCCCATTCATGCTTCCAATATAGTTTTGGGATTTACTGTCCCAGGATGTGCGATGCATCACTCTCTTAAAACTTCTTCCTGGAGATTGTCTCCTAAATATTTACACTTGCCAACAGAAGAGTTCTAAGGGTATTTAAGTGTTTGGTAAAAGTTTCTCTACACACATGTAGAAGAAACCAAGTAAGATGGTTTAGATGTGTCTGCCTCTTCAGCTCAACCTAAGACACCATCCCAAAATGCTGTAGCGCCTTGTCCCTATCACCCCAAACCTCAAACACAAAGCAAACACTGTCAATCAAGTGCATAATTTGAGAAGCAAGTAACAGTCCTAAGAAAATAAACAGCTGGAGCGCCAGAAATCAAAATGTTGCTCAAATTCTCTTGCAGATACGTGTCAGAAAGCCAGAGCGACGTAAGTGATAAATACAGGAGTCATAAATACATTAGGTACGGGAGGCCCTGCAGGAGAAGAATGCAAGTGTCACCCTTGTTTTGCTCCCTGCATAGTTTTGCTGACTTGGCAGAAAGGGAGCCTCTGCTCTCAGTGCCCTTCTCAGGTAGGGGTTGTCCTGGCTGGGGTGTAGGTGCAGAAGAAAAAGGCCCCAGGAAGGTGACGGTTGCCAGCCATTGTAATTGCTCTCCTCACGTCCTCAGTACAGCTAAACAGAGTTGGAATTACCAAGGAAGATGGAGTGGCAGAAATGTAAGATACTCCAGCAAACCTCTGCTGCAATCTTTTAGGACAACTGTCAGGTGTTACTACTTCCAGGGGACTGGATCCAAACTGACATCAGGGCCCAAAGTGTCTTCTGCTTCGTCAAGATGACCACAGGGGAGAGTGAGAAGTATTACAGTATAACCTTTTATGTTTGTCTTCTCATACAATGAGGAATGGGTGGCTGCCGATCAAGGCATTTCACCCAATGTGATACTGGGAATGGCCACACCTAGGCTGCCCTCCACGGAGGTCTACTGTGGGTTACAACTGGCTATACAAGGAGCCAGAATTGCAGCACATCCTGTATTTTAGGAAGTCTGAGCCATTATTTCACAGAATCACAGAATCCCAGGTTGGAAGGGACCTCAGGGATCATCTAGTCCAACCTTTCTAGGATGAGCAGAGTCTAAACAAGATGGCCCAGCACCCTGTCCAGACGACTCTTGACGTCAAGCATCAGGATAGCCATTTTAATTGAAGTGACAAACTTAGGTTTTTCAGTCACACTATGATGCAGGGATATAGTCTGCTGCATTACTGTCTTCTGATAGGTTTTACATGCTTCCATCTCTGTTCGGACCTACTGAGAGAGGTGAGAAAAAGGGGCAGACTCCCACTAATAGTCAGAGTTGTTCTATATTCTTAACATGGAAAGTTACAAACTGCACCACCACAAAAAAAAAAAAATCTAGGATTTTAAATCACTTTGCTATTTTTGTCTTGGTGAAAAAAACATGGCACCAACTTATTATGGTCACACACATCCTTAAGGAACTTATCATCACAGCACTAACAATACGTACAGCATTTTGAAAGGTTGATGCTGAAATTCGTAATTTTAATTAAGTGTGGAGCACTTCTTTTGGGGCCAGAAAAATGTCCCAAAGGATTTTTTCAGTAGACAGAAACTGCTCACTTACTGTACCAATAATCCAACAGTTTGCAGACAATACTTTCACAGAAATGACCAGATAGGAAGATAGTGCATTATCCTAATGCACATTTAACAGGCTTAAAGCTACACCTGTGTGTTACATTTTTGGTTGCACACATTTAACTCTCACTAATGCTCCTAAGATCTACATGATGTGCAGTCAAGAAAAGAAAATACCTCATGTAAGCATGCTCCCTCTGAACTGGAGAGACTTTACCCTTTAACATTCTCCTGTCTTTTATAGCCACACACAGGAAAAAAAAACTTCATCATGCTGCTGATTCCCCTCATTCACGTTCTCTTTAATGACTTTATTTGTGCAGTCAATTGCTCACAGACATGAATAGGAAGGTGGCAGTGCAGCCCTGCTTGACCACACTAAAGCTAAGGGAGCAAGAAGCTGTGGCCATGGAGAGCAGTTTCTCAAGGAGATGCTGCTGGCAAGGCATATCCACACCTTTTCAAAGGGGTAATTTTATGCTGGATCTCATTTTAATCTCACAGACACTATATAAGTGCAAGGAACTGCAATAATTATTATTATCCTATTATTGTAATTGCTCAAAGGATTTTCTGCTAGTCTCCCATTTAGCATAGTATGTGAAAGGCTGACAAAGAAAATGTGATTAAGGTGTGAAGCTCTGGTGCCCGCCAGCTGTATTGAAGTGCAAAAGATTCCCATCATAAACAGTAACTGAAAGAATTATGGGCTTTCTGGGGCTTTCACCAGGAAATAAAAATACAGGAGTCCTTCAACATCTGTCAGAGACCCAGAGAAGAATGGAGGAAAGCAATCCAATTCATCTGTATTAACTGTCTTTTGTGGTACAACACCACCACTCCCTCCTTCCATTCACTCCCTTAAAATATTAAAGTACTGACCATGATGGAGTCTAAGGCAGGCTGGGGGCAGTAAGACAGAGATGGAAACAGGCATGGTTTATCTGAGGTCATATAAGGATATAATTTCCTTTCTTTTTGTAACCAAGAAACAAATATTTTATGTTCTGTCCCTTCCCTTCCTTTCCCTGCAGTAGTTAAGCTAATGGCTATTTGTAATCAATACGTTACAAGAGCTAATAACACAGCTGAACCCAGAAGCTGCAGCAGCTCATCCCTAGGTGTGGGCAGGAGGGAGATGGGGGGCTCAGGCCCTGGCATGCTGGCTGCTGCCTCCAGTGCAGTAGCACTTCTCCACAGTTGCAGAGCTCAGGAAGCACCATGGCCAACATCTTCCACTGGTGGCACTTCTTCCAGACTGTTCCCATTCCACCATGAAAAGCTGGGGCACATAAGAGTAAAAAGCAGGGAGGGAGAGGAGGATGGCTGATGGAAGAGAACTGAATTTTCACTCAGTCTCTTTGAAGAGTATTTTTTAGCCTTATGCTCTTCCATGTCTATTAACTCCTACTGTACTCCACTGAACACATGGACTAGTTGTTACTTCCCCCTCTGTACTAAGTTTTCAGCTTAGCACCACCACATGTTCACCTTAAAGTTTTTCAAAGTCATGTCAGCTCACACCAGCTATAATCCATAATTCACAGGCACCAGCCACACCTTCCTGCTCTGTCTGCAGAAGTGGAGAATTCCCCATGCAGCAAGCAGTGCTGCCCATCAGTCCTTCCTCCACTCTCAGAAACCTTCTTCCCCAACATAAAATAATATTGTTTCATAAATGAACGGCTCCTGCTGTATTTTGAATCCCTTCTCCCACCCAGCTGAGGATGAACAGAGGGCAAACAGCATCTTCAGGTGCAACGTCTCAGAGTCATTCGACTCCTTACTCCAGGCAGTCTGTCACTTCTGAGCCTGCAAGGGTCCCTGAAGAACCGGGGCAGACCCACCTCCTGCCTGGGCTCTAAGTCATCGCACACAATGCCTGGCCAGACCTCACCAATTACATGCTGCACACATGCATTTGCATTAACTGGGCCTGTTCTTTTTCTAAGTTAGTTATCTAAAACCTTGCCTTTTTTCCAGTTGATTTTAATAATAACTGTATAATAAATCATTTAAGCAAACCATTTAACAGATGGAGTGGTAGTAAACAGGAGCTGCATGTACAGCTATTAGTATACCATAATTAATTGCTGAGGTCTCATGTTACTATTCCTCCCTGTTTTAATGACTTATGGTATAAGGAAATAAAAGGTTTGTCCTTTTTTTCCTCTTTCCATATACGTTTGCTATTCAGAATAGCACAACAAAGATCACTGAAGACAGCTATGGGACCACTTCTTGTACTCCTTTTTTCAGGCTTTTGCTTTCTGCAAATATTCTTGTGCATTAAATCTCATTCATCATCATGTTTGTGTTCAGGCCGCCATCTCCTCTGACACACAAAGCAGGTGAAACCTGGGATTTCCAAAGCTAAATTCATAACTCTTGGTATCTTAAGCTAACAGCCCAAACCCTCCAGGTGAAAGCAGTAATAGATTCACATCCTCTGTGGGTCATAGAAAGTGAAATATATGTAACATACATGACCATTAAGTTGTATTTGTAGGTAGAGGAGTCTGAATACAAATAACAGGGATTAGTGTACATTTGTTAGCAAAAACATACTTAATGGCCTTTGAACATATTACCAAGTTTATATTACTATTGCTTCAAGCCATAATCCCTGCTCTGGAGTTAGGAGATGTTCTTTTTCAGGAGAGGAAAAAACCCCACCGTTTGTGGCCACTGGAAGTATTTTTCAAGGGAACTTGAAAAAGGCCCAGTAAGTCCTTACGTGTCTTGGTGTGGCATAAGCCTTGCTACTAAGGGTGTCCCATGCTGACCCTCCACACAGGCAAGACACAGTACCAACCAGCCAGAACAAACCTCAAGGGGCTCTGGGAGCTCCACAACTGTGATGACTGGATGCAAATCACACTGATTATGGTATCCCTCTAAATTAAAGACCAACAACAAACACAGCGGACATTTTCCTTCTGCTTGCCTACTCTGTATGGCTCCTACATTCAACACAGATAAAGACAGTGGGTGATATGTCCAAATGATGTGTTGATGATATGACAGTTTACCTGTGATTCTTTCAGTCTTTAATTCAACACTGGATTTATTTGGAAAAAAAATTACGGGTTGGATAAAGAAATTAATTGAGGTTGGCCGACTAGCATCTCATTGGTCAGACTGGATGATCAAAACAGTCACATCTAGCCTTAGAACACAATAATCTGTGAACACTATTACACGCCACTCATGCTCCCATTTATTTTGGTGACCTTTACTTTTTCTTCTTTGAAACACTGATGCTCATAGCCATCAGACAACATTTCATCCCCCAGATTGCTTTCACATCTTCTCTGTACCATCTATAAGGACTTGTAACTTGGATCACTTCCAGATGACACTACTCCTGACCTGCCAGCCACACACTTTCATGGGGCATATGTAATCCTGCAACAGATGCAGACATTATGTACTCCCAATACACCAATGTCTCCTTATGCTCTTTTCCTCGGACATTTACTTATGCCTCCAGACAGCAACTCCAATTCTTCTCTATATCATCATGTATCACTTAAAGTATTACCCCATTGTTTTTACCACCTGAGAAGCACTGAAGGATATTGATTTAAATTAAAAAAAAAAAAAACAAACAACACTGAGAAAGAAAAACCCCTGCCCAGCTCTCAACTGGAGGCCACACAAACAGCTAGATACAAAGACAGTGTTAACAGGGTGCGCAAACAGCCCCAACAGCCAGCTTCTTGCCTGGCTTGTGCTCTCTACTTGGAGTAGAAGTGACAAAAACTCCTGAGTCAGTCAAAAGCATGTGAATATCAATTCTCTGAAGTTGCAGGGCTCTTGAAAAGTCCATTCTTAGACACTCTTCTCAGTTTAGATGGATGGAAATGACCACGCCTGGAGGACTTTATTAGCAAGCCTCTCCAGGACAGATCCACACAGAAAACCCAGAGGAAATTGCTAACACAAGGCCTTACACAACTCTGCAGAGACTGTGGGTCTGTAAAGTCTTGCTTGTTTTTCCCCCATCAGCTTAGGTGAGGAAACAAAGGACTATATGTACTGACGTGCATGTGCTTTATTATTATTATTATCATTATAGCTTTTTACTCCCAAATTTTACATGAATGTATCTGTGCTTGACAAAGTGTTTTTCACTTACACTCAATAATGTTTTCCAGACCTGAACACAGTACCATCCAGACCCATATCTCACATTAACTAGTAGTGTGAAATACTGCCACTGTACATCAGAAATATTAAAGCAGAACAGGAAGCTTTTGCAGATAAATAATATGCTCTATTACGTACTCTCTTTGCTCTACAAGAATTTCCTCTCTTTCCCCTGCCTCTGCCTTGAATATGTATTACACGAATCATTTTACCCACTGAGGAAACAGGTCTGACCCCTGACACTGACAAGAAAAAAGCCATGTGGTATCAGTGAAATCTTTAACAAAAGGAAATAAAGCATAACCCATACCTGTGAGATTAACAAAACCAGAATATTTTGTACAATAATTCCTAATTATTTTGTATAATAATTTCTAATACTAACATATGTATCACCTTCTGCACCACAATGTGAAACTGCAAATTCCATATACATTTAGAAATGCATTTGAAAACTGAGGCAAAGTGTAAAAGCCTCAGTTCTTTTCAGGAATTAACTCTCGCTACCTGTGAACTTTCCAAAAAGGATATTCATTGGGCATACCTGAATTGTACGAAAAGGTGATGTGCAAATAAAAATAAAGTTCAAATTTTATAGGTTTGAGAGCGTACTATGCAAATACACCATAAAAGCAACTGGAAGAGTGTGCATGCACTGCGCAAGCACAGAGAGTCTACAAGTAAGAAACAGAGGAGCTGTTATGAATAGTTAAAAACGGATATATTTTAGTATTGGTCCTCAAAATGTGTTTAAAGCCTTTTCCCACAAATAAGCTAATAAATAAGCTGGTGAAAAGTTTAAGTGATTTTTGTTTCTCTTATGAGCTATTTGTATTTACAGAAAAAAAACCTGTAGTCATGCTCATGTTGTCCATGACGTTAGAATAGAAAGGTACTGCACAAGACTGCATTTTCCAGGAGCAGTGATTGCATATAAATACACCACCAAAATAGCCTGTGGAACACTAGAAAACAGTATTCCAAATGACATCCTTTTAAAAAATGCAATTATGTACCAGGGGTCCAATTACAAATCATATATATTTTTAAAAAATAACAGGAGTTAAGCATAGTTTTAAAAATTTGAGCTATGAGATGAAAGAATGAGAACCTGATCATATTGCAAAAAAGCTGGTTCCTACTATTCCTTCATTATAACAGGCTACAGTCCGCAATCCCTGCTCAGGTAGCATCCCTGTTTAAATCACAGAGAGCCTTGCCTGGGGAAAGAACTGCAGGACAAGAGCCAGTATTTGAACTGGAATTTGTTAGTGTTAGCATAGCTGGCCAAAACCCAGCAAGAACAGTAGCTTGTTAATAAGTATCCAGGTATTCCCCCTTGAGTCCAAGACAGAGCTTATCTATAACCAGCTTCTGAGGAACCTGGTGAAGAGGAAGGATGGGCTGGGTCTCTACAGTGCATTGCCAAAGGTGATAGGTATGTGACACACTGCTTCCATCTTCTTACCACAAGTAAACCCAACAAACAGCTGCAATTATTTGAACAAGTCAGGGACATGCTTCATCAGGACTATGGAAAAAAGAGCAGGGAAGAAACAGAGCTCTCACAAAGAAGTAACACTATTGAGACAAGACGGCTGACCCATGCGTTACCACACAGATATGGACACATTTTCCAAAGTGCTCAGCAGTAAGCAGTTCCCACTGGGAAGACAGTACTGCTGAGTATTCTGGAAAATACTGGAACATCTCTTGAGTGCCAAAACGTAAGATAACCTCTCTATTTAAACTTCGGTGCCTGAAAACAGACATCACTGATACAGAATTTTCAAGAGTACTCAACCCGTAATTCCACTGACAAACAATTAAGATCTTTAAAATAATTAAAAAAAAAAAAAAAGAAAAAAAAATTGTGTAAGAACCCAAACTAGACAAAGATAATAAAACTTCTGAGAAGATGTTTAAAAGTAAGGCAACACCAACATTTCCAAACAAGATGCTGTGATCAGGTACTCTTGAGTAAATTTATTTTTACAAATGCAGAAAAGCAATTCTTGATTTTCACAGGAATAAGTTGTTTAGTTTGACTTTGTGTCCCAACGCATAACTTCGGTATGGGTATGCCTACCCAAGTTGCAGGAGCAGATTCTGTGCTGCACTAGTCCAAAAACTTTGCCTCAAGCCAACTACCTAGAGTCATGGAAATCCAGAGAGGAGGCCAATTTTTCCTTTTAATTACACTGGTGCAATCAAACGGCATTCTTCACTTTTGCAGCAGCACAAATTTCATCCCCTTTAAATCAGTTGTATATTAAGCATTAAGAAGTATGAGAAAAGATTATTTGATCCAACACTTTTAAACCCAAAGAACTTCACCTGCTCACAACCTGAACTTGCACAATTCATAGCAGAATCTAAAATGGTTAAGAATCAAAGCAGACGGCTTCCTCTCTCATGACCAAGCAAGTCTCAAAACAATCACGACCTAAAAATGAAATGCATGAGCTATTTTGACTAGCATACAAACTTAGATTACAATGATAAAGCTGAAGTTAATCAATTTAATTTACTTGTTAAAGTGCTTTGTCCTACACAAGAAGTACTGCACTGCATTGGCTTCTGCAGGAGGAATGAAGGAACACAGTCTTTGTTATTAATCCTCTGAAATAAAGATTAAATTATTTCTGTAGCCTATAATAAAGCTTTTGAGTTTACAGTTTTAGCTCTTGAGTTTACAGTTTTAGCCAGTCCAGTAACATGCTAGGACAAAAGTCTTTCTTCATGCCAGGGAAATGCATGTTCTGAATTTTCACCGAAAAAAAACTGACTGTATTTCAGCAAAGGCCCATCATTTATTTTCCCAAAAATAACCCTGAAAATTAAATCCAGATTCTGATGGACTGGAGCTATTGATGGTTGATTTTCTCTCAGCTGTATGGCTATTTTACAAAGATCACATTTAGAGCTATGAAACTCTTTGAATATGGATCTTGTTATATCTTAAAAACATACAGAATCCTTCTTATGGCAAATGACACCCGAGTACACATATATTCTTTGATTCCATCAGCAAGTGCTAGTAATAGAAATCTTAAGAGAAATTGTTTTCAATAAGTGGGGTCTAGCTTGAAATGAACTCCATGTATTAAGGCAAAACACTCACTTCAAATGAGTTTTTGTAATCGATCCTATTTTGGAAGGGTATGATTTAATCCAGTCCCATTTTTCTAGCCAACTGGCACACTATTTGCTTTTGCAGTTCAAACCTGACCGTATGGTGTGCCTTTATGGTAACTCTCAATATACTCCAAACTGCATCCTTGGGAATACTGTACTGCTCTTGATAGCAAAATACTGTTCAGCTATATGAAACTTCACTTCCTAAATAAAGAACACCATGGTTTTAAATTACACTGATTACTAAACTAAGGTTACACTCCTAATGCTAAATTGAGTTTTAATTAGAAAGAAGAATTAATAACCAAATTTAATGAAAATCCCATTATGATGCAGCCTAGGAAATCAACGCCAAAACTGCTGTAAGTAAAATGACAGATAGTCACAATATAAAGGCAATACTACATTTGAGTCTATTGCCTCAGCTTTCGGGATGTCTCAGCAGAAAAGTTAATGCCAAAATGACACTGCCTCCCCCCTCACTAGCACACACAGACCCAGAGACAGACCCACAGAGAAGGCAGGGTGACAAGGGAGGTTCCTGTCTGTCAGCGCTGCCCCCAACCTCGGGGGATCTCACCCAGAAACTACATTCATGCTGGTGAGGCAGAATCAGGCCCTCCAGCTTCAGGTCATCAAACCCACATGAGTCCATAAGGCATAAAAGTCAAAGAGACTAACTCTTGGAATAAGATAAAGTTATTCCAAGAGACAAAATTTTTAATTCCAGTGGGTGTTTTTTTTTTTTCTTCCAATACATGTGGCACATAATAAAGTTGTATTTTGGGGTTTTGTATCTGTTGGGACCAAAATCTGGTAAGAACTGAGTTGTGCACAAGATGAAACAAGAGGAGTGTATGAGTTACACCAAAATTAGATTTATTAGGAATATATTAATCTCAGAATACACATAAAGTCAAATAAACTAAAAGGGAAAAGCTTTACTTTTAATATGGAACACTGATGAAAGACTTGAATCAATCTCTTATCTTCCCCATTTTGCTTAATCCTCTACAAGAACTGCAAGACTGGTTATACATTACGGATTTCCGAAACTTCAACAGAAAAATTCGCAACCACAAGACAAGAGCTGGAAGGCAAATAGTGCTTTGTAAAATCATAGAGCTACCTCTCAAAAGTCTGCAAGCAGGTTTAATGTTGACTGCGTTGCTAAGATATACTAATGTAATATAGAGGGTGCACGGAGTGGAGAAAATTATTTTGCATTCAGCTGAAGAACAAATACATAGAATACTCTCCAAAAACCAACGCATTGCTCCAACATCTGAAATCAAGCTGAAGGTAGACGTCCAATCAAGAGCAAATTTTGCTGCTTATAATGTGCAAACCAATGTATGCCAATAGTCAAATGTTTCAGCTCTGGTGTATTGTTCTCTGATGAGTAAGAATCTTGTACTATTCATGTTTTGTAATAATTTCAGCTCTCTCTGTCAGTAAGAGAGATTCTCTGAATAATGTATGTAGTGCAAAAGAAATGAACAGAGTTTAAATAAAACACGCAAATGGGAAGGGGAAAGAAAGAGGACTATCTCCAAAGTAATGTAGATCAGGTCAATTTTGCAAACTTACAACAGAGGCTATCTGCTCAAGCAACCTGTTTCATATGCGTTCACAATTTAGAACAAAAATACTAATGTTCTGGGCCTGTTCAAAGAAAACAAAATAGTGTAAGATAACCATTGGAAGACAGATATTAAACTGATTATACACAATTATTCCAGTTCCAAAAGTCCTCCGGCATGAACATTTGGCTATATGTTTTTACCTAGTGAAAATAAAAAAATATTCAAGTTTTTCCAACGCTGCGGTTAGTCACCTGCTAATATGCCACCCATAATCCTTTGAAATGGTCTGTTTACAGTCCCTAACACGTGCAAGGGGCCAGGCCCTGAATCTTCACAAGTAACCTCTGCAGCAAATGGAAACAGAAATAGAGGTAACTGGTCGTGTCTCAGAGCTTTATGCTTGAACTCACATGAATATTCATTTCAGTCCAGCAGCTCTAAGGCTTTTGTACTGTGTATTTGGGGACGTGTGTGCTGAGTAATTTCTACACAAATCGCAAGATCCAAAGCCGCTGTTTCACAGCAGTTCAGCAAAGAGTTATCATTTCATATTGCCATGAAATCACTTAATTCAGAGCTGATGGTGGGGGTTCTTTAATTAGGTTAGAAAACCTCACACATCTGTGCTTTAGAAGCCTCTGTCAAGCCAGAAAATTCAATCACATGGAAGCCAGTGTCCTGCAGCTATCAGACAATTGATTTTTGCAGGATTCTGCTCATATTTAGCTTAAGGTACATGCGATGTGTTCATTCAGTTGCCAGTCAGTTTGCCTACGTTTCATTAGGAGATTTGTTGTTTAAAAAATATTTTCAGTATTAAAACGTTTAAAAAAAGAAGAAGCAGCAGTCAGACTGTTGGCACCAGACTGCAAAATGTGAAATAAATACAAACTTGGACTAATGCAAAAATACATGTTGGTTTAAGTGGAAAGTACAGGCTTAAATAAGGCCTGTAGGATTACGTCTACTTAATACAGACATGTACAGGATTACATGAGCACACACACACTTAAACATGTAAGTTTACTTTCCCCCTCTTTCTCTGCCTCCCCCCATGCTGTGAAGGTTCATAATCTCTGAGTCATTAAACTCTTTGGAACTAGAACAGGGTTCAGTTAAAAAAAAAAAAAAAAAAAAGGATAACATTATGAATCACTATTTCTATAAATGTCAGTAAATATAAGGGGACAGGTTCTCCTCAGTTAAAACAATGCAAGGTAAACGTAACCTAAGGTGGTTGGAATAAGAGAGAAGAATCTGCTGCGAATAGTCTAAATGAGGAAAGTTTTTGGCAAACCCTCTCTGAATCTATGATGTTAGTCTTCCACAGAGAAGTGGTTCCATTTTTGACACTTTTAAATTTATGCAAATCAGAATTAATTCACTACTGTTTGAACGGAAATACTGTGCAATACCCTTACTCCAAACAGTACCAACAATAGCCTTGGAAATTATTCGGTAGAACTGGATGTGTAGGCAGAATCTAAAATAACTGACTTCACCTAAAATTACTGATTTCAATATACAAATATTTTAGTCCCCTCCTCTTTCACTAAAAATGAAAGTTTAAAAAAGCTACTATGTCATTTGTCTTCATGGACTATATAATCAGCACCTGCAAAAGTTGACATGCATTGTAGTATCTTCTCAATGAACTACACCTGCATAGATCTCATTCCTTCCAGTTTCAAAGCACCTTTGAAATGTTTTCTCCCAGTGGAATTTGATACTGATTTTCATGCTAAACACAACTAATACTGTTTAATATAGAATTCACAGTTAATTGGACATCAGCCTTTCTTGCATAAAATGAATGGAGCCATTTTGGCAGCTCAGCAGCTTTTCCTGTTAAATAAGGTGGCAAGGTCACCTGAAACTTGGAGTACCAAAGACTCATAAAAAGAAATTTTGCAATCATTCACTGAATTATATGTGAGAACTGCACAGTACATTGTATGTTTACATACTAAAAAGTGCCACAGAGGTGGCTGTGAGAAAGTGGAGAGAAACATAGTACATATTTTAAAGGCACGATGAACAGTAAGACCTTCTCCAGTATGTTTCTATTTTAAACTCGCTCAGCAATGTTGCTTAGGGCATCTACTTCCAGAGGCAATTCACTCTTCAACGAAGAGGAGGGATTCAAAAACTTAAAAGGCCACAGAGGAAAACCTACAGAATCCGAAATACAGCCATCAAAGTAGTAATGCTACCTGAGTCTTCAGCTTTGCGACACTATATCCCACTGTCTTACATAATAACATGAATTATTTTTTATAAGCCTGAAATCGATGAAGATAAACACAAATAATGCTTTGCTACTTTCAGAGATTAAGCAGTATCCAGCATATGTTTTAACCAAGTCTAAAGACCCTGAGGTGACCTAAATGTAGAAAGTCCACCTAATGATAATGTGTTTAAAAGAAAAAAGAGTAAATGTTACCTCATTTTATAAGGGCATTTCTTTTCCTGTTTTCCTCTCATGGTATATGTGCATCTGTGTGTGTGCGGGTGTGTATGTGTATAAAATATATAGTAGGAAGATAATATTTGTTCCAGTTGAGGTGGTCTGTGAAATCAAGTAGATCAGATACTAACATGATTTGGCACCAATGTATGGATGCATAGAGACATATCCACAGGATGTATGCATTACGAGATGATAAGAGACATTTACAACCTAGAATATAAGCGCAGGGCTGCCTCAAGTGACATCACCAGATCAATTGCAGCGTCAACCAACTCAGATATATTATCCTGCACACCACTGCTTCCCTATCTCCTTTACAGCCATTAGAAAAGCATTTGTGAGCACAAATATTATCGTATATTTTCAAATACATGCAAGGCACGCCATACCCGAGAGCAAACAAGAGTAACTGTTGGGTTTACGGACTGATCATGACATTCATAATTTCTCTTTACAACAACAAAATTCATCTCCATAGAAACTGGGAAGCAAGAAACTACAGTAATAACACTAAAGTAAATGTCACATCAGGTTAGTCAGCAGAAGGCAGGAGAGGGGATTTTGCTCTGGTTAGAAACTAACAAGGACTGCTGCCCCTTTTGCTCTTCTGCAAATGGTATCCATACTGAAGACACACTTACTGATGTATTTCCAATGCAAAACAATAATGTGGTTTCCTGTTATTTCCAGTACAATTTACTTGTAAGGTGGTCAGATCAATGGCATGTTTACTTACAGGCATTTGTTACAGCAAAGCTGTTAGCTGTTTCGATGTTGTCTACATGAGGAACCAAATTAAAAGGTGCTTCGGATGCATTGGGGCTGGTGTTATGAAGAAAAATTGCTAATCGAAAAGCAGTATATTCCTGATCTGTGTTCCTGATGAAGAGACCACCTACAAAAAAAAAAAAAAAAAAAAAAAAAGAAAAAAGCAAAGGAAGCAGGGTGAATTATCTGCAGGCTACTTACTATCTCTAACACCAAGCAACTGTCTCTCCCAAAGCTGCACGGTAAGGCAAGTCCTAAGACTTTAATGGATAATGAACTGATCATATTCATAATCACAACCGCTGCCTTTAAATCACTGTCCTCAATCGATTTTAACCTCCCTGATGTATTCATGCTTCTTTCCTGACTTCTCAGTTTCCAGCCTTTCATACATAAAAACCCAGATTTGTCATGATTACATTGACCTTTGAAAGTGTTTAGCTTCCATCTCCCTGATACCGAACACACTGGTAAATCAGCTACTCAACAGCCTCTTACGTTAAGTGGCGGGCTGATTAAGGGCAATGATGCTCCCTGGATTAAAAAAAAAAGAAAAAAAAAAGAAAAAGAAAGAAAAAAGAAAATACCAACTCAATGTAGGATAATCTGCACTAAACAGGAATATAATGAACTTTGCTCCTATGCAGCCATGTGCAGGCAGGGCACAGCTCAGCCTTATTAGCAGCATCTTTACAAGTCCACGAGAAATGATGCAGTGATGGAGCTGAGCTGGAAAGAATTCAGAGAGCTGCGTCCCATCCGAAACACGTCTGAAAGGAGGGAAGCAGGAGGCGATGGGAAAGGGGTGAGGAAGGGGCACAGCACGACACGGAGACACCTACAAAAACCTAAACTTCCCAACTATGAGAAGGGAAAGAAGGGCAGCGTTGCCTTTTACCCCCACCCCTGCCGGCTACCGCAACCTCCGGTGCACATAACTCGCGACTCCTCCGGGAGCCAGGCAAAAGCGGGGGGTGCCGGAGGGAGCTGAGGCAGCCCAGGGGCACCAGCCCCGAGCCCCTTCCTCCTCTACCCATCCTTCGCGCCCCGGAGCTGGAATGAGTTCTGCAAAGGGCAAGCATCCTCCCTACCGCGCACACATATCTATGTACACACACACACACACGGGCAGACGTACACAAATACACGCGGATTCTTCGTGAAGGCAGGGAAATGGGATGAGTGGTGGAGGAGAAATCTACGAACTGCCTTCAGAGCCTCCTTCCCAACTCACTTCGCAAAGGATTGAACCCCTGGACACACGCACACAGCCCAATGCAGCGCTTACCTATTTGCACACTGCTAGGAAAAGCTCCCATTGCTAGTCCCCAAAAGCCAGAAAACAACAAGACAAGCTGTCTGCAAATTATCCTCATCTTCTCTTTTGCCTCTCTGTCTCGCCTTCTCCCGCTCGCTCGCTAGATGCTGCTCAGAGAGGCATTGAGGACGAGGTGGCTACGAACAAAATCAAGAATTTAAAAAAAAAAAAAAAAAAAAAGAAGGGGGAGAAAAAGAGAGGTTTCTTCCTTTCTTTTTCTTTTTTTTTTTTTTTCTTTTTTTTTTTGTTTTAGTATTCGTTTGCTATGCTCTCCCGCTCGCGCGCTGCCTCTCTCCCGGTTGCCGCTGCCGTTTCAGCAAGCCATCCCGCCGCGCCGGATTTTTCCCGCAGTCTCCATCGCCGGGGAGCGGTTTCTGTCCGGCTGCGAACGTTGCACATGCAGAAGATGGTGGTGGTGAGTTTGGCGGCGGGGGGGGAGCGTCTAGTGGCGGCGCGGCGCGGCGCGGGCGGACATGCGCCGTGCGACCCCCCCCGCCCCCCGGCCGCCGCCGCCGCCGCCGCCCGCACCGCGCAGCGCCGCGCCGCACCGCGCCGTCCCACGGAGCCGCCCGCGGCTTCGGGCGCCCGCTGCAGCGCCGGCGGGAGCAGCTGCCGCGAAAGAGACGGCTTTGGGGGTCTTTTGGGGTGGTTTTTTTAAGGTTTTTTGTTTTCCCGTTCTGCCGTTAGCACATCCGCGGGCGCGCAAGTTTGCGCCGCGGGCGCAGGGCGAGAAGGGCAGGCAGGGTGGCTGCCCCGGGCTGGGCGCGGGGGGCACGGCCGCTGCCGCCCCGTCATTCCGGCGGCCGGGGCTGGTGTAACTAAGCACCAGCATCGTTATTAACGAAGGTGGCGGGGCGTTTCCGCGTCTGCTGAGCAGCTGCGGAGCGGGGGTGCGCGGCTGCCCCCCCCCCCCCCCCCCCCGGGGGTGAGGGACCCCTCCTCGCCGTCGGGGTTTGCGGCGCAGGATGGAGCGGAGGGAGGCGAGCAGGGCAGCGCTCGGCGCTTGTGGGCACTCATGCCAAGGGGAGAGGGAGCAGATGAAAGGAAAACTTCGCTGCCGCCTTTTATCGTTTAGTTTTTTTTTTTTTGAAGGGGGAAAAATAATTGAGCTTTTTTTGTGTCCAGACCTTCTTTTCAGTGCCTTTGGATTTTTCTTTCCAAGCCTTGGAAGTTCCCCAGAGCAGCTGCCAGAGGTCTGGGGATATTGCAGTTAATAATTAAAAGATATATATAATAAATGATAGGTAATGAAATCATCCAACAATAGCTGTATGTCAGAGAAGGGAGCTTGTAGTTTTACATGTGGCTTTGCAGAGAGATTTCTGTCAGTCACAGGGAATGATTGGAGCTCAAATAAATTGATTTTGAAATGTTAATTGGTAATACGAAAGAATATTGATTTTTAAGGTGAACTTGGCGGCTTTGTGTTCAAACACACATTTGCTCCAAGATCAGAATTTTGCCTGCTTTACTTTCTTAGCTTATTACTACTTCCCATGTCCCCAGGCTCTCCTGGTTTGGGGTGAGAGGCACCCCCTTTAATTGCTGCAGAGGATAACTGATCTCTGAAGCATGATTGTGAACTCCTCAGCATCAATCACATACCCAGAAGAGCAAGCAAGGAACATTGAAACCAGATGTGTGTGTGTATATATATAAAAACTTACCTCTGTGGGCATGTGCCATTGTGTGCATGACTCTGTGTGTGTGTGTTTGGGGGAGTGTGGTGTTCCTGTAAATAAAGTGGTCTTTGAGAGATTTCTTTGCAGATCAATGGCAGACAAACTTCACCTGCATTTCAGAACACTCGTTCCTTTATTTTTCAGTAAGTCTTCTACTTCCCTTGCCTTTCCCTCCATGTATTTCCATCCTTCCTCTGAATCTGCAGGCTCATGCATCACATTATTTACCCTTGGCTTCTGTGACCTCTGCTTTTGCTCTTGCATGTCTTTCTTCTTTTGCCTTTCTTTTCTTCTTGCCTTCCCTCCTTCACCTCCCCAAATTCTCCCCAAAATTTGGTTCCTCCTTTCTTCCATCCGTTAGCATTAAACTCCTTGACTTTGTAAATCCAAGTTAAAAAGTAATGAAAATGGAATCATATTTCCATTCCATAATGGCTGGTTAGTTCTTCACCACTAGAAGCAAGTGAACTTGGAAACAGGTAAAGCATTTAGTTAATCTGATGACACATACTCACGTGGATTCATGCCCAGTATGTGTAAAAGATTCGGATTTTAGACATACGTCCACTACGGTGACACAGCAGGTTGCTGCCTACCAACTGAGTTAAGGAATATGCCTTGGTCTTTTTCAACTGTAATGGTAGCACGTTAAATTTAATTTCAGAGTCCACAAGGAACCATTTCATACAATGGTCTAATCTGATCTGACCAAAAGTCTCACCCAGCAGTTCCTACATCAAGTCTGTAATTTCTGTTGGAGTTGGAACATATATTTTAGTGAAACATCCAATCTTGATTTAAAGACTTCTAGAGACAGGAAATCCATCACTTTCCAGGGTAGGTTGTTCCAGTTGTTACCTACTCTCATTTGTTAAAACCTGCATTTGTCTAGCTTTGGCTTCTAATGTTGACTACCAGAGATGAACCCGTTATTCCTGTAACGGTATCACTCAGCACTATTCCAGGAAATAATCCCATCCTCTACTTGACACTCCCCTGCTTAGACATCTCAGGATCATTTTTGCAGCTATGGAAAGCAGAGGAAAGAAAGGGGAAGAGGCCACCATAGCAATTTTGTTTAAAAGACACAAGGGAAAAAACAAAGTATTGCAGTGTCAAAGGGCAAAAATCCCATTTCGGTAAGTTTTGAGAAGTGAATGGCAGATGATCAAGTAATTGATCACAACGTTTATCCAGAAAAAAATGGAACAGGAAAGGTAACAGGGAAGTAATCAAGATTAAGGCTGGAAGGGAAGAAAGGTGACAGGTTTTTGGACTCACCACTGCTCTGTTGGGTTAACCGTGGCTGCCTGCTAAGTGCCCCCGAGCTGCTCTCTCACTACCAACAGGACAGGGGGAGAAAATAAGGTGAAAAAATGGGTCATGATAAAGACAGGGAGATCACTCACCTGTTAAGATCACAGGCAAAACAGACTCAACTTGGGGAAAATTAATTTATTGCAAATTAAGAGTAGCGTAGGATGGTGAGAAACAATGACAAAACTATAAAACACCCTCCACACACACACCTCTTCCCAGGCTCAACTTCACTCCTCCTTTCACAACTTTTCTTCCTCCTCCCCCTGGGCAGTGCAGGGGGATGAGGAATGGGGGTCCTGGTCAGTCATAACGTTTCATCTCTGCTGCTCCTTTCTCCTCATGCTCCTCATGCCGTGGGATCCTCCATGGGCTGCAGTGTTGATACCTGCTCTGACATGGTCCTATGCGGGATGCAGGGGGACAACCTGCTCCACCAGGGTCTTCTCCAGGGGGTGCAGGGGAACCTCTGCTCGAGCACCTGCAGCACCTCCTCCCCTCCTTCTTCACTGATCCTGGTGTCCACAGGGCTGTTTCTTTCCCATTTTTATCACTCCTCTCTCATGCAGTTGCTGCACAGCATTTTTTTAACCCTTTCTTAAATGTTACCACAGAGGTGCCACCAGTGTCACTGATGGACTCAGCTTTGGGCAGTGATGGGTCTGTTTTGCTGCTGGATGAAACTGGCTCCATCCAACATGGTGGCAGCTTCTGGTGTCCTCTCACAGAAGCCACCCCTGCAGCACCCACCCCCTGCCCCAGCATTGCCACATAAACCCAATACAGCTGTACACTGCCAAGCAAGAGGGGACCAGAAGGGAGAGTTTGTGTGTTTTCCTGGTGGCTGCTGAAGAGCTGCTGCGTGAAGCCACTTCTGAACTGGGGTCCCTGGCTCCCCCTAGGTCACCCCAGGCAGACTGCAAAGGTTGTGATAGGCGATTAAGGGAAAGAGAGACAGACCTCTGAGTACCACAACAAAATATGAGAGAAGTTAAGAAATTATGAAAAATGTGTTATTGAATGTAGAAAGTTTATGGAGGGGATAGACTAGAGGGGGTCTGGAGAGGGACTGCTCCTTGTTGGTGGCAAATGCTTGTTTTGCCTTAGGGCACGGAACAGCTTATGTTGGCCTCACCTGGAGGCCACCACAAGAGGAGACTCACTCTCTAGAGCATCAGCCAAGAGGCTATCTGCTGCAGCACCTGAACGAATCCTGCTGCAGAAGATGCGTGAATGTGATGTTTTTTCGTTCTGGCAAGTCTTGGAAGCCTTTGGCTATTTTCTTCATCAGATAGTCAGTCTTGTGCTTGGACTAAATACATTTATGAAAAGACCCTGCAGGAACCGGAGGAATATAAGAAGATCTGTGCTAGAGAAGAAATGAAGGCTATGTGTTAGCCAGGAAGAATAAAACTGCAGAGAAGATACAGAGGCATTCACCTTGTGGGAATCCCAGGGGAAAAGCAGGGTATGAAGGAGACAGACACTTTGCAGTATGGACAGAGCTTGTGATGCATATGTACTGATAAATACCCACATGCTGAAGTAGCACCTTTGATTCGTATTTATATGTTCTTGCATGCAAAATACAAATCCCAGCTACAAAGTCTATTAAAAAGCCATGTCATTATGTATCTGGAGACATGCAACTTCATGATGGAGAAGAGGACTCGACCAAGAAAGAGGGAAAGTGGAGCTGTGCTAGTTATCAAGGATAGGTTGAGACAATCAGGAGTGCAGAGAGGAGGAAAGGAGAAGAGAGATTTCACTAGCAAGAGACACAGATAAAGATCCACCACCAGCCCTTCCCACCAGGTTCCAGGTGCACCAAGGCAGGGACAGATAACACCCTGACCCTGGCCTGTGTGCCAGTGCTGCTAAACAAGCTCCTTCAGAGCAGGCAAATGTCTGCCCCACAAAGGCTCCCCATGGCACACGCGCCTGAGTGAAGCGTTCCATCCCAGAAGTGGATTCAGTCATTTAGAGTAGTCGTGCTTCAAATGTAGCTTTCACTGTGTGGTCACTGGAAATGCTTCAGCAATAAATGAATGATGGAGAAAACAATTGACTCAATACCCTGTCCTTTCTTAGTCCTTTCTTGCCTTATGAAATGTTGTAGCTCACATATCTGTCAAATAGATCCATTAGACTGTAAACTCTGGGACAAGGCTATGTCTTTTGTGAAGTGCTTAGCACTTCTGGGCAATAAAAAGTAAATAAAATACAAATCATCTATGTAGAATTTTTTACACTGCACCCTTTGGCATGGTCTCACATCCCCTTTTTGAAGTGATACCAGCAGTCCCAAACAGATTAGCAGGGCACCAGAACAAGATGCAGTTCCCTTTCAGGAGCAGAACTAATTTTAAAGGAAATTGCTTTCTGGCATTTTCTCACATTTTTGTTCTTATTGACTTATTTTTCATTCATCTAAATTCTAGGGTGGAGAGAGCAGGTAATTATTTTTAATACTGCTTCTCATTAAGAGTGTTATGTTGATACTGAAGCAAGTGTCGTACAATGCGTTTGGCTTTATACGTGTTCGTCCACTGGTCCCACTCCTTTCCACCACGCTGAATGTTCACATCATGCTTTGTAATCATATCGACCTTCAGAAATTAAAGTGATATGGTAAGAGACCTTGACCATGAAAGCAGAGGTTATTGTGGTCATCCCACAGAAAGTGAAAAATCCTGTTTATGCTCTAAATCACGCTGCTATCAGTCAGGATTATTTCAGTTTGAGAAAAATGTGGTAACGCTGATATAAGTAAGAACTGCCATATTAAGTTAGGCTTAATGTCCATTTAGAACAGCATCCTATGTCTAATATTAACTAATAGTGGTTTACTAGGGAAGAGTACAAGAAGCTGAGCAGTCCTTCATTTAAATTTGAAGTGCTCAGACCTCCTGACAGCCAGGGCTTTAAGGTTTCTGAACTGAAGATTTAATAGTGATCCTTGTGTTGAAGAGTTGCATACAGTCGTTATTTCCATATATTTGCTTCCAGTGTCCACAGCAGCCTGTGCAAATGAGCTCTAAAATCCCATTCTAAGAAAGTAGTTTATTTAGTTTGCTTTAAACCTTGCTTTATATTGACCATTCCCTGGCATTTGCCTAAGAAATAAGAAGTAAAAATCCTTTACCATGCCATATCATCCGTAGTTTTGTGTATCTTTATAATGTCACACTTCCATCGTCACCTCTTCAGATGTGAAGAACCCTACTCCAACTATTCTGTCCTTCTACATCCTATAGTCTGTACTATGTATCAGTCCTCCTTGCCACTATTCTCCCTGCTTCTTCTTACAGCTTTCTGAAAAATAGGATACACAGAATAGGACACCTTTTTTTTCAGGTGTAAAACTGGTTTCTGTTTTACTCATTTCCTTTCCTAATTGTTCCTAAAATGCCATTTCCCTCTGAGCATGCAAACGACGTTTTCAGGAAACTACCCAGAAAGTCTTCAAGATCTCTTCCCTGAGTGGTAATAGCTAATTTAGAGCCTATCATTGTGTATGTATAGTTAAGGTTATTTTTCCCATGTGCACTGCTTTGCATTTTTTTGATACGAAATTTCATCTGCCATTTTATTGCTCAATCAATTAGTGTTGTGAGATTCTTCTGCAGTACTTCCCAGACAGCTTATGTCCCTGAGAATTTGATAGAAGAGCAAATTTGGAATCTATGCCCTTTAAATTTGATCTCATCTTTGTTACATTTTTAATGCTGTAGTAGGTTTCTTCTGGCTCAGATTTATAACCTGGGCTGCATCATGTGATGTACCTGAGAAAGTATGAAAGTTTGAAGCAATGTTTCTTTCCTAAGTACAGCTTATTGCAGTAGTAAATGCCAGGCATTTCTGAAGGATGGGGCAATTTTCTCATCAATTAGAGGTGTGTGTAGGGGGAAAATGCACCAACTTAAATGTGTTCCACCTGAGCCCATCTGTCCTTGTTTATACAGTGAAAAAAGATCAAGTTTTGCTAATGCTGGTTTCTGCCCATCACTTACAATAATTCCTGAATTCAAAGTGAGTTACTACTAGTCTTCTACGTACTGTATGAGTTAGACAAACTGTCAGTAAGTTTACATGAAATAGTGTTTAAAATAAGTATATTTCATTCCTGTTTTTATACTTACTCATTTGTGTACTTTTCTAAAGTAGTAAAGGAGGGGTTCCCCTGGGCATATTTGAGGTGTCTGGCTGGTCGTCACCCAAACTGCAAAGTCTGGCCGACCTGGTCATTCCCTGAAAGGGAGGGTACAGGTTAAGAAAGGCTATTCACCCGTACGTCCCTCTCCTATGGACTGGAGTCATGCATACGGCCCTTCTGAATCACGTAGTGCTTAAATATTGCCTTTTTCTACTGGGATTAGGATGTTGATTCTACATCATCTAAGCAAACAACAGCCACAGTATCAACGAGCCCCCTCCTGCAGTTGAAAGCTTTGCAGTGAAACTGAATTCAGTGTAGAATAAGATGGGAAGAAACCAGAAGAAAATCATCAGGAGGCAGAAACTCGACTTAGATAATTACAGATATTTGGAATGTGGATTCTTATGAATAAAAATTGGTTTTCCCTGAATGAAAAGGAAAGTTTCTTTGAGGACAGTTCTATTGAGGAAAAAAGCCAAAACCTGTCAAAACATCACATTATTTTAATGAAAAAAAAAAAAGATTTCCCCCCAAAACCTGTTTTTTTGCCAACAGTTGATGGAAGAAAATGTTTTTAATTTTTTAACCAGTTTATTAAAATGTTTTGCCATAACTTCTGTGACATAATCTAAGCAGCAGTGAGGAAGATGTCAGAACAGTATAAAGAATGTCATCTGTGCACTACCCAGAGCAGCTTGCAGTATTGACCTAATTGTCATTTCCTGTAAAAAAGCCCCAGAGTTCACCTTTGTTTGAAGGTGGTAGGTTTTTAGCTCATTTCTCTTGCTTAACTCCTTAGTGCTGCCACACGCGTGGAAGGGTGAGCTGGTTTCCCCATGGCTTGCGTGCCACTATCACAGAATCGCCACATCAGCTCCAGCTGCAGAAGTCTCAGTATTGATGATGCTGGATGAGCAAAAAGGACAAGCCTGAATTCCAGATCTAGGGGGAGAAGCGGCATGGTAGAAGTGCTGAGCAGAAGCCTCCATCCTGTCTTTTTAACTCATGAAATGAAACAAATTTGATAAAAAAAATCTTTCAAGCATAATAACCAGGAAACCTTCAATGCTATTTCTACAAAATCATACTTATAGGACGTAACTACAGTTTGATACACTAAATAGCTTGTAAAAATCAGTTTTACTGAGGTTTATTGCCAATAACAATGATGCTTTTCACCTACATCCTGTGATCTAGTCTTACCTTTCTCAGTTCCTAACAGACCAGTATCTGCATGTTTGAGAGATAAATATGCTGCCGTCCTATCATCTATACTTTTATGTCAAAGCATTAGTTACTTACATGAAACTATTTCTCAGCTCCAGGGAAAAAAAAAAAATCAGGCAATCTAATGCTTTCCTTAACACACACACATACAGAGACTCTATTTTCTGCTTCATTTTCACATTCATTAGAACTCATACAATATGGCCTGCATTAGAAGATGGATCTCCAGCCCACAGTTTTGGCCTTTCTGTATTCAAACTTGTATTGATATCTCTACAGTGGGGTTAAAGTTTATCTCTAATCTGTCTGTTAGCTTCAGCTCTAGCTGGCTTCCAGCACCCATCCCCCACACCACAAACGCTGCAGATTGGATAATTGCTGCCATTCAGCTATAGCCACGTGCTATGTGTTTGTAGAACTACAATCTGTTTTCGTAGAAAATCAGAAAAGTCTTTGATGCCTTAAGTGCTGTAAGCATACCTGGTATTTATTCAAAAGTGTATGTTCCTACAAGTATCTTGATAGTCAAGACATGTCTGGTTTTATCCAGTTATTTCTTCTTTAAAAAATGTATAATGAAGATGTGTTATTCTAACCACCGCAGGTGGGTATGTCTGTTACATTGCTAGGTGAAGTTATATGAAGCAAATCAGTGCTGTAATGATCTCATCTAGCACTAAAATCCGCTAAAAGCAATTAATTTTAAAGCTGTTGATTTATTTAATATTTAATACACAGTGATTCATACTCTGTGAAGCTAGGGGTTATTCATAGAAAGTTTATTCATGGAGCATCTTTTAAAACTGGTCAGATTTTGTCCTAATCATTCATTTAGACATATTTATAAAAATTATCCAAAATACATTTTATAACTTCCTCTCTTTAGCTGTGGTGAATAGCACTGTAACGTGTAAGTAAATGTAAGGGAAACAGGTGCCTTTTGGAGAAGAAAATGCTGCTCTGCGAAAGGGTGAAATTATCTAACCTTATGTCGCTTAGAGCACTCTTTTAAAAAAATCCATAAATGGTCCTTGCTAAAGCACATCATGTGGTCACTGAATTAGAAATGTGGGGACGGAATAGATTTCCAAAGGTTACATAGTGCAGTCTCCTGGTGCTGGGGAAGGATCAAATATGCTACAGCTTCCCACAGATGTTTTTATCTGGTACTTTTTTTTTAGAATATCTGCTAAAAGACTTTCCAAGGGTGTACTGTTCAAGCTTTTTCTCCTTTCATTTTTTTTTTTCTTAATATATGACCTATATAGTCTTTTCTGCAAGTCAAACTGGGTTCTTTTTTACTTTCTTTCTCATGAACAATTGCTAACAATTGGTCATTGTCTTTCCTATTAACAATCTTCCATATCCAGGAAGTTTTATCAAGTCTTTACCTGCCTAGGCTAAAAGAAACCCCTTTTCTGCAGTCTTCCCTCACAGATAATGTGTTCTGAGTCCTCTTCTCTTTCTTGCTGTTTTCTGCTGTGTTCTTTCCAGAGTGACTACATATGTTTTGGAGTATGGCACTGAAGACTGCTCACACTGCATCAGCTGCATTCTCCCTGGAAATAAGCAGAAGAAAATGATCCTCACCCATATCTTACCTGCAAAATTCTTGACAACTCAAGATTTCCCCTGTCCTTACGTTGCAGTAATACTGCACTGTTGACTCACAGGTCATTTCTGATACACTTAAACTTGCAGGTCTTTTTTCCCTCATTTGGCATTTTCAGTTTTCATTTCTCCTTACTAGTTATCGTGCTCTGAACTTCCTTTATTTTTTTTAAATTCTGGGTTATGTCTTTATTACGACACTTTTGAATGCTGAAGTTGTTCTCCAGACTTCTGTAACCCTAACACATCCTGCTTTCGTCTACAAATTTTATCCATTTACTTTGTAATGCATATTTTAAATGAAAATATAGAACACATTTGGGCCTGGAATCTCTGTGGGAACCAGCTTGAAAGAAAATCACCATTTGGTACCGATAACAATTCTTTGAGAAGAGCTTTTCAAGCAGTCACAGTTTTCAAGCAGTCTTTATGTTTTTTTCATGTAGATGATATTTTCCTCATTTTCGTGTGAGAATTTAATGTGGAAAAATATAAAAGTCTTACTGTCCTCAAGCAAATTTATTCTTCTTCTTAACCAGTATCCAGTTATCCTGTCCAAGAAGGAGTTTGGCTTGGCTTGACATAATTTGTTCTTGGAAAATCCTTATTGGCTGTTTCATTATTCTTCACATGCTTGCAAGTTCACCGTTAACACATCTATTCCACTTCTCTGTAGTCTGTAGTTAGGCAGAGTGTTCTGTTTTCTTTGGATTCCCCGTTATCCCTCTTTTAAAGATACATAGTTTCTTATTCTGAGACTATCCACTTCTAACATGACTTCTCACATGTAATCACTAATGCTTCATATACAATAATGTTTATTTCTTTATGCACTTGGAGGTAAATTTAAATAGGTTGTGGAGACTTTAATATATAAAACTCATTTAGAAATATTAGACATTGTGCCTTAACTACTAAAATTCAGATGTCCTCCAAATAGTTTAGAAGGTTGAAAAGCAGCTTGAAAGAACCACGGTTGTAAAACTACGCTTCAAACTATGCTAGTGGTGTTTGAAATAACAAAAGCCTGTTTCACATGGGTAGGCAAGACACTTTGAAATTAGTTTATTGCAGTTCTTCAGAAATATTTCACTTTTTATTCCTCAAAATGTTTTCTTATGCATTATCTTGTAAGGTAAGCAATAGTTCAAAACTGCAGTATTTCGGGAAGCATCTTGAGTGGCAGGAAGAAGATAGTGTAATGCCTCAGGTGAATAGATTATTTCTTTAGAGGTATTTCGAATATATTCATGTGGTATATGCACCTGACACCCTTACAGTGTGTAAACTTTGCTGGGAGTTTTTACATTCAGATCAGGCAAACTTCCAGCCAAATACACTCATGAATGCAGAAGTAATTACTGAGCTCTAAGGACACGTTGCAATGACATTATCATTTGTCAGCAGGATACCAATGACTGCTGTCATGGAAAATTTACATTAGCATCATTGTTAAATAGTCTGTTTACTAGTTTCTTAATGACCTGCAGCAAACAATGATTTGAACTACTTTATGAAGTTCAGCGTTGCAGGCTGCAGTTATATTGAATGTTTTTTCATAGGTTAATGGTATTAAGATAGAATCAACAGCAGCTGTCATGTTGTATGCAACCAAATCACCGGAGAGTAGGTCTAGGTGGCAGTTATTTCTGTGACGCTGGTGTAGGTTAGAGATACCAAGTAAGTTTTAATACGTACTTAAAATGTAGCTGGGTGCCTCTGCTAGCATGAAGCGCAGGGAGGGCTCTGAAAATCCATCTCACAGATTAGGAAAAACAGTACTTACTAAGACAAAGCTGCCAAGAATTGTTCACTACAGCATCCAGCCCAGATCATAAGTTTCTAGGATAGCAGTGTAGACAAATCAAGACATATGTGGTTTTCTTTGTAATTATGTATTAAGAGATATTCAAGAAACACTGAAAGGTGCTAAGAAGTTTAAAAACCAATTATTTCCTTAGATTTCATTGGCAACTATCTGCTACTCAACAGCTGAGAATTTGGAACTTTCTTTTTAACTTTCACAAACTATGATTTGATCTGTAATCAGATGTTTCTGGAAAGATTTAATTAAAACCTATTACTGAGAACATATATATGACTTCTGATAATGCATGACAAATATTACATGTATTAAATATTTGTGAGAATTCTTCACCTGAGATTTCTAACAGGTTTCACAGAGGAAAAATCAGTCTTAAGACTGTTATTGGGTACACCTGATAAAAAGGAAATGTTCTTGGAAAGGTCAGTGTGAAGTATATTAATGTATTTCTCTTTATCAAATATAATTAAAAATATTGGTCTAGTTAACTTGAGAGTAAACAAAGTTCATAAAGAGAGATGTCTTCAAATGTTACTTTTGTAGAATAATGGGGGATGGGGGTTATGGTCAGTCCATAACAGCTCCTCTCTCCTCCTTCCTCCTCACGCTTTTCCCCTGCTCCAGCATGTGCTCTCCACGGCAGCAGCTTTCGTTGGAAAACATCCACCTGCTGTGGCGTGGGGTCCTCCATGGCTGCAGCGGGGGTATCTCCTCCACTCCAGTGCCTGGAGCACCTTCTCCCCTCCTTCTTCACTGACCTTGGTGTTCGCAGGGCTGTTCGCCCCTCACACCGCCATGAGGTGTTTTGCCCTCTCCTAAACACGTTTTCCCAGAGGTGCCACCATCTTGCCTGAGGGGCCCAGCGGTGCCTTGCGGTGGGGCCATTGGAGCCACCTGGGACCGGCTGGAACCGGCCTCCCCTCCCAGCAGCCTCCCAGTGCCTGGGCACCGGCAGCCGGCGCATACCGCGAGGCCAAGGCACGGCCAGTGACAGGAAGGACAGTGGCAGGCACAGTCACCGAAATAGGTGTCAGTAATTCCTCTCTATGTGTCTGTGTATGCTCGTGTGTTTGTCTGTGACAGCCTACTGGTTTTCGGCTAATCACTTAACGATATGCAGAGAATGTTAAAAAGAAAACCCATAAGAAAACTTGTGAAGTTATGTGAGATTTTGCACAAGTTTGAATATTAACAGGAGTACATTTAACAGTTTTATGAAACGGTATAGGAATAATGTTATTCATGTAAGAATATGTCATTTTG